>NC_143517.1:63036593-64409093 GCF_031878675.1 Megascapheus bottae | reverse complement strand
GTACATTAAGGACAACAATCATTCATTATATGGCTTTTGTTTCAATATCCTGGAGGTCCTGTCAATTAGCTTCACATTATATGGCCTTATGTATCAAGATTTTGCTCTATTGCAGATCTCTGCTAGTAGAGCCCAAGGTTTCTACTGATTATGTATGTAAATTAATGCACCTTCTATCTGGCAAATATCATGTAACCCTTTTACTAATTACAATAAAAAATAAAAAATAAAAATAAAAAGATATATGTACCTAAAAAAAAAGCTACAAAAAACAGTTTTCTTACGGAGAAAACTAATAAAATGATTGCCTCATTTCTGTATATGGTAGAAATACTGCTTACCATCCAGCTTCTTTGTATGTCTGTTTTTTGAGGACATAAAATATTCCACTATGCTAGATTCCTTGATCCTAATATATAAACTTCACTCTCATGCTAAACATTTGGCCTCTTTGCCTTTTTTCCAAAAACTCTACTCCAGTCCACTGTTCTCTGACTGATAATTGTTATTTCATTGACTAGCTTAGGACTCTGTTAGTTTAAGGGATAAATAATGAAGTGAGAATTAGATTTACCTTTTTACTTCCCTTCTGTCTCTATTGTACAACATACATGCCTCCCATTCTTACCTTTTACATTTTAGGTCAGACAATGAGACAATTCTTCCTTTCACAGATTCAAGATTCTATTTGTGACTCAAAACTACCATACCTTCTAGTTTCAAGATTTCCTCTTCTCACGGAATGCAATAAAACCAGAAATAAAGAGAGAAAGAGAGGGAGAAAAAAGGGAGGGAAAAAAAGACACATAGAGAGAAAGAAGGAAGGAAGGAAGGAAGGAAGGAAGGAAGGAAGGAAGGAAGGAAGGAAGGAAGGAAGGAAAGGAAATACTGCTCACACCAGTATTAAGCTTTTTGTTTTCTCTTTGCAATGCTGAGCAAAACCAAAAGACAAGATGCTTCGCAAACCATTTCCAACATCTCACTCTTCTTTCTCTCAGTCACCTACACTCTGGCCTTCATCACACCACGTAATGAAACAGCTTTCAAGAGGATGATGCTACCCAACACTTCTGCCACCCTCCTGCCAATTTCATTACTGCCTTGGCATTTAAGATCCTCTAAGTCTCTTAGATTCATGATTTTATAGGCAATCAACATACCTTTATTTAAACTTTTTCCCTTCCTGCTTTGGCAATACTTTTATTTTCTTTTTTCCTCTACCGTGGTTGAGCTTCCATATTAGACAAATATGGTTCTACTTTTCTATTCATGGTCTTCTGCTTGATGCCACATGGGCCTTAGGGTGTGTCACCTCCCTTTGCTCCTACACAGACCCAGCTTCAAATGTCCTGTTTTCTTGTGCTCAACTAATGTTCTAATTAATACGCTGACCTAGCTGGCCAGAAAGTACCCTTCATACTCTGGTTTATAAGTAATGAGTTTCTTTCCTATTTAAAATATTATCAGACCTCTAGTGGAGTGGTGGATTCTACTTTTTTATTGTAGAGGTGATGTCCACAGAAGTGACAGTTACATAAGTTAGGTGATGAATACATGTCTTTTCCAACAGTGCTACCCCTCTCTCATTGTCTCCCACTTTCCCTCCCCTGCAAACTGTAAAGAAAGTTTCAACTGTGTGGCCTAGGGGATGGACTGACTCTCTCTCTCTCTCTCTCTCTCTCTCTCTCTCTCTCTCTCTCTCTCTCTCTCTCTCTCTCTCTCTTTCTCTCTCTCTCTCTCTCTCTCTCTCTCTCTCTCTCTCTTCTCTCTCTCTCTCTCTCTCTCTTTCTCTCTCTCTCTCTCTCTCCCTCTCTCTCCCCTATCTGACTAAGTCGAAGGTCTGCACCAGCAGGCAATGGTACAGAGCTGGGACACTGGTGAGAGGGCCCTGAACTCCTGTGCTGCTTCCTGGGTGGAATCTAACTAGCTGCCTGTGGAGGAAGAGGCGGTGAGAGGGGTGCTGAGTCTCCTTCATGTCACCAGGGCCACGGTGGTCATCAGAGTCTCCTTCAACCACTGGGTGCCATGTCCACAGTGCCTGGGAGAACACGCCATGACCTGATGGGACCTGTCCCATGCAGGGCGGGTGCAAACACAGAGAGGAACCCCCCCCCCAGCCTGCGTGACAGTGAAGTGAGGTCACAGCCACCACCCCCTCCACGACAGGCCGTCCACGGCAGGCCAACAGGCAGTCCACATCAGGCCCTCCACAGCAGGCACTGAGCCCACGGCAGCTGGTCATGGCCTGAGCATGGAAAAGAGATGACACTAGGGTGTCCAGATGGAAATCGATGCAGCCTCATTAAACAAGACCTAGTTTACCAGGAAGCCCAGTGCATAGAGCAATAGAGTTATCACGACAGATGTGCATATACCAACATAGAAATGCAAAATAAATAAATACAATCTGAGAAAGATGAGGCACTGTAACACCTCCTAAAGTCCACAGTGCTCTAGTAAGACAATCTAGAGATATCAAGGTCCAGATGATCCTTCATGCTACCTTCGAAGGAAGGCTTTGCAAGTATGTCCTGAGTACAGAGTACTTAGTAAGAAAGACTTCACTCTATTTGTTCTAAGTCTAGGTATTCCTGGTATTCTCCTGTATTTTGCATTTGATAATTCAGGAAAAAAATAGTTTTAATTTCTAGTCCAGTTATTTATGCCCTGAAACACTCATTTTCAATTCTACTTGTGAAGACACCTTTCCCCCTCTTACACTTACATCATTCTTATAATTTATTTTCACAGAAACATTTCAGTAGCTAGCCAATTGTATTAGAACTGTACTTTCATCCCTCGGCATGCATTTGCTCCCACATTAAGTCTTCCACCAGTCTTTGTTGAATGGAAAATGGTGTATGGCTTCAACACTCGGAACGTTAAACAGATTTTTCTTGGGCTGACTTGTTTAAATACTGCCTCCCATATACTCGAAACAGCAGGTTCTTGCATGTCGCAGGAGCCTAACAAAACACTTGCTGAATTGAAATGGAATGGGGCATCATTGAAGCTTTTATTTTTCTGACATCATTCAAACTGCATTAAAAAAAATCTTCATGATCAGATATGTGCAGGACTCTTTATAATTTACAAAGCCTTTTCAATTTCAGTTTCTCTTCTGATCTTTAGAAAACTTACATGTGGTTTTCATTCCTCCTTTTGAAACATATAGGGGAGTTGAGGCTGGAAAAATTTAATGACCACTTGCTCAGTGTTTCTGAGCTAACAGATACAAACAAATTCTTTAAACCTTGATCTGTGACCTACAATCGTGTATAATTCCTACAATGCTTAGCTTCTACCAATGTGGTTATAAATTTTTTCATATTTTTTTTTGCCAGTCCTGGGCTTAAGCTCAGGGCCTGAGCACTGTCCTTGGACTTTCTCAAGGCTAGAGCTCTACCACTTGAGCCTCAGCACCATTTCTGGCTTTTTCTAAGTATGTGGTACCAAGGAATTGAACCCGGGTCTTCGTGCATGATAGGCAAGCACTCTACCACTAGGCCAAACTCCTGGCCCCCAATATTTTTAAGATTAAAAACTTCCATAAAATCTCTACAGGAAATTTATAAGAGAATTTATTTCCTTTCCTAATACTGTATCATAATTGGTACATTTAGAGTTACCAGCCACCAACATTTTACCAATAGAAACATATTTTGAAAAGAGATTTTAATGATAACTATCTACAAGGTGTATAGGAAAATACTGTTGCTCAGGTTGAACTCTTGCAAATGTAACTTATTTCATTAAAAATTCCAAAAGGGAAAATGAAGAAGCTAATTCAAAATTTAGGTATAAGCTAGAATTATATGGTGAATCGCATGCTTCAACTGTCTAGATATTGAACACAGTAAATGTAACATAAGAAAATATACACATTTTGTAATCTCAGAAAATACACATATTTTTCATTATAATTCATAATAAGAGAAGATGATACATTGATATAGTTAATTCAGATTTTTGTTTTGATATCAAAAGCAAAGATTTATCAAAAAACCACTCTATACCAGACAGGAATAAGTAAGTTTCTACAGAATATAATGCTCATTAAGGTTAGGTACAGATCAAGCATGAGAATTTCCAGAATAGACAAAACCCATTAAATAACATAAGGAACCCAATTTCTTATTTTTTTGGCATTTAATTACAAACAATGAATTGTATGAGGGAGTTTCTTTGTAAATTTTACATAACTATGTAGATGGCCCCCAAATAAATTGCCCCTCCATTACTTTTAGTCACCCCACTTCTTCTTAAAACTATTTCTACAGGATTCATCATTCTTGTTTCACACATGTGTATAAAATATTTCAATCATATTTCCCCTTTATTCTCTCCATTCACCCCTCATCTGATAGTGATTTCTTATAAACCTTTCTAATTATATAAACAAAATTTTAAACTAACTCAGAAATAGTAAGAGATGGCCATATTTAACCTATGTCCTCCTACCTAGAGAACCCTGGTATGCAGTATCTCATCACCATAAAGACTACACAAGTCTCGTTTGTATTTAATGAGTTCTTCTGTACACACACCCTCCGAGCTGCTGGTTACTGTTTATTTGACATCTCCTGAATTGCAATTGACTGCTTATTTATTATTATAGGATGGTAAATGTTCGGCTGCTAATTAGAAATAATTTTTGACATTAGAAGAGCAAACTTCACAGTTACTATTTCACGATGGGATAAGGTAGCCAGATTTAGCAATAAAAAGCAGATAAATAATTAAAGCCAAACCATTAATTGAACAGTGAGTTACATTTCACATAAACATCTATTTCTTAATTTATTGTTATTATAAAGAATGTATAAAGGGGCTCCTGTTATGTAAGTCAGGTAAGGAACACATTTCTTGTTGAACAATGTAAGAGCATATTCCAAATTTTTGTCACGTGTGTATACTTTAAAGTAATTAATTACCAGAAACTTAGCTATAATTATACTGCCTGTATTTCATTTGGATAACAGACAACCTCATCAATAAAAATCCTGTGAATTTCATCTTTGTTATAGCTACTCATTTGGTCATTAAGATGCCATGAATTTAGAAATATCCATGGACTAGCAGCAATTCAATGAACCTCAATGTGAAGTGCCTGCACCATCCCATCATGAATCTATCACTATTAACTATTCCATTCATTTTATTTTCTTATTTTCTATGATTTTGAGGTCTTGGGAATTGAACCCAGGACCTTTTCTGTTCTAGGAAAGCCCTCAGTCACTTAAGGCTTGAACTGCACCCCCCATTCTTTTACTTCCGGTTTGTTTTTTAACTGGGTCTCAGGCCTTTTGCTTTCTTGCTGCATCAGTGTTTAGAACTCATGATCCTCAGGACTCTGTGTCCTGAGTCCCTGAGGTTATAGGCATGTGCCACTACCCCAGGCACCTTATCTCTGTGGGATCTTAATTCTCCAGCATCTGGACCTTTGATTAGTGGGCAAGTCCCCCGTCAGAGGTGTTGGCTAACTGTAGGAGGCAATTAACAACTGGCTTGTGAACTCAGCTTTGCATGCAAACTAAAGGATCCAAAGTCCACCCTCAGTAACTACTGACTTCCGTGATTTCTTGTACTTTCTCTTCTCTGTCTGTTCCAACAGTGTCAAGATTTTGTGCCAGTTTGTGTCTCTATCTTCATCACTCTTCCTAAATTAGACCCCAGCAGTTCCCCTAGAAAAGCCATCTGCACGCCCCTCTCTGTATTCCTTTATTCTACGATTTTTCTTAGCATTGCTTCTACCACAGTTGTACTTTCATGCATAAGTGATACATCATTCAGGCGTTATTAGTATGAGATTAAAACCACTTTATTTTCAATCCACTGTATCCTTAAATTTCATGCAGGGAGGGGAAAAAGTCATTATTCTTAGCTTAATTACAAAAATAAATGGGCAGATTTTACGACTTTTCTTCTCCCCATTAATTTTTTTTACCTTAAATTCACTTCATGCCATAAAACATTCTTATTCATTCTAATAATGAGAATGTCCAAACTTTACCCGAAGCAAAATCTCTGAACTAATTTGAAACATTAGAATTTCCCCCCATCCCCAGCCCATGCCTTGGCAGTCCTGGCTTTTATAGTTTATGGGAGTTATGCAATACCTTTTTTCCTTGTTTCTATATTTCTGTTTTCTACATTTCTGTGTTCACTGTGAGGTCTGATTATGGGCAAGGTAAGGGCGGAGTTTAAGTAAAGGAGCCTTTTGTAATTTCAGAGCAGATACTGAAAGTGGTTTTACTTCTTGTCCACCATTGCTGGAAATTGATTTCTGTTTGAATAACTGCTCATCACTATTAAAATAGCATGGCACTGATCATTCCAGAGCCTCCTAGAAACTGACCTGTGCCCTGCAGATAAGTCACGCTGGCCACAGATGATCTAGTTGCTTCTTTGGTGTATGTTCAATGGCTAATTCTTCCAGGCACCATGAAGAACATATTCTGTGAGGGGAAGTGGTGTTTACGATAGATGACACTCACTCTGCCATCAAGCAGCCAGCTCCTCTCTTAGGAGGAGCACATTGACAAAAGTACTTTGCCTCACACAAATGGATATCCTCAACTGAAAAAGCCACATCTATTTTTATTTATGGAGGCCCCCTGATGTTACCTCTCCTCTGTGTCATTGGGGGTGAAGTGACCAGAATTCTTTAAAAAGTAGGAATCCAAGCACTTCCAGAACTTGGTTTAGTCTTCCTCCAACACTGCTTAGCCTGTCAGCACTTCACCTGGTCACTCCCCTATGGAGACATAATTCACACTCCACATCTATTATAGAGGGATTTGAAATGTCACAAGAATAAGGTCAAACAACTCTTTAGCTATGTCTGGGGAAACATGAGTCATGGGACTGCAATCACCTAGGTCATTCTGACCTATCATGGCAGGTTACCACACACTCCCCGACACCAAAGAGGTAATAAGTGACCTCTGCAAAAGTTGTTGTTGGGTGTTACAATTCTAATTTTGAATGAATAACATAATTGCCCGTGACCCATCAGTATCCCGTGTGTGTGTACATCTTGTCGACCCATACAATTGTGACTATGGACTTGCTGTCACCTCCTTCATTTTGTGAAAATATAGTTAATGAAAACTCAGTAGTCTAGAGTAACTTTTAGGGAGTACTTTTCCTGGGCATCTAGAATTTGTGTTTTTCTCCCCTAGAGACCATTCTTATTTTGGCTCCAACAAAGTTGCTGTCATATTTGTTGTCATTTATGGAAGATTTCTGTGTATAATATATTGCTATCTAGACTATAATTATCCAAGAATCCATAGAGGATTTTTATAATTATTTATGATTATAAATATGTGTCTAAGTTAAACAAACCAACATAGATGGGATTTTACTAAGTATCAACAATCAGCCACCACAGATTTCATTTATTTAAAATCATACAATATTAATTTGGTATCGGGAGTGATTCAGGACTGGGTATGGTGGGACACACCATTTGTAGGCTCTTTTCCATTGAACTCTATAAAAAATTGAGCCAATTGCTGGATATCGTGAGATTCTTCGGTTTACACTGAAGACAGGAGCAGTTTGATTCATTGTTGTGAAGACTGACAGCGACTATCTCCATAATTAAATAATGACCAATGCTAATCAGTTCAATTAGCAATGTTAAGTGCTGGTCATTTGCCCATCTCCACTCGATGACTGAGGAATCTATGAGATGTTGGATCCACAAACCAGCTGAAGTATGAAAAAGGTTAAAATAGAGCACATCACTCAAAGAAAATGGCAGAAAGCATGATAAGCTATTATTCCACAGCCAATTGAGCTTCCATTTATTTGACAGATTGGCATCTTGTAAATATGTCACTTGTCATAATTGAGCTGTTAGAAGCACAAGTAGGCCTCACCCAAATGACTGCTCTAACATGGCTGTCCACAGTCCCTTGCCTTCTGTATATTTTTTAATTTACTTTTATTTTTATTGTTATTGTAGAGTTGTTATATAGAGGGGTTACAGTTACATGAATCAGGTAGCAAGTACAAATCTTTTTGAATTATGTTTCCCTTTCCCTGTCTCTCTCAGTTTTTCCTCCTGTCCCCACCCACAAGTTGTACAGCTCATTCTCCATGTAGTATTTAGTGAATATCACTTCTGTATTTGTTCATCTTTGTTCCATCTTTTCTGTGTCCCCTTATCTTGCCACATAAGAACAAGACAAAAGAAAAAGAAGACAAGAACAGCAACAGTGCAACTGAAATATCTCTTGTTTACTTTTCTAGGAGTTAATTTCACAACATATTATTTTATAGGATATATGCACATAACAATTGAGCTTTTGTCAACCATTTTGTCTTCAATGTGTGACTATCTAGAATCCTGTACAATTTATCATGTCCCAGTATGTAAGTATGGATTCATCATAAATATGATAATATATATATATCATTCAGTTTGTTTACTTGTATAGGCACATTCTAGTTACCACAAATCAAAACAACATTGTGCAAATCAAAACAACATTGAGATTTTAACTCACTTCAGTTAGAAGGATCATTATCAAGAAAACTAACAATAACAAAATGCTCGAAAGGGAACCCTATTACACTGTTGGGAATGTAAACTAGTTTGACCATTCTGGAAAGCAGTATGGTGGTTCCTTAAAAGATTAAACATAGGTTTGAGCATATGGCCTCAGGATAGTGCTTGCCTACCATTCATGAAGCCCTGGGTTTGATTCCTTGGTTCTGCATACACAGGAAACACTGGAGGTGCTGCTGTGGCTCAAGTGGTAGAGCCCTAGTCTTGAGAAAGCTCAAAGCCCAGGCCTTGAGTTCAAACCCCAGGACCGGCAATAAAAATGACTAAACATAGAGCTTCCCTATGACACAGAGCTCCATTCCTGGGCATTTATCCAATAGAACACAAACCAGGCCATAATAAAACCATGGACACAACCATTTCATTGTAGTATTGTATACCATAGCTCAGATAAGGAGTCAACTCAGGTACCCTTGAATTGATCAAGAAAGCATATATGTGCACAGTGGAATTCTACCATCCATCAGAAAAAAAATGATTCATAAGGAAGTGGAAAGATTTGGAAAAAATTATATTAAGCTAGGGTGGCAGCCTTGAGCTGGAAGAGCTCAAGGACAGCACCCAGGCCCAGAGTTCAAGTCCCACGACTGAAAAAAAAATTATAATAAGCAAAAATCCTGAGTCAAAGAAACATAGGTTGCATGGCTTCTCTTTGGTATTTATATGTTGGCTCTTTACCCTATACTCATCACATTCTTAGTGACTGAATCAGGAGAAAAGAAATTTTATTTAGTAGTAAACTAGCTTCATTCCTATAGTTGTTTACCAATAAGGAGAAGAAAACATTTATTCTTTCAATTATTACATAAAACATAAATTACAAATAATAATGCAGTACTATTTACCCTTTCTTTGCATGGTGACATACCTGTTATATCAGCATGTATCAATTTTAGATGGTGAAAACATTCAACTATCTTTCTTATGGCTTGTAGGACCAACAATGTGATAGAACATCTAGACATTTCTTAATGATGCATTTCTTAGATTATATATTAATAACACAATGATGAACATGCACATTTTAAACTACTTTTATTAATAATATTAAAACTAGAAGCAGTTCTTATGATTAAATATACTGAGTGGTTTGCAAGAGTACATAAAGATATTAACTGAAATATGATGGATTCAAAGGAGAGCTCAAATGGTATAATTCCTTAGAAAGTCAAAGTCACAGTTCAAAAAAATACAAAAGGAAATGGGCATTTGAAATGCTGAGGTGGGGATTAAAGGGAAAAGAATAAAAGAGTGAAGAGAAGAGTGATGAATGCAGTAAGTAATTCAATGTATGTACTACAAAATTATGAAGAGTAAGGGAAGGAGGGTAGATGAGGAATATTGAAAGGGGTGAGATAATCAAGACGCATTGCCTGGATAAACAGCTTGGTGGAAGGCACCTCCTTTGTACAACTACGTAAAGATAATAAAACAGTTGAAAAACTGGAAGCAGGAAATAGTTGTTGATTTGTACACCTCTGAGAATATAGTGACTCCCTATGAGTAATACAATGAGGAAACTACCGACACATATAAATAAATTACATATGAAATAAGTATTAAACTAACTTGTATTAAAATTACTATGTATGTGTATGTAGTGTGTATCTGTATGGAATATATGTACATAAGTATACATGAAATATATATATGTATACATAGAAAACTAAATTAATATATTTATAATTCAAATATTCCAGAATCTGAAGAATCTGTAAATAAGAATAATTTAATAATAGGTATACAAATGTCTTCAATTTTCCCTTTTCTAAAAATTAACCTAAGAAAAAATAAGATGCATGGATGCAGATAGTCCATAATCATTGAGAATATCTTTATATACTATTTAGTATTAAAGATGATATTCATTCAGTATGGAACTGAATATGATTTAGGAAAAAACACCAAAAATAAAAATTCAAAGAACAAACTTTTTTTTTCATTTATTCTCTATATGACCCAAGGTGCAGATGATTTTCTCCCTGCTTCTTGGACATTTGTTTGCCTCTTGATCATTTTGGGTAATTTCTATATATCCAATTCAGAGGAATATTTATTTGATATAAAAAACCACTAAAATGAAATTGCATAGTGAGTGATACTTAGTAAAAACTGTAACCTGAGAGATTTCTTTTTTTATTTTTTGTGGGTCATGGGGCTTGAACTTGGCCTGGACACTGTCCTGAGCTCTTCCTCTCAAGGCCACGTCCCTACCCCTGAGCCAAGCCCCACTTCCCATTTTCAAGAGGTTAGTTGGAGATAAGAATCTCAGGTCCTTTTTGTGCCCAGGCTGGCTTTGAACCACAATCCTCAGATTTTAGCCTCCTGAGTCGCTAGGATGAAATGTGTGAGCCACCAAGCCTGGCTTAGACTTTTTTAAAAATGATTTTCTTTTTAAGTAAAACAGACCAAGCAATTCAACTCAAAGCAGATCAAAGACCTCAATGTGACACTACTGTGTGGTGGAATAAGAGAAACATTAGTAATCAGAGGACGAGACAGGTACTTTCTGAAGTGTTTCAGTGGCACGCAAATAAGAGAGACACTTGACAAATGGAGTTACATCAAGCTAAGAAATTTCTTCACCGCATAAATAGGACACAGTGACTAAATAACAACAACAAAACAAACAGAAATATATGCAAAGAAAGCCTAACACCCCCAACATAAAAGGAACTCAAGAAATTAACTCCAATCCACCCCATCCCAAAACTAACAAACCAATCAATAAATAGGCAAAGTAGCTAAACAGAGCTTCTCAGAAAAGAAGAAAACTAGCAACTGAACAGAAGAGAAGATACTCAGTATTCCTGGCCATACAGGAAGTGCAAATCAAAAGAACACTGAGCTTCCAAAGAACTATTCGGATGTGAAGGGGAGGGAACCTTAGTGCCCTGTGTATAGAAATGTGCATTCACTCTAGAAGGTAGTTTGGAGGTTCCTCAAAAAAGTAAACATAAATCTTCCCTATGACCCAGTAATGTCACTCTTGAGCATCTGCTCAGAACAAGCCAGGAGACCATAAAGACACTTGCATCTCCGCGTTCATAGCGGCACTATACACAGTAACCAAGTTATACAAACAGCCCACAGGCCCTACAACTCATCCTGTAGAAAGAATAAGACATCATTTCCAGCGGAAAAGATAGACCTAGAAGAAATCATATTAAGTGAGGCAAGCTAAGCACAGAGAGATAAATGGCACATATTCTCTCATATGTGCGAGATAGATCTAAAACACAACTGGACATGATAAGGGATACAGGACTCCATGCATTTAAACATAAATAAAAAGACGAAAGTAAGATATATCTAGGGGAGTACTGAAAGGTGTAACTCCTGTGGACATCTAAAGTGCTACTTATTAATATAAATTCCAGGAAACAGAACCATGGATTTTTGAGAACGTGTGATCATGGGTGTTATTTGGTTTTGTTTTTGTTTTGTTGTCTTTTGGCAGCGAAAGAGAGGCACAAGAATGGGAGGAGGCCTGGTGGTGAATAAATGTAGTTATTGCATTCAATAGACACGAGTACCACACAAACCACACAAGTTGTGGGCCAGGACAGGAGAGGAAATTTGGGAGAAAGTAAAGTATAGAGTGAATGGGTCAAAAGCACTGTACTCCTTATCTGACTTGGAATTATAAATCCCTTTGTACAATTCCTTAATAATCACAGTTTAAAAAGTGAGTTTGGAGGGGTGATGAAACAGCAAGAAGAGGCCTCATCTGGTGTTGGCAAACTGGACAGATGGACTGGATACACATGGTAATTTCTAGGCTACACTGTACCGTAGGGCACAGATGTGTGAAGGGTCTCTTTAGGAAGAATTCAATCATGACTTTCATCATTTTATTTAAGTATCAGATTACTATACAAAGGCCTTTCTCCTCTCAGTTCTCCAGGTACATAAAACACCTTCTCTACAAAGGAGTCCCATCCCGTTGACCAGTGAGTCTTCTAGTCTGGAATCAGTACCATGGAGCAGGGCCCTCCCACAGAGTGACACTTAGGGCAGCTCCCAGGCTGCTGGGCCGGCTGCCTCCTCCAGCATTCAAAAGCCATCGCAGCCTTGGTTCCCTAGCCTAGAATCTTCCATATTCTCTGTTTCCGCAATCTGATAAATCCCTCTCCTCTCCTCTCCTCTCCTGCACACTTCAATTTGTTTTTAGGAACTCCAGGTTGCTGATTATTTTCTGAAACATCCAATACCTCTTATTATCTTCCTCTGTTTTTCCTGCTATCAAAACCCATTTAAAAATCGGTAAAAAGGACTAATTCAACACCTATTTTGTCCTCGTATGCTTTCAAATTCCTTCCAACTGCATTCAGTACTTCTTTTCACTGTACTCCGGTGTAACTCTCCTTTTATCATAGTAGCAGATACAGGGTGCTCTGTATTCGGCATTAGAATCCTTTTAATGCAAGCACTTTTTTTTTTTCCAGTCCTGTGCTTGAGCTCAGGGCCTGAGCACTGTCCTTGGACTTTCTCAAGGCTAGAGCTCTACCACTTGAACCTCAGCACGACGTCTGGCTTTTTTCTATGTATGCGGTACCAACGAATTAAACCCGGGTCTAAGTGCATGCTAGGCAAGCACTCTACCACTAGGCCAAACTTGGCCAAACTCCTGGCCTTAAGGCAAGCACTTTAGCCTGCTCATAATAGCCTAGTGTAGCAAAGAAGTAGGCTCACTAATTTTACAACTGCTGTTCTCATCCTTTCAACCACAAAATACTCAATAATGAGTTTTAGTCTTTATTTTTAATGTATATTTATATATAAAGTATTCCATTCAGAAATGTGTATATTTATCAGATATGCATCTGATGCATCAAATAGTATGATAAATTCTGTATTAGGCATAGCAAGTGTGAAGGTAAATAAGGAAAAATTATTTTTAAAAACTTAATGGCTTTTTGTACACTTTACATGAAAGCAAACTCACACTCTTTACTGATAAACACAAACATATTTCTGCAATTATGTTCTCTATATGTTTAATCCTATCAATGATACAACACAACTCAACCATGTTTGTATTCCTCATACAATCAGACCATATATATGTTTGTATATCTGTACATATGCCTTTGTCTTGTGAACATATTGTTAAAGAGAAAGACAGACATAAACAAGTCAAGAGAGACGTTCATCTCTGAGCCAAAAGAGGCTCAGTTTATGTGCATGTTGGTGAGATTGTTTAACTTTTGGGAAAGGAATTATATTGACCAGACACATATGAATATTAAAGAAATGCAAAGAGAATAAAATAATAAATCATTAAATGCGATTTTGAGTGGAACAGCATTAGAATTATTAGTGATAAAATAAATAGTATTAAATTTTCATAAATAGAAATAATATAGCTAAGAAATATAAGCTAAGAAATTAAGTACAATCAAAGCCCTCCAATAACTATGACTTCATAGAAAATTCATTTTTACAAAGAACTTCTTGCCAGATTTTGCTCGTTTCTTTTCATTCTTCATATTGATTTACCAACTTGTTACTAATGAGATTTGATATAGTACATGAATAAATATTATGTCAAAGCTAAATATACTTAGATAACTGAACATCTATTGTTCTTCATACTTGACCTCCATCTACTACAGTAAAACATATCTGCCCTGGAAAACACCACATACATATACGCATGTATACATGCACACATATAAATATACATGCACACACATAGACATACACACAGCTACACACACATACACATGCATGCCTTCACACATATATACATATACACATATACATATATGTATATACACATACAAAAATATACACATATATATACTTACACAAACATGCACACACACACACACACACACACACACACACACACACAATTTGTTTTCCCATAAAAGGCATAGCATCTCCCCTGATCTTTTCTTGTTACACAGAGTCCGGGATTTATGATTCTGTTAAACGCTATTGACTGAATCTGCTGTAAATTATTGTAAGTTCACCTCATCCAGCACATTGCCATGTTCATCTAGTCCTTATGACAAACTCATTACTTGGGGCTTATTATTCACCATCATTATAATAAAGAACTTAAATCTCACAGTAATTAAAATGCTTGAACTATCCCTATTTTTCTTTTATACTATCTTTCACTGTGATTCATATCTCGCAAGTTATCATGCCATATATTGGCATTTATTAGTGTAAAGGAAGGAGCATAATGAACAATTTTTGAGAAAATTTCTACCATCTCTACTTTAAATTCTCAATTAAATTATAAATGAGTCCTAAATTTGAGTTATTGAAAGTATTTTAATATCTTTTATATTTAAGTGGGGAAATTGAAAATAATTCAGGGTTCTGTTCATTTACTTAATAAAGATACTGTTATAAATAATGCCAATGGCTGAACTCTGTCTGTCTGAAATGTGTAGCCTTTCAAATGCTTATCTGAATGTTTTGTATCTGTTCATTCATTTGACTGCATACCAAACTTCCGAGATATATCTGCTACTCCTATATCTTAGGTGTATATGAACAGACATAAAGATGATCCAATCCCCAAACAGGCAACATTTTTACTTCTTCTTCAATCGAAGAAAGAACACTAACTAGTAGAAATTGTATATGGCAGGATTACATCGGAAGATAATGTCATTTCAATCCTTGTTGCACGTCCATATTCAAACTGAGCTGGCTTCATGAAGAGACAATTTCAGTGCAAATGTGAATGTCTTGTATAGGGGCCAATTCATTCCCAATATCTATTATCCGTAGTTATGTGTTTGAGTTATATTTCAGACTTAATGGAGGAAAAAATAAGCAATTTTAAGCAGGAAAAATAAAAGAAATTACACACTTTACTTAGGGGAAAGGATGTTCTTACTGCGTACGGCAAATGGTCTGAAGATGAAAAATCTTAGCATTCAGCAAGACCAATTAGCATGTTTAATGGCGATACAGAGTGGTGTTAAAGCTGCCCTGGACCAAGAGCAAAGCTATGAAAATGAAAATATTAAGAATTGGCTTCATTTTTAAATCTGATTTAACGGAATTCAAAATAAAATGCATATATGGAGACAATAGTGAGGAAAAATGAATGAATTATTTACTCTAGTTCCTGGAATATAATTCAATTTATACAAATGAGGAAGACAAGGAATTAGTCAGATACAATGAGCGCTTAAAGAGCGCTCCTTTTAGTACATGGACTCTGAGGTTTCTTCACACACCCAAATGGTAATAACAAATTCTAGTTTCCTCTGTCTTAAGCTCTAGGGAAAGTTAGCTAACTAAGCAAAGATATGGAGTCACTCGTGCATAGGTCCTTTGTAGTCTTTGGACTCAAAGTTACCTGAAGACAACATGGAATAAAGGAGAGACTTTAGGCTGTAAGACAGGGCCCACAAGCTTGGCAACATTTAGAAGTTAGGTATATGATTAGGCCAGAGGAGAGATCAAGGAGGTCTCAATGGAGAAGGTGTTCAGGTGAGGTAATCTCTGGAGGAATCCTTGAGAGAGCAGATCCAGCAAGACATGGGAAGATCAAGGACTAAGAAGTGACCAGGAATTTGAAACTGCAACGATAACGTCTTGCAAAGTTCTCTGGTGTGTTAGATTTGAAAGCCGAGAGGAATTTGTTAAAAATAGAATATGTGATGAGAAGTTATAGATAGAACATAAAAAGAACTCATAGCATAGATTTTTACCATGGAAGAGAATAGATATATCAGGCCCAATATGAGGTAGAGGCATGCGTTTGCATGCATTATGTGTTTACCTTTCCATAATGTTTATCATTGGTGATATTTATGTGAGGCCCACAGGGATGTGTTTATACAGAGGGGTGACTGTCATTTAGGAATGGAGAAAATAGAAAATACATAAGCTAGGTGTTAAAGAAGCAGCATCTTCTTGAAAAGTTGGCAAAGGATTTAGAAATGAGAATTGGTTTTTGAAGGTTTTGTACAAAAGAGGCAATGTGAATGAAACAGGATCATGAGAATTCTGATCTGTGGTAGGAAATACGCTATATTCGAAATAGCATTGGCCTTGAGCTCAGTCTAAATCTTACTTGTAATTCGTTGTTTGTGACACCCGGGAAGTTATGTGATGTCTCTCTTTTGCTTTCCTAATTGCCAGGTAGGGGAATCATCACATTGTCAAAGTGAGAGGAGTCAGGATTTCTGCTGTTGACTTGTGGCAGTAGAATATTCCAGCAAGCCTGTGTGCCCATTTCAAAACTCCTCTGTAAGTTTTGTTATCTTTTTATCTCGTATGATACTGACCCAGTATAGGCTCAGCAACTGTGAAATGCTGTCACCTCCATAACCACCATTTATATATCTCTTGACCTCATGTTCCATACAAACACTTTTATAAAATGCCGCTTTACACTATCACACTTGAAATGGTTGTAATTATTCCCTTAATCAAAGTGCCATGGAGACATCTTATTATTCTTGTGGCTATTAACACACGGAAATGAGTTCACTGATTAACAAAAATGGATACAAGAATGGCTCTGATTGGGCTAACCCATTGTTTTGACTGTTGAGTAGATCCGTCAATAATTTCAAGCACATTAATAAAGTGCCTGTGACCCTGTGCGAGGCCATGTGGAGTTTGGCCGTGTCCCCTGTGCTGTCTGCCTCCCTCCCCAACACATCTGTCCAGCGCCGACTGCACGTGAAGTTCATCACCACCCGTTCATTCATGCTTCCTGAGGGTTTAAGCACAGACGATTGCTTATCCACACAACCTCTTTTCCTTTGCTTCTTTAGCTGAAATGACTTACCATTCAAAATTCAATGAACAAATCACTTATTGTAAAAAGACTTCGCAGAAATCTTGGTCAGATGAAAATTCTTCAACTGTCTCATTATTGACTTTTAAAGATAAAACTATGTCTATCTTCTTAAGTTCTCAAACTTGAGTAAGGCTGAAAAATGACACATATGAAAAGAATGGAAAGTTACACTACACACACACACACACACACAATTTTTAATTCCAGCTGTTGGTGCGAGTAGGCAGGACAGTTAATTGAGAAAGTGCTGATAATTGGGTACTCATTGGTTAATGACTGTAATCCTGTCTACCCAGGAGGCTGAGATTTGAGGATCATAGTTGAAGCTATACTGAGTAGTAAAGTCCATGAGACTCTTATCTCCAATTAACCATGGAAAGTCAGAAGCACAGGGTCAGTAACCGGGGCCCAGAGTCACAGCCTGAAGACTGCTTTAAAAAAAGTGTTGGGAGACTTTCACAGGAAAGAGAATAAATGTAAGCGGGTAGTATTCCCACAAATCCATCCATTTGTCAAATCTCATAGAATTATTTGATTAAAATAGTGAATTTTATGGAAAGTATATTACATCTCATATACATCATTTTTTCACAACAAAGATACCTTTAACATGAAGAAGAGATCATTTTCTTATCTTGCCTCCTTTGTCTGCAATGTGACAGAGATGTTACAATTACCCTCTTATGAAACAGATAAGAGACACAGAGGGGAGGAGTCTAGTGTTTCTCCATCTTTTTCTGTCAGCTAGGTGTTTTTCACCTTGACCCTCCTGCTGCCTTGGAGAGCAGAACCTTCCCTCTCTGCAGGTAGTCCAGGCTCTGAAGGACAAGTAAGAAAAAGGAAAAGAGCAAAGAAAAATAAAACCATTTGGCTACTCATAATATCACAAATTGAATAAATCTGAATTTCCCTTGCATCACTCACAACAGAAGTGACTAGAATTTCATGAATTCTAGTCAATTGACAAAACCAAAGCAAGCAGAAAACAGATATGAACTGTGAGACATGGACATTCTGCAGCTTTCTTCTTTTGGGAATTTCAATTCATTTTAGTAATTTATTTTAGACTTTATTATCTGTAAGTAGATGTATAAGACTTATAATTCAACATGTCCATTTATGAGCATAATGCATCTAATCAGTGTGGATCTTTTCATCATTCTCCTCCATCTCTCCTAACCTTACCCAACCACTCAGTTTAACTAGATTCATAAGATAGCCAGTAAATATTATTACTGTGTTTACCCTTTTCTTTTTTAAACTATAGAGAAACCAGAATTCCATAGTAAGTATGTGCATTAAATCTGCTAACCTATGAGGGATTTTTAAATGTCTCTATTTTATAATTTATAACTTTATCATTAAGTAGTTGTAAAAAGAGATGTCATTCAGCAAAATATTATAAGAATACAGTGAATTTTGATTAATGTCACCCAGAAAAGGGAATTTGCATTATTTTTAATATATAGAGATGGCAATTTGGGCCAGGTATGATGGCTCATAATCCTACCCTGTAATCCTAGCTACTCAGGAGGCTGAGATATGAGGACCAAGGGCACAAAAAGACCTGACACCCTTATCTCCAATTAAGCTCTAGAAAACGGGAAGCATGGCTTGGCTCAAGGGTATGGCAGTATCCTTGAGCTGTAGAGCTCAGGGATAGTGCCCAGGCTAATTTCAAGTCCCTTGACCCACAAAGAAAGAAAGAAAGAAAGAAAGAAAGAAAGAAAGAAAGAAAGAAAGAAAGAAAGAAAGAAAGAAAGAAAGGGCAATTTGGGTCGTGCTAGCCTCGCATGCACGAAGCCCTGGGTTTGATTCCTTGGTACAACATACTTAGAAAAAGCCAGAAGTGGTGGTGTGGCTCAAATGGTAGAGCTCTAGCCTTGAGGAAGTCCAAGGACAGTGCTCATACCCTAAGTTGAAGCCTCAGGACTGGCAACAAAAAGAAACAAAGGAAAGAAAAAGAGAAAGGGAGAGAGAGAGAGAGAGAGAGAGAGAGAGAGAGAGAGAGAGAGAGAGAGAGAGAGAGAGAGAGAGAGAGAGAGAGAGAAGAAGAAGAAGAAGAAGAAGAAGAAGAAGAAGGAGGAGGAGGAGGAGGAGGAGGAGGAGGAGGAGGAGGAGGAGGAGGAGGAGGAGGAGGAGGAAGGAGGAGGAGGAGGAGGAGGAGGAGGAGGAGGAGGAAGAGGAGGAGGAAGAGGAGGAGGAGGGAGGGAGGGAAGGTAATTTTGAACAAGTGTTTAACCTAATGTAAGCATGTTATGTAAGATATTTGTGCATTTATATATAAATAGAATTTCAACTAAAAAACTGAAAAGAAAATTCATTTCACAAATGGCCAGTTATTAGAAAGATTAAATTTATCCTTCTAACAGCTATCGTTTTATATAGTACAGTTTCACTAAGTGAAAATACAGTGAAAGTATCAGAATAAATACCTTTAAGGAGAGATGAAGTGCTTCCTGCAGGGGAAAATATCAGCGAGCAACTGGGGAGCTGTGCAGAGCCATGTTGATTAACACTGCTCCACGGGCTGCTTGAACACGGAAGCAGTGACCATAGCACAAAATGTGTGTGAGTGAGTGCAAAATGAAGGCAGCAGGAGATTCTTAGACCACTTTCTGATTTACATCGTGTCTGCCTCTTCTTAGGGTAGGAATCTTTTCCCCAACCTACCAGAGGATAGACTCTGGGATTTCTAGTGCTTTGAAGGCAATTACTTGTGAAAGAATGAATAGTTCCATATATTCCTATACATATACATATATAGAGAGAGAGAAAGAGAGAGAATTCACGCACACACACACACACACACACACACACACACGGTCAGCAGTTGTGGAAGGCTGAGCATAAGCAACAGAGTAACAGAGTGACTGACTTGATTGTTCTCAGAAAATTATGGTTTTCTGCATCTCCTGGAGTGAGAGGATTCAGGCTTCACATCTAGACTATTTCAGATTTATAACGGTCCATTTCTCTGTCAAAAAGCAAATGACCTCTTGAGGTTTGCTCTAGATGAGTTGGCAAATTTGTGAAGTCATTCACAAGTGATCTAATTTCTTTCCTCCTCTATGATTTCACTGAATAGAACCATCATCTACCTGAGGATGGATGGCTCACCTGCTGTGATTTGTGGTTGCCTCGGGCCTTCTATTTATAGATTGGTGAGAATTAGCACAGTAGTTAGTGTCACCCTCAGAGTCTTGGTGTTTTGTTCTGTTTTGACAATCAACACAGAAGTTACATTATCTCTATAACATATGAGACCACAGACTCACTCAGTTCTGCTTTTCCAATTTTAATTTATTTTATTTTTAAGGTGAGTTTAGATTCTCATGCCCTCATAAGAAATAACAGATATCTGATGTCCTCTTTTTTCTTTTTCTAATGCTAACACTGTGTGACATTTACAGTGAAAATGTCACAACCAATACATGGCAATTACTACCACCCACCAGTCATTTTCAATGTCTTTACCTGCATTTATTTATGTGTATACAGAGGCCTTTTATTTTTGTTTGGACCTTATCATGATTATTCTATGATGTCTCAAACAATGGACAAACCATGGGCCCAGGTCAGGTTCTCCTCAGATCCATCTTGGGCACTTCTGCTCATCTCATAATCTAGGGTCAAGCAAAATATGGTTTCTTGACTACCAAATATTAGATTTTTTGTTCTGAATAACATATGTGACCTCATGTTAACATATAAAATTGAGAATTATTATTGCTTTGTTGTTGAGGATGCTAAAATTTAAAGGGTATAGTGATTTGTCTAGTTTCATGTTGGTATGTATAATTGCTATCCTTATGTCAAAGGATGAAATTTTCTAGAACTAAGAAACATTTGTTAGTATTATTTCTTTTCAATAACTCACTGCCAGTCACCTGACCGAGCATTTTCTCTTGTTATACCCAGATGAATGCAAGGATTTATGAAAAGCAACAGTGAAGAAACATGGTGGTGATTTAGTTAGGATGCCTAAACAATACATAGCATTTATACCTAAGAAAAGGGTATGATGTTTGCATGTTAGCATGCAGAAAAGACATCCATCATTGGACAGTTTCCTTCAGTGCACTTTTTACTTTCAACTATTGTCACCCACTGTGTGTGTGTGTGTGTGTGTGTGTGTGTGTGTGTGTGTGTGTGTGTGTGTTTACCAACTGAGACCTACATCAAACAATTCAACTGACCTGTCTCATTTCTGTACGTAGTATCTTCTGTGAAACCTGGCCCAAAGTCTTTCTCTGGCTAGAAGATGGCTTTTAGGGAGTTGAATAATGAAGGAAAAATGGCAAAGGAGCCCCTTTCTGAATGGCTTTTCTTCTGGGGATAACAGTGAAGAAGATCTCATAACATTATAAAGAATTCCTATTTCCCTTAGTTGTGAGATGTTTGGCAACCCCCCTTTCAAAAGTTTCCCTTTCTTTCTGTGGGATCCCTTCTGAACCTTTCTGAGTTCCCAAACTACTTGCTTTCAAATTTAATCTAAGTATTTTTACAAACTACTTTGCTACACCTCAGCATATACAATTTAGTCTTGGAGTTGCCAGTAAAATCATATGTCAAGTATTTACTGAGGATGTCCCTTAGATAATAGATAATTTTCTGTTTCAAACAGAAACAGAAAATTAGAGTATTATTTAATTTTTAATAAAGTAATTGTGTTACAGAAAAAGAACTTGAATTGAGACATTAAGTAAAGGCTTCCAAAAGGTGCAACTGCAGTATAAATTCCATTGGAATAGGTGGAAAATGCAAAGTTCAGTAAATTTTCTATGAACTGAGTAACAAATGAAAGTTCTTATTAATTAAAATACATTGTGGGAAGTGAGTTGGAGGGAAAAATGATTAGAAATAGATTTTGAGCAAATCTTCTATGATAGATATTTTGACATCTAAGCATTGATCCTCAAAACTGTGAGGTATGACCCTCAAAGGAAGTGAAGCTCATGTCTGCTAAAGTAGAGACTTTTATTTTCTGACTTTTACTATCCTGACAAAATCTTGATATAAAAATAAGCCCTCAGGGTCATTAAAACTCTCCTCATGTGATTAGCTATAAAAATATTCCCATTTCAAACACACCCTGAAATAGTAACAGAATCAGCATGTAGTTCAAGTCCAATGATTTGGAGAGTATTTTTCACTATCATTAAAATGCAGTGCAATGTGGAAATTATGTGACTATCATCTGAAAGCTTTACAAGGAAACTCTTTAAAAATGATAGTTATAAGTGTTTACAATACAAATTCAAGGTGATTACATGATGATTAGCACTTGCTTATAGGTCTCTTAAGAAGCAACACAATCTGCTTTTAAACAGCAATCTCTTGGAATTCTTGACCTTGATGAGGTTGATGTTGATTATGGGGACAGCAGTCTTAGAAGTCAGGTTTTATTTGTTCTCTTACCACAGTTTTCCATTTTCTCATAGCTGGGTATCAGGTTAGCAATGAAACATGTAGCCAAATTGAATACCTACCCAAAATTTTGGTACCAAGCTTTACTTGCTTAATTCAAGGGGTACCAGCAGACCAATAACACATGATTTTTGTCAGTATAGGTCACACAATCTTCTCTTCACTTTGCTGTTTTAAATTCTTTTTGCCAATATTGGTATTTGCATTTCTAGCCTTAAATTCTCACTTAGCTCTTTTTCTCAAAGCTGCTACTCTAGCATTTGAGCCACACCTCTATTTCTGGCTAATTGGAGATAAACACCTCTCACAGTTGCTTTTCTGGTCTCAGCCTCTTAAGTAACTCAGGTTACAACCTTGAAGTTTTTTTTTTAATTCTATGTGTATTGGATGTTTATAAAGCAATGGGAAACAGGGAGGCCCTAAAATGAGATGAGGGAATGAGAGCATAATGAGAATACATTTTTTCAGCCAACAGAAAAGCAAATGCAAATATAGTTGAGATGGCACAGCAATTCTGATGTCTTTCCTGCATATGTGAGGGTCTGGTCAGCTCCTGTGCTCACCTTTCCTGCTGCTCTTTCTAGTCCTGGATCACTCCCAGGGAAGCTGCTCACAAAAGTTCTGTGATCATGTTCCTTATGACACCACAAATGGGTCTCACTGAACAGGATGTCGCTGGCTGTGACAAGCATTCTTGGCGTGGTCCCTGCTTCAAGAAGATAAAGATGAAAAATTTACAATGTGTCAAAACCTCCCTACATGACATTTCCTCAATTACAACGACGTTATCAGACTACTGAAGTAAACAAATTGATGAAGAAATGGCTAGGGTTCTCACGGCTGGTGTCTTTAGCAGACAGAATTCCACAGAGTAATCTCGACAGAACAGAACTGTAGCCCGATCCGGTGCAGGCCTGATCTTGATGTTGACTCTGGTCTACCTCATAAGCGACATCAGGTGAAATGACAAGACTTTCTGTGTGGATCCCATAGGCACAGTGGATGTGATCTACATGCTGGGTGTAGTTGGGGCACTGGTGAGAAAGGCAGACTTCAGACTCTACCCAAGATCTGCTGGAACAAATTCATCAGCTTGAAGTTTGAGTACTATATTTCTCTGAGAGGTGCTTATATTCATACTGGATATTCATTAGAAATGCTCAAGCAGCTGCTGCATTTCCCCTACCATGTGTCCCTTCTGGTGCTTGTTAAATCAGAATCGAGAAGGGTTAGATCAGGCTGGAATAATCCATGGGTTTGCTAAAATTTTGGTCTCAAAGTCCTGTAAGTTATTAAAAATTATTTAAACCCTCAAGGACCTTTTTGTTAGTTATATCTATTAGTTATTGTATTAAGAATTAAAGTTCATAAATTATTAAATGGTTATTTATTAATTCATTTACATTGATAATTTCATTATGAACTAAAATTACTTTTTAATAAAACATAACTATATTTCCCAGAACAGAAAACTAATGGGACTAGCATCATTTCATATTTTTACATACAGCTTTAGGAGTTGGGTTAAAAGAACACACTAGAATTCCCATGCTTGTTTCTCAATTCACGTGCTTGCTCTATGTTTTTTAGTGAAATGTAAGAAAGATAAGCTAACCAATCACAGGTATCTAGTGAGAACCAGGAGAATACTAGAAGGCTTTTCAAATAAGTAAATAAATTCTTTAATGTTATTCCAAAACTTGACAAGCAATATTTTTTAATTAAGTGTGGAATCTGAGCCCATCAATGCACTGTTTAAACTTTGTTGCAGTAAGATCTATTGAATTATTTATCAAGCATGACTGTTGGAAACCATATGCACTGATAATTCAGAAGATGAGGATTTATGAAAATTATCTATTATTCCCAATGGGACAGTACATTGTGCAGTAAAATATAGAGCTCATATTAGTTGCATTATACTCAGAAAACTTTGTAAATCTTACAACCACCTGTTTTGAAATATTCTAATATTAATTTGAGCATTCCAATCTTTAACTGTAGATACCGTTTGCTATCCCCATGATATGAGCTCATTTCATCCTTTTTGAGACCATAGTTGCCCAATAGACAAAACTGATAACTGTAATTCTCATTCTTTTGTATTTCACTTTACAGAAAAGATATTCCATATATAAGCCAGCTGACTATGAGGCAGGCAATGCAGTATTCAAAACACTTGGGTCTCATGATGTCTTTTTAGGGGTACAGCCATTGGGTTTGAGATGTGCTTTTGGTACTCATTGCTTTGTTACAGAGAACATTGAGAAACTGTGTGCTCACAAGCCAGGAAGGATCAGTACCTCACTAGAGCTGCTTCCCTCCACTGCAGTGACGCTAGTGGTTTTCAGGACCACTCTTCTTCCTCACATGGAAGCATCAACAGCAGTCATTATTGCTCTTGGGTAACCTTGATGTCTTGCAGACCTGATTGCAGGAGCCAATTAGAAAATAGGAACATTGAGTGAACATTTTTATGCTGCTAAATTTTGAAAGTCCTACTTCCTTTTGGGGAAACGTTGGTACTAACTGCTTATTTATTAGATTTCTCAGACATCCCTTCTTCCTTTTGGAGGATTTTATTATTATTATTATTATTTTTGCCAGTCCTGGGCTTGAGCTCAGGGCCTGAGCACTGTCATCCTTGGATTTTTTTCTCAAGGCTAGAGCTCTACCACTTGATGAGCCTCAGCACCACTTATGGCTTTTTTCTATGTATGTGGTACCTAGGAATTGAACCCGGGTCTTCGTGCATGCAAGACAAGCACTCTACCACTAGGCCAAACTCCCGGCCGATTTTATTATTTTTTAAATTTAATTGTAGGGTATTTTTTGAATGCTGCTGTGTGAATTCAGTGCTTTACTGTTGCTTGCTACATAACCTGTCATTTGACCACACCTCCAGTTGCTTTTGTTTTCAATTGTTTGAGACAGTGTCTCAGGTTTTTCCTATAGCTGCTCCTGACCATGATTATCCTGTCTATGTTCTGGGAACACACAGTTGGCCTACCATAGCTAGATTTTTTTGTTGTTGTTATTGTGGAGATCCGGGGTCATTGTAGCTTTTTGACCATGTTAATCTCATACTGTGCTCCTGCCAATTCACCTTGCAATATGATTGGGATTAAAGACATGAACTAGCATGCTAGATCTAGAGAAAATACATTCTAACAAAAAGTATTTGTTTAAGCTCATAATTAAAAGAACGAGAATAAGTAAACTCTGCTTGCTAAATTAAGAATTTTTACACAAGGAGCCCATTAATGGTAACTTTTCTCCTTGAATCTTATCTACGAATTTTCTTTTCTCTCCAGAAACATGAAAGAGGTCTTACCTTACTATGAATCTTGAATTATTTTTCATTAATATGATTTCTTTCTGCATTTGGCTTATCGGGAATCTAAGATAATTATGCATCCAATGACTTCCATGGTGAAGATGTGATGTTTAGTAACGCACTATTCTATGTTTCCATCCCTTTCCTTCATACGTCATGTTGGTGCCATATTTAAAGATCAATGAAATTATGGTTATAAAATAGGTTCAAGTGTACCGTTAATGTGTGCTGTTAGAAAGGATTCAAGTCCTTTAAATTTAATTTTTATTTTCATACAATATTCATGCAAAGTAGGATTTCATTGTGATATTGTATATCACTATATATGTATGCATATATCCTGACCAAGTCAAAGCCACTTACCCTATTTGTAAAGTTATTTCAACAGATTTTAATGTTCTGTGCTCATAGATTTAAATAAACTGAATTCCCATTTACCCCTTTTCTTCTCTTCCCTCTCCTATTTTTTATATTATGTATAACACAACTATTTTAGCCAAATATTATTTTTATTCCATTTCAATCATTTGACATATTTTTATCAACCCCTTAGAGGGTCATTAAAATTTTACTTTCTATGGATCCATTGAAAGAGAAAATGCAGTTAATTCTCAAAGTCAATTCTCTAATTTAACTAGAGGAGCAGTTACCAAGGGCTCCTGTGATTGATGTGTTTTACGCAGAAACAGCAGTACATACATTCATAGGCTCTCAGCAAAAAAAAAAAAAAAAAAAGCCCTGGTTTGTATGGAAAGTATAATTTGCATAGTATTTTTTTAAAATCACAACTGGAGTCCTTTATTTTCTGTCAATCAATACTGGGAAAGAGAGTAAAGCATTATTCCTTCTGCTTTAAGTAATAATGCTGCCTTTAGAAAGACAATGTTAGACATATTACACGTGATATATGTGTTATAGACATGTGTTTTCCTTATAAGCCTGTGCAAACTGACATCTCCATTGGTGGACAAACAGCATTATTATAAATAATTGTAGAATTTAAATAATAAAAAGTGATTAATCCAAATATAGAAATCCCATCTTAATATCACAAGTTTATGCCTACTCTACATTTATGATGTGATATAATGGAAATTTGATTACTTAATCATGTGTCAATAATCTTTTTTACTGTATGTATTGTTTGTTCATTAATATTTGGAAGAGAAAATGCATATATCACTTCATTTTTTTTAATTCTGGGAATTATGATGTAGAGTTTTTTGAAAACTTAGAACACAAAATCTAGAGTAAAAGAAAAACTAAAGAAAATTGGTAACTAAGCACTGGTGGCTTATGACTATAATCCTAGGTATTCAGATCTCAGAAGACTGAGATCTGAGGATTGCAATTCAAAATCAACTGAGATGGGAAAGTCTGTGAGACTCTAATCTCCAGTAAATACTCTGGAAAAGGGGTAAGTAGTACGAGTCTCAAGAGGTAGACTGCTGGCCTTGAACATAAAAAGGCTCAGGGGCAGCACACAGGCCCGGAGTTCAAGCCGCAAGACCAGCAAAAAGGGAAAAAAATGGTTTTCTTATAACATTACTCATGCAAAATGATGTAACTGATATTCACAATTTTAATGTGCATGTTTGTTGAATGTGTTGTGAAATTGTCATGAACTATTTACTTGCCATTAAAGCTTAAAATTTTCACAGCAAAAATAAATTATTTTCTATATAAGAATATTCCTTTGACTTAAAGAGAGACTTCTCTGAAGAAGAAATAAGAATGGTCTATAGACACATGAAGAAATGCTCAACATCTCTGGTCATAAAAGAAATGCAAATCAAAACAACTCTAAGATTCCACCTCATTCCAGTTGGAGTGGCCATGATCAAGAAATCTAATAACAACAAATGCGGGAGGGGATGTGGCCAGAAGGGATCACTACTACACTGTTGATGGAAGTGCAAACTTGTTCAACCACTTTGGAAAGTATGGCAGTTCCTCAAAAGACTAAACATACAGCTCCCCTATGACCCAACAATTCCACTATTTGGCATTTACCCAATCGTCCAGACACAAGGACATACTAAATCCACTAGCACAATGATGTTCCTTGCTGCACTATTTACCATAGCAAAGATATGGAACCAACCCAGATGTCCCTCAGCAGATGATTGGATCAACAAGATGTGGTATTTATACACAATAAATTCTATGCTGCTGTCAGAAAGAATGACATTGCCCCATCTGCAAGGAAATGGAAAGACTTGGAAAAAAATCACATTAAGTGAAGCAAGCCAGACTCAAAGGAACATAGGCTCAATGGTTTCCCTCATTTGTCATAATCAGTAGGAACCTTGGGCTCTCCTAGCAGAGATTTATGATAGGGCAAAACCTACATATATAAAGCCATATAGGATGAAGGTTAAATGAAAGGACCTCCAGGATATGGAAACAAGAGCCAGATAATGTTTGATTGTTGTTCTTAATGCACTATGTTATTTCTCATCTCTTTTTGTTGTCCCTTGTTATTCTCATATTGTTACAGTATCTTACCTTATTATCTGGTATTTTGTATATCCAATTATTTGTTTATTTGAAATAGGATAGGGAAGGGGGGAAACAAGATGAGAGGAGGGATTGGGGGAGGGAAATGGGGACAGAAACATGAGATGGGGTATCAATATGCATGAAGTAATACATTTTCTATCTGGGGAATAAAACTGTAACCTTTCTATTAATTACAATAAAAATATTGCTTTGTCAATAAGGACTTCACAAGGTAAGGCAACTATCTCAAGTTCTGCAATCATAATTGAAGAGGAGAAAATGGAAAAATAAATTAAAATTTTTACTCTGAAAATAATTTATATATAAATATTCTTTATCTTAAAATATTTGACATAAAGATTATATATATTCAAGATGTATTTTTATTGTTCATGTAATTTTATCTGCGTATTGTATAATGATTCCACAAATTAATCAATAGACCACTTCTTTTCTGCATTATAATCCCAGAACCTATTTCTTATAAATTAACATTTCTATTTTTACCAATATATCTAAAATTCTCTTCTCAGAGCCACTGTTAACCTTTATTATAATTTCCACATCTACACATTAAAATGTTGTTTAAGTGGTGTGTGAACACTGCATTCAAAGCTTTGATACAGATACATATATTTTAGATTCTAACTTCATTTGTTTGGAATATACTCCAAGATTAGACTTCCAGTTTAAATTGCAACCCTGTTTACCATTTACCATTTTCTGAGGAACCTCTGTGCTCTTTACTGTAATTGCCATAGCAATTTACATTCCTGGCAAGTTCCCATAACAGTTTCCTTTTGTCCACATACTCACCAGTGATTATCTCTTGTGTTCTGAATAATAACCATTTTAGCAGATGTGAATCATATTTCATCGTGGTTTTGATTTCCATTTGCCTCATGATTAGTGAAGCCGAGAAATTCTTCATATGCCTGTTGACTAATAGGTTATAAACTTTTGAGAAGTATCATTTTTGGGTTTTGTTCCATTTTAATTTAATTGCTTCAGTCTTTTACATTTAAGTTATGTGAATCTTTTGGATAGCTCTTTGGATATTTAGTTTAAAAATTAGATATTTATCAGATACATAGTTTATAATTATTTTCTTGTGTTCTCTTAGTTTTTGGTAATTTGTTTCCTTTGCTGTAATAAAGATTTTAGTTTGAAAAAGTAGCAATTGGTTACTCTCAGTTTTGTGGCTTTTGTAGTGTGGATATTTGTGTGTGTATGTCTGTGTGTATGTGCGTGTGTGTGACCCCTTGCATGTGGGTGTATGTATATCCCTGTGTCTATATGTATGTCTGTGTACATATGATAGCCAAAATAAAAATTAATTGTCAAGACAAATGTCAAGAATTTGTTTTCTAACTTTCTCCTGGAATGTTTAAAATTTTACATCATACACTTAAATCCGTGATGAATATGGATGTGTCATGAAATAAAGAGCCCTATGCATGTTGTTGAACAAGTCATTTTATTAATCCAAGTTACTGCAGGTCATTGCCTTTCACCATTGTGGACTTTTAGTATCCTTATCAAAGATAAAGTCGTTTGGACTTATTTCTGAGTACTTTATAATGTTCTGTTGGTCTGTGTCTTTGTTTTAATTCGGTTGGTTTAGTATTCCAAACATGTTAGTTTTTGTGTTGTCATGAAAGGTTTTTATTTGCCATTTAGCTATGAAAGATAGCTTTACTGGGTAGATTAACCTAGCTTGGCATTTGATTACTACTTCAAATATACCATTCTATGTCTTCTTTCACTTAAGATTGCTGATGAAAAAAATGTGATTGCTCTGACAGGCTTACCATTATATATAACTTGTGGTTTCCCTATTGAACTTTCAGTAATTTTTCATTTGTGTCATATTTATTTCAACTAATATGAGTTGCTTCTGTTTCTAGTCTGGTACGATGGTGCCCTAAGACTTTCTCCATGTCAATGGCTCCTTTCTCATTTGCTTTTTAAAAATATTTTTCCTTTTATTTCCTTTACAATCTTCTATCTCTTTAGCCTTAACTTTTTCCTATCTGCTCAACAGTCTCATTTTTAACAATGTTCCAGATTAAATAGATCAATAGATAGGTATTTCTCATTTCCTACTTCTATATCTTTAATTTTACTCCTAATTATTTAACTGTTCTACCACTCCAAATTGTTCTTAATACCTGACATTGTCTTTAAGTGAATACATTCTCTTAGATATCTTGTCCACTCTTGTATTTTACTTAATAAAATTCTTAATCCTCTAAGTTAGGTTTCTTTTTCATGATTAGTGTATTCATTAAACTATTATTTCATACATCCCTTTGTGTGCCTTACCCCTTCAACTGTTTGTTTGCTTTAAGAGTTCATTCTTCCATGAATTCGTTTCCACTGTGATTTATTTATTTACTTCCACATGCAGGCTCTGCTTCATTGTGTTGCTGATAGTCATCACTATGTTTCAGAGCTCCTTGTATGGGCCCTCGCCCCTTTATTCTCCTACTATAATTGTGGGATTGTTCATCATGTCACCATGTCTTTGTTTTTCCTATAGTTATTTCTGCATTAAAATTTTTGTATCCCAGCTTAATTCTTTAGTTGGACATCTTAGCCTCTTATACGTTCAAATCAAATTGTTTTCAGTGCTCAGATGGTACTATCTGATGGGAGAGTTGAAGTGATATTTCCTTCACTACACAGTGTATCTGTAGCTTTTGCTGGCATGCCCAGGGTACCAAACAACTGCTAGAGAGAGGAGAGCCCACTAAGATCTCTTATGCTTCCCTGTATTTGGGTGGTTGTGAGTTGAGAAGAGTGTGGCTAGTTGAAAGTCAGTGTTGTACTCCTACACAGCTTCCACTGTGGAAGATAGCATTTTTGTGTGTGCTTATGGGAAGTCACAACCAGATGCACAACACCGCTCTGTGTTTGGTACAGCCAGATGCTGCCAGCTCTCTGTACAGCTCTCTGATTTTGCCCCAGGTCACAGAGTCTAAGTGCTGTTTGGCTCAGGCTTCCTGCTGGCAGTCCTAGCAAACTGGTCATTTTGTAACTGGATAAACCAAAGAAGGCCTTTTGTCTTCTCTCACAGTTTTCCCTTCCCCTATGAAGTTCTAGCTTTTTCTCAGGGGTCTCCTTTCCCTCTCTATGTCTCCCTTTATGATAATCTCTCTCCTGGACACCGGAAGCACATCGGAGATCACAATGACCATTTATTGTTTCTATGTTTCCAAGCCTGCAATCGTGCCACTAATGTCACCTGATACCCTGAATACCTCAGTCTCAAACAGCATGGATCCTGTCTGCTGCTCTGGAAGATTCGAGTGTAGAGCTACCTTTTCCACACTAGATGAGCCACTGACCCTGCCTCATCCCTAAACAGAGGATTGAGGCTCTCCAGAAGTGTAAATTCATCCCAAATCCTGCCCAGGAAGTCTGGTACTGAGGTCATCTGGTCTACCTCAGGGTGTTAGCTTCTGTTTCTTCTTCATCAAAGGAAGATGGGAGTGGAGCTTTAATGTATTTGCTGGTTTTATTGTGTTGTCTTTCTGTTCTACCTCACTTTTCAACTATCCTGTTCCCTGCTGTGGTTCTCAGTACTTTTTCTCAGTTTTGGTCCTCCAATGTGGCCTTACATTTGTTTTCCACACTATTCTAATTTTCAGATTCTAATGAATCACGCTTCTGTTCTGCCACCTCATATGCCCTTGTGTTTTCTTTCATTGTGATGCTGTGATCGGAATCACATTATTAAACATTGATTTTTCAGGTAATTTGTCCTCCGTGTGCAAAAATATAGCTGACTTTTGCTTTATATCTTGCCACATTTCATTTGTTAATTCAAAGAAGGATTTTCAAAATTATGTGTTTAAAGCCTTGTGTATAACTTCCTTGCCTAGTTTAGGTCTGAAAATGCTGGCATTGTAAAATTGTTTCGGAACTGTTTTCTACACTTCCAAATCAACTACAAACAGAAACAATTTAACTACTGTCTTTTCCAACTGAAATTTCTTCTATTTTTTTTACTTGTCTGTTTCCTTCAGGAGTCCTAGGATTCTGATAACAAGAAATAGTGGTGATGAGTATCCTTATCTTATTTTCCTATACTAGAAATTCTGCTGTGGAGTATGATGGAGACTGGGCTATTGTCACCTATTGGCTTCACAATGTGAAAATACATTTCTTATGTACTTAATTTGTACTATTTGAAATAAAAACAAAAAAACCCACTTTAATTCCCATTCTAAAGAACTTTGGGAAGGAGAAAGCTAAAATAAAAGTCATCAAAGAAAAGAAAAATCATAGCAAAACTGTGATGTGATGTGCGTGTTTATATCTCTGTGTGTATTTCTATCTGTGTGTGTCTGTGTGCATATTTAGAAACTAGTGGAAAAAAAAGAAAAGTTCAATGAAACTGAGTTCGGTTCAATCAATAGATTGGTAAAACTGTACCTGGACTAAATGCTATAATCTAGATTTGAAATGACTCTCAAAGATTCTTTTGTTAGTTATTCCAGAGCAGTGTTATTGGACATTGGAATCTGGCAAACTTTTCATAGGTGGAATTTTGGTCTTTGAAGGAAGACAGGCTCCTACACCCTGTCTCATTGCTTTGTCTATTGGCCATGATTTGAGCACATGTTATCTATCACATCCTTTCATAATGGTAAACAGCTTCACCACAGGCTTATCAATCCACACAGCCATTACAGATTTAGTGGAATCTCCAAAGCTATGAGTCAAAACTTTCTTTCTTATGAGTTGCTTATTTCATGTATTTATTATAGTATTGGAAATGTGAGTAATGAAAGAATCAATAAAGAGAAAAGTAAATTACAAATAAAAAACAGACATTAGAAATGATAGTAAAGAAATAAAACATTTAAAAAGAGCAATTATAAATCATCTAATTGGATGATTAGGAGAAACAAATTGCTAAAATCATACAACTTACCCAACTAAAAACAAAAATAAAAATAGGCCAACAATCAGTAAAAATTCAAAATCAGTAATCAAAAATCTCCCAACAAACAAAGACCAAGTCCAGATGGCTTCACAGTTGAATTCTGCCAAGTATTTAAAGAATTAATGCCAATGGTCCTCAAAAGTCTTCCAAAAATTTGAGAGTAGGAAACATTTCCAAAATAATTTTACAATGCCAGCAATTACTTCAGAGGTAAACCATGTAAGGATGTTGTGTACAAAATAACATTGTAGACCAGGTATGCCTAGAGCCCCCAGAAGTAGAAAACAGCAAAGGAACCTTGGTTAGAGAAGCCTAAGAAAATATTTTTCTCCTACCCCTGTGGTTTTGTATTTCTTTTCTTTAAAATGTGAGGAAATAAATGTCCATTGTTCTATGCTCAGATTTTGGCAATTTGATATAGCAATCAAAGCAAAGTAATGTTAGTAACTGACTGTATGAAATTAGAATTCAGAAGAGAATTCAAAAGTAGACACAAAGCTTCAGCAATAAATGGTGCATAGATAATATAACTACAATACCAGATTAGATCCAACAGGAAGTACACACAATAAAATATTCATATATACTTATAGTACATACACAGACATGTACATACACATATGTGTGTGAGTATGAGACAAAATGAGAGCTTTATATATGAAATTATACAACATACCAACATCAGTAAGGAATTGGCAGAATGCATGGGAACTCTTCAAGGCATGCTGAGTTACTTACTTGTAAGGGTAAATAGATGCTATAATATTTACTACATATCGGGAGAAGGAAGATGGCACTGAGACAATAGGGACGCTGCCTAGCTCTCTCTGACAAAAAGAGAGAACCAGGGAGTCCCACGAGCCAACTACCTAAAGAAATCCACAACAACAAACTCAAAAAGCAACGGGGAAGGACTGAAACCAGAAAAGAAATCCAGATAAAGCTCACATCCAACTTTCTCAAAGAATTCGGAACGCGAGGACCCCTCCCCCACCTCTCGCCCAAAGCCGCGGAAAGCTGCGATAAGCAGCAGCTGGTGCCGGACCAAGCCACGAAAAGCGGCTTGAGCGGGCACCGGCTCCACGCGGGGAAAGCGGGGGCGGGCACCAGCTCTAATCAACGAAAAGCGGCAGCAGTGGAGGGCGCCAGGCTGGGAGCCCAACGGCTGCAGAAACAAGCACAGAACCGGGCCAACAGCGGAAGCAGCGGAACCCAGACTCGGAACCAGAACAGCAAGCAGTGGAACCCAGACGCAGAACACAGGGGGCAGCGGCGGAGACCCGAGGGGAGTGAAAGACTCCCCACCATCGTGAAGCACCCGCAGACGGATGCAGAGGCGTGAGTAATACAGCGCATCCCCAAACACATCGGGAAAGCACAGTGGGTGCCAAGCAATAGAACTTAACTCAGACCCCTACACCCCGCCCGAGAAAGACTGGCAGGAGCAGGGGGGCAAGGAATTTAGAATCCTGTCCCTCCCCTCAACAGCCCCCTCCCTCAGGCCATTGACTGGAGATTGACAGGCGGGCTACCCATAAGACCCAGCACCCCACCAAGGGAGGCGGGGCTGTCCCAACTCCCACCTGCCCAACGGGCTAAACCCCCAGCCCTCTGACTGGAGACTGACAAGTGGGCGGACCCTAAGACTCAGTACCCCACCAGGGGAGGCGGAGCTGTCCCAGCTCCCACCCGTCCACCAGGCTCCTCTCCCAGGCCACTGGATCTGGAGAGTGGAGGGCGTTGGGACCCTGCCTTACAACAGTGGGTAGGGGGTGCGGGTAAATAGGAGCCAGCATCTGCCCCCCCTCAATTCTTGAACTGGGCATCCTCCAGCTGGGAATCCTGAGCAAGACAGCACTGAGGGGCCCCCCACAGTCACAGACTCTCTGATAAAGCAGTGGAAACACAGCAGGGATCTGAAGCAGCCAAGCTCCCCTTCTGAGAACCAAAAAGGCGCAGCTCCGCCCTTGGAGCCCACGTCCCCAGCTGGGCCCCGCCCCTGGGAACAGAGGGGTCTCCTGCTGGTCCTGCTGAGAGCCCCTGAAAATCTCAATCCCCAGACCCTTGGTTTGGGGCTGCCCCTGGAAGCAGCACAGGAAAACGTCCACCAACCGCGCTCAGACGGAAGCTCGCAGATCCATCCCATGGTCCACTGTGAGGCCACTGGTTGGGCTAAGAGCTAGTCATGCAGCAACACATAAGTTTTATTCTAATACTTTCCAAACTTTGTACTCAAATACGCCACCTACTTACCCCCTGACCTCTCTCATTCTATTTTTCTATCTCTGGACCTCTGCTCGTCTTTCAACCCTTATACTGCATGGATCTACACTTGATGGCTGTTGAGCAACACTGTATATCTAGGTGTTTAATTATTCTCTAGGCTCAGAGGGACTTAAAGACAATAGAGATTGGATTGAGAGGCTTATTGTTTTGGGTATAAATCGCTTATCAGTGGATTATTAGACTAGTCAGTAACTGCACAAAAAGAAAGAGTGATAACACCAATCAAAACTTGTGAACATCTAGAGTCTGCCAGCTACAGAGGTCTAGGTTGGTTATATCTGAAAAACTATAATCGTGTTTAGTATTAATCTTGCTCCCATTTTCAAATGGGCAGAACAAGAAACTCAAGAAAAATGTCAAATCAAGAAACAACATCCCCCACCCCCCCACCCAATGTAAACACCCAATGGAACAGTCACTGGCAAACCTAGAGGAGAGTCTTCCAAGTGCTGTACAAATGCAATTGATAAACATCATTAATGAAAAATGTGAAAATATAAAGAAAGAGATAAGGGAGGAAGCAATAGCTGAACAAAAGGAAACCATAAACAAGGTGATAAGTGAAAAAGAAGAAGCCATAAAGGAGGCCATAATAAAGGTTTTTCAAAGAAAGATCGATGAATTCATAGAATCCACAAATAAAAAGGTGACCGAAGTCCAGCAAATGTTCAAAGAAAATAAAGCTAGTGAGCTAACCACTCAAATGGAAATCAAGGAGCTCAAGAAATCCATACATGATCTAAAAGAAGAGATGCAAGGCATCAAAAATGAGCAATTAGTAGCAAGGGAGATGAAAAATAAAGTAGATAGCTTTGATAGCAGGTTACACCATGCAAAGGAGAGAATTTCTGGGGCTGAAGATAATTTAGTTATTATAGAGAAAGAACAGAAAATGAGTCAATCCAAATCTAGGAAAAATGAGAGAGCGCTTCAGGAGGTCCAAGATACAATTAGGAAGCCTAATTTAAGGCTAATTGGTATTGAGGAGGGCGTGGAGAAAGAGGTCAGTGGTATTGGAAATATACTTCAGGGAATCATCTCAGAGAATTTCCCAAATATCCAGAAGGGCAGGCCCATCCAGATACAAGAAGCTTTTAGAACCCCAAACAGACCTGACCAGAAAAGAACATCCCACCGCCACATCGTAACCCGAACTGGATCAATAGAAACCAAAAAAAGGATCCTAAAGGCAGCCAGGGAAAAGGGTTCAGTAACCTATAAAGGAAAACCAATCAGAATAACCCCAGATTACTCAGCAGAGACCATGCAAGCAAGAAGTGACTGGAAGCATATATGTCATGCCCTTAAGTCAAATAACTACCAACCAAGAATACTGTACCCAGCTAAGCTCTCATTCATAACTGAGGGAACAATAAAAACATTCCATTCCAGGGAAAAGCTGCAACAATATGTCGCAACAAAACCAACACTACAGAGAATTCTGAAACATGTTCTATACATAGAAAACCAAAATAAATGCAATACACAGAAAGAAATGGCACCTAAACAGCATACCATCTAAGGACCACAATAACTGTCAAGACACAGGCCCAAATAAAAGCTTTTAAAACTGGTAGGACCTAATAAATATCTCTCAATCCTAACTCTCAATATCAATGGACTTAACTCTCCAATTAAACGGCATAGGCTGTCTAGTTGGATCAAAAAGCAAGAGCCATCGTTCTGCTGTCTTCAAGAGACACATCTTACCCAAAAAAACAATCATCTTCTGAAAGTAAGAGGTTGGAATAAACTCTATCAAGCTAACGGCCCCCATGAACAGGCTGGAGTTGCCATCCTCATATCAGATAAAATAGACTTCAAACCAAAATTAGTAAGAAAAAACAAAGAAGGTTACTACATCCTACTAAAGGGATCTTTCCTCCAGGAAGACATAACGATCCTAAATATTTACACACCCAATCCTGGAGCTCCAAACTTCATCAAGCAAACTTTACTTACACTGAAACCATACATAGATCGAAATACAGTGATTGTCGGTGACTTTAACACACCACTCTCACCTATGGACAGATCAACAAGGCAAAAACTCAACAGAGAAACCTTAGAACTGAACAACTATATAGACCAACTAGATCTAACAGACATCTGCAGAATATTCCACCCAGCAACAACACAATATACGTTTTTCTCAGCAGCACATGGAACATTTTCCAAAATAGATCACATCTTAGGCCATAAAACAAACCTGGACAGATTCAGAAACACTGAAATTATTCCATGCACACTCTCAGACCACAAAGGCATCAAACTGGAACTGAACACACATCTCCACCAACGAAAACCCTGTAACTCATGGAGACTGAACAACACGTTGTTGAATCACCAATGGGTTATCGAAGAGATCAGAACAGAAATCCAACAGTTTATGAAATTTAACAGTAAGGACCACACAAACTACCAACTCCTTTGGGACACAGCAAAGGCAGTACTCAGAGGAAAATTTATAGCGCTGAGTGCCTACAACAACAAGTTGGAAAAACTGCAAACCAGCAAGTTTGCAATGTCTCCCCTTAAGCTCCTGGAAAAAGAGCAACAAACCAACCCTAATCCTAGTAGAAGAAAGCACTATTCACCATAGCAAAGATATGGAACCAACACAGATGTCCCTCAGTTGATGAGTGGATCAACAAGTTGTGGTATTTGTACACAATGGAATTCTATGCTGCTGTCAGAAAGAATGACATTGCCCCATTTGTTAGGAAATGGAAAGACTTAGAAAAAATCATATTAAGTGAAGTAAGCCAAACTCAAAGGAGCATAAGCTCAATGGTTTCCCTCATTTTTCATAATCAGTAGAAACCTTGGGCTCTACTAGCAGAGATCTGCAATAGAGCAAAATCTTGATACATAAGGCCATATAATGTGAAGCTAATTGAAAGGACCTCCAGGATATTGAAACAAAAGCCATATAATGAATCATTGTTGTCCTTAATGCACTATGTTGTCTCTCATCTCCTTTGCTATCCCTTGGTTATCTCATATTGGTATAGTATCTCACTTTGTTATCTGATATATTGAATTTATTTGTATTTGGATATTTGAAATTTGATAGGGAAGGGGGGAAAACCAAGACGGGTGGGGGGTGTGGGGGGGGAGGGAAATGGGTACCAAGACATGTGAAAGGGTATCAATGTATGTGAATTAATGCACCTTCTATCTGGCAAATATCATGTAACCCTTTTACTAATTACAATAAAAAAATAAAAATAAAAAAATAAAAAAAATATTTACTCCATATTTAACCTATTTAAATGAAATAAGAGATAAAATCAGTAATTTTGTGTAATCCTAATAGTTGGTCTTTTTCTCCTTCAAAGATAACCAATATTCTGAGTTATAGAAATGGTTTGCTAGCATTTGTTTTCAGAAATAAACATTAAGTAAAGCAGCATACATTAGGTATGTTAGGCTGACTAATATGAATTGAATATCGTTTACTACGTTAACAGAATAAACACATACAGAGAGACAGAGAGACAGAGATTTACAAGATGGAATCAAGAAAATGAGAAAGATAAGGAAAGATAAGATAGTGGGAGACAAATCATGAAAGAGAGAGGAAGAAAGAATATAGAAAAAAAGACTTGTGTGTTATTTCCTGAAAGACAATTACTTATATCTATTTGTAATTCTTTAGTGATAGCATTGGATTGTTGGTTGTGATGCCTGTGAATTGAGAAAAAATTATTTCCATGTTTTCTTTGCTTTATTAAAATGACATATACCTACAGTACAGCACATCATATATTGTGTCTATATTTTGGTTATTAATAAAAGATTTTAGTCTCCATTATTTCAATTTGACAGAAATTTTCTTTCCCAAAAGAATTAGTTGTAAACTATCTCACTGTTTTGATACTTAATAAGGAAAGTTTATTTACTATTACATAATTAAGAGGCAGTTTAATCTAAAATTTCTATTTACATGTTGTACATTACATATTATACATATTCTTTATAAATTTAGAAAGACATCTTTTCCTATTAATCTATTAAGATTTTTGACTAATTTTACATTTTTTTTCCAGTCCTGGACTTGAGCTCAGGACCTGAGCACTGTTCTTGAACTTTCTCAAGGCTAGAGCTCTACCACTTGAGCCTCAGCACCACTTCCGGCTTTCTTCTATGTATGTGGTGCCGAGGAATCAAACCCAGGTCTTTGAGCATGCTAAGCAGCCACTCTACTACTAGGCCAAACTCCTGGCCCAAATTTTACATTTTTCTTAAATATTCTCACTTGGTTGTATCCTTCATTGTATTAATATAATGAATCATTAATTAAATCTCAAATGATTCAGTGAATCCTTTGCCCTTAGAATAAGTTCGTCAGAATATATTAACAACTAACTTTATTCTTTTTTGTTCATTTTTCCCATATATTTTTATTGTAATTATATTCACCAGATTGAAGGTACATTGCTTCACAAACATTCATACCCTTTCTCATGTCTTGGTCCCCATTTCCCTCCCCCCAACCCTGTCTCTCATCTTGTTTTCCCCCCTTCCCTATCCTATTTGAAATAACCAAATACGCATATGTACAATATATCAGATAACAAGGTGAAATAGTGTAACAATATGAGATAACCAAGGGACAGCAAAAGAGATGAGAGATAACATAGTACATTAAGGACAACAATCACTCATTTTATGGCTTTTGTTTCTATATCTTGGAGGTCCTTTCATTTAATGTCATACTATATGGTCTTATGTATCTAGGTTTTGTTCTATTGTAAATATCTGCTAGGAGAGCCCAAGATTTCTACTGATTATGACAAATGAGAGAAACCATTGAGCCTATGTTCTTTGAGTCTAGCTTACGTCACTTAATATGATTTTTTCAAATTTTATACTAACGATTTCAGATGATATTCGTCTGGATTTTTTTGCTTCCTATAATGTCTTTACTGGGTTTGCACTCAAGCTTGACTGAAGCCTGACTTTAAAATATTCTTGCTTTATTTTCTGGAACAATGCATGACAGCCTAGGAATATTGAAATATTCATTGCTGTGTCTGTGAACTTCAGTAGGGTTATCGTTCAAATTTTACTTTAAAATCTTTCCTTTTCATTTTGATGAAGTGCATTTTTAGAAATTCATATCCTAATATTCCAAAGCATGTTCACCACAGTAATTCATAATTCTCCTTATATCATTTTAGTGAGGATAGACTCTGATGAAGTCCCTGATATTTAATAATTTAATGTTATTAGTGAAAAATAACCCTCTCTGTTTCAGATATGATTAGTTTAGAAATCAGGTTGATTCCTTTTAGATTATTTCTCTTAGCTACAATTTAGTTAGTTTTGGTGATGTCTGTTGAAGAGGTGTTTTGCATATTTTCTACTCTAATCTTGTTTTCACTAGCCAGAGTGTCATTATCATCACTGTCTTCATCATTCTTGTAGACGAATACAATGAACACTATGTGAGCAATTGCACACACATTGTTACCCCAGTCTCAAGGGCAAATACCAAGGAAGAAAGCAAACCCTTCTGGTAAGATTAGCAAGAACCAATTCTCATACCCCACCAAAGAACCACCAAAGAAACTGGACAGAAGGTTCTTAAGAAGCTAAAACTTCATATTTACCGTATGTCAAGAAATGTAACTCAATATACAAGGAAGATGTCTGTGTCTTCATGTTTACTTAAGCTTTGTTTACAACAGTTTAGCAATGCAGTCAACCACAGTGCCCAACAAAAAATGAATGCCCAAAGACAATACACACTGTGTTTGTGTTTGTATTCTAATTTGTATCTTCATCCTTTTGGTTACCTTTAGCATTACATAATTTAAACCATCTCCTAATGCATTCTCAATGTGCATTGAATTCTAAATTAGAATAATTTTTCTTCCTAATTTTCAATTGTCTCCTGATATTTTTTTATTTCTATTGAGCATTTAGCATTTTCAATTTTACATTGCTAAAGACATTTCTACCATTTTTATTTGCTTGCTTTTAGGAATTCAGCTTCGAAGTAAGTTTGTGTCACTTTATTAAGAACAAGACTGATTTTTGCTGTTTGGAATATTAGTTATGCTACTTGCACAATATTAGCTTGAAATCACACATGTGTACATGTTTTACAGTACAAAACAGAACATCTCCAGCTTTTCAGGAAGTTTCACTGTATTTCTCTAAGAATTCTAAGTTCCTTAGAGACAGACATGTCCAAGGAAACTTCATATACCTGCCTCAGGGAGCCAATTCCCCTCTCACTTATTTATAATATATTATAATTCCTGGAAATCAAATATCTGAGCTTAGGTTAGAGCTCAGTAGGGAAAAAATGTTTTCCTAGCACATGTGACAGGGTGATGTTGTACACCACAGATTAAGTAAAGAAATAAATAAAAATACAAATGAAATCATAAGAACACTTGAAACCCAGAATCTACTCATTCCTATTCGTAACTTAGTTCATCATGAATTTTTTTTTTTTTTGCCAGTCCTGGGCTTGAGCTCAGGGCCTGAGCACTGTCCTTGGACTTTCTCAAGGCTAGAGCTCTACCACTTGAGCCTCAGCACCACTTCCGGCTTTTTTTCTATGTATGCGGTACCGAGGAATCGAACCCGGGTCTTCGTGAATGCTAAGCAAGCACTCTACCACTAGGCCAAACTCCCGGCCCCTCATCAAGAAATATTTTATATTTTATATTTCATCCTCAAATATTTTATATTTTTTAATTTCTTTAAAGCAGTATTTTAAAATATCTCAATTACCCATTGAACTTAAAAATTATCTGAAAATAGCTATTGTCTCTATTTTTTGATAACCTAGAGTTCAGGAGTTATTTCAAGCCAGACCTTTGGTCTCTGCATCTCTTTTTCAATTTTTGTATCTTCCTTCATCCTACAACCAGACCTAATTCATCTGAAGAGCTGTCCAAATCATCAAATCCTAATACTTTTGATTTTTTCATGATAACTTTTCTTGTTGACCTAAAATCTAACACTCTGATCATGAATCCTAACACAAAATATGGTGCTCTGTAAATGCCTCGGCTTAATTGTATCTTTCTCATAATCTCACATTTATATTCAGTCAATCTTGATGAAATACTTGATCCAACCTCGCCTTACCTAGTTTATCAGGATTTCCACTTATGGACATCTGTGAATCCTTCTAGCTGCAATTTCTTAATTAATGCCTGATGCTACCTGAATCTCAAATTGCCTCTGATGTGTAAACTTCTGCAATGTGTAAGTTGACAACTCAGTCATTTAGTACATTATCAAAAAGTTAAAATTTATTTTTAATAATATCTTGCAATGATGCATTTTCTAATTTTTTATTGATTTTGTTCAATATCTGCAATTTTACCCTGAGCATTTTCAACATAAATCATTAGATGTTTATACACATGTACAGAAGATTGGTAGTAAAGACTAACCACATTAAGAAAATACTGTCTTTTTGGGTTAGGGAAGGGAAATTGGGACAAAAACATGAGAAGGTTTATCAATGTGTGACACATAATACACCTACTATGTGGCAAATGTAACTGTAACTGCTCTATACATTACTCGGGCAATAAAAAATAAAATAAAATACTGTCTTTTTAAATGTAATGAAATATAAGATGCCTGAATTTTGAATCCTGCTACTTCATTTATTTTTAACTATCACATTGGCTGTGGTGTATATAACTTAAATTTTTAAAAAATCCCTTTATTTTTAAATATATCTCATATCATTAGGTAAGAAGTCTCAAAAATCTCACTAAAGTTTGCCTTCATTTTTCACATGTAAACAAAGAGTAACTGTCTTGCCCACTGATGCTTAAACACAATGTTTGATTCTTGGCCAAAAGATCACATTTTTGTATAGTGAATTGGCCTGGTGTTAGAGAGCTTATATTCAAATTTTCCTCTGATCTTATAATTGCTGTGACTGTAGGTAGAACAAATTTCCAAGCTTGACTTTCCTCATTTGAATACATAGTTAACTGTCTCAACTCAAATCCTCGCTGTACAATTTAAATAGATAACAGATTTGATGTCCATGATGCAAATACATATTAACTCTTATCTTTGGAAATGGCTACTTCATTATTATGATTACCATCCTCATTTGTGCCTTGAAGTAGCATGCAGTCCAATAAGAAAATTTTGATTAAAAATCAGCAAATATACATGGATACCTGGATAACTACTCTACTAGAAAGAAGCTCAGTGTTCAAGTACACACCAAGGCAGCCAGCTGTAGCAAGTCCTTAGAGCTCAATTAAACACACCTGTGGCCTCCCATTTGGCTCTGCTCAAGCCTTATGAAGACTATACTGTGATTTATGGAACAGTTTCCTGCCATTACCATAGGACTGCATCTGCATAAAAAGGCAGCTTGGTCAGAATTTAATTTTCTTAACATTTCTTCCCTTAACCATTAGGTTGGATTTTCTTTTCCATCTGAAAAGTGTGTCATTGAAAAAAAAAGGCTGTTATCATCTGACAACTTAGAAGTATGGAAATTTACAGAACATAATTTTTGGCTTCTATTTATTTACTCTGTGTGTGTGTGTGTGTGTGTGTGTGTGTGTGTAAGAATAGTTTGTTTCTTTTAACATATTACATAAATGTTTCTGAGTAGGCGTCTCCTACCCAAATTATAATACCTGACTGCTAGTTCTGCTACTAGAAACCATTTATTTGCAAGCTAGAGACTATCAACTAAGACTAATAGAGCTTCTGCAAAGGGTACTGGGTTGTTGATGACTGACCTCTTCAGAGTCTGGACTGGATATGTGTAGCACAAAGCACATGAGGCTATCACACTGAAGCAATTAGTATTTTGAATGTTCTCTTACTTACAATCATGGTAAAGAGTTATCTGATGTAATGGATTTGTAAAGTGGTCTGAAGCCTTGCTTTCAGGTAATTTCTTCATTTAATGATCATAACGAGATTAATACTATATTTTCTCTGAAATCCATTGTTTCTCTATTTGAACCTTCCCAGATTCCCCAAGAGGACTGACCTACTTACTTACCCTTTATCCACCCACCATAACACATCCATCTAGTGTTTCTAGGTCTCTCCTCATCTTTTTCTGTTTATTGAGACTACACATTACAGAATCAGATTTTGTTAACTGTTTTTGTATAAAGAAAGCCTGGTTGAATGAGTGAATTTATAACCAAAACAAGTGTAACATTTGGATTCTGAGTTAGATGTATTTCTTTTTCCTTTCATGGAAGAATTCCATTTTTCTTGGTTACAAAAGTAAAAGGTTCTATGGTAAATTCTGAAAGAAACATGTACCCTGAACATAAGAAAAAAGTTACATTAAAAATGTGAAGGAAGAAGGCATAAGTAGTTTGCTGTTGTTTTATTATGTTCCAAAGACAAACTCAACAAATCATGATAAACTATTAAAGAAAAACTTTAACAAATTAAAGAACAACCGAGTATTTTTTTCTTATTTTAAAATTGTTCCCTATCTCGGATGTAATTCCCCCTGTTTACTAGCTGTAGCTCTTAGTTAATTGTACCTGCTTTAAACCCAATCTCTATTTACTAAATACCTGTGGAGTATTCAGCACTATTATTTGTTCATGTATAAAAATTCACAGGGTACAACAATAGCTAGGTAATTAATATGTTTCAGAAAAACACACAATTTCTCTTTTTTTCCGATATCCACTAAGCTACTTATTGATTCAATGCAATTTATAGGCAACAATCCTTACTTTCTAAATCTCAACCATTCAATGAAGTTTAAGATCATTAAAATTCCTTATTGCATTGTAAATAGAAATTTCTTAAAGTGTTTCTAAGCTAATGATTTTATTTAAGTAAAGAGAAAATGTAAAGATTTCTTTAAAAATTGTCTAAATATGGGTAATTTCTAAATTTTAATTAAACTTACATAGGATAAAAATCAAAGCTCTTACATTAAGGAATAGATATTTAACCCTATTTATATATTACACAATTCATTATCAGTCAAAAAATTTAATTAAAATATCAAAGGTCTGTGAACTTTTATTGCTATTTTTTGGACACATTACTTGTGGAAGCTCAGATACCTCTGAATGTATTAGTATCTTGATTTGTGATGACTGATTGGATTTGCATTACATATATTTCTTTATATAAAGGAAATGAATATAGACACTTGATAGCTCAAGGTAGATAGAGAGGAAGGAGGGAAAAGAAATTTATTAGAAGTGTTTCCACAGTGTCGGTCAGCATACATTCTCATGTCTCCACCCCAAGAAGTCACAATTTATCAATCACAGAAAACCCACAGTACTGTTTTCCAGTATAATATTGGCTCTTAGAACTGGCCACCAAGATTGCCACTAGCTGTTTTTATTTCAACAACCATTTTCTAAGATTGTATTTCCTGTAAGAATTCTGCCCTCCCTTTATTTAACAAATATTTTGCGCAACATTTAAATTCTCAATTGTAAGGCACCATGGCAAATTTTTATAGAAAAGACACCAAAAATGACCAACATCGATTGGACTCTATCATGTTTTATAGGACTGAAACTGAATAAATCATAGAAACCATTGGCTCAGCTAGAAATCTAATTCTTGAGGATACTGTTGATGACAAAAACCAAGTGGTTGATAGGAATGCCAAATGAAAGATACTACAGAGGTGGTTTGCTAATAGACTACCTTGGTTTTATCCTAAGGTCCAGAAATGTTGAGTGATTGGCTCCTAGCCAGAGTTGAGAGCCTTTCATCCCTGCTGCACTTGTGTGATAGGAATCCCTAGCCCCCGTGGAACCACTGGCAATCTTTTTTTTTCAGTATCCTCTCTATCTTGGGATTGCCATCTTTTAATCTCTATAACCATGAGCCCTTCTCATTTCCCTTCAACAACCACTTTCTGGAGAAAGTTGTTCCTTGATTTTAAAACTATTAAAATGGAAATGGAATTTTCAATCACAAGTTTTCTAAAGGAGATGTTCTGCATTCATATATTCACCCCACCCTTACTTCCCAACTCCCACCTAGAAAGCACCAATTCCCTAATATTCCATTTTGGAAGGTTAAGTTCTTCTCCCCTGCAAATATATTTCAGTGAACACGTTTGTATATACTTGCATGCAGCCTAATACGTGTTTACCTGTGCACGTGTAAATTAGTTCTAGCTTCCAGACGTGAGTGACAACACGTTTCTCTGTCCCTCTATGCCTGACTTAATTCACTTTGACATAGTTCTTTTTTTCCAAGTCCATCCATTTTTTTCTTGCAAATTATGTAATATAATTCTTCCTACAAGATGAATGGAATGCCATTGAGTTCTAAACAGCACATTTCCTCAATCCATTTGTCCATTGACAGGCATCTGGGCTGTTTCCATATCTTGGCTGCTCTGAATGGAGTAGCAAAGAGCATAGGTGTGCATGTGGCCTTCTTGTATCCTAATTTATAACCTTTTGGATAAATTCCCAAGAGTGGTATTGCTGGATAATACAGTAGATGAATGAAGACAAATAGGGAGAAGAAGAAGGTAGGAAATGCAGCCATGATTTTCCCTACATGCCATATGGAATTAGAAATCGAGGAGAAAGTCTACGTTGTGAGGGAAGGAGAATGTTGAAAGGGGTGAGATCAAACAAGATGCATTGCAGTTTTAAACTGATTTGTTAATTGGCAAGTCCTTTGTACAAATGCTTAAAAGAATCTATTATGGCGACCTTTGCCATCCGGGAGCCTGGACTTCAGATTTAAGGGACATGTGGCAGGGAAGAAAACAGGGGTCAGTTGCTAATGGAATCTGATATATGGGTAAGGAAAGAAGTGAGGCCCGATCATGACAGCCATATGCCACTGGGTTCAACATCACTTACAGAAAATTCCCTCACACATTGCTTCGTATGCCTCCAGACAAGTTTTAGGCTCAAATGCATGTCAGGCACCCCGCCAAGCCAGGACTTTCTCTTCTAGAAGATTACAAAATGGAGATTTATAAAATCAGAATCTTCAGGGTCTTTATTCGGAAGCTTTAAATTCATAAAGGAAATCTACATGTCTAGTGAAAAAGACCACTGGAGAAGTGGTTTTTTATTGAGAAGTAGAACAGGAAGACATTTAATACTCATGCCCAGAGTAAAAGACATTGGTAGGTTAGGGGAGGAAGAGAAATTTAAACCAACAACAAAGCACCAGACGAAGAAGCTGGTGATAGTGGCTCAGGATGCCGCTTGGTCACATAAAACCATCCTGCATCAATATACAAGAAAGACATTTTCTGTCACTTCCTGTTTTTTCCCTCAAAACTAGTAAGGATTCTGTGCCTGGCATGAGCTGTGATAAGGTTTGCACAGATAGATCTTATTTAATGAAAAGACGTCCATTCGCACTTTCATAACACTGGTGGCATCTTTATGCTATTCAATTGAATCCCAGCAAGATTACTCCTGCCCCAAATTGCTTTAGCTACAGTTATATTTATTGTATATTATCATATTCTAAATTACTTTTCCTGTTTCATCTTTCTTTGTCCTTAATCTTCAGGCACCTCGACTTAGCCAGTAGCAATTTCAGGAAGGATTTTCCATTTTGCATATGAGTATTAAATTGATATTCTTTTAGGGTATACTCTTCAGGAGATGCATTGATTCATTTACTTTTTCATCAGTCTCTCAACACCCGTCTCTTGTGAGCCTGAGCTGGGCAAGGCTATGTGCAGAGCCGAGGAATGAAGCAAAGGCAGACATGCATTCCTTGATAAATGAAAAGCCCTATGAAGTCTGTGATTTGACCTATCCTTTCAAGCAGTCAGAAAGGTGAAGGAAATTTCCAAATCATCAACAGTTTAATATGATACTACATCTTCATAACTGAAGATTTGTCTATTTGCTACCTATTTCAGGAAAGGACTATACATAGGTACTAGTGCATAGAACATTAAAAGAACATTCATCATTGTAGGGTTCCATCAATGTGGATCACCTCTTGGCTGAAAATTATTTACTAGGATTTACCACATTTACTGGGACAAATTTCTGATTACTTGCTTTCTGCGAAAATCCTGTGATTTCACCCTAACTTCTTCCCGAGACAGCTCCTCACTTGTTTCTGAGTTTAACATTTTCCTCACTATCCAATAAACTAATATGTCACTGGGCTTTTCTAATATTGTTGTACTTACTTAGATTCTAATATACACTCCTTGCCAGTACAATAATCTAGCATCCTGTAGATCTTTCTCCACCGAAATTGCTCTCAAGATTCTCTGACTTGTCTCAGAAGGACCAGATCTGTTTTAGTAGACTATTTACTTCGATGAGATTGCTGAACCCAATTTACATGCTATAACTTGTCAATGATATTTTTATTATTTATGATGTTCATCACTACATAATTAGATTGCAAGCTAATTAGTCATTGACTATTCTCTGCAACATTTTAGTATTTCTGTTATATACAAATATGTATAAGGGCAAATAAGAGGGTTTTTTTTTGGTTATATGCACTGCTTGGAAGTGAGGCAGGACAGCAGGCTGGTGGAGTTGATGGAGTCAGCCACACTGAGGTCAGCCTTTATTGACCAACCATGAAGATATACACAGGGAGAAGACTGCAGAAAGAATTTAACGGAGTATCCTGCCTCGACTATGTAGCTTTCAAGGGTTGAAATTTGATCATGCCATACTACCTGAATTCCAGGCAGTCTAGTTGTATGTCTAGATGAATATTTTATAAAAATTTAAACTGTCATTCTCTCTTACAGGATAGATTCAAATCCTAAACTATTCTTTTGTATTTTATAATCTAAATGTAGTGTGCTAGATCATACTGTTCTTAAAAAGAGATTGTCCAGAAACCTGTTATTTACTGAACTCATGGGTCAGAGTTTTATAAGACAGAGATGTGGATCTCATATTTGAATACTGTGAACAATACTTATGATCTCTGCTTGTTGCCTGTGTGCAACAAACACAACCAGCTCAATAGCAGAAATCCACATACAAGCACAGAGATAGGAGGAAAATATGTGGAGCCATCATCAAAGAAAGAAGACAAGAAAGAAGGAAAATAAACCCATAGACGACGCCAAATTATATCAAAAACGTTTTCCCTTTGTTTAAGACTAGGAATTTTCTGATTCCAGATTTCGCCTTTAAATATTTGATATATTTTAAGTAAATGTTGAAACATGGTATAATCTGTGTGTGTGTGTGTGTGTGTGTGTGTGTGTGTGTGTGTGTGTGTGTGTGTTTGTGTATGTCTTGGGACTTGAACTTGGCCTGGGCACTATCCCTGAGCTCTGCAGCTCAAGGCTACCGCCCTACCCTTGGGCCAACCCCACTTCCTGTTTTCTAGAAGTTAATTGGAGATAAGAGTCTCAGGTCCTTTTGTGCTCCATCTTCAGATGTCAGCCTCCTGAGTAGCTAGGATTGCAGGTGTGAGCCACTGTGCCAGCTCCAAATTCATTCTTTTTTTAAAAATATTTTTTATTGTAATTAATAAAAGGGTTATATGACATTTGCCAGATAGAAGGTGCATTAATTCACATACATTGATACCCTTTCACATGTCTTGGTCCCCATTACCTTCCCCCCACCCCCCATCTTGGTTTTCCCCCCTTCCCTATCCAATTTCAAATAACCGTGAAGTAAGCCAAACTCAAAGGAACTTAAGCTCAATGGTTTCCCTCATTTGTCATAATCAGTAGAAACCTTGGGCTCGACTAGCAGAGATTTGCAATAGAGCAAAATCTTGATACATAAGCCATATAGCATGAAGCTAATTGAAAGGACCTCCAGGATACTGAAACAAGAGCCATATAATGAATGATTGTTGTCCTTAATGTACTATGTTATCTCTCATCTCTTTCATTCTTTTAAATGTGGATAGTCTGTTTATTCACAGTATTCATGGCAGAGACTTTTGCTTCCTTATTGTGTATACTTGTTACTCTTTTCAATGATTAGTTGCTCATGGATGTGGGGATTTATTTCTGGGTTTATTTTTTCACAACAGTATCTTACTGATTTGATTACTATAGATTTAGATTATGGCTTACAATCAAGCAGTGTGAATTTTTCATATTTGCCTTATGGTACTTCTTGATTTTTACTTGATGGGTTAACTTCATAAAACAGAGTGTAAGGTTTAGTGATGATTTGTTTTCTAAAGTGATAATCTTCCTACTGGATATTCAAAGGGCATTTTATGTAGATAATGCAGTGGAGCTCTGGACAGATAGTTGAATCATCCATTACGTGTCAATTCTATTTCCTCTGTCTGCATCTCCTGTCTTTTCCGGATGCTTCCTTCCCTGAAGTTTTTCTGTTAAATGTTGCCTTATTTCAGTATTTTGTCAAAAGTCTTGTGGCATGAACTCCATAAACTAACATCAAATTTACTTTTAAAGTATATGTCAACATCTACACTTATTTTATCTCATGAATGTGTTTCTAAGTAGAGATGTGGTTCAAGTGTTTGATCGCTAGTCTGGAGTGAAAAAGCTAAGTTTCTCTCTCTAGTTGAAATCTTTCCATGGTAGCTAGCTAGGTTAAGTTTATGCATGGCTTGTGTGCCTATCTCCTGAAATAGTATATATTAGACCTTCAAGTGTTTGCTTAACTGAATAATTAAGAAAATCCTAAGTTCTTCCTTTATTTTTGACCTCAGAATCTTCATTCTGGCTAGGCTCCTGTCTACTCTTGAAAGTCGCTCTCAGTGCACTGCAATGTATAAAACCTTGCTTCTCAGAACAGTGTGAAGAAGTGATTGAAGGATGCATTTTATTGCCCTGTTATCCATGGATTATATTGCCAGCTGTCATTTACTGTCACTGGCTACAGGGCAATTATTTCATCTTTTTAATTCTCACTTTACATATTTATAAAACTGGAATAATTAAACAATATTATGCACAGTTGGCTCTTACATGAATAAATGCCATGGTACAGATAAAGCACTTAGTTGTTCAATAAGGGTTTAATTATGCTACTTTCATGATTTAAATGTTAATGCCTCATAATTCTTAGGAATATTTTGACTGCAAATCTGGGTAGTTGGTTCAAGCATGGTACACCCATAATGTACAATATTAATTTCCACTTGTCTTTCCTACTGCTGTAGAGTAGTTGCCCAGGAATTCTATGCCATTACAAAGAGGTAGAGAACATTTTTTTCCAGAGAAAATATGCAGAATATGTTTTTACTTTTGGGATCATAGATGTCTATGGACTGTAAATAGAAGATGCTCTATCTCATAAATTCTGAGTTTAATAATCATTTCCTCTTGATGTAATAGATGTTATATGGTGCTCATAAGTTTAACTTGGATGTATAAAGTGAATCTCAGCATCTTATTGCTGCTGAAGTTTCAGGCCATAAGCTGGCTATGGGGGGAGAGGGGAAAGAAAAGCAGATGGTATAGATTTTGAGTTTGCATCTTTGGTTTACTTTTTACTGGAAAGTGGTTAACAGTCTTGTAGACCCAACTCTAAGTCATGTATTTCTCTGGGTACTCACTCTGACACTAGGCTAGTGAAATTTCCTCCAAGACTGTGTTTTAATCAAATTGAACTAGTCATTATGACAATTATTCTCCATGGAAGGCACTCTTCAAAATGTTTTGCACACATTTTCCCGTTTAAACCATGCTGAGATGTCTGTAGAAGGGCTTATGTCATCATCTTCAGTTTTTCATACATGATGGTATCGAATTAAAGATGAAGACGCCGAGCTGGATAAGATGGCACAGCTGCAGTCGATGGTGGAAGCAGCACACATACCCAGGCCATCTGTCTCTGGAGTCTGTGTTCTCAGTCACTATGATAAGCTTCTTCCAAAATGGATCGATCTTGAGAGGATACTTTAATCCCTGAGCCTCTGATTAAATGTCTGTTCTATGAACTCAGTTAAGTGTTTTGTGAGGCCACTGTAAGGCCATAAGACGGAAGGCTTAGGTCAATAGAGACCTTCACATACTGGTTTCCTTCCCCTGTCATTGCTCTGAAAGTAAGGTGGTAGTCTTAGAACTAGAGAAAACTATACGAGAAGCATTTGATTCCAGGCAATGTCAAAGCCAGAGTGACATAGTGCTATCGGATACAATCAAAGAAAATCACTTCGGCACTTGTGAGTTATTCACTTACAAAAGAAACCTTCCTTTTAAAGGTCGATCCTGCCATGCTGTTTGGGGTTGGGGAACAGGAAGCTGAATGCTATCCCCGCATGGAGATCAAGGCTGTGTGGCTTCAAAGTCTAGCTTTGTACAACCTGGAAGTCTTGTTTTGAAAAGAAGTCCTCCTTTCCTCTTGCTGCACTGGAGTCCAGATCATCCCATGCTAAGGGCATGTATGACTATAACTGTGATACACAGCATGGTAGTCTGCTGCCAGGATCTTACGCATCGCCTAGCCTTCCACCTGTGTGTCTTCATCCATGGGCTCATCGCTGCTCTCAAGAAGGGAAAAGACTTGGGGCTTGAAGGCCCTCCCTCACTCAGAAGGCACTATGCCTGCCTGCAATGCTGTATGCAGAAATACGAAAACAAAATGCATGTGGATACCTATAACAACTTTCTAAATGAAAAAAGAGAATAAAGATGCTTAATTAAAATAAATGATTTGGAATTCATAGAACCATTGCCGACTATCAGGAGCTTATGTTTGTTCATAACTCAACGCTTTATCAGGCTCAACCTATTGTTGTGTAATGTCTGAATGAAATAATATCTGTTTAAGACATAGTATGGCCTCATTTCCAGTAAAGATATTCTCAAAATCACATGCATACTGAATTTTTGATTACTGCAGTAAGACTTCTGAGACAATACATAACATTGTATATGAAAGATTCTGATTTCTACAATTTTGTCAACTAATCAACACAAACAATTTTCATGTGTAGGGCCAGAAGTTTGGCCTAGTGGTAGAGTGCTTGCTTAGCATGCATGAAGATACAGGCTCGATTCCTTGGTACCACATACAGAGAAAAAAACCAGAAGTGGTAGTGTGGCTTGAGAAAGCACAAGAAGAGTGCTCAGATCCTGAGTTCAAGCCCAGGACTGGCAAAAAATGTATGTATACTTTTGTTTATAGACCTTTAGCATTTCTGGTTAATTCGTTAATATAGAACATAGTCAACAACACTATAGCTCACACAGGAGTGGCCTCATCTGAAACACATACTTAGTCCGTAGGCATAGCTTAGCCCTCTTTCTCTTAGAAATATCAGACAATGTTATAGAGCACTGTGTCTGGGATCTACCTTACAAGTAAACAATTTTTTCTGGTCAGTCTTGGGGCTTGAAATCTGGTCCTGGATGCTGTCCCTGAGCTCTTCAGCTCAAGGCCCATGCTCTACCACTTGAGTACAGTGCCACTTCCAAAAGTTTTTTTTAAATATTAAAAAATTAAAAATATATTAAAAGCAGGAGACTGATTAGAGCATAAATGTCCTGTTTTCTGTTGTAAAAATTGAAACAAGAAGATAGAAATTTGTTCACCTTCAGTGTTGAAACAGACACTTGAATGTCTCAATTGTTTCCTGTCTGGCAAATCCACAATTTTAGTTGTGGATAAATGTGACAGTGTATGCATGTTCACAAACATCGCGTCCACAAAGAAGAACCAAGTTATCTGCATTCAGATTTTCAGACGATTCATAACTACAGCATGGCCTACCTTACCATAACTCTAAATGTCAGCAACACAAAGAAATCAGCTGCAAATCAATGATCACACAAGTATGTGGTCCTAGCACCACGCAGATTCAACTTTGGCCTTTACCTACCCTCCAACTTGCTCACAGAAAAATCAGATTTCAAAGAAGTGCAAATATTTGTCCTACCAGGCACTAGTTTGTCTAAGCAAATATTAACTATTCAAGATGTGAGGTTTCATTGTGATGTTCTGTACATACAATACACTATGAGATATCTCCTATATTACTTGTTTCATACCCATTTGAAAACATTTTTAAAGTTATAATTTTTATGTAGGGCTAATTACTAACTTTTTCTCTGTACATACAATATACATTGATCTTCTGAATGATAGGGATCTATAATTACTCTTAGGGTGTAGACACCCTCCTTTCTCAAGAGCAAGTTCTTTGTAAAACAAAATCAGGTGGCTCTAAATGCTTAGGCTCATTTCTGGATTCTACGTTATGTTCCATTAGTGTGTGTGTGTGTGTGTGTGTGTGTGTGTGTGTGTGTGTGTGTGTGTGTGTGGCTTCTTTTCCCGTGTTGTTTCTCTTCCTATAATTTGACATCAGATATTGTGATAGAGGTAGCATTGTGATTTATGCTCAAAGTATTTATGATTCTTGTGTATGTGCTGTGTGTATGTGTGAGTGTGTGTACATGCGTGCTTTTATACAAATGTGTCTAATTTTCAGTTTCTGGAGAAAACCCTTGACTGGACAGGCATTTCTCTATTCCAGAGATGGCTTTCAATGTTAGAGTCATTTTCATAACATTAGTTCTGACAATCCATGGATATGAGATAGAAGAGTTCTTTCAGTTTCTTCTTGAATGCCTTATCGAACAGGATATAACTCTTTCTGTCTAGATTTAAGTTATCCTGAATGAAATTGTTCTCATTTCTTCCTCTATATGTTTTCTTTATTGGAATAAAGAAATGTCAGTGGTTTTTTATGGTGATTTTGTATTTTGTTACTTTACTGATTTTTTTCCTTTCTTTCTTCCTTTTTTGTTGTTGTTAGTTGTAGGACTTGAACTCTGGGCTTGGGCGTTGTCTCTGAGATTTCCAGCTCAAGGCTAACTGCCCTACCCCTTGAACCACAACACCACTTCTGGTTTTCTAGTAATTAATTAAAGTGGAACTTTAGTACCCAAGCGGGCTTTGAACCTTGATCATCAGATCTCAGCCTCCCTAGTAGCCAGGATTAGAGGCATGAGACAATGCGCCAGGCTACTTTGCTGGAGTTTTAAATCAGATCTAGTTGATTAGTTGACTCTTGGAAGTTTATTTTAAATATGTTATATTATCTGCAACTAAATATAATTTCTTGTATTTCTTTCCCCATGGTTTATTTTTCTTGCTTTATTGCTATAAATAAGAATCCAAGAACTATATAAAAGTGGTGAGAGGGAAATCTCTTGCTGATACCCTCATTTTAGAAGAAAAGACTTCAGTTTTCCCAGTTAGTACAATGTTGGTTATGAGTTTGTCTCTGTCTCTAAATATGTTGATGTATGTCTTCTTACTTATAGTTTCTTTGGGGCTTTAATGAGGAAGAGATATGGATTTTGTCTAAGACTTTTCCTGTATTTATTGAACTGGACAATTATAACATGTAACAATTATAGCATGGCATTGTTACTCACTTTCAGTGAATTAGGGAATCATATATTTGAGATTGTTGTGTCCCAGGTTTGTCTCTGGGAGAGTAAAAGCCTATAGCATTGTATGTAAATGTTTTTATAAGTTCTTCACAAAATAGGCTCTTCAGTATCTTCCAAAGGAAAACTCCACACATATTTATATACCCAGAGACACAGATACCTTTTGAGAAATCATCCCTATCAGACAGATGAAGGATCTGAGAAACAGAAAGACTTGCCTATCTGTGGTCACAAATTACCAGTAAAATGGAGAGCTGCATCTGCAATTTATGAATCTTTGGCCACTGAGAATTTCTGTGACACAGCTACCTCTGTATCATTTTTGATCATCTCTGCATTTACCTTCTAGGTGATAAGACAATGCATTTTGATCAAGAAAATTCTATAAAGCACCATCAGGATATGATATTCTTGGAGGTAAACCTTCAACTGTGGACCAGAGCATGGGAAAGGAAAATCATGTACACATCCTAAGCTTATGCCATATGAAATGTATTTTATTTACTGCTTAATACAAGTTGTTTTAAATAATTTAGAAATCAAGTCTATGGCATACACTTAATTAGTCCCAATTTGCATGTGGGAATACACATTTGGCAACAGTCTAAATGACATCGCTACTTCTCCTTAAAGCAAGCTGTGGAATCTGATTCTCAGCTGAGTCTGTGCAGACAGTCTGCAGGCTGCAAGGCAGAATCAATATGCATTTCAGTTTTCTGGGAGTGGTGGAACCCTGTAGAGAAGAGAAAAGCAGAAGTTTCTTCATAGCTTGCTGATTTTTCTACCTGTTTCCCTTTCCTTCTTGATTTTTTTCCCTTCAACAAACTTCCCTTCTCACGTCTACCCCTTCCCCTGCATTCTGCAGACACATCCACATCTGAAGTAAGATAAAGAAATAACCTGGGAAAGCCTGCCTTGCACTTTAGCTACTGATGTGTGATCTTCATTGCCTTTGATCTACATTCCCACAGGAAGAGGGCATGTGAGCCTTGGGGATCTTCCAGTCTCCACAACATGTCACCAGGCTAAGGCACTAATGTCATATGTTTTGTTTTCTCAAATGCCCCAAAAGCTCTAATGCCAATGTGCAAAGATGATTTTGGGGAGCATGAGGGCCCGTGTGCAAGACTTATTTCAGGATTGGGGGCTTGGGGTTACTGGCAATATTTGCTTTAGCTTTTTGATTTATGGTGTCTTCTTCCCGCTTAGCTTCATTTACTCTACACTTTTTGATGCTACTGAGAATGCTGACATTTGGCCTTCGTTTCATTTTTTGTGACATTCCATCTCTGTGTCCCTCTCTCTCGCTATAAACTTTTGTAGTCCTACCCACATTAGTAGGTCCCTTCAATTTTAGAGTTTCCATGATACTGATGAGAGGTTTCATGCCATTTGAGTAGGTTTGCAATAGGTTCTAGTTTACTGAGGACCAAGGTAGTGCATAGTTCTTGTCCTGGTGGGATTATTGATGGTGACTCACATTTCTTTTTTTTCATATATTTTTATTGTAATTAATAGAAGGCTTACATTATATTTACCACATAGAAGGTGCATTACTTCACAAACATTGATGCCCTTTCTCATGTCTTGGTCTCCATTTCCCTCCCTCCACTCTCACCCCTCATCTTTTTTCCCCCCTTCCCTATCCAATTTCAAATAACCAAATACTCATATATACAATATATTAGGTGAAATACTGTAACAATATGAGATAACCAAGGGACAGCAAAAGAGATGAGAGATAACAGTACATTAAAGACAACAATCACTCATTATATGGCTTTTGTTTCTACACTAGAACAAAACCTAGATACATAAGGCCATATAGTATGATGCTAAATGGAAGGACCTCCATTATATAGAAACAAAAGTGACTCACATTTCTATAAGCAAAAATACAGGGTGTGGACGGTAACCTGTAAAGCTTCCCTACTATTATGTGGCTCTGATTCTGGTCTGTGTCCTTCACTAGATGCTGATTTCCCAGCAGGTCCAGCATGCATTCCACTCTGGCCCAGCTGCTGACATACTGAGTCAGTAAACATCAGAATGAATGGAAACCAACAGAGCCCAAATTCACCTAGGTTTTAAGTCCATGTCTCACGCTCTTTACAAAATGATGACACACTGAATATGAGTAACACATACTGAGCTTGTACTGTCTCTTTAATTCCTTTCAGCAATGAGGGGATTCTGAGATGCTTTTTTTTAACGTAAATAATTTCTCTCTCCTCCACCCCTACTACAGCACCTTGTACACAGCTCATTACCTCCATGCTTTGAATACAGTTAAGTATTCACGACCCCATGTTAACATCCCTTAGTATCTAAACTCGCCTCAGAAGGAAAGGATGCTGCTTTAGTCATCTGTGCATATGAGTTCTTACCAGCAACCGTTTTGACTGGTGGAAGCATGTCCCTCTGTGCTTTTGTGGTGTCAGCCACTCATGTGTATTATCTAATTTTCAGCTTCCTAATAGATAGCAGTATGTATCTGCTATTGTACTATTTATACTATTATTATCTTCTGCCAAAAGGAATAAATAATATTAGAACTAATTTCATACCAAGGAAAACCGAAGTCCGAAATGGTCAATGACTAGGGTTGGGGATGTAGATCAATGGTGTAGCTCTCACTGGTTATTTCAGAGTCTCTGGATTCAATCTTCAGTGCTAAAAATAAAAAGTGAAATACATATCTTTTATGTGGTAGATTGAAAGTTTACTCTCACTCACTCCAGATCACATGGATAAAGCTTTTAAAATGATGCTTTATTTATTGAATCAAAATAGGTGTTCCTATCTTTATATGTCTTTCTACCTACTACTTTGTCTATCACCTGTAATGCATGCACACGTCAATGGATAGATAGATGTAGATGATTTAGATGGATGAATGATAGATTAGACAGACAGACAGACAGGCAGGCAGGCAGGCAGGCAGACAGGCAGACAGGCAGACAGATAGACAGATAAATCTCTTTGAGAAATCCATGCCTTGTTTCAGGTACCTTCTGGGGAAAATGTCAGCATTAATATAGAATGCAGACTTCCCCCCACCCCCTCCCCTGCCTCTTCTACACTAAGCTGAAATAACTGAAAGAGAGGCATCTGGAGAGAATTGGCAGTTATTGAATAGTGTGTGATTTCTTCACTGTTCTCTGTAGAGATGCTCATTATCCCTTGATCCAAACAAAAGGAGAGACTAATACTAAAATTCTACACAGCCTTCAGTCCTGTGGAAGGAATTTAATTCTTGGCTTATTTCGCAAAATCCACTGACACATCTTTCAATACTTTAAGCCAGTAACATTGGTGAAGAAATTGCTCACCATAGGTGTCTGGGCCTCATGGGAAGTAAGGTTCTCTATCCACTTATGAATTGTATTTTATGTCTTGTTCTGCTAATGAAGCTGCCTAACTGCAAAGAACTCTTGCTCACCATGTTGTTCAAACAAGAACTTGTTAATTTTTGGACACACAGAGAACACTTAACCGTTTGTAGTTTTGCTGCACTATTGCCACTGATTGTGATGTAATAGATGGAGTAAAGATTGCTTATATTTTTTCCTAAGAAAAGAAAATCTAATTTAAAGAAACTAAATGAAGCAATGTCAAGCTGATAAATAACCAAAGTGAGTGAGTGTCTATCTGACACTTTCTAATTCTTATTCTGGCTCCCATTCCATTTCTTGAATTGTCTCATGCTCATCTCCACAACTGAGGCCACATGATGTTCAAGGCTAGATGTATTACACTGAAAACCTTAGCCACAGAAGGTGTGGGTTGCACACAACAGTATCAGACACCAGTACACATAGGCAGGCCAGCAGCCAGGCATTTTAAACGGGTAGGAATGAAAAGCCAAAAATGTAATGTTTTTTGTAGACTCAGAACTTTCCCATAGTCAAACCAGAATTTGATAGGAAGTACTTTACCAAAGTAGAATTCAAGAGTCAAATGTAGTTAGTAAATTCAGGTTCTATATTGTGCGCCTGGAAATCCATAATTCAATTATCAGAAGAACCTTATGAACTCATTCAACTTAAAACTCAATTTAAATATGCTTCTTTTTGATACAAAACTTACTGGAAAATAAGCATTTCAGTGTGATTATGGATTCCATATCAATCTATGGTATTGCTTTAGTAAACAATCTGAGATGATTCTCATCAAGGAGTACATTAGTTCCTGAAGGACTCTTAGCCTAAGTGTTTATATTTACCCTTAAGTTATTCCAGTCTTACTTAAGTTCATACAGGTTGTTGTCTTCTCATTGTTACTCCTTTGTAATACGGATGGTGTGCATTGCAGAGTTATGTCACTGTTTACTCAATCATTTGTCCGCTTTATCACTTCTTGCTTATTTCCAATTTTAGATACGTATCAAAGAACAAAGGCTTCCATAAACACTGATGTACATGTTTCACTGCGAATATACATTTTAGTTTCTCAGGTCTGCAAAACCGTAGGTATGTTTGGGTATTTGCACATCGAAGATGCTGCCAGTTTCATGCTTTTTAATTCATGAGTAAAATTTTATTGTGAACAAAAACCACATTTTCTTGATCCATTTGTCCAATCTGGGCTGATTCTATATCCTGGCTATGGTGAGCAGAGATACACTAAATATATTTGTACTGGTGGCTTTACTGTCCCATTTGTAACCTTTTCTGAATAAAATATGCCCCCCAAATGAATTTGCCAGGTAATAGAGTACTTTAATGTTTGATTTTTGGAAAGCCTGCATACTGCTTCTTGCAGAGGTTGAACAAGTTTACATTCTTCTCAACTGTGTATTGGAATTCCAATATGCAAGCATATATGAATGCATTAACTGAAACATGGTAAATTTAACGGAGAACTCAAATAGTGTACTTTTTAAGATATGAACAAAGTTAAACAAAATTAACACCAGGAATCTGATATTTGAAAGGGGTAGGGTGGGGTCAAGGTGAAAAGGTAGATGAATACAGAGAAAAAGGAGAGAATGCAGTCAAGAAGAACTCAAAGTATATCCTACAAAGATATACTTCTAAGAAGAGTGAAGGAAAGAGTCGATGTGAGAGGGATGGGTGTGAATGTTGAAAAGGTGACATTGGTCAGAAGACATTGTATTGATAAACTGCTTTGTTAAATGAAGATCCTGTCAGACTCTGTTTACAACTACTCAAAGATATTTTTTTAAAGGAAAAACTAATTAAGTTAAACAACAGATACTGTCGAAATCTCCATAACAGCTAAACTCTCATGCTTCCAACAGTTATATATGAGGAATCCAGTTTCTCTGAGCTTTCTTCAATATTGGTGATGTGTTTATATTTTCAATTTAGCAACTATGATAGGTGAGTTTTGACATTTGATCTTGGTTCTCATTACTATGTCAAATAATGCTGAATAGTATATTTTTGCTACTCAGCCATTTCGATATCAATTCAGTGAAAAGCTTAGATAGATATATTTTGTCTATTAACTGCTTAGATATTTTACTTTGCTTTTTTAAATTAAACTTCTTTTATTAACACTGAATTTTTACATCGTATTTCAAATGTCACGTTCTACAAATAAATATTCAAGAAAAAAATCTCCATATGTTTTTGTAAAGTTAATTTTTGAAAGACAATGACATTTACTAGCTTATACTTCCTTATGAGACACGTAGCTCTAAAATGTTTTTCTATTCTTCCAAGTGCTGCTTGAATTTTCATCCACTTAGCAGCCATTTCCCTGTAATAAATTCTTACTCATGTACAGAGGGATAATAATTACATCAGTCAGGTAAAGAGTATACTTCTTTGTGAACAACGTCCCTCTTCCTTCCTTATCTCCCAGTTTTCACCTCCCATTCTCACCCACAAGTTGCCTAGTTCATTTTCAACATAGTCTCCAGTGAGTACCACTGCTGCAATTGTCCCTCCATCTGTGTCCCCTCTTTACCCTCCCAAAGACTAATCAACAAGCAAACAAAACAAAAAGGAAAGAAAATGAAAACCGCATTGAAGGGAAAATATCACTTGTTTCCATTTCCTGGAATTTATTTTGATGAATATTATTTTATGAAGCTGGGTGGATGGCCTAGTGGTAGAGAGCTCGCACCTAGCAGGCGGGCCCTGGGTTCAATACCCAGTACCACAGACAGAAAAAGCCTGAAGTGGAGCTGTGGCTTACTTGGCAGAGCATTAGCCTTGAGCAAAAGTGTCCAAGGACAGTGCCCAGGCCCTGAGTTCAAGCCCCAAGACTGGCAAAAATAAATAAATCAATAAATACATAAATAAATAAATAAATAATACATAAATATTATTTTATAAGATTGGATGCACATAGCTATTTTGCCTATATGAACTTTTTCCTAAGAATATCCTCTTTTGGTCTCACTGTGCGTGAATGCCTAAAGACCTATATTTAAAATTGCCCGTAACAATGGTATCTAGATGCAATATTGTATATAATGTCATTAGGGATGGGTGTATCAACCATGACACTGCTTCCCAGGTGTAAATCCCGAATCTGTCACTTACTACCGTGTGACTTTTAGACACGTTCTTCAATTCCAAGGGCTACAAGTATATGAAAATAGGCACCCAGTATGTTTTTATATGCACTAGATTATAACAAATATGCATGTGTTTCTATATATAAATATTCACTTATCTAAAATATAATTTGTGAGCATATTGTAGTGAAAGAGAGATGCTAACTCATGAGAGACCAGGGTTCATTGTCTCCACCGACCGTTGTCAAGCTGTGAATGGAGCATGCTTGTGAAGTATCATGAATATAACATAAGCTGTAGAAGTCCTGGCCGTTTAGTGTTACTACTATTAGACAAAAATAAAATAGTAAAAAGAAATTTATAGGGGAAAACGTCCAAAGTCCTTTTGACCAATCAGAAGATATCCACAAATTTTAAGACAAAGAACAGTTCTAATAAAAGCATATGTGAAATGAATTTGTGTTCATAAACACATTCCATGATGAGAAGCAACCCACTAGCTCTAATTTTAAGAGCCATCCACTCTCCTCTAAAGTAAAATCAAACAAATATAAAAGATAATTGCTCCTCAATGGAGGAATTTCTCAAAGGTTAGTAGGTTGTTTTGGGGTGTGTGATTGTGGAGACTAAAGAAACATGTGTACGCATAATTTAGTTTCCGTTTCCAGGAGTGGCAGAAATGAGATTTTCATGACTAAAATATAAAATAGACAGTATTTAAAGGGAATTGTACAATTTCATTCTTCAATTTGGACAGTTAGTACATGAAATCCTTAGACCAGAAGTAAACCTGTATATGAACAAAGAAGAAATGGATTTTTTTGGGGAAACAAAGGACTTGGCTTACTTATAAAATGTTCTATAATGTTTTTTAGATAAGTAAAGACAAGGATGATTAGAGAAATCATGAGGTAGAATAACGAGTTCTGGATGCAGATGTCAGTTAGGGCTTACCCACCGGCCAGCAGTGGCTTATATGACTTCATCTGCCTCTCTGGACATGACAGCTTCATCTACAAAGTAAAAAGATACTTGACCTCAAGAACCTCCCTAGCTTGTGCTGTTTCAATGTGAGTATTATTTATCTGTGAGGTGCTGCAGTCTTTTCCTAGTTGTTTATTTTTACAAGGGCCCTTTATAGTCTATTGTGACCACTATCTGAGAATTGTCTTAAACCTAATTGGTATGACTTTTCGATCAATTGACTAATCAATACCATTACAGAAGTGAGCGCATAATATACTTTGATAGGAATATGGAATTCTTGTAACCATATGGTCTTAGCTGGGCCAACTATGAATTCCTCTGGGAACTTCACTGATAACTTTCCTACAAACCTAGACAGATCTTGCATATGGAAGTACAGGCTCTGTCTGAGTTAGTTGCTTCCACACCAGGATTGAGGCATGCCTGAAGATAGCTGTGACTGCATTTCAGTTCCATGAATTAATATTCCAGTCATATTTGTTGAATCCAACTCTAATTCTCACAGGTAAAGGCACTGTAATAATTCAGTTAAGTAGAAGTGTATGTCCTTGCATATATGACTGTGAGTCACCAATTCAGCCTTCTGATAACATCACCAATCTGTGAATGTCCTCTAAAGACCTTACCCAAGTATTCAAGGACAGTGAGGTCAGATTTCTATATCTACCAATTGGTCTCAATGTCTCTCTGATATGTTTAAAGAATAATAACTATATTTCATTAGATTTCCATTATTTGAGTTCATAGCATAATCTCCTTTATTGAACTGTTGCTTCAAAAGAGTAAGATTGCTTTTTATTTTCTTGTCACTTTTGATCTCTGCAATGTTAGCGTAATGCTTATCTACTTGCAGACAATGCATATAGAAAGAAATAATGCAATAAAACGAGCCCATAATGTTAGAGTCATGGATTTTTTTATAGGTAGAATTATATGATTAGATAGCGACTTTTAGAATTCAAACAATTTTACTAGTTTCATTTCATTTTCCTGTCCTATTGCTGGATACCATGTTGACAGCTGCTGTCCCCTGAAGCAGAAATTATTTCTGTACCAATCATGTTTTAATGTGCCAATATTCATTATTAGTAAAGAAAGCATCACAAAATAGCTCTCAATATTCCTTCCATCCAGAAAACTTTAAATCATTCAATCCATTAACTTAAAATATCCCTGAAACCTCCCACTGGTGATCAAATGGAACAAACTAGAGTTCTCCCAGCTTCTCAGGGTAAGCCTGAAATGATGGAGAAAGTGCAACCACCTCACACGTTCAGACTGTTTGAGCTTAAAGAAGAGCACTGCAAACTTATCTGCAGAATGATGCTGACATTCGCCAAAAATTTCCTTAAGCCTCTCTGTCCAGGACGTGCCATACGTACCATTCATTCATCAGTGATTTCTGATTGCAAGCTCAAAAAGTCAAAGTGTAAATGTGATAAAGATGAGCATGGCAAGTATCTGGGAAAGTTGGTGAGACTCACCAGTGTGTGGGCAGCGCCTTGGTCAGAAAAAATAAACATGAGAGCCAGACGTGGGTGACTCACACCTATAATCCTCAAAACTCAGCAGGCTGAGATCTGAGGATCACAGTTCCAAGCCAGCCTGGGGAATGAATATCCACGAGGATTTTATCTCCAATTAATCATCAGAGAACCAGAAGTGGTGTGGTGGCTCAAGGTTTAGGGAGGTAGCCTTGAGCTGAAAAGCTCAAGGACAGCACTGGGTGCCAGAGTTCAAGCCCCATGACAGACAAAAAAGAAAAGAAAGAAAAGCAAAGAAGAAAAAAAGAAAAAGAAATATAAACATGAGAAAGTTTTCATATGAATACTGTTCCAGAACATGGTTAGGAGATGGATATCTTGGAAGCAGATAGATCGGGGGGCCACAGAAAGGGGCAGCTAGTTGCTATTGTCTGTCTCTACTGCAGAATAAGTCAAAAGCAAAGTCTGTGTCACCCAAAGTCCATTCAGTTCCTGTCAACTGTTCTTAGAGACTTCTCTTAGAAAAACAAGATTTCATGGTGAGTCACTGAAAGAGAAATGTTGTAGTAGTTGTGTCTGCAGAAAGAGGTGGCTGCCCTGTACTAAAAGAAAGAATTTGGAAGCTTTCTTCAATTTAACCAAAGCTATTACATATGAATATTTTACACACTGTGATGTCTTGTGAGAATGAGCTTGCTACAATGAAAAGGACGATATGGATAGACAGACAGAAAGATGCTTTTTAGGTCAATTCTGTGACCAAAGGGCATGTACCTTCTCCTGACAATGAATTTCTACAGGCACAAGAAAGGCACCAAGAAAGGCACTGTTAAAGGATATTCCCACAGAAAGAGCACAGGAGGCTGTATGCAGCTTGAAGAGAGTTCTTTAATGGACTGATAGAAAGCTGGTAAAACTGGAACTCTGGGGGCCTAGAAGGAAGCATAGAATAAAGTCTGTCAGCCAAATGAGTCTGTGTTTCTTTCCCCAGACAGAGGAGCTGTCTACCTGTCTTCTTGGCTGAATACAGGCCAGCAAAGAATTGTGTTTTCTGTGGTTGCTTCGGAGACCTGAACATTATTGATCTGTGTCTTTTTGGTTCATCTGAGCCTGGTAAACCAAAATGCGTGTGAAAAGTTGCTAAGGAACTCCATGGAGAGTTTTCCTCGGTCTTCATTCTCTTCCGTCACCCTTTTTGAAAGTGAAATGATTGCAGAATATTATTTGAGTGTTCTTTTCAATTTTACTCTTCTGATTTTTTGTCTTTTTCTTTTTCTTTTTTCCATTTGTACCTTGCCTGCTGCTTAGGAAATCAATGATAATTGAATCATCCTTATATGCCATATAAAAACAAAATAGAATAAAATCTGTATAGATAGATAGATAAATAGATAGACAGATGTACAAGCAACACAGATATTTAAATGACTTATTAATTTTTAAATAAAATTATACATAACTATGTAACAATGTGAGCATTTTGAAAAGCTAATGATTTTCTTCAAAAGAATAAATTGTCAAAAATACAAAAATATTCACTTCAGAAAACATATGAGCAAGAAAGCATTCCACTTTCATCCCTCTGGTGCTGATGAAAGAGGCTGGTCAGAGGAAAACTGATGACAAGTCACAAGGCATCATAGCTAACCAGTCATGAACCCAATGTTTTCAATCTCAGGTGCATTATTCTAAATTCTCGATTGCACCACAGGACTTAATCTTCCAAATAAAGAGACATGAGGAAGATAGCAGCACTTCGGTAGGGGGAAGGAGTGTAAAAAGGCAGGCACAGACTGACCCCTGTAATTCTGGCTACTTAGGAGGCTGAAATCTGAGGATGGCAGTTCAAAGCCAACCCTGGCAAAAAAGCCCATGCAACTCTCATCTCCAATAAACTACTCGGAAAAAGCCAGCAGTGGGGCTGTGAATCAATTGGTAGAGTTAGAGTACTGGCCTTGAGCACAAAGAAGCTCAGAAACAGCACTCCAGCCATGAGTAAAAGCCCCAGGACTAAGGAAAATAACTATGATTGGTCGAACAGTCCCACATCCAACAGAGTAAGAGATGGCCAGAGGTGAGCTCGGAGGTCAGATCAGTCCCAAATTAGGAAAGCACCGGAGCTATCACTCACAGACCAGGGCCTGAGCTCCTGAGCTCCCTGGTTTATTAGTTTATTACCAGCAGGCCTTTTAGCAAATCACTACACTTTTTAAATGGAGGTGGGACTGCAAGTCATACTGGACTGTTATAATGACACATTCACTCACTTAGTTCCTCTTTTATATTCCTTGAGATGAAGGAATGAGTTCCATTCTGTGTGCTACATGTCTGCCACAGTTGGAGGTTTTTTTTTTTAAATAGAATTGTGTTCAATTTAGACAAGAATGTGCACACTATTATGAGAGCAAGAGAAAGGTAAGATCTAGAGCTTAAAATAAGTCGGAGCCGTGGGAATCGTTCAAAGAAATGGGTTTTAATCTCATTCAAAATAGAACAAATCTGTAGGCTTCTATCCATTGTGAGGCAGTACTGATAGAAATAACCATCACTTATTAAGAAAATACAATGGCCCTTTTGTTAATGCATCATTTCTGGCCCTCATAATCTGGACACATTATTATGGTTTTTTTTTTCACTGAAAATGAAGTGAAGTACAGAAAGAATAAATAAAACTAACACAATCAAGTAACTTGTACTTAGATCTGTCTGCTTTGTGTTTTCCCCGGGAATGTTGTACAGTCACCTCTGAAGTAATCTCTCAAGGAAGAAATAAGACACAAAGGCAGGAGGTGATGGTGGCTAGTGACAAGCCTTTGTGCAGATTCCTGTTCTGAGTGATGATAAAGTTATTAAATGGCAAAACAGCTTAATGGTCATATTCTCAAGTTTGTGGGGTTGTTTATAAGGCTCTCCCTCCTTTTACCAGGCTCCTGGTTTGCTTCTGAAAAGAAACACCTTGTGAACCTTGTGAAGAGGGAACCTCTCCAGGTCCACTGGGCCGCTCTCCTCTAAGCGTAGTATGAAAGACAGCGTTTCTCCTATGATGGCTTTTATATTCAATTATCTTTCCCCAAATCATGGAGATGAGGAAATAGGTGTTTGCCATGACTCCATGTGATGAGGTACCAAGATCTTTCTTGATTTGCAACCTGGACAGCACTTTACACAAACCAGTCAAGGTGAATCTGCCTTGCACCTTGCTGTTCAACAAAACCTGTCTCCAGCGGGGCTGTGTCCACACACATCCCCCAATGCCGCTGCAAATAGAAACATTGAATGTCATGGCTTCATCATTTCTACATTGAAGATCTTTCTCTTTTATTTAATCAACTAGTATTTATTGTCCAAATTTTTTGCATCCACAGTAGGCCTGTGCTGTTCTAAAGGGGAAAATAAATCGTAGAATAAAATGGTTCACAACTAAGGTGGCAGCTTGTACGGCCTTGGCCAAAAAAGGACCCAGATTAGAGAGGAAAGACATCCTTTTCTCCAAAGTAGTCTTTGAGTTAGACAGGAGTTCTAGGAGACATGGGAAAACCGAAAGAATCTGCAGTGTTCAACTTGTATGCATTCTTCAAGGTGAAAGGGACTACTTGTATTTTCAATGGGACATGTGACTTCAAGAAACTGAAAATGCAAGTTGTTTTGACCACTGTCATGCCTTTTTTTTTAAGCATTCATTCTTTAAACTATGCTGCAGACATTGGGAAAATGGTTAATTCCAGTCTGTTTTCTGAGTTATTTATTCACACACATTAGTTTATAAAGGAGTTTGTGACATTTCTGTACATGCTTAAATGTCGTCCATCGCTCTCACATACTCCATCAATTTTCCACATCATTTCTCATCTTAAGACAGTTGCAACAGGCTTTAACGTTCCGTGTTTATTTACACATATTTAGGTATGTCAACAACTTTCACCCCCGTTGCTCACACCTTCCCCAGTTCAAGCCTATTTGAATGTTCTTATTCTTTTTATTATTTTTTATCTTGCTTTATTTAATCTGATACCAAGCTCCTTAAAAATGTGTCTCAAGCTGGGCACTGCGACTCAAGCCTGTCATCCTAGCTACTCAGAAGGCTGAGATCTGAGGATCAAGATTCAAAGCTAGCTGGCACAAAAAGACCTGAGACTCTTATCGCCAATTAACCTCTAGAAAACAGGAAGTGGGGCTTGGCTTCAGGGCAGTAGCCTTGAGCTGAAGAGCTCAGGGACATTATCCAGGCCCAGAGTTCAATCCCCATGACCCTCAAAAAAATGTGTGTGATTTATTTAGTTTCAGGAACTATGAAATTACTTCATGTAGAAAGGGATGACACAGCTCAAAATATATTGTATTCATACAAGTATTTGTTAAATGGCAACTTCTTAAAGGTAATAATAAAAATAATTTTTAAAAGGCTGGGCTAATGGCTTACACCTGTAATCCTAACTACTCAATGGGCTGAGATCAGAGGATTGTAGTTCAAAGCAAGTTCTGGCAGAAAAGTTCATAAGACTCTTATCTCCAATCCAATTTACCTACTCAGACAAACCCAGAAGGGGTTCTGTGTCTCAAATGATAGAGCCTCAAGCATGAAGAAGCTCGGGGACTGCACCCACGCTCTTAGTTCCAGCCACAGGACCAGCAAAACAATAATAATAAAAAAAAACTGCACTTAAAACACTGAGTCTCATTTAATCTCCAAAAAAACTGTAAATAAGATACTTTCACAGGTGAGCAGGTCAGGCCAAAATGCTCTGTTTTTTTTTTTAATTTTATTTTACATTCTTTGATTTTAACAGGAAGGAAAACTCAGGTCAGATCCAATCTACATCTAGCCTTTACTCTTAGTCTCAATGGGTTATTGTGTTCATTTCCTCCTGTTCCTTTCTGAAGAAATTTTCTGCACTGTTCCATTTCATGATCATGATGATCTCAGGTGGTGGTTTCTGATTGCATTATTTTCAGATTATAGCGGAGGAAATTGATTCAGGGAATGTAAATACATTTTTTAATGTCAGAACACTTGTAACCAGCAGATCCCATTGTTATATCACTTTGCATTCCTTTCTTCTTCCTCGAGGGTAATGTCATTTTCCCTCTAACCTAGAGTCAAACTTGGCACTGGAATTGCTCTGCTGACAAAGTGTGGAGTGACGGCAGAATGTTACTCCTGCAGAGATTCCACCCCATCTCTGTCTCTCATCCCTTGGGCCCAGCATCCTCCCCACTCCCGCAGGCTTGGGTCTCTGAGCAAGGGATTTCTGTGTGGAACAATGATTATCATCATTGAACGACGGTAAATATGTAGGCTAATAAGAAGTTGATTTGGGCAGCTTGCACTGCTGAATTTTTAGGTTATTTGTGCTCTCCGTATAACAATTGGGGTGTCCATGAAATAAAAATCCATGTAATTTGGCACCACAGTGGCACCTGCCATATAAATGTTGTATAGAAAGCCAACATCAAAGTGTTCAGTGCATGGCCCTGTACTAAAGACAGGAAGGATTTGAACTAGAGAAAGTGTTTCTGGATCAACTGTTATTTGAATGAGCCATGACATAGAAAGATGAAGAAATTCTGATTTTATTGTTAAGAGAGGTAAAGAAGGCCCTCAGAAATGTTAGTATTACAGAAACAAAAGCGGAAGGAGCTCAGGAGATTTCTGACAGTAGATATTTAAAGAACCAGAGGGATGTATATGAAGATTGAACATAACTTTACTCCTATTAGACAGACATATAGACGAAGAGGTTGTATACAAGAATAATTACCATAATCACTGATAGAATAAAAAGTAGATCTGGGATCTAACATTGTAACTGAATTTGACATCATTAAGACCAGGGAAAAACAATTTATTTACTCCTGTGTCTATCCATTGTTCACTAAAACACAATCCCTTAAAAACAGAAGTAACATGTTTTGTTTTGTTTCCCTATGAGTCTAGTACGTGCTCTATTGTCTAGGAAATGTTTTGTCCCATATACAAGGAGGACAAAGAAGAATTATGTTTGTTTTCCAGAATTCCAAACTAAATCAGTCTGAATATGTAATTATGTCGAGTAATGTCACGACACAACTAGCTGCTGAAAAAGGGCAAGATGAATGAAAAATATCATCTTTGTAAAGATGTGTTTACCTAGCCTAGCTTTGATGAGTTGGAAAAGGAGTTAGACAACATGAAGCATTTTCCATCCTGGGCCATAATATGTCATAATCCACCTCTCTAGAGTCAAATTTCCCCTTGCAGTCTGTTAAGATGATAAAGGCCTCAGAACTCTGTTCAGCTCAGCAAGGGTAAATTCTTCCTGTCTCCGATGAGACTTTCCTGATCAAAATGAAATATTCATAAAAAGATATATCCTTATACTATGCAAGTAGTTAGTATTGATGACAAATGCATAGAATGGAAAGAAACAAGGAAGGAAGAAGGGACAAGGGTAGAGAGAGAAAGATAAACGATAGGGAAGGAGGGAGGGAGAAACGGAGGGAAGGGGGAAGGAGTGGGGGAGATGGATGGAAGGAAGGAAGGAAGGAAGAAAGGAAGGAAGGAAGGGAGGGAGGAAGGGAATGGGAAGGGAAGGAAGGAGGGAGGGAGGGAGGGAGATGAGAAAGGAGGAAGGGAGCAAGGAATAAATCGTAGAAGAAAGAACTTCCTGAAAGACATGATAGGAAGTTGTAAATAGAGACGAGTGTAGTGACAATACCGTTGACTATGTTGAAAGGTATCATGTTATAGATATGAATTAATATTTAGTTTCTTTTAAAAAGCATTTATTTAGCTCAAAATAATTAACAGATATGAAAAATATACCAAGTCGCATATAGACAAAATAGAGTGTTCAAAAGGTGATATATGAGGGAAGTTAGGGAAATATGGGTTCAGCTTGGTTTGATGGCTTTCAAATCATGAGTCTGCCATCCACAAGCTTCATGAGTTTAGGAAAACCGAAATTTATATCATGCTAAATGTTTACACGCATGGAAAAAATCCTTGAAAGGATGTACCCACATAATGCACTCAAATAATTCTGTAAGCCATAATACACACTTTAGTTACTAACGACAAACCCAGCTTATCCAGAATAGGGAAAGCTTGCACAAGATTTTTCTAAATCATTCATATTTCTTTGCAGCCAGCGTCTGAGACAAAAACAATGAAGCGGTTTATTAAATGTGAAGATATCAATATTCTGTTTCAGAGTCAATGTACAGACATACTTGACTACCTATTAGTTTAAAGAAAAATGTAGGCATTAGCAACTCATTTTGGTTGTAAAATTGGTTATTTAACATCTACCCACATTCTAATTTGCGACATGTTTATCACAATTTAGTGGCTTGTCGACAATTGCCTCCTTTTCAAGAAATTTATTGCTCAGTTTTACTCCAGCTATATAATATTAGCAATAAATCCAGGAGTAATATTATGGCTTTTTCAATTGATTGAACTGAAATCATGGGTGCAAATTAAATGCTAGTGATTACATTTCATTGCTGATCTATAATACATAATTTATATAGAATACATATAAAATGGTCAAAGCGTTCAGAATATTCAGAAAGAAGTAAATCTACAACACATCTCAGAATATTGTGTTCCCATTTACACTTTAGTATCCCCCTGAAATATCACCCAAAGTATTTAAAAAGCATAAGAGGCTAGGCGAGCTCTTTAAGAAGAAGGAATTAACTACACTAATGGTGCCTGGAAAATAGTTTTCAGTAATTGGTAAACAGTGGTCCTTCATTTCCTTTTCTGCTGTAAGAAAGTGCCACTTGCAACTTGGGGCTTTTATAGATATGGAAATGCAGTGCTGTTAGTAGGCTTCACTTGGCTAAAATTAAGGTGTGGGTCAGAAATGTACTCATGTGTGGAGCCTCCAAAAGGAAAGGCTTCTTTGCCACTTCCAGCTTCTACAGGCCACTTGTCTTCCTCGGCCTCTTGGATCTTCAAAATATCAGCATATTATCTTCAGGTTTTAGATTTGTGGGTACATGAGTACACCCCGCCATTGTGAACCTCCAGCCTCTCTCTTAAATGACACTTAGATATCATGATGGCCCCTCTTACAATCTAGGATGACATTTCCAATACAAGATCCTTGATATGATCACACCAGAAAAATACGTTTGTCCTTTCAGAGGGAATGTCTATATGGAACTCATTGATTAGAATCTGAATATCTATTCTCTCTACCACAGTTCTGCAAAATCAAACTATAAATTCATGTTTTTTTACTAATTTGATGAATAATTGTCCTATGGAAATTATAGGGGTGTGAAAATGTCTTATTTTTCTCAAGGAAACAAAAAGCCCAAGATAATACATTGCCATATACTAGGTATACAGAGAACTAAAATTAATCTATTTTTTAATTTACATGGAGGGTGCCAGTGATCATTATGTCAAGGGAAATGAACCAAGGAAAAAACAACAAATATCACATGCTCTCAGTCCTGTAGAGTAAAAGAACATGGCGACCACAGCCAAGTTCAGAGAAGAAGAACTGTAACCTAGGATGGGAGAGAGGGAAGGTGGTGGTGGTGGGGAGCCTGATCCATGGGCACCCATACTTACATTTCCTAATTCTACTTTTATAGAAGCAAGAATTTGTGATGTCCAGTTGCACCATTTTCTGACAACAAGCAAATTCAGAAACACTGAAACTATTCCCTGCATTGTCTTGTAAAATTGGAACTCAACACCAAACAACAACATAGAAAGTCCTGTAACTCATGGAGCTTGAACAACACATTCTTGAGTCACCAGTGGGTCATTGAAAAGATCAGAAGAGAAATTCAATAGTTTATGAGCACACAAAAAGAGCACACACAATATCAGCTTCTTTGGGACACAACAAAAGCAATACTCAGAGATAAATTTATAGCTCTGCTTGCCTATACTAACAAACTGGAGAAATCTCAACACAACAATTTAGTGATGTAACTTAAGCTCCAGGAAAAAAAAGATTAAACCTCAATCCAGAAGAAGGAAACAAATTACTAAAATGAAATCAGAATTAAATGAACTAGCGACCAAAAAAATAACATAGAATCAACAAAACAAATTGGTTCTTTGAAAAAACTAACAAAATTGACAGAGCCTTAGCACATCTTACCAAAGGAAGAAGAAGAAGAAGAAGAAGAAGAAGAAGAAGAAGAAGAAGAAGAAGAAGAAGAAGAAGAAGAAGAAGAAGAAAACACACACTCAAACAAACAAAATCAGGCATGAGATCCCAATGTCATTCTTTAAAGAAATAGAGGAAGCAATCCAAAAATTCAAATGGAAAAATAAAAGATTCCATAAAGGGCCGGGAGTTTGGCCTACTGGTAGAGTGCTGCCTACCATGCACGAAGACCTGAGTTCAATTCCTAGGTACCACATACATAGAAAAAAGCCAGAAGTGGTTCTGTGGCTCAAGTGGTAGAGCTCTAGCCTTGAGGAAAAACCCAAGGACAGTGCTTAGGCACTGAGCCCAAGCCCAGGACTGGCCAAAAAAAAAAAAAAAAAAAAAAAAGGACTCCATAAAGCAAAACCAATCCTTAGCAGAAAGAATATCAATACCAAACGTCAGACTCTATCACAGAGCTATAATAATACTGGCTCAAGGACAGGCCTGAGGATCACTGGAATAGAACTGAAGACCCAGAAATCAACCCATAGATCTATTGCCACGTGATCTTCGATAAGGTAACCAAAAAAAAAACCCAAAACAAAACAACAACAACAAAAAAACACAATAGGATGGAAGAAAGACAGCCTACTCAACACATGATGCTGGCAGAATTGATTAAACACTTGTAGAAAACAAGCTGGATTCTATATGTCACACTGCACTAGAATTAATTCCAAGTGGAGCAAAAACCTTGAAAAGCTTCACAGGAAAGAATAGAGATACATTAGGACTTCCTTGGCACAGGTTGAAACTTTCTTAATAAAGGCCCAGAAACAAAACAAATTAAAGAAAATTTGGACAAACGGGAGTTGTTTCTTCTTATTCTTTTTCTTTTTTTGTGGATAATGGAGCTTGAACTCCACCTGGGCCCTGTCCCTGAGCTCTCCAGCTCAAGGCTACTGGTCTACCCAGGAGCCAAGCCCACTTCCCTTTCCTAGAAGTTAACTGGAGATAAGCGTCTCAGGTGTTTTTGTGCCAGGGCTGGCTTAGAACCTTGATCTTCAGATCTCAGCCTCCTGAGTAGCTAGGATTACTGGCATGAGTGACTGGTGCCAGGCCACAGATCGGAGTTGTTTCTACAAACAAATAGTAACCTGAGAATGGTGGCAATAGACTTTTTTTTTTTGGTTGTGAGGCTTGAACTCAGAGCCTGGGCATTGTCCCAAATCTCTTTGGGCCCAAGGCCAGCACTCTATGACTTGAGCCAAAGCAACACTTCTGAAAATGACTTTTAATTTCAGCACTCAAGAGGTTGAAGGAAGTGTAAGTTTGAAGCTATTCTAGAATACACAGCTAGATTTTGCCTCAAAATAATGAAATGCCTAATAAATAGATAAGCAAATAATATATAATTGAGGATATAGAAGTATTCCGGTTGGTTTAAACTTAACACAATTTATAGATAATCTTTGTTTATATGATTATAATTAATTTAATTGGAACATTAAAAAGTGCAATTAAAATAAAGTTATTTCTCTCTTGGGCTTAACATAACTTGTAAATTGATGATAGATTTGCCACAAAATCTTGTTAATAGGGTTACTTTTTAATGTATTTCTTCATTTAATTGAAATAAGAATAAAAACTTAGGCTGTCTGAAATAAGAGGAAATTGTTTTAACTTGCTTCTTACCTGAAACGGTGCTTTTTTTCAATTTTTTATTCCATACACCGTAATACAAGCTTTCTCCTTTTACAGAAGACCGTGCAATTGAAAGACCATTAAAAAATAGAGCTGGTTACAGTCTGTCTTTGAATGTGGGTTCCCTTTCTCAAAAACTTTTGGTCCTCACATCTACTTATGTATTAGAGAACTAAAATTCCTCAATCCTTAGGTTGTGTTATTTGGTACTTTAAAATACTTCAGAGAAAATGGCCCAACGTAAGATGAGGAATTAAAGGATTATGTGGATTATGTCTTTCTGTAAGCAGTCATCAGCCAGTACTCTGACTATAATATGAACCTATGCATACAGTCTTCCAAATGTTAAGTAATTACCTTGGCCTTTTCAAGAATAAAGTCATGAAATAATAGCTTAGCTCGAGATCTACTTGGATTTTCTTTGCGATTTAACAATTGGGATATCCCAGTAAAATGGAATGGGTTCAGGAAATCCTGGGCTGTTGTGTGAGCAGGCAGAAGTTATGGGAGGGAGAAGTGAGCTTGGAAAGCCACTCTGCTGGTGAATGCTCCACTTCGTATGTGTGTACTTGTACAAGACCAGCAGTTAAGACATATCTAGCTCTCTGTAATTTCTTCAGCTACGTGCTACTTGCTATCCAATAGATTTCCAAAGTTAGAACCAAATGAAATATTAAGCATCTGTTTCCTATCACCACATTACATTACATGAAGTATTACATTATGGCAACATGAAGTGTTATGTTAGCATGAAGAAAATTTGGTTTGTTAGTGTCATTATTTGGGAGTTGACTTAATAAATCTGTTGCTCACAGCCAGGTACCGTGGCTCACGCCTCAATCCCTGCTTCTCAGGAGGCTAAGATCTGAGGACCACAGTTCAGTTCAAAGCCAGCCCAGACACTAAAGACCATGAGACTCTTATCTTCAATTGACCACTAGAAAACGCGAAGTGGCTCTTTCGTTCAAGGTGTAGGGCAGCAGCCTCGAGCTGAAGAGCTCAGGACAACGCCCAGTCCGAGGGGTAGGATGGTAGTTTTGAACTGAAGGGCTCAGGGATATAGCCCAGACACAGAGTTCAAGCCCTGCAACTGACAAAAAAAAATCTGCTGCTCACAATTATACACAAATGTTTCTAATTCATCAAAGTGACTACAGGTCTAGGAACTATGTATATACTACAGATCTCAGTTTCTTTGAGATATATATAAATATTTGCTCTTTATAATCTCTTCCTTTTTAATTAATATTAATGTGATTCATAAAACAATCTCAGCTAGATTTGTAAAGATATCGTTCATTAAAGGTAAATTATATATAAATATGCCACAATTTCTTTATTTTATTTTTATTTTATTGTGGGTCATGGGATTTGAACTCGGCCTTGGCACTGTCCCTGAGCTCAAGGCTACCACCTTATGTTTGAGCCAAGCCCCACTTCCAGGTTTCTAGAGGTTAACTGGAGATAAGAGTCTCAGTTCCTTTTGTGCCTGGGCTGGCTTTGAACCTCGATCCTTAGATCTCAGCCTCCTGACTAGCTAGGATGATAGGCGTGAGCCACTGCATCCAGCCACAAATTCTTAATCTAAGAAGAAAACCAAAGACATAAATTTACAAAGACATCAATAAATCTGTGAAAATTTCTCTAGAAATACACAATGTCCACATGGACACACGTGAGCATACACATGCACACACACACCTAAGCATGTACCATCGGTGTAGAAAATAGAAGATCAACTTCAATTGTCATTTCAAACACCTCATCAGAACTGCACAATTCTGGGAGGGCAGTCCTTGTGAATTAAGCTACATTAAGCTCAACCATCTCAGGTTTCTGTGTTTCATTTTCATCTTCAAAATACCCTCTTCTTCTCCAGACAATGAATGACACTTGTGCCTTATGATCTGTCCTTTATAATAAGCTTCAGCTCTCCTTTGCAATCATAGTTATAGTCCTGATATGATATAATTAAGTTAACAATGCATTGTTAGTAAAGAGAGTCAGGTCAATTATTCAAGGTCCTAGCTAAGCATTTGCCTCTTCATTATCTCTAGTGCCATCGTACAAATGACAGAACATGTCACAGGGATTTACTGAACACGTCCTTCTCTCTGCAGATTTCTGTGAGCACCCAGCATCCATCTCGATGTTACAGTTAATACCATTAAAATCCTGTCCTGTTTGATTTTCTTGCTAGTGTTCTTTTTATTCTTTTTTTTATTTATTTTGTGTCAGTCATAGCGCTTGTTCTCTGAGGCTGGTACTGTCCTTAAACTCATCAGCCCAAGTTTACTGTCCTACGCCTTGAGCCACAGAGGCATTTCTGGTTTTCTGATGGTTAATTGGAGATAAGGGTCACCCTGTCTTTAGTGCCCCAGCTGGCTGTGAATCATGATCCTCACATCTCCTGAGTAGCTAGGATGGCAGGCTTGAGCCACCATGCCTGGCTTGCTATTTTTATTCTGAGGCAGGTTTTGTTCCTAGAAATGTACGTCCAGCTGCAAATGAGACCCTATTGAAAGCCAACAAATGGAGAATGCTTTTGTTAAGAGCAAGAATTCGAATATTTACTCTGAAGAGCTCACAAATCAACCCCTAATAACAGTCATGACCACATTTTAATGAGTTTTTACTATGTGTCAGGCAGGCTTCCAACACTTAATAACACAATTTCATTTACCCTTCTGAAAGGGAAGATGAAGTCATGATTGTAATTATTCCCATTCCATAAATAAGGAAAGCATTATAGAGAGGTATTAAAATAGTAGATCATGACCAAGAAATACACTCACACATTATAAGAGTTCATTTCTGACTCACACAGCAAATGAGCTCTGGAAAACTTTCATTTAACCCTTCTAAACTTCCTTGATGGGCCAATAACTCTCAGAAACAATGAAGGAAGTTCTTTTACTCGAAAGACTCTCTCCACCGAAGAGTGCCTGCTTGAACGATTGCACTAGTTGGTCAGGGGAAGAAGATAACTAGACACAGAGAAACGTCTACACAGTGTGTGCTCTGATTAGTTGCTCAGTCACTGGGGGGTCCCCATCTCAAAAGAAATGCTAAGGACCTACATAGGCTAAAACTAACAATAGATGAATTTCAGAGTAATATTAGGAAGTCTTGTTTTCCAAAAGCAGAGTAATTGCAAATTACTTTCCCAGAAGTAGATGAAAGGAGTCTTGAGATTCATAAACTCCACCAGCAGCTCAACTACGGTATAATCTAAAATTCTTTGCAGCTATTCTTAGTCTTCTTACTTTTATATTGTAATTGATATGGGTGGTGTTAGATTGTATCTATTACACATTTAATAATTGCTTATATACTCAGTGGTTCTCTAAAGAAAATAACTTGTATTTTAGACAACTAGGGCTTCAGTTTCAATTCTTTTTTTTTATTGTAATTAGTAAGAGGGTTACATGATATTTGCCAGATAGAAGGTGCATTAATTCACATACATTGATACCCTTTCACATGTCTTGGTACCCGTATCCCTCCCCCCCACCCCCCACCCGTATTGGTTTTCCCCCCTTCCCTATCAAATTTCAAATATCCAAATACAAATAAATTCAATATATCAGATAACAAAGTGAGATACTATACCAATATGAGATAACCAAGGGACAGCAAAGGAGATGAGAGACAACATAGTACATTAAGGACAACAATCATTCATTATATGGCTTTTGTTTCAATATCCTGGAGGTCCTTTCAATTAGCTTCACATTATATGGCCTTATGTATCAAGATTTGGCTCTATTGCAGATCTCTGCTAGTAGAGCCCAAGGTTTCTACTGATTATGGTGAATGAGGGAAACCATTGAGCCTAAGTTCCTTTGAGTCTGGCTTACTTCACTTAATATGATTTTTTCTAAGTCTTTCCATTTCCTAACAAATGGGGCGATGTCATTCTTTCTGACAGCAGCATAGAATTCCATTGTGTACAAATACCACAACTTGTTGATCCACTCATCAACTGAGGGACATCTAGGTTGGTTCCATATCTTTGCTATGGTGAATAGTGCTGCAATGAACATTGTTGTGCTAGTGGGTTTAGTATGTCCTTGTTTCTGGGTGGTTGGGTAAATGCCAAGTAGTGGAATTGCTGGGTCATAGGGGAGTTCTGTTTAGCCTTTTGAGGCACTGCCACACTGCTTTCCATAGTGGTTGAAGGAGTTTGCACTCCCACCAACAGTGTAGTAGTGATCCCTCCTGGCCACATCCCCTCCAGCATCTGTTGTCATTTGTTTTCCTGATCCTGGCCATTCTAGCTGGAGTGAGATGGAATCTTAGAGTTGTTTTGATTTGCATTTCTTTTATGACCAGAGATGTTGAGCATTTCTTCATGTGTCTATAGGCCATTTTTGTTTCTTCTTCAGAGAAGACTGTCTTTAAGTCTTTGGCCCATTTTTTAATGGGATGGTTGTTACTTTGGAGGTTAGTTTTGGAGTGATTCAATTTTTTGAGTTGTTGATATATTTTAGATATGAGGCCTTTGTCCATTGTTTGGTTGGTGAAGATCTTCTCCCACTCTGTAGGCTTCCTGTTCAGTTTCAATTCTTGACACATTATTGAAGTTCTTTTCTAATTTCCAGGTTCATGTATATGTTCTCAGGATGGCAATCATTAATATGGAGAAAGTGAGATAGTGACATAAAACTTAAAATGTTATTCAATTTGAGTATGAATTGTATAAATATTATATTTAGTTTTCAGTAATGGTAAATAGTTACTTTACTATAAATCTTGTTGACATGCAAGCTCCAATAATAAGTCATATAGAAGTACATGCTTGGGTTTTGTGAAACAGAGCAATATAAATAAGTCATTATTATTGGACTAGAATAGTCAATTGCAATAGTACTAAATATAAAGCCTTTTTAGTGATAGAGTAGCTCAGACTAACATAGTAGTCACAGATAAGCATGGCCTATAGAAATGAAGAAATGCTTGACATCTCTGGCCATAAAAGAAATGCAAATCAAAATAACTCTAAGATTCCATCTCACTCCAGTTAGAATGGCCAGGATCAAGAAAACTAATAACAACAGATGCTGGAGGGGATGTGGCCAGGAGGGATCACTACTACACTGTTGGTGGGAGTGTAAACTTGTTCAACCACTATGGAAAGCAGTATGGCAGTGCCTTAAAAGACTAAACATAGAGCTCCCCTATGACCCAGCAATTCCACTACTTGGCATTTACCCAACCATCCAGAATCTAGGGCATACTAAATCCACTAGCACAATGATGTTCATTGCAGCACTATTTACCATAGCAAAGATATGGAACCAACCCAGATGTCCCCCAGTTGATGAGTGGATCAACAAGATGTGGTATTTATACACAATGGAATTCTATGCTGCTGTCAGAAAGAACTACATTGCCCCATTTGTAAGGAAATGGAAAGACTTAGGAAAAAATAATATTAAGGGAAGCAAGCCAGACCCAAAGGAACATAGGCTCAATGGTTTCCCTCATTTGTCACAATCAGTAGAAACCTTGGGCTCTCCTAGCAGAGATTTACAATAGAACAAAATCTAGATACATAAGGCCATATAGGATGATGCTAAACGAAAGGACCTCCAAGATATAGAAACAAAAGCCATATAATGAGTGACTGTTGTCCTTAATGTACTATGTTACCTCTCATCTCTTTTGCTGTCCCTTGGTTATCTCATATTGTTACACTATTTCACCTGATTATCTGATATATTGTATATATGCTTATTTGTTTATTTGAAATCAGATAGGAAAAGGGGGAAGCAAGATGAGGGATAGGGATGGGGAGAGGAAAATGGGGACCAAGACATGAGAAAGGGTATCAACATTTGTGAAGTAAAGCACTTTCTATCTGGTGAATAAGATGTATCCCTTCTATTAATTGCAATAAAAAATGTATGGAAGAAAAAATATATTCCAAAAACCCAATATGTCAAGAAAAGTAAACATTTTACCCAATGCATAATGCAAAAGTGAACAAATCAATCAGTTGTAATTCACCAAAGCTATATTTTAGTATTCTTATTGTTACTAATATTATTATTTACTTTATTTTTATTATAAAGGTGATGTACTGAAGGATTATATTTTCATGAGCCAGGTAATGAATACATTTCTTCTTCAGTGTCTTCCCTAAAGATAATATTTCAAAAATAGACAACTACAACACTGACTATGAGAAAATATTTATAAAATTTAAATATATGTTAAAAGAATCATATTTGAAAGCACAAAAATCTTTTTAGACCCAATAAGTATGAAAAAGCTGCTCAAACAAGGTATGTCTTTATGATGGAGTAGATGGTAAGTCAACCTGTATGTCCATGTGATAAAGTTAATTCAATAAGGGAACACATATATACCCACATACACACAGAAAAGCCCACATATAAACACCTGCAGAAGGAAACATTAAATGGAAAATTTGAGCCATAACTATTGATTTGATCCATGTAAACATCTTGGTTTTGAGCTTTCAAGAGATTTTGTTAGATGCTAATGTTAGCGTAAGCTGCATGAAGATTACAGACTTCATATATGTGCAAATCTGCATGTTGGGCGAAAAAGCTGTATATTGTTTCTTCCCTAAGTGGAAACCCCTCACATTAAACCACTGTTCTTTTTAGTCATAGCATTTCCATGAAACAAATCACAGTAAAAAGCTGTTTGTTCCAGATATTCAAAATTCAGTGCATTTTCAGTAATTCACATTTTCCAAGTGTGCTGGGCATTTAATGGTTTCTAATCATTTTCTCTCTTTTATGAAATTAATTTTCTAATACACATATGCTATAAATTAGGAGGTGAGAATGAAGTGGCCCTCACTCCTTGTCAGAAGGTCAAAGGATTCTTAAAAATGCATGATTATAAAGAAGTTGAAAACTGTCACTTGCAACCATAAATAGAATGTCAGTATTTATCTTAAGTGGGAAATAATTACATTTTATTGCTGCACTAGATATTGGATCTTCTAAGTTTGATTAAAAACAGCGGTTCTGCTGTTCAAATTCATAATGTAAACATCACCATAATTCATTAATAATGAATAACTGCTCATTTATGACCAGTGATTTTGCAGGTTATTGTCATCATTACTGTCATTTGTTATGCAGTGGAAAACAATAGAAAGTTCTTAGGGTTAGAATGTTGAGGGACATCAGTCAGGATAAAAATTGGTTGCTAGCAGAGCTAGCAAAACATTCCAGAAGGCATTTTCCCTTCAGAAGCATCTACAGGTAGGATTTTGTTTCTGGTACCCCTTCTATTTGTTTTCCCATGATTTCCCTTCTAGAATACATCTTGATTGAATGACCATTGCCATCTTTCTTGGCTGATAACTCATGCTAGCTGATCCTTTTCTAAGAGAATATGAGAAATAATTCTCTGCTTCCATAGCATGGATATTGAGAAGAGTTTTCTCAGTTTAGTGCTCAAGGACAGTAGAAATCACAAATACCCAGAGAATTACAGAATCAAATGTAAGAAATGGTAGAAACAGTCGTCTTAGAGTAGTAAAACATTTTTGTGTGGTGAAATAGTTGCAATTATGTCCCTGTAATGAGGATTAACAGATAAATTCACTAGAAATGGCAGAATGATACCTTGCCTTAAATGACAGTTGAGTGGATACTTTGCTGTAATAAGTATTCACTGAGTTAAGAGGAACAAATTACATTTTTCCCTTTCAGCATAAGGCAGTCTTGTTTCTAAATTTCTTTACTTTTCTCTAGGATTCTTACTGGATAATTTGAACAAATTATTCTCACTGGCATTTATGATTTAACTGTAATGACTTTATCATTGGCACACCTGAGAGGATACTTGGAGTGTCAATTTAGGAGCCAATTAATATCCCAGAGGCACAAGCTGAAGTGTTCAGATTTTAGACAGGCATGCCAATTTCAATAAAATTCCTTAAAATGAGCACATTTGAGTGTGTTGAGATAGCTAATGCCCCATATTAGGACTGCATTCTTCTGTCTTATTGTGCATCTCCTGTGCACCAGCCTCTGGACTCTCCTGTCTAAGGTAGGACTATGTTTCTAGCAGGGAAGATCATCTTGGGGCCTGAGCATCAGACATATATGATGAGTCCATCCCTGAGCATCCATCAGGCCTGTTTCAGAATGGTCACCCTGCTGAGACGACTCGCTTCAAACACGTCATGTTCAGTGAACCCATCCCTCCTACCACGCTCCCTTCAGCCCTACTTTAATCTCACTCTCTCCTAACTAATCTTTAAATCTTAGATTGAATGTAATTTTTTTTGCAGACCTTAAATTTGTGTGTGGCTTAAATTTCCAAGGACTCCCAACATTAATATTCTCAACCCATACAATCATTTCAGCCTCTATTTCAAATTTATTCTCGTCTTTTACAGTGTGAACTTTGTAACTGATGGAACCATTGATGAGTTTGTTTTCCTCTGAATTCTCAGTTTTAGCAAAATAGGTGCTGCTTAGTATGTCTTGGGCGATTATTCCTTTCAGTGATAAAAATAAGAGTGAGTGAGCCTAGGCAAATTACATTTATTATTTTAGACAGAAAAAAATCACATAATCAAATGATTATTCTCAAATAATAGCTAGCTATATAGTAGTTATTTATCATAACAAAAGAAAAGCATAAATATAAATAACTTACCTCAAGTGTAAAAACATTATATGGTAGGTAAGTGCCAAAAATGCAAGAAACATAGCTAAACTAAATATTTTAAAGATGTAACCACAACGAACAGTAGTGAACAGTAACTTTTTAAAGCCCTGATTATTATGAAAAACAAGAGGATGGTCCTGTCATCATTATTATTGAACATCATCTAGGAGAATCTAATTGAGATAAGAAAACAAAACTAGCAAACATATATTGTAAGAGAGAAGAAGACATTTTCCTTATAGTTGACAAGAGTATACATGTTGAAAACTCAGGAGTCATAACAAAAATAATTTATATCAAAGACGAATTTGATGAGATAAACAGGAAAATCAAGTTCTTAAAAACCCACGCACACACACAAACACACACACACACACACACACACACACACACACAGAAATCTCAGTGTTACCTACTTATTTGTTAAAGTTGCATTGTGTTCTAGCACAATTGAAGAGTTGCTTGATGTGAAGACATTTCTAGGAGTAGATTTGGAGCATCAGGAGATGAGGTTGAATAATACAACACTGTAACTGTCACTTTGGGTGCTGTTCAGGCATCATGTGTGTTATTAATTGCTTTATAACTATCAGCTTGTTCAAACAATGTAATACTTTAATAGAAATCAATTCCCTTTCAGTAAAGATAACAAATCCTCCCTATTTAACTCTTTCACATTCACAAAAACCTATAAAGAGAAGAGTTGGTATATGGCCTGTCTTCGTCAGTCTAAAAATGTCCTGTCTTTAATGAAGTGTGATCATGCAGACAGAAAGCAATTGAGAGTGAGAAATGTTGGTGTTTGGATGTTGCCAGGTTGAAGGTTCTATTCTCGGTGTGGATACAGGAAAATTCCAGCACACGTGAGAAAACTGTCACACTGGAGCATGTGAATAAAACCAATGTTCTGTCAAGGACTTGTTTTCCTAAGTAGACCAGCCACAACAGGATCTCCTCTCCTGCCACTGATAAAGGCAGATACATAAAGGCAGCAGTCAGTGTTCCATTATTTGAGGGGCGTGTGAGAATGTCTTCTTCGCATAGCTTCTTCAGGACATGGAGGGTCCCCAGCCTCATCCATGCTGTTAGCTGTTCTCCTGATGTACTAGAGCTGGAGCTGGGAAGAGCTGAAGCCCCTTTCAGCTCTGAGATGGTACAGCACTAGCACATTAGGAGAAGCTACAGTGTTTTAAAGAAGATAGAAGGATATGTGCATACCAACTTTGAAACCAAGTTTTTGTTTTGCAAATTAGAGTTAAGACCTCTCAATATCCTATTTGTGTGAAAAATTAACACACTTTGAACCCAAGGAAAATGAGAGCCAGTGAATTCAAAACTACATGCTGGACAAGACTCATGACATAATGGACTGCCTTTCTCCTTTCTTTCCTATATGTAAAAAGTAGTCATCTGTCGGGGTTTTTAGTCCTCGGTCCCTCCCAACCCACAGGAGAGATAGGGAGAACAGGCCCCAACCAGGACAGCCAGAGAAAGGAGACAGCCGACTGACCACCCACACCCAGCCCTCCCTCACCAGAGGACAATCAGGAGACCCGTCAAAGCAGAAACTCATTTACTGAGGAAGTCCATTCAGCTAATATAGGGTGCAGGAGCCTATCAGCACAAAGGTGGGCAGGGCGGGGGAAGTCCACGTGTTTACTCTCACTGTATGTCTCAGCAGAGAGTGATAAAGCAACAACACATTCTTACCCCATGGTAATCAAGTCTCAGCAGAACGTGATTCACAGTATCGGCGATATAGCTTAAAGTTAGACATGGCGTTCATACATGACAGCTCATTTCTTTGTGTCGTTTATATATGACAGATTATTTCTCTGTGTGGTTATCTTACTCAGTGATGCAGATTCATGGGCCAGCCTGACTCTGCCCTCGGCTCCCAACATCAACCTAGTAATCTGAATAAATTTTATATACTCCCAAAACTGACCCATTTTCACAAAAGCAAAAAAAAAAAAATCCCAGGAACTTAGCAAGAGCTAAACAAAGGAAATGAAAAGGAGAAAGAAAAGAAAAATAAAGAGAGGAATAAAGAAATGAAAATGAAAGGAAGGAAAGCATTCTTGTCTTTTCATAAATTCTGCACTCTTACACTCGTGTCTGGCTTTGGCACTCAAAAAAATTCTTTCCAAAGGAAAGCTGAGAGGCTAATGAAAGTAAAAAGATCCTTCAACTCCTTTACTGGTAGTTACGTAGTTAATGTTATCTCTAGTGTGCTAACTTCACCAATGGATTAGTCCACTAGGGAATCTCTCTCCCTCTCCCTCTCCCTCTCCCTCTCCCTCTCTCCCTCTCTCTCTCTCCTCTGTCTGTTTCATGTTCTCTCTCTGTCTCTCTGTCTTTGCCCCTCTCTCTCTCTCTCTCTCTCTCTCTCTCTCTCTCTCTCTCTCTCTCTCTCTCTCTCTCTCTCTCTCTCTCTCTCTCTCTCTCTCTCTCTCTCTCTCTCCATCCTCTGTCATATTCTGCCTCATTAAATGTCCACAGCAATAGAGGCCATTAATCAGGGGCTACATCCTTGGAAACTCTGAGCACAAATACATCTTTCCAGAAGTGGGTTTCCTTTGCTACTTTTTCAATGTGGTGAAAAGTGACTAACACACAGACCCTGTAACTATCTCCTGATAGTCTATTTTCTTCTATTTGATCAATCTAGTTGATAACTAGAGCCAGCTCTTTCAGTGGACTTTGTGATTTTACTTCTTTTGCTTTCTCTATCTTTTCTCCATTCTTGCTCTGGTGTCAAATTTTCTTACTTTCCTACTTTCTCTTTTCTGGGCCCTACTCTCTCATTTATTTTATTCCCCCTGCTCTCTCTGCAGGCATTCTTTTCCTCCTCCCATTCCCTTCTGATCCGTTGCCTTCTTCATCACAATAACACATCGTGTTTCTGCTTGAAGCCACTTCCTGGAGCCCAGAGCTTTTTATATACATCACCTTTTAATCTCACCGTCATTTCTGTAAGGCCCATCTGTAAACTTCTTGTTTACAACTGGGAATAGGAGATAGGGAAGATTAATTGAGCTACTCAAGGATACGCAATGAATCAGTGCCAGGGCCATAAACAAAATTTAGCCTCACTGACAGACCCCATATCAACGCTGTCAAGTCTTTCCTTTCCTTTGCAAATTTCTCCTCATTATGTAGAATTAGCTCATCCCAGAAGCACTTTGAAACCACCTGCCACAAACAAGTGTATCCTGAGCTATTGGATAAGGATGGTACTTTTGTGTTTGATGCTGCTTATGTGAACTGGGTCTTGTCTCTGAACGATTTGGGGTTTTAGGACTCAAAAGAGTTAATCATCCATCCACAAGGTATAGCACAGCTTCTGCGACTGCTGCAAACTTTCCTCTGAAACCAGGATATCAGATACAAAAAAGAGGGTTCATCATTTTGGAGACCATCAAGGAAGATGCTGGTAAGGACCGAACAGATTGAACTGAGACCAGTGAGGATTGGAATTGAAAACTTAGAAAAACAGTGGAAGCAGTGAACCAGCAGAACAGTTTCCGTGGTCATGCTTATAACCACAACATCAAAGATAGAAGAGTGGTTCTGATCTTCAGAGCTGTGAGGACAGTATTTCATGGCAACCTGGAAGCACACAAATGCAAAAGAGAGTGAAAGAAAATAAGACAGTACCCATTATATTCATATTTCATAAATATGGACAGATGGATGGCTGAAAGGCATTGTTAAAAAGAAGGGATCTATTGTCCAAGACACAATGTAGTCTGACCTGACAGTCTCACCTCATATCTACCAAATAAAGAAATTATTGGAATCCCACAGGGAAAAACCTACAAAAGAATGAAAAAGGGAAAACATTGGAAAGATCATCCCAGTTTACTTGTTAAGGAATCTGAAGCCATTTTCTCAGAAAACATTCTACTAGAGAATGGGAGATGTCAAGCACTTTAAAAGCAGTACTCTAACAGCAGCCTGAATGGCTACAACTGTCACTGTTGGAATTGCCTCTGATAGGGATCAACAAATTGAAGAAGCTCTATCTAACCCTGTGGAAATAAGATCTAACTTCTAAATATATATATATATGTAAACATATTCAGGTTGATATGCATATATGCACAAACATATTAACAAAAGTATGGTATAACTTCTTTAAACACCTAACTTACAGTCTAAGAAAATGAATACTAGAAAGTTGGAAAAAAGCACTGAGGGTGAAATAATGAGGAGAAGAGAGATTAATGGAGAGAGGAAGGATAGACAAACGCAATCACAATATCTAATGCACATATGTGACAATGGAACTAGGTAAATTGAGGGATTGAGTAGGGTTGAAACGGATGGAGAAGAATTATAGAAGTCTCATCATTGATCGACTCATTGTACTCACAAACTGACATTTTGAATGGAAAACTCAATGTGCAGCTACTGAAGAATAATAACTTTAAAAAATCTAACAACAAAAAGAACCCAGTGTGCCAGTGGGGGTTTTCCTGGGCCCACAGAATCATCCTGAAGTCAATTCTCCTGTCATCAATTTCATCAATAAGACTGACACTGAAAGACATACTTACATCTTTTATCCTAAAATTGTAAACCACCAGAGTGCAGCCTTATTTAAAATAGCAGAAGTGAAAACGACACAAGTATTAAGCAGGTGATAAACAGATAATTACAGTATATGATCTCTACGTAATGGAATATTATGCAGATAAAAGAAACAAGGCCATATCTACGCATAAACCAGTAGAGAAGCTGTGGCTCAAAGTAGTAGAGCTCTAGCCTTCAGCAAAAGAGCTCAGGGACAGTGCTCATGCTGTGAGCTCAAGTACCACAACTTAAAAAAAAGGAATTATTAGTACATGAAATACTAATATGATGCACAAAACAAAAATATTAGAAACGTATTACTAAGCTAATGAAGGCAGTAACAAATGACTGCATGCATGATTTCATTTATATGAAATGTCTGGAAAGCAGCAGGAATATATACAGACAATAAAATGAGGTAGTTGTAGCCAAAAGCTAAAATAGGAGAAATAATAAGTGGCCGTTGAAGGGATCACATATTTTGGTATAAATAAATTATCTTAAAATTAATGAAAGTTACAGTATTTGAATGAATTTAAAAGACATTTAAATGTGTCATGAAATTCTGATTTTCAGTAACAATCTGTACATAAGACCATATAAATCATTTTATCCTGGAAAATGCTGCAATCTTTTTAATAAAAATATTTTACTCAAAATAGATTTTTAAATTAAATTAAGACCACTTAAATGGTCCTTAAGAAAGATCATTTATCTCTGATCTTTAGATTATATCAAAATAATTTCAGCACTTTAAATCCATTCAGTAACAATTTCTTGAAGATAATCAATGACTAACTTCTTGGGCTACCACTTGAAGTTGTCATGGTTTCAACTTAGTACAAAGAAATGGAATATGTCCACTAGCACAATTTTTAGTGGAAATTCTGTATTCCACTTGCCTACTTTTGAATCATAATTAATAAAATATGATTATTTTAAAACTGGGTTATGTTTTTTAATAGAAATATTTTTAGAAACAATTAGAATATTATACAAAGTGCAGAACGGGTGAAAATAGAAGGGTCTCAGGATGGAGATCACCAAGAGAAATTCTTTGAAACAACTCTGCTCACCTAGAAAACAGAAAAGAAAATATTAGAATATATCTATGGGATGTCTGTTCAGATTAGTGATTCCTAAGAATATATAAAGGGTTTAGTGTTGTAGTGTTATTTATTTCAGCTGTAGATCCTAAAAAGTTCCTTTGTCCAACTACCTCCAAATTATCAGAAAAAAAATTCAAATATTTTTCTGCTTCTGCTGTTGCCCTGGGGAATATTTTGTGAGATTGATGAAATCTCTGGTAAATATTATGAGACTTTCACCTGCATCCTTGTGTCTTCTAATAAGAATGAAAGAGGACAACCCACATTCACCAGATGTATTCCCTTCATTGCCTGTGTTGTTCGAAGGCTTTGCCAACGGCTTCTAAACTTAGCTATAATTTTGAACACTTCACAGAACACCAATCCATTGTATCTATGACATCCTGCTTATATGACAAGATGTAGAAGCAAGTGGTTTTCAAACTTGAAAACTTGGCAAGTTATAAATAAACATACAAAAACTCAAGGATCAGTCACTTCAACCAATATCTAAGAGCCTAGTGGTCAGATTGATGCTGGTATGCTGATTGCCAATTCAAAAGCAGAGAAATGGTTGCGTTTTCTCCTTAACCCACAGTTAAGAAGACATAGCTTCAGTAACTTTCCTCAAGCTTGTTGACCACCCTCCCACCCCCCACACACTTTGTGATACCATCCCAGTCACCTTTGCTGGTGACATGCAAAGCTGCCATCATCCAGTGAGTCCTGAAGCAGGAAACTGTCCTCCAGGAGGTTCTTTCTGCCTTACTGCCTTAATATCTGCTGCACTGCATGTATAATTTATGGTATTTTATGGTCTGTGAGTTGCCAGGGATATTGGTAAGCAGAGTAATGATGAAATGTCAAATATATGTCAAGAAACACTGGGAGACCCTAATGCAAGTTTTACTTTAGAAAAAAGAGGGTCTCTCTACATAGGTCAGTACATATTTCTGTGAGGAGATGTTAGGCTGGCTAATTAACTCTAACAGTGTTCAAATGCTGTCTGGTATCCATGACCCACACCTATAATTTTAGCTACTCTGTAGAATGAGGTCTGGAAATTGTGGTTTGATGCCAACCTAGGCAGGAAAATCTGTGAGATTCTTATTTTCAAGTAATTGCTAAAAAGCTAAAAAATAGAACTATGATTTAAGTTTTCCACTAATGTTATGTGAATTATTAAAGGATAGTGCCCAACCTCTGAGTTCAAGTCCCAGTACACACACACACACACACACACACACACACACACACACACACACACAAAGAATTTATGTGCTTAAAATATTTACGAAACAGACATGCATCTGGAAATACAGTTCTGTGGGAACTGATCATTGATGTGGAAGAGCCTCATAATTCAAGGTAATTTAAACATGATTTATCTGGGACTAACACTAAAATTCATGAGTGATTTATGAGAAAGTAGCCCAGAAATCAATGCACTCATCATGGAAGTCAGTATGGAGGTTTAGAGCTTCACTCTGATCAGGTAACACCATTCTTTGGCACTTACACAAAAGAATATAAGTCCTAATCTAATAATGACACCTGCATATCCATATTCATTGCAGCACTATTCCTAAAAGCCCAGTTATAAAAACATCCCCATTCCCTACACTGACTGACTCATGGATCAAGAAAATATGATATTATAGATAATGAAAAAGGAACGAGGAAACTTGACAAGTCTTGTGGAGAAATGACAGAAAGGAGGAAAAGGAGAATATTAGAAGAGTTGATTCTGATGAAGATGAATTGTACATATGTTAAATTGGGTCCTTGTGTACAACTTTTTGAAGACAATAGTAATTTAAAAAATAAACTACTTTGCAAGGAACAGAAAAAAATCACTGTTGATATACACATGGCATAAATTGAGAAGAAGCTATGTCAGACCTATATTTCAACATCATGTTTTTATTAGGTCTCATCGTTTTATCTAGAATCCTAAGAGAGGGCATTTTTTAAAGCTCTCTGAAGAAAAAAGGGAACTATGTCTTAGTATTGAATTGGTTCCATGTGTGGCTCCAGAAGGAAAATGGAGAGTGAATGTGTAATTACCACACTCAGGTGGCTTTTAGAGATACTAGTAAGAAAAAAAATATTCATTGCCAATATAGGTTTTTGTTTGCCCTGGTCCTATGAGACAATAGGATTCAACGGCAAGGCAGACACAAATTCCAATTAGGAATATTTCTGCATCTCATGTCAATATTCTCAATGAAGGTTCACCAACAGGCACTATACTTAAAAACCAAAATAGTTCATATTAATACTCGAACAAACAAGTGTCATGAAATGTCATGAATGGAGTGGATATCACAGCAGAAATGTTTGGTGCAAGAGGAAGGCTTGAGACAAATAGCATGGCTTCTCAAAACACACGTCTGCGCTGGTTCTTACAGGTCCAAATGTCCAAACGACGACAGTCCCTTGAAGGATAACCACGGTTGACGATGGTACTCCACATGCTTCTTCTCTTCTCAGGCGTGTCCTCATTCCATTATCCCAGGGACTGGAGCCATTCACATGTGGGTCAGCGTTTCCTTTCTCAGCCACTGGTAACTAAAAGTACATGAGGATTTACGGCTGTCTTCATCCCGGGTCATCCGATGTGACACAATATAGCATCAGAAGACAGGATGCACTCAAGGTAGGAAAATGGGTATGTGGCCTTGGGATCTTCTGCTCTTACAGAGAAGCACCAAGTCCCACAGAGCTGGAGTGGCCTGATGACCATGTAACTGAAGCACCGGTTCAAAGTCAGCAAAGATGAAGTTTACATAGCAGTGATGACTTCAGTGGGAAAAAAAATCTGAGAAAAAAGAAGGCTGAGCACCATACCACAATTGCTAATGACAGATTTTCACTCCCCTAACTATAGAATCCTCAGGATTAGGGGCTATATTCTGCCTCAAGGAGATATGTTCTAAAGAATATACATCAAAAGTCTCATTAGATGGGCATTGGTGGCACATGCCTGAAATCACTCAGGAGGCTGAGATATAAGGAATATGGTTCAAAATCAACCTGGGAAAGAAGATCCACAAGGAGCTTTTCTCCAATCTACCACTGAAAAGCTGGAACTAGAGCTGTGACTCAAATATGAAAGTGGCAGACTTGAATGGAAAAAGCTAAAGGACAGTCTTAAGATCCCCAAGTTCAAAGCTCAGTACAAATATAGAATACACAAAATAACATCTTTTATCTATAAGCATAAATGCTCCTATGCATCTGGAAAATCTGGAGCCTGATGAAAGGTATTAAAAACAAGAGGCAGAATTGTACTGTATAATGTAAAGAGGGGGGCACGAATTAAAAAGCCGGATAGTACATTTAGACCATCTCTGTGCTCTCCCCTAGGTAAGATTGATGATATGCATCTCAGAGAGTAAAACCGGTTTGGGGAACTCAGATAATTCCAGAATGCAAAATTGCTCTGGTGTGTTTTGCATAGAGAAGCCCGAGAACCAGGAGGTGTAACAGGTAACTGTGACAGTAATGCAGGGCAGATGTTGAAGGAGTGGCCCCTAATGTGGTTATTATAACCCACTGATCTTATTTGTTTAACTTTCATCTAAGGAAAGCAGGTCCACCATAACCATAGGAAATAAGTATAGGAGATTTGCATCGTCTGCTTGGGTATTCGTCTGTTATATTTATTTTATGAGATTAATCAATTTTCTTTAATGCATTCATTATTTATTAATGCAAATAGTATTTATTGAACATCTATTATTCATTAAACACTCTTCTAACAGACCAGAATACATCAGTGAGGAGTAGAAACCGTTATGACTTGTGCTAGCTTCTGTGTTTAAAGTCAACGATTCCTAGATTTCTTATTAGTTATTGATCATATCCTTCACCTCTTGTCTACAATACTCATTTCAATATTACCCTTTGTTTGGTTCTATATAGCTTTTGTAATGTAGTTGAGATTGTTCACATATAATTAATTTGAAATCATATTTTGGAATCACTTGATTACATGGATTATTCTGAATGATTTCATCTCCTTCTGCATTTATCAATTGTCTGCCTTATTTATTTGCTTCTTGCAAATACATTTGAAATTAATGTGTTCCTTTTCATTTCCATCTCCGGTTCACTGTTCTACACTCATGGATTGTGAATATTTCTCCTCCATTTCTGGTCCCCATTGTATGATTTGATATAATAGTTCCTCTGTAACAACCTATTTGGTCATATGATATGGAACATGTGAGTTTTCTGTGCACCTTCTATTTTGTCTAGTCATAACCAAATCACAGTTATAGATTATCAGCTCTATTCATTTAGTCAAGAAGAGCTTTGACCTTAGTTACTTCTCAGAAGCAAGATGTAACATTTTCTTCCATAAAGATAGTGTCCCAAGGCAAGTCTCCATAGTCTGTTTGTTACCATACAAATATTTTTACATTCTCTGCTCAGTGGATTTATTTTACATGCATAGACCTCTAAGCATATATTTATTCTTATTTCTTTTCAAAATCTACCATTGTCTCCACTCCTCTTTAACATAGTATTAGAATTCCTAGACACTGCAATAAGGCAAGAAGCAAGCATAAAGGGGATCCAAATAGGGAAAGGGGAAATAAAACTATCCCTCTTTGCAGATGACATGATTCTGTATTTAAAGAATCCTATAGACTCTACTCCCAAGCTCCTTGAGCTGATTCAAAACTTTGGAAGGGTAGCAGGCTACAAAATTAACCCTCAAAAATCAACTGCCTTCCTCTACGCCAACAGTGAAAGGAACGAGGCAACAACAACCAGGAAAGCAACTCCTTTCGCAATAGCCTCAAAGAAAATAAAGTACCTAGGAATTACCTTAACTAAGAATGTAAAGGAACTTTTTGATGAAAACTTTAAAACCCTGAAAAGGGAAATTAAAGCAGAACTAAGGAAATGGAAAAACCTCCCATGCTCCTGGATTGGAAGAATCAACATTGTGAAAACGACAATCTTGCCAAGGGCCATCTACAAATTCAATGCAATACCCATCAATATCCCAATGTCATTCTTTAAAGAAATAGAAGAGGCAATCCAAAATTTCATATGGAATAATAAAAGACCCCGTATAGCAAAAACACTTCTTAGCAGAAAGAACAGCGCAGGAGGAATTTCAATTCCAAACTTTAGACTCTATTACAGAGCTGTAATTCTCAAAACAGCTTGGTACTGGCACAAGAACAGGCCTGAAGACCAATGGAATAGAACTGAAGACCCAGATATTAAACCACAGACCTATGGCCACCTAATCTTTGACAAGGGAGCCAAAAAAATAGAATGGAAGAAAGACAGCCTCTTCAACAAGTTGTGCTGGCAGAAGTGGTTAAGCATCTGCAGAAAATAAAGTTGGATCCTTCTTTGTCACCCTGCACTAGAATTAATTCCAAATGGATCAAAGACCTGGAGGTAAAAGCCGACACACTGAAAACTTTAGAAGAAGGAATAGGAGATACACTAGGCCTCCTTGGCACAGGTCGAACTTTCTTAATAAGGACCAAGAATCACAACAAATCAGAGAAAGGCCGGATAAGTGGGACTGCATTAAACTACAGAGCTTTTGTATGGCAAAGGACATAGCTAGTAAATTAAACAGGAAGCCTACAGAGTGGGAGAAGATCTTCACCAACCAAACAACAGACAAAGGCCTCATATCTAAAATATATCAACAGCTCAAAAAATTGAGTCACTCCAAAACTAATCTCCAAAGAAACAACCATCCCATTAAAAGATGGGCCAAAGACTTAAAGACAGTCTTCTCTGAAGAAGAAACAAAAATGGCCTATAGACACATGAAGAAATGCTCAACATCTCTGGTCATAAAAGAAATGCAAATCAAAACAACTCTAAGATTCCACCTCCCTCCAGTTAGAATGGCCAGGATCAGGAAAACTAATAACAACAGATGCTGGAAGGGATGTGGCCAGGAGGGATCACTACTACACTGTTGGTGGGAGTGCAAACTCGTTCAACCACTATGGAAAGCAGTATGGCAGTGCCTCAAAAGGCTAAACATAGAGCTCCCCTATGACCCAGCAATTCCACTACTTGGCATTTACCCAACCATCCAGAAACTAGGGCATACTAAGTCCACTAGCACAACAACGTTCATTGCAGCACTATTCACCATAGCAAAGATATAGAACCAACCTAGATGTCCCTCAGTTGATGAGTGGATCAACAAGTTGTGGTATTTGCACACAATGGAATTCTATGCTGTTGTCAGAAAAAACGACATTGACCCATTTGTTAGGAAATGGAAAGACTTAGAAAAAATCATATTAAGTGAAGTAAGCCAGACTCAAAGGAACTTAGGCTCAATGGTTTTCCTCATTTGACATTATCAGTAGAGACCTTGGGTTCGACTAGCAGAGATTTGCAATAGAGCAAAACCTGGATACATAAGGCCATATAGTATGAAGCTAATTGAAAGGACCTCCAAGATACTGAAACAAAAGCCATATAATGAATGATTGTTGTCCTTAATGTATTATGTTATCTCTCATCTCTTTTGCTGTCCCTTGGTTATCTCATATTGTTACAGTATCTCACTTTGTTATCTGATATATTGGATATATTTTTATTTGGTTATTTGAAATTGGATTGGAAAGGGGGGAAACCAAGAAAAGGGGCTGGGGGGAGGGTAATGGGGATCAAGACCTGTGAAAGGGTATCAATGTATGTGAATTAATGCACCTTCTACCTGGCAAATATCATGTAACCCTTTTATTAATTACAATAAAAATATATAAAAATAAGTTGCCTTTTTCTTTAAGCTTTACTTAAAGCTGTGTCAAAGTGTGATGAAATAGTGATATTTTGGACACAGATTTTCATGATCTTTGATGTCTAATTATGATCATTTAGTTTCTTTATATCTAAAATGATTGATAAAAATTTAGCAATATTTGATGCCAATTGACATATGTGTATGAATATTTGTATGCAGTTTTCTAGGATTTGAATAAGCAAAATCACAAAAATTAGGAATGTCCACTTGGTAACCACAAGAACTTTTGTGTTGCTTATCTTATGGAATTTAAATTAAGGAGATAAAGATTTTTGTGATTATACTCAGTGAATAGCCAAGATGCAGGGGAATTAAATACACACAGCAATATAATGGATCTGGAGGTATAAAACACATACGTTGTATTGTAGAAGAGACAAACTGATAGACACATTGAGATGTCAAGGACCGTGAGGCTGGATATGGGTGGAAAATCATTTAGCATGTCCATCTCCAACATTGGAGTAATTAATAGGCCAGAATCAAAACAGAATTTTTAAACCATAAAATGAAATTTTAAATTTGTGTTTGTGAATGTGGAAGGTAATTCATTAGTTAATGGGTAGGAACAGGCTATCATAATCAATAGATTCAAATTATTTGTTTTGTCTTTTCAATCTTTAAAAAAAAGCCAACACTCAACTGAAGATCATACCATAAAATAGGAGAAAAAACTGATATTAGAAGAGAAAGTACAGGAGAATGACATCTAATGCTAATGCACACTTAAGCTGTCAGACAAGTCTATAAAAATAACTAATTTAATAAATTTAGTAAGTGCAGAGTGTACCATGGAATTACCAGAAATTACTACCACAAGCATAAAATATTGAATTTTTTTGCAAATAAGTGAATATGTAAAGAATGGACTGGTAGGGCTTAACAATTGATAGGGACCAGACAAAGGAAAACTCAGTAAATCAAAACTGGCATTACTATTATAAGTATTCAGAATGAAGCAAATCAATGAAAAAGGTAGGTGATAAAGAGAGGTTATATAAGATTATACTACCAATTTTGAATACACAATTTTGTAAATGTTTTTAAATTTAATTTAAAAATGCAAAGATGAAAAAGTGTCTATTTCCTGAAAGAAAGCAAGGAAGATAATGCCTGGATTTTTCAAGATAGTCCAAGAGTGCTGACAGTAATAACAACAGCATGACATTTTGAGAAGGTTAAATAATGTACATCATATATCACACTACAATACTGTACCCACTGACAATAGTCTGCAAACATGACATTGTTGTATCCAAAAATAGAAAAGATGTGAAGGGAGAGGAAGGGGGAGGAAAATGTAGAGACCAGAGACATAGATGGGTAAAGGCTGGTTGTTCCACTAAACCCATTCCCCAAAGAGGAAGCCATGCAAACTATTTCTTTGGTCTGACATACTTTGCTTAATATACTTTTTCCACATTGTCTTGCAGGTGATACAATATCTTCTTTCTGGTGGATAAATGGAGTCCAATCGTGTGATTATATCAAATAATATGAACTCCAGGAAATGGAAACAAGGGGATTTTATTTTATTTGTTGATATTTTTGTTTCCTTTACCTTTTGTTCTGTTTGTTCATTTATCTATATTTGGGATGATTAGGAGGACACAGAAATGGAGGGACAAAGGAGGACACAATGGAGGGACAGATGCAACCATGGTACTCACTAGACACTATGTTGAAAATGAAGTAAACAGCTTGTGTATGTGGGTAGGAAGGAAAAACTGGGAAATAAAGAGGGAAAGGACTACACTGTTCGAAAAGAAATAAACACATTACCTGACTTAGTAAAAGTAACCCCTGTATGCACCACTTTTACAATAACAATAAATGAGTTATAAAAATAACAAATAAAAGTTATACGATCAAATAAAAAAAAGGAAATTGATCTACCACAATTAAGTTATATCCCTGTACATTGCTATACCAGGATTAGCCTTCAACACCTGACACTTTAGGGGCCACTTCAGGCCAAGTCATTTGGGATGAGAGTTTGGTAGATAGTTCCCTGGAAGATCTAATCTTTGATTCTGCTTTCCTACTCTTTGGCATTTTCTCACTTGAGTTAAAAATGCATCCTCATACAAAAACCTCCCAACAAATATTAGAGCAATTACATGTGGCATTACCCAAACATGAAAGTAGAGAACATGTGCTTCAACTCATAATTGGAAAAATCAAATATGCTACACCCCATGAGGAAATATTATTTAGCACTACAAGGTAAGCAATAGAGGCATGAAAGGTATTGTCAGATACATTATAGATAATAGTCTGAAAAATGATCACAACTAAATCTTCATCTCCAAAATAATCTCCACCACGTTCTAGGATGTCCTTAATTATAGAGATTCACCAATATCCACAAAAGTTGAGTTCCACATCATGTAAGAGTTTCAGAAAACTGGAATATTTGGACTTCATTTCATAAAGCTATGATAATCTGGGTAGCAAAATATGACAAAGATATTACAAAGTGAAACCACAGGGACCATTAATGTATGGATATAAGTTGCATTCTGTTTAACAAATAATTAACAGATTTCCAGGATATTAAACTGTGTATCAAGTATATTTATTTATTCCAATAATTAAAGTTAATTATCACTAGGGAATGAATTAAGGCAATTCATGAACAAATTAAAGGAAAAGATCATTTTGTTTTTCAGCAGAGGATTAAAATTCAACATCAGTTCTTGTTAATACCCTAAAACCACCAGAGTAGTTTAGTGGTGTTTGTTTAGTCACAATCTGTATTTATTGAAGCAAAATGTAGTGGTCATGAGAAACAAGGTGATGAAAACACTTGTGTGTGTCTGTTCATCAACAATGATGTATTTGTGATTTTAGAGGTTAAGGCAGGCTTGCTGGGAAACACAACTATTATTTGTTCTTGTGGCTACAGATGTTTAAGACTCATGGCTTCCTCTTACACTTTATCCAATATTGCGCTGTTTCAGATCCCAGACCTTTTCTGTAAGCTTTTATTCTATGACAATTTAAAAAAGAGTACTTATGGGACTGGGAGTTTGGCCTAGTGGTAGAGTGCTTGCCTAGCACTCGATTCCTTGGTACCACATACATAGAAAAAAGCCAGAAATGGTGCTGAGGCTCAAGTGGTAGAGCTCTAGCCTTCAGAAAGTCCAAGGACAGTGCTCAGGCCCTAAGCTCAAGCCCAGGACTGGCAAAAAAATAAAAAATAAAAGTACTTATTTCTAAATATTCCATTATATTCTTATTTTTCCAATTTTTGAATTTGACATTACACTTCTCATGTTTATCCCATGCATCTATATACTTAATACACCTTAGAAACAATGAAGTTTGAGACACTCTACTGCCTTGCAAGACCAAAAGGAGAAATATGGAGGGTTTGAAAATATAATAAACAATGTAATGTGCATTTGATATGTATTTGGTATTTATATGCATTTGTGTGGCATATGAGTATGTATTTTCTTTATATATATGGAAGCTGTACAGATCAATTTGAACTAACTTTTAAGAGTTAAGTAGGCTCTAAACAATTATGAAGTTATTTCAAATGTGGTCTGTTGTTCAATTTAAAATTTCTTCCTCTCAGACACTGGAAGAATTAGATTTTGAATCAACTCATTTGTAGTTGTGGTAATTCCCTTAGAGATTTTCTAATGAAAACTTCTTGTTTTACAGATGAGAAAACTGACGCAAAATGATGTTATTGAGGAAGATTTATTAAGACCACACCTTGACAAACACTTAGTTTCTCTCTTTGCAAGAGGCTGATATTCTTTTTCTCTAATGAAATTAGTGAGAAAATTATAAACTGAATCTTACCTGCTACATATCAAATGGAATAAATGTGAAATAAAACACATAAGAATATGCCAAGATTTGTCTTATTTTCTTAAGAAAACTTAGAAAATTTATTTTCTAAGAAAATAAGACATATCCCTAAGAAATTACATATGCAAAATTAATGTTTTTAATAACCACATTAAGGATACTCTAGGCATAAAAATCTCTCTGTCAAATTGCAAGGGGCTGATGGCTCACATTCATAATACTAGCACCACAGGAGGCTTAATTTGGAAAATGTATGTTTGAAACTAGCCTGGGCAGAAAATTCTGCCAGATTGCATCTTCAATTACCCAGCATGAAAGTTGGGCTTGAGGCATGTCTCAAGTGGTGGAGCATCAGAAGAAGAAGAAGAAAAAAAAGACCATAAAACCTAAAGTTCAAGCCTGGTACCTGCACAGACACAAACAAAAATAATCCCCAAGGGCCCTGGAGAATGTAAGAAATGTGTATATTCTATGAATGTACACAGTGCATTTTCTTTCTTGACAGATCATATTGGACATATGGTTATTATGTCATAGTACATGGCTATTCCAGAATCCAAATGTTAGCACAAATGGGATGGATAAGAAAGAAATCTCGTTCATGTAAATGGAAACTCGTTCACTCATTCGAAATCAATTTCATGGCAGGAGAAACTGAAAGAGCATGAGCCAAAACACTGGAATGCAAAGTTCAGAAAATGTCAGGAGGGCGGGAGCTCTGCAACATGAACCTGATCCCTTCGAGGACAGCAAATGTGATAAGGTCACAGGCACAGGTAGCTATCTGCGGAGACAGAATCTGTGCCTACAGTGGGATGCTTGCTCACGGAACCCCCATGTCTTCTCTTCCAGATAAGTCATAGGCTTTCATTTCCTGGCTTTATGAGAAGAAAATTTCATGAACACTGTAAACAGAAGAGACATTTGAAATTTTCTGAGCAGAAAACTGGGCTTTTAGTTTGAGAAGGACTATCTTTCACTCGAATAGGGTAACTGGAAACAGTCACAGTGGTAGAAGTTTTGTTATACAAATTTCTGGAGAAATATAAAACCTAAAGGACTTACCTTGATGGAAAAGGTGTATTAGTGAAAAGAAAAGCATTACTGCCATAAAGCTTAGATTTTGGAAGTTGCTACTATACTACCAAGGTGTCAACTCTAATACAGCTATTTAAGAAATTTGGTCAATGTACTGTCTGTGGATGGATGTAGTGATGCCTAGAATATGAAGCTGAATGCATGACCACCTGCCCCTTAGACTACAAGAAGAATTGTCATGGTTATAGACCACATCGGATGACTCCTCCTTGAGAAGGCATATCATACCAGATCACCCTTTTTATATGGGAACTCCTCTTTCCAAGATTTACTCACATCTACTGAATAGCCAGCATGGAAAATAAATACTTGAACATTTCAAGCCCATTCCAAACAACTGTGGTAAGCCTGCTTTACGACAGAATTCTGGGCATTGGTGAAGGCAGTTGTTGGGCTGAAAGGAAAAAAAGCTCCACTACTCTATACTCACTTTCATCTTCTAACGACTATAAACCTTGACTGTCAAAGACACTTCCTAATAAATGTGCTACTTGATTTATTTTTGTCCCTCAAAGTTCAAAGGAGGAGCTGGGAGTTTGGCCTAGAAGTAGAGGGCTTGCCTAGCATGCACAAAGACCCGGGTTCAATTCATTGGTACCACATACATAGAAAAATGGAAATGGGACTATGACTCGAGTGGTGGAGTTTTAGCCTTGAGGAAGCCCAAGGACAGCACTCAGGCCCTGAATTCACAACCCAGGACTGGCAAAAAAAAAAAAGTTCAAAGGAGGAAAAGATAATGTTTGGGTCTGAAAAGTTAGGCAACCACATAGCTATTCCATATTTGGCTTTCAAAGAGCAACTGCATCCTTCATAGTCGATAAGCAAAACATTCAGTCACTGTGCAAAATTATGCTCCAGTGCTTCAAGTTTCATTCTCAGTAAACTGGAATGTTATATGTGTATAAACAAGTGTATGGCAGAATGGACTATTTGAGACATTTGAGAAATCATATCCTAGAAAATACAAGCAAATGGCTGCTGTGAGACTTTGCTTATGATCTAGAAAAAAAGAAGATAAGGAAAGCTCAAAGTCACCTGGGAGGTCCACTTCTGTTTCAGAATTCATATGCCTAACTTGCTACAAGAAAATCCTATATTTCACTGCAAGTTCTGGGAAAGTTGCAGACAAGTAGAAATTAATTCTTGGCTATTTCCAAAGAATGATGTATTTATAATAATGGTTTCTCTAACAGTGGTGTTTAGATAATTAGAGATTCCACAGATATTAGATGAGAGACTTGAGTCAAGAAAATAAGACTTCAGAACGCCAATTCCACCTAACTAATCCAAACCCAAATTTATAAATTGGACGCAGTTGACAAATCAAATTATTTTTAAAGTGCTTCTACAAACTAGAAAGTCACAACACTACTATAAATGTACCCATCTTTTTCAAAAAAAATTTAAAATGGAAAATAAACCAAAACCAATAACTCCCACCTGTAATCCAAGATACTCAAGGCACTAAGATACGAAGAGTCTGAGTTCTAGGCCAGCCTGAGGAGGAAAGCCTGTTTGTGAAACTTTCATCTCCAATCAGCAATCAAAAAGATGGAAGCTGTGAAGAAATAAAAAGACATGCAAAAATTTACTTTCAGTGATGTCAAGTCAGGCTCAGGGAGACAAAGGATGCATGTATTCCTTTAAGTGTAGAAAATGCAATCCGTTTATAAATTTATAAGTAAAGATGTGGAGTGTCACGCAAATGAATACTGTAGATTCAAGGGAGAACTGAAATAGTGTAATTCCTTAGAAAGTGAAATTCAGCCAAACAACACCAGGAAGCAGTTACTTACAAGGAGTAGCGTGGGGTCCTAGATAACTCTATAAAGGGGAAAACAGTGTCGTTTTCAATATTTTAAAATTACTATATTTATGTATGCACATTTTCAGAATCTTGACAAAAATGACATTAGTTGTAAAAGTGAAAAACATTTACAGTCAGACTTTGGTCTTTCTTACTTCTGGATCAGAAATCTAACTTTTCAGAATGGTAAAATTTCATGTTCATTTTCTAGGATGCATGTGTTGACTGATTCTCCAGAAATAGTCACCACCAAGAATGGCTTGCGTGCCTAGCTAATAGACATGAAAACATGTAATCAGTATTGATATTAGACCTGCAGGGAGAGGAAAGGAAGGTAGCTTTGGAAAATACTTCATAACAGGTATGTACTTATGAAGGTAGGGCAAGAAAAAAAGATGTTGACCTTGAGATGTGATGAAAAAATTGGCGGTTGGCTTTCAAAATAAAAGTGAAGGACCAACCAAGTAAAGAAACATTTTATGAGGAGTTTCTGAGCATATGTTTGTTACACTATGACATCAAAGCCTGGGGAGGAAGGAGAGGAGGAAGAAGAGGAGGAAAGAAGGAGGAGGAGGAAGAAGAAAAAGGAGAAAAGGAAGTTGATTAAGTTTTTAAAGGAGATTAACAACAGCAGTCCAATGAATGAGTGACTAAACCACATTCATTTCCTTTCTCACTCTCCATTTTCCTACTAGAAAGCTTCTGTGCTTCTATGTACAAGAAGTTACACTCAGTGTCTGGTTTAGGGGAACCCACACTTCGTGGTCCTAAACCATTGTCCAGCCACATTGAGCTGACATTCTGGGGGTACTTCTTACATTGTTCATGAGCAGAATGTCATGATGCCATGGGCTAAGTTCAAACACCAAGCAGCATGTGACAGTTGTGGTAGAAAGCCTTTTAAGAGGCCTCCCTTATAATGGGCAAAGTGTCATCCAGAAAATTACCCAGTGATCTAAAGAAATAAAACAAGACAAAGTAAGTCCTCACTTAAAGGAGATGATTGTAGGGTCTAGTCAAAGGCATTTCAAGCCTTAATAAGGAGAGCAGGCAGCTAGCACTGTGTGAAACAAATTGCAGGAAACAGAAACATCCACAGACGCCTTGTGGATGAGAACGTTCCTTGTAAGAGTTCTTCAGTTAACACTGACAGTGAGTGGTAAGGAAGTAAAAACCTGAAGCCCAGGAGAACTCAAGAGAGGCCCCTGGTCTTTTTTTTTTTTTTCCAGGAAAAGCACACCGAGGCATAACAAAAAAATATACACCACGTGTGCTGCAGGCCAGGCCCTGAAACTTGTTCATTTGTCCTTCTCATCTCACCACGTATGCTGTAGGCTAGACCCTGAATCTTGTTCATCCTACTAGAGCTCTGGTACAAGCTGATGGATGGCTGGTTCTGAGTCTGTGATTATCTCACATGAACTGAATGCTGATACTGTATTTCTCCCTTTGCCTCTTTAATAAAACCATTTGTGCTATCGTAATGCATAGTCAGAAGTAGCTGTCAGTTTCTCTCTTCCTTGACAAGTATCAGGCCAAACAGTGATTTCCTCAGAGGATTTTGTCCAAATGTGACTAATTCCCCACAAATTGCTCACAAGCAAACATCACTCCTGTTTCCATGATAAATTCCATGATGTATTTGCTGGTAGCGCTACCAAGATAAAAGATAGAGGTGCACGAAAAACCACATAAACTCATGCCTCATTGTGAATTCCTGAGAGGTGGGCAGGGCCTGTAGTCCCATGTCTGATTCTAATTTTTGCTGCCTGTACCGGAGGCCTCAGCTTCCCTGGTTCACCTCTCCACTATCTGTTTCCATACATGATACCACTGGCCTTGAAAAAAAATTAGAATGCGCAGCTAACACCTAGAGCTGTGTTGTTCAAAGGAGCAAGAAAGAGATATGAGTTGTGGAAACAAGCATTGTGTATGTCAGCCATAAGAGGATGGAGGCCGACTTAACTAAAACCTCTCACATTATAGAAAGGCAAGCATCCTTGATTCTGCATGGTACTGAATTACTGCCTCACACCCTTTGTGCTGTGCAATGGAAGTTCACAGGAACCAATGTGTGCAAGCACTGTGGAGGACGGCAGGAAATGAAGCTGGCTGGGAGGAGTCAGTGTGCAGTGGTGAGTTACGGCCAACGCAAAGGTGCATGTTCGTTATGGTGGCACTCATTAAACATTTCGATTACACCCTGGATCACATTTTTCAGAAAGACTGGTTTGCTTTCTTAAATGATTCCATGAACTCTAAAATCACCTTTGGTGGTACAAAGCGATGAATATTAGGGCTAAAATAACAGACAATTAATTGAATTAAGATGGAAACTAGATCCACAAAGGAAAGTAGGGAAGGAAATAAATACTGCAATAAAATCAATATAAATAATAATTCTTAAATCCCCCTTACTGCTCTTAAGTTATTATTATTAGAGGATAAAATGAAAGTAAAAGATAAAACAAGAAGATAAAGTATAGAAATTATGTAAACTAAATAAAAATTTTGTATGTCTATATAGCACCTGCAACAAGTATATATAATATATACAGATTATGTACAACACAGGCAGTATGTTGCATAGGCATTCAGTGACTACAAAATTCTACTATATACATATAAACTACATACATAAAGTATTAATATATTACATTGATGTCATCCTTGATGACAAATTCTAATATACATATGCATATACACATATATAATGTTTATGCAATGAGTGACTTTAAGGTTCTTATTATGCCTTTGCTAAACTCAGTTATATATCTTTTCCCACAAAAATAATCCATATTCTGAAATTTATGTGGATTATTTCCCTGCTTTGCATTCAGCAACTGCCACTTTTCTTTCTTTGGTATTCCTTTTGCTTGTTATTTTCCTGATTTTGGTAGTCCCATAGTTGGTAGTAGAGTTTCTGTGCAATTTTACATTATTCATTTGCTTCCCATTATGTTCCTGATATTTATACGTGATCATTATGTGTTTCTGAATCATATTATTCTTAGAAAACCATTAAAAATCTCCCCCTTTAGTCTCAGAGCTACTAAATTCTTCTGTGTTCCTTCTATTTTAAATGTTTTCATAAATTGCATTAGTAGATATTGCTAAAACGTATTGTGCTTTTTTCAAGTTAATTGCATTTATCTGAGGTTTATCTTTTTCCACATCTCATTTCCACTTGTGTTTACTTCTATTCCTAACGCAGTTATTGCTTCCTACATGGCAATTGCCAGTTACATAATCCGTATGAGAACTGTTGCTATTTTTAGTGCTACCTTTTGAGAGACAGAACACTTAACTGGATGAAGACAAAGTTGTTGGCTGTTGTTTGCTCTGACTTGGAAACCTACTTTGTATTTTGAGTCTACCACTTTCTGAAGTTGGGGTGATATTTTCTCAAGTTTACACTCACACCTGGTAGTTGGTTTAGTAGAAAAATCTCAGAGAACTTCCAAAGACTGTGACCTTCCCCTAACACCAGTGTGATTCCTGTCCCACCCGTAAATATGGCAAACCAAAGCAGCAAAAGCTCCCATCAAACAAAAGCTTATCCACTGGAAGTGGTGAGAGTCATTAAGAGAGTTGTGCAGTGTGGAGAGCGTGAATGAGTTACTTGTCATTTCATATTAATGCCTGAGACCCAGCCTTAGATGAACAAAGAGGAATAAACAGTCCAGCAGATCAGGCTGCTTAGCCGGATGGAACCAATTCCACTGCCTCAGGCACTGGGTATGTTCAGTAAATTATCTTTGCCCATGAACTAAATGGCACCCTGTAAAGAGTTCATTCACCTCACATGGATGAGCAGTTTACATCAGATAACAGATTCTTCACCTCTGTGATCCCGCCGGCTGCTATTATCTCAAAGATTTGTCACTGTCCTTTCACTTACATTTCTGGATCAGGCTGGGGAATTGGATGGCTTTCAAAGCCTGGATGGCTTTCCTTTTCTGATCTTCTGGACATGAATGTGCATATGGGGAGCTGCTCTACAGAGAAAAGACAATGGGTTAGAAGATGCTTTTAGAAATGAGAAGGACATGCCACATTCTTATCTCATGAAGCATATTACCATGGCACACTGCTAAGCTCAAGTTACTTATCACAGTTCGCAGAGCACCTGAAGGAATTTCATCTTAGTCATAATTTTCATATCATGTTCTGCATATACTATTCAGCTTTATGCAGTAGTCTTTCACATGTCAAACACAGAGACTGCAGATGAATAGATAGATGATAGCTAATAGGTGACAGATGATAGATAGATGTTAAATTCTCTAATTTTCAAAAAAGCACAGAGTAGATATAATTAGCCTATTTGTAAATCATATTCAGACTGAGGTTTGATACTTATTGCGTTGGAACTTACATACAACTTATAAAGTGAAAGACAATGGGCATATACTCACAACAACCTAACGTCTAGAGTTTGGGACACTAGACCTTTGTATTGAATAAACTGGGGCCCAAAACATGTTAGAGGTAAAAAGATTCAGACCAAAGAACTTATTTTGGTGCTTGAAAATGTACTGTGGACAATAGAATTTACAAACATCAGAAAAATCTGGTGGAAATTGCTAGACCTCTTTTAACAGGTGGAAAATGGGACTCAACCCACAAATTGAACTACACACAACTTAATTTCAGATAAAACCCAAAGAAATCGCAAAACCCTTTCTGTGCTGGCGTGGCAGCATGCTGCGTTCACAACAGCAACGCAGATTTATGCATTCTTTTGGATTCGGTCCTTACATACTGCCTTGCAGATTCTCAAGTTGGCTTTGATTCAGGCGGGACTAAGTCACAGAAGCCAGGCCTGATGAGAATGGATGCCTGTGTTTTGATTCTCTTGTTTATGAACTTACCATCAGTGGCGGTATACTTCTCCTGGGCCCACATTCTGTCGATCTTTATTTCCCTCTGCTTCAATAGTAGCTCTCACAGGTCCCTGTTTTCCAGTGGCAGTATGCTATGTAACCGTGACTTCACTCCATTGTCACACAAGGCTTTGCATGGGTACCCAGGTACCCTGTCTCAAGGCCACATGTGGGGTCACTAAGGAAACACATGCGTACCTGATTCAAGATGAATTACGTGGATATGCTGAACGTGGTGGTCAAGGTGATGGGGCAGGGTGGACACAGAGCCTCTGAGATTACAGTGATGTACCCTGACTTCCTTCATTTACTCTATAATCACCAAAACCTACAACCAAAACCGAGAGGCTTTAATATGATGGTAGACACATATTAACAAACTGAGACAGAAAGGATCTACGTTAACTTCTCCATGGCATAAAGTCATTATACAATACAGTCAAGTCAGGATTGAAAGCCAGGTTGATACGATGTTAAAATAAGGTGATTCCGTTCTATCCTTTAACTTGCTTTATCTTTTGCCAGTTATTTCCTAGACATTTTGGTTAAAAAAAGTTTCTGTATGTTTTGGTGTTTGACAGGAAGACATCTTCTGTGGAATAAGATGGGAATAACCCACCTTCTGTGGGCAAGGAGGTGCTGCATTTGAATGTCTCCCATCAGCCAGTTTTAAGCTTACTAACACTGCACAGCAACCATGTGTGGCTAAAGGAGAAGTCACAGTTGCGACTAAGAAATTCCCCAAAATGCACCAGGAACAATTCTGCTCCTCTAGGTTAGCTAGACTTTTCTTTTAAATCAATGTCCATAGTTTTAGAAACTCATTTTGGATTTTCATTGAGAAGCAGACTTTTGAAATTATTTTATAATAATTATCTTAATGGTTTTCCTCATTTGTCATAATTAGTAGAATCCTTGAGCTCTCCTAGCAGAGATTTACAATAAAGCAAAATCTAGATACATAAGGCCGTATAGAATGATGCTAAATGAAAGGACCTCCAGGATATAGAAACAAAAGCCATATAAGGAGTGATTGTTGTCCTTAATGTACTATGTTATCTCTCATCTCTTTTCTATCCTTTGGCTATCTCATATTATTACAGTATTTTACCTTGTTATCTGATATATTGTATATATGTGTTTTTGGTTATTTAAAATAGCATAGGGAAGGGGAGAAAATAAGATGAAGGGCAGGGGTAGGGGAGGGAAATAGGGACCAAGACATGAGAAAGGGTATCAATGTTTGTGAAGTAATGCACCTTCTATCTGGTGAATATAATGTAACCCTTCTATTAATGACAATAAAAATATATGAAATATAGAAAAAAAGAAATACAGCAATAAAAATTATCTTTGAATCTTTGCTCACTCTGGAGAAAGTTTGAGTCTCTTTTGGACTAGAGATTTAAATGTGAATGCCAACTGGGAGGTGCTTTGTGGCAGGCTATAGAAGGGCCAGCAGAAGAGTAGGCCCAGGCACTGTGGGTGGCTAAAATGGCTTGATGCATCTGCTTTGAGAGGGAGCTGTCCATGTTTACGTGAGATCAACCCTGTACCAAATTAGATTACCTATCACTTTTCAAATGGTGAAGAAATCTGCGTGTTGATAGCTTGAGTGTCTTTGCCAATCACACACCAGTGACTCCAAGATGGTGAGTGATGCCCAGTGGGCTTTATATGCTTTCCAAGTAATTTTAGGGTTCTTTGTGTGAATGTCTTTGTAGTTTATCTTATACTTAAGATAATAACATCCACAGACATGAGGCGTATCCCCTGTGTTGCAGTTAGGGAGGTCAAGCTGTGATCTTTCACAACGTTGGCATTGGCTTGAGAATATAGCACAGAATCACTCAGAGCTGGGGTGGTGTGGGTCAGCGGTAGAGATTCATTGGCTGGTGAAAGTCGTGGCTTTGCTGTCAGTCACCACACTGCGACAGGAAAACAGGAAATGTGAATACTTGCAAGTAATCACTATATCTGTTTATACTTTCAAACTTTATTATTTAATTCTAATTCACAATGAAGTGGGCATTTTCCTCTCTCCAAAACAATCTGCTGAAGCTTAGAGAGATGACAAAACAAGCTTACGATCAGTTGTTTTGCTAAACACAGAGCTGTGATCAGAAATTGCTTGGTCTAACATCAAAATTTTACTTCCCTTTTATGATAGAACACTACGTCATTGTGATAATTCTGTGTGGCTTGAGGCAAATCATTTAACCATGCTGTAACTCACAAAGCATATTAGAGAAGATAAAACAAAATGATTGTCCATTACAATTCTTTATAGGCTTGCAACTCAATGTGGAGATGAGGTAGATTCAGCTAATTGTGAAAAATATTTCCTCTTTGAATAATACATGTAAATACTTATATCAAAGCTGCTTAATCATTATTTGTGTTCTGTGGTGATGTGTTTTATTCTTGGAGACTGGGGGAGGATGTGGAAACATAGTAAGACTTAAACCAAACCTCAACATTGAGGTTAATCTGAACTTACTCCTTATAGAGGTGGTCATTGCAAGTCATGGTAGTTTGAAGCCAGCTATGTTTTTCCCAACAGCATCCTCAAAAATCAGACAATCCTGGATGTGTTTTGGGAATGCCTGATGCACTCTTGAGCTGAACTGAATGACCATAATTGAAGAGAGAATAGTAAAGGGGTGGGACTTTCTCATAGTATTCCTCACAATGAATCATGAGCGCACTTTCTCTTACCCCTGAGTTGTCTGCTCTGATTGATAGAGAAAGCTTTATGAATAAGAAAAGATAGCAAAGGATAAATTCCACAGCAGTGGTAATGATGCAGGAGAGAGTGAAAGACCAACAAACACTATTGCCATTCAAGAATCTTTCATCTGAGTCAGCTCCTATAAATGAAGGTCACACCATGGTCAAGGCAAAACAATAGCAGTCTCTGAATAAAACTGTCCCTCAGATTTAATAGTGAAGGAGGAAAGAAAAATGTAGGGCAAGCTAACATCCTTCACAATCCAAATCCTTCTCCTTGAGGACAACATTAATTCTTTTCTGCAGCCATAGTGATGTAGGGAATAAAACAGAACGTTTGAAAGAAGTGTTGTGGGCATCATTTCATGGTGTGTGGTGTTTGTGGGGTTGTTTCTGGAGCCTGAACTTTGAGTTTAATTGTTAAATCCCCATCTGGCACCATCTGGACACCGTCTCCTGAACTCATGAATTCACAACACACACACACACACACACACACACACACACACACACACACAAACACACACACAGATTCAGATGAGAGACTCAGAGGAGTGTTTCTATTTTGTGTCTCTCTGCACATATTTGAAAGTATTTTTGTTCTTCACTGGCCTAAAAGATCCCATTCTGATCGTCTGTCTCTTTGTCTTTCTGATTTCTCCTTAAGATCTTCATTTTTTACCCATCATGGCTTGACTAATATTATCACTAGCACAATTATATCTTTAGATACTATCCGTATTACTACTTCTAGCTGTATTATTATTACTAATTCTTCTAGTACTACTACTCATGCTATTTTTATGTTTTGTGATTTATACTTCATACATTTAATGAGGTATTCATCATTCTCATGCTAAAATTAAAAAGGTTCCTGAGTAACTGAACACCACGTGCACAAGAAATGACCAAATTTTATAATGCGTCCCCATACTTTATCTCACGGCAATTTATACTTCTGCTTTAAAACAAAACAAAACAAAATCAAAAACAAACAAAAAACATGACAAACACAAGTTCTAAACTTAGCTCAGGCACAGATCTCTGACCTGACACCTCAGCCATCTGTGCTCCTGCCATTGCTGTGGCACAGAATTATTCGAATGAAATAGGCTGGGGATTCAGAACACCCGTCTGGTGTGATTGCTGGCCACTAGCTGTTTCATATGATATAAATAATCATAAGATGTCACAGCCTATACTCAAAATTCCATAGAAATTGCTCACATTTTCTTTGCCAGGTTTCCCATAATAACTTCACAAATAATGAGCATGTAATCTTCAGGTATAAATAACACTGTAATTAGGCTGTAATCGGTAATTATAATATTCTTACAAGCAAGCTATAGCATGTGTCAGTATATGAGTAAATCTAAGCAGACTGAAATTATGCGGCTCTTTTAGTAAATAAAGAAAGGGGATTATGTGGATTTCCTGTGTTAAAATATTTTCAGTACTATTAAATAGTGGGTAAAATTGGATAAGACTTGTTCACTGAACTTCGATGTTTTAATGGCAATAACTGTACTGGTAGAGTGGTAATAACTTGTTACTTAATACCCTTGATGATGAGAAAGGATTTTGTAAACACCAGATATACAAAAGAACATGGAAATGGTCTATGGTGCTACATTATTAGCACTCAATGTGGAAAACACTTACAACATCATTGCATAGCGCATAATCTCAATCTCAGTGTAAAATTTTTATAGAGATGGAGAATGGTGTTTGAAGTAAAACAACTTAAAATCATAGAAAGAATAGGGTTTTATTTGAAGTAAAATTCTTCAGAATAAAATTATGTACATACATATCTATATATACTTATGTCACTATTCTAAAATAATAATAAAGTTATTTGGAAAAAAATAGGAGATATTGACCTAAGAAACTGGGAAGTTCTACTCGTGTCTCTGACCATGTGTACAAAAGGGGAAAGAACTAGACAGATAAGTATCAAGAGCTAGGAGGAATGAGGAATTGCAAATGAACACAGAATTATTTTCTCTTGCAGATGTTTACCAGAAACAGTAATAAAGGAGATAAAGAAAATAAATTTCCTCATTTTATATAAAAAAGCCATTCGTCTGTCAATTAACAAAACTGAGACATGAAAGCCTATAGATAAAAAGGTCTAAGAAGGAATTACATGTGCCTGTAAAGCTAAGCTTCACTACAAGAACCAGACAGGTCCATCAAGAAAGGATCATGTGATTAAGACTCAGACAACATTAGGTTAATTCTAGCCTCTGATTGGCTCCCAATAGGATTTGCTCAGAAAAGACATTTTTAACCAAGATCCAGATTCGGCTCAACTCAAACCACATTTCTGAGAGAGCATGCATTTCAGACTTTCCCTTGTTTGCTTTGGAAATGCTGAAGCATAAGACTGGAAAGCATCATTTGTTTGTTTGAAATTTTCTGGTTGTCATGATTGCTTGAGCCCTTATAATATGAATCTTATTTACTAGAAGTTTAGATTACAGCAGGAGCTTCGGCTGTGCAAGGAGTGGATATATGGAGTGAACAATACATTTAGTGGTTTTCACGAAAGCGACACTTAGCTTCAAGACACCTGGTGCTCCTCCTGTTGGATCACCATGAATGCATGAATGTGACAAATAAAAGGAAGAGATGGATGTTTTCTCTTTGGAGACTGTTTGAAATAAGCCAGAACATGGGCACAATTTATCAGTGTAATCGTTATTGAGTATGCATTTTTTCGTATCTTCTACATGCTTGGGAGTTGGAGTTGTGAGTGCCAGTACCAACCAACCACAGATTCTACACTCCATCATAGGGTGTGGCCCAAGCCCAAGGACAAGCTCCGGTCAGGGAAGAGGGGCCAGTAATACGTAGAAAAAAATGGCTTCAATAAACCGTGCCATGGCAGCAGTTGCCTTCGTTGGGCAGTTTTCAAGTAGAAATCACAGATGCATGGGAAGGTATTGAGGAATCAGCAGAGGTCCAAGGTCATCTGGGAATGGTAAACTGGAACACACACTGATCTATACCAGACCACCTGCGGAGACAGCAAATTACAGACCCCAGCTGACTCACAGGTCCCAAGTCTCCACACCACAATCAAGAAATGCAAAAGGCATGTCATTTCCTCTATCCTACACTCCTCGGGGCCTCTCGTCTCAGGAAATCTTTCACAGGGTGAGTTTTCGCAGTGTAAGGAGAAAGCCACTTTGTCAAGACTTCTGGTAATTTTCTGGTCAAGTCTTACTAGGATCAATAACTTGTTGTGTCTAAAGGCAATAGCAGGGCAGATTGCCCAAACATAGAGGTCTCAAGCATGGGATTCCTAGAAGCAAACTCATCGTAATTGTCAGAGGAGGAAGGGAACATTTGCTGAGCAGGCAAACTTCCCCACTGTGTACAGGCATGGTCGAGGAGCTCCTGTCTCTCCACTCACACAACTCCACTTAATAATTACAACTTCTCTACATGTGGTTAGAAAACACAGTAAGACTCCAAAAGACAAAACTGGTAAAAGTTCAGCACAAGCAAAAGAATGTAAAACTAAGTGCTTGCATAAAGAAAATAAAATGTAGTCAGAGAACGAAACATTACAACGTAATCTAGCACATTTTTTTCCGTGCAATGAATGTCTTTTTTTAGTGTAAATTATTCCCAGATTTGTTGAAACAGTTTATTCTTCAAGTTGAATCAGTTCACTTAAAACATATATTTGTATATATTGATCTAATAGAATTGATTTTTAAAAATAACCTAAGGTAACAATTCAAAATAAGGAAAGAATCAATTTAGAAGAGATTATTCCATTGTAAAATATAATAGGAAAAATTAAGAGCATATGAAAATTCATACCAAATTTATTTTATATCAAATTATCTTGAGTAATTTTTAAATATTTTTCAGCCTTCTTTTTTTCTTTTTTTTTGAGTTTAAAAACACCAGCAGGGCAGGTGTTTTTTTGGCCTAGTGGTAGAGTGCTTGCCTAGCATGCACGAAGACCTGGATTTGATTTCTCGGCACCACATATATAGAAGAAAGCTGGAAGTGGTGCTGTGGCTCAAGTGTAGAGCTCTAGCCTTGAGAAAGTCCAAGGACAGTGCTCAGGCCCTGAGTTCAAGCCCCACAGCTAGCAAAAAAAAACAAAAAACAAAATCATAATTGAGGCTTATATTACTAATAAGGAATTCCATTACTTAAATGAAAATAAATCCATAGAATAAATGCACATGAATAGAACATTTTGAGATTTTCATTATCATCATTGTTGTATTAGAGTCACTGACCTGATAAGCTTTATTTTCCTCTGTTTTGAAATTTTCCTGGGCACTTATATTTCATGAGTACTAAGTCTTAGGGTTATCAATGTGTGAAGTCAGTTTCCAAGTTAGTGGCATCCCACCATAGTAAAGAAATGCCGGTTATAATTAATTCAATGAAGCAAGGGAGACAGAGATTACCAGCCTGGATCACAATGACCTCAAATGTGTAAAACACACATTTGACATGTGAAATTAATATTTCAAGCACTGGAATATTTTCCTCTAGTGCCAGATGGCAACGGTGTGGGCTGGCCTCCAGCTGAGGGATGCTTTCTTTGTCAAAGCAAGTTTGCTCACGCCATTGCAGACAACTTAGGACCCTACAGCCATAGACGTAGAGATGGATCAGATAATCCATAATCATGGAAATGGTCAGAAAGTTCTTCCTGAGAAGACAGAGTCTGGCACCTGTATTCAAATAACTACAGTTCTGACTGGAACTAGGGATGTCTGGAAGTGAGGCATCAAGGGAACCCTTTACCTCTGCATTTTACTGTCCTTAGTCTCAAAATGTAGACTCCTGCACAAAACAGAGATATTTTAGAGACAGAACACTGGGGTCTTATCACAAAGTGTATCTGTAATGGCGTACCTGTTAATAGCCATGAGTTACTGAATTTAGTTCAATATTATTTATCTAAATGAGGTAATTTCTAAATAACATGACTGGTTAGAAAGTCAGATTGATATATATGTGAGTTATAGGATATATTATACTATATTATATAACATACTGTATTACTAGTGAATAGTACCTATTGCTATATATTAATTTATAAAATATTAATCTATTACATGCTACATTATATTGTTACACAAATGATATAACATGAATTATATATAATACATTTTGTATTCTATATATTAGCATGTATATCAGTGCTAAGGAATAATTAATATTTTTGGCCTGTATTTCCATACTTTGTTATTCAGTCATGAGGATTCTTTATTATGAGTTCTTTCGAGGGACTGGAGGGCATGGAACACGTGAAGGCTTTCCCTCCAAGCTTCCATTCTCTGTGGTTTTTTTTTCAAGTCTATGAATAAAAATAGCATGTCTGAAACCATCTCTTCATTTTGAATTATGTAAGTGGTTTCTCTCCACGGTGAATTGTCTTCTGTATTTCAGTGTCACTTAACCATCCTGAATGTCTTCACTGCCTGTGTTTAGGGTGTTTGGTTACATGTAGTGCTTTTATGAAGTTTTTCAAAAATAAGCTGGGTTTTGTGTCCGTTGTGACATTCGAGGGACACATTTGTGGTTAAATGACTTCTGATTTCTCCACGTGCGTGCTGTTTACCTGGTGTTACTGAAGTAGACAGGTTGAGGCTAAATACCTCTGGCAGCCATCCTGATGCCTCTTGCTGGGTGGAGGAAATTCTCCTAGTGCTGAAAATCCTAGAGATTAGAGAGGCCATTCATTGAATGAAGATGCCCAGCTCAGGGTGAAACAGGAGAATTCTGCTTCAGAGAAATGCAGATGTCATAGACTTAGGAAAGCTTTGCATCTAGAGAATGTGCTGATTCTGCATTGATTAACTCCCCAAATGGCTTGAATCACAGCTTGTCAGTAGCCTCTAATTATAGCCTACATGGAAGATAAGGACTATGTTCCCTCGATGAAAAGTTCTGCTGGCTCCTGAGTATGTCCTTTCAATGCCTGGCATCTTACCTTCGTGGTGGACCTTCTGGTGATGAGTGTACTTGAATCCCTGAAGACAGGGGCAGGCACTTGTCTGGTGTTACTCAACCTGTCCGTCCACTAGCTATGATAGGGAATTTCTGTGACCCTGGCCCTGCCCTGACCCTATTGAGGCCCATGCCAGCTCAGGCAGCATTGCATCATGCCATCTTATCATTCTGTGTCCTGTCTCCTGGCTGTTCTCTGGTCAGCATGGCATCCTACTCTAGCTCTCCATTGGAGGTGAATTGGCTTGTTGGTATTGTTTTTGTTTCTTTCCTCTCTGGCCTGTATCCTAAGTGTATTCAGTGTATTAGCTGGCTCCTGGTCTTTGAGACAGGGGTTCACCATGCAGTCACTGGCCTTTTAATAAAGACTCCAGGATTCGACCTCTCAAAATGTGGCTTCTCAGTATTCTCACCTTACAACATTACTTCAAGAAGAGCCTTCTTTTGCACAATATGCTCTGGAGTCAGTTGGAGCAATACTTCTCTTGAATTCATACAATTTTTCTACTATTTCAATTCTTAAATTTCTTGTGGAATGTGTATAGTTGTCTTCAATATTTTCTCCTTGCTATTTGATCCGTAGAGACTATGCCCTTGAATATTCCCCAAATCACATTTCCACAGAGTTTCTTTGGAGAAGGATGTGAAAAAGCCTCACTTCCAGGGTAAAGTTTAAGGCAACATGCCATAAATTCAATGTCCCCTTCTGACAAGTCTTGGTGTTCTTTCTATGTCACAAATATTTCAAAATTGTCACCTAAGAACTCTCAGCAGCCCTTAGACATGATAGCAGCAAGGAGGACTTCCTCAGCAGATTAAAGAAAACATCCTCAAACATTTTTAATTTAAATTTTATTGTCAAGGTGGTATAAAGAGGGATTACAGTTATATAAGTCAGGTAATAAGAACATTTATTTTTAGCCCCTTCCCTCAGTCTCTCCCAGTTTTTCCAGTCTAAACACCTCTCCCCTTCCAAGTTGTAGAGTTCATTTCTAGCATGATGTCTGATGGGAATCTGCTTTGTTTTCATGACTCCATGTTGCTCCCATCTCAGCCTACTGTTTTTATGGCTCTGAAGATCCTATATGAAAGACATGCCTTTCCCTTCTAGACCCATTTTTTCTGTGTATACGAAGATGGAGTATGAGGGATTGACTCTGGCACTTTTCCCAGGTGCATACAGATATCAGGCAAGCCACCAAAGATAAGTGCAGACTGCCTAACTCTAGCCAGGCATTCTATCTAAGCCAAGCTGTAAACACTTCATCAAGGGCCTAACTGGAAAGCCTTCCCACTTCCCTTGACCCAGTAGCTTTCGCATTACCTTCTGGCTCCTTGCTCAGACCTCATAAAACCCAGCTCCTGTCCCAGAATGGATGCACAACTTCCAATCCCACGTGAAGGTTTACAGTCTTTTCCTGTTCCATTCTCTTCCATTTTCTTAACAGTGTCTAGCGAGTATTACTTCTAGAATGTTTCTAAGAACCACATCAGTACAACGGTTTTAGTTCAGGGAATGTTGGTTAATGATAATTGAATTTTTAGTCACCATAAAGTGCTAGAGGTTTTGGTCCCAGAAGGTAATATTCATAATTCTTTTGTTTGTGACATATATATATACACATATACTTATATGTGTGTATGTATACTGTGTGTGTGTTTTTGGATGTGTGTTTACTGATAAAGAAAGATAACACTAGCTGGACTAAGAAAATAAGGAAGAAAGTTTGTTTAGGACTAGAAAAGGAAAATAAAGCAAAAATAAGTGAATTAGCTAATGAAAAGCAGATAAATTATAAACTTCAAACTAAGAGCACAGGCTTGTCACCAGATGGTTCCTAAGAATAAAAGAATCTAAAATGACTTAGAATGGATTTTCTACCAGGCAAAGTGAGGTATCCTAAAAATTCTCTGCTCAGTATGTGCAAATGAAATATACAAATAGGGATTTCTCATTACTTCCCCTATGTAATCTCTTACATTTTAAACTTCAAAAGAAAACTGAATGAACGTCAGTTGAATGGCCAAAATGCAGAGCCTAAGAGATACAGTCATTAGGATGGGACTTGGCTGGCCAGAGCCAAAGAAACAAAAGAGAGAACACCTCTTTTGCATTCAGGAACATAACAACCTTCTGCTCTCCTCTGACACCAGAGCCTTCATGTTAGGGATTCCACAAGGCCCAAGCTAATGCCTAGCAGGCACCTGATGCTCATCAACTGTCCTGTTTCTCCTCCTGCTTCAAAGCAGGACTCAGGCTCTGATTGTACCTGACCAGTAAACTGACGTCAGCACTTAACTCTTTGTCTCAGTTTTCACCTTTCAATTCAACTAGCAATGGCAATGTCAGTCCTGAAAATATCCTGAAATGTACATCACAATCTCCGTCTTTGTCTTGGACTGTAACCACAGCTAAACCTTGGAAGACTGAATACACAGAGATGAGTAAGTCATTCTTCTTAGTTATTAAGAATATATCACGTAGCGGGACAAAAAGAAATAAGAGTTCAAATAAGCTGAGTCACTGGAGCAGTTTGTAAAGTCAATCATGAACATGAAACTTACCCCAGCCACTTATTGACTGCAAACTCAGTGAGTTATTTTAAGAGCTCTGCACCTCCAAGTCAGGGCAAGCCATCCAAGACCGCAATCCTTATCTCAGAAAGCTATTGTAAACATTTGGACACAAAGTGGGTTATGCACATGGTACACCTATGTGGCATGCTGCAGATACAAGCACACAACCAGCATCATCAACATCGCTAATTCAAATAATATTAACTTACAAAAGCAAGTATCCAAGAATTCATGATCCAAATGCCAAGTGAGGAGGCTTTGGTGGCCAGTGGAGCACATTTGTTTGAAGAAGGAAGAACATGAAAATTAGTACAAATGAATTTTAATCACCAGAGGAATTTTCGGCATAAAGATCTTTATGAACAAACCAAGTATTTGGGAAAGTTGTCACAAATGTCTGTATCAGAATTTTTTTTTCTGTTTTGGCCAAATCCATAGAAATTAAATAATGGGAAAGATTGCTGTTTTAGTTAAAATTTAAGCTAGTCAGAAGTGGTAGCCTATGCTTGTAAGACCAGCTACAATCACAGGCAACCAAAGATGGAAGATCTTAATCTGAGCTTGACTTGGGAACATAGTCTGAGACCCTATAGGAAAAATACCTAAAATGTTCCAGGGTTCAGGTCAAATGATAGCGCAATGGCCTAGCCAGTACAAAGCTCTGGGATTCAGTCCCAGTGCTGCCAAAAAAAATTAAAAAATTAGTTGACTGTGAATCTCATATTCTAGGGGAATCTGTAAGCATATAACAGAAATAATTATGACTATGAGTTTGGGGAGGAAATTTGCAGATAACATTGGAATACCAAATACAGGCCAATAAAATAGAGGAGAAAAACAGTCCACAGTAACAGTGACCCAGTTAGCAACAATTATAGGAACAAGAATAAAATCTTGATTTTCTACTATGTGCCTGGCATGAGCTCAGTGCTTGTAATGCAAATTTAAGTTCTTACCGTTTTCACTTTTTAAGCTTTATTTGACAGCTGAGGAAACTAAGGCTCTGTTACAGTTCTAAGTCAAATCAATTGATGGTTTTGCCTAGCATGCAAATTAGGGGAACATTATGCCAAAGTCCAGGCTTACAGATCATATCATATGATGGATTATATTTTTATTCTAGACAAAAAGTTAAATTCAAAAACAGCCATGGAAACAACTGCTAGGCATTGTGAGATATTTAATATTGCATATTTCCATTTATCTCTCTTTCAAGAACCAAATATTCCCCAATTTTCCCCAAATTACAATTATTTTCAGCATAGTTAAAATATGTGTTTGCTGAAAGACCAAATGAGTAGTTATGAATATTTTCTACCCTACCTATAAGGTATAGGAGATTCAGACATGAATAAACTCTCTTTGCTGGAGTGTGAAAGTAGCAGATCTCAAGAATTGTTCCTAGGCAATGCCATGAAACATCTCCCCATGTCTCTATCTTCCTTTAAAATCTCATGATGGATTTTCATTATTTATAGATTAATTTCAAACTCAGGAAGATGGAATAGGATGACCTGGTGACATGCAGCCTGAGTGACCTTCTAGCTTTGACAAGTTCTCTTTATAGAAAGGAGGTATCAAATTAGAAAAGGAAAAGTGATAATTAGTGTACTTTTTAAAGGATTACCTCTTACAACTCTTGACATAATACTGTATTTGACACTTGAAACATGGTATCAAGGAACTGAATCATTTCGTTCTCTAACCTTGACAAAAACTCATGCATACACTACTTTTTTTTTGTAGGGAGGGTTGATGGAAGAAGTGCAGATGAATGAAGGCATGATATTCAGTGTAACATGTGAAAATGGAACTGAGAAACTCAAAGACAGCATTGAGATTAGGAGAAGGGAATAAGGAGGGGTGACACTGATCAAGTTGTAATGTACACATAGACATGTAAAATTGAAATCCCTTGATACAACTATTAAACAATAATTATTATAAATGATAAAAACAAAGCTAAATTATATTGTGTTTTAGTAAGCTGTGTAAATACAACAAAGCTATGATTTCTTAAATGTAGGAATGGTATTCTAATGTATCATAGCACTTGCAAACACCTAGTTCTTGCTGAGAAAAACATGTTAACCATGAAACATCCATTCAAATTATTAAAGGCCAAAGCAAAAAAGTGGCTAGGGACCTAAAAACCTCTGGAAAGAAACAATGGAGATCTTTTGGAAATTGATTTTTCCTTACCCAGCTCAGAAACACCAAACATATGTATGCTTGTGCAGACACACACACACGCACGTGCGCACACACACACACACACACACACACACACACACAAGGAAAACATTTTTCTTGTCTCTAAAGGATAAAGAAAAGTCAGAGTAGCAACAGGGAAAGCTTTATATAATTATCTCTATACATCAAACATCACTAAAATGTTTGCCCCATGTAATTCACATTAAATAAGCCAAGTACTTAGCTTAGACATCCAGCTAGCACCCCAAATCAGAGAAGCCTGATATAGCTCTTTAAGCTATGTTAACAACAGCTAACTTAGTAGGTAATACAGAGGTAAACCCAAGACAGAAAACTGTATCATTTCTGGAACAAATATAGAGAGGGAAGTATTTAATATGTAACATAAAATGTGACACTGAAATTATGGCTTAAAACAGAGAAAAATTAACCTATCAATCTAAGGAAATTGAACCTAGGTGATAACTTGTTCAGAAGACAAAGATACACATTACAGAATTGTGTAAAATGTTAGCCCATTCAATAAGGATTTTTTTTCACTCGGCAAGAAACACCTAAAATAAAGCCAGAACCCAGCATGCCACTAAACATGAGCCGCCAATTCCCTGATGAAAATAGAAAAACTGCAATGTGACATTAACATGAAACCCATGAATTGCACTCTTTCCTCTGTATCCATGATAAATAAAAATTGATATTTACAAAAAAACATCTGAAAACATCTGCTCATATTTGATTGATGCATAATTGTTCTAAATTAACAATTAAGGCAGATAGACTTCATTCAATAAAGGATCATATTATGTTTTATCAATATCATAGAATATTAGTTATCAATAAGCATTCTATGACATTAATACACAGAACTTTTGGATGGATCTTTTAATAATTATTATGAATAAAATCTAGTTACATAGGAAGCTGGGGCTGAGTATTGATGTCCACAAATCAGCTTGTGCAGGAAAGCAGCAGAGACTGTCTTCAAATAGCCAGCTACATCAGCTAAACTGTCAAAGAAATAATCATAGAACTATCCAAGGATACAACCGTTCCACTCCTGGGTATTACCCAAAAATTACAGAGCAAGGACACATGCCTGAGACCAAGCCCTTGAACTTGCAGACAGAATAATAATAATCTCAGAACCTATCTCTTGATTTCTTTAATATAAAATACTTGAGGAAAAGAGAGGAATGGAAATAATGTTAGCATTTCCAAGTATTAAAGGGTGGCTGTGACAAAGGGCCAATCTTTGTACTCAGAGAAATGTATCTTGACCTAAGCAAGATTAATCTCTTGGCTTTCAGACGATATGATACTGTTACAAGGTATTACTGCTGAGGGGAATTGTATAAAAATTTCACAGGATATTTTTATATTATTTTCTATAATTCCATGGGAGAATCTGCAGTAATCTCAATGGATAATATTTAATGTAAGAAGGCAAGGATAGGTTTCTCTCCACAAAACACCATACCTCTTCAAGACCACATAACTGGAAGGAAAGATTTGTTTCTATGCATGATTGAATTCTCGGTGTGATAAATGATGGTTGTATTTGATATGTATTTGGTATTTCTCTAGTGGAGCAAAAGTCAAAGGATTGTTTTATGAACATCTTTCCTTTAGAGTTTCAGTTTTAAACATCTACTCTGAATGTGACTATAACCTTTTTCTGTAAAACATAATTAGATATATACTTGGAAAATAAACTTTGTCAACTAATGTGAGAAGCATCAACATATTAAGAGATAAAAGCTCATAATTATTTAATTAAGAAGTCTACTAATAAGAAAGCATATTTTCTTTGTTTCATTTTTATCCCTATAAAATGTAACTTTTCCCCCCATAACATAACAGAAATGTAACAGAACAGAGTTCACAATCTTAAAAATACAAAAGTGTACACAGGTTGATATAAGATACATTTTAGTTACATTTTTCAATATTGAAAACATTCATGTACGCATTTGTATTTACTCATGTAACTTTTCTGTAAGCAGTCCCGTGGCTCAGAATGCCAAATGTGAAAGAATTTTCCGTGCATTCGCTGACCCCTCCCTTCTTAGATAACTTTAGAAAGCTACTACTTCGCTCTGTCTTCTCAAATGTGCTTTCCTTTTAGCCCCAGAGCTCTGTGTTATAATTTTAATTCATCTCTATTTACCAATGAAATCCCATATTTATGATTTCATGTATTCAAGTATTGTTATCTTTAAGCAGATGTACAATAGAGGTGCCATATAGCAAAACAGTTTATGAATATAGTGGATCTTGATCTGTGTCACCCCCCTTCAACATTCTCACCACCTTTCAATGCACCCCTTCCCTCACTTTTCTTAGTTTTGAGGTGGAGCCCATGAGGTTTTTTTTTTTACTGCATTCTTCCTACTTGCTCCTTCATTTCTCTACCCATCACTCCTAGGCCCACTCCCCTCTTGCAAGTACTAGTTTTCTGGTGCTTATTTTGTTGGACTTGGTATTTCTCCACAATCACACAATTTGAGCTCTTCATGGACATTTTGTAATCACTTGCATACCACTTGAATTTTACTCATAGATTTATAGGCATATTCTATAACTGTGGGAGGGAAACCATGCAACCTTGGTGTCTCTGGGTTTGACTTATTTCACTTAATACAATTTTTTCTGAGTCTTTCCATTTCCTTGCAAATGGTACAATACCATTCTTTGATGGTTGAGTAAAATTCTACTTTTATACATATACCACATTTTCTTGATCCATTTGTCTGCTGAGGGCCATCTGAGTCCATATTTTGGCTATGGGCAATAGTGCTGTAATGAACATGATGCTTTACTATATTCTGGTTTGTAATCTTTTGGATAAATGCCAGGAGTAGAACTGTTGGATACTTGGATAAGTCTATGATTAGTTCCTTGAGAAACTTCCCTATTGCCTTCCAGAGGAGTTGAATAAGCATTTATCCCCCACGACAGTATATTAGATTTCCCTTGTGACTGCCTCCTCACCAGCATTTGTTATTGTATCTTTCTTATTTTGATACTGGACTATTTCAATTGCTTTTACTTTTAATTCTCCCACTAATTCTCCTCTTCCTATACCCTTCCCGTGTCTAATGGAATTATTTTTAAATATCAATCAGCTACTTGTCATCTGCTGTTTAAAAAACTCTCTAGTTAATTCTTTTTACAAAGAAAAGAGAACCTAAGTCCTAGTGCAGTTTTTTTTCATCACGTCACTGATGCTTCCAAGGCTGAGGACTCTTCTCCATTCATTGTCCTAGGCTTCGCATTTCCTAGTTCTTCCTCCTGGGAAGCTGTTACCCAATCTCACAGCCAGGCTCTTGTGATTCTCAGAGCTCATCTGAAATATCATATTTTTAAAAACTTCTTTCCAAATATTCTTTCTGAAACACCATCTGCCATATTCCATGATATACCATTCTTCCTGTTACAAAATATTCTATCCTGCTTCAGAGCACCAACTGTTTCAAAGAATGTCACTTATGCAGTGGATTGCTTTCTTTTTTCAACTTGAATTCTCCCCTAAAAAATAAATATATGCTCAATCAAGATTGAAACATTCATTTCATCTCACTGATTGCTATATTCATTAACCTTAAAGACAGAGAATATCGAAGAACAATAAAGATATGTGTGCTAGATACTTGCATGGATAAATGCCTTGATAAATACAATGTGAGAAATTTCCACATTGACAAGTTTTATTACCTAGATGAGAGAAGTGTAACATTTTTAAAAATCTCAATACTAAATTCAAGACATACTTTCAACTATAGGCAATACATTAATGACAGTTCTTTCTTGCTTCCAAAACCAAATCCTTGACATGTGAGAAGAATCTGGAAGAGAAGAAAGAGGGGAGAGAAATAAGAGAGATGAAATAGCAGGAAAAGATGAAAAAATTCCTACAGGCTAAAACTTAGAGACAAAAGCTAGATATATTCAGGTTTTAAACATCCAATCACTTATTCACCCATATAGTGTCAAATTACAGGTTCTGCAAGGAAGTGTCAGAGTTTTCACAAAATTTGATATGTAAATCTTTATAAATTACAAGGTCGCTTTGATCAAAGAACAAAGAGAGTCATCTCTTTGAGTGACAAACTAGACAATTTTTAAATGACAAAGGCATAACCAGTTGCCTATTTGAGAAACTATGGTATGCTGGGTATTTCAAAATACACATCAGCTCAAATCAGGACAACACAGAATATGTGTCAAGGGATACAGGCAACATTGGATTATTCGTCACATTTTATTAAGAGTCAGGGTAGGGAGGAGTCTGTGCACGATAGCATTAATTTTAGTTGTCTGAACTAGAAAAATCAAATAAAATAAAGACAAATGCAGCTACTGGGCCCCAAACACAACATAGCCTCTGTCAAATGTATTGCATTCAAACAAACTTCAGGATCTCTGCATGCCCTAATGGCCTCTCTTTCAGATCTGCAGGCCATCTGACTCCTTGCCAGCTAATTGCTTTGCAGAAGAGAAGCATTCCAGCAGAGCCTGCTGCTAGAGAGCCTTGAACGTGGTATTTATTTTGCAGTCTTGATTTCTTAAGATAGAGAGGGCTGCTTTTGTGTTTGATTATGTTTAAATGTTGTGGGGTATATTCATGGCCAAAAATACGGACTTGCTAGACAGAACGTTGTGCAAGACCTTTCTGGGGATGGCATGAAATCGACATCATTTCCTTAAGAAGGCTGTGAGATGACATTTGTGGTTGTTCAACACTGTTGTCCATTTTCCCACAAGTGAAAGGAGAGGGAACCATGGCTTCTAACAAGCTCCGATCGCTTCATTGCCACATACTTGAGAAAAAGGAAAAGAAGATGGCTTCCGCTTTTATTTTTCATCAAATTTTGAGCTCCATCTTCATACATTTTTAGTAGGTGCTGTGATCATGAGAGGCAGGTTGAAAGCTTTCAGGCACAAACTGAAGGGCTGAGGCCTGCTCCCCTGAGAAACAAAGCGAAAACTTTTGCTTTACCAATCACAAGATGAGTTAGTTGATTCTTCCTTGGACTGTATTTTCACTTTAAAAAGTGACGGAGAGTCAATCCATTTGTCTCATGAGGTGAATATTCTCTCAGAAGTAAGTGATTGTCTCAGTAAGCAATCGACATCATATGTACAGCCAATGGGATTTGAGCTGGCAAGTGAAAACTAAAAATTTTGGAAAAATTGGAGCTTCTGCCATAAGATTGGCTGTGTTCTAAAATGTCAGAACTTCTCATGACATGATTGGCAATGTTATGCTTGAGTAAAAGACACATCCGAAGCACAAGAAAGACCAAGGGAAGTCTTTCTAACCTAGCAAAAAGAAAAATCTTATGTGGATTTTAGATGCATCATTGCCACTCTGCCACCCATTCTTAAGAAATTTACCACCACTTTATATATGGCATAGCATCAAAGAAAAATGTTCATGATTATCTAAATAGGTATATATAATAATAATAATTATATATTACATATAATTATATGGTAATTATCATTGCAACATAATTTTCTTTTTCACCTCCTTATCTGTTTTATCTGTGTGGTTTTCATAGGCTTAAATATTTAAAGGGCTCGTAACAATCAAAATTAAAGTTACCCGATACTAACCAATATTAATGTAAAGAAAAATAATGGAATTTCCTTCTTCTCTCAATATTATATTTTAGTAGAACATAAACATACATAACATATTTCAAAAATATACAAACATATGACATTATTTTTTCTGAATAAGTAAATAAATAAATAAGTAAACTTTATTTGCTTCCTAATTTAAATTTTTAAATTTTCCTTATATGCCAATTTTCAATGTATTGAAGCTATTGAAGCTTAAATTCTTTGGAGTGTAAATATAGATTTACTAAGGACACAATGTTTAAAGATCATCATTTGTCTTTAAGTTTTTTTATAACTATTTCCATTTGTAAATTCGGACCATAAGATGTAACAATGAATTATTGACATAAGCTGATAAAACATGCCTAAGTTATTTTTTAGATGCCCAATATGTGAAGACTTGTGCTTATAAGCTTTTAGAAAAGTAGTAAGGAATTTTCTTATAGTCATCAGATTAGCTTATCATTCCCAGTAGTATATTCCTCAAAATTAGAGAAAGTACTATGACAATATTTCTAAGTTTTATTGCCCATAACAACATAAATTTATGTGATAAATTTGTAAAAATTAATTCAGTTGCCAAAAATACTTGGTAAACACACCTTTAGACTGAGTAATCTCAGTTGTAAAATTCCAATGTCTGCTCAGATATTATTTAGAAGTAAATGTGTAACTGACCTAAAATAGTCTGTATGTAAAGACATTAATCATAATGTTGTTTTAATAGTAAAACAATACTATGAAAATATATATGACAAAAGTATACGTATATGCATAACATGTACAGTAGCATGTTTTGCAGTCACAAAATCTGATATAAAGTGTTAAACAAAACCACAAGAAAAAGAAAGCAGAAATGACTAAGCAGTATTTGAAAGAAAATCATAATATTAAATAGTTGTATCAGAAAAACATAAAACAAACTACCATATTCTCAAAGTTTCACAAATAGATAATTGGCCAAAATCAAAGAAAAGAGACAAAGGTAATAAGGATTGGGCCAAGATGAATGGAACAGCAGCATAAACAGTAGCAGACTTTTAGGAAATCACAAGTAGGCTATTTAATAAGACTACATACCAACTAAAGATGAATGCTATATTAATCAAGGTCATTAAGAAAACATCTGAGACCCACTTTAGGTTTCTTAACAAGAAGTAAGAATCATCAGCAAATTTAGCAATAAGACAATGCATCCTGAATATAGACTGCTGTTTAAAAGAGACTAACACAGACAAGTTGATGGGCAGGTAACAAAATGTCAGAAGAAATAATCAAAGCCAGATAATTATCAGTGAATTAATATACACAACGGGTGTTGACAACTATGACCCTGGAGTCTGATCTAGACAAGAACCTTTTTTTTGGCAAGTACAGTTGTAATGGAATAACTTATAACTGATAACTATAGAACAGGGAAAATTTAAGAAAATTTATGAATGTTGGAAATTATAAATGCTTGCAAGAATGTAGAACCAAAGAAAAGCTTCTTCATTTCTGGTGAAAGTCTTAAATGGTGCAAATACTTAGACAACAGCTTGGTAGTTCCTTACATAACTAATTATACTTTTACCATTGGTTCCAGCAAACCCAGTCCAAATATACTCATTTACTTAAATGAGTAAAGAAAGTATGTCCACACAAAAATCTGTAAGGAAATATTTATAGTAGATTTACTCATAATTATTTGAGTTCCAAGCAACCAAGATATCTTTCAGTATATAAAAGGATACATAGACTTTGGTATATCTAGATAATTCATGTTCACTACTAAACTGATATGAGCAACAAATGAGAAAAAATTCAGGGAGGAAGCATAAAGATGTACTATTTCAATAAAAGAATACAAACTGAAAGGTCTTCATTTTGCATGACACCAACTATATGACATTTTAAGGAAAGTATACCCGTAGGCAGTAAAATGATTCATGGATCTAAAGGGCTGGAGCGATGATTTGAACAGGTGGAGCACAGAGGCATACCAAAACCATGATACTATTCTATATGCTATTCCAGAGGTGAATAAATGTGTCTATGTATTTCATAACCCATAGTCTACAGTGTAAAGGACCAAAGTACAGATTGAGTGATACAGTAACAAATACACCACTCAAATGTGGAATGTAAAGGCATGTCGTTCATATACTATGCATGTAAAATTACTCCACGAGCTGAAGTCTGTAAGGATTTGTTACTGTCGTGTTGGGGTGGGGAATCTATTATCAGCAAAGGAAATATTCTGCTTGTATCAAGCAGTGGTCCTTTTACGGTCTAAAGAACAGATAAAGTGTCAATTTTATATGCAATTAAACCCATATGAAAGAAAAAAAACCCATATGAAAATACTAAAACTGACCTTCCTATCCAAACCCGGATCTGAGCAAAACCAAAGCCCCTTTAGCAAAAGAAAATGGCTGAGAGAGAAAAGAAATGGGTTGTTTTCAAAAATTCTTTGACTTATTATAATTCTCCAAAGTGGGGGTAGGGCACAAGAGCCTATGTTTTTGCGTTTAACTGAATCTGATGGTTAATTTTTCCAACTTGAATGGGCCAGAGTATAATCCCATATTCTAAGAAAGTCTGTGACAATGTTTGATAGAAAACGTCGAGTGTGCAATCTCCTGTGCTTCACAAAAATGTTTCAACAGAATAGAGGCGAGTAGAACAGAGTTCTCCCTGTCCCACTGTCAGGCTAAAAGACGCGCCTTCACTACCTTCCCACTCTGAGGTAGGCTGAAGTTGACATCACTGGAGTTTTAGACTGGCTCAGAACCGTAGCACTGGTCTCCTCATCTCTATCTTGATGACAAGACATCAGAAATTCTCTATCCTTACAATCACATGACCCAGGTCTTCATCGTACCTCAACCAACTAAAAAAGAGTCTCTGTCCATTTCAGTATGAACTCCACCATCTAAAGTCATTTTTCAGCCAATATTTTTGAAGCTTTTTTTATATGAGAAATACATGAATTTGAGGGTAGGGTAGAATATTACAGATGAAGCATGTTAAAACTCTTATCCCCAATATAATGCTAGTTAGAGTAAGATCCTTTAAGGGAAAATGATGGTTAGATGAAACAATGACAGAGGGGAACTCTTCGTGAGATTATTTTTTTATATCAAACCTCTCTCTCTGTCTCTCTGTGTCTCTGTGTCTCTGTGTCTCTCTGTCTCTCTGTCTCTCTCTGTCTCTGTCTTTCTCTGTCTCTATCTGTCTCTCTCTGTCTCTCTCTGTCTCTCTGTCTCTGTCTCTGTCTCTCTCTACACACACACACACACACACACACACACACACACACGATACAGGGGCTCAGCAAAGAGACAGCTGTCATTATCAAGAAGAGCTTCCTGTTTTGGAAGTTCTTCACCTAGAACATCCCCCAAATTCATGGATTGCTCGTAAGGAGAATATGTTCAAATATTGTGAATGAAAGTCTAAATCTACTTTAGTCAGTAGAATTCATCCTGAAATAGATGAGGAGACACAGTGTTGTAGTAGAATAGAGGCTCAGTAGCTATGTGCATATGATTGTATAAAATGCCATTTATCAAAACGAATCCCCAGAAATGGAAGCAAGAGAGTTTTTGTTATTTGGCTTTTTTCCCATTTCTTGCTGTTTCGTTTTCTGTACCTTTTGTATTACATGTAAGTTTATCTGTTTGGTGAGAGAGTTGGGGGAGCACAGAAATGATGAGGCAAGGCGTGAACGAACAGCAAACAGCAATGATAGTCACTAGACACTATGTTTACAATGTTTAGAATATACAACTTGTGTGGGGGTTGAGAGGGAACCCTGGGGAAAAATGAGGGAAGAGGTGAGATCGTTCAAAACAAAATGTACTCCTTATTGGACTCATGTAATTGTAACCCTCCTGTACATCTTTATAATAACAATAAAATTTAAGGGGGGGAGGGAGAAGACTTCAAAATGAAACCAACCTTGTTAACATGTGTAGCTTGGACATTCTCAACATTCTCAGTGGAAAGCTGAATTTCTCTTGTTTAAGCTGCACAGTCTATGGCGTTTGGCTATACTTAAATTTGGTATATAGCCAATGTAAATCAATATGTAGGGTGATTATGAAAGACACATGTGACCTTCAGATTTATATTTTCTTTTCTATTTAATTCTTCTATTTGCTTGTTGTTTGATTGGTAGGTTGGTTGGCTGGTATCATGCGTGAACTTAATGCCTTCAACTTATATGGCTTGCTTTATTGCCTGATATGCTCCTAGTTCAGCCATACCTCCAGTCTGTCTTTGTACTGATTCATTGGAAACAAAATCTCCTGGGCTTTTCTGCACAGGCTGGCTTTGAACGGCAGTCTTCAGCTTCATTAGTATATGGGCTTAAAAACATAAGCCACCAATGTCTGGCTTTCATTCTCTTTTCTAGAATAGATTATAAAGCAAAGGTGATTGAGTATTGTGTGGTACCGGTAAGTATTTTCAATTTTGAAGCTAGATTTTTCCACACATTGATCACTTATTTTACCATTTTCTGACAATAAATATTAGGCAAGCAGAGAAGATTAATTCTTTCATTTGTTTCTTCAGCAGATAACCATAAATTGTAATAAAATCTTCTTTGTAAGATTATAGAAAAAATTATATGGGATAATAGTAATTATTTCAGTAGAGCAAATGCCTAATATAGCAAAAGTTTCCTAAGGAGGATTCATGCACATCCACATAACCTTAAACAATCATAACTTTATTTAATTCCCTGTACATTTATATGCTTGCTTTCCTGCTTTGCCCTTCAAGTTCTGAATCACCTGCTTTGCCCTCAGCCTGCAGAGCCATCAGCCTTTCCATTGTATCTAAAGGAGGATGGATCTCTTCTAGTTCTCTGCAGGAAGTGTCTGGCTGCAGCAAGGTAACATTAAAATGCAAAAAAACAAGGGAAAAATGGAAACACCTCTAATTTTAGTTTGCCTACTGATTAGCAAAATAAAAAAGCATGCTAGCAAGTGGAGAGTACTGGCATTCTATGTGGCTTGGTCCGGTGTGAGGTCTGACTACACACTCTTCCTGCTCTCTGTTTGGAGAGTTCTGTGTTCCTCTGGGCTCTGGCAGAGATATTATTTTGTTTTATTGTTTCCCTCCATGGCAAGTGCACAAATCTAAATGTCTGGCCCAGGAATTTGAACCATGGTAGTAATGTTGCCTGTTAGTCAACTGATTTGCAATCCACAAAGATATTTTTCTATGTAAACTCAACTCCTATCCAAGCCCTGTAAGACTGGCAGAGTATTTCCACCCATTTTGTAGATGAAGAAATTGTATTCTGTCCCAGGGTGTAGAGCTCTGGCTGAGAGAAGCCATACTGTATCTATGGATACATTTTCAGGCATAACGGCCTATGTGTGGGGATGAGTGAATGAATCAGCAAGTTCATGCAGATGAGCTGGCACCTGGGGAAAGGTAGAGCTATGCAGACAATATGGTCCAGCTGACATGCTCACCAGCTTTGCCACCTTTGGACTGTCACTGCCTCTGTGCCTGATGACACCTTTGTGGGTATTTAAGTTGCAGATGAGTTCCTGGGATATCCAAGTGCTCATTAATTGCAACTGCCATCATTTTCTTCTCTCTTCTCCAGCTGCTACCAAGACTCATTGCTTAGACTCAGCAACCATCATAGCTTGCTGGGCTTGGAAGCTGAGTGACTTTGATTGTGAGTTATGGAAGCATCCTTTTCTGCAAAGAGAAAATCTGATTTATTAACTCATAATGATCAAGCTTAAAAGTAGAATGTACCGGGGCCAGGAGTTTGGCCTAGTGGTAGACTGCTTGCCTAGCATGCATGTAGACCTGGGTTTGATTCCTCAGTACTACATACATAGAATAAATGCTGGAAGTGGTGCTGTGGCTCAAGTGGTAGAGCTCTAGCCTTGAAAAAGTCCAAGGACAGTGCTCAGGCCCTGAGTTCAAGGCCCAGGACTGGCAAAAAAAAATTACTCCCATTCATCTAAAAAATATTTTTGTTTATAGTGCTCAGGGAAATCAGGCAATGAGAAGAGAGAGGATTTACTTGAATTCACAACGTTCAACAGAATACACAACTTTAGTAGTTGGCTTCCATACCATGTCCTACCTCTTGTAATCCAAACTTGTATTTTCCTACTGTATTAGCCTTAGTAGTAGTTTATGCCTCCATCTTAATTATTAAGGAATTAATAATTGCATCCAGGTTAATAACTGTCTCTAGGCACTAGTGGATCATGTCTGTTAACCCAACTATGCAAGAGGATGTTACAAGGAGGATTGTGGTTCCAGACAAACTTGGGCAGGAAGATGCACTAGACTACATCTCTGGAGGGACCAGAAAAATCATGGCGGGCAGAGTGTTCCAAGCGAGCTAACATGAGACACTGACTTAAGCTAAGGTAGAATCAAAATTATAATGATTTGTTAAAATGTTTGGGACCCATTGTGCACTGTGGATATACCAAGTAAGAAGTCTCCCAAATGTCGAAAACACAATCCCAGGAGTCTCGGTATGGGACTGCTCTGTATACACTTACAAACCAGCAAATCTATGGCTTTCTTGCCTCTTGTGGAAGAGAAGAGTAATCCTGATGTGGAAGCGAGAGGCAACGTCAATCTTTGTAGGGACTTCACCATTTGTCAGCAGGTTTAAGCCTATAGAAAAACTGAAAAAAAGTCATTTGCAAAGATGTCTGATGTGATGGTTATCTCTAGGCATTTTTTGCTGAATGTGATGAATTTATTGATTCATAAGCAGGAAACTACAAGGTCAGGTCTGTTCTATCTGATGGCTTTGGGTTGAATAGCATCTAAAGTTGAGGCAGTGTTTCCTAAGAAAAACCACACAGAGTCTGAATCAGGAAAGCTTACCTAGGCTATCTCCAGACACAAAAAGGTGTTATTATCTGCCATGGCTGTTAGGTAATGGTAGGTGTTGGAGACTGGTCGGATTTGGGGCATGCTATGAATACAACCCACACAGTTTAGTAATAGGTGAGGGAAATGCTATATAAGAAAACAGAAGTGAAAAGGCTCCAAGGATTCAGGCTGAGTCGTCAGTAAAATATAATTTCTACTTAAGTGTAAAAGCAAAGATCAAAGAAAGAAAAAGTTGGAAGCAAAATGCCAGGAGCTCATGTTTGAATGTTAAGTACGTGTACATCATGGCTCACAAGGAGATAATCAGTTATCGCGATGAGTATGAACTTTGGAAGAAGAGTCTTGTCTGGAATATGAGCTTGGACTCACCCTTTGCTGGCATAAGTGATGGTCCGAGCTCTGGGCCCCCTCTTCTAGGCTGGTGCCCTATCATTAGCCCGCCCCTCCTCCGTGCTGGATTTTTCATGGGTTGTTATTAACCTATGATTTAGCTTCCCTGCGGACCCACCTGATCTGCGATTCACCTGATTTTAGGCCTCCTTGTCTTCTCTGGATGACAGACACATGCCATTGCATGTAGTTTCTGTCTGTAGAGATGGAATCTCATTGACTTCTCAGTCAGAACTGGCCTGTTATCATTGTCCTCTCACATCTTTCCACACGATTGATGGAGGTACTTTTACACCCATGCTTCGGTTGAGAAGCAGTCTTGGGAAGTTTATTTTCCAGGCTGCCTTGAATTGTGCTCTTTCTGTTCTCAGCCTCCTGAGTAGCTGGGATAATAAAACACAAGCCACCTTGGCTTGGCTACCTTCGCTAGCCTTTGAAATAATGATTAGGAGTGGTATCATCAGGAGGCTGCAGAGGGAAAGGAGAGAGGAGTGAGTGTTGAGGGAATAGACATGCATCCACCAGGAAGACAAGAAACAAGAAAGGGGAAGGGGGAGGATAAAGGTTGCAGCCAGGGAGCAGAAGGGCAGCGTTATACTCTGGAAGCTTATGAAAACCTCTACTTGATCCAAATAAAGGGGTGGGAAGCATTAGGACTGTCAAGTGCAGCTGAGGCATTGAGAAGGAGGACATGGAGGAAGCGACAGGATTAATCAAGAGCAACGTTATCAGTCTCTTCCCTGGCATCCTGACCTTTACACCCGAGTTGTTTTCAGTCCTCTGTGCATTCAGGATTCCAACTTAAGGGCACAAGGTCCTCTGCAATAGTTTACTGAAGTCTGATAAACTTCAATGTGGTTATATGTTTAAAAAAAAAACAGCTGGGTATGGTGACTCACCACCTATAATCCTAGCTATTCAGGAGGCTAAGATCTGAGGATCATGGTTCAAAGCCAGCCCAGGCACTAAAGAACATGAGACTCTTATCTCAATTAACCAGCAGAAAATTAGAAGTGGGGCTCAAGGGGTGAGGCAGTAGTAGCCTTGAGCTGAAGAGCTCAGGCCCAGAGTTCAAGTCCCATGACCCACAAAAAAAAACAAAAACAAAAACAAAACAACAACAACAACAACAAAAAAAGCATGTGGTTGTACTTGTATTAGAGAATGTTAAGTGGTTTGAGTGAGGCAAAGTTAAGCATCAAGGCTGCGTTCACATTTAATGTGCTTGTTCCTTTTGCTGGAGACATTTATACTGTCTCAGGCAATGTACCTGGCTCAAGGTCAGTATTCAATTAATGAAAGAATGGCATCACATGTGTTTCTTTTACCTATTGTCCACTGTTAGTTGACACTTTTTAAATGACAAGGATACCAGAAATGTCAGATGACTGAAAAGTCATGGTGACTTTGTGTCTGTGTCATTTCCAGTGCAAGTAACAACATCATGAGTTGTAAAATCAAAAATCCTCATGTGAATTAATCAATACAACTCAGTGTTATTATGTAATAATTTAAGAGCATTTTTCATCTCCATTATCTCATTAAATTCTTAAGGTTGTTAGTATTATCCTCTAGGGATACATAATTCATAACTCAGGTCATCTAAGATTGGGCTCATTTCTACTTTGACATTATCCAAATAAGCATTTATTTTGAGTAACAATAAATATATTAATGTTGTATGCCAAAGGTTCAGATGTTCTTTTTACTTGTTCTATGTTGATATTTACTCATGGAGAACTTGTGGCATCATATTAGGGTTCTTCTCTATAAATAATCAAGGCAGACCCTCCTATTCTACTCAAATCTCAGTTTGCCCACAGTTAAGAACTCCTGTCAAAGCTTTAGACTTGATCTTCTGATGGGTTATTGTTTCTCACCTGAGAATTTTCCCCTGCAGAGGTTCAGAAAGACTGCAATGGATAACAGGAGATGGCAGTGAGAGATGGGGGGGGGGTCCCTGGTGTTGAAAGGGCACCCGACAGCAAGCCCATGGAGAGAAATGTGCCTCTAACCAGAGACACCTGTAGCCTTGGGATAAGATTGGTATAATCACATTTCAAGGATGAACCAAATCTGAGACATGACATACATCCTGGATTGTAACCCACGTTCTTGGAACTAACCTGCCTTAGAGCCTGGCTGCTGTGTGCTATGTCCTGATACCTTCCTGTGATTCCTCAGTGACAAGCTGTCTTGTCCATCAGCTGTTGTCATGGATCCTTTGTTCTGATCCATTTCCTACTCATTTCGAAGCAGGCATCAGCAGAGCAAGCATATTCACCCAATTCAAAATAACTCTAAGATCTACAATCTGGTCAGCTAAGTAACCCAGAGTCCCATCTGTAAATACCCTCGCCTGTGGCTCAGCTGCCACCAGAAGTGGTAACGGAGCGGTTGCTGCTGGTGGCTCTGAGCTACTGGTTCTGAATAGAATCCCGGGAGTTGTGGGGGTGCTGGAGAGCCTGAACCACCGTCAGTGACACTGGGCTAATGCCAGCATTGCTGCCAGAGCCCAGAGGGCCTCAGGCATTAGCTGCACCAATGCCAAGATTATGGGAGGGAGGGAGGAGATAAGCCCCACTTGCTGCCTTCTTTCTCCCTGCCAAGTCCTCAAGTTGGCAGGATTTGGGGAATATATAAAGGATCCTGCCTCCTTGAAAGTCAAACATCAGAGAAACATGCAAGCTAGGCTGCAGAGCAGAGGAGAATAATAATTATGATTCGTGCTCAGGGTTCACTGTTATCCTTTTGCTATTGTACTGATATCACTTTTTAATAAAAATTACCAAGACCATTAGTCCTCTCTTCCAGGGGCCTACTAAAGTAATAGGTAGGGAATAGAAAACAGTCTACAATACATAAGGAAAATGTGGCATATGCACACAACAGAATTTTACCTATCCATTAGAGGAAAAAATGGAATTGTACTATTTGTAAAGAAATGTAAATAATTGGGGAAAAAGTTATGTTAAGTGAAATATGTCAGGCTCAGAGGAAGAAAGGATACATGTGATCACTTATATGCAGAAGGTAGATATTGCCTATAAACTTAAAAGTAAGAAAGTGGTATGTCATCCAGGCATTTACAAATATATTTACCAAAATATGGTAGGTTCAAATGAGACCACAAATAGTGTAATTCCTTATAAAGTCAAAGACAAAGTTCAAGAAAATAAACACCAGCAAGAAGGTACTTGAAAGTGGTAGGGTAGAGAAATGGGTTAATTAATGAAAAGGAGAAAGGGGGGCGGGAGATACAGACAAGAATTGAAGACAAAGGGTGAGCAAATGCATCAGTGATACTAACTGGAGACCATGTGGAAAATGAACTATATAGCTGGGCATGGTGGCTCACACCTGTCATCCTAACTACTCAGGAGGCTGAGATCTGAGGATCAAGGTTCAAAGCCAGCCAGGGCACATGGTCCGTGAGACTCTTATCTCTAATTAACCACCAGAAAACTGGAAGTAGGATGTGGATAAAGGGATAGGGTGGTAGCATTTAGCTGAAGAGCCCAGGGACAATGCTCAGGCCCAGATGACCCAGGATGGACCAAAAATAAGTAAATAAATAAGAAACTGGGAAAGGGCAAGGGAAGGAGAGACAATGTTCACAAAAAGATGTGATCTTTATCTGACATAAAACTGCTCCCACCTTCTGTATATGACCTTTACAGTAACCATTTTAAAATGTGAAAAAAAAAGAATCCAATGTGTATTCTACAAAATTAAGGAATGTGAGATAAAGGGTGGGTTGCAAGGCATAAGTGAGAACATTGAAACAGGCTACGTTAAACGGCAACACTTTTGAACAACGATTTAAATAGAATAAGATAAAGAAATAAAATTCAATGGGGTTGGATGAAAGCCCTCGCTCCCATTCTGCTCTGTTCTGGCCTCATGGGCCTCAGCTCTTCTTTGTGAGTGAAACCATTTTAAAATGTGACTCTTACCCTTATGAAACTTGATGACATTTTAGTAAGGTTCCCGACTTTAAGGCATCTAAAACATTTTTTTTTTTAATTTTGGCCAGTCCCGGGCTTGAGCTCAGGGCCCTGTGCACTGTCCTTGGGCTTTCTCAAGGCTAGAGCTCTATCACTTGAGCCACAGCACCACTTTCCGCCTTTTCTATGAGCAATCGAACCTGAGACTTCATGCATGCTACACAAGCAGTCTAACACTAGGTCAAATTCCCAGCCATCTAAACCAATTTTTATTTTTTTTAAGATTTAATTGTTTATTGTTCCTTCAGATGTAGCTTTTGACATATACTTCACAATGGAGGGTCTGAAATTGTGGTTTTCCTGATTTATAGGATTTCTTAGTTAAAATGTCTGCTGAATAAATATGGGTTTTGTTTTGAGGGAAAAAAGTAAAGGCAAAAACAAATGTTTTCAGCAAACATATCCAATAAAGAATTTCTATCTAGCAATGTACGACTCAGAATTTAATCTGAAGATATATAATCCAAATAAAGATGGGGAAAAAATGGATGCTTCACCAAAGTATTTACTAATGGCCAATATCAAGAAAAAGTTCTCAGATTTACTGATCATGAGGAGAATTCAAACGGAAGGCAACATAATGAAATCTGACATACTAAACAGAAAGAATAGAATGAAGACTGAAAATATCAGTGACAGTAAAATATGTGATAATTGAAAATTTCACACAATGTATTTTTCTTGCTGTGATTAGTAAAACAGCACAGATACTTAGCATTTCAATATGAAATTATACATAGACTGAACTTATGACCTTGGGATGCCCTTTTCCTGAATCATTGAATACCTGGCATGCCACTGTGCTGAGGGCCACACACACTTCATTGACTCCTAAGAACCTCAGTTTTAGGATGAAAAGGATTATTTTTACGTGCTTTCTTTTATCCTCTTTTTTTTCTGCCTGTCCTACAAAAGAGAAAACAGCTGCTAATGGACAAATTAACTTAGCAATTAAAAAAATAGCAATGAACAACACAAATATTTTAGCAAGCTTGAGAAAATGGATGCAAATTGGCCTCAAACCACCAATGGTGCTATATATGTCTCAGACTCCTGGTCTTATTTGGGAACGAGACATTAAACATTTGTCCTGTTTTGAGTGTCTCTTTCTTTTCTTAGGAAAAGCTTTTCTTTTCAGCTGAATTGATTGCCTTTCTTCTCCTATCTTTCTCTTCCTTCTTGTCATTCCTCTCATTTTCCTTTTTTTCTTTATCCTTCATAATCTTTATCTTCTTCAGATTTTATTTATTGAGATTTTTGGCACTAATATGATATACATTGAGACCCTTTACATGTGCTAAAATAAATTTGCTTTTCTTCCTGTCTTTATAATTATATCTTATTACACTTCTGTTCTTTGCTAGGTTATATAACTAAATTCTAACCAGCAATTATTCTCTGACTTGAGTTATTTTTGCCTCTATGCTTATATGAAAATCTTTTTACCACATAATAACCTAATAATGACAGCTCACTAACTGTAACCCTGCTAGAGTTTGGAGAGGAATCTTGTATCTTCTTGATTCTTCTAGTCCTTCCTTACCTTCTTCTTAGGTCTTTAACACTAATATACAAAGCAGAATCCATTATACACAACCCTACCTCTACTACTTTCTTCATTTCTTATTACTCAAGTTGATAGAAGGCTCTTGGGATTTTAGTAGGAGACAGTAATTTTCTTCTTTTAGGGCACAGCTAGATATAAGTGATGGGAACATATAAAGAAAATTTAAAATGGGTCTTTGGGAGAAAACACTATACTGTAGAATTTCTTGACATGATATATTTACCTTATTCCTGTAAAATGGAACTAGGGTTAGGCATTATTCATAGATAGGGCCAGCTCATACTCAAATCCCAGTGGCAAATGTCATTATAGTTTATTGAAAGTATATTTGTAAGGCAGATGTACACTGGATTGATTAATCTACACAACAAGATAAGTAAGAGTTTTCATTACATACATGTTACCAGTCAGTATGAACTCCATGATAAAGAGAAGAAGAAGGTTCCAGAAAGCAGAAATCCCTTGGATCAGGAATGGTGCAGGAATTACAAGAACCTTCCTCTTCTTCAGTGTAGCACGAGATGACAGTGACCTAGTAAAGCGGAAGAGATATCTGGAGTTGTTCTGTTGATCAGCAGGATCAGACTCACCTATGTTGAGCACCTTTGAGATTTCACTCCTGCTGTTTGTCCATTCTGAGCTGTTGTCTATTAGGCTTTCTCCTAAGCAATAAAATGTTTAGGGAAAAAAATGTGCAAACCATAACAAAAAGGGCAGAATGAGAAAAGCACTAAAACCTTATGTCTAGGCAGAGGAGGAAAAGAGAACAATACAGATGAATGTGAATACAAATTGAGTAGAATGTGAATTGTAGTAACGTGGATCAATGTCATTGTCATCCATGTAATCAAGGTTGATGATCCTAGAGAGTGATTTAAATTCTATAATTAAAACCAAGGCACATTTAAGATACTAGCCATCAGAGATGATGAAATGAGGATCACATAAATCACGAAAGTGGGAAACATTTTGCCAAAAAAGGAACTTGAAAGATGGCCCTCAAAGTTGTGACCTAAGAGAAAAGAAAGGATTGGAAATCTTGCAGAATACCCCAGTTTTCAGAGCCAATATCTTACAGTCACTTCAAAGCATCCATTTTCTCACTTAATGGAATCTTGTAGACCAAACAATGTAGAACAAAAGTGCACAGAGAAAAGAAACACAGCTAATTAGGGAGTGACAAGGATTGTGCAAAAATAACATGGTCAAAAATTAGAACTAGCCATGTGTCTTCAAGAACTAAGAACATAAGAAGGAGAGTGTGGCTGGAGAGCAAGCCCTCTGTGGAGTAACTGAAATAATAAGTTGAAAGGGTGTGCAGTTATTTGGGAACAGGAAAAAGGGGAAACATTAGAATGAGTCCCTAAGACAGATGTGTATCTATGTGTGCAAACAGACACCTCGTTCTCATCAAATGTCTGCAGAGAGAAGAACCATCACATCCTATGTATGTGTGTATTTATTTTGTTCATCACTGGGATTCTGGAATCCCTGAGTGATCCTTTTAAGAAATAACAACAGCCATTTCCCACCATTAAAAGTAGTTTTTACATTATTTGCCTATTTACTCAAAATTGGAAGCCAGTGCACTTCCAATTACAGTATGGCAGAATAGAATTATTGAAAACAAATTTTCCTATTAAGTGATCTTTTTAAGAGATCATTTCACCTTAAAGCAGAATTTTTTTTTACCTCAATATTGAGTATCCTTCTTATGACTTTGTAAACCTGAGCGCTGTCCTTGGGCTTTCTCAAGGCCAAGGACTTGAGCCACAGCACCACTTCTGGCTTTTTTCTATGTATTGGTACCGAGGAATTGAACCTGGGCCTTTGTGCATGCTAGGCAAGCACTCTAACATTAGGCCAAGCTCCTGGCCCCTAAAATTTGAGTTTAAAATTTATTTAATGCACATTATGAACATTATTTTTATGACAGTAAAAAGACAGGATGAATTAATTAGCAAATGAAATAATTCTATGAAGATCCCGTATATTCTGGTTCTTTCTTAGGCACCTTGTGTCCTAATTTGTGAAGCAAAAATGACTGCAGTAGACAATATTCATATCCCTTTAAAAATGTTAGAATTTCATGAGTGTGACTTTGGAAATTTTATAGGAAAATGTTAAAATTAATCATGATTTGACAATAGATATAATGAAGCCAATATTAGTAAATATGAAATATTTCATAGAATATTTATGAGGGTACAATGATAAAAACAAATGTTACTATTATACTTATCTTGGTAACTCTTGTGGTAGAGGGAGGAGGAAAAAGGAAAAATAATATCAATACCTAGTTGCAACCACCTTCAGGAATCATAATATTAAATGCTTTGTTGATATAAAAAAAACAGGTTCCAGTATTTGCAACCACTTCTTCCACCAACAATGAAATATTCAGCTTCCAGATATGCTTGTTGTTCATTGCTGCAGGTTTCTGTTTCATCTGAAAAATAAAAAATCAAGCCAGTCAATGTATTATCTTTTCTCTTGCTATTCTGTCTTCGGTTACAAAGATGTCACCGAGATATCAGATGGGTAAAGAAAAGATCTTATTGTCTACCCTACTAGGACATCTTAATTTTAATTTTTGTAGTCATATTTTTAAAAATTAAAAAAGTAACATGTAAACTTGACTAATATATTTTATTCAACTCAGTCTATTCAAACACTGCCATTTTAATATTTTATGAAAAATGATTAATGGAATATATTATATTCTCTCATCCTAGTAAATATTGAAAGCCAGTGCATATTTCCACTGTATAATAGCTCTGTTTGAACTATCCAGATTCCTAGTATCTGTGTCTATATATCTCTACCAGAGTGGAAAATACATCTCTAGATGTTTGAATTATGTGCTCCTTAGATGGAGGGATCTATTTGATCATTATTTCACCAAAAAGATAAAGCTATGACCCCTTCCCACTTTTCATCTTATGACAATAATCACTTTTTCTCCCAATTTCATAAGAATCGAGCTAGCACGATGAAGATACACTCAAGTCACACATGACATTTTTCTATGAAAACCTCAGCTGTCTGATATGTCACGAGGCCTTCCTGCCCTTCTCTGAGACTCCATTTCCTCATCTGTAAGGTGGAAATCATCTTGCCTCCACACCACCTTCCTCAGAGATTTCAAGGCGGGACTGAGAAACAAATGAGATGAGAACCTACGATTGCTTTATGAGCAGTGAAAATCTGTGTGGGTGAGGACCCTGTCTGCAATTAGTGTTCCAGAGCTTTCTATTTCCAGTGTACAGAATCCTCCTCATTCTTGGACATCTGCTGCGTCCATAGCTACTTCTTTCTTAGTAAGCGCTGCTACTGACATGGTGGAAACCTGATCAGTGGCCATGGCATGGATTGAGGAGTGACAGCAATCCCAGTGGGAAGTGCTCTCCCCAAGCATATGTATTTACACTGAATTAGAATCCTCTGGGAAGTCTCCATACAGCCGAGATTCCACCATGCCATCCATCACCAGAGAAGCTCGGTGAACCTGGGTCGGAAGCGGACCCACACTGATGACCCTATTTGAACTTGGCCAAATCACTTAGCCTCTCTGAACTTGGCTGGTGAAACCTAAATTGCATTAATGGAACATTTACCTTACAAGCCCGTTCATGAGGAGAAAATGAAAGCTCTTCTGAAGTTCATGATTCTTCTTCTTATTATTATTTTTTTTTACAATGAAACCAGGCATAAACCTGTATTGGCCAGATGGAGAGAATCAAGCAGTAGTCTGAATTCTGCTGCTGCTGCATTGATTTATGCAGAAAAGGTCAGTAAACCTCCATCTCTAGCATGAACTTGCCCCTTAGGGATGCATCCAAAAGTCATTTCTCTGCATAGTATGAATTATTTTAGGGGCAGAAATACAATGCACACACCAAAAAATATTCTGGTCTTCATGGGGAACTACAAATCAAACAAGCACATCAAATACTTTGTAGATCCAGGAATGCTGATAGTACAGAGAAATGAAGCCAGCTGAGGCCATAATGAAACTGACATAGAGGATATGTGACATGAAGTGGTGTCAGAACTGTGGTAGAAGCATTTTAAACAAAGGAAGCAGACCAAGAGCGCAAGCAGGAAAGAGCATGCTTTTTTTGTAAATAAATAAATAAAAATGGGTAAATGACTTCATGTGTCTTGGCCTTGAACAAATTCTTGCAAAAATAAACATATTTCTGATGAATCTCATCTGCAGTCTGTGGTGGTTATGTTTGCCAGGGTTCCATAAAGCACTGTTATATAAAAGCACGTGACATCCTGAGATTATGAGAACTGTGAAGATGTGAGAAATCAGTTTATATCAGCATGCCTCTGCATCTGTCCTCTACATTCCTGATACAATAACCCTCCAGCCACACATAGCCAACTTCACTTCATCTGCAGGGCACATCACTGGGCCCTCCCCATTTTCTAATTCAATCCAAACTTCTACTTTTAATTTTAAATGAAGTAACAGATGGGGCTTTTAGAAGAATACTAAGAAAGAATGTTAAGGTCTTATCATGATTCTGTTTCATTCTCTGAACAGGAAGAGAAAGAATTCTCAGCTTTGGATATTTGTCCCTAAAACTATGTCTGACAGTGCCTACAACTGGCCTTCTCCTGTGTCCTTTGGTGAAACTCAACAAGGAGGTGAAGATGCAGCATTTCTCTAGGTTTCTGACCAGATCAGTTTCTTAAGTGGATTGGGAAACTGTGGATTTGGTTGTAGAAAGCAGAGTACATTAGTGACCTAAAGGGGTCTTGAAGAATGTCATAACCTAGGGGCCTCAATTACCTATCTTTCTGGAGGACAGAAGTGTACAGTCAAAGTACAATTACAGTTTGTGTCTGATCAGCATTCTTTTTTGGAATGGCAGATGGTAGTTTCTCACTGTGATCTTCATGGCCTTTATTCAGTGTGTTTTGGAGGCAAGATATTAGACAGGGGCAGTGACAGAGACAGAAAATAAGCTATGTTTTGTGTTTTCTCTCTCTTCTTATAAAGATAGTAACCATATGCACCTCTATCTCTGCCTCTATTGCTCTATCATCTATCTATCTATCATCTATCTATTATCTATCTGTTCATGTATCTCTCTATGTATCTATGTATCTATTTATGTATGTATCTATGTATCTCGATCTATCTATCTATCTCCTCATCTGTCTTTATAATACAATAATATGGTCGCCATAGTTATCAGTGTTCTCACATTGGTTTTATTATAATAACAAAATGAATTTTCTCTGATAATGACAACAGAGGCAGAAAGAAAAAAGAAAGAAAGAGAGAAAGAAAGAGATAAGGAAAGAAAGAAAGAAAGAAAGAAAGAAAGAAAGAAAGAAAGAAAGAAAGAAAGAAAGAAAAGGGGAGGGAGGGGGAGAGAGAAAGAAAGAGAGAGAGACACAGAGAGAGAGACAGAGAGAGAGACAGAGAGAGAGAGAGAGAGAGAGAGAGAGAGAGAGAGAGAGAGAGAGAGAGAAAAAAGAAAAGAGCATAATTCTACTGAAGGCCACATGTTCACCATCGGTGAATGAATGAATATTCATTCATTTATCTTCCTCTTTTGCTTTTACATTTACAGTACTTGCTTCTACTTAAAAATAAAATAGTTGTAAGCTCTGAAGGGAACTTTCAAACTTAAAACTCATCAAATGTGTTAACCATTATTATTACTGTGATGCATTTATTTTGTTTTTAAATCTTATAAGCTAAGGTTCCAAGGTACTTAACTAACTTCCATAAATCTAATAACCAACAATGGTAATAATGTTTTTTTACTGATATAGTAAAATTCCCTTAGATTATTCAAGCTTGGAATGATAGCAAAATCAAATTTTTCTGTTCACATTTTAAATGAGAATCAGTTTAAGCTGCTGGATACCCTATTATGTCAAATTAGATTTTAAGATGCCAAAATTCTCCTAAGATGTAGGTGATTAAAATGTCAAGTAAGATCAAGTTATTTTGAAACAGTACAAAAATATTAATAGTATGAGTTATAATTCACTCCATCATATTCTAAATTGTCTATAATTTTCTATGGTAAAATTTTTATTCATGCATCAATCAATTCATACAACCTGCAAGGCATACCATGAGTTGAAAATATGAGATGCTAATAAGAATCTCTTGATGCAATCATCTGGGCCTACTATGTGCAAGCATCATATGAGCTGCAAGTGGTCACACAGCAAAAAAAGGGGAATGTACTGGAAATTGCCTCCAGTACTGAATCTCATTCTTTCTCCCCTCTTTGTATTTCCATTTCCCAAGGTTGCACATGAGGAGAGTAAAAATTCCGAGAAAGAAACAAAAAGAAAATGGAAATTTGTGGCATTCAGAAGGTGATGGAGAAAGAAAAATGGCTACACAGTTTCTAATTATAGTCTAAGAAGGGAACTTCAGAAAAGAGGAAAAAAAATGGTCACCTTTTGGAGGAGGTAAAGAGGTTCATTGTTGGTTTTACTGGGCCAGGAGCAAACAGTAGAAACACAAGCTGGTGGTAAGCCCTGAGGAGAGACTGTGGCTGACTGTGAGGGGGGAGCCTCAGTGCAATTCACATGGGAAACCAAGAAGGAGAGACTGTGATGGCAAAAGAAGAAAGGTCTGGGATGGTGGAGTTCTCCTAGCCCTATATTCTTTTTTTTTTTTTTTTTTTTTTGGCCAGTCCTGGGCTTGAGCTCAGGGCCTGAGCACTGTCCTTGGACTTTCTCAAGACTAGAGCTCTACCACTTGAGCCTCAGCACCACTTGTGGGTTTTTTTCTACGTATGTGGGACTGAGGAATTGAACCCGGGTCTTCATGCATGCTAGGCAAGCACTGTACCACGAGGCCAAACTCCCGGCCCATACCTAGCCCTGTATTCTGAATGAGAAGAATTCAGAATAGTGCGCTGAGTAGAGGTACAATGTGAGGAGCGGTGTTTATTTGCATGTAATGTTAGAAAGATGACACTTGCCTCTGCTCTGTCAAATTAAGGCTACAAATCAGAAAACAATTTGAGAGCTGCACAGTATTACCAGTGAATGGAAATTGTTCTTTGATCATAGATGTGGAGGAAATCTTTGACATTCTGGACAGAAGAGAAAGGAAACACGAAGATGTACAGAAAGATTCCAATCTACTAGTAAATGATGTTTGCCTTGAGGTCCTGTTAAAAGGGAATAGAGGTGAATGGAGACAGGTTGATGGTGTTCAGGTTAGGACATGCTAAATTTGGAAATTGAATTGAATATGATGTTGGTATTTTTTGGTAGGATTAGATATATGATCCAGGGAAAAAGGGGGCGGTGTGTTCTATGTAAGACAAGGTTGTTATTACTTAGTTATTTAGAAAATTAGTGTTTGGCATTAAACAACATTCCCCACAGGGAACTGACCATTAGAAATGTCAAGAGTTGTGGAGGAACACAGAAATATTCTCTGAGGCCATGTCTACTAAAAGCCGTCTTTTATCTCAGGTCTTCTTGGCACTGATTTAGACTAATCTAATAATTAAGTCAATGTACTGATGGCGTTGCACTGGTTTCTACTCAATTATCAAGACACAATTTGTCTTGCCTTACTCTGAAATCTTTCTATATTTTTTCTGCCCGTCCAGGCTAAGATTTTCACTGTTATTTACATGGATTTAATTGTGTTCTATATTTATTTTATCTTTTTTGCTCAAATTTTTGCCTATAATAGCAGACCCTGTAGAAAATAGTAACAAAGATCTCTTTATTTCTTATTTTTGTTACTGCCATCAATGTACAAATGAGTTGCTATTTAACAAAGCAGTTTATGAATACAATGCATTTTGATCGATGTCACCCTTTCAACATTCCTATTCTCTCCTCTCAACCCAGCCCTTCTTCCCTCATAAGTTTTCAGGATATACATTCAATTCTTGACTGCAGTCTTCCCCCTCATACCCTTCTCTTCTTCATTTATCAACCACTTTCCCTATGACCCCACCCTACCACTTTCAAGTACTTGCTTCCTGGTGTGTGTTTTCTTAAACACTGACTTGACTTTAGACAAAATTACACTATTTGAGTTCTGGGTTAGATCTTCTGTCTGTATTGTAGTTCATACATTTGTATACATTTGCATTCCACCCAATGGATGTTGGAGGCAAGGTAAGACTTGTTTAAAGATGCAAAAATACCTGAGTCAAGCCACTGTGTAAAAATCAAATCACATTTTAATTGTTGCTTCTTGATTGGAAAGAGTTAAGTTAAAAATAAGTCTTTTATTAAAAGTTAAGGGAGGGTTCCCTCTATGAAGCAGGATGATGCTGTTGCCATAGGAACACACTTTTCCAGACTACACACATGTAATCCAGTAGAAAGTATGTCCACCATCAGAGCCTCACTCCATACCACGGGCACAAAATCTACTTCCCAAAGAGTCCAAGCAGCTTTAGGAACAAACACAGGAAGAAGCTGAGTGCTTTACTGAAAAATAACTCTTCAAGTTTTCCATAAACTTCATTCCAGAGCTTTAGCCATTCTTGGTAATTGCAAGACATAAACTAGTTGTCATAGATGTTAGTTGGGGTAAAGTCATTCTGTGAGGGCTGATATTCCAGGGGCCAATGCTCTGCCTGCGTGTCTGTGTCTAGAGTTCACCCTGGCCCAGCCTGGCCATCTGGCCTGGTCAGTGTCATTATCACTGTCTCCTTCTCACAGCACAGTCCCCCTTCTTCTTGCAAGCTCCCTCCCTATAAATACCCCTCCCTAATTTAATGACAGCTGCTGCTTTCTGCTGCGATGGAGCCAGCCTGCCAGTCTCCCTGGTATTAAACATTTCCTCCCCTCTGGAGAGGACCTGTGAGTTGTGTTTTATCGGGTTGAGACATCTAGCATTGGTGCCACGACTCACATCCTGGCCTCCCTCTCCCCTACCTCCATGACTCTACTTGTACTGTTATCCTTAAAAAGTATTAAAAGTGCCATTTACCATCTTCCACTATCAGTTCAGGGCAGGCTTTATTTACATTTAAGGATGATCATGAGATGTTTATTTTTTTTTTCTTCAAGGACCACATGCCCTTAAGTCAGCATGAGGCTTGGCTATTTTTAACCTCTTCCGTAATTAACCAGATTGGGTTTTTACATATTTCTTGTTAAGCCCCAGTTTTCAAAAGCATTTTATCTGCAGTTTGCTGCACTTCCTCATTACATAAACATGCCTTTGTATTGGTCACTTTCACTAAGCTTGTTCAGGTTTCTCTTTATTCTAGTGACGAGCTCAAAATTCTTTTGTAGGTAATGATCCACTATATGCCCTTATGGATTTATCCTGTGTTTCATTTGCATCTTTATTCTTTTAGTCTTAGTATAAACTTTTCTAATCGTGAACTAAAAAGATATTCAATAATAAAAATCAGTTAAAGCCATTTTCAGTAAACACAGTACTTGATCTTCAAATTCCTACACCATAGCCTTTCCTGAAAATATCATATTTGGCATATTTTTGTTTTATTCTACTTTAGGGGATATCACCCTAAAATGGACACATTTAGCTACTTCTTTCTGAAGTTCAAGAAGCTGTAGAATAAGGTGAGAACTTCACATGACCATCTAAGTGTTCAGGGCATTCTAGCCAGTCTTTCATCATTTCTCCCTATCCTATCTGACTCATTTCATATTCCCTGCTGCCTTTTTCATGTATTTACATTGAATATTCCTTCTGCACCTGTCTCCTGTTCCTTTTTCATTCATCTATTCCCACTGCCTCACTAGACTGCTCCAGTTTCTGTCCCACTAATCAGACCATCTCTACTCTCAGATGTTCATTTTGTTTGTTAAACCATTAATTGCTCAAAAAGCTTAGTCCATGAAATTTCATGTCTGTACATACTATACTTTATTCAATTAATTAAGGTATGTGAACATATGCCTCTAAGTGTAATTTTTCTCTTCATGTAATAGAAAAAATCATGCATGCTTTAACTTTCAGCCTTGGGCAAGATTTATTTCACTCAAAATGATATTTTTCCAGGTCTATTCATTTCCCTGAAAATGGCATCATTGAATTTTTCCTAATGATTGTATGTAATTCCATTTTCTGATCCATTGCTTGGTTTTATTCTATCATTGTGAGGTAGCTGGACAGTTTCTACAACAAGGCTATTGTAAACCCTTCCGTGACATGCATGAGTGCGTAGGTGCCTTTGTCGTGTCCTGACATTCAGTATTTTGGATAAATGCTGTAGTGTTATTGTTGGATAACATGGCAATTCAGTGTTAAGTTTTGAGGAATCTCCATACTGCCTTCCATAGTGGTGGCACAATGTACATTCCCACCAACCATGGATGAGGTGTTTGTTTCCACGTTCTCAGCGGCCTCCATGGCTGCTCCTATCATGAATGAAGGCCATTCTTACTCGCATGAGATAGAATCACAAAGTAGTTCCCTTATGGCAAGAAATGCCAGGAATTAATGAGGACTTTTTCATATTCAGCCTATGACAACCTAGTAACATAGACACCTTCTGTACTATTGAGAGGTCAAGTACCGCCTGTCTTTTTCACACCAGAGTTCTGTGCTTCTATCTACAATCTTATGGTAAACCTGAATCAAGACTCTATGAATATCATTAGTCCCCAGAACAAAAACATTAGGAGGAAAAATAAAACTAAGAAATCAGCAGAAAGGTTATTGTTTGATGTGGATAATATTTAAATACTTGAATTTCATTCTTTTAAAATGTACCTTTCTTCTGACTTTAATAAAGCCAGCTCCATAAATGTTTACTTATTTATTTCATTTTTTTTCCAGTCCAGGGGATGGAACTCAGGGCCTGGGCACTGTCCTTGAGCTTTTTTGCTTGAGGCTAATGCTCTATCATTTGAGTCACAGCACCACTTCTGGTTTTGTCTGTGCTTGTGGTACCAAGGAATCAAACCCAGGGCTTCATGCATGCTAGGCAAGCACTCTACCACTAGGACACACACCCAGTCCCACAACTGTGTTTACTATAGCACTATTTACCATAGCCAAAGTATGAAATCATCCCAGAAGCCCCTCAGTGTAAGAACAGATCAAGAAAATATGTTATATGCATGTTTTACTTATCAGTTAGAAAGAATGATATTGTATCTTTGTAAAGAAACGGAAAGACTTGGAAGCCATTATGGTTTCCATAATGGGAAGTAAAGTAAAGTAAAGTAATGTGATGTAAAGTGAAGTAGATCAGACCCATAGAGAGAAAGGTTGCATGTTTTCCCTACAGGTGTAAGATATGGTTTTAATACATGAATTTTAGGAGCATACAAGGATCCAATCTATAGCAACTTTCTCACTACAGTTTTCACAGTCAGAAGGCTCCCATTTTTCCCTGGATATTTCATATATATATTTTTTCTGATATCCTTCAGATACTTACACTTATTTTTGAAGTGAGACCTGCCAAACAAAGGGATCTTTAGCAGCCTTTTAGTAGAGTTTGAAAGTAGGAGCTCAACAGAGGCAAGTTTTCCCCATAATAAATTTGGTGGAGTATTTTGCTCTTTGTTTATAAACATAGCACTAATGAGAGTAGAAGAAATTTTGTTTATTTTGTATCATTCCTACTCTAGATAGAAATCCCATCAGGGTAGAAACTTAAGAACTGCCTGACACTTGAAAAAGACTAATGTAGGAGAGATGGAGGAAGGAAGAAAGGAGTGTGTAATCAATAGCTCCACTGCCTTGAGAGCTCCAAGACACTGTGTCAACTGCTTCCCCGCACTCTGTCATCTTGGCAACACTATAAGGGTGACTTCCAGCAGCTTCCAGGTAACAAATTGAAGTGCAGGCATACACTGTGTGTCTAGTATTAAAACTAACTTATTATCTAGGTGTTGACTTCAACTGAAATGCTTCAGACATTGCTCAGTCTTAGTTTTTGTTTTTGATTAAAGTATCTCCCCCTCCCCCCCCTCTCTTGCTCTCTCTGGCTCTCTCTCACTCTCTTGCTCCCTCTCCCTCCCTGTCCTTCTCAACACCCCTCCCACACACTGTGGTTTTGTTACTAAATTCTTGACCAAAGCTCTGACTCCAGGATTTCCCCCATCAAAATAGAAGGAAAAAAGGAAGGAAGGAAGGAAGGAAAGAAGGAAGGAAGGAAAGAAGAAAGGAAGGAAGGAAGGAAGGAAGGAAGGAAGGAAGGAAGGAAGGAAGGAAGGAAGGAAGGAAGGAGGGAAAAGAGAGAATTTGAAGTCAGAAAAGAAATTCATTTAATGTGGTTCTATTTGGAAGAAAGCAATGTCTATCCAGCTAAACTGTCTTTGGGATATTGACAATAGTTCCAGAATTGTAAAGGAGGAAAACAAAGCAGGAAGAGGAGAGAAGCATGGATAGTTAATTAGTTTGAGTCAAACTTTGATCCATTTGAGCATTATCTCAGGAGAGAGATACCAGGGGGAAACTTCATGAGCCCGATAAGCAAAGACTCAAGAAAGAAGTTGTATGTATAAAAATGGATTATATCGAGCAGTGGCTAATTCTCCAGATGCCACCGGAGTAGTCTGGAATAGCACAGTGTCAGGACTGGGGATTGATGGTCTTTTGAGTGATGAAATTCCTCCTCTTCAGTTGTATTGAACACGCTTGTTTACCTGTCTTCCACTGTGGCAGAGGAGGAGAGATAAAGTTTTTGGAACTTCTCAAGCTTGTATTACCGGTTATAAATAAACACCTCTTAGACAATTGGCTTCCTTACTTTTATTTTGCACCAATCTGACTCAAAAGTACCTGGTAGAATATACGTTGAACTCTTGACTGAATTTTCTTCCTCTTTTTCTCTTTATTAGTTGTTCACATCTTTCCCTTTGACCCTACCCCACCCCTTCCAAAAGACCTTTTTCCTGGTATTAATTTGTTGAGCTTTTTCCTTGTCTTTCTAAGACATGTATGAGTTCACACTTGACTATATTTTGGTTAATAGATTTATGTGCATTCGCATATCACTCAGTGGATTTTCTTGTATTTAGCTTATATGGGAAAACATGAGACCTTTTTCTCTCTGGACCTGATTTATTTCACTTACCGTAATTTTTCCAAGTCTTTCCATTTCTTCACAAATGGTATAAAATCATTTTTCTAATGGAGTAAAATCACATGTAAATATTATATTTATATATGTATTTACATTTTTCTTGACTCATTCATCCGTTTAGGGTGCATCTATATTGATTTTATTCCTTGGTTTTGTTAGTGCTGCAATACATATGGTTGTGCTGGGGGCTTTATTATCACCTTGTTTATGGTCTTTTGGATAAAAGTGAAGGAACAGTTCAGGAGGAACAGGTGAGAATATTGAAAGAAGTGACAGTGATCAAGATGCATTGTATTCATAATATATATTGCTAAATGGCAACTCCATTGTACAACTTAAAGTTAATAAGGAAATAATGGACAAGAGTGTTTCTTAACAAAGAGAAAGAGATGCTAGAGGAAGTCAGGATGCCAGGTTTTTGTCTTGCTTTGTGTTATCCTTCAGGTATCTTCAGGCCCAAGTGATCAATCAGTCAATGATTCAACAAAATATCCTCTGTAGGTCCTTTAGAGCCCTACTAAATTGTTCTGTTATATGTGATCAACACCTCATTCTTCTCTTTCTACAACTGGGCTTGCTATACTGTTTAGGGTTTTCATCCTTCAAATTTTCAATATGAATGCCCTTATATGAAGAGAAGTAATTTTATCTTTATACTGAATTTACACAAATTCCTGTATTTCAACATGTGAAGTACAACAGCATATATGTTTCTTGGCTAACAGAACGAGAAATAACCTCAAAAAGTTGCTACGTGAGAAAGTAACCTCTCTGTCCTCTAAATGAAGGCTTGCCATACCAAGCTGGTCTTGGTCCTTAACATCTAGTAAGTCAACAGCATCATCTAGTACTAATTTTGAAGTATCATGTCTGAGAGTCACACCACAAAACTAGTAACGAGTCTTTCAAGAACCACTTGAGATCCTTTCATTTAGTCTCATCCTATATGACCTTATATACCTAGGTTTTAAGCTATTGTAATCCTCTGTTAGGAGAGATCTAGATGTGTACTAACTATGACAAATGAGGGAAACCATTGAGCCTATGTTCCTTTGAGTCTGGCTTACTTCACTTAATATGATTTTTTTCCAAGTCTCTCCATTTCCTTACAAATGGGGTGATGTCATTCTTTCTGACAGCAGCATAGAATTCCATTGTGTATCAATACCACATCTTCTCAATCCAATTATCTACTGAGGGGCATCTGGGTTGGTTCCATGTCTTAGCTATGGTAAATGGTGCTGCTAGGATATGGAAACAAGACCTTTATCTTGAGTGATTGTTGTTCTTAATGTACTATATTATTTCTCTTCTCCTTTGTTGTCCTTTGGCTAATCTCATATTGTTACTATATCTGACATTGTTACCGGTATATTGTATATATGCTTATTTGTTTATTTGAAATAGGAAAGGGAAGGGGGAAAACCAAGATGATTTGGGGGGGGTCAGGGGAGGGAAATAGGGACAAAAACATGAGAAGGGGTATCAACGTGTGAGAAGTAATGCACCTATTATCTGGCAAATGTAACTGTAGCCCCTCTATACAATACCTCGACAATAAAATAAAGGACCAATTGAGGTCTTTGGGTGGCATGGATCTTATGGAAAATGGCAGGAAATTCAGATATACATAAAGATGAAAAAATATCTATGTAATTTGACATGCACACACATACACACATGTCTATGTGTATTGTGTATGTTGATGAATATATGTGTATGTACACATATACAGATACATCTAGAAGTGTGTCAAGAATCCCAAAGGAACAAACAATTGCTCCATACTTGCTGACCATACTAATTGTGACTATATCTTAGGACATCACACACACACACACACACACACACACACACACACCCCAAAACCTTAGACGTTCAATGAAAAGATTCCCACCCTAGGATTGAAGATGTTCAGAATTTTGGCATTCAGCTACAGGGAAAGACGCAATTCATTATAGGAATCCTAATTTCTTCCCCATCTATAGTGATATAAAAGACTGGTGGAAGATGCACTTGGCACTGTGTTAATGGATGCTAATTAAAGTCCTGCTTTGGACAAAAGGAAACAGCTGAAGAAAGCAGAATACAATGGAGCCTCGCAGATGGCTCCTGGAACAGGCAAGGTGGGCTGGAGCGGGTTGGTGATTAAGACACAACACTACAGAACTTCAGCAGCTGAAGCAGTTCTGTTTGCTTCATGTATAAACAGTAGGAAGGTAATTATTCATATGTAAATTGTGATTTTACTTTTTCTCTATCCTTTAACACAAAAAAATCCTTATTCACTATAAATGAAGACTTTTTAACAAGTAACTGAACTGAACATGATTCTGTGGATTCTTTTATATTTCCTTTTTTCTGCTCATTTTCTGTTTTTAATGGTGCCTTCTTTTAGTTGTGGTTTTGCGAATTTAGGGGAAAAAAGGAAAAGGGAAAGAAACGCACGCACTAACATCTGGAACTGCTTAAAATCAATTTCTTTTTTTTCCTTTATTTTTCTGTTCTATAACTAAAAATGGACTTTCCAATTTACATCATGCTTTTTTCCCTCCCTTTCCTTTATCAAATAAATAAATAAATGCCATCTGGTCTAACAGCTCAGTTGCCAATTATCAGCCAGTGGCAATCCAAAACTGCCAGATAGTCAACATAGAAAATATGGTTTCGAGAAGAAATGCTAGCAGAACTTTTGCTTTAGTGTAGCTTGGCACCTTGCCAAATTAAAGCCCGATGCAAATACTATCTTGTCCCCTGGGGGCTCAGAAGAGTCCTTGCAATCTGGGTTTTGGTATATTAGCACCTTGACTCATTCTAATGAAGATGTCTTCAAACTTCAACTGTTTCATAGTTAATGAAACACATTGACAGCTGAGAGAGAAGATCAGACCAGTAATTCTTTTGATAGAGCTAGAGCATCTGCAATGTAATGGATTAATTCTCTTTTTTTCTTTTTCTTTTTCTTCATTTTCTGAAGATCACAGTGAATTTTGACCTTTGCCAACAATACGTTGCACAGTTTTTATCTGGGGCCCAGGTAAACTAAAACTAATGAACTCAACAAATATTAGTAGCCATTTAGATTCAGTCTCGTGGGGAAATAACCGCTTGCCTTTTTAGTTACTGTTTTTTTTTTTTGTTTTACTTTGTTTTGTTTTGTTATTCCAGTCGTGGGGCTTGAACTAAGTGCCTGGGCACTGTCCCTGAGTTCTTATGCTCAAGACTCGTGTTCTAGCACTTGAGCCACAACACCACTTCTGGCCTTTTTGGTTTATATGGAACTGAGAAATGGAATCCAGGGCTTCATACCTGCTAGGCAAGCATTCTACCACTAACTTACATTCCCAGCCATTTTTTAAAATTTAAAACTGCAACAGCAGGTTTAGCATCATAGGAAATTCACTCAAAATTGATCTCTTGTAAGAAGCTTCCCCAGTAGAATTCTTCACTCTGCCTCTTCCTCTCAGTCCATTCAATGTACGAGACTATGCCCTTAAAAATAGCTGTGGGTTTTCTTGTCAAATGGCATAAACTGCTTCTCCTGGAGCTCTAGAATTAATCTAAAGCAAGACTAAAGTTTGTCATTGGTGTCTTCACTTTGTGTCTTTGCCTTCAGTGTATTTTTCCTGTAATCATCTCCCAGCCATCTTGGAGTCCAGGGAGGGGTAACCCGATGATAGACTACCCACAGGATGCCAATGGCTCAGCATAACGAGGCCTGCTCCACCACTCTCAAGACAGTCCTAAGGGCACTACCACTGGATTGCCACACCACCTCTGCTGCCACGTCCCCAGCCTGTGGCCACCTCTGTGACCTTTGTGGAGTTCATTATGCATAAACTTTCACCTTTGCCATTTTGTCTATTTAATCCCATAGCTCCTATCAGGTGGACTGGGTGAACGGAGTTCTTGTCCTCCTCAGGAAGAGGATTCTGGCCTGTGCCATTGCAATAGATGCCCTTTTGCTGCCCTTCACCCAGGCATCTTTATTTGACGTAAATGACCCAAACTTTGGGTCACTTTGGGACTGGTCTCAAACTCCATATTCAACAGAGCATGGAACATATCATGGGGATCCTGCAATGGTATTTTTTTCTTATAATCCCTCTCTTATTACTTCTCCACACAGCTACTACTGGTGTTCCCCCCCCCCTCTCTCTCTCTCTCTCTCTCTCTCTCTCTCTCTCTCTCTCTCTCTCTCTCTCTCTCTCTCTCTCTCCCTCTCTCTCTCTCTCTCTCTCCCTCTCCCTCCTCCCTCCCTCCCTCCCTCCCTCCCTCCCTCCCTCCCTCCCTCCCTCCCTCCTCTCTCTCTCTCTCTCTCTCTCTCTCTCTCTCTCTCTCTCTCTCTCTCTCTCTCTCTCTCTCTCTCTCTCTCTCTCTCTCTTTCTCTGCCAGCATGCCATTTTTGTAGCGTCCTACCTTGTTGCATTAAACCTCATAACCAGTGGTCATGAGATTTAGCATTCCAGTGGTACCTCTCTTCTAAGATTTCTTTTTGAGCAATGTCTTCTCTCTACGTCAGAATCTCTCATCCTTTCTCATTCCCCTACTCTGGCTCCTGTCACACTACAGTACTGTATACTAAGTTAGTTTTGATGATAAAGAATTCATTTCCTGGTTCATTCCACCTAGAACTTCATGTGTGGCCCCCAACTCAATATTATGTGAGAGAAATTTTATATAACCACCTCCTCTATCAGTGAGCTTTTACGGAACTGCTTACACCAGTCTTTATTAGCCCTAATAGAAGATAGATTTGATTATTGGAAAAATTCTTCTGATTCAAAAAGACAAGAGGGCCGGGGCTTAGAAGATTGTTTCTAAGAAGATCATTTTGTTAATTAGTGGAGGCCACCAAACAAGTTTATGTAAGTTAAAGAATCTATAAACATAGCCCAACATGGTGGCTCACGCCTGTAATCCTAGCTACTAAGGAGGCTGAGATCTGAGGATCAAGGTTCAAAGCCAGTCTGGGCACAAAAGGACCTATGAGTCTTATCTCCAATTAACCTCTAGAAAACATGAAGTGGGGCTTGGTTCTAGGATAGGACAGTAGCTTTGAGCTGAAGAGCTCAAGGATAACACCCAGACCCAGAGGTAGGATGGTATCCTTGAACTGAAGAGCTCAGGGACATCACCCAGGTCCAGGGGTAGCGGGGTATCCCTGAAAAGCTCAGGGACAGTGCCCAGGCTGACTTCAAGCCCCATGACCCACAAAAAAATACATGAATAAAAGAAATAGAATTTATAAAACAGAGAACAAAAAATGTGTGCAATTAGTTTTGTTCTTCTTTTCTATTCTTGTATTAAAGTAGCAATGAAGTAGCTTTCATAAAGCTATAAAATATACCAAAATCATCTTCAGTTGACCACTGAGATCCACATAGAGGTTAGATAACAGAACGAGTTCCTTTCTCTTTTGAAAGGTTGCAAACCAACTGGATAGTACTGCACACCCAGACTGAGAAGAATGTTGGCATATTCTTCTTGAAAATGGACTGAAAATGGCTGTCAGAAACACAAATGGCTCTCAAAGAAAATGACTCTGTGCCTTCAGGCATAAGACCTAATTATTCTTATTATTTGAATTTGCATAGACAAAAATGTTGTGATTGCTCATGAACTTAAACAGTTTCCATTTCAATCTGTTGACATTGATTGGCTTGATGGTTTAAAATAATTTAAAAGCTATCATGGAACTATGAGAGAGTTTAAATAAATTCCTGGCAATGATTTTCATGGTCAGGTATTTTTGTACTTCAGGTGTTCAGATGATCAACCTCCTTCTTTTTTAAGAAGCACTGCTGTTTAGACCAGGGGCTATTTGCCTCGGAGGCAGGTGTTCTACAAGTTTAGCCTCATTTCCAGCTCCTTATGCTTTAGTTACTTTTTGAATAGGGTCTTGCTTTCATTGGACTGCAAGTTATCTATTTATGCTTGCCACATAGTTAAAATGACAGTCACATAGTGCTATGCCCAGATTTCTTTTGGGTAAGATGAGGTCTTGCAAACTTTTTGCACAGGTGACAAACATGGAGCTGTCTGATGTCAGATTTTGAGCAACCCCACCTAGCTAAATGATGGCTCTCTTACACAAGTGATACAGCTACCAGTGTGAGGGCTTACCTTAACTAAATTAAATGCTCATACCTTAAGTAGGATTACCATTGTATATCCCACCACCATGTTCCTTATTTTTGAAGGCAGAAATGTTGCTATGTCTTATTCACTGTGACATAATTGGACTTATCATTACGGTGCCTCCCTATGACACAAATATACAATCAGCAGTGTTCCACATGTACAAGGAATGGATATCTGTCAGAATTAGACATTTTAAAAGAAGAAAAATATTGTACTGCATTGCTTTTTGCAGTGTCTTCTACACATTGAATCTTAAAAATGCTTTTATTTCTAGAATATATTTTATACATCTCTACTGAAGAAAGATAATGAATTTAGTTACTCCTTTATTTGAAATACTTTTAGGTACCTGTTATCTGCAAGAACACACAATTCTAGTAGACAGGACCCAGAGATGAATAAATCATTTTTTTAATCAGGATGATCATTCTTGAATAACTAGTACATTGATAATCATAGGAATCCAGTATGACTCCTATAACAGAAGAAAAGTGTCAAAACACTGAAATGTCATCAAAATACAGTTTGTATGCATTTGGAAGTAGGTAGGCATTCCAAAACCAGAAAATATTTTCAGAGCATCTCAATAAAATTACAAGGGCTGACCATAGGAACAAGTGGATGGGGACAGAGCATTTCCTAAGTGAGAAAACGATAATTCAGAAGAGAAAGTTCTTTTGTCAATATGTTATTTTGTCATAGTTTACATATTTTGTCAATATATAAAATCACCTCTTTTTCCTGGAAAGGTTCATGTGAAGGAGAGAGTAGGAGAAAGTGTGGCTTGGTGGTTATTTCAGCTGATATAAACTAAATTATACAAATAATTATATTCTTCCCAAATCAAAGAAGGGTATTCTAAATTTTTCCTAAGAAAATTATGAATTTCCAGAGTCCTGTGATAATATTGGATATTGGTTTCAAATTATTAGTTTGACAAAAGTGTGGAGGGAAAAATAGAAGAGATGCAGGTGTGACCCAAAGGCCCAATGATGAAGTGAGAATTCTTTCCATACAAAATCAGTGCATTAAGGAAGCTGACTGGACATGGTTTGAACATTAATCTGATGTGGTTCTATGGAGCCAGACTTGAAACTGGATGGGTGGGCGAATGTTCTAACATATAATGGGAGAGGATTTTGATCACAGAGACGTGGAGATGAAGTCTTGTGGCTGCAGATGTTTGATGCTCCTAATTATAGTTGCAGATGATTTTTTTAGTAAGCTTTACTGTTCTCTATCTTAAGTCCTCCTGAAATCATTGGGTTCTAAACTAGTGATGTTTTGTAAGTTGACAGAATTCATGGCTTAAAGGGAAATTAATCATCATTTAAAGGAAAGTAAGCCATTTTGCTGCCACATTTTACTGATAAATCAAGGCTAAAAGATGGAAAGGCCTGCCCGCTGACCACACTAGCCAAGAATAAGAAGCCAAGTTAACATCAAACTATTTCCCAGTCCAATGTGAACTAGAGGTCAAGGAAGCCTCGGTTGTAGGCCTGGTTTTTCATATCCTCCCTGGCATTCCGAATCCTAATCTCGTCAGGTAGAACAGGTACCTGAACTGATTTTGTAGAAGGAGAGCAAACAAATCAAAACAAAGCATCGGCATTACAATTTCCAGGACAAAATTTGTCCCTGGTAAGACATAGACTTTGTTCATGTACTAAAGTGTGAGTACTTTTAGACAAGTAGGACTCACCTTTGGATGGGACCTGCAGCATTGCTTCTTTAAGAAGGCTGCTGCTCTTTTAATTCAGTCACAAGGAATGCACAGTAGAGTATATTAGCAATACAAGGCTGCTAGGTTCAAAAGGTAAGAGGTCAAGCGTACAGGATGACTTCAGTAAAAATGAGTCATTTCTTATTAATTTTTGTTTCTGGGGTACTGAGTAATTGAACCCATGTATGCTATGCAAGCGCTCTACCACTAGGCCACACTCAGCCCTGAAAATATGCAATTCTTAAATCTTCGAGTTCCTTTTCCAAATAATAAGAATAATCAATGTGCACACATCCCAGAAGTTCAGATATTACATATGAAAGGAGAGAAGCCCGAAATCTCCCATTCATTTGTCTTTATACCTGTTGAACCTGAAGGCTTGAGTTAAAGCCTCCACTTGCTGCTGCCACAATTTCTCCAAGATCCGGTTGCACATTTCAGCTAGCAGTCAGTTTTGGACGAGGATCTGGCTATAGACGAGCTGGTCTTCAACACTGAATTCTCTGATTACCTCAAAAACAATTCCAAAGCCTCTCCTTTGTCCTGCACATTTATGCCACTTTCCGTTCCTTTGATATTTCACTGTGTTTTCTTCCAGATATAATATATCATCCATTACCTGCCTCTACTGGACATGAAATCCTAACAGTGTTTGCCACAGAGGCCATTCCATCCTTAGGGAGTCAGACGCAGGAAGGCACTAGACAAGTCCCGACCCATCATTAAAACTGAAGTCCATCTATGCTCACTGTCCATATGAACTGTCCTTCCTCCATGGGGGATTACCTGAGGTATGCAGATTCTTGGTGTTTTATTCTTCTTGCTGTACTCTGAACCTCTGGTTTCCATTACCAGAGATCTCATTAGCCAAAGTAGCATTGGTGCTTTCTAAGCCTTTGACATAGTTTTGCCCCCAAACTGTCAGTATATCAGAGGCAGAGGCTTTAGATCCAGACAGATTGAGGTTGAACTCCCTACTTGGGTTACATAATAGGACACTGATTGAAATTTCTCTTGGTAAAAATACTGAGTCATTCTGAGTCCTGCTTAACTGCCCCCGAAAGTCATGATACACAGAAGAAGCCAAGGTTTAAGTGCCATTCATGTTCTCTCTTTTTTCTGCTATTTCCTGTACTTCAAAACACCTTGCTAGAACTCTAGAATAGAGTCCCACCTACTCTCACTGCTGGCAGTTTCCACTCTGCAATCCATCCTCCATGACACAGCCCAAAAGCTTTCACATGAGAGTTAGGTTGCTTGGGGGCTTTCTTTAAAACCCACGTGATACTTGGAATAAGATGCAAGCAGTCAATAGTCTTACAACATAGAGGAAATCAAGAACAGACTGTGCGCTCACAATGGTGGCCCTACAAGTGTATATTGCCTAGTATACTGTGCCATATTGGTTCCTGTGAATATGGTATTCACAGAGTGATGAAAGTTTCTAATGTTGCACTATACAGAATTTATCTTACAGTTCCAAGATGCAGTCCTACCCTCAACAGCAAGGTTCTATCTCAAACTGTTCCCAGACGATCTCCTCTGTTCACTGTGATGTGTTAGTGGTACTCAGACTTACTATTCTTCAGACATAGCACCGCTTCTGGCTTTTCTATGTATGTGGTACTACTGAGGAATTGAACCTGGGTCTTCGTACATGCTAGGCAAACACTCTACAGCTAGGTCAAACTCCTGGCCGTTCAGACTTACTCTTTCTTAAACCTTTCACATTCATGAGAGCCCTAAGCTTTCCAGTGCTTTTTCTTCTTCCAAGAAATAGATGAAACGCAGGAGATGAGTTAATTCTGTACTTTCATCTCCATAAATCCATCTCCTGTACCCCGGCCTTTGTGCCTATTGCTCTCAACTCTATCTCCTTGCAAATAGCATCAGGTTCTGAATTATTAAATACTCTGGGGCATATTCTTTATGTATTTATAGAACATGGGTGCCTCTTTCTCCTCATATGTATTAGTTCTGTTGGCCTATTCCAGGACATCACTGTTGTTAGGAGCGTAGACACTACAGTGGGGATTCCCAGATGGATTCCTGATTTCACCTCTTAATAACTGTGTGGTTCTGGGTAATTTTCCTAACTTCATTCTTCTCACTTAAAAAAGTCAGTTCTGAAATGGTTAATTTCCATCATATACAGCAAATTTTGTGCATTCTTGTTTAATAATTGGTATCATTATCCTCGACCCCTAAGAGTGAGACACACACAAAAGTTATAGTAATAATAATAATAATAATAATGATAGTAATAATAAGGATCTGGAGATGTAGCTTAGAAAAACAGCGATTGCCTACCTAGAATTCACTAGCACCAGGCTTTGAGCTCAGCACAATAAAAATAAAAACAACTCCTGTAATAATAAGTTTGTTCATTTCTAACATCAATTGCAACCACACTGACTGTTTAGAGTGTCAGGATCTAAAAGGATACACAGAAACAAACAAGTGAAAACTATGCCGTCTCTTGGTTTCTTTTGTCCCTACACAGACATCCAATTCCCAGAAGATGTTTTCAAAAAAACAGTAAATACGGAGGGTTAAGAAAATAAGGCTTCTCCTTACAAATATCAGAATCCAGGGCCGATACCGGACTCTAAAACAATGGCCTGTTCTTATGGACCTTTGAGTAGAAGTTCTCAAATCTTACCCAAAGTGATTCACAGTGCTTCCTGCTGGGGGCAGAATGTTTTCACAAAGTAGACACCACGTGAATTGCAGTTGGAAATAAAGTAGGAATTCTCTTCAAAGAAGAAGAAAAAAAAAGAGGAGGAAGAGGAGGAGGAGGAGGAGGAGGAGGAGGAGGAGGAGGAGGAGGAGGAAGACACCGACAATTCCAGGGAGATGGAGAAGACTATTACCTCTCAGAACCTCGGGGAAACGAGTAATGTTGGGAAGAGCACACAGAAAGATTCAGACGCACTTTGAGATCAGATGCGTGACTTCAGTAGTTCAGGGTTTGAGTTTTATCCAAGCACTAAATGAGAAATCTTAAGAGCTGTTTAAAGTTGGAATTCACAAGAATAATTTAGCTAATTAATTCTAATTCTGTGATCAATGAATAGTGCATTAACTTTGGCCCAAAGGGAAGACTTTCCTGACATCTATAAGGAGTCTAGGTTGAAGCTGAATCCACAAAGAAGATAGGAGGGAAGCAGATTTTACGAGATTTTAGAATATAGTCCTAATTTGGCTGCCCCAGGGATGTAATTTGTGACAGAGCAACAAATCCAAAGACACACTGGTATGTCTATTTTGGAAGACAGGGGGTTTATGCAAATAATGTCTATAGGAAATACAGGAATAGAAATAGCTCAATGTTATTCAAGTCTGAATTTGGATATTTTACTTTTGACTTGTGATAAATTGACCTAGATGTGCTTGTTAACAATTCATAAACTTCTTCCTGTAGGAATATATTTGTGAAGGATTTATATGTAAGCTAGACTTGTCTATTTGACTAGGACCCAGTTTTTTTAATTAACAACTAGAGTAATTACTAATATCAACTCCCTGTGTAATGTTTAGATTAAAAAACACATGAAAACTCAGTTTACATGGAAATGTAAGTTTAATGAACTAAGAATTAATTTTTCAATAGAAATATATAGTCTAATGTAGAAACTAGAATGAAAATATGTTTAAAAAATTAGTGTCAGAATGAGAGGAAAAGGTGTCAATCTGTCCACATTAGGAGGCATTTATAATGCCTGTCTTTTTATGCCAGTCTTGCATCTTGAACTCAGAGCCTGAGCACTGCCCTTGGGTTTTCCCAAAGCTAGGGCTCTACCACTTGAGCCACAGCACCATTTCTGGCTTTTTCTATGTATGTGGTACTAAGGAATTGAACCCTGGTCTTCATGCATGCTAGGCAAGCACTCTGCCACTAGACCAAACTCCTGGCCCCATAATCCTGGCCCCATAATGCCTGCCTTGACCTCCTGATTCTGTGGTTAATGTTGAGGCAGCAGACAACACCTTGGACCAGAGCTCCCTATGAAGTGCCTTTGCAGTAAAGCAGCATCCCTGAGGAAGAAAGTTGATGTACAACTTGTGAGAAGTCCTAAGATTACTGAGCATCTGAGAAAACCATGGCGAATCAGGCAGTTATCCTCACCTAGAAAGTTGGGGCCTGTGGAGCTGCAGCAGAGTAATTGTTACAGACAGGAAGAGATTAAATGTCTCAGTCTGTTGTCGGCAACATCTTGCTTTCTACTCTTCTACTTTACAGGAGGCCACTGGCCTTGCCTTTGGGGATGTGTGCAAAAATGCACGACTCTGGGCACTGTCCAGAGAGGACTTAGCTGTCGGTGAATGCAGAAAGAAGAAGGACCCTCGTTAAGAAAGGTGGGAAGACATGAATGAAACTCACTCAGCTTCTATTCTGCTAAGCTGACATAGCCTTTGGGTGATCAGGAGGATGTTATAATCAACAGTGTCAAAAGCAGCATCCATGTCAAGTAATGACAGTAAAATACTCAACCTGTCAGAAGCCGATTACATTAATAAACCATTAAAAAGAAAATCTCAGTCAAGGGCTGCTTCTGCCAGGAAGTGATAAAAGCTGGATTCAAATTTCTCAGGAAGATGAGGTCCTTCCTCAATGAAAGATGTTACTCCTGGCAGAGAATGCTCTGCTTTAACGTGGTGCATTCAGTACCTGACTGAAGGGCAGCTTCTAGTATGAACATTTATTTTCTGAGACCTAGTGGCACCCTCAAAAATATCAAAAAAGGGAATCTTCTCATTGAACAAGCTTTTGGGGGATTGGACTCAGGGGAGTATGGCAGTAAATGTAGTGTTTGCATTCAGATGGCTTATGGGTTCTGAAACGCTTTCTAAATCGCTCATGAATAACAAGAATAAGGATAATTGAAACATAATAAGAATGGATTAAATATGGACTTGCTCTCTGTTTTATCAATTTATTCTTCATATTTTAATTTAATTTTTTAAATTATCTTTAAGTAGTTGTGCAGAGGGTTTAAATTCAACCTGCCAATTTAAATGTAAAGTGCATCGCAATCAGTGTCATCCCTTCCATCATTCTAACCAACGATACCATCATTTCCTTCCGTGCCCATCCCTTCTCCTTTTCTAGTTCCACATTTACATATGTTCATTGAGTATTATGATTATATTTGCCAGCCATTCCTCTCTCCTTCCACATATGGTCCTTTCTTTAAACCCTACCTGCCCAAATATATAGTATGCTTCAGCTTCCTGATACTCATTTTGATGAACTGTCACTAACTGGTCAAAGGGACTACACCATGGAGTCCCACTCCTGTGTCCACATTACTTGAGCTCACTTGTGTATGTAGCCTCTGTTCTTAAATCACTCACACTTCCATTGAGAAGAGAAAAATGCTCCTTTCTTTCTTATAATAGGCTAAAAGGCGTGTGCTTAGAATCCCAGATATGGTAGAGGGGGAGATTAAGATGACCATGGAAAGAAACCAGCCCAGGAAAAATGTTAGGGAGAGTTTCCCCATGTCAGCTTATAAGCTGTCACAGTGACTCAACTCCGTAATCTTAGATATGATGATGACATGGGAAGAAGGATGAGGACTCCTCTAAGGCAAAAGTAATATCCCATCTGAAAATGAGCAAGCTTAAAGTGTTCGGGATCACAGTTCAAGTGACATGACTTAGCAAATGTAAGGGCCTGGTATAAAACCCCAGTACCTTAAAAAAAAAGGCTTGGGTCATGTGGGTAAAGTGGTAAAGTGTCTGTGACTGCCTAACAAGCAAATGCCTTGAGTTCAGTCTTGGGAAGGTAAGTGAAAGGAAGCACAGTGTTACCGAGATCTCTGACCACATCTCTGAAACTCTGAGGCCCAAGTGCTTAGCGTCCAGGCAGGAGCAGAGGCGTGGGCAGCGGCCATCCGTGACCCGACCCCATGCCCTAGCCAGTGCCAGAGGTGTGGTCTTGGATCCTTAAGAGAGAAAGTCCCTATTATGTGACCGACTCCGAGCCATTGACTTGGGGATTCATATGTTCTTGGATTTTAAATAGTCTTGCTAAACTTGTAAAGTGATCAGTCCTCCAAAGAAAATGGAGATATTGCTCTGGACCATAAATACTCTTAGAAAATAATCTAAGAATCATATATATATACACATATATGTACATATGCATGTATATATTACATATGATGTATTATATATACATTTTACATTATATATTTTATATACATTATATATAAATATATATTTATATAATATATATATTATATAAAACCATCTAAAAGCAGTGAACTGAGGATTGCCAGTGGGTCTTAGAGGATGGACTAAGTTGAGTAAGGAACTCTCTAGAAGGAATTTTCCAGAAAGAAAACTGGGCAGAGCAGCCGGAAATTCAATTCTCTGCATAATCATCCTTGGAATTGCTACTCCTCTAAGACAACAATGGAGGCACGAGTCGGTGAAGAACTCACTCACATCCTGTTTAACCAGTAAAAAGAATGAACAAAAAATTAACTCTTGTTAACAACTCCATTTCCTACACACATCACCAATTTCTGAAAGAAGAAAAGAAAAGAAAAATAAGTAGGAAAATAATTAGCTCTCGTCATTAACTCCATTTCTTGTCGACATTACCCATTGCTGTATGGGAAAGGGAGATGGCTCACTTACAGACCACCTTCAGGGGCCGGGAATTTGGCCACATTATCTGACACTCTGCAACACATTAGTCCTGAGCTGAGAAATTAAAAAAACAAACAAAAAAAACCTATGGACTCTATCAAATGTCAGAGAAAATTGCCTTGTTCCAAATGGGCTACTTGGAACTACATTTGTTACAATCTATTGCTAATTCCAGAGTGCAAAAAATTAGCTTCTCCTTAATTGACAGGTGCAAAGGAATCTCCCCAGGAAATTTCTTTCTAAGGGAAGATATAAAATTCCATTAGCAACAATGACAGCATTGAAGCCAAGAGGAGGTACAATTACTCTGATCTTTTATTTAAAATATTCATAGTAATTTGTGTGTGTGTGTGAGAGAGAGAGAGAGAGAGAGAGAGAGAGAGAGAGAGAGAGAGAGAGAGAGAGAGAGAGAGAGAGAGAGAGAGAGGGAGAAGGAGGGAGGGAGGGAGAGTAAAAGCCATTAGTTGAATGATTGATAATGGAACCTTTCTAATTATATCAGCCCTTTTCAAAGGAGACAGGTCATGGAACTTATAGATCCACAACTAGAAGTTTAAAGAGTTTTTGACAAATCACTATAATTTGAAATAGAATTGTTGAAGAGCAAGACAGATGTGAAAAGCTTGTTTCTTTTTTCATGCAAGCATTGGAGAGTGACAAGTTGAGTTTGCTTCCATAATGGAAGCAAGTGTCACAAGTCTGGTGACATGGCCTGAGGTTGATAATACTAGATTGTCAAAGGCCAAAGAAATGAAGCAGAGATTGTCCTCAATTCCAGGAGAGGAAAAATGCATGCATCTTTTTCCCATTATGCAGGTATGACTTATTTCTAAATAAGTTATTTTCCTTTTGTAAATAACATTTGTCCTTCTTACAGAAGTTTAAAAATAAGAAAAAGAAATTATATTTACTCTCAACTTCAATCCACAGTTCAATCCCCACTTCGAATAGTTTTAAAGAGTTGAGATTTATATAGTGATTAATAGATAGACACCATCAGGGTAATAGCCTAATTTTATTCTATTTGTCATCAACATAGTTTTTGTGATTTCAGCAGATTGCTTTAATCTTTTATTTTAAATGTATATTATATATATTATTGTGATACTTGAACATTATAAGTCTATTTTTAAATGGAATTCAAAAATATGCTCATTTCCTGAAATCACTATGGGAAATTTGTATTTTATTATTATAAATCATTACCTGAGAAATTAATTGCATTGGCTAATAAAAATACTGCCAGATTGTTTAAAAATCTCTAACACATATTGAATAAATTCATCAAAACCAGTAAAAATGAATTAATTGTATCTCAGTAGCTTTTGGGGTTCAAAATATAAGCTTTCCAAAATTCACACCTTGCTTGCCCAACTCAAGTCTTAGATTAACCCATGACAAAAAGTATATTGCTAATCATCAGAGAAATCTTCAGGTTAGGAAAGTATCTTTTAATACATTTGAGTCCACCAGGTTTATTATCTTATCTCCATTTTCTTCTGTTTGTAACTTTTAAAAATATATTTCTATCATCATACTGATGTACAGAGGGGTTACAGTTACGTTCATAAGGTAGTTGGTATATTACTTCTTGAACATTGTTACTTACCCTTTCCCATGATTTCTCCCACTTTCCCCCACCCCAGGTTGCAGAGTTCATTTCCAACATATTGTCTTGTGAATATTACTGTTACACTGATTCATCATTTTTTCTTTGACTAATCATCTTAGTTTTCCCCTTCCCTTTCCTTCCCTGATTCAAATAAGTGAATACAGGTATATACAATGCAGTAGGTACCAAAGTCAGATAAAGCAATAACAGAGGATAAACAATAAGGGAAAGAAAAAACAAAAAGAAAAAGAATAAATATTTTGACATAGAACAGTAAAATCCACAATCACAAGAATAAATCTCTTGTCTTCCTATCCTGGACAAACTCCATTTTTCTTAAAAATTTCTCCACATCAGTAGTCAAAAAATGAACTTAAGCTCTTGTCTATACTTTAAGTATTCAGTTTGTGTAACAATCTTGGAAATTAGAAGGCTTTGTGAAGCATGTGCATGTGTAAATGTGTGTGTGTGTGTGTGTGTGTGTGTGTGTATCCATGTGTATGTCTGTGTGTATGTGTCCATATGTGGTGCTATGTTTACTATTGGAAACCTGGTGACAACTGATTCATAGCTTTCAGTAATAGATTTGATTTGTCTTGCTGACATTTGTGGAAATAATGCCCAATATCAATAAGTGCTTAGATTATGTAAGTTGTAGCTGACCCTATAACTTGCTGGTTAATAACTTTGGATAAATCCCTATTCCACTCTGTACCTTCATTTCATAGGCTGAAAAACCGGTGAAATTATAATTTCTCCTAAGTTATTAAGAATTCATGAGATAATACAAATTAAAATAGTTTATAATTTTAACATGATAAATACAGCCTGAGAAAGATAGGCTGTTCCTCTTATTTTGATGCTAGAGTAGGGCAGAGCCTTTATTCTCACAAATGGACACTGTATATTGTGTTAGTGTCACATCCCAACACTGTCTGAAGTACATTTTCACAGACATTCGAAGTGTGCTCCAGCATCTGAGGGCAATCCCTGCCTCAGAAGACACAAAATACCCTCTGCTGTCCTTTTCCACACCAGAGTAGCAATCATTATGCATCCTTCCAATTCTGAGTCAACCCTTTCCTCCACTTTGTATTGTCTTTACAAAATGGCCACATAACCAAAGATCCATTTCCTCCAAAATGCCCACCTTCCTTCCCTGGAGTGAGTTCTCCATCTCTTACAGCTGTGGAAAATACTCTCCTTGCTCAGTTCTTCTCTTCTTCCTGCACCAAAGCTCTGGGTATAATGGAAAAAATCACTGTAGCAAAATCTCCCATGATGCATGGCATCTGTCTCCAGCCACAAATCACCTAGGGTAATTAAAGCATAATGAAATACCGTAGTCCGTCAGGGCCTCATAGGGGTCTTTCTGCAATGTTTACCTTCTACATTAATTTTCTAATTAGACAGCTGCATTTCATCTTCCCAAAGCCAAGTTCAATATGCTAAACTGAATTGATTATTTTTAATCTATATAATTTATATTTGGATTTATGATAGTTGCTGTGGATGAATAGGGTTTGAAACATAAGAAGAAATTCTTACTTTTCATAATATTGAGCTCTGTCCCCTGGGCTATTCATTTGTCCCTAACACAGTCCTAAGTGGTGGTTATGACAACCCTGTTCTGAGCGCTCAGGAAGAAATAAGAGACCAACCCACACAGACCTTTTCCTCTGGGAATAGAGCTTCAGGAAGAAGACCAGTACATATTAGTAATCATGACAGGGGTGTAGACTCTTGAGTGAGTAACACTTATGATAATGGTTGGGACAGGCTCAGAGGCATCAAACCATAGGCTAGAGAGACTTTTATTTAGTGCTATCATGTAAGTCTAAGCAGAAGGTGGTGTTTGAACAAAGCTGTGATGGTGACCTGTAATTGTTTCAACCAACCGAGAGGTGAAGACAAGTGCTTCCAGAAGATGGGGGACAAAGGGCATGGTCGTGAGTTTGTATGTCCCATAAGGTATGTCAAATTGCACGGTATTTCCTCTGTGAAAGATGGGGGGGGGGGGTCGGGGGCACTAAAGAGTAAGTGAAGGACTGAGATGAGCCAAAGAATCCTTTCTTTCCATGATATGATCGACTGAATATTTGGGTGTCTCCCCTTTCACCCTCTAAGTGATAATATTTGAAGTTGGAGATTTTGGCAGTTGGTGATCCTTAAATGATCTTATAAGCCCTGATAATGAGATTTGTGTTCTTGCCCGCAGGAGACACTAGAGCTCAGGTTCTGTGTAAAGCCACTCAGACACAGTAAGTAAACGGTTGCCTGATAAGGAAGAAGGGATTTCTCATCAGAAACCAGATCAGCTGCCATCCTGATCCTGGATTTTTTCTTCCCCACAACTATGAGAAATAAGTTTCTGTTTTTTTCTCTTGGTGCACGTGGAATTCTTTTTTTCCCCACACATTTTTATTGTAATTAGTAGAAGGGTTACATTATATTAACCAGATAGAAGGTGCATTACTTCACAAACATTGATACCCTTTCTCATGTGTTGATCCCCATTTCCCTCCCCCCACCCATACTCCTCATTTTGTTTCCCCGCTTCTCTATCCGATTTCAAACAACCAAATATGCATATATACAATATATCAGATAACCAGGTGAAATACTGTAACAATATGAGATAACCAAGGAACACCAAAAGAGATGAGAGATAACATAGTACATGAAGGACAACAATCACTCATTATATGGCTTTTGTTTCTATATCCTGAGGTCCTTTCATTTAGCGTCATACTATGTGCCCTTATGTACCTAGGTTTTGGTCTATTGTAAATCTCTGCTAGGAGAGCCCAAGGTTTCTACTGATTATGACAAATGAGGGAAAAAAATCATATTAATTGAAGTAAGCCAGACTCAAAGGAACATAAGTTTCTGTTTTTAAAGGCCAGTCATTTTGCTTATAGTAGCTCTGGCTAAATAAAACACAAGCCACACACTAAACGTCTTACATTTAACTTTCAGTAATCTTGTGACACACAGATAAGCAAAGAAGGCTTTCAAGAGATGGAACACCAGACAGGAAAACTCGAGAGAAGTGACAGAAGTAGAGTTCAGACGGCACTAGAACTCATTTGAGTTTCTCCACACAATGCTGATTCTCCCCAATGAACTTTGACGTGTGTATTCCCAGACATTTATCCATACCCTGCTAGCTGCCTCTGCAGTTTTCTTATCTTTTAAAATAGAGCTTAAAATTATTTCCTTCAAAAGGACCACAAGTCCGGTTATTTTATCACAAACACTGGAGAGGTCACAGTTCTTTTCTCCAGAGTTCTTAGCATAATCTCTATTAATTCATTTATTTATATCTGCTATATGTAAATTTATATATAAGCTAAACACTGTAAGTAATATTCAGATATTGCAAAACTAGCTAATGCCTTGTCTAATGCCTTGTATTTTGGGGGAATTGTCTATCTACATTCTATAACGCTATGCAGAATATAGGAAATAATTATTAAAAACATTATTCTGAAGTGCAATCTTCAACTTTGATGGCTCTGTTCATGGAAGCATTAAAGCACTAGACAAATAACCTTAGATAAAAATTTATCCACAAAAAATTACTTCTGACTTTAATCCTTTCCTTCGGCCGTTCCCCAGAGGATTCAAGCAGATTTGAAAGACAGGGAATAGGAAATGCTCAGTCATCCTCTCCAAAGTGATGTTAAGGGGACAGATACACAAGAGATGTCAAGTGGCCCAGCTGAAATGGAGAACTCACACTTTTATTTGATTATTATGATAATACTGACAGTTATAATCACCTTCATCTCAGAACTGATGCTGGATATCCAATAAAAATCCGATAAGGTGGAGCAGTGTTTGACATCGCTGCCCTGTTTAGTGGAAATAGCATTCACCAACATCCAGACACACAGTTCTGTGGATCTGACAAAGGACTCACTGTGAATGCAAGGCGATGTTGGGCCTCCATGAGACTGAGTGACCGGGAGAAGCTGTAAGTCTGGGAGCTTCCATCCTGTGTCTAATGTGAGAAGTTCTACATGAAGATACCAGCGATCAGTGAGAAGAATAATTAACTTTCTCCTCTTGCTTGCTCCAGAGAGCATAACAGCTACATTTTAACTGTTAGTTGTGTGACTTGATAGGGGCCAAGGATAAGAGGCACATTCTGGGGTGGAGGGAGTCTAAGCATGAATGATGTAGACATCAACTCTGATTCATAATGGAAGACCAAAAGGAGGCTCACAGATTGATAATCCACTATCTGACAAATGTAACTGTATGTAACTATAACCCCTCTCTACATCACCCCAACAGTGAAATACAATTGAGAAAAAAAGAAGAAGAAGAAAGGAAAAAAGAAACACTGGCCAACAGTGGCTATGTTGGAGAAGTATTGATGATGATGGTATCATACTAGCTTCACAAAGCAACATTGTCTGGATTCTTTCCTTTCACTGTCATTCCCGACAACAGAATTCCTATAGAAGTGGATGGTTAGAATAGCTGGGTCTCCAGCCTCCTTGTAATTCCATCCCCTACCACAAGTCCTTCCCCTGTATTGCTTGCTTTTCTAGCTTCCTCATCTAGAGCTCCTTCTGTTTCCTGCAGTCAATCCACATAACGATGCCAACCATTTCTTCACTGTACTCAGCCTGCAGAAATCCTTCTGAGGGTGCCCTAGCAATGGGCTTTGAGTTAAATCCTAACTTAAATCTCCAAAGGGGTACAGTATAGGGGAGAACCATAGAGAGGAAACTAAAGTCACAGTGATAAGACAAGAAGCTGGACCACTCGAAAGGGCATAAGATCTGGGATCAATCATGCAATTCCACAATGGGGGCTTACTACTTGAGAATTATTAAATCTTTAAGCAGCACCAATACTCTACCCCATTTCCAAATTAAGCACCATATAAAAATAAACCTCTGCCACTCTCTACCCGATAACAAAGAGCTTGAATTAGTAAACTACAGAAAAAGCTTGATTACTTCTTAATTGGACTTTCATTGAGGGTAGAAAATGGGCCTTACTATTGTAGCTTTAATGTTTTAAATATATATTTGTAGAGAAAATGAATTAAAAACCAATTTGCTAAGGAGTTTCAATCTTTTCTGAGCAGCTTTTCTTTGAAAGTAGCTAATGAGTAGCATTATTGGTTAAAATGGAACAATATAATTTTTTTCCAGCTGATACAGGTGCTAATTGGTAATAAAATAAAGAAAAATCTCCAGTGAGTTTGACTAGTATGAGAAGGGATGTGAATAATACATCAGCTGAATAATCAGAAACATCAGAAGTAGATTGTACTATGTTCAATGAAAACTTCATAAAGGAAAATTAAACCTCTTTTGATTTGTTGGCAAGGGACCTAGAAACCATTAAAGGGAAATTAATGGCTTCAGAAATCTAACTATCTACATCATTCACCATGTATCTTGCTTTCCTACTCACTTGTTTGAACTCCATGGAAGATGAAGACCCCTTCTTCAGAGAAAATTGACTTGGCAAGGAAAGAGTTTGTACCCAGGAGAAATAATTAGAGAATGGAAATTAGGTTATCATGTCATTAATAACAGCAGTATAGGCCAAACGGTGTTAATAGAACAATGGAATGAGCAGGATCTTAACTTTTATTTGATTTACTGTATTTAGAATATGAAGTTGTGACACAGAAATAGCAAAAGAATTAAACTAGCATCAATTTCAAATCTGGTTTGTTAAAAGTAAGAGCACAAGCCCTAGTACTGGAACAAACCAAAACAACAAAAATAAGAACTAAGTTCTTAGTCTCTCCTTGTGTTCTTTAATTGCAAGATGGGATTGTACCTTCTATTTAGTCTCACAAATGAAATCTGAGAATTATACTTAACATTTCTTTTCTTCAATACTTCATGACAAAAATGTGTGTGCATGTGTGTGTGTATGTGTGTATCTCTGTGTGTGTATAGTTGCATGCACACATGTATATATGTATATGTGTTAGGGAGAGGGTGATTATGGTGGCCTTAAAGTCCAGCTTCACTTGAGGAACTATTGGCTGGGGTCATACGTTCAGAGAATTCTCCATTGTCACTATGTTCTCTAGATTTTCACAGGAAGGCAAACGTTCTCCCAGGCCTTTAGTCATTTAGTTAACCAGTCCTCGCTTTCTTTAATTGTTTGAAGCCATCCCTTTTGAATTGCAAATGTGCAAGAAGAGGGCATCCCTACCTTCCTGTATCGAGGTTTAGATGTGCAGCAGTTACATACACTGGAGATCTAAGTGGGCCTGCCTCCTCCCCTGACAACCTCTCCTCCCCATACTTCCCAACAGCTCATGCCAAAAGCAATGCACTTGTTCTGAAGTGAAGCAGACAGACTCAGGGAGGAGACAATGGATCTTTAAGGTACCAAAAGCCCATTACCCACCTAGAAGATCAGTAGCTGATCATCTGCATAAAAAGAGGGGAGGGGAAATAGGAGCCCAGTTTGATTCATGTGTCCATAGGGATTTAACACCTCTCTGCTGAGAAACTGCCTTTATACCATTGTGCTAGCTACCACTGTGCTAGCATAAGGATTGCTTTTGATAGTGAAGAAAACTTACTAGCTAACAATACCATTACACCAGCTTGGTCATCACCAACAAATGCATGCTTTGAGTGGTATAGTTGCTCCACTAATCTTCAGCAACATCTGGCCCTCCCACCAGGTTCTGATCCTGTAAGATCATTGTCACTCACGCACAATACAAACTAAAGCCTCAACCAGCCTTTCTCTTCTGTGTGCTCAGGGTATGCCTGCTCATTCCCTAGGGCAGCTATAGAGTAAGGTCAGAACTCGGGGTTCAATCTCACCTTTTCATCAATGATCTACTTTGGATAGCTAAAGTGAATGCTAATATTTCAAACTTGTAATGATAGAAGATCCGACATTCCTGGTTCCAGCACTAGGATGAATGCCTTGATAGGCCCTTGTCCTCATTTCATTCCTGTGTCCTCCCTGCTTTAGAAGTCAGGAACAGTTTGGTCTTCCTGTAGACCAGAGCATCAGTGATCCTTTGCCTGTGGATATGCCTCCAGTTATAACTGGGCTAACTGGGGTATTCCAAAAAGAAGCAAGTCAGACTCAGGGATTGAACAAGTGGTTAGTGACAGCGAGAATGGGTAGTTGAGTCATGACTTAAGACCAAGGACTCTGGTATCCCAAGCCAGTGTGTTCCAAGCACATGTAGTACTTCAATACTTTTTCCCCTGATGTAATTGCCTCCTCTAATCTATGTAAGGGAATATTTTTTGTCTTCTATGTCTTCCTGCCACCTCCCCGAGCTCATTAGAATGCTGCACCTTTAGCTGCAGGTGAGGCATCTGTGTGCTCAGCGATTGTCAGCAATTCAGGTTAACTTGCTTTTTTTCTAGTAAAATCCGTTCTAGCCAAATTCTGTCCTCTTGCAAGAAAAAGAATTCAATAAAGGCTACAAGGCGGGGGAGCAAGATTAGGAAGGCTGAGAAAGGAAACTAGATAACTAAAGAAGAACAGCCCCAATAAGCCCACATTTCTTTCTCATCAGAGAGTTTGTGAAAGGGCCAGATTGGCAGGAATGAAAAGGAAAATCCTTTTTTATTACACGCGCCTGTACAGTATTATCTTTTCAGAGGTGTTTATGAAAACATTCACACACGGTAAAACTTGCCTCTATAGACCTACTTTTTATTGAATTTCTTCAGCTCTCCATCAAATTTTAAAATCCCTGCCTATTACTCCATCTCTACATAAATCATACCTTTGAATTGGGCATCAGAGTCTGGCTCAAATGCAATTCTCTCCAGCTCCAGATAATCTGATATAGAACCCTGTGCCTCCTGAATGGTGGTTCATCCAAGTTCCCAAATCACCTGGGAATACATGACAGTTGCTGTGCTTCATTCCTTGAGGGAAAAATGAACCAGGATCTAGATGAAAAGATGAAAAAAGGCAACTAGTGATTTTATTACCACATGCCCTCAATTGTTCAAGCACCGTTAGTCTATCCTTTGACGTAAACACCACGCCAGCCCTGAACTGTCACTCCTGAGAGCCTGCATTGGGCCCTATACCAGTGGGTTCCACAGTCACACAGGGTGCCAGCTACTACCAACGGATTGCATGCACAAGGGTCAAGCACAGGGTTACATTCACATGTAAGTGCTGACTGGATGAGATAACTGACATTGATGTCTGGTGACACAGACCAGTGCCAGTGCCATTAGAGAGAAGCACTTGACCTATGACTCAAAGTGAGCAAATAACCTGTGAATCAACTACTCACTGTCTCAATTTTGGAAATAGCTATGGATGTCCTACTCTGTCTGTGTATCTCTCCCTGCCTGTCTCTCTATCTCTCCATCTGCCTTCCCTTCCCCCCATCTCCCTCCCAATCCCTCCTTTTCTCCATTCCTCACCCTTCACTATTCTATTTTTCAGCCGCTGGTCCTGCCAGGAATATGAAACCCAATACTCAATTCATTTTAAAATCACAGTCACCCGTAGCTACACGTGCCCCGCTCTCTGGAAATTCCTTTCATGGGAATGAGAATCTCTGTGCTTCAGAGCCTCCTCTGCTCTCATGGCTGTATCTTTGTTTTCCACTTCCCTGATTTCCTCTCTGAAGCTACATCTTGATCTGTTCTGTGAGTAATGGCCATAAGCTGGGGCTCTGGACTGGATGACGAGTTTGCTGTGTGGCTTCCATCTTTTCTGCTGACATGAACATGATCTCTCTGCTCCTTCTGTCCCTCTGTGCATTAGAGGGATCTTTCCCAGAAAATGACACACATTCTCCTCACGATGAAAACACAGCAGATAGACACAGATCCATCAGGGGTTTGCCACATGCCAATATGCAGAAATTCTTTATCACCAGCTTCTGACATAGAAAGGCGATACACCAAGAAGAAATATTCTAAGAAGAAATTTTCTCAAACAAATAGAAGTTTTTGAGCTCAGGAAACTAAATGTAGAAGAAAATGCATGCCAGGTGGATTCAGGCTCTGTTCCGACAAGCACAAAGTTGATCACAAGGTCATGAGCAATAGGATTGAAGATTTTTCTATGATGAGGCAAAAATTCTCTTAATGAATTCCAGGGCATTTGGGAGAACATGCTCACAAATGTGTGTCTTAACCTGCTTCATGCTGCTATTCCAGAATACCAGAGAAGGTGTCATGTAGCAAAAATATACATGACTTTCTGACAGTTCAGGAGGATGGGAAGTGGGGGGTGGAATTGTCACTGATACTGAAAAACTGAAAAACTGCGGCATCTTGATCAGGCCCTTCGTCTCCAGAAAAGAATAAGCAGGGGTGCCTCTAGACGGGAGAAAACTCGTCAGTTTTTTTCTACCTAGGAAATAATCAAAGAAATAAAGGTCTTTATTTGGGAATATCAGAGTATTTCAAAAATCATTCATGTGTGTAGATTATATGCGCATTCACAAATTGAGGCAATAGAAGTTTAAGAAGAGAAATGAAAAGGAATAGAGCTGGTATTTTTGGAACACCTTTTGGTTACCAGTCTTTAAAAAGGAAGGTTGAATTTGCCCAAGATTAAATAGACAGGTGTGTGTCATAGTTCCCTAAAACAGTTGCTTTTCTTTTGAATAAATATGATGTCCTTAAAAATAGCAATTCCATTTTGATCTAGACAACTTCCCTCACCAGTTTAGTTTTAAGAAAACTCTTGAACTTCCCTGAGCCCTGGCTAATGGGAAAAAAAATGTCATGTCTTTCCTACAAAACTGTTGAGAGTTTTAAATCCCAAAGTACATACACAAATTTGGTGCATACTAAACAGTAGACAGCTACTAATTTTTCCGCGGGCTTCATTTATTTATTTGCCAGTCCTGGGCTTGGGCTCAGGGCCTGAGCACTGTCCTTGGACTTTCTCAAGGCTAGAGCTCTACCGCTTGAGCCTCAGCACCACTTCCAGCTTTTTTCTATGTATGTGGTACCGAGGAATCGAACCTCGATCTTCGTGCCTGCTAGGCAAGCACTTTAACCACTAGGCCAAACCCCCGGCCCCTGGGCTTCATTTTTATTAGGATGTAGTCCCTGGCACTGTCAGGGATGATTTTCATGATTGTAGCTATCCTTAACTCAGGATGGGAGAATGCTCTTCCTATCTATAAAGGTATGCTTTATCTATATGTCTGGAGTGACCTTACAATGATGTCATATCTACCACATTTCCTTCCCTGCATGGTTCTGATACTGGAGAAACTCTAGCAGACAAGATATCACCGAGGCTTAGGTTTGACTGGAGCTATGAAGAAAAGTAAGGCTTGTTGTGATAAGCCACTGAAATTTTATTTCACAGCAGCCTCCCTTAAATAACCTGATTCAGGCAACATTTACCTTGACTTTCCAATTCATTTAATTTTTTTTTCTGACGAAGCTGGTTTTAACTATTCCTCTCTGTTCACTGAGGCCCCTAGGGGCTCAGCAGCAATCTGATCGTGTAAGTGAATGATTTATCACTCCCCACTGGCCTCAAGCAAGGATTTGCCCCATACCATTCATCTCCTAAAATATAATTGGACTTAAAATTAAAACTGCATTACCTTCCCATTCATTGAGAGAAAACTGGCTGTTTTGACTTAAACAGCAGTTTCAAGCAAGATATCTATTAGGAGGCTGTGAAAAATGGTCACCTCCTGTTTTGCTGAAATCCACTATGGGAAAGGAACTGTTCCTAAAGGCTATTCTACTGAGCGTGTTGTCTGAGGACAAATGTTGTGTGGGTTGAGGATACGGCTCTGACATCCTGAACTCACTGCTGTCCCCATTTGGGACCAAGTTGCTTTGTATGAGTGTACCATGATTGATGTGCTTCGTCTTAGGATTTTGTATGAAAAATAAACTTGCTTCAGTGCTAATAGAAACATGCCATTCTATGAAAACAGGTGGAGTAGCAGGAAGAATGCAGCAGGCATAGGTCAGAGGACTGCCCTGGAAGCTGGGAGGAGACAGATCAATATCCCTTGTTGTCTCTAACTCTGTTTCAGGCCTCTCTTTTCTGCACCAGGCATGATTCACTGGGAGGGCATGGTTGCCTTTGTCCTTTTCAGTCTAGAGGGTTATTACTACTTAAAATGTGGGCTAAAGATGTACATGCTAGTATCTTCAGAAGGCTACTATGTGTGTATGCCTGTGTATGAAAATAAGAGGGGGGGAGGAGGGAAGGGATAAGGGGGTAGGAGAGAGGGGGGAGAGAGAGATTATGGCATTTTCAGGAAAATGACATAATCAAATGGACTGAAATATGGTATAAGCAAGAGAGAGGTTTGACTGTTTGAACAATTAACTAGTGGTTTATCAGAATGAACATCAGGAAGCTGAACCATGTTTTAGCTGAAAGGTCTGTAGCATGCTTGAGCTGAACGAGCAATGGCAGGTGAATGAAGTCGGAAGACTCAATGTACACACTTAGAAATGGAAATAAGAATATTGAGGAGATGAGTGGAGGAATGGAGAAGAGATCCATAGGGGTAGAAGGCTGAAGGGTAACTCTGATTAAGTGCATTGGGCATGTAAATAGTCAGGTTGAATTGAAACCCCCGTGTACACCTATTTGAAGATAATAAAAACCACTGTAGCATTGCTAAAAATGATTAATTGCTTACCACATTTCCAGTGCAATGGCACAGCACTACTTTGTCTCTTAGGCTCCCTGTGTGTACTTCACTGCATAGGTCAAAACTGCCTCAAAGTCAACTTGTCTAAAACTGTAATCATGATCATTATTTCAAACACGCTCATGTGATCATTTCCCCTAATGCTCAGACTTGACAACTAAGATTTATTTTTACCCTTTATTTTCTATTGTTCAGGGTCCCTGACTGTGAATAACAGAATTCACTCCAGTGATGTAAAGTGGGAGAGATGTATAAAGAGGCCATCATGTATCAAAATAGATAGAACTTTAAGAAATGGCTGGGTCTGGGGAGGGGAAGTATTTTTATGGTGGAGAACATTTGAAATTACTGACATATGCTGATAACAGAAAGCCAGCTCTCTTCTGGCTAATTTCATTATTAGTTTATATTCTTGGCAAATGATGGCCCTCTTTATTTTCTGATGCAAGGACAAAATTTCTTTCCATGTCATTCGTAAGTGGTTATCAAGGGATATTTGCACATTTATAAAATATGTGGGTGGATCTTAGGTAGATATCCAACCTGAACTTCCAGGCAAAATGCTTACAAAAAATTGTTTCTGTGAACACTGTAATATGTCAAAAACTGCTGCAGAGAGTTCTTTTATTACAGTTGAAAACTGAGCAATGCCATCACCGTACTGAACCCCAGAGAACCACTGCTTCATATTAGACCTTCTCTTGTATCAAATAAAACAGTATCCTATGTTCTACATCCCCAAAAGAGCTTACTTTTGAATCAAGGACTTACTGGCAAGTCTGGATTGGAGCAAATTGCATCTTATGCTTACAGTCCAAGAGCGCATGAATCTTGGAAATGCAACTTGCAATCCTGTGCATGCACACAGAGGGAGTCCTTGCTTGGTGTAGTGCCCCGTTCACTGGGACTGTGCTCTCTTCTTGCTACACAGTTCCCTCACCACCCCAGCGTCTGGTAGGCCTCTGATTAACAGCAGCACCTGTGTTGATATTACTTCAAAAGAGCATTCCTCTCTCTGATATTGCCTAGAAGCTGAGACGATTTATAAGGATCGTTTTTCTTTTTCTTTTCTTTTTCTTTTTTGCCAGTCTTGGGGTCTGAAATCAGGGCCTGAGCACTATGCTTGGGTTTTCTCAAGCCACAGCACCACTTCCATCTTTTCTTTTTCTATGTATATGGTACCAAGGAATCAAACCCAGGTCTTTGTGTATGCTAGGCAAGCACTCTACTACCACTAGGCCAAACTCCCGGTCCCAAGGATTTTTTAAGAGAAGAGTGATATCTAAGTAATAAGAATTGGTGATATTCTATTCAGATGTTTTTTTAGAAGACCATTGACTTTAGTAAATACTTGACCCGACTAACCAACTGGTAACCAAGAAACCAAAACGCAAACCTATTTGCTTAGAGATCAAATCACAAAGGAACGCTTAGTGTTTCCAAAATGAAAAAAAATGCATTACTATTGATTTATTGTATTGTTAGCCTGAACTTCATAATGCATGGACATGGATGAAAATGTAGTCATCATGGTTCACATGGTAATATATTATTATCAGGTCACTGGAGACCGTTGATGGTATCTCTAACTGACTGGTAACTCGTACTGCTGGCTGGAAGCTGGAGGCATGAGTGGTAGCTGTAAACTCACTTGCTTCCTCTCACTCTCACTTGCTGCTTAATTCTGTCTCATTCTGGTTTTGAATGAACACTAATCTCTTTTTAATCTTCTATTGTGGATCTCATATTGAAGAATGTACCTCAGGAGAAAAATAATGCTAAATGAACCTACAGCTGACAATATAAAACCTGAAGGGTTACTGTTTTATGAAGGTATTTATTTATTGCTAGAATTCTGCAAATGCATGCTATACTACTGCACAAAGTAGATGTCCAGGTATAATTAAGAAAGAAAAAAGAAAAGCTTAAGCTTTCTTTTTGCTGTGATAGAAAAATTTCAAATTTTGACAGATCACCTGCAAAATTCAAGAAAAACAGCCCACAAATCAACTTATATAAAAATCACTTAGTTGTAACAGCTACCACTGTTTGAGACAGTTTTAGTTACTGTCAATCACCTAGGTTCACTAGTCACATAAAGAAGAGATTTTTCTGGTTTGAAGAAATTCAGTTATTAAAAGATAGTCAGTATCTAACATTTTGGGAGAATTTAGATATTTAGTCTTGAGTAACTATCTTAAGCAAAATAAAAAGGCTACCTGTGTGCCTGTACCTGTGGAAACTCATCTTAGTCCATCATGACCGAGGATGGACAGAAACTAGAATCAAATGACCTGTGCTTTACCTACAATTGAGGGAAATATCAGAGTTTATTGTTCCACAACCAAAATAGAGCTGGGCCCCTGGAGACTCCTAGGTATGCGGTTATCTTAAGCTTTCTTATTGCTTTGCTAGAAAATATTTTAAAATATACAAATAACATTGCACAGAAAGAAGGAATTGCACTTTGCATCTGCTCTGACACTGAAGATGGGCCTGCCACGAGAACTACAATTACCCACCCTAGGAAACACAATGACTGTGCTACCAGTGTCATCACCCAATTAGGCCAGTAGATTTCCTGCTGCCTGGTTCTCTAATGGCTGAGCTAATAGAATCTAGGACTCATTTATAAGGGAAACAGGATACAACTCCTCCAGAACCCTCACATGAAGAATGAGGAGAGTCTCTAAAAGAACTCCTAAGATGTCTAATTGTCCCAAATCAGTGAATACCTTCACCTGCAGGATATCCAGTGAGAGAAGATGACAAGGTCAACTGGAACATAAGAGGATATGTGTCATGTGAGAAATATTTAGGAGAAAATATTAAGTCAGTTGGATATATATAGGTATAGATATATACCTAGTTAATGGAGAAGAACTAGCATTCACCAGAGATATCCAGAACAACTGCTGGATGGATGCTGCTGCAGTCAATTAGAAGAAAACCCTTAGGGGAAGCAGAAGGTATAGGAAGAGGTAATAAGATTAATTTTCATGGAGCTGGAGCTTTCTCTGGAGCACTGACATGGGAAGGCCTAGTTTGCTGAGGCTCACAGAAGTGCTAAATGATTCGCAGTTACAGGAGAAAACATATTCCTTAAAGACAGTGCTTAATGTGGCCAAAGTAATACAGGTGGAAGCGGTATTTAATGTAAATCTAATTTCAAGTACTTCCTTTTGTCACTACTTCAGTAATTTTTTAAGATTGTCTTCTGGGTTATGTTACATCACTGTGTATTTTCTGACTTCAGAAGAGGAATATGAGGGAAATATAATTATTGTGTTTAAAATGAAAATTTCATTGTGATAATCATCCAGGCCAAATTCAATGTGAAATATGACTTTTACTTTGCACCAGAAGAAAATAGAACCCTAGGAGAATAATGTGCTCAGGATGGCTTCACTGGTAAATGGGATGGGATGGAGTTTGTCTACTCTCCCTCCATTGGCAGTGGTAGTTCTTCGTCTGTGCATCTAGGACCCAAGGAACCAGGATCACTTGAGAGCTTACTAGAAATGCAACTTTCCAGCCATTACTACAGGAAAGGTCCAGGGTTGTCAAGCAGCCAAGGCGTGTGACTTCACCAAAGGCCAGACTGCAGAGTTCAAGGAGGCTTTCCAGCTGTGTGACTAACAGACTATGACAAGATCCTATACAGCCACTATGAGGATGTGCTGAGAGCCCTGGGCCAGAGCCCCCCATCACTGAGGGCTCAAGGTCTGGGGAAACCCAAGGATGATGAGAAGATTGCAAAGGGGCTGGACTGCAAGCACTTCCTGTCCCTGCTGCAGAATGTGGCCAAGAACAAGGACCAGGGCAACTAGAAGGCCAGCGGGTGTCATGTACTCGTCACACTCCCTGAGAAGATGACAGAGGAAGAAGTGGAGATGCTGGTGCAGGGCAATGTCGGTATTAACTCTGAGGTGTTTGTGAGGCGTAGCCTGTCAGGGAGACAGCCCTAGGGTTGGAGCTAGTTCAGATGACGCTGGATGTCTGACGACCTTCCCAGTATACCCAGGCCCAAGCCTTGCCCCACGTGAGAGTTTTGTGTGCCCTGGAAACTTCGTAGACTCCCTTGTCACAGCATACCTTTCCCATCTGGTCTTTCGAATGATGTTTGCTGTCAACACTCACCTCACCGAATAAATTAACTCTCAAAAGAAGGAAAAGAAAGGAAGGAAGAAAAGGAGGGAGGGAAGAAGGAAGGAAGGAAGGAAGGAAGGAAGGAAGGAAGGAAGGAAGGAAGGAAGGAAGGAAGGAAGGAAGGAAGGAAGGAAGGAAGGAAGGAAGGAAGGAAGGAAGGCAGGCAGGCAGGCAACATTCCTGATCAACCCATGTCCCCCTAAAGAACGGTGGCTAGTAATGTTTCCCCAAATGCGATTTGACCACCCTTTATGTCATTGTTTGCATCTCAAGTTTGAGCTATTTGTTTGTTTGTTATTTTTATTCATTTAGTCTTCCTGAATGGGTAGACCCCTCTAACTGGCAGCATGTGACAGAAAAGACAATTCACCATTCAAAGCTGTACTTTCCACATCTTCAGTCTAGTCCAACCACCCAGCCCCAGGGGAATTATAGGGCAACAATTAGATCCCTCTGTTCTCAAAGTTACCTTATTATGATATAAAATACTTAGGCTACAGGATGGTAGAGATTTTTACTCATGCTGGCTAAGAAAGAAAGACTTACCAAATAATAAAGAATTATTACATAAGGAGAGAGGGAGAGAAAATCCAATCACAACTGTGTTGTGCTTCACAGAAGAATCTAAATCATTCCCAGGCAGATGCAGATGTGATTCGTTCTACTGTAGATAAATGCAGAAATGTAGTTTGTTCTGATTCAGTATTATGCTTAATTGTTTTGAAGACGAATGCGATGCAATCAACCCGCATGCGGCTTTGTTGTTATATTTAAAAGCCAGTGCTGTTGTGATTTTCCTTGTGAAGATTCTCTACAGGAAAGAATTCAAGGTTTGTAGCCTCAAGACTCTAAACAATGAAGGTAGTGCCACACTTGGAGATCTAATTGTATGCAGTATTGTGAGTTTTTTTTTTCCTCAATGTATACTTTGAGCCAGCCAACTGCTGACACTCAGAATATACATGTGATATTTGTGGTTCTCAGGACAACTGTAGAAGAGAGATTGGCTCAGTCCTAGCAAATGAAGACACTGTATCAATGGAAAGAAACAAGTAGCTGAGCGTTAACAAGAGGTTGAGTTAGGGCCCTAAGTTTATTCCCACTTTACTTTCCCCTAGCCCTAGAAAGAAAATGAAAAAAAAAAATAAACAAAACAAGTAGACTTAAAAATGAGCAGATATTGCCTGTTGTCAGCTAAGTCTCCCATAGTTTCTTAGCTCATTAGCTACCATACTATTTGGTAGGTTTAATTATGTGCCCTTTTTGACTAAGTAGGACACAATTTACCCAAAAGCAGACCTCTCCCGGAAAGAAGAAAATCTCTTTTGCAATGAGTTGCCAAGTACAGAGAAAAAAATGCAAATAACACAATGAAGAGCAAACTATGAGCAAAGAGCTATATGCCAGAAAGAAATAATTCTGTCATTTCTTCTTCCAATTCATGGCACTTTTGTAATGTTCAGTCATATTAAATTCTAGAAAAACATCCTGTCATAAAAAAGAAAAATTCCTGAAAAATATCATTAAGACTAACTACATGGATATAAAGTGGTCCTATAGCACTGAGAGTTGGGCCATGTTCCAGATAATAATTAAAGCCTAAGAAGGAAATGGCTTGCTTCAACCCCATTTTTTTACATCTGGTCACATCTGTTTAGGAACTGTGAAAGAAGTATGCTACATTGATTTAAACCAATATGGAGAAAATACCATTCATGAAAATATTTTTAAAAATTCTGTATTTTTAAAAAAATAAATCATATAAAATTTATATTTGCATTTATAAGGGATGTAATTTTGGTATTGTTGAGATTAATGGATTATCCCTTTGGAACTAGAAAAATCTAATCCAGTTTTTTTCTCATCTAATTAAGATGAGAAAAATGGTTATTCTCAGTGGTTCCAAGATGATAAAACTATGTAAGTTTTCACTGGGAGAATCTATCCAACTCTTTAAGTATGTTATTTATTCTCCTAAGTCTAATTATACCACCTTGATTTTGAATTTTCATGAAGCTAGGTAGTTTGAGGAGCTGTGGTTCAAATCTCTGCTTCTCTTACAATTAAGCTGTTTATTTTATATGACATTACATTATATTTACATGGACAATTGTAGATGCCAATTTGAGATGTTGAGAAATCATGTAAAACATGATTTTAAAGTAAAGCGTGATTTTTTGGAGGTGGGGGGATTTCTGGTGTGTGTGTGTGTGTGTGTGTGTGTGTGTGTGTGTGTGTGTACATTGAGAGACTGACACTTGAAAAAGTGAACTAACTGATAAGTAAGAGTTGCTGGAAAGAAGAGGCCAGGCAAAATTTCTTCTCTTTCCCACCTGAAACACCCATCTTTTCTTCTTTGGACAACAGAGCACCATGTTCTGTGAATTGCAGTATCATTTCCTACAGGCTCCCAGACTTGTATTGAGCCATATCATAGGTCTTCTGTCTCTATCTTTCAGACAAGTTTTCATAAAATTTCCCATTCTTCTGTAATTGTGAGAGCTAATTCTTATGTCTTCTCATCTACCTATTGTCATTCTATCACCTTTCATCTGTCTTCCCTATTATCTATCATCTATCTATCTATCTATCTGCTGTCACTTACTCTTAGGGCTAGGCCTGAAGATTTCTTGGAGAATACTGTCTAATACAATATTTTACTTCCATCAGACAATATTTATCATTATATATATGCATAATATGTGAACACGGCCTGGTATATGTATGATCCATGCAACATAAAAGCATTATAACATATTTCATAATGTTTTGAGGTAATTAAATAGACCATAAATGTTCTAACAGTAAAGAAGCTCCAAAATATTTAGTTGCCTTTCATTCCTTCCATGTTGCTGACATCTCACAAGCAGTTACAGTGAATTTTATATTGCCTAATTTGTCCTCTGAACCAGCCAAGAGTAAGAAAACATGTACATGGGACACATGTATGGTTTTAAATAGGAATGTCTTCTTGTATTTCTGACACAGGTAGAATATCTCTCTTGGCAGATGAACTCTTTGGACAGAATATTTATTACTGGGAAACTTGTTCCTGGTCTGGCCAGCTGAATTGTTCAAGGAACTCTGATATGCTAAGCATAGCTGACAGCCACTATTGAGGTTAGGAAAATGACTTTAAATGAAAATTAGATAATCTCTCTTAAGAAGTGAGCCTCAGAGCTTCCATACTCTACAGCAAGGAAATAGTTTTTTCTTGGTCTTTCTTTTGAAATCATGACTATAGGACTTGGAAGAAAAGCCAGGCAGCAGTGAGTTGGAAAAGACCTGAGTGCCAGAGCCAGGAAACATTCTACGTATGTATCGGAATATGTCTGTCATGGTTGCCATGGTCCTTAGAACTTTGTTCACAGCAACAAGAGCAAAAAAGTAAGCAACGATAAACAAAGATAAAAAGAGGGCTGAAAAGGAAAACAGAGAGAAAGACAGGGAAAGAAGGAGATTATCTTTGTTTCTTTAAAGATCATATGAATTCTCATTAACCCAACTTTAGATTGCAGGCCCACCCAAAAGCTTGGAGAAGAGAATTCAACACAAGTGCCTGGAGAATGAAAGAGGGATGTATTTCCAAGAGGAAATCAAAGTGTAATTACCAGAAGAGGAAACAGAAACTGGGCAGGCAAAAAATAACAGATGTCCTCAACAGATGATACAATTTACATCTGCATTTCCATAACATGCCATTATACCTCATTTTGTTCCACGGTAATCATGGATTTTATTCTGACTTCTACACTGTCTTAAAATTTTCTTGAATACAATGCAAATGAGCTTTATCTTCTCATTCCAAGTACAATGCATGACACACAAACAGGCCTTTGTTATATCTATTTTAAAAGAGATTTTATTAGTTTCTTATTTCAGATTTCTTTGAATATTTTTATTAAGAAGTAACATGTAATAAATTGCCCCTTATCCTCATGATTTTAATGGCTTTGGATTCATCCTGGAATTACCATTTAGTCTGTGGCCTAATAGACTCATTTTAAAGAGAGGTTTCCTTCTATCTTGATTAGATCAAATTACCAGGTCTGGGTAGTTATTCTATTAAACCTACATGTAAACCTCAGGATTCTCTTTTTTCAGCATTGCAACACATAAAAAAGACTTAACTTTTAGTACTTAGAAAAAGAAATCTGGCCTATCCATTCTACTTCCATTTGTGTATACTTGGGCTCTCTTATCCTGATTTTAAATAATTTCCTCAAACAGAGTTTGAGATCACCTAGAAGGAACAAGACTACATTATTGGTACCACACTATCACATACAATAGAAGAAAAGAAGTGAAACTGAATGAGCAAATCACCCTGTTACAAGAGACTGTAGGATGGGGGGGCAGAGAAAAGAACAATTTATATATTTTCCCTTTTGCCTCAAAGTTTTAGCTTTACTCTGTGGCATAAACTCATTACCTTTTTTCAAATCAGAGTGCACCGCCTTTGTGCCTCTTGTCTAAGGTTGCCTTCAGATTCTTTTTTATGCCTCCAACAGTAACAGTGACCAATTTTTTTTCTGATATAAGGACATGCTTTCTGAGACATCAATATTGTACAACACTGAGAAGCGTCGGGATACACGAGAAGAGTTACAAATGCTTTTTGAGATTTGGTTCTCTGAGACTTACACTTTTCCTTTCCTTTTATTTATTTCCCTTATTTTTGTGTTGTGAGTATAAAGGTGATGTGCAAAGGGATTCTAGGTAAAGAGAACATTTCTTTTGGGACAATGTCATCCCTTTCCATGCCTTCTTTGTTCTTCCTTCCTTTCCCACCCATAAGTTGTATAGTTCATTTCCAACATAGTGTCCAGTGAAGACCACTGTGGCATGTGTCCACCTTTTCCCCTCCATTGCTGTACCTCCCACGACACTCCCAATGTATCAGTATATTTTCTATATTTCAAATCTACTCATATGTTCTAGTCAAATTCATGTATTTTCTAAAATGTATTCATTGACTCACCTGAGGAAATGAATCCTTTTACTCTTCTTTGTCTTGTGTTACCACATTTTCTTTCTCACATTTTTACACACTGTATTGTATCTCAGGACTCTTAACACTGAAGTTTACAGCTAAGTCTCCTTCTTCTTTTAGGCCTGCAATCTTGGGCAAGCTGTCCCTTTCACAGTAAAAAGCACATCACATATGCAAATTTAACCACAGACACTTTGGTATTCTTGACTTTGGTTGATGATAAGACTGACAAAAGAAGTGAGTGTGCATGTCTGGATTTGCCATCAAACTTTCTCTTGTACAATCTACCTATAACCTCTGGTAAGCTAGTCGGTGATCCTAGCAAAAGAACGATACAGAGTGTGGTGAGTGGATTCCGAATTCTAAGAAATGATCCTTCACCTTGGGCATCCTCTCTTTGAAGTGCAGAATACCATGTGCAGCCACAGGCCCATTGTTTTTGAAAGAGGTAGCTTTAGGTGTTCTGGAATTTTAGACTCCTACAAAATCTACTTAGTCCGTGGAATCCAAGACATTTGGTATATTTATCTCTGTTCTCTTGTGTTTGCTGTGTCGAAGGCACATTTGATATATTTCTTCTCATTTGATCTAATTATCATACTATAATAGATGTAGAGATCAATGTGATGATGCCTGAACTATCAGAATGATCAATATCACTGCGGAGTAGAGAAGACAAGAAGAGTTCCTGTTACTATTAACTAGCAAGGAATATCCATCGCATCTAATGGTATTCAGCAGGTATGTTGTGTGCAAGGAGATGTGTTCAGAAATAATACTTCACATAAACCATCAGTCACAATTGGACCGCAAATGTGTGTACCATTCCGGCATCCTTCACAGATCTATCCAACTTCCACACAGGCCAAACTAAGTGAGCACGTTGTGTCTGAGCTCCTTTCAACTATCTGATGATGATACTAGTCTTTGAAATTGCCGTGCCTACGAAGTTTTGCTCCTGGGTAGTATGTTCCTCAAAAGGGGAAGTCATAGAAATTTAGAATCCCTTCCTCCCATACCTGTTCTAAACTCAGAGAAAGTACAAATGAGAGTCTTCACATGTCCAAGAGTATCTATGTTAACTATTAACTTAAGAATTGGGAAAATATTCATGGATTTGCTTCACAAAGTAACTGACACTCTTGTCATTTGCACTTTGTTAAGAGGATGGCAAGGTAGGTACACATCTCTAATCCCAGTGACTCAGAAGCCAGAGGTAGGGGGACTATGGTTCAGTGGAACCCTGAGAACAGTTATCATGGGACTCTCTCTGGAAAACAAAACAACAATTCAACAAGTCTGGAACCAGGTGTAAAGTGGCCTAAGTAATTACCTCAGTTAGGAGGCCCTGAGTTCAGTCCCTAGTATTAGTAAATGAATGAGTGAATGAATGAATGAATGGATATTTTAACTAAGATTTGTATCAGATTTTATATAGTATTTGAGTTCAATAAGCTTTCTTTGAAAGCTACACCAGCATTTTTGATCTCCAGCAGTGAGAGTAAATTTATAATTTGCTTTGATCTTTCTCATAATGTAGAAACTCTAAGGAATATTAATGGGGAAGACATACAAGATGTGTATTTAATTCTGTGAGAATGATTCATTAACTGTCACAAATGATACCTGACCTTGATTATTAGTGAGTTTCTACTTATTTTACAGTAAGTGTGCCTACATTCTCTTCAGGGTTTTATTCTAGGCAAGGATTCCATCAAACCTGCTGAAATTAGTTAACACTTCACAATAGAACCATGTCTCATGGTCAGTGTGATGTCTGAAAGGACAGGTTTTAGTCTATATGTGGAGCTTTAACTAGGTATTTGACATTGAATAACTTAAAATCTCCCAGTTCTGAAACTAAAAGCCCAGATGAGATCAATGAGCTGGAGAGCGCCCAGTCTGCTCCTCAGGAAGAGCTGTGCTGCCCATCCTCCAGAGGAGGGGAGCACCAGGTTTTCACAAGGTAGAAGGGACACATGGGGCAAAGACGACACATTCCTTCCATCACGCCCTTCTAGAAGGACACCTGTATTTAACAGAGGTCAAGACTTCCTAACACGGTCACTCCTTAAATTTCACACATCCCCAAGCTGTTATATCTGTTGTCTGCAAGTATTTTGGAGGGGGAAGAGTAAGCAGGCCATGAGCCTGCTTTAAACAATCACCACACCATCCCATTCTGCATTGGAGGAAGCTTCTCTTTGACTAGTAATGAATCAAGATTCTCCTTGAAGGGCCTCTACATCCGTGAGTTTGCACTGAACTAATAATATTCATATCATATTCTCTTTGTTATTGCAATCTTAAAATCTGTATTCATGTACAATCTCTCTAGCTCTTTCTGGGAAAAATTCATAGATACATGATACTATATTATAGATATGGCTATCTATATGATATTCTATACATATCTAGTATCCCTAATGGCATACTATATAATGTTAACAATAAGTTATACTCTAAGAATGTCAGAATAGCTCAGAAATGCATGGCATTTTACTAATACTCCTTCTTACATTTCCTCATGCACTTTATATTTTTGCCTTTTTAAGATGGCACTCTCAAATAAAAGGTGAATACATAAGTTTTTTCCTTGGGTTCTCTTTCAAAGAAATCCGAATCACTATAGGAAGAAACAGATACTCACAGTTTGCTGGAAAAAATAAATACATGAATATATATATGTACATATATATATATATATATATTGCTTAACTTCTTTTTTGCCAATCCTGGACTGGAGCTCAGGGCCTCAGCACTTTCCTTGGACTTTCTCAAGGCTAGAGCTCTACCATTTGAGCCTCAGCACCACTTCCGGCTTTTTTCTATGTATGTGGTACTGCGGAATTGAACTTGGTCTTCGTGCATACTAGGCAAGCACTCTATCACTAGGCCAAACTCAGGCCCTGCTTAACTTTTTTTTAAAGAGTTCCAACTGTGAGTAAGTTTCTGCCTAAATCATTTCCTCAGGATTGCACTGTTTATGGAGATGAACCCAGTTTTTGCCAATCAACATAGTAATGTGGTCCAATTATGAGACCCTAATGCATTCAAAGCAATTGGGAGATTGAAAAGGAAAATAAAAGGAACGGAATTTCACTCATTGACTGAAATTTTAGAAAAAAAAACTTTAGGGGAAGTGAGATTATAAGGTAATGTATTTTATAAGAAATCTAAGATAAAGACAGATGTGGCAATCCAAAACCTGAGGCAGAGGAAACAGGATGTTGCAGCAATCACGCTCCTACCTGAGGGATTCTGAAACATGTGAGTGGGACAAGGGGAACTCTTACCAACTCAATAGACCTTGGCTATGGCTTGTACATATGGGGGGAAGAAGGAAGATTAGAAACACGATGAAAAGAAGGCACTTCTCAGGTGGGTGCTGGTGGTTTATGCCTGTAATCCCAGAAACTCAGGAGGTTGAGATCTGTAGATTGAAATGTGAAGCCAACCACAGGCAGGAAAGTCTGTGAGGCTCTTATCTCCAATTAAACCACCAGAAGACCAGAATTGGAGCTGTGGCTCAAATGGGTAGAGCCCTAGCCTTGAGCAAACATTGCTCATGGACAGCACCCAGAGATCAAGCCACAAATACACTTCTCTTATCTAGTGCAAGATCGACTGTGGACATGGTGAGAGAGGGGTTTTAGTTTATATCTAAATTTGTGTATGGGAGAAAACTACAAGGAAGTGACTGTCCAGTTGAGAAGAGGTAAGGGGTAAACATAAGGACAGGAACCCTAAGACACAAGCCACTTGGGCTGCATCTTAAGTGGAAACCTACAGTGTAATACATTTCTGAGTTTATTACTAATATTATTATTTGTTTCAGAAAAGTGGCAATTACAGATTACCAAGATGCTTCCAGCATATCTGTCTCAGTTCTTTCCTTTTCATAGAACAAAACCTTTGCATATTTCAAAACTCTTTTTTTTATGTTACCCATAAGAAGTGGACAAGTTAGTTGTCAAAGCCTTTGTGCTAAAGAGGCATCACTTATGCAAGAACAAGTCATGGTTCAGAGCTGATTAATCAAATCTCATTAGGTGGCTCACTAATTGATCCCAGGAGCTTTGACCTCTGGCCAAAGAGCTCAATACTTTCTGACTTGTCTGGAGACAAATGAATAGAAACTCTACTGGTTAAAACCACATAATTCAATTAACCCATTTAATGAATTTAAGAGCTATTCAAGCCATTTAAGTGTACATTGAATTTCAGGAATAAATTGAATTGGAATTTATCTTCTTGTACTTTTGTGGTAAATACAGCTTGGATCCAAAATCTTACATGCAACTTCAAGAAATGGTTTCATAAAATCAGTTTGGTCAGTCTCTGCTCTGGATACTTACTAAATTATCCTTCCTTATTTTTTATTTTTTGTTTAATTTTGAAACCCTGCCCATCTGTGTATTTTAATGATTTGGGGAAGTATTAGCATCTATAATCACTTAGTATCACTAAAGAAATAAATTAAAAAGAGCAAAGTACAATTGGTTAAATCTATAACAATATCCTTAACAATAAAGGATCATAAGCATATGAAAGAAAATAGATAATCATATGAATTTTACACATGGTCAGAATGATAAATAGAAATATCCAATGAGAGTCAAGTGAACCCATGCTCTGTCAATATATCCAATATATATTAACATTTTACAGTAGTTTAAATGAATAGGCACAACATTCAAAATAAGAAAAGTTACATATGTCATTAGAAATCCAAACAAAACTGAAGATCAAGACAAAGATGGAGACAAAGAAAAAGAAAAAGAAGAGGAAGAAGAAACATTAGCAGTTAAACTGGGCATGGTGATTCATATCTGTAATCCTAGCTACTCTGAGGATGTCAGTTCAAAGCCAGCCTAAGCACTAAAGACTGAAAGACGCTTACCTGGTATTTTATATAGATGTTTACTTGTTTATTTGAAATAGGAGGGGGAAAATAAGGGGAGGGGTGGAGGGAGGGAAATGGGGACAAAAACATAAGAAGGAATATCATCAACGTGAAAAGTAATGTACCCCCTATCTGGCGAATATAACTGTAACCCCTCTATACATTGAATTAAAAAAAGCAAAGAAAAATAAAAAAGACTGAGAGACTCTTATCTCCAATTAATCACTAAAACAAAGGGGGTGGCTCAAGGGGTAGGGCAATAGCCTTGAGCTGAAGAGCTCAGGGACAGCACCCAGGGCCCAGGCCAGAGTTCAAGCCCTACAACTGACCCCCAAAAAATAAAAACAAAAAGAAGAAGAAGAAACAGCAGCAGCTAATAGTACTGTTAACAAACATCTACAAGAATTTATGTAACCTTATCTCCTTGTTCTAATTGTGCTGGCTGTCTCTTATATTTCCTTTGTTTGACGGTCCTGCTTCCTTCCACTCTGTTCACGGACTCTTGATTTTCTTCGCAGATGCTTCTAGATCTTCCAAATCACAGTCATCACATCAAACTCATGACTAATTCTGGCTATGCTGTCTGTCCCATATTTCTCAATGGTGGCCCATAAAGTTGAATTAATCTCTCCATCAATCACTGAAGCATCAAACTAAACAACCAGAAGAAAAATATATCAGCTAAGCACCAAGGAGAAAACAATTGTTTAATTTATTTTCCGAATCTACGGGGAGATGCTCTGCCATGGTTCTTGAAGCAGAACTTAACATTAAAGAAAAATGAGGTAACTATTATGTATTTGTATTCAGGTTAATTATATACATCCATAAACTAATTTGTGCTAATATGAAATAAACTGCCTCTAGTGATTCAGATTCAAGTAATAACACTTATTTGGCAATAATATAACAATACATATTTAGCACACAAATATGTTAAATACTTATTCTGTTTCGCATTTGGGTTTGGGTTGTATATTTGCTACCATTAACCATCCAGTAAGTCAGATATTGTGTTCATGGACAAGTAGAAACAGAGAAGCTCAAAGGTAGAAGACTCATTTAGGTCCATTGGATAAGTAGCAAAATCAAAATTCTACTGAAGCCCTTGAAGCTCCGTCTTCTCTCTGTTGGCAGGTAACACTGGAACATAGTTAAGTGCCTACACTGGAAATGTAAACACACAGTGAAAAGAAGGATAGGACCAATAAAAGAATAAACACAAGAAATAGACATAATTCCAGGATGGGCCTGGAAGAAAAGAGGAGTTCACAGATGAAGAGGTAAAATCCTATTTAGCTTCTCAGTTTCTTCATTTTCTAGAGTGTCCATAATAAACTATTGTAGATGGAGTGGTTTTAACAATGTAAGTTAACAGTAACCAGAAGTCTAAAATGGATGTGCCTACAAAGCCGGTCTCCTCCAGGGCTTCCTTCCCTGATTGGAGAGAATTGTCTGCTCATAAGTCACTGCGTGTCACTTCCCCCTCTGTATTTATCACCAAGTCTCTTTTTAGAGGGATAACTACCCAGATAGGATAAAATCATCCTAATGAATTCATTTAACTTAATAAATTTTTTATATAAAAGAATCTATACTCTATATCCCTCATCCCACAACCAGACATAGATTCATCAAAGAAAGAGAACTATAGACCCATTTCTTTGATAAATATTGATGAAAAAATTCTCAGCAAAATACTTACCACCCATCTTCATCAACTCATCAAAAAAATTAAACACTATGACCAAAAAGGATTCATCACAGTGATGCAAAGCTGGTTCAACATACACAAAACAACTACACCATTAAAAGATGGGCCAAGACTTAAAGAGAGTCTTCTCTGAAGAAGAAATAAGAATGGACTAGGGACACATGAAGAAATGCTCAACATCTCTGGTCATAAAAGAAATGCAAATCAAAACAACTCTAAGATTCCATCTCACTCCAGTTAGAATGGCCAGGATCAGGAAAACTAATAACAACAGATGCTGGAGGGGATGTGGCCAGGAGGGATCACTACTACACTGTTGGTGGGAGTGAAAACTCGTTCAACCACTATAGAAAGCAGTATGGCAGTGCCTCAAAAGGCTAAACATAGAGCTCCCCTATGACCCGCAATTCCACTACTTGGCATTTACCCAACCATCCAGAATCTAGGGCATACTAAATCCACTAGCACAACAATGTTCATTGCAGCACTATTTACCATAGCAAACATATGGAACCAACCCAGATGCTCATCAGTTGATGAGTGGATCAACAAGATGTGGTATTCATACAGAATGGAATACTATGCTGCCGTCAGAAAGAAAGAAATCACCCCATTTGAAAGGAAATGGAAAGACTTAGAAAAAAATCATATTAAGTGAAGTAAGCCAGACTCAAAGGAACATAGGCTCAATGGTTTCCCTCATTTGTCATAATCAGTAGAAGCCTTGGGATCTCCTAGCAGAGATTTACAATAGAATAAAACCTAGATATATAAGGCCATATAGTGTGATGCTAAATGAAAGGACCTCCAGGATATTGAAACAAAAGCCATATAGTGAGTGATTGTTGTCCTTAATGTATTATGTTATCTCTCATCTCTTTTGCTGTCTCTTGGTTATCTCGTATTGTTACAGTATTTCTCCTTGTTATCTGATATATTGTATATATGCTTATTTGGTTATTTGATAGGGAAGGGAGGAAAACAAGATGATAGGTGGGGGTGAGGGGAGGGAAATGTAGAACAATACATGAAAAGGTTATCAATGTACGTGAAGTAATGTACCTTCTATCTGGTGAATATAATTTAATGCTTCTCTTAATTATAATAAAAATATATGAAAAAAGAATCTATACTCAAAATATAATTACCTTGATAGGTAACTGAAATTATAAGGAATAATTTGAGAAACCACAGTTTGCTACATAAATCTGAGAAATGATGTAACCTTGTCATTATTCCCATCTTCTTAAAAAATTCTAAAACTTCCTCATTGTATATGAAAGTCAGTGGGTGACTGAATCAAATAACCACTTAGTTATGCAGTCTTCTCCGCTAATAATTCTACTGTTAGAGAGAATTAGTGATCTTCCGTCTTTCTCATCAGAATTGTCATTCTTTGAGAATCTTCAGAATTAGAAGAATGCGTGCACAGAAGAACATATAATGAATAGTTTTCAGTTAAAGTAAATAAAGGAAAGATAATTCATAGTGAAACTGATATGAGAAAAGGACTCTCCAAAAGGTCACTGACGCTCTTCTCCCTCTAGAGTACCTCAAATTGTACCAAGTAAGGGGTTTCGTGATGACACTCCTCTAGGAACACCTCATGTGCTTTGACCATGTTCATACATTCTAATATCTTATTTGTCCTGCAACCCTTTCCTGTCAGAGCTCCTCTGCTCATTGGACTCTCCTTCCTTCCAAGAGTCCTTGCTAGGTTTTCAAACATGAATCATTTTGAGTTTATTTTCTTCTGTAGGTGTAGGCCATTGAAAGCTGAGAGTGGACATACACATTAAGGAGAGACTTTAGAAGAGGCTTGGAGAGGAGGCCTTAGTTATTACATACAACGAAAACCTAGTAGGTTTATTTTGTCAAAGAAATGCTGAAGGTAAAGGCCAGGGCACGGAAAAGACTCTGGTTTTATTAACCTACATCTTTGCAAGTGTTTAGAGACGGGCTTAATTCCATAAATCTTGTCTCTCTTGTTCTCTTCATTTTCCTCGTCCAGACCTGCTCTTCACTTGGGTTTTGGGGAATGAGCACTTTGGGAGAGACTACCGTGGGAGTCTCCCGGGAGATTCTCCACATTAGTGGAGAACACTAATGTTCTTCTGGAAACCACAGCCTGTGGACCTGGTGTCCCCAATCTCAGGCTCCCATCTCCAGGCCTCACCGTGTGGATGGGACTGGGACACGTTTGCCTCCGTTCATCTTAAGAGCATGAAAAGGCCCTCTGTCACTTCATCACAAAGACAGTATCATCTCATCTGTTTTGGGGTTGTTTTGTAGAATTTAATGGCCTACTTTACAAACTTTGCCTTCTGGAGCTGGAGCCAAGAAATGCACGTCCTGGCCCTAGATACACTCAACGTCCATTTTAAATTTTTTTTGAAACTATGAGTTTGTAGCCAGTCATCATTTTTCCTGGTAGGAAAAATGTAGACTTTGACACTTCGTAGTCTTTCCTCTAAGCCTTGAGAAAACTCCATAAAAGAAGCATGTAATCTTTTTAGCTGATGAGAAGCCCAGTTCAGGAAGGCTTGTTGATCAGCTCCAATGCATTAAACACATTTCATATTTCCTCCTCCTGCACTGTCTCTGCTCTCAGGTGGTCCACAAAATGGCCACTGCTCACTGTGCTGAAAACATTTGGGCTTACACTGCTTTTTTATTTTATAAATAAAACATTAAATTCATTTACATGCAATTGTAATTTTGTAAAAAAGTGTCAAAGGCAGAGATAAGAGTATTGCTGGGTAGAGATTAATTCCTTGGACCTTTTAAATAAATCATAAAATACTGGAAAACATATTGCCTATCTATTCCTCCTCTTTACAGCTGTGCTAAGATATCTGGTAATGTAGAAATGAAATAGCACTGAAAGTATTTTATGTCTATTCCATTTGACTGTCACAGGGCTCTTATTTTTGTTACAGAATGGATGATATTTTGCATATTGGTTTAGCTAAACACTGCAAGACTCAGTGACTATTAAGTGATTTGATATTACAGGTTTAAAATAATAATTGAGTAGTAATAATTCCATTTTATAATTAATATTTAAAAATAATTTCACAGATGAAGATGAATGCATTCATTGACATGTATAGCTATTTTAAAATAATACAAGTGATTGAAAGCCAGGGCTGGCAGCTCATGCCTATAATGTTAGCTGCTTGAAACCAGCCTGGGCAGAAAAGTCCTTGAGATTCTTATCTTCAACAAAGCATATAGAAAAATCTGGAAGTGTTGCTGTGGCTCAAGTGGTGGAGTGTTCACCTGAGCACAAAAAGGCTCAGGGACAGTGGCCAGCCTCTGAGTTCAAGCCCCAGGACTGGCAGAAGGGGAAAGAGAGAGAGAGAGAGAGAGAGAGAGAGAGAGAGAGAGAGAGAGAGAGAGAGAGAGAGAGAGAGAGAGAGAGAGAGAGAGAGAGAGAGAGGGAGGGAGGGAGGGAGGGAGGGAGGGAGGGAGGGAGGGAGGGAGGGAGGGAGGGAGGGAGGGAAGGAGGGAGGGAAGGAGGGAGAGAGAGAATGCCTACACTCAATGCCTGTATGTAATCGGAAATTTGTTTCTCTGTTAGGTTATAGAGAGTTAATTCACAGTGTCTTTCACTGTCACTCTGTCTACTCAGCACAGAAACTGTCACAGACTATCCGTGGACAAGTGAATTCAGTTACATAAAAGAAAGACAGATGCTGTGGGTTGCTTGCCATGGTTCCCTGTGTTAGGAGCTTGGACTCTGCTGGGGGCAGCACGGAGAACTGGCCAAGCGTTGAAAGTGAGGATCTTCTGCAACATAAAGTGGATGCCATTCTGTAGGCCTCGATGAGGGCATTCTCATGAAATAACAACCAAAAATCAGGACTTCTCCTCTCTCTGGATTTCTCTCTCTCTCTCACCCCCCTCTCTTTTACATATTTTCACTGTGATACCATCCACAATGAATACAAAGAACTGGAGCCACCGGATCCTGGACTTGCATCCTTCAGAATCGTGCACTAAGAAAGCCTCTTGACGTATTATACATGTTCAAGTCTTGGTGGTAGCTGTGGGAAACTGGCTAATACTAGCAACAGAGAAGATTTTAGGTGTAGGCATTGGAACTTTCCATTTTACCTAATATTCTATGTACATTATTTGATTTTTTAAAACTATCTTAAATATATAAGCTACATGTAGTTAATCCCGTATATATTTGAAGTAAACATTCATAACATCTAAGACAATATAAAAGGCAAGATTTATCAAACTGGATGCATTATGACGTCCCCCGATCTAAGCCTTGTAATTTTAGCGTAGAGAAAATAAAATCAAAGATGCCTTAATCATTTGTGGCTTGCATTCTACTATGGACAAATGATAAAAGGAAGAAATAATCTAGATGTAAAACTCAGAAATCAGGAAGAGGTTCAAATAGAAATCCCACAGAGAAGGATGGGGCTGGAGATTGGAGTGTATGTCCATATCCACGCAGTAGTTCTGTGCAGAATGGAATGGCTGACAGTGGACTACAGGACAAAAGGGCCCTAAAATAGTACTGGGTAACATGCAGTGACAAATCCCCTCAAATCTGTTGCTCTGTGGTGGTTTGCTACACTGCAACCACCCACTAGTGTTCTAAATTTTTGCAAAGTTTTGTGCTTGCTACCTATACACACGTGCTTGGCATAATGGAATGCTAGGAGTGATGTGGCAGTATGAGAGATAAAATGCCACATTCCACATGTAAGCCAACATTCCATGGCCAAGAATGAGAAGCATCCAGCTAACATGAGCTGTGTTAGGGAGTTTTCTAGGAGGTAGAAGTCAGGGCTAGTGAATCTAGGAATAAAGTTACCTCCGTTCTTCACCACACAAAAGCATTAGATGTTTGAAAGGTAATGGAGATTCCTATAAAATGTGAGAGGAATTAAATTAATTTTATATGAATCTTAAGGAAAGCCACTGGTGATAGCTGGGATGTAGGCATAATATTATTTTACAAAAAGAATTTCATTTGCATGCCTATACTTCAGACTTTCACAATTCAATGAGATGCCTGGGACACATGTTTCTCTTGTATATTACAAATAACTCTTTCGTTATTACTCTGGGACTCAAATATTTCCACTGGAAGTAAATTCTTGGAAGCAAGGTATTTTTTCATTTTATTTGGTGTCTGTTTTGTTCATAGCCACATCCCCAGGGCGTGACCTAGTGTTTGACATATAGAAAATGTTTAATAAATATTTCTGAATGACCAAATGAATGGATGAATTAGAGTATAAATACATGCATTAAATGGAAGCCCAGATAGAAAATGCCTCAATTTTGTGATGTTCAGGCTTATGAAAAATTTAATGAATTAGAATGCCTAAATACACATTCTTCATGAAATTACTTCTATGTCCAAGTGAGATTAGCTTTTGAGATCTCTTAGAGGGATGTTTGCTCTTGGTGTTCAGAACCTAACTTTAGACTGCATCTCAGCACTGAATGATATTTTCTAGATACTATATAATTTATTGTTAAGGGATACAGTCATGATTATTGAAGTAAAACAAAGCTAAACCATTCTTTTTGCTTATTTTTACTGGCCCACATTTAATTTACAATTGAGTTTCACTGCAAAAGCACCACACATGCATAAAATATAACCAATAGAATTCCCCCAGCTTTTTTGTTGCCTGTGTACATAGTTAATGCCTGAAAAATTCCTAGCAGAAGTACAAAAATTCCTCAGAGGACTGGGAATGTGGACTAATGGTAGAGTGTTTGCCTAGCATGCATGAAGCCCTGGGTTAGATTCCTCAAAACCACGTAAACAGAAAAGGCAAGAAGTGGTGCTGTGGTTCAAGGGTAGAGTACTAGCCTTGCAAAAGCCCAAGGACAGTGCTCGGGCCCGGAGTTCAAAACTCAGGACTGGCAAAAAATGCCCTCAGAACTGACAGTAATAACAAAACTTGACTTTGACAAAGCTGTAATCTCTGTAACTATCTCCACATCCTCTTCTCAACCAATCAGTTGAGTTTCTTACCTCAAGTCGTGGAAATCCTTTAAGGATGAGACAGATGACAAAGCCACATACACAGGTGTGGGTGATATGGATCCATTCTCAGAGTGAGCATTACTCTGCCCAGAAATCACACTTCATTCATTTCTGGACTCTACAATTTAATGCAGAGCCTGGTCTAGTTGTGCCACCAGTCACTGCATTTGGCTAGAATTTATTGAATGCTTTTCTCTCATCCTCAAGTTGTGCTATTGGTAGGAATGCAATGTTCTATGAGCAGATTTAAAAGTTTTATTGAAATTCATATTTAGCAGTGTCTAGCGAGTGTTGCAGCTGCATTTGTTCATCCTTTGTCTTACCATTTCCATGCCTCCCCCTTTACCCTCCTGAAGGAAAATAAAAAAAAAAAACAGCAACAACGAAAAAAATTCTTGTTTATTGTATCTTTGTTTTCCTCTAAGAATATTTCTTTGGTCTCACTGTGTGTGAATGCTTAGAGTCCTCTATAATTGATTGTATACCAGTGCATTTCAGTCACCACCCAATGTGCTTGGTTGTAGACTTATAGGAATATTCTAGCAACTAGTGGGTAAGGATGGAAGGAAATATCTAGGAGAGAGCAAGGTAAGGGGTAACATCATTTAAAAAATGTATTCTTGGGGCCAGGAGTTTGGCCTAGTGGTTAAAGTGCTTGCCTAGCATGCATGAAGACCCGGGTTTGATTCCTCGGTACCACATACACAGAAAAAATCTGGAAGTGGTGTTGTGGCTCAAGTGGTAGAGCTCTAGCCTTGAGAAAGCCCAAGGACAGTGCTCAGGCCCTGAGTTCAAGGTCCAGGACTGTCAAAAAAATAAATAAAAATAAAAATGTATTGTTTATCCCTCTGAACATCCCCTTTATAAAAATAATGGGAAAAAATTTAAAGGTGTGAGTTAATACGACTATCGGTACTAGCATTAACAAATTTTCTTATAATTTTTACCCATAGCACTACCAAACTGTTTTCAATAAAACTGGAGGTGTCATGTGGAGATTATGTGTATATAGTTACTTTACATGGCCCGGAAAAATCTCTCTTCTCAAAGGACTCATAAAGTATACAAGTCCAGTTTTGCCATGCTGCTTGCACTTACTTCACATAAACTATAGAAAAGCATCACACTTGACTCTGGTCTTTTATTCTTTCTCTGTGAAACAGCAACAATTACACTAACTCTCATATTTTAATAACATTTTAAGTTTGTACACATAAATCATTGTCACCTTCCAGGTATCTGGGTATTGATACCAGGACTACCCTTAAATATAAAATCTATGGATGCCCAAGTTCCTTACATAAAAATATACAGGATTTGCATGTAACCATTTCAGCTCTTCACGTATATTTTAAAACTCCTCTAGATTACTTCTAATCTAGATTACTTCTCATCTCTAATCCATTGCAAATCCTGTATAAGCACTTGTGATACCAGTGCATGTAGGAAATAATGAAAAGATATTTGGACGGGTTCAACTGTTTTCAAATATTACTAATGCACAGTGACTAAATCTGTAGATGCAAAATTCATGTATGTCGATGATGGTGACAGAATTATTCTGAGCACTCATCAACTTCTGAAATTCTTTGCTAAAAATAATTACTAGCGAACAGAATTCTTAGTATGCATCTTTTACAACTTTTCAGAGACCAAGCCCATAGTATCTATCGCAAATGAGCGAGCAAAAGTCAGTGAATTCACCAATGCCTGTGATGTTCGCTAAAACATTTCTGATGGCCTTGTGCAATTTCTCTATCTCAGGAGAGTGTTCTAGGAAGAATCAGGAGTAGATGGGAGGAAAGCAAGGGCTTACAAAGTTAGTTTACATTACCCACAAGTGCCAGTAGTGCAGATTCCTTAACTACAATGTGTGTGGGGAATAATGATGATAAAGGAGGATAATGATGCTGATGGTCTCTTGTCATGGTTGTGCAAAGTCAGATCTGCGTTAGGACAGGAAACATGAGCTATGATATTAGGCAGAAATCTGAAGGGTGTTAACAGGACAAAAGTAGCTAGTGAAATGCTTCTGAAGAGATCCCAAAGATACGAACTAACAGTCATTTTCTTTTTGCTTTTATTTGAAGATTTTTTATTGTAATTAATAGAAGGGTTTACAGTTATATTCACCAGATAGTAGATGCATTACTTCACATACCTTGAAACCCCTTCTCGTGTTTTTGTTCCCATTTCCTTTCTCCCATTCCCTCCCCTCATCTTGTTTCCACCCTTCCCTATCCTATTTCAAATAAACAAATAAATGTATATACAATATACCAAATAACAAGGAAAGATGCTGTAACAGTATAAGAACAAGCAAGGGATAACATAAGAGATGAGAAATAACCTGTTACATTAAGAACACCAGTCACACATTGTATGGCTCTTGTTTCCATATCCTGGAGGTCCTTTCATTTAGCCTCATCCTATATGGCCTTGTGTATGTAGGTTTCGAGCTATTGTAATCCTTGGCTAGGAGAGTCTAAAGTTTGTACTAATTATTACAAATGAGGGAAACCATTGAGCCTACCAACAGCTATTTCCTGTGTACAACCTGAGAATGAAAAGGCTAGAAACAAGATGGGTACAGATCTTGAAAACCAACAAGCTAACAAACTAAAATCTATGCAAAGACTAGAGAACATGTTTGATAAAATATTTCTGAATTATGCAACAGAACTAATCAAAACTCAGAAAGTGAATGAGACAGGTTATATGCAGAGAATTAAAAACCGCATGGAGTGCTTTCAGGACATGTTTAAGAAGAGAGTAAATAGAAATGAAGTGAGGGTGGCAGACTGAAATTAGAGAGTGAAGAATGTTTTGTTTTGTGCTAAGGATCCAACTAGGTCAGGCACTGTGAAATCTGCCTATTAAGAATTCTGTCATCAGATTTCCAACAATGTGACTAAAAGCTCTTGACTCAAAAGGACAGGAAGAACTGAAGACATGAAGGCCTAGCATTGTGTTTTTGCCCGTACTCTTGGAGATATCCATGCAGTAGTATACAGAAATCACATCACAGCTGAAACATGATAATGTGAACACACACACACACACACACACACACACACACACACACACATTATGTTCAAACACATACAATCACAGAAGGCTGACTAACCATAAAATGCTATCTTACAATGCCCAAGAAACACAGGGAATTCGGTAATTAGAATATATTTCATGGGATGTTCAGGGCTTAAGGTTGAACATTTACATCCTTCCAAGTTATAATTATGTCAGATAATATACCCTGTGCTGCAAGTTTTATATAAACACTGTGTGGTCGAATTCAGAGTTATCTCTACTGCATACAAGTGCTGTTGGGAGAAATATATAAGCTATTAAAGAAGTTTGAATTAGATGTGGTCTCCTTGCATAAAATATACAATATTAGTTAGCTATCAAGCAGATGAGAGAGTGAGTTACTATTTATTTATTATGCAAAGCATGCGTCTGGATAAGGTATACAAATTAAATGGCCTATAGAAGAGTATGCTACCAATTCTGCAAGATGCTTTATAGCAAGCCATTTTAAATACACATCGCAATTCCAGATAAATTCTTTATTCAGAGACCACAAATGAGAAACAAATATTGAACGCCATGACCAGGAAATGAAGCAAAAAAATAATAATGCCCTCCCTTTTGTGGCAAATGTGTTTTAATTTCACTTTGTGTTCATAAATGTAATGGCGCTGTTCCCACTGAATGGTCTTTAGGTTACAGAGGATCACACTAAACCTGTGCTTCACTTACGATTCAATTAGGGAAGCAGAGATGAATAAGTACTACGGAAAAAGGATTTTCTATCAGGAACTAGAGGGAAGGTTAGGAAAGGATCAGAGGAAGTTTCTGATGCTTCTCAGGGGATGTTGTCAGTGGAGCTGAAGTCAAGAATGCTTGGAAATAAATACATTGCATGGCAGGCAAGTGTATACAAATGCAGTAATTGAAATCTGGTAGATTCAAGGGAGAACTCAAACAGTGCAGGGCCTCAGAATGCCAAAATCACACATTGAAACCCCTTCTCATGTTTTTGTCCCCATTTCCTTTCTCCCACTCCCTCCCCTCATCTTGTTTCCCCTTTTCCCTATCCTATTTCAAATAAACAAATAAACCCATTTATAATATACCAAATAGCAAGGAAAGATACTGTAACAGTGTAAGAACAATCAAGGGTCAACATAAGAGATGAGAAATAACCTACTACATTAAGAACACCAGTCACCAGTAAAATACCAGGAAGTGAGTACTAGAAAGGAGTGAGATGGGGTCATAGGAAAAGTGGTGGACAAATGACAAGGGGAAGAAGTCAATAAAAAAATTCCATGTATATCATATAAAATCAAGAGGGGTGAGGGAAGGAATGGCTAGTAGGGGGAAGAGTGAGAATGCTGAACATAGCATGACATAGATCAAGGTACATTGTACTCATAAACTGCTTTGTTTAATGGAAGTTTCTTTGTGCAATTTCTTAAAGATAACAAATGAATGAAATTTTTAAAAATTACAAAATGCAATGTAGAAAAGCAAGTATATTTGTGTCACTTACCTTTCAAAAGGTAAACAACCACAACATTCAGATTTGTTTATCCCAATTATTTTTTTTTAAGTAGCTCTTGGTTTCCACCAAATAATGAGCAGAAAGTACAAACGACAACAACAACAAAAAAAAAACCCTAGCATATGCCCTCTCTGGCTGTGGCTTATAATATTTTAATGTGTTGTTAGATTTGGTTTGTACATATATTACTTAGAACTTTTAAACCTGTTAAAGCAATTGGCCTACACTTTTATTTTTGTCATATCATTGATCAATTAGGGTATTCAAGTACTACCAGCTTTGTATTTTCTTTTTTGTTGTTTGTAAGCATTTTCTATTTTAACATTTTTATTGTAACCAATAGAAGGGTGACATTATATTCACCAGATGGAAGGTGCATTACTTCACAAACATTGATACCCTTTCTCATGTCTTGGTCCCCATTTCCCTCCCCCCATCCCCTCCCTTCATCTTCTTTTCCCCCCTTCCCTATTCTATTTCAAATAACCAAACAAACATATATACAATGTATCAGATTACAAGATACTGTAACAATATGAAATAACCAAGGGACAGCAAAAGAGATGAGAGACAACATAGTACATTAAGGACAACAATCACTCATTATATGGCTTTTGTTTCTATATCCTGGAGGTCCTTTCATTTAGCCTCATCCTATATGGCCTTAGGGATCTAGGTTTTGCTCTACGGCAAACCCCTGCTAGGAGAGGGAATATTGGTGTTCGCTTTACTTTAAAGATACGGTAAAATCAAGCAGAAGTTTTCTGACTTACAGAAATACAGAGGGAAGCAAGTTACCGCTCTCTGATCGCCTAATGAATGGTGCATGGCTGGCTGTCTCTTCGGCTGCATGGGTTAACCCCACTCGGCCCAGCCATCTTCCAGCGTCCTTCTCACCACGACTCACGCCTCCACCCCTGCTGTGACCCACTCACTTTTGAACCCACAGATGACTTGTTACAAAGAGTCCATTCCAGACTTCATGGCCATCTTACCTATACCCGAAAGTGATGTGGAGTACTGGCACAGACTGCTGGTCCCAGGTACCTGAATTGAGTCCACAGGGACTTTTTCCTTTGAGCCAAATGGCCAGAGGGGGAAATTGAACTGATGGTCAAATTTATCTCCAAAATCCTTGATCTGTGAATGAAGCAAGGGCACCCTTACTTCACTCAAGAAGGGATTTATCTTGAACAAAATGAAGGCATTGTTAACAGCCCATTTGATCTGAGAGAAAAAAAAAATAAAAAGAAGTGGTCCAGTAGGATTCCTATACTTGGAAATGTGTGCATTCTGTTTGAAAATTTGAAGACCTGAATCTCCAGGAAGAAAAGTTGATGTCATGTTATTGTGAGATTCAGGCAGAACTCCCAATGCATTTTGAAGTTTCAAGCAACTTGGAAAGCAGGTTCATTATTTAGGGAAGCATGGCTTTTATCACATTTTCTCTTTTGTTTTCCTCTCCTTTGAAATCCTGGCAAGTGCTAGGAGAAAAAGAAACATGACTTGATCTGCAGCACAGCCATAAGTTGACGGCGTATATCACTTTAGAGTCTATGGGATAGCAGCATCAATTATTCATGGCATAAAATATAAAGTGTTAATATTTTATCTTATGTCAAGAACCACATGGCATTTAAAAAGCTAATACTCAAATGAGTTTCATAGGTACAAGAATAGGGTGTACAGACATGCAGTGAGAAATAGTAAATATATAGTTTTAAACACAAAATAGACACAATGTGGAAGGAAAAATCATCAAAACTCATTATTGGAAGGAAAATTGTACAGTAAGTGCTTAATATGTAAGAGACACTTTCAGCTCTGGAGAGGAAAAGGAGCTATGTAAATCCCGAAGAAAATCTGGTGTAAGAACAAGTCATTAGCAGGAAAAAGCATAGGCCTGAACTTTTCCTCATAGACTGAATAGAAAAGTCAACTCCAGAGCAGTCAGAAAGCAGAAAAGAAAAGAATACTTAAAATTATTTAAAATATAGTTCACTCCTGGATACCAAAATCTGAATTTGTGAAGTTGCAAAGGGTATGCAAGTAGTTTGAAAATGTAGGTATTCATAAACTGATTTTTCAAGTGGTATGTCCTTTGTACAACTACTTAAAGATAATTTTTAAATGTGACTACAAGTAGGAAGGGTGTGGGCTAATGAAGATGGTGCAGGGGGTGAATGTGTTCAAAACACCTATGCAAATTTAAGAAAATGGAACAATACGTCTGCTGAGGGTGGAGGTGGGAGGGAAAATAAAGGAGATTGACCGGGGTGAATCTGCTCCTAGAACGTTATATGTGTATGTGGACTTCAGAGATTTACAATAGAATAAAATCTAGAGACATTAGGCCAAATAGTATGATACTAAATGTAAGGACCTCCAGGATAAGGAAACAAAAGCCATATAATGAGTGATTGTTGTCCTTAATGTACTATGTTATCTCTCATCTCTTTGGCCGTCCCTTGGTTATCTCATATTGTTACAATATTTCACCTTGTTATCTGATATATTTTATATGTGCTTAATTGGTTATTTGAAATTGGATAGGGAAGGGGGAAATCAAGATAAGCAGGGGGGGGGAGGGAAATGGGGACCATGACATGAGGAAGGGTATCAATGTTTGTGAAGTTATGCACCTTCTATCTGGTGAATATAATGTAATCTTATTAATTACAATAAAAATTATTAAAAAAATGAAATTAGCTCTCCTTGTAGAGCTAATTGATGCTGATAAATATTTATCATATGAAATGTGTGCACTAGTATTACTATAATGAATGCCATACATTCATGTATTAAGAATATATATGCATTAACACATAAATATGAATGAACATATATATGAAAATGAATTGTATATACTACATAAAATCAGTGTCTTATGTATATAATATAAAACATGCTGTATTTTTGTCCTGTGGGTCAATATAGTCTAGTTTAGTTGTAGAATGTAGTTGCATTTGCAATTTTCTTTCAAGTATATTAAGATCTGAGATCTTCTTTTTAAGTACACTTAGCTATTTATGATGTTGATTTGCTGCTTGTGTCGATGACAACTCACTGAAATCTCCAATTTTCAATGGAAATGTGAGAAGTTGCTTTGTTAAATATAATCTCATTACCATTATGTAGGAAATTACATAGATATAAATATATACGATCAATCTGTTAAAATTCAATGTCTTTTGTATCTGTGTGTTCACATGTATGGATCTGTGTACTGGTGGTGGGTCCTGAACTCATATCCTGGGTGTCCGCCTTCACTATTTTTGCTCCAGACTGGCCCTCGCCCACTTAAGCAACATCTCCACTTCCAATGTTTTGTTGGCTAGTTGGAGTGAGAGTCTCACGGACTTCCCTGCCCTCGCTGGCTTCTGCCACCATCCTCAGATCTCAGCTTTCCAAGTAGCTTCGATGGGCGCCTGGACCCCAGCTATAATTCAATATTTTTAAACTCCAAATATTTTATAATTCTAGTTTGCAACACTCTATGTGTTAGACAATTTGAAATATTCCAGAGAATACTTTCCTTTATGATTTGCGTTGTAGTATGTGCTTTTGAGATGATTTTCTAAATAAATGAGGGTTTTTTCAATTCTTTCAATGGTTCCTTTACTGATTTGGTGTTTATTCTTTTTAAGAGCCATCCTTTTTACATTAATATAAGCACATTCACATATAATTTTGGCACTTTCTGAGGTTAAGTATGTTCTTTTGTCTCTCAGTCCGTCATTTTCTCTTTTCTCCACATGAATGAAGGCATCCATGCTCACAGGGTCTCCTTGCAAGTGAATCCAGCCCTCAGGTGCCTGTCCTGTGCACAGCTTTCCATAGCCATGGAGAACAGAGGCCTCCCTCTGAAATATCAGTTTTATTGTAAGCTGATTTTCCTAAAGGGCATGCATTTATTTATGAACTCTTCCGTTCTAATGAGTTTGTGTGTAATTTACATCAATATCACTTTCTCAAAATCCTTACACTTTAATTTTTATATCTCCTCTCTCATCTTAATGTGTTCTTTTTGTCTATTAGCCCCGTATATGATAAACACATTATCAGACTCTTGTGGAGATTTGATGAGGAATGCTTTGGATGTATAGATCAATTTGGATAGAACGAAGGCCTTTACAATATTGATTCATGCCATCTTTGAATTAAGTGGATTCCTTCATTTATTCAGTTACTCTTCTGTGGAGTATAAAATGAGTGGAAACTTTTTTTCTTGCATAAGACACTAAGGAGAGACAGGAGTATATCCTTTGCAACATTAAGTCATCTTTCGGTATTTTGAAACTAAAATATTCCCTTTGTGCTTGATCTTAGTTCTGTTTGATTTGTCATCTTACCATATTGTATTGTTAAAGCAGGGATATACATTATGGGAAAATTCATCATATGAGTTGGCATTTGAGCTTTGCTAGGAGGAAATAAGAAAAATTCAGAAATTTGATTTTTTTTCCTCATCATTGACTCTCCTGTCTCTGTTTAAATTTTGAGAGTCTGTCACGATCTAATAAGCTTTAGTCTTGCTCTATCTGATGGCAGATAATCTGGTCATTGGACAGCTATACCATTATCAGAATGCAAATTAATACAGTAGAGAACATACACAACACACAAGCTTAGAAGTTAATGATGTTAGTGGCATAATACCTTGATGATTCATTCAACGTATAACAGGTATTACAAATTATTGTATCTTCTAGGGACATGACAGCCAGTCCATGCAAGTCAAATATCTATATATTAGTTTAAAATAAACAGTATAGCACAACAGAAAGTATCCCACAAAATAAAGTGGGAGTGATGAAGAACTAAGGAATCATAAGAACAAACAATACGCAGAATAAGAAGATGATTTAGAAAGACAAGATAGAAGTTAATGGAGACCAAGTTCAGGGATATTTAACACAAAATAATTGAAAATCGCATTCAAGTTTCACCCAGATTAAAAAGCTCAGTGATATGAAATGAGATACAATCCATATTCAAATGTAGAAAGACCACAATATTCCTGATGAAAATGTTAAAACACAAGTCTTTTGCCAAAAAAGAAAGCCCTCAATCTCTTGTTATCAACTTCAATATTTAAATCTTGAGACAATGAAGAACAATGACTTTCCAGCACATGATGGCACTGGGAAAAAGTCAATGCAACCAGCGAGCAAATTTAAATAACTTCTGGATTCTAATATTTAATGTTTCTAACAAGTGTACTATGGTCACAGTGGGTTCATTAAATACAATCACATTAAACAGTGCTTCACATTAAACTGCATTTACAAATTTAGATCCATTATGTCAAAATAAGACCTAAATAAGCCAAACATTTTCTTTGATTTTTTTCTCAGAAATATTGTTCATTTTATTTAAAATACTGGGTAAATTAATAGTATTGTCCCACATTAATTAAACTCTGAGTATAAAGGCTTTTTACTTTTTTAATTGCCCTATAAATTTGAGTTTATAAGCTACTTTGATATACATTAATTAGCCAGTTTTATTCCACTTTGAGATTTGGTAATTTATAGGGTTTGTAAAATATGTACTAGGAACCTTTGGCATACATTTTCATTAAAAAGGTTTCTGTAATACAGGGTAAGAATTAGTTTTAATAATAAATATAAATTCCATAGAAACACATTTGAACCTAACACCTAGAGGAGGTTGCATGTTAACTGATTTTTAAAAACATTTGCATTTAAAAATCTATTCTAGGCCGGGAGTTTGGCCTAGTGGTAGAGTGCTTGCCTAGCATGCACGAAGACCCAGGTTCGATTCCTCGGTACCACATACTTAGAAAAAGCCAGAAGTGGTGCTGAGGCTCAAGTGGTAGAGTTCTAGCCTTGAGAAAAATCCAAGGACAGTGTTCAGGCCTTGAGCTTAAGCCCAGGACTGGCAGAAAAAAAAATCTATGCTCTATTATTTTAATGTGAATTAGCTAATAATGAAAATATATTTAAGGATTTTGCATAAGCTGGTCGAATATTAGCATATAATGCTATGTTACTGTGACTATTATTACTTGATCCTGTGAAAATTTACAAGTAATAGTTCCATATTTTAAAATGTGAAACTCTTTCTCCCATATATTTTTATTGTAATGAATAGAAGGGTTATATTATATTCACAAGATAGAGGGTGCATTACGTCACATACATTGATACTCTTTCTCATGTCTAGGTCACCATTTCTCTCCCCCCAAACCCCACTGCTCATTTTGTTTTCCCCCCTTCTCTATCCTATTTCAAATAAACAAACACGCATAACACAATATGTCAGATAACAAGGTGAAATACTGTAACAATATGAGATAACCAAGAGACAGCAAAAGAGATGCGAGATAACATAGTACATTAAAGACAATAATCACTCATTATATGGCTTTTGTCTCTATATCCTGGAGGTCCTTTCATTTAGTGTCATACTATATGGCCTTATGTATCTAGGTTTTTTTCTATTGTAAATCTCTGCTAGGAGAGCCCAAGGTTTCTACTGATTATGAAAAATGAGGGAAACCATTGAGCTTATGCTCCTTTAAGTCTGGCTTACTTCACTTAATATGATTTTTTCTAAGTCTTTCCATTTCCTAACAAATGGGGTAATGTCGTTCTTTCTGACAGCAGCATAGAATTCCATTGTGTATGAATACCACATCCTGTTGATCCACTCAGCTCCTGAGGAGCATCTGGATTGGTTCCATATCTTTGCTATGGTAAATAGTGCTGCAATGAACATCATTGTGCTAGTGGATTTAGTATGTCCCTGCTTCTGGACGATTGGGTAAATGCCAAGTAGTGGAATTGCTGGGTCATAGGGGAGTTCTATGTTTAGTCTTTTGAGGAACTGCCATACTGCTTTCCATAGTGGTTGAACGAGTTTACACTCCCACCAACAGTGTAGTAGTGATCCCTCCTGGCCACATCCCCTCCAGCATCTGTTGTTATTAGTTTTCTTGGTCCTGGCCATTCTAGCTGAAGTGAGGTGGAATCTTAGAGTTGTTTTGATTTGCATTTCTTTTATGACCAGAGATGTTGAGCATTTCTTCATGTGTCTATAGGCCATTCTTATTTCTTCTTCAGAGAAGACTCTTTAAGTCTTTGGCCCATCTTTTGATGGGATGGTTGTTTCTTTGGAGATTAGTTTTGGATTGATTCAATTTTTTGAGCTGTTGATATATTTTAGATATGAGGATTTGTCTGTTGTATGGTTAGTGAAGATCTTCTCCCACTCTGTGGGCTTTCTAGTTAGTTTGCTAGCTATGTCCTTTGCCTTACAGAAGCTCTGAAGTTTAATGCAGTCCCATTTATCCAGCCTTTCTCTGATATGTTGTGTTTCTTTGTCCTTATTAAGAAGTTTCGACCTGTGCCAAGGAGACCTAGAGGATCTCCAAATCCTTCTTGTAGAGTTTGCAGTGTATCTGCTTTTATCTCGAGGACTTTGATCCATTTGGATAAATCAATCTTCTGTCTTATGATAAAGTGCTTCATAAGATGCCATCCTAATCATTATCCTTCCTGCTTGCAGAAACCTTTTTCTGATATTTATACACCATTGATTAATTCAATTATAGAATGATATACCTGCATACCTACATGTTTAGGTATGTATGTTATCCATGTACATGCACTTGGATACATGCATATATACATATATGCATACATATACACAATAAACTATGTATATAAATATACATACAAAAATATATGTATATATAAAGTCACATAGGATGCATGCTGTCCTCTTTGCCTAATAAATTCAAAGGACATGTTTTCAAGCTTCCTTTCTTGTTACTCCTTTGCCTAAATATAATATCAAGCATAAATTTATTCTTTTGCTAATGGGTATTGTAATTGTTTTGTAGCTTTAGTTACTGCAATTGAAGCTAGTGTGAATACTTAAGTCATATTGTTCATTGTGTGTGTACACAATATTGGAAGGCCATGTAAATCTGTAACCAGACACTGTTCAAACTCTCCCAAAGCGACCAGTAGATCGCATATCCCCACTATTCATACTACTGACTTGAGATTTATACACATTCGCTCCAATCGCATTAGGTACTGTCATTTTCTTTGGTTCAGTTTTAAGTCATTTCAGTGGTTTGAAATTAGGAGCTTGTCTTTTTAATTTGTACTTTCCTCATGATTAATGATAATGAGCAGATTTTCATATTCTTATGGGCAATCTACTCTGTTGTGAATTTTTCTGTTGCAGTGTTTCGACTCTTTTTGTGTCAGGATGCTTATCTTCCTATTATTTCCATATTGAAGCTTATTATGCATTCAGGACACAACTTCTCTATCAGCTGTGTTGCTTGAAAATATTGTCCCCAATCTTTGTCTTCTTTGTTCATATTCTTTTAAGGGTTGGACATTTCTAATTAACTTGAAATTGCCTTTATTTTTATTTATAAGGTTATTGATTTCTAGGATGTGGCAAAGGAGTATCTACTCACACCAGTCACCAAATCTTTCTGACAGTGTCTTCTAAATTTTGTTTTTAATGGTATGCTTTAAATTCAATTTCAGACTTCAACTCTCTGTCTTGTGATGGGGTGGCTGAGGTTCACTTATTTTTCCATCTGCATATGCAGTTGGGTTTAAAGGATTTTTCTGTTTTGAAATAAATCATTTTGACACTTTTGTAAAAGAAAAAAAAAGGAAAGAAAAAAATGACAATAGAATATTCATGTATTTCTGGGACATCTACTGTCTTCCACTGATCTATTTGCCTGTGATTATAGTGAGCTCATAATTTGTGTGTGTGTGTGTGTGTGTGTGCGTGTGTGTGTGTGTGTGTGTGTGTGTGTGTGTGTATTGTTACGGTCTTCCTGCTTTGTGTTGGCTGGGATGTTATCCTCCTACGTGCGTTTCCTGTGATATCTGGGGCCATGAGTGCGACACATGAGTCTTCAAGTGGGCCTAAAGTGTAATCTTCCAATCTCCACCTCCCTGATAGCTAGGATACAGGACTGAGTCCCTGTGCACTGTACCTGGCTATCTGTTCTTCATGAATGCAAGCCTGTTAATTCTTGAACTCAGGAAATGGTAAGTTCTCTCGTTTAGGTCATGACCACAGTAATTTGGCTATTGAAAGCACTTGGTAATTCCACATGCATTTTATTTTCAGGTTGGATTTTTTTTTCTTTTGCAAATATCCTAGATGGGGGGATAAGTGGTACACATTGAATCTGTATTTGAAAAAAGCACAACTTTGACAATATCCAGTTGTTCAATGCATGAATCCATTTATTTGGGTGTTTCATGTCCTCAACAATATTTCATAATTTTTCAAATATGTTGTAATACATTTGTTAAATGTATCCCTAACCAGGCATATGCTACTATAAGTAAAATCTGTACCTTTCATTTTCAGAAATTTGCAATGAATATCACATTGATTGCCAAATGTTGACCCTGAACTCTGCAAACATTCTTTTTGACTCAAATGTATATTCCTTTATGTTGTCTACATAGGCAAATGTGTCATCTATGAATAAATAAGCTTTCATTTTTTCCTTTGCATGCTCTGTAACTTTTATTTCCTTTATTTTATTATGCTCTATAGGAATTCTGATACAGAGAAGAACCACAATAGTAGAAATGAGCTTTCACATTCTTTCTCAATCTTATGGGGTAATAATATACTCTCATCATTAAATATGACATTAGCTGTAGATCTTTCAAAGTAATCTTTATGAGGTTAGTTTCCTTTTATTCCCAGTTTACTGAGAGTTTTAATTTTGCATGGATGTCAAATTGGTCAGATGCTTTGCTGCACATACTAGTATTTTTATTTTAGGAAAGGACACACCTGTAGTTTGATGCCCTCTTCATAAATTACAATTTTTATCACTATGAACTACACTTGTTCATAAGCAGTAGTTTATCTTCTCATAAAATCTATACTTTCTGATATTTCTATTACCAGTTCAGAGTTCATTTGCTGATTGTTTGCGTGACAAGTCATTTTTCTTTTTACCCTCAAACTGTCTATGACTTTTAAAGCATGTTTCAGTTAGTAAAGGATATTTTGCTGCTTTTAGTCTGGCATTTCCATTTGAATTGCTCTTGTGTGTTCTCAGGAATTTATGTCCACGATTTTCCTGGTTTTTATTTCTGTTGCTATCTTCTTCTTTTGGGTTTCTCTAGTTCGTCTTCAGGGCTTTCTGATTTAAAAAAAAAAAGTGGTTTCATTATTCCATTGTAGACACTCTACTGGCTTTAAGGCATAGGACTGAATTACTTTCAGAAATATTTCTGAAAAATCAGGACATTTGCAGAAAATCTTTGTGAAATGAAATTGGAATCCGTTTTGAAGTTGGCCTTTCATTTTGTCATGTGAAATGTGAGCACATGACTAGATACTTCACACTTGTGTCATTTCTGCTAGTGTAAAACAAAAAGCCTTTGTGGATCTTATGGTAACATATTCTGATATCCAGCTTATGAAATAAAAGCATAAAAACCTGTGACCACTGAATGTATTTCCATACATTTACCATGTTCGCTCCTCACCATTAAAACTGCAGATGAATTAACACCTGGTACCCTTTGTTTCGCTCTCAAAACTTCTCTTAAGCATTTTTCTTAGCAAATTTTAAAACCACAGATTTTTCCCCATAATTTTATATCTGAAAAATGCTTTTATTTCACCTTATTTGTGAAAGACAGGCTCACTAATAGAGCATTTTAGTGTAACCATATTTTCCCCAGCACTTTACTGATCTGTTGGGCCCAGAAATTGTTTCTAATGAAGGATTAGTTGGTGTTTTACATTATTGTTCTTCTGTGTGTTAGGGGACCATTCCACATTCACTGGTCAATAATGACTTTCAACCATTTGCTTATGACAAGATAGGACTGGTTCTCTGTCTTATCATCTGCGACATTTACTGTGTCCTGGATCTGCAAGGTCACGTTTCCCTCGTTTTTCTCGTGGCCAACAGACATATGTACAAATTCAGCATCTCTGACCACAAAAGTAATGAACATCAGCACAACACAGATTCTACATCACCCCAGGTAGAATGGCCATTATCAACCAAATCAACAGTAAGAGATTCGGGTGGGGATGTGGCCAGAAAGGATCGCTACTACACTGTTGGTGGGAATGTAAACTGTTCAACCACTCTGGAAAGCAGTATGGAGGTTCCCCAAAAGACTAAACACAGAGCTTCCCTATGCCCCAACAGTCCCACTTGTGGACATTTATCCCATAGAAAACAAACAAGGCCTCACTAAAACTACCAGTACAACCATCCATAATCAGTGCACTACTGTTTAGCATAGCCAAGATATAGAATCAACCCAGATGCCCCTCAGTGGACAAATGGATCAATAAAATGTAGTATAGATTCATATTAGAATTCAGTGCTTCCATCAGAAAGAATGGCATTGCTCTTTCTGTAAGGAAATGGAAAGACTTGGCAAAAATATTAGGCAAAGTGAGCCAGATCCAAAGAAATATAGGCTGCATTGTTTTCCTCATAACTGAAAATGTGCTTATAAATCTACAAGTAGATACACTGGATGTTAGTATACACTTGGACGTGATAAATTATACAGGACTCCAGACGTTCACTCAGTGAGATCAATGGGGGATATTCTTAGGAGAGGTTCATATGTCTCTATAGCTATGTGCATATGATCATACAAAATGATTTTCATTGAAATGAACAACAAGAAATGGAAACTAGAGTTGTTGCTCTTGTTGTTATTGTGATGTGGTTTCTTTTCCTCCTTTTACACTGTTCTTGTCTTCTGTACTTTTTGTCTTGTATGTGAGTTTATCTTTTGGGGAGAGGATAAGGGGAGAGCACAGAAATCATGACACGAAGAGTGAACTAAATCAACAGTAAAGTTCATGGCATCCCGTAGAGTGGCTCACAAAGGCTCAATAGCTATGCACATAGGATCATCTACAGTAATAGTTTATGGAATGGAGTGCAAATGGATTTCTTCATTTTCCTTTTCAGTTCTATATTTTCTATATAATTTTGATTCCCAGCATCTATATTTCCCAAGATAATTTATTCACCCACATTCTTATGGTTTTAGATTTATTTATTTATTTATTTTGAGGGAGGGGTCATGAGCACTGGGCGCTGTCCCTGAGCTCTTCAGCTCAAGTCTATTGTCCTACCCCTGGGCCTGGTATTGTCCATGAGCTCTTTAGCTCAAGGCTACTGCCCTACCCTTGAGCCAAGCCCCACTTCCTATTTTCTAGAGATTAGTTGGAGATAAGAATCTCAGGTCCTGTTGGCTTTGAACCTTGATCCTCAGATCTCAGCCTCTTGAATAACTAGGATTAGAGGTATGAGCCACCACACCCAGCTTAGATATTTTTAATATTGGAAAATATTCCCCTTCCTACTTCATTCCTTCCTTCCTCTGTACCTCCTTCTCTCCCTTCCATCCTCTCTCTCTCTCTTCCTACCATTCCTTCCTTTAGCTTTTTTCTTTTCTAGAAATCAAAACCAGGACATTGCACTTACGAGGACAGTGCTTTGGCTCTGAGCTACATCCCAACCCAATATTCCTCATAATGAAATAGCAAAGTTACTATTGCATGAGTCATTTCTGCACCATTGGCTCCAGTTTTAGTTTTTCTTGGCCTTTTAATGGCTTTATTTTCTTACATATATCTTATATTTTACTTTGTATGTGTTAATTAGTGATATGGCAAAAAATCTTTTGAATATTCTCTCATAATGTCCCTCAGAAATTGAACACAGAATTGAATGACTTATTCTCCAATCTTCCAGCTCACCTAATTAATGACTGGAGCCTAAGGGTTTGTCCATATTCCTCTCCCCCCTCTCCTCCTCCTCCTCCTCCTCCTCCTCCTCCTCCTCCTCCTCCTCCTCCTCTTCCTCCTTCTCCTCTTTCCTCCTTTCCACTACTCTTTGTCATATTTCTACCTCTCTTGACCTCCCTTCCACTCCTTCTCTCCCTCTTTGTCTTTCCTTCACTCTCTCATATTCAGTTTCTCTTTTCCTTTCTGCCTCTCTCTTCCTTTATCTCTTCCCTTTCCATATGCCCACTAAGATGGGTGCCAGCTACATTTGCTGTTCAAGTCTTTCTATTTTCTTTTCTTTCCATCCTGAGTCTCTTGAGTCTCTTAGAGACAGGCGTGTGAAGTGTGGGGCCTGCGTTTGTGTCTGTGTAAGTCATGATCACCTCCTGTTGCTCCTTCCAGATCTCAATATTGACTCCTTTCTTCATCTCCTCACTCTTTTCCCAGACATGTCAAATCAATATAGCCACAGGAAGGGCAGATGTAGTTTGACAAAACCTCACACAGAAAAATCAAACATTTCCTTGTATTATTAGTATTTGTTTCAGTACTTCTTTTCTATTTGGTCATTTTAAAACTTGCGTTGTGATTTTTAAAAATATTCATGTATGATACAAATGATCAAATAAGTTTAACCAAACTGCCATTATTAGAAATGTTACATTCAAAATTGAACACCTTAAAAGATTTCCCAGTAAATAAAAATGTTTCCTTTCCTAATATTCTTAGTCTTTTTGCTTCTCTGTTTTATTTCATAAGGGCTTTCTTTGAATTTGTCTTTAGCCTATAGCATTGAATTAATATTTATTCCCTTTTCAAATGATATGGTCCTCATTTTTCAGAGGCAGGATCTTCTCTAATCTTTGCAGAGATATCATTTTTAGAAGTTTTATTCTGTATTATGCATTAATATTTCACATTGGAGACATTACTGAATGGGAGACTTGGGAATTTGATCTGGTCCTATATTTTATCTTTAGCTCTAAAATGCTGTGGAAATGTGGGAAGGCTGTAGAATGAGTCAGAGACCAACATAAGAAAATTAAATAGTAGCCATAAATAATATAGAAAGGTTTATACAGCAAATTAGATTTGCTGGTGATGAAAGAGGCTGAGAGGTCAAGCTATGGAAGTCAGAGCACCATGTTGCCAGTAGGAAAGCAGGTGTCAACTCTCCCAGAGGATAGGAGAAGGAGGTGTTGTTACCTGAGATTGGCAGTGACCTGGAAGCAGAACGCTGACTGGATAGAATTGCAGAGGAGGAATCTACCTCACACAAATTTCTGTCTCAAGACCAAAGCTGGCAGCTACCAGACACATAGCAAGGAGACATAGGGAAAACATCCTTGCTTTGTTTTTCTTCCAGCTTTCCATGTGTTTCTTGTGTCCCGTAGGCTCGTCCACCTGGATGAAACCTGCCATAGCTGCTTACAAGGTAAGGCTTGACTTCAGGGAATAGACAAACTCTGTCAGCCTTTGACACAGAGGAATGCATCTGTCATCTCTAGCACACTAGAACTGAGACTTCCTCAGATGCCTGTGGAATTTGTCCCTCCCTCACCACCAGCTTATTGCAGCTCCAGTGACTTTTCAGGAATTTGTTGTGGGCTATATGATATCTATCAACATCGTGTTGGAAAAAGAAGCCAAGAATTCAGTATATTTACTTGTCAGACATGACAAAATTCAAATTCAAAGCTATGATGAACACAAATTTAGAAGAGAAGTTACTCTGGTTATGTGAAGGATGCAGAGAGGCACAGAACTAGAGTTGGGTTTTTTACACAGGTTGTTGAGTTCAATAGAGTTTCTTATTAACAGAGAATGAAGGTACTATAACTCAAAATAGACCACTGAAGATAAGATCATGCATCAAGAGCTAACTTATTCACATCATTATTTCCAGTGACTTTGAAGTCAATATAATAATAACTAATGATAATAAATTACATAGCCCACTAATTTTCAGTAGGAAAAAAATGTGTTAATGTGTATATGTATACGGGTATATATGTATATGTATGAACATGTATATATTTATGTACAAATAAATATATACATATGCATGCAGGCATATATATACATAAATATAAGTGATATTATATAAGCAATATGTGTATAATTATAAGGACTATATATACATATACATATGAACTCCAAAGTCTTATAAAACAGCATTGGGGAGTGATAGAGAAAACATTAATTTTTATATTACTTGCCTATTTTTTGAGATGGGGATTTCACTGCATAACCCAGAATGGACTCAAATTCAGGCTTGTCTTGTTTCACCCTACCCAGTGCTAGGAATATAGGATACAGGTATGTGCCATCATACTCATAAAAATCTTTACTGAATAAGACCTTAGAATATTTTGACATATTGAATACTCACAAATATTCTTCATCCTGATTTTGCAGAAGTAAAATGATGTACAGAGGAAAACGTAATATTTCATTTGTAAAAAATGTAAATATAAAAACATAACATTATTAGTACCATTTATACAGTACTTCCAAGCACAGTCTTTTGTACCATACTCTAGCACTAAATCAATCTGAATACTACTGTGCACTTATGAACACAGAGAGCTTCTACAGAAACACTATATTCTCAGTCTTGTGAATTCTCCAGAAAAATCCCACACTCTCCTTGTCTGTTGTTGTAAGCCTTTGGATGTCTTCTGAATGAGTGAATACCCTTGAGGATATATATTCTCTTACTGGTCAATGTCTGAGACCGATGTGGTCTTACTGAGAAGTTCCCTGTCTGTTGTGCAAATACGCTATTCCCTTAAGGAATACACACTGTCCTTGGGGCTCAGATGACCTGGAGCTATTAGCAATCAATGCCTCTGCCAGCCAGAATCTTTCTATCACTAGAAACATCTCTAGCAAGCCATGTTCTCACTTAGAAGAAATACATCCAGAAGGAAATGAACCACAACATCCAGCAGTAGATAAAATCTAAGTACAGCTGGCACAACACCTTCCCCCTCCTCAACCTGCTCAAGAAGTGGGCACTGAAGCAGAATGCTCTGTTAATATGAGAGCCCCAGAGGCAGGGCTGCCCGCACTGAGCTGCAGGACCCACCTAGGAAAGCCTGGGAGTGCAGGACCATGTCTGGGGATGAGGAAGTACTCAGCAGGTATTTCTTCCGAATTACCCACCCCCCCCACCCACCACCCACCGGGTGACTGGACTCATACATCTGGGGAAAGAGTCTTTGCAGCAAGTCACATATTGAGTTTAACAAAGCTCTGGGTTTTTTTAATAATTTTTTATTGTAATTAATAAAAGGGTTACATGATATTTGCCAGATAGAAGGTACATTAATTCACATACATTGATACCCTTTCACATGTCTTGGTACCCATCACCCTCCCCCCCACCCACCACCCCCCCCCGTCTTGGTTTTCCCTCCTTCCCTATCAAATTTCAAATAACCAAATACAAACAAATTCAATATATCAGATAACAAAGTGAGATACTGTAACAATATGAGATACCCAAGAGACAGCAAAGGAGATGAAAGCTAACATAGTAGATTAAGGACAACAATCATTCATTATATGGCTTTTGTTTCAGTATCCTGGAGGTCCTTTCAATTAGCTTCATACTATATGGCCTTATATATCAAGGTTTTGCTCTATTGCAGATCTCTGCTAGTAGAGCCCAAAGTTTCTACTGGTTATGACAAATGAGGGAAACCATTGAGCCTATGCTCCTTTGAGTCTGGCTTACTTCACTTAATATGAATTTTTCTAAGTCTTTCCATTTCCTAACAAATGGGGTGATGTCATTTTTTCTGACAGCAGCATAGAATTCCATTGTGTACAAATACCACAACTTGTTGATCCACTCATCAACTGAGGGACATCTAGGTTGGTTCCATATGTTTGCTATGGTAAATAGTGCTGCAATGAACATTGTTGTGCTACTGGATTTAGTATGCCCTAGATTTTGAATGGTTGGGTAAATGCCAAGTAGTGGAATTGCTGGGTCATAGGGGAGTTCTATGTGGAGAAACTAGGAATCCATGGAACATTCCTCAATATAATAAAGGCTGTGTATAAGAAACCCACTGCTAGTATTACACTTAATGGTGAAAATCTAAAGCCATTCCCTCTAAAATCAGGAACGAGACAAGGATGCCCACTTTCTCCATTACTCTTTAACATAGTACTAGAATTCCTAGCCAGTGCAATAAGGCAAGAAGCAAGCATAAAGGGGATCCAAGTAGGGAAAGAGGAAATAAAACTATCCCTCTTTGCAGATGACATGATTCTGTATTTAAAGAATCCTATAGACTCTACTCCCAAGCTCCTTGAGCTGATCCAAAGCTTTGGAAGAGTAGCAGGCTATAAAATCAACCCTCAAAAATCAACTGCCTTCCTTTATGCCAACAGTGAGAGGAACAAGGCAATAATCAGGAAAGCAACTCCTTTCACAATAGTCTCAAAGAAAATAAAGTACCTAGGAATTAGCTTACCTAAGAATGTAAAGGACCTTTTTGATGAAAACTTTAAAACCCTAAAAAAGGAAATTAAAGCAGAACTAAGGAAATGGAAAAAGCTTCCATGCTCCCGGATTGGAATAATCAACATTGTGAAAATGACAATCTTACCAAGGGCTATCTACAAATTCAACGCAATACCCATCAATATCCCAATGGCATTCTTTAAAGAAATAGAAGAGGCAATTCAAAATTTCATATGAAATAATAAAAGACCCCGTATAGCAAAAACACTTCTTAGCAGAAAGAACAGCGCTGGAGGAATTTCAATTCCAAACTTTAGACTCTATTACAGGGCTATAATTATCAAAACAGCTTGGTACTGGCACAAGAACAGGCCTGAAGACCAATGGAATAGAACTGAGGACCCAGATATTAAACCACAGACGTATGGCACCTAATCTTTGACAAGGGAGCAAAAAAAAAATAGAATGGAAGAAAGACAGCCTCTACAACAAGTTGTGCTGGCCGAACTGGTTAAGCACCTGCAGAAAACTAAAGTTGGATCCTTCTTTGTCACCTTGCACTAGAATTAACTCCAAATGGATCAAAGACCTGGAGGTAAAAGCTGACACACTGAAAACTTTACAAGAAGGAATAGGAGATACACTAGGCCTCCTTGGCACAGGTCGAAACTTTCTTAATAAGGACCAAGAATCACAACAAATCAGAGAAAGGCTGGATAAGTGGGACTGCATTCAACTGCAGAGCTTTTGTATGGCAAAGGACATAGCTAGTAAATTAAATAGGAAGCCTACAGAGTGGGAGAAGATCTTCACCAACCAAACAATGGACAAAGGCCTCATATCTAAAATATATCAACAACTCAAAAAATTGAATCACTCCAAAACTAAAAGTAACAACCATCCCATTAAAAGATGGGCCAAAGACTTAAAGAGAGTCTTCTCTAAAGAAGAAACAAAAATGGCCTATAGACACATGAAGAAATGCTCAACATCTCTGGTCATAAAAGAAATGCAAATGAAAACAACTCTAAGATTCCACCTCACTCCAATTAGAATGGCCAGGATCAGGAAAACAAATAATAACAGATGCTGGAGGGGATGTGGCCAGGAGGGATCACTACTACACTGTTGGTGGGAGTGCAAACTCGTTCAACCACTATGGAAAGCAGTGTGGCAGTGCCTCAAAAGACAAAGCTCTGTTTTATAGGCACGAAAACAACCAAAATTTTAGAGAGGGTCTGAATTAAGGGCTATGGATGTTTGATTTTGTTCAGAGTACCCCAGGCATGATATCATCGTGGCCTATTCCTGCTTGACAGTTCCAAGGACAGTGCGCTCTCCCATGTTCCTCCCTTTGGATGTTCTTTCTTTTCTTTTTTTAGATTCAACTTATGGAATCATATTTATTTTATGCAAAAATTATCTGAATACAGTATTACTACATTATAACTATGTTTAGTATTATTGGAAGTTTATTTATTCTTGTATTTTTCTCATGAAAGTTGGAATTTGTTAAGATAATCAGCTCTCATAGAAAGTTCTTCCTTGTATCAGCACAGGTCTCTACTCTTCTTGACATTGGAGGGGTCACTTAACTTTCAAGTGAGCTTCCTCGAACCCATATTTCAGTAGTCAACATTCCTCACCTTCACCCTCTGAAAAAGACTTCATCCTTACTCTATGCCACTAGTACCTTATTTTTTTTTAGTTTAAAGTATGTCTCAAAAGACAAATGCCATCATGTGGAATAGGAATGTGACACAAAACAACCCATTCTAGATTCAGGGGAAACAGAGAGCAGAGTGTGTGCTACAGAAATGGTGAACACGAACTCCCAGGGGTGTTTGCAGAGCAAGCATCTCCTGTCCAGGGCATGGATCTTCTACTACACACCCAAATAGAGACGTCCTAAAGGAAGGTGCACCATGTAGACAGCAGCTCTGACTTCTCATTAAGCAGAGAAGAAAGGAATCCAGAAGTTGGCATCTTGTCAGCTCCAGGAAGTATTTCCGGTGCCTAAATTACCAAAAGAGTATTATATGTATTCCTCTTACATAGACAGGAAAATTGATGATTTTGTGTGTGTGTGTGTGTGTGTGTGTGTGTGTGTGTGTGTGTGTGTGTGTGAAATAGTCAGACAGAGACAGAGTCAGAGAGACACTGAGTGGGAGAGACAGAGAAAAAGAGAAAAAGAGAGAAGGGTGAGTATAAGAGAAATATTATGGCACAAGGTAGGTTGTAAGTAGGGGAAGGGAAAGAAGGATGAAGTACTCTTTTCACACTTCAATTTCCTCCACTGTATTTATGAGTCCCAAAGGTACCCACGCCCATCTGTCAGCACAGATACTACTGGCCAATATTTATTCCCATGGCGAGATTAAAATAAGCTCAGGAAGCAAAGGCATATCATGCATCTGAAATAAGTTGCAATGATTATATAACATTTCCTTTTACAGAATCATCTCACACATTTCCCGTTCGGAGGGGACAGTTGAACAATCAGATCGTGTTTTGCCCAGGGATGGGGAAGGGAGGCTGCAGTGATTTTCACAGATCTGAGCTCCAGTCTCTGCCATGTGTTGGTTCTGTGACCTAGGACAAAACATCGAACTCTTCCCTGATCAAAGTCTCAGATGAGCCATAAAACCGGGGACGGTACTTTCACAAGAATATCAAGGTCCAACCTAGGGAAACGCACTGGCCACGGGTTCATTTTGCAGACATTTCTTTAGCTGTTGTCTGTCTTTGAGGAGGCACGGGGACTTCTGGTGAAGAGACTTTCAATAGGAGACACTTAGCATAGCTTTCAGGGAAGAATGGCTAAAGCAAGCTTAGATTATCCAACACCACCACACCAGAATATTTGACTTGTAGCGAGAACACAGAAACACCGTTGGCTCACATTACTTAGAAAAGGTGCACATCACACCTGGGCCCTGACACATTGTTCACACTGTATTCTACGATGCTCCCTCAGCTTATAAATAACTCCTCCCCCACCTGAGGTTCATACCTGCTTTGCCCAACTTCCTCTTAGGTTTAGACTGTCCAGAGTTTCTTTGTGACCTGTTTTGGTTCAGCAAAGCTTTATGTCTTGTGATTTCATCATTGCACATATTTTTGGATCTGTCATTCTAGTAGTAGCCACACCAGTGGAATGTACGCTGCTGCTTCCACCAAAAAAAATCATCTCTCAGACCACCTACGTGTCCAATCACACCTGGAAAGGAGCCATGACTGGAAACCTTCCTTTGTGCTCATTCATCCAATCTGCTCAGATGCAAATTGAGAAATGGAGGTCTAAGAAAGCCCAGGATGAGATGTCACGTGGACCCCCTCATACTTGGAATCATTCTTATGGCATGTGGTGCTAAAATGTCTTTCCATGTCTAACACCTTCTGCACCTGAGACGGCAGATAAATGAATGGTTGTAAGCCTCTCTTTTGGGCAATCAATTGACTCACCTTCATCTGGAACTTGGCTAGAAATTGTGAGGATTAATGGGATCAGATTTCTCAATATCTCAAAAGCACATTAAGCTTTCCTTACGTCAAAGGCAAACTTCATCTTTAATTAGTCACATGATTCCAATAGTAGTAAAAGTAATTGTCCACATCTAAATACTATTGTTTGGAAATTACAGAGGAGCAATTCCTTCCACGACGGGCTGAACAATTAAATTCCACTCCGAGGGCTTTTGAAATAGCTGGTTCTTACTGGTGGCATCTGCCTGTAAACATTCCTTATCTGCTTACAATTATTTCATATTACTTCACAAGCATTTCCGTTCTTTGGATAAAACAATTAAGTACAAATGTTTCCGTGCTTTTCCTGAACTATTTAATGGTGGATATCTGTGGGATGAAGGAGATGTGTGAAGTTTTTAAAAGAAAATACACAATCAAAATATCACACAGAAGTCTAAAGTCATGTAATACAGGCAGAAGAGGAAGAGATGCACAAGGGTGATTTTCATATGTGGTAGATTGGATTTCTACCTCCAGTTCATCACCCGTGCTCAGGAGCAGGTATGAGATTTTCAGTTCCCCTCACTGATTGGAAAACCATTTTTTTTTCTGCTACTTCATTCATTCTGCTGTTACCCATGTTTACTGAGGTAATGAGCTGGAGCTCACTGCAGCAGGTCTGAATCTAGGACTTTAGAAACCTTGTACATCTCAGCTTTCCTTCTTGTTGCTTGCCAGCTCCATGACAAGAACCCCACTGGGATAACTCACCAGACACAGGGGAGAATGAGATTATGTGTATCAGAGCTACCTGGCCGGCTTCCACGGCTACGATGAGAAGCACAGCAACACAATCCAGTCCTGGCAAGCTGAGTCCACCAACCCAGCATATGCACACCCAGTAATGCATCTGATTTTTAGTAATGCATCTCTGCTCCATGCCCTGAAATTTGGGCTGGCCTATTGGACAACCTCATTACAAAATGGACTAAGCTTTGTAACAGTTGACTAATTCCTAAACTATTTATAACACATCAACAATAAAGAGAAATTGATGAATATATGTAATAAAAAGTGAATATAAAGAGTCATAGAGTACATGTCTACTGCTTTTTAGCAGGTGAGTTTCTCACTGGATATGAGAATGGCGGTATGGACTATAGAAGAATTTAGGAAAGACAGAAGGAAGAATAAAACTTGTATATGTAGATTCTTTTCCCTCTGACCACAAGGAGTCTGCTTGATCATGTAGGAATGTTTCTGTACTTCTGGAACTTCTTTTATCTGCTCAGAGGATGGAGGCTGGAAACTAATTCTACTTTCTCCTTTAGGGCATATGTGTGAACAGCCCAGTTTCTCTGAGTCTGCTCCACCCTCTTCCTTTTGATTTTTTGAGCTCTGTCTTCTACTCGAAGACTAAGTGCAGGAGATAATTGTCTTTTAGTTTTCCAGAGGGCTGTTATAATGCCATTTTCCCTCATGGGGAAGAGTAAAAGATTTACATTACCACTCTGACAACATTAGAAAAGGGAACTAGAAAATTCGTAATTATTGAGTTCAAAGTACCTACCTGACTGTGGGCAAGAACGTGTCACAGAGATTACCAGAAGTGTGACTAGGTTGAAATAACCAGACTGCAGCGTCTAAATCATCTAGCTTTGAAATTCAATTGTGCTCCTAACTGGGGTGGGCCACTACAAATCTACTTATCTTCTCTGAGGCTATGGGAATGGCTTACAAAAGGAAAAATAAAAACATATACTTGAGAGGATAGTTTAGAGGATAAACCAAAGGCAATGAAAGGTAAGGACTTTGAAAGTCTAGGATGTAATAGTACAGAATCAGCAGGTCTATAGCCAAACAATCTTTTTTAAAAAATCAGGTCCATTAATCACATTTTACTCATAAAAATCCTAGAGCTCAAACCAAATTTCCCCATGTTAACCCGCTGTTATTCTATTGCCTGATTAATTACAAAGATTTTTACATACAGCCATGTCAGAAAAAAAAAGTCAGAAAACCTTCCTGTTATAAACAACTAGAATGCTGCAGACAATACATGTGGGAAAGAAATGTTCAGACATAAGAAAATAAAATGTTCAAAGATTAGACAGCCCTGTAGAACCAGGAGCCCCAGAGACTAGAGACAAGCTACCAAACCTGTGATTACCTCTGTCCTGGAATGCAAAGCCAGCAGAGCTGGGGGTTTTCAGGAGCTGAGTTGTTGTGGCTCAGAGCTGAGGGAGGGGAGCACTGGAAACACTGAGGAGCAATTTAGTTGCTGTATAAAAAGGAATAAAGGAATAGATACCACTGCATGCTAGGCTCTTTGTAAGTGAAGTTTTCCTCAAACCTGAGTAAAGGCCAGATATCCAGAGCTAGTAGAACTCCAACAGGACATACCTGGAGGAAGAAGAAAGACTACTGAAAGTAAATTGATGTACAGGAAAAAGCTTTACCAAAGCATGAAGCATTGAGATATTGTGAGTATTTTAACTGAATTCCCAAACAGTATTCATTGCTGTGAATAAAAAATGAAATATTAGCATTCAAACTGAGCAGTCAAAAATGAAATATTTTGGGGAAGGGAGTTTGGCTTAGTGGTAGAGTGCTTGCCTAGTATGCACAAAGACCCAGGTTCCATTTCTCAGTACCTCATACATAGAAAAAAAAAGCCAGAAATGATGCTGAGGCTCAAGTGGTAGAGCTCTAGCCTTGAGAAATTCCAAGGACAGTGCTCAGGCCCTGAGCTCAAGCCCAGGACTAGAAAAAAAAATGAAAAAAAAAAAAGAAATATTTGGCAAGAAAGGGTAAGTTAACTGTGATCACCACAGTCAAAAGTTAATAAATACAGATTTTAGGAATGATCAAGGTGTTAAGAAGAGTTTCCCTATAAACAGATATAAAAATATTCTGATAAATTTAAAGAAAAAACTTCATAAAATGTATATGAAATTGGGAAATGTAAAAAGATTCAATTTTCACTTCTCAGCTGAGAAATCAGAATCAAATGTGAATACACAGTGAAAAATGAATGACTAGAAAGGAAAACATGCTTCGTTGAAGAATGGGTGTCAGCAGAAGGAGAGCATAAAAGGAAACGGTAAAAGAGGGTGAATGTGAATGAAGCATCTCATTTATGTATAAGGAAACAGAAAGAGAAAACTTATAGAAAGGGGACTGGATAATGAAGGAGAGACAATTGACAATATAGATGTAATTGTTTCATATACATGTATTGAAAACCAGCAACAAATACCCTTTGTCTTACTAATCTATGCTAATAAAAATATTTAAGAGAACTGAAAATTCTCAGCTCATTTTTGTAGGATAGGACATAGCAAAAGGGCAGGAAACAAAGACAGAAATGAAGCTCTCCAAACAAAAGGAAAATAAATAAAAACAAAGAAAAGAGACCAGGAAAAAATGAAGCTCTGCTGATCTTCAGAAATATAAAGGAAAGGCCATGGAATCCCAAAATGAAGAAAGGAAAGATAGGAAGTAAAAAAAAAAGCAAAATAAGTAAATTCAAATTTAAAATGTGATAAGACTCATGTACTAACATTTCTATTCATCTCAATGCATTCTAAATCAAGTATAGAAATAAATATAATAATGGATATAATTAAATGATATGGCTAATTTGTCAAAAATTATATCAAGAAAGGAAAAATATTACAATTGTACACATATATTAAAATAATTGTGTGGAAATGTAGAAAATAAAATTGTTTGCTACATCTAGTCAAAGACAATGAAATGTAGAAGAAAATGAAGGTACTAAAGTAATACAATTATAAATGACAATGAAAAATTGTTTGCAGAAAACACAATCATAGATATAGCAAATCCTAAAGATTCCATTGTAAAAGGTGCTCTTATAGCCAATAAATGAGTCACTGAATCAATGATGTGAAAGACTTATACATTAAAATTATAAAGTGCTGTTGAAAAGAATTTAAAGAACTGCAGGTAAATACAAGGAGTGCTTATGCTCATGGACTGATGAATCCGGATTATCAAGACGTCCACATTATCAAACGTGTTCTACAAATGTAATAGTGTCCTCATCAAGACACCATCCCATCACATCTCTTCCAAAAATAGGGCGACTCTAAAATATGAGCCACCAACTCCATAGTCAGTCAAAACCAAAAATGAAGTTGAGAAAACGCAAGGCTGATAACAGCAGACACTCTGATCTGAATGTATGTGTAGGTATGTGTATGTGTGTGTGTTATTGTGTGTGTGTGTGTGTGTGTGTGTGATGAATTTTGAAAAGGATACCAACAATCAAGAGCAGGAAAACTTGAAATCTGTTCTGTAGTGATGTCATCATCACTATAATACGTGTGTTTGTATATACCCAAAGCTACCAAACTTGACACGTGAACTGTGTTTGTTCTTATTAATTACTTGTCAATGAACTAGACTTCTAATTAATAATGATGCTAAAAACAAAACGAAGTATCTTACTTAGAACCTCTGGGAGATACTGTCTTGACTGCTCTTTTTTGTACCCCCTTGGTATTATTTGTCTTTTTTCCTGGGATCAGACCGCTTTTATAAGTCAGGCAGACAAAATAAAAGAAGATTCATGCTCACTCGTCATGGGAAAGCAGGTGAGGAAAACTTTCCACACCAACCAGGGCGGAAATATCTTTTCAATTACTTGGCTCTCATTTAATCTAGAGTTTTGCAATAGAAAACTGAGCGTGTTCTTTAGGTACTGGTTTGGTATCTGTAACAGGACCCAGAACCTCTAAAAACTTTCAAATGGACTACTATGTCTATCCTCATTTGGCTGACTTGTTGTAATGTTTAATAAATGTTTTAATGTATAAAAATCATGAGGTGGAAGTCAATAAAAAATAGCTTAGCATACTATAGGATATGACTTAAAAGACATCAAACGTTGTCATATCTGGACCGTAGAGGTAAAGAATATGTCCATACTAATTTATCCAAGCTTTAAAGGAAAATTGATTTGCTATACAGAGGACGGTCTTTATTCTGTACTCCTGCCTTTAATTGGGACAAATAGGTCTTTTAGCTTCCTTTTGAAGAAGAAATAAAGAAATGACCATCTGGTTCTCACAGATCTCCTGTCATTCTATGCAGCAGTGATGACCATTTATCATTGAATTTAATGTTGGGCATAGTAAAATTTACCACACTCATTGTAAAGCAATGCTAAGTTAGTGTTGCAAAACCTTGCTTAATAGAGTATCCAGAATCTCATAGGATCCTCTGTTATCAGGATTAATTTTGAGCAATTAATGGGCACTTTAAGCCTAGTCGACTTGCAAGATTTAAATTTTTACCAAGACCGAGAACAATAAAGATCTTCCTTCTTCTGAATATATCATGCTATACTACATGTTTCCTTTCACACTCAAGCTACCTCAACACCACAAGAGAACATGGAGAGGTGAGGGAAAGAGCAGATGCAAACTTAAAAACCTCATTAAATCTGACCCATGCCCAATTTAGGCTGGAAATATTCACCTCTTATGATTCTCTTTTTATTATGGTATTTCTACCACAATAAAATAGTGTGATTTAATTTAAATGAGCATTTCCTAGATAAATTTTCCTATCACACCTTTGACCAACATCTGGGTTGTTTAGAAATGCAAACAATATATTAATCAAAATGTTTAAATTGGACATCGTATGTTTAAATGAGAGAAAGACGAAGGCAGGTTATAATTAAAGTATATGGTCGCTATCAGTATTGGTGCCAATAATTGCAAAAGAAACAAAAACTCATTTTGTGTAAATTCATCTCACAGAGCTCAGTGGTGACAGTATTCTTGCTCTGCCTAGCAATCAAGCCAATTAAAAACTACAGGTCCATATAGGATGACGCTAAATGAAAGGACCTCCAGGATATAGAAACAAAAGCCATAGAATGAGTGATTGTTGTCCTTAATGTACTATGTTATCTCTCGTCTCTTTTGCTGTCCCTTGGTTATCTCACATTGTTACAGTATTTTACCTTGTTATCTGATATATTGTATATATGTTTGTTTGGTTATTTGAAATAGGATAGGGAAGGGGGGAAATAGATGAGGAGTTGGGGTGGGGGCAGGAAAGTGGGGACCAAGACATGAGAAAGCATATCAATGTTTGTGAAGTAATGTGCCTTCTATCTGGAAAATATAATATAACCCTTCTATTAATTACAACAAAAAATATACAGCCGGGAGTTTGGCCTAGTGGTTGAGTGCTTGCCTAGCATGCACAAAGACCCGGTTCAAGTCCTTGGTACCACATATACATAGAAAAAGCCAGAAATGGTGCTGAGGCTCAAGTGGTAGAGCTCTAGCCTTAAGAAAGTCCAAGGACAGTGCTCAGACCCTGAGCTCAAGCCCAGGATCGGCAAAACAAAACAAAACAAAACAAAACAAAAAATATGAAAAAACTACATGTCAATTGCTTATTAATTGCATCACTAAAGCATTCAATCTACACACTGGGATACACTAAAATATATTTACAGATTTTACAAATGACAAATGATTTTAAAAATATGCAAGTCATGTATATGGTAACTCATATTTTTCATCTCTTTTCAATGATGTTCATTTTTAAAATGTAAATTGTTTTGTGGATTCTTCTGTCCTTTTGATTTATATGCCTATGTACTAAAAGAGTAAATTTGCCACATGAGGTGTCATTTGACTTCATCTTCTAATCCCTTATCTTGCAAGAAAGCTGGAAGTTTAAACTGATGTCTGATTTAATTTAGAAAAACATTTCAAGGAGAAAAGTATTTTAGGCAATGTTATCTATTTCATTATGTGGATTATATCATATCTATATTTTATATTTTATATCTATATATTTTGCATATTTTATCTATTTCATTATATATCTATCCTAAGATAAATATGATCCCCAGTGGTGCCAGTAGCATCTAAACTGTTTAATGATATTGCGATGATGACCAGATAAGTTCTTGGTTAGTTACTTATTGAAAGAGAAGTATCCACTGATAATTCAAGTATGCTTGAATTATTTCACCATTGTTGTAAGCTTGTCATTTCATGCTTACATCATTATTTTTAGAATCATTATCTGTTTAGAATTTCATTTTGACTATTGTGTGTGTTTGTTTGCACACAAAATGCATATATATATTATATATATTATACAAGATGGTTGGGGTTAAAATTTCTTTTAGCAAGTTCAGTGAAGTATACAAATAATTCCTAGCTGGAAACCAGTGATTCACACAAATTATCCTGGATACTCAGCAAACTAAAGTCTGAGGGCTGTGGTTCAAAGCAAACTTCCCAAGCAGGGAAGTTTGTAAGACTCTAATGGCAACATTTCTGAAATAGAGTTGTGCTCAAGTAGTAGAGAGCCAGCCTTCGGTGAAACGGCTAAGAAACAGTGATTACATCTGAGTACAAATCCTGCTACTGGAGTTGTGGTAGTAGTAATAGTAATAGTAGTTTCCCAACCCCCAACCCAAATATGTCATCTTTCTGTACATAGTTGCTATCTTTTCAGTAAGCAACACTTTCTTTTATTGGCTGAGTATGAGCCACTGCTCTGCTATAAAAGGCAGAGTGTATGGTGCTTCATTTTCTTTAATCAATATTTTCCAGCTGAAGAAGGGTATATTTTGTCACCTCCACAAACAGAAACTAGTTCATTTTTCTCACCATTGCAAAATAACTACTAAAAATATAAATGGTGGGCTGGGAGTTTGGCCTAGTAATAGAGCACTTGCCTAGCATGCAGGAAGACCTGGATTGGATTCATGGGTACCACATACATTTAAAAAAAAGGGAAGTGGTGCTGAGGCTCAAGTGGTAGAGCTCTGGCCTTGAGAAAAGTTCAAGGACAGTGCTCAGGCCCTGAGCTCAAGCCCAGGATGGCAAAATAAACTATATATAAATATTATTATAATATAATATATAAATTTTATAGAATATATTATATATAACATATATAAATTATATATATTTGGTGTATTATGATCATGACTGTTGTTCTTAATGTACTATGTTATTTCTCTCTTACCTTGTTGTCTGATATATTGTATATATGTTTATTTGTTTATTTGAAATAGGATAGGGAAGCAGGGAAAACAGAATGGGGGGAAGGGGTGCCGGGAAAACAGGATGGGGGAAGAGGGTGGGGGAGGAAAATGGCAACAAAAACATGAGAAGGAGTAGCAATGATTGTTAAGAAATGTACATTCTATCTGGCAAATACAATGTAGCCCTTCTATTAATTACAGTAAAACATTAAAAACAAAAAAAGGCAATGAATTTGAAAATGGAGGGCAGTATGTAGATGTTGCATCACAGGGAAAGACAGTGTGAATTGAAGGGATTTGAATATAGATCAGATATCAAATGGCAGGAATGTGATTTTGTTACTGTTTCCTAAGAGTTAGAAGAATAATGAGGACAGAAATTTTAACTTTTTGTTTTTCAGATATGTCTGACTTTGTACTCAACACTAAGCCAGTCTTAGAGGAAAGATGAGTTCACCAAGACTGGCCTTGGGCCAAATCCAGACTTGGAGCATGTGTTTCTGATCTTGGTTTGCTTCTGAACTCTTAGGTATGAATAAAAATCTCTCTATTGCATAGAAATCTATCTGAAAACTTATGAAGTAATAGTACTACATCTTATTACAACCCCATAGGGGTCTATGAATTACTTTATGGAGGCACAGTTCCCGTCTAGATTGCATGGAGATCAGACAAATCAGGAGAGATCCTGTCTTTTGTGTGACTGGTAGAAGTAGGCAAACCCATAACACATCCCCTGTCATTCTCTTCCATCAAGGTAAGCAATCAATTATAATCAAATCCAGCCAGAATTGTGTTATTCTGCCTTAGATCAAATGAAACAGAAACTCTAGAGTACTACCTGCAGCAATGTGCAGAAGGACAAAATGGATCTCAGATAAAGCTGGTTCTCTGGGAAGTTCAGATGCTTTTCAGTTGCTATACCCTAAGCATGTAACTTAACCTCCCAGAACTTCTTATCCCCCAACTATAACAGAAGCATAGAAAATAACACAATACACTGTGCAGCTAACCAAACACCAAGGGTCACTCACTTCCAGCATTGGGTTGATAAAAATAAACATTAGTGAGTAAAAATCACAGAAACAAAACCACTAAAACACATGTACGTAATAGATTCATGTAAGACAATGAACTGAAAAAAAACTAGCTATTCAACACTAGGCCCCATTTTCCTTCTATCACAGTCAAAACTTAATCCTTGCTTTCTCCTTTTCTTTATGCTTTGGATCTCTTTGGAAACAGTTTGGCTCAAACACCTTGAAGATATATGTCTGGATTTATTTTTGTTTGTTTCTTGATCAGATTTGTGTCATCCTATTGGCATTCTAGGTCTTCTCCCGTGACTCCACCAGATTATGATTGCTAGAATTGATGGCAATGTCAGGCTTAGCCTAGCATAGTAGTTCCATGGCACAGATGGCGATGGCACTGGCATCTTTATGTTGGAAGCCTTAAGTACAGCATTGTGTTTTTTTAAAGTGTCACTTTAAAATTAGAGGTCACCTTACCCATTATGGTCTAATGAATGGGATATACTTACTATAGTACTTTGGGATGTTTTGTTTTTCTGTTTAATTGATTCTGGAGGGAGTATCACATTTTTCCACACACAAGAGCTAGTTTTTCTAGAAGGCCACATTCACAGACATATTTCACCTTATCCTTTTATGCATTTAATTTAGTCATTTACTTACTCCCTATTCAGTATGGACATATAGGGAATGTTCAGCCTTGTTTAGGGTATTATTTTGACAAGTAGAATGACGCAACTGGCTAGGTACATTTTTTTCTTTCTATAAATGGCTTTTACAGACATTTACAGAAAAACAGTTAGAAAGGTTTAATGAGAGCTCAGTGTAAGAGTATTAAACCTGCAATTAAACCTTTTATTCTCAAGGGTGGAAAAATGCCTACGTCTCCCTAAGGCCATCAAGATCTGACTTCAGAACTTAAAGTTTGGGGAAATGAAGAAAGAAAGGAAGCTTAGCCCCAAAACAGGGCAACAAAATATGAGAAAAGATGTTGTACCTCATGCCAAGTATGTTTGTGTGACAGCATACCCCTGTGGTAGTGTAGTTAGTGCTTTGTGTTTATTGACCAAAGTCTGTGTTCAGATATGGCAAGCATGTCATAGAGATGGTGGTTTTGATGTCTACTTCCACGTGAGCACTGAGTTTGAAGTGGAGCTGGATTGTTGATGGAAGCAGACACCTTGTATGAATTGAAGTCATAATTGAGAAGAAAAGTCCAGGGCATGTCCTATGAGCTGTGTTGAGAGCCTGAAAAGGGAGCTTATGCGGTGATCACAGAAATGAGTCACAAAGGCTTAACCTAAGAGGCTCAGGTCAAGGTGAGAAGTTGGAAGAAGATAAAGGACATAATGTGGAGAGCCTCAAGAGCTGCCTTTCCATGTATCCGACTTTTGTTAAGGATTAGCCACTGAGGAAAATTGTATATCTGTAGTTGACTCAAGAGAAAATGCAGAGATGTGTGGCTTGACAACTTAGAATTATAAATTAGATGTAGGTAAATAATTCATCTTGATCATATCACAATTACCATCACCATAATCATCACCATCATCCTAGTATTTTACAGCAAAACTCTAATAGAGATGCCATTAGCATCAAAATAATCAAAAGATGTTCAGCCATACCTTGATGTTATCGCATTCCATTTTCAATTCAGCCTGAGGAAGGTGAGTCATTTTCTTCATAAGTAAACATATGATTTTCATAATGGATTATTTCTTCAAGATCCTGTGAATAATCAAATTCTTTTATTAGAAAAAAACATGGGATTGAGATCACAGGCTTTCTGCTATCGGTCTTCTTGAAGAGTATCAGTTAATTCATCTGTCCTCCTGATGGTACAGATTTCTAAAGCTGCACTGCAAAGTTTTACGAGAAGATCCAATGGGATCATGCTTTGAAAAATGTTTAAAGCAAAAAGCTGTAATGCGAAAATGGATTTTGATAAAGTTGGATGGGAAGAAAAAGCAACAGGCAGCTATGATGAGGAGAAGTTGAATTTGGAAGCATAGTCAGCTCCTCTGCTCTCCTGTGGATTCTGCCCTGTTGTCAGAAGGAATTCTGGATGGTTCTTCATACTTATCTTCATACCTCATTCGGAACACAAACATGCCAACCGGGGTCCATTCTCCAACAACCATCTTAATCTGGCCCTTTTATTCGAACACTGTTTCCCTGCTGTAATAACCCCAGGATCAGGTGCGAGACACCAGGACTTACACAAATTAGCCTGTCTTCCCTAACCTGACCCATCCAGGGGAGATACAATTCAAACTCTTCTCTGTGACTTCCCCTGGTCCCTCCCTCCTTCTAATCCATGGATGGTATGAAATAAGGCTTGCTTTCTCTTCTTGGGCACTGTGAGTATAATGAAGTTGTCTTTGCAAGAGCAGTTGCTGCTGATGGCTTCACTTTAAAGTGAACATAATAAAAGTTATACAAAACCCTCTGCAAATTTGGGCCTGTGGCAAATGGTGCAACTTGAGAGCGAATGCCATTATAAGCAGGCATTGCTGTAGGCTCCTTTGGATGAATCAACTCATTTAATTCTCCAAACACCCTATTATTTTGGAGGACTATAGTTCACTTTAAAGAGGTGAAAATTAAGCCATATCACATGCTTTATAAGTGAAGGAGTTAGGCTCCAAACTCATTTCTTTCTAACCCCCGAAGCTCGCACTGTCTTACCTACTCCTGCCCATTCTTCTACCTTTGTGAAGTGCAGAGACAAGAATAAAGCACCGCCATTGGGGAATTCATTTGAAAGAAGAAGGCCGCTCTCTCAAAAACATGCCTAATGATGGGGATATGGGTGAGAAAATTAGAAAAATCAGAGCCATGAAAGCTGTTTCAATACTCAGAAAAACTGCGCCAAGGAAATGGAGAAAATGTTGCATTTTCCTTAAACAGATACCAGGCCAACATGGTTGCTCTCAGAGGCCACATTTGCCTCTTGGCTTCTCCCAATTATCAGCATTGATGCTTTCTGCAGGCAATTATCCAGGAACAGGGACCTGCCTGGGTCAATAATTGGAGTGCAGGGAGCCATAGAAGGGTTATTCACACAGAAGTGGTTACTTCAAACTCTTGCTCCCGCTTGCAAGCAACATGACCTGAGCAGGAGCGGTAAGGCCTCTGAAAAGCTGCCCAGGGCTGGTGAGCAAATTGCAATGCTGATCTCTCTACATTAAGAAAACCCATTAGCACGACAGAGCTCCTATCCTGTCACCACAGCTGGGTGCCTGGCCATGCCAGCATGCTCTTGGGCTAGGCTGGACTGTCCGAAATGTGGCTGTGCCTTTGAAATAAATGAGGGTAAAAACTGCATGAATTTTAATCATTCTGGGTTCTTAGGAAAGGGGACTTGGGGAGAGCCAGAAGCAAATTGCGGGCACACTTCAATGACTTAGGGATACCCCTTGGTGCCCACTGGACTTTCCTTCATAAAGTCTACTAACTAAGACAAATACACAGAAGCATAAAGATGAGTTGGCTTGGGCAGGAGCCACTTGTAAAGCATCCAGTTTCAGAACATGGTGTTAGCCATCTGGAAAATCCAAACAAGAGAATGATCAGAACAAGAGACCCATCAGTCATTGCCAGGCTGGAACAAATGGACACTTGCCCAGTGGAAGACTATGTTTTGAAAACTTGTATTGAATGCTTTTTTTTTCACTTGTAGAGGTCTAAAATTTTCCCCTAATAAATCATTAGCATCTTCTTCTTAAAAAACAAAAACCTGAAGGTCATCTATAAAATCAGAAAAGGAACCATCTCCAACCAACATATTGTTTTCTCCCGCTCAGGAGCCACTTTCCAGGGCCTGATTCAGCTACACATTAGAAGTCTGTTGTCTGCTTGTCACAGCTGAGCAATATCTCCCAGAATTCATAATTTCTCTTCTGCCTCTTTTCCTGCTTCCTTCTGTTGTTTCTTTCTGTTCTCAGCCTTTCCTCCCACTTAGCAGGAATAAGATATTTCATAGACCAATTTCCTCTTGGTTCTCATGTCCCTTCATGCTCTGATTTCTATTTTCATTTGTTGCCTTTGCCTAACCAACCTGGGTCTTGATGGTGTCTGACAAGGATGCTAAGTGAAGAGAAAACTGTATCCCTGAAGTTTTTGAAAGAGGAAAATGGGCTGGCCCTGAGCTTACATATTCGTGGGGCCCCAACATTATAAAAACTGTCTGTTTCTCTGTATAAACAAAGACAAACACTGCTTCTCTTTGCCTTTTAGTTTGCATTTCTAGAGCTGCAATTCATCTTGAAGAGATGAACTGTAGTTCACAATTCTTGCAAATCAGTGACAGAACAAATGATATCTCAATAAAGTAACACTGTAGTAGGGAATCACAGCTCCTAAGCACCAACAGGCAGAAGGAGATAAAACTGTGCCTCTTGTACAACTTAACTGCATGTATCTCAGCTCCCCAGCATTGGGTAAAAGCAGTGACCTGGATACTGATGCCTGGAATTCAAAATGCATTCCTTCACCTTCCCATACTCAAGCCCTACCCAAGAAGCATGGGCACATGTGTACCGGACTTAACAATCACAAACTCACATTGGTCTCCTGATTAAAAAAGAAATGTCCTTTCCAATTGCATGGCCATTCTCCCTTTAAGAACTATTCCTACAATCCGCTGTCTCTATCTCAGACTTTGCTACTTAACTAGAGTTCAGTAAATTAATTCAGAGCCAATTCATGCATCTCCCGGGGAATGTGGTTTTGTCACTTTATAGTCATATCAGGTGCTTAATTCTAATAATGTTTTCAAGTGTAATAAGATCATTGTATTCTGAAGATCTAAGGCTATCAGCTTATACTTAAACACATATTCCTTCAAGGAATAAAGAGTTGAAGAGTTCCAACAGATGAAAGTTAAAGAAAATAATGCAGATGTTAAAAAACATTTTGTGGACAGTAATAGAGCTTTGAAGGGGACTGCTTAAGAGAGACATCCAGCTTTCAATGAATAATTTCTTGAATGTTTAAAATGAAAGTGTCAACCGGCATTCTTGTGAATAATCACAGATATTCATAATAGCCAGGATTGGAACTAGAACCTATCCTTGACTTCATATAACAGGTAATTTAACTTACATGAATCCTTTCTTTTGCACTTTATGTTTCTTTTAGGATTTGATGCTAGTGATTGAATCTAGACTCCCCGAATACTACAAATGCACTCTAACTGAGCCCAAACTTTCATTTTCTCAAGTGTAAATTAGGTAACTATAATAATGAGTAGACTCTTTATGAGAACAAGACCCACATGTAAGGCTGGATCAAAGCATGTTCAGGGAAAATGTAACCAAAATAGGTATTTCAAACACAGAAATTTAAGTAAACAGAACTGGATGCACCAGCACTGGAAAGCCAAAGGAGTGTAAATGGACATTAATGTCTGCAGGTACAAATGTCTCTCCATGGGGCTGAAGGAAGAACAGATGGTGTTCTCAAAAGCCAGTAGCAAGGAATGATTGGTATTGTAACTGCAAATGAAAATGAACAGTCTGAATTTCTCCGATTAAAACATGTGATTTCATTTTCCAAAGTATAGCTTGCAGAAAATGATCGGAATATTATTTTACTAATTTAGACACTGGAAACTGAACGTGTCCAAATCTATCATGGATATTCTTATGTCCTGTGGTTCGAAGGAGCCATGGAACTTGTTCATTCTTGAGTTTTCACAGGGGCCAAGCGAGGGGAAAAATATCATGCATCTCACGGGATCATTCTTGGCCTTCAGTGAGTCTCTGTAACTTCCTAACATGAGGGTAGAAGGCTACATACAGAATTTTGTGTATTGTACTTTGTTAATATTGTCAATAATATTACTGTTATTATTACTCTGATTTTAATAATTTGGTAATACATTACCTTCCTTCCTGAAGGGTAGATGTTGAGTTATAATTATTGACTTCTTCCTCTATGTATTCATCTCTGTTGTGACTTACTGTATCCAATTGGACTACGAGCTCATAGGGGTGAGAGTGTTCAAACATGATATGTTTGATGTGTTATACAATATATGATGTCTAAAAGAAATTCAATGACTGTCTCATGGCTTGATTAAAGATATGCTGCCTCCTAATTTCTGACTTGGGTAACTGGGTAGATGTTAAAATGCCATTCCTATAAATTACGACTTCACAAAGTAAACATTTGAGAAGCCTTAGCATATGAGTGCATGAAACTGGACAATGTTATCTAAGAAAATTTATGATTTGGGGAAATATTGGAGAGTTTATTCTAGGCAATGTTCTAAACATTAGGGGAAATACTATGAAATAAAAGTAGACAAAATCCCTTACTCTCACAGAGCTAGCATCCTTGGAAAGCCATTCAGATATTAGCAATGATACAAGAGTAATAATAGAGACTCATAAGCATAAAGTAAACATTATAAGTTCCTTGATGTAACCCTTATTATAGGTAACTTGAAACTCCAAGCTATCTTCTTCCACTTACCAAACCTCCATCATGTCAAACAAAAGCAAGTAAACCAAAATAAATAAATAAAATCAATAGGAAATAATTAATCATTGTAATGTCCCCGCCCTTCTTCCTCAGTAAGCTCCTTTTATTCAGACAAACCCATGTTCAAGGAAAAGGTAATGGAATCTCTATCAGCTAAAAGACTGACAACATTTAAGAACAGTAAAATCTACTGCTCAGTATTATCACCTCAAGAGTTTAATATATGGTAAATCAGTTTAATCTATCAATGCACAATCTATCAAATAGCTATTGTTTACTACGTTATTTCAATCCACGTCTATATTTGATCTGAAACCCACATTAGGAAACAATGTACTAGTTTGGTATTTATCTAGTTATTGACTGGTTGTACATTTTCACACACACACAAAAAATGTGGATATGATTCCCAATGGGAAAGTATTATTTCGAGTTTACATAATTTACAGCTAAATGTCAGGTGACTCCCAAATGCCCAACAGCCATTAGGGGATCATTAGAAAGACAGTGGCAGCAGGTTCACAGACTCAATGTGCTGTATTGTAATAAGGGAAGCAGCCTGCTGACAGGGGCCTCCGGGAAAAATGTATTGAAGTAGCTAGAAAGAGCTTAATGGCCAAATCAGGTAGGAAAATCAGCACCCATGCATCAGTGAACAAGATAATTTCATCTGGGAGCATGAATGAGCTTTGAGACATTGTCCCTGCCAAAACTCTCTTCCCACCCTCTTCCTGTTCTTTGATACCAGAGCAGCAAAAATAGTCTAGAGCTCTCAATGAGATGCTGAATAAAGGCAGAGGTGAATGAAGAAAAAAAAAACTTCCTCTTTCCATGAATTAACTGGCAGGTTTAGTCTAGAAGGTAAAGGCATCCTCATCAAGCCCACAGTCCACATCCAAGCTAGTGGGAGTGGGTTTGGGATAGCAAGTGGTCTTGTGAGCTCATTTCCCAGATAAAAACTTCAACTGGGAGGGAGCAAACCCAGAGGAAGTAAGAGGAGAAAACCTCCTAATTGAAGCAGAATCTAATTTTAAAATCTCCTTTTTTATTAGGCATCTGGATGTTCTGTTTTAATGTGGCCAATTACCTGGGGTCTATTTCCTGCCTATGGAGAGAAGAGCTGGAGGAGAAAATGTTGTAATGAGAACCAGGACTAGGAAAACTCTAAGTGCCTCACATGAGAGCATCCTATGCTGTTGCAAGAGGCTCTTGGGAATAACATGACCCAAGTGACCTTGGGCTGTGGTTATCTCATTGTGCCCTTCCAGAAGCAGATTCTGAGATATTGCCACCGAATGAAAATAATTCCGTTCTGTGCATTGTTCAAAAATATCCTAAAATTGCCCGATTTCACTGTTATTTTGTGGCCCCTAAATCTTCTTTTCCTGGTTTCATACTCTCCCTGACTCAAACAGTGAGCATTTTCTAATATCTGATTTATTCTGGAGAACCTGAATCAGACTCAGCCCTCTATCACACTCCTTCCCCTTCCCCACTTCCCAAACCACTTTCAATATGATTTATTGTTTCTTTTTCTTTTTATATTTTTGACTGGTACTGAAATTTAACTCCAGAGCCTTGTCTTTGCTCAGTTTCCATGCTTAGATGACACTCTACAACTTGAACCAGTCTTCAGCCCAATTTTTGCTAGTTATCTTATTTTAGAATTGGAGTCCCTTAGACTTTTCTGCATTTGGTGGCTTCAAACTAAAATCTTTTAGATCTCAGCCTGTTAAGAAGCTAGAATATGGGTAAGAGACACTGGTAAGCAGCTTCAATGTTCATTTTTACATATGGGTAAGAGACACTGGTAAGCAGCTTCAATGTTCATTTTTACATATGAACATAAATTATTTTGTCTATGTTCAACTTCTTTCAATAAAGGCCACACATCAAAGGACATATTTGGCCTTCCAAATATTCTTTTGTTAAAGTACACACTAATTATTCCCAGAGGCTTCATAATAGAATTTCACATTTACATACTTACATATATTTTATCAAAATAATTATGTATGTATTTATACATATTTAATAAACTCAAACAACCTGTTATAAATGAGGAGAGAAATTAACCAAATAAGTAAAACTAGAGATTAATTGTGGATTGCCACAACATATACAAGTGAAAGTCAGATCATTTGCAAATACTTTGAAATAGTATACAGAAATTTGAGAATCTGAAACAAATGGATTTGTTTCCAAATAAACTGAACGATGAAAATTGAACAAAGAGGATTTAAAATTCTTAAATAGATCTAATAAGCAATGAGATTAAAGCAGAATCTCCAAACAAAGAAAATCTCAGGATTAATTCACTGCTGAATTCTATTAAACCTCTAAATAGGAATTAACACCAATTCTCCTAACACTCTTCCATGGAAAGAATACAATCATTACCAAACTCATTAGTAAATCAATCTTATGCATATTCCTAAAATAGACAGGGACATATTCCTAAAATTCACAACAACAAAAACCAGAGAAATGTAGGCCAATCTCTAATGAACATTGAACATGAAATTTTTACTTCCTGAATTCAATACATCAAAAATAATTTCACCATAATTTAGCCAGTATAGGTCATCATATATGAATTCATAAACGAAACAAAAGACATAAACAAGATGAAGTACAAGAGTCATATAACCATCTCAATTAACACAAAAAATGCCCTTGACAAAATTCAATATCCATTTATGAAGAAATATACATTTCTTAAGAAACTACTTGCATTTTTTTCACAAAGAACCTGAAACTCTAAGCAGTTTTTTTTTAATCCCAACTGCTCAGGAGGAAGAGTCCAGAGTACTGTGGTTCAAAGTCAGCCAGAACAGAAAAGCCCACAAGACCCCACTTCCAAAATAGTCATTTAAAAAAAAAATTTAGGCTAGGACCAGGAGTTTGGCCTAGTGATAAGTGTGCTTGCCTAGCACTCATGAACACCCAGGTTTGATTCCTTGGTACCACATACATAGAAAAAATGGAAGTGGTGCTGTTGCTTAAGTGGTAGAGCTCGGGCCTTGAGAAAGCCAAAGGACAGTGCTCAGGCCCTGAGTTCAAGCCCCATGACTGGCAAAAAACAAAAACAAAAATTCTAGGCTGGAGATATGGCAACTAACTGAACAAGTTGTAGACCACCAACTGAGCAAATTCAAGCTGTGTTCAGACCAAAACCAGATAAGCCTATCTAAACTCATTAGAAAAATTCTACAGTTCAAAAAAGGTTTAAATGTGTCCCCAAATCTGTGTAGAAATTTAATCTATCCCTGCAGTATTGAGAGCATAGAAATGTTAGACCACTCTGACACCACAAGTTGGGGATTAAAAGATGTAATTCAAACTAGACCTGAGTCTCGAGATTAAACTTTTAGGACTTTAAAAGTAAAAAGAGATGCAGTATGATTCTGCAAATCCTTTCCTAGGCATTTATCCCTAAACCTACAAACCTGGACACAGCAAAGCAAGCAGTGCATTGCAGCACTACCCATCAGCGCCAAGGTGTGAAATCAGCTCAGATATTCCTCAATAAGTGAATGGATCAAGAACATGTGATATAGATAGATAGATGATAGATAGACAGACAGATAGATACATACATACATACATACATACTTGCACACACATGCATAATAGAATTTTACTCATCCATTAGAAAGAGTAAGATATTACAATTTATAAAGCAACAGAAAGACCTGGAATGTTTTCCCTTGCATGTGGAAGCTAGATTTAGCTTATATATTTACAAGAAAATACATTAGGTGGCATGCAAGTTTATACAAATACATTAACTTACATCTACTTACAGTAGATTCAAGGGAGAATTCAGTGTAATTCCTTAGAAAGTCAGGGTCAATGTTCAGCAAAATAAATAGCAGGCATTGGATACTCAAAAAGGCTGGGGGGTGCAGTCAAGTAGAAGAGGTACAGGAGAAGATGGGGAGAATGATGTCAAGAATTTAAAGCACATCCTACAAAATTTAGAGGAGTGAGGGAGTGGTGGGGAATGGAGGAATGGGTTTGGATGAGGAAAGGGGCCACATCTATCTAGATGCTTTCTTATATAAAAACTGCTTTATCAAATGGCAATTCCTTTGTATAACTACTTAAAGAAAATAAAAGTAAATGAATTTAAAAACAGAATGAGACCAAAAGATGCACACACACACACACACACACACACACACAGCCTTCTTGTTTCTTCTTCTGTGATATTCTCACGGTATTAGGACTTTGCCAGCAAAAGAGACAACACTAGAATTTCTTGTCTTGCCCATGGACCTCCAGAACTATGTCCAAATTATATCTGTTTTAAAGTCGGGGCCGGGAGTTTGGCCTAGTGGTTAAAGTGCTTGCCTAGCATGCATGAAGACCCAGGTTCGATTCCTCGGTACCACATATAGAAAAAAAAGCCGGAAGTGGTGCTGAGGCTCAAGTGGTAGAGCTCTAGCCTTGGGAAAGTCCAAGGACACTGCTCAAGCCCTGAGTTCAAGCCCAGGACTGGCAAAAAAAGACTAAAAAAATCTAAAATTAACCTGTTTTGGGTATTTTCTTTATTAGCAGTAAAAAAAAATGAATTAACAGAAATTATTTCAGATGTTGACTGCTGTGTCTAAACTTCCTGCTCAGCTTGGCAAATCCCATCTACTCCAGGTAGTTCTCAGAGATCCCTGGTTCTACAAGCGAGGAAATTCTTCAGGAAACCAATGCACATGAAGACATGATCTGCTTAAACACACAAACTGATTTAGCAGTATAAATTTATTTCATATAGGAATCTCAATCACCTTTATGTTTCTGGTTGGATTAGCTTGTCTTTGGTATGTGGTAACTCTGAAAATGCTCACATACCATCAAATTCAGTGGGATAAAAACATCTTGAATGATGCATGATTCTTGGACAAAACTGGACATGAATGAGCCAAAAGGAAAGTGGCCACTGTGCTGTTGGCATTGGGATTAAAGCATGATATAAATGTCTGTAACGGCTACATTTTCTCATCATGTGTTGTGCAAAGGAAACTTTCCCGAACATTTTCCACATGGAAATATGAATGAAATTCAGAGTAACTTTATTTTAATATTTGGCATAACTATGCTTTTTTGTTCTGAAAAACACAAAGAAGCAAAAATCCCAGAGATATTACTATTGAGAAGCCATGGAGACAAAAAAAATTGTACTATTTATACAAACTGTACAAGGGAATCCTAGCCCAACAGAATGATGAAAGAGAGTTCCACATCGTGCTGGCTGATAAAGCACACACATACACACACACACACACACAAACACACACACACACACACACACACACACACACACACACACACACACACACGGCACCGATTTTCTCCTGAGTTTAAGGTGATTTTGTCTTCAGTTATTACAAATATCTCTTGCTTGCATTCCACATTTAACAAACAAATACTCAAGAAGGGAATCTCTATATACAATCACTGGCACTTAGATTTTAGAACTTGTCATTCCATTTCCTTACAAATGGGGCAGTGTCGTTCTTTCTGACAGCAGCATAGAATTCAATTGTGTATAAATACCACATCTGTTGACCCATTCATCAACTGAGAGGCATCTGGGTTGGTTCCATATCTTTGCTATGGTAAATAGTGCTGCAATGAACATGGTTGTGCTAGTGGATTTAGTATGTTTCTGGAAGAATGGGTAAATGCCAAGTAATGGAGTTGCTGGGTCGTAGGAAAGCTCTATGTTTAGTCTTTTGAGGAACTGCCATACTGCTTTCCATAGTGGTTGAACGAGTTTGCACTCCCACCAACAGTGTAGTAGTGATCCTTCCTGGCCACATCCCCTCCAACATCTGTTGTTATTAGATTTCATGAACATGGCCATTCTAATTGGAGTGAGGTGGAATCTTAGAGTTGTTTTGATTTGCATTTCTTTCATGGCCAGAGATGTCTAGCATTTCATGTGTCTATAGACCATTCTCATTTCTTCTTCAGAGAAGACTCTCTTTAAGTCTTTGGCCCATCTTTTAATGGGATGGTTGTTTCTTTGGAGATTAGTTTTGGATTGATTCAATTTTTTGAGCTGTTGATATATTTTAGATATGAGGCCTTTGTCCGTTGTATGGTTAGTGAAGATCTTCTCCCACTCTGTAGGCTTCCTAGTTCATTTAGTAGCTATGTCCTTTGCTATACAGAAGCTCTGCAGTTGAATGCAGTCCCACTTATCCAGCCTTTCTCTGATTTGTTGAGATTCTTGGTCCTTATTGAGAAAGTTTCGACCTGTGCCAAGGAGGCCTAGTGTATCTCCTATTCCTTCTTGTAAAGTTTTCAATGTGTAGGTTTTTACCTTGAGGACTTTGATCCATTTGGAGTTAATTCTAGTGCAGGGTGACAAAGAAGGATCCAACTTTAGTTTTCTGCAGGTGCTTAACCACTTCTGCCAGCAGCACTTGAAGAAGAGACTGTCTTTCTTCCATTCTATTTTTTTGGCTCCCTTGTCAAAGATTAGGTGGCCATAGGTCTGTGGTTTAATATCTGGGTCCTCAGTTCTATTCCATTGGTCTTCAGGCCTGATCTTATGCCAGTACCAAGCTGTTTTGATAATTATAGCTCTGTAATAGAGTCTAAAGTTTGGAATTGAAATTCCTCCAGCGCTGTTCTTTCTGCTAAGAAGTGTTTTTGCTAGACGGGGTCTTTTATTATTCCATATGAAATTTTGGATTGCCTCTTTTATTTCCTTAAAGAATGACATTGGGATATTGATGGGTATTGCGTTGAATTTGTAGATAGCCCTTGGCAAGATTGTCATTTTCACAATGTTGATTCTTCCAATCCAGAAGCATGGAAGGTTTTTCCATTTCCTCAGATCTGCTTTAATTTCCTTTTTCAGGGTTTTAAAGTTTTCATCAAAAAGGTCCTTTACATTCTTAGTTAGTTCTTAGGTACTTTATTTTCTTTGAGGGTATTGCAAAGGGAGTTGCTTTTCTGATTGTTGCCTCATTCCTGTCATTGTTGGCATATAGGAAGGTGGTTGATTTTTGAGAGTTAATTTTATACACTGCTACCTTGCCAAAGTTTTAAATCAGCTCAAGGAGCTTGGGGGTGGTGTCATTAAATACAGAATCATATCATCTGCAAAGAGGGAAAGTTTCATTTCTTCTTTCCCTATTTGGATCCCCTTTAAGCTTGCTTCTTGCCTTATTGCTCTGGTTAGGAATTCTAATACTATGTTAAAGAGGAGCGGAGAGAGTGGGCATCCTTGTCTCATTCCTGATTTTAGAGGAAATGACTTTAGCTTTTTGCCATTAAGTATAATGGTAGCTATGGGTTTGTCATACACAGCCTTTATTATACTGAGGAATGTTCCATGTATTCCTAGTTTCTCCACAGCTTTTAGCATAAAGGTGTGTTCGATCTTGTCAAATTCCTTTTCTGCATCTATTGAGAAAATCATGTGATTCTTGTCCTTCCTGTTGATGTGTTCAATTATATTAATTGATTTGCATATGTTGAACCAGCTTTGCATCCCTGTGATGTATCCTTTTGATCATAGTGTATAATTGTTTGATGAGTTGCTGAAGATGGCCAGTATTTTGTTTAGAAGTTTTGCATCAATATTCATCAAAGAAATGGGTCTATAGTTCTCTTTCTTTGATGAATCTCTGTCTAGTTTTGGGATGAGCATTATAGTAGCTTCGTAGAATGAATTTGGTGAAGAGCCATCATTTTCAATATAATTGAAGAGCTTGAGGAGTATTGGTGTGAGCTCTGTTTTGAAGACTTTATAGAATTCAGCTGTGAATCCATCTGGACTTCAGCTTTTCATGGATGGAAGGCCTCTTATTGCCATTTCTATTTCAGTGCTTGAAATAGGATTGTTTATTTGGATTAGGTCTTGGTTCAGTGTGTGTATGTTAATATTGGCTAGAAAATCATCCATTTTTTTCTAGATTTGTTGGCATAAAGTTTTGAAAACTATTCCCTAATGATGCTCTGGATCTTGATAATTTCTGTCGTGATATTACCATTTTCATCTGTGATTTTTTTTTGCCAGCCCTGGGCGTGGGCTCAGGGCCTGAGCACTGTCCTCGGACTTTCTCAAGGCTAGCACTCTACCACTTGAGCCTCAGCACCACTTCTGGCTTTTTGCTATGCATATGGTACCAAGGAATCAAACCTGGGTCTTCGTGCATGCGAGGCAAGCACTCTACCACTAGGCCAAACTCCCAGCCCTTCATCTGTAATTTTATTTGGGTGTGCTCCTTTCTTTTTTTGGTAAGATTTGTTAAGGGTCTGTCAATTTTGTTAATTTTTTTCAAAGAACCAACTCCTTGTGTCATTGATTCTTTCTAAATTTTTTGGATTCCAATTCATTTAGTTCAGTTTTGAGTTTAATAATTTGCTTCCTTCTACTGGGATTAGGTTTGGTGTGTTGCTCTTTTTCCAAGAGCTTAAGGTGGGACATTTAATTGTCAGTTTGCAACTTTTCCAGTTGGCTAATATAAGCACTCAGAGCTATAAATTTTCCTCTGAGTACTGCCTTTGCTGAGTCCCAAAGGAGCTGTGCTCCTTTTTGTGTGCTCCTTTTTGTTATATTTAATAAACTGTTGAATTTCTGTTCTGATCTTCTCAATGACTCATTGGTGATTCAACAATGTGTTATTCAGTCTCCATGAGTTACAGGATTTTCATTGGTGGAGACTGTTGTTCAGTTCCAATTTGATGCCCATGTGATCTGAGAGAATGCAGAGAATAATTTCAGTGTTTCTGAATCTGCACGGGTTTGCTTTATGTCCTAAAATGTGGTCTATTTTGGAAAATTGTCCATGTGCTGCTGAAAAAAATGTATATTGTGATGTTGCTGGGTGGAATAGTCTGCAGATTTCTGATAGATCTAGTTGATCAGTTGAGTTTTTTCTGTTTGATCTGTCCATTGGTGAGAGTGGTGTGTAAAAGCCACTAACAATCACTGTGTTTCGATCTATGTGTGGTTTTAGTGAAAGTAAAGTTTGCTTGATGAATTTCGGTGCTCTGGGATTAGGTGTGTAGATACTTAGGATGGTTATGTCGTCCTGGAGGAGAGATCCATTTATTAGTATGTAATAACCTTCTTTGTCTTTTCTCACTAATTTTAGTTTGAAGTCTATTTTATCTGATATGAGGATGGCAACTCCAGCCTATTTATGGGGGCCATTAGCTTGATAAACTTTATTCCAACCTCTCAATTTCAAAAAATGTTTGTTTGTTTTTCTGGGCAAGATGTGTCTCTAGAAGACAGAGTACAATGGATCTTGCGTTTTGAAACAAATAGACAGTCTATGCCATTTAATTGGAGAGTGAAAAATATTGGAGAGGTTGAAAAATATTTACTAGTTCCTGCCATTTTTAAAAGCTTTCATTAGGGCCTGTGGCTTTACAGTTCTTGCAGTACTTAGCTAGTATGATTTTTTTAGGTGTCATTTCTTTGTCAGTATCACCTTTGTGTTGATTTTCAATGTGTAAAACATCTTTGAGAATTTTCTGTAATGCTGGTTTGGTTGCTAAGTAATGTTGCAACTTTTCCTTGGAATGGAAGGTTTTTGTTGTTCCCTCAGTTATGAATGAGAACTTAGCTGGGTACAGTATTCTTGGTTGGTAGTTATTTGTCTTCAGGGAATGACATGTATCCTTCCAATCTCTTCTTGCTTGAATGGTCTCTGCTGAGAAATCTGTGGTTATTCTGAATGGTTTTCCTTTGTAGGCAATTGTTTTTAGGATCCTTTCTTTAATCTCTATTGATCCTGTTTGGATAATGTGGTGGTGAGATGTCCTTTTCTGGTCAGGTCTGTTTGGGGTTATAAAAGCTTCCTGTATATGGATTGGCCTGCCCTTCTGGATACTTGGGAAGATTTCTGAGATGATTCCCTGAAGTATATTTCCAATACCATTGACCTATTTCTCCAGGTTTTCTTCAATACCAATTAGCCTTAAATTTGGTTTCTTCATTGCATCTTGGACCTCCTGAAGCGTATTCTCATATTTGCTAGATTTGGTTGGACTCATTTTCTGTTCTTTCTCTATAACAAGTAGATTATCATCAACCCTAGAGATTCTTTCTTGTGCATTGTCTAAGCTGCTATCAATACTTTCTACTTTATTCTTCATCTCCTTCCTTCCAGTTGCTCATTTTTGATGCCTTGCATCTCTTGATTTAGATCATGTATGGATTTCTTTAACTCCTTGATTTCCATTTGAGTGGTTAGCTCAGCAGCTTTATTCTCATTGTGCATTTGTTGGAGTTCAGTCAGCTTTTGCTTTGTGGATTCTATGAGTTCGTCTATTTTTCTTTGTAAATCCTTTCCTATGGCCTCCTTTATGGCTGCCATAAAGGACACGTTCACGTATCACCTTCTTTATGGTTTCATCTCGCTTAGCTGTGGCTTCCTTGAGTATCTCTTTCTGTATGTTTTCAAACTTTACATTAATCATGTTTACTAATTGCATTTGTATATCATTTAGAGGACTCTCCTCTAGTTTTGCCATTGACTGCTCCATTGCCTGTTTATATTGTGTGAGAGATGCTGTTTCTTGATTTGGCATTTTTCTTGAGTTTATTGTTCTGCCCATTTGAAAACGAGAGCAAGATTAATACTGCACAAGATTAAAATGTTTAAGATATAATGAACCTAGAGCTCTTTATCTGGCCAGACAATAGATGTTCACAATTTTAGATTGGTATTATCACTCTCTCTCTCTTTTTTTGTGCACTTACAGACAAATCTAATACCACCACCGGTCACCATTTTATGACCCCAAAAAACCCCTCAGTCCAATCTCTATTGTATTTAAGTCCCTTTGGACCTACAGTATAATTGAACACCTAGATATACAAGATTGCTCAACAACTATCAACTGTAGATCCATGAATTATAAAAGCTGAAGGATGAACAGAGAACCAGAGTCAGAAAAATAGTATGAAAGACAAGAGGGAGGTAAGTAAAGAGTAATGTATGAGTGTATGATTATTATAATAATGAAAAGAGATAGCATAAGGTAACTGACCTAAGGTGATAGAAAGCTAAAATAGTTGAGTACAAAATTTAGAAAAAGTAAGATAAAACTTGTGAAAATAAGAAGAGTGTTAAGAAGAATAGATAAAGAAAAGAGGAAGGGATATATAGAAGAGGTAAATGATAAAAATTCTAAAAAATAAACAAAGAAAAACAAGAAAAAAGGTGAGGGGAGATCCCACACAATTGTGGGTTCTTAGTCAAGAAATACTAGGGTTAAGAACCCACAGATTAAAAAGCAGGTGATTGTATCAATAAAAACATCATTTGTATCCAGTCTGTACCCAGTGCTGTCACTATGTTTCTAGGAACAACCACAATGACAGAGGGAAAGTGGGGAGAGGGGAAGGAAGGTATCATAACATTAAAAAAAAAAGTGGAGGTAAAATGGCAAAAAAAAATTAAGAACACATAAAACGCAAATGAAAAGAGGTAGAAAAAAAAGAAACAACAAAATGGGGTCTTCTTCATTTTTGAGGGGGATGTGATAGGAAACTTGTGTTTCCACTAATTTCGGGATCCAAACACTTCACAAAGTCTTTTTCTCTTGTGATTTGGCTTTGTGGTGTTTCTGATCAGTTTGCTTGATTGGGCAGAGAAAAAAAAGTAAGAGTGGAGCCGCGAGTGGCTTTGTTTACCACAGTGAGACCCCACCCAGGGGGAGGAACTTCCACTAGCGCTGGGACAGATGTCCTGCTAAGCTGCCTCAGGGCCCTTTTGATTGATGGCGCTGCCAACACCACTTCTCAGGCTCCAGTTGGTTTGGCCGGGTCTTTGCCAGCAGTCAAGATGGAGCTGCTCTCGGCTGGTGAGGGAGGGGATTCCCTCCCAATGCCTTTCTGCAAGCAGAAGTGGAAACTTCTCCATGGAGGTACTCACGAATTGCTGAATTTTCTGGTTCTGTGAAGATGGCAGGTCCGCACACGGCGGGGTGATGGCTCTGGACTCACACATGCTCTGTGTGGCTCTGTGTGGCTCTGTCTGGAGCCATCAGGTCTGGGCTGCCCAGAAGCACTGGTGCTGGAGGGTGGCTTTGTCTCTGCCGTGGCTTTGGCTAGTACCGCTCCACGCTGTCTTCTTGCACTGGTTTCCTGCCTTTCTCCTCTCTGATGAGATCTCTGTGGTGCTAAAGCTTACTTAGGATGGATCTTTGGGTATGAACTTTCCCCTACCATGCTAGAACTGGCATCTTGGTGAGAGCTCAGAAAGACTCACACTGAACCGCCGCCATCTTCCGCGGATCTCCTGCATTGTTATTTTTGCCTAGAATTGTTTTGGCTATTCTAGGTCTTTTCTTGTTCCGTATGAACCTTTGGATTATATCTTCTATTTCAGTAAAGAATATCTTTGGGATTTTGATGGGGATGGCATTGAATTTGTATATCAGTTTTGACAGTATGGCCATTTTCACTGTATTGGTTCTCCCTAGCCATGAGCATGGGATGCCTTTCCATTTCCTGCTGTCCTCTTTCATTTCTATCATTAGGCTTTTGTAGTTCTCATTAAATAATTCCTTTACATCTTTGGTTAAGTTAATTCCTAAGTAATTTTTTTCTTTTGGGGGCTGTGCAAATTTGATCATTTTCTTGATTTGGACTTCTCTTTGTATATTGTTGACATTTTGCAGGTTAATTTTTTATCCTGCCACTTTGCTAATGTGGTTTATTAATTCTAGGAGTTTGGGAGTGGAGCTTATTGGGTCACTCAGGTAGAGGATCGTGTCATCTGCGAATAGAGATAGTTTAATTTCTTCTTTCCCTATGTGGATCCCTTTGATGTCCTTCTCTTGCCTTATTGCCTGGCTAAGGGTTCCAGCACTATTTTGAAGGGAAGTGGAGAGAGTGGGCATCCCTGTCTAATTCCTCATTTTAAGGTAAATGATTCTAGTCTTTCTCCATTTAGTATAATACTGGCTATAGGTTTTTTATATATGACTTTAATTATTTTAAGGAATGTACCTCTTATTCCAATTTTTCTACTGCTTTCAACATGAATGGATGTTGTATTTTATCACATACCTTCTCTGCATCCAGAGAAATTATCGTATGATCCTTATTCTTAGCTCTATTGATATAATGTGTTACATTGATTGATAGGCGAATGTTAAACCAGCCTTTCATCTGTATAATTTTTTTAAATTTGTTTCTGGATTCTGTTGGCTAGTATTTTATTGAGGAGTTTTGCATCTGTGTTCATTAGAGAGATAGGTCTGTAGTTTTCTTCTTTTGTTGGGTCTTTCCCTGGTTTGGGGATGAGTCTAATATTAGCTTCATAAAATGAGTTTGGTATTGCTCTTTCTGCTTCTACTTCTCGGAAGATTTTCAAGAGTATAGGTGTTACTTCATCTTTAAACATCTTGTAGAATTCCGCAGTGAAACCGTCTGGACCTGGGCTCTTTTTGGTTGGCATTTCTCTGATTGCTTCCACTATTTTATTGTATGAAATTGGTTTGTTCAATTTGTTTGCCACATCATTGTTCAATGTGGGTAGCCTATATTTATTTATGAAGTCATCCATTTCTACTAGGTTTTGATTCTTTGAATACAGGCCCTAGTAGTACTTCTTCATAATGGACTTAATTTCTTGCATATCGGTCTCTAATCTTGTTTATTTGAGTCTCCCCTCTCCTTGTTTTGATTAATCTTGCCAGGGGTCGGTCAATTTTGTCGTTTCTTTCAAAGAGCCTACTTTTTGAATTATTAATATTGTGTATAGTGGATCTTATTTCAATCTCTGATATTTCTGATTTTATTTTTGTTATTTCTGTCCTTTTAGTTGTTTTAGAGTAAGCTTTTTCTTGTTCCTCTAGGTGCTGCAATTTCTTCTCTAGGTTATTTACATGCTCTTCTTCTGTCTTTTTAATATGGGCTCTTAGTGCAATAATTTACCCCTTAGGACTGCCTTTGCTGTGTCCCATAAGTTCCTTTGTGATGTCTCTTAATTGTCATTACATTCAAGAAAATTTTGAATTTCTTCTTTGATCTGATCTGTAACCCAGAAGTTATTCAGAAGTGTGTTGTTCAGCTTGCAAGTGTTTGAATATTTTTTGACACTTACTGTGTTGTTCGGAACTAGTCTGACTCCACTGTGATCATATAGAATGCATGGATTACATCAGTCCTCTTGTATCTGCTTAAGTTTCTGTAAGAACAATTATATGATCTATTTTGGAATATGTTCCATGTGCTGCTGAGAAAAATGTGTAAAGTTTCGCCATTGGATGGAAGACTCTAGGTATATCTGTTAAGCCCAGATGGGCTATGGTATCATTGAAGTCGATGTTGTCTTTGCTTATCTTTTGTAGAGATGACTTGTCATTTGGTGAGAGTGGCATATTGAAGTGTTCCACTATGATTGTGTGTATCTATCTTGTTCTGTAATTCTATGAGAGTTTGCTTGACAAATTTGGGTGCTCCCGTGTTGGGGGAGTAAATGTTTATAACTGTAATAGTCTGGGTGTGGATTCTACCCTTTACTAATATGTAGTGGCCATCTTTATTTTTAAGTATTATTTTACTTAGAAGTTAATATTGTCAGAGATTAAGATTGCTACTCCTGCTTTATTGCCTGGTGCATTGGAATGGAAAATTCGTTTCCATCCTTTCACTTAGAGTTTGTTTCTGTCTTTGGCAGTGAGTGGGTCTATTGGAGGCAACATATGGAAGGGTCTTGTTTTTTAATCCAGTCTGCTGCTCTGTGTCTTTTGATTGGATTGTTCAGCCCGTTCACATTTAGGGAAATTATGGAGGAGTGGTTAGTGTCCTTTGTCATTATTTATTTTTACTTCTGAGTTTCTTTCTCTTTTTTCCCCTTTTGTGTTTAGTGGTTTATAGGTGATTGCTTCTTGATGGGCGTTCTTGCTCTTCTGAAATTTGTGCTTGATTATTTAATATTTTTTGTAATGCTGGTTTAGTGTGCATATATTCACACAGCTTCTCTTTCTCGCTCAAATGTAAATGCTAGTTTTGCTGGATATATCAGTCTGGGTTGGCAGTTGTTGGTCTTCAGGGCATGAATGATATTTTTCCAAGCTTTTCATGCATTTAGGGTTTGTGTGGAGAGGTCTGCAGTTATTCTAATTGTTTCCCACTGTAGTATAGCTCTTTCTTTTTTTGCGGCACTTAAGATCAGCTCCTTGGTATTCGGGTCTAGTGTTTTTACTGTGATGTGTCTAGACAAGTTCCTTTTAGCACCTTGCCTGCTTGGAGTTCTGAAGCCTTCGATAATGTGAGTATTTGTTCTTTTGAGGTTGGGGAAGTTCTCTGCTATGATTTTGGTGAATAAGGGTTGCATTCCTTTATTGATAAACTCCGCCTCTTCATTGATCCCTATCATACGAAGATTAGATTTCTTGGCTGCGTCTGCCAGGTCCTAGAGTTCTCTTTGGTGAATTTTGACTGCTTTCTCCAGACTGATGATTCTCTATTCCAGCTCTTGTGTTTTATCTTCTGTTCCTGATGTCCTATTCTCCATCTCAGTCAGCTGTTGTTAATGCTTCCATTTTTGTTTGCATTATGGACACTGAACTGATCTTGTCTGCTGAGAGGGTATTAATCTTTTCTTTTATTTCTCTTTTGAATTTGAGGAGCTCCTTGGTATTTTCCTGCTTATGTTCCTGGAATTATTTTTGGAATTCTGCTTGGATTCATGTCCACAATCATCTCCTTAAATAGTCATGTTTCATGTCTCTTCAGGCGTCATTTCTTGGGGTGGTGACATCTCCCTCGTCCCTTCTCTCTTGTTTCCTTTTGGGCCTTGTGTGGGATTTGATTATTTATACATGTTGTAATTCATCATTGTGCTTTCTGAGTCATAGAGGACTGTTGTACATTTGCTTTGTGGTCGGTAGGTGGTGATCTTTACTTGGTTTGGGACTGGTGGTTCTGGGAATCTGTGCATACATGTGGTTCTCAGCCAAATTAGTTCTGCCGCTGACTTGGTCAGATTTTGCAGACTTTACAGGTGTTCGGCCCATTGCCAGAAGCTGTGTGCCCCTGCACAGCTATCTCTCAGCCCAACCAGTGGCTCCACAGTGGGCTGTAGGATATAGTTGCACACTACGGTCTCAGCTAGCCTGGTGGATGGCTAGTTTTCCCTGTTCCCAAGGGCAGGACCCAGCCAAGGGCCTGGGGTTTGGGAGTTTTGGGAGCTCTCAGCTAAACCAGCTGGGTTTCTGTCCTGTTATTAAGGGTGGAGCTGCACCTATCTGGCTCTCCCAGTGAGAGCTCAGCCCCCACTGGTCTGCCCTTCAGTTAATTCCCTGGTGTGTTTCAGAGAAGTACCAGGCTGCTTTGGCTGAGAGTCTTTCTGTGACTTAGTGGGGGTCCCCTTGGTGCTGTCGGCTGGAGGCTCCCAGCAGGAGGGTGCCTCACTTAGGTTTAGGTCAGTCAGATGCTGGCTCCCAGATTCCGGCACACCCCCACCCGCTGTTGAAAGGCAGGATCTTAGCGCCCCTCAGTCTCCAGTTTCAGTGGCCTGGGAGCAAAGGCTGTGGGGCAAGTGCGAGCAGGGACACTTCCATCCCCTTTGGTGGGGTGCTGGGTCTTAGTGCCCACCTGACTGTCAGTATCCAGTGAATGGCCTGGAGGAGGGGATGTTGGGGGAAGGGACGGGATTCTGAATTCCTTGCCCCTCTACTTTACCAGTCTTTCTTGGGCATGATGGGATTAAGTTCTGTCCTCGCCACCAGCTCTGCTTTCCCGATGGGTTTGGGGGAACCTGCTGGACTACTTACTTGTTGGGGTTTGATTTGAGCTGCTCTGTAGTGTTGGAGGGTCATTCACCCGCCCCCCTGGTCTCTGCCACCATCTGTGCTGTCCACGCCTGGTCTGTGTGGGGTTGCTGCATCTGGATTCCACTGCTTGCTAGAGTTCCAGGCTTCTTGGTGCTGGCGCTGGCCACCGCCACTTTTGTACCCAGTCTGTATGGGATTCCTGCATCTGGATTCCACCGCTTGCTGGAATTTTGGGCTTCCAAGGCCTGGTGCCTTTAGCAGCGGCTTCACAAAACCATTGAGCCAGGAAGATGCTGGCTCTGTATTTTCTTTATCCTAGAATTCTGACTCCCCAAGGCTGGAGACATCACCAAAAAATCTATTTTAGAACAGGTTCTATTATTAGAAAAGCAAAATGGAGCAAAATTCAAATCGTCTATCCAGAACAAAATGAACCTCTCTCTCTAGTGGTCATTTTGGGTGTACTATTCTAACGCTTTGCTCAGCAGGACTAAACATCTCTTTTGGTTCAAATCTCTGCCATCAGGAATAATCTGAGAAAACAACCTATAAATAAACATTGTCAATAAATATATCTCTTTGTATATATTTTACAAGCTAGAAATCCTATGAAGTATCATTTCTTAGTCCACTTGGGATGTTACACAACCCATGATAAAAATGGAAATCTTGCAAGCAACAGAGATTTATTTAAATCTCACTGACTAAAATACCAGTGGGTAACCTCCTCTATCTCTACCCAGGAAAGGCTGTATTTTCATGTTGTCATAAAGGATAGGCTAGACAGCTCAATAGATTGTTCATCTGTTGTTTTGAAAGTACTGGTTCACTAACTTAGATCCCCCTCCTTGCTAGACAAGGTCTCTATCACTTGACAGAGTCCTTTTAGTCTTTTCAGTCATGTTTTAGATAGAGCCTCACATTTTTGCCTGGTTTAAGCTCCAGCTCTAAGCCTCCTACCTCTACCTCCCACATACCTGGAATTACAGGTGTGTACGACCAGGCTGACCCTCTGAGATTACTTTCCTGATGGAATACCTTCTAAACTAACTGACACAGCTGCCCTTCTCCATATTTCTACCCAGCAGAAATCATGTCCATGGTCCAAATAGCTCCATGCCCACAGCTCTGGCTTGTGGAAAACAAGACAATGTTTTTTGGGGGTTTTTTTGTGTGTGTTTTTTATCATTTGGAAAATATGGAGTCAGCTTGCAGAAACTTGAAAACTTCTTTATGGTCTATTACACCTTGCTTTGAAACATGTATTCTCCATTCTACCTTTTCTTTTGTAAAATCCAGGAGATCTGAGAGCTCTGAGCTCCTTCCTTTCCATATTATACACAAGGATTGCTACTAGTATTCACTCTGCAGGGGCTGGTCAAGTCTGTGGTTCCCAGCACACTAGGCTCTCTCTTGAGTGCTTTCAACTCCCTCTGTTTTCTCCATTTTAAAATATACAATTGCCTTGATTTTACTAGGCAATTATTTTCTAAGGTATTTCTTCATTCTCATTTAAAAAATGATCAGGAGTAATTTAGTCAAATCTTAAATGCTTCACTTGGAAAGAGCTTTAGTAAGATGACCAATGTCATTGCTTACAAGTTCTACTTCCCCCCAAAATACTTGAAAAGAAGCATAATTCATCCACATTTTCTGTATAACAAGAATTGTCTTTCTTCTGATTTCCAATATGGTTATTAATTTTCAAAAATTATTCAATGGTATCATACACAGAATCACCTAGCTTTGCCTTTCTGTAAGTGATTGAAAGTATTTGATGCAAAAACCTTCAGTATCTGCATGTAGTTTAGTTCATTTACTACTAGAATAGAATAATTTGTTTCTTTGCTTCTAAGTAGATTAAATAGCCAATTCCAGAAATTATAAACCAATCTAGAAAACTCATCTTTAAAATTATTTTCCTCAACTATCATACTCCAAGAAAATTTAAGCTAGGGATGAGAAAGGTTTCCCAAGAGGTATAGAACCAATATGAAAGAAATAAACATGTAAATAGTAGATAAATATAGAGGGAAAGATAATAGATTCTGAAGACTGGTTCCCATTATTTCAGAAATCCCATGATTTTCCACTTATAAGCAAGAGACTCTGAAGCAATTATATCACGCTTGCCCTGAAAATTCTGAAGCCTGGAAAAAGAAAAGCCAATCATCTGAATCAAAGTCTGGCTCTGAAGTTCTAAGAGCCAGAAGCATTAATAACCAAGAGTAGAAAAAGAGGAATGGCTACCTTTGGCAAGAGATGAATGACCAAGCATGGCAGAAATGGCAAGTTCATCCTCTCATTATCTTTTTTGTTCTATTGAGGCTGTGAATAGATAGGATGATGTCTGCCTGCATTGGTGAGCATATGTCCTCTACTTTATCTGCCAACTTAATACTAATTCAGACACTACTTCACAGATACACCCATATATGTTCACAAGTGTTTGGGTGTATTCCTCCGGCCAGTCAAAAAGACACATAAAACTCATTATTCCATGCTATTATAGCAATCATACTGAGTCAAAGGAAAGTCTAATACTGTCATCCAGATAAATTATCATTTTCCATCAAACCTTGACCCAAAAAGGTTCATACCTATTGATATACATACATATACATATGTGTGTGTGTCTTTTGTAGTGATAAACCTAGGCAGCTTTCCTTTACTTGTTAGAGTATTTTCCCCCATGTATTTTATATAAATTACTATTATAAATCAAAGCCCAAATAGCTGTCTCTTGAAGAGGTGGTGTCTCATTTTAACTAAAATATATTTAAGCGAAGATGCCAGTTATTACAATATCAAAAAATGCCAAATCCTTCAGTGCAATCCAGATACTGTAAAGAAGTGAGGTGGATATAAAAGGAAGGAAGGAAGGAAGGAAAGAAGGAAGGAAGGAAGCAAGGAAGGAAGGAAGGAAGGGAGGGAGGGAGGGAGGGAGGGAGGAAGGGAGGGAGGGAGGGAAGGAGGGAGGTTAGAAATGATTTAATACACACACTACTTTTTCGTTTGTATTTATAAGGTGACATGGTACACAATTCTGGTGCTTATTATCTGGCTTGTACAAAGTCATATATTTAATATGTCATGCTTTGTCATCCAGGTACAATGGTTCAGTCCTGTTCTTTTATGTTCTGTGACTAGTCTTACTGGAACACAGTGAAACTCATTCATTTACATATTGCCCATGGTTATTTTCATGCCATAATGAATATGTACTAGGCAGCCCTTGACAGCAAAATGTCTGCAACCTCTGCTTTCTGCCATAAGATAATGCTTGTGAATGTGATGCTTGCCTTTCTGTACGTGGACACTCAACTGCACCTATCCCACAATAGAGAACTGTCGGCAAGAAACCCCACCATGTGTTGGCACTGAGCGTCCTTGAAGCACCACTCTGCATGCAGAAATGACATCAGTAGGAGATCATTCACAGCAATGCGGAATAAGGTTAACGTATTACAGCTAGAGAAAAGTAGCTACTTAATTGAATCCTACGTTCCAAATCCTTTATTCTGCACATTATTTTAGTGAGTGTCCACATCTGTCCTTACAAATGGAAATGCTAAGGCTAAAATGAAGACGTTAACCAAGCCAAGGAGTTACCTTAGTGCCTGCCTTCAAGTGTGACAGATGAACAATATGTGCACAAATAGCTTATGTTCTATTGTAACATTTGAGTCAGAGAAGAGACATCCGGCTTGAATTATTGCATCTGAACATATTCTTAGTCAAAGGTGAGAAAGCTTGAGCATTCAAGTTTTTAACCTAGCAGTGTACACTTTTGCTTGATAATGATATAAACCTCTTCTCTTTCTGGGAAAGCTGTTCCACAAATGTATCCCTGTTGGCAAAATCCAATATTGTCTTGGATCCTATATTAAGTTTTAATTTGAAGAAGACAGGCTCCAGAATTACCTTCCTTCAGCAGTCAGTTTCTTAGCAAAGTGGATAAGTGAACGCGTTGTGCCACAAAAATAGGCCTGTAAGGAGCTTCTGAGACAAAGCCAGCCTCCTGTTCTCATTAAATTGCTCATGCCATTTTGGGTTCGTGTGGAGGACTCAGCCCGAGGGCACTTTCCATTACATTTTGCTTCTTCAATTCAGTTTTAAGCAGAGCAAAACTTGATTGAATGTGGGCACTGAGCAGTGTACAAGTGGAGTTGACTGCATGAAGATTAGGACGTTGTCTCTGAAGCAAATAAACTACAGAAAGGTGAACAACACATTTCAGATATAAAAGGGAGTTCTGAGAGACAGCAGGGGTAGGAATAGTTATGAGGAAAATATGTTTAGTACCTGGAGATTGTACATGAGGGAAATGATGGTGGGATTAGAAAGAGAAACCACAGCTATGACAGAGCTCTGATCTCCATGCAAAGACAGGTTACCTGTCTTCTGTCAACAGCTCCTTGACCTCAGAAGGCAACTATTCAAGCTCTGCCCACAAGAAAATGAGTATCTTATACACTCCTCTACTCCCAGATATATTTTCCTTTTGACTTCTCGTTTCCACCCTCTGTCTTCACTCTATGTCAGTCCTCACAACCAACATTCATTAGTGTCTAGAGCTTTCTCCTGAAATTTTTTGATGACTATAAGGAGCTTACTAAGACAAACTGTTTGATCCACCTCATCCTTTTCTCTCTCTCTCTCTCTCTCTCTCTCTCTCTCTCTCTCTCTCTCTCTCTCTCTCTCTCTCTCTCTCGTCTCTTTTCTTCATTCTTTTTCTCTCTTGTCTGTCTATCTGCCTGTCTCTTTCTCTCTCTCTCAGTATTTGGGGCTTGAAGTCAGAGCCTCATGTGTGCTTGCCTTGCTTGTTTATCTGATCCTCTACCATATGTGTCATGCCTCCAGCCCTGCTTTTGCTTGGTTATTTTAGAGATGGGAGTCTCACAGACTTCTCTGGTTAGTCTTACTAAATCTCGGCATCCTCTGCTGCTGGAATTGCAGGCATGAGCCTTCTTTAGCTGGCCTGTCTATTTCTTCTGAATACTTTTGTTTACGGTAGTGGCATTTGAGTCCAGGCTCATGTGCTGGCCAGGCTGGTGTTCTAACATTTGAGGCCCATCCTTACTACTTTCTGCTTTTGTTATTTTTTCCAATAAGACCTTCCATTTTGCCAAAGTTAGTCTGGACTGCAATCCCTCCCACATGCACTCTCTGTGTAGTTGAGATGACAGCTATGTACCACAGTTACCACACTTTTGTAAGTGTTGACAAGTCTCACATTTTTTTCCCCAAAAAGGCCCAATCTCTGATGACGTCAGCCTCTCGGTTAGCCACAGTGCCTAGCTAAGAGTAGGCTTGTTAATAATAAAACTTGAGAGGCTTTGGGCTAACCAGAAAACTCCACGGGACATACCCCTCATGTTTGCAGCCTCATTCCACCAGAAAGCATCTTTCTGGGTGCCAGTCGTTTTCCCCTTGCACCTCAGGGCCTGTGAGAGATCCCGACTTCCCCTTCTAACCAGTGCCTCAGAACTTCACAGTCCCCCATGGACCCCTCACTCCTGCCCCCATTGCCCCCAGGAACGACTTCCTGTATCTCAGTCCTTTCTGCCACTGCTCCTCGTGGTGCCTGTGTCCTAAGGGACTGGGACCCACACGCTGGTGAAATGGGCTTTGTCATCTTCCGTCTTGTGGCATCCCGCACACATTCCTGTCCCCAGCCCTTGATCTCACAGCTCCGTCTCTGGAATGTCCCCTCTCCCCACTCTTCTGCTTCACAGTTATCAACTGCTATCTGCTTTCCTTCATTCAGATCTTCCCTCGCATGACAATGAGACCACTGCAGGCAATATCCACCCATCAAACATGAATCTGAAAGCTACTTCCTATTTCTTCCTATCATTACCTAATAGTATATTATCCATTTACTCATCTCCATCTCCTACCTCTCTCCCTGTCATGTATGTAAGCATCCTGGAGACAAAGATTCTGTTTTGCTTGTCATATCTCCCACACATAAAGATTTTGCACAAATTTTCACTCAGTAAAAATATGTTAAGTAAACAACCAAATGCTAGAACTTGGGGTACAGAGATGAGAAAAATATATTCTGGGCCATTAAATTACCTAGAGCCTAAATCAGAGGTAAACATACAACACAAAGGAAGAGCTGATGGTCTAAATAATTTTGCAAGTCTAGCTAAGAGATGTTGACATTCAAGAGACAAGACTCAGTTTAAATGTCCTTTTTTTCTGATCAAATGGAGAAGGCAGTCTTGAATATGGAAGATTCAATTAAGTCTGGAAAATCCATCTTTCATTGATTGCTTGCTGAATGAGAAAGACTCAGTTGTAGCCAAAGGAACAAGAGTATAATGGGATTGTGCAGCTGACTTATGGTTAATTGATGTTCAGCACAAGGAAGCAACTGAATATTTGAAGAGTGCCAGTATGTGCACTTCCACGGTGTGCAGAGCTCATGTTGTCTCTCTGTGTGTGCCCAATTTACACGCTCAAAAGCTCATCCTGTCATTTTTTTTGAAAAGGAAGCTTGGAGAGATTCACTTTTTATCTTAGGCCCTAGATTCCTTTGCTGGTCTACATTAAATATATTCTGCCATATCTCTTGTGTACCCCTTCCAGCTATGATCTCCCAAAGCCATGCCAGAAATGGTTGACAGAAAAACTCAGTGTGATCAAATGTGACAGCATTTCTAAACTACGTCTGGTCTATCTAAATCATGTAAATGTGGAAAGGTCTGGCAACGTTTGCCAATTTCAGTTTCCTTATCTCTACAATCCCAAAGTAAAGTGTGTATAAATTATTTGTGGACTATCATGTAGCATCTGAAATGGGATATTTAATTTGTTTGAGTGGAGAAATGCTGAGGTTTGAACTCAGGGCCTTGCAGTTGTTAGGTAGGTGCTCTACGACACTTGCAGGGCAATATTCCAAAGATGTAACATCCCAGTCCTGTCACATACACAGACTTTATGCTTTTAATTATTTCCAGGTAGAGTCGCGCATGTTTTATCTGGGACCAACCAGATTTGAGCCGAAATACTCTTACCTACAACCTCCTAAGGAGCTGTCACCCAGGGGTGTGCCACCGTGCAGATTAAGATGAGATCTCACTTTCTTTCTGGGGATGATCTTGAATCAGGAGTCCAATCTTCACTTTCTGAGTGTCTGGGATTGCAGAATAAGCTACTGTGTGTGGCCTTTAAAAGAAATTCTTAACCAGAGTTACAAAGCTTATGATTGTGTAACAACTTATGATTGTGTGTGCTTTGAGGATGTCAAAACCCATAAAATCAGAAGATATCTTGTATGTGGATTTTGTCCTCACCTCATAGCTTTCTTAATCAAAGGAAAGTAAACTAAGCTTCCTACTGAACAGAAAGCAGAAGATTTTTCAACACCTATGAGAGCATCCAGTGTTTGTTCACTTAAAAGGAAAAAAATGTATAAAGTCATCTTCAGAATTTTGGAATTTTTGCTTAATTTTCTTGTTGTATGAATAAAAATTTGTTGAGCAAATGGCATGTGGGACCAGTTATTCAGGAAGATGAGATCTAATTTTGACAACCTAATAGACTGAAGTCATTCTTCCACCCAAAGCAGTTACAGCCACTCCAGTGCCCGTTTCTGTCTTACTAGTACTCACTGGAAGCTGTATGTTTTGCCTGTTGCTCCCAGATGTTACTGAATTAAACTTTTAATGTTGAACTAATCAAAAAAGAAAAGAATGTTGGAATGCTTATTATTAATTGCTAACACTAGCCATTAATGAGTTCCTTTGGAGTTGCTAAAGCTCAACCATCATTTGCTCATCTGTACCATAAGGATTTGGTAGTAGATTTCTGTGTTCGTACACCCTTTTTTATTGTCATTGGTTTTTATTAAGGAATTTATTAACATTGATGTTTACATCGTATTTCAAATGTCATGTTTAACAAGCAAGTATTCAAGAAGGGAATCTCTGTATACAAACACTGGCACTTAGATTTTAGAACACAATTAAAATTAAACTGAGGGTTTGCACTGCTGGACAACTCATCTTCCCCCACATTCTAGCAACTGAGCTTATTCTATGCTTTCCCTAGCTTCATGCCTTTTCTTTTCCCTTCTCCACCAATTGTGGAATCCTAATCCTGCCTATTCACGTCAACTCCCCTCCAGATCTACCATTTACAATAATTCCACTTTTTGTTGAATTCCCTATATTACCAAACTTTGTCTTATCAGAGTTCTTATACATAGTAGCTACTTAATATACGACCATACTCTATATACAAGAGCAAATCAGTATAGATTGATTCCTTCCCAAGGTATTGATAACTTAAACACAAAAGGACAAGCATTTATTGGGGAGAAAATAAAGCCTGGAAACCTGTGTCTCCTAATTGAGATGCCATAAAGGCAGAGAAATATGTGATAATGTGACAACTCAGTGGAAAAGGATATGCAGATTGGAATAAGAGCAGTTAGTATTTGGGGAATTAAATCCAGTTGAGTGTATCAATGACTCAATTAAGGAGGCCATCTTTAGGATCAGGTGTCTCTGCTAATGGGGAACTGACTTGCTAAGCAAGGAAAAATCTACAAGGCAATGTTGAATTATTCATTGGGGAGAGAAATTCACCTCCACAGACATCATTAACAAGGTAAGGGACAAAAAAATGTTGCACCTTTTCTGGGATCCAAGGACTTTCCCTTCTGATGGTGTACATCTCAGTTATATTGTCAGTAAAATACATACATAAAGATAAATACCTGTACCCTTGGAATTCAAATATATGTATTATGTACAGACTAAGGCCTCATGTAGATGATATGACCAACAAATAAAGTATTCTGATTACTTTCATTGCTCTTGGAATAATAGTTCTAAAGATTATTTCCAACAACATTTACTTTCACTTGGTTCCAGAAGGTGGGTGTACATGCCAATCATTTCCATCCAGGTTAGACTTTGCCTGTTCGTTGGAATGAACCTGGGGGCTTACAGATGCCTGGCTGTTCTACTGGTAGATGTATTTGCCATGATGTGGGCCCTAAGAGGATCATAGGACAGGCATTGGGTCCTGTACCAGCCTTAGGCTCCTGCCATTATATCATGCAGCAAGCAGTGCAATGACTTGATCTCCGTAGTAACTCCCCAATGCACATCAACACTTGAGACTCTTATTTCAAGCAATCGCTATTTTTTCTTTTTTTCTTATTCACCTCCCTGGAGTTACAAACTTCAGTAATGCATGATAAGTTACATTTACCTAATATCATTGACAAACCATTCTACCAGGAAAAGAAATGTCCAGTGAGAGCAAATCAATGGGCCATGGAAGCAGCTTTTCCCAGCAGTGTTCTAATCTGCCTGTTTGGAGAGAAAGAGAGTGAACTGTAGTTCCGCAGAAGGCTGGGATGACTGGAAGTGCTCATTTTCTACACAGCCTCTGTCTTCCAGTGAGTGAGGCTGGAAGGACCTGGACTGTGAGGTGAAGAAGAAATTGGAATGGACTTTGGAGCCTGAGCCCTGACGCTTGTTTGGGAATCTGTCTTGTCTGCGAGCCTCACTTTTCTCCTCTATGAAATGGCAATAGTGATTGTTTCTCAACAATCCTGAAAAGGTTTTCGGATGGGCTGTCCCTGAGATAGTATAGGTGAAAGCTTTTGTACACTTTATTTTGCTATAAAAATACAAGGCATCGTGATTTGATACGTGCCTTATACTTTAAGGAATCTGAAGCAAAAATCATTTCTTTTTCTTGTCTTCAGCAAAGAGAAATACCCAGAAAGGAACAACATAAATATTCTGTTAGTTTCCTGCTATATCCCTAGACTCCAAACAGAAGTTACCTAATGTATATATTCAGTAAAGTTGCTGTATCAATGCATCTTTGGTGGTTTGGGGGTTTGAGGGTTTCTTTTCTCTTTGTTTTCTTTTGATAGGGGCAAGCTCAGAGACAAGGATTTGAGTATAAATAGTTCTCTTCAACAGTGATTTCAAGGAAAGCCATCAGGGAAATCGGGAAATGATCCAAAGAAGGAACGAGTAATATGGTTATTAATGAAGAAGCAGGTCTCTCTGTTGGTTTTAAAATGATGGAGCCAGCGTTCCTGAGACCTATCTCACCCAGAGCCCATAAAGCCATTGGGGGCACCTATGCCTACTGGTCTTTAAGCTAAGACGTCTTCCATAGGAAATTACTTCCCTGAGAACTACTTCCCACTTCTCACATTTACACAGGAAATTTCTGCAGCCAAACAACTGCCACAATGAAGAATAGCAGGTCCTGGAAGTTAGAAGTTGGGTTAGCTTTACAAAAATATTAAGAGATAACGGCAAAGGCCACGCCCCCGCCAATATCTGATTTCATTATGTATTAGGAAGCTTCTGTAAATCACCTAAGTTCCTGGAGCTCAGATTTTGTTTCCTGTTATTCAGCAATACAACGTATCAAAGCCATGAGCTGATAAAATTAAAGTTATTAATTGGATGCAGGAGAGAGTAAAAGCTGAAGTGGCCCTGGCAAGACCACCATAATATCTGATCATCTGCTTCTCTTATATGAGACAACATGAAATGTGTAACTCAGTTTTACAGCTTGAAAATGGTCACCTGTGACTGAGACTTAGAAAGAAAAACCATGAAAAGAGGATAAGATAAAAAAATAAGATCTTGGTACCCTTTACCAAGGGTACCAAGACATGTGAAAGGGTATCAATGTATGTGAATTAATGCACCTTCTATCTGGCAAATATCATGTAACCCTTTTATTAATTACAATAAAAATATTAAAAAAATAAGATCTCTAGATTTGGCCTCAATAGGTTTCCTTATCATAAATTAGCATGTGGTCACATTTCATTTTTCTTTACTTGCAAGATTAGAAATCTCAGCCAGAACAGAGACAATAAAGGTCTTTAAAGGCAGGTGCCTCTTCTGCTGGGCAGGGTGTCTACCCGGAGTGCCTAAGGAAGTCCTTGCCATATTCAGTCTTAGAACATAGGCATCCTGTCATTGTCTGCCAATGCCCACAGGAGGTGAAGGGTTATGTCTGTGCTGTCGTGGTGCATTGTAAACTTCCTTCTTACATGTGGAATGTGACAGTTTAAGACTCAGTGGTAAAAGAAGAATACGCTTAGCACTTACTGAGATGGCTTGCATGTTTTTCCACTCTGAACATGAAGAAGTCCCATCTAAACAGGAAGAGCAAAGGGTGAAGCAGAGCCCACGTGGTTATGGAGGAGGAGGACAGGAGTGATGTGTTTGTCATGACAAACAGGCTAAGATCACACAAGGAGGGAGAGGCTAGAATTTAGCTAGAAAGCAGTATGGGATATAATGAATCCCAGATTTAAATAAACCAAGAAAACAGAACATGATTCAACATTTGAACTATTGTTTAGTAATTATATTCATATGATTTTTTTTCAGTCATGGGGCTTGAAAACAGCCTGGGCACTGTCCCTGAGCTCTTTAGTTCAAGGATACCACTCTACCTTTTGAGCCACAGTGCCACTTCTGGCTTTCTGGTGGTTAATTGGAGATAAGAGTCTCATGGACTTTCATGCCAAGAATCTCATGGCTTTGAACCACGATCCTCAGATCTCGGCCTCCTGAGTAGCTAGGATTAGAGCTGTGAGCAGCCGGCACAAAACTCATATCATTTTTTTTAAGTTTTGATTGTCTTAAAATAATTGTACAAAAGAGTTGACATTTACAAAAGCAATTTATGAATACATTGTATCTTGATCACTCTTTTCACTCTTTTTAACATTATACTACCCTCCCAACCCACCCCTTCCTTCACTCCTCTTAATTTTGCAGCTGGATTCTTGACTTCATTCTCTCCATCTTCTTCTTCTTAAATAGACACCAATCCAGATTTTCCTATAGAGCCCTCATGAAAATACTGAGACAAGGAGTTGACATGACCTTTTCATTAAAAATCTAGAAATGTCTCAAATGCAATATCAACTCTCAGTAAGTATTTGTTAAATTAACTCAATTTTCTCTTGATAGATTGGCATTTTGCAGACTGTACAATTGCAAACAAGAATCATTGCTTCAACAACAATGTGGATGTAGGTATAGCTGCTGTACATGCTTATATTCACAGTTACAATCGCTGCACTAACCCATCTGAAAAATCACAGCACTTACTGCGCTTCCAGCCTGGATTATTCACTCAAATCTGTCTTTCCCACAGCTGAGGCCTTAGTAACCATGTCTATACCTTTCATATAGCAAATGATTGTAATTTATTTATTGACTTTCCATTTTAAAGATTAAGTAAAACCTCCAGAAGAAAATGAAAATTTAAGGGACTAGAACAAAGTTGTATACATAAGAAATGACAGTTCTCTCTTAAATCTAGTTCTTCTCACTAATTTCAGATAGAATTAATAAAGAGGAAAATGTGAGAGTTATTAACTGCTCAGGAATATCATATCAAGCTGCAATAACATTCCAGCTACCATGGTTCACATTCTGTCTAGTTTGGATATTAAAGAACAAATCGGCTCAAAAATACTAGCTGCAAAGTAACTGGGAAAAAAAATTAACTTTGAAAAGTTGTTCCCTGTGAGTCAAAACGTATCTATCCTCAATACTGATCTTTGGCCTGCTTGAGCCTAATGGATGATGATTTCAAATGTCAGGACCTCCTCTTTGAAGCTTGACCCTTGAATTTTAGTGAACCACATTCATCTCAGAAAGGTCAGTACATTCTTAAAGTGAAATGTGTGCAGAGAAGGGTTAAAAACAATGCATTTTCTGTATCTTTGCCAGCAGAAGTAGCTTATACTACTTCTGGTTTTACAGAGGGAAGAAATAGCTATAAACCCAGGAAATATTAGAGTCAGCTGAGTGTACCTCAACGTTAACTGATCCCAGTAGGATCTACTTCTTCTAAAACTGGGCTGTGTGACTGTCTTCCAGGAACACAAGAGCAGTGGCTGCTCCAGTCTCTGTGGTCTGGTTATAGCTCTGACTATTTCAGGTCATTCAAGTGGGCCCCACTTGGACACGTCCATCACCAGAAGGATCTACCTGTCTCTCCATATCCATACTGTGCTTTCAGGTCTTCAACTGTGCAGAGACTCCACTCCAGAAATAAGCTTGGAAATAGAGTGGTGGAGGGAGTTTAGCTCTCTGCTATGTATGGATAAGTGATGTAGATTCCCCTCCTTCAGATAGATCAGTTTTCTGGGGGTGGGGAAGGTGTGTGTGTGTGTGTGTGTGTGTGTGTGTGTGTGTACAATTAATTAACAGTATGAGGGGGACAAAGCACAATTTAGGAACAATTTAGTAGATATTGATTTTACATCTGCAATATGTACCAGATTCTAAGCTGACAACATTGACCTAAAGGCTTGTATATGTGATCAAAAGTCCAAGGCTTACAAAAGTGAAGATTGCCCCCTAACATGTCAGAAATATTTGGAAATATATTTGTCACTGTGTTGTCAAAATTGTGTTCTGGAGGGGCCGAGAGTTTGACCAAGTGGTAGAGTGCTTGCCTAGCATGCACGAAGGCCCAGGTTCAATTCCTTGGTACCACATACATAGAAAAAGCTGGAACTGGTGCTGTGGCTTAAGTGGTAGAGCTCTAGCCTTGAGAAAATCCAAGGACCATGCTCAGTCCCTGAGTCCAAGCCCAGGACTAGCAAAAACAAAATTGTCTTCTGGAAACTCTAGGAGAAAAGATTGTTCAGTAGAATTTTCTGACGCATGTACTTAACAGATTCCTGCATTTATGATTTGAATTTAGCTTTTCAGTAGATAAGTATTACATTATTATTTATTATTTATGTATCATATTATTCATCAGCTAATTTATTATTGATTCTTTTAATAGTTGAACTTGAGACCCAGACTACTCTTATTCAAGTTCAGTACTTTCAGGATCTACAACAATGTATATATTAAGTTCACAAGAAAAGACTTATTTTTAAAATAGAATTGGATAACACATCTTTGAAATTTTTGGCATTGTATCATATGATTATATTTAACACTAAGATTATAGTAAACCATAATCTTTCTTCATTCCTCCCTCCCTCTTTTCTTCCCTTCCTCTCCCCTGCTTTCCTTCCATCTTTCCACCCATCCTTTCCTTTTTCCATCCTTTTCTTAGGTTTAAGTTCATGTTTCCTATAGCCTCACCTGTAAATAACTTTTGCATCTTTTAAATTTTTGCCAGTGAATTTCAGTCACTTTCAAAAACGGTGCATTTTTAGAAGTCTGAGGAAAAGCATCTCAAATGTCTGGAACTGTGTCTGAGCTGTCCTGAGAATTGAAAGCTTCCATGAAATGCACATTAATGTCCTCAAGTTTCTACAAACCAGCTCTCTTGAAGAAGAGCTACAAAAGGAGGACAGATTGATCACCAAATGTTGTCATGAAGGAAAAAGAGAAGTGCTGGACCCTAGGTTGGTCCAAGAAGAACAGGAATGAACCAAAAGCATGCACGATCTATCTCCCCATCATCTAGCCATAGGAATATCATCTTCTACTTGTCTGTCCTCTGCCATCATTAAATTCCTCCTCTTCTTCCTCTTACACCTACAAAAAATTAGTGCATTGCTCAACATTGAGCATGAAAGCATGACTCACTAAATATCTGATGCACATCCTCAGCCATGCCTTTTTTATCATTGTATCTAACATCACGTATCAATCTCAGCTATTAACTTTACCAGCACTGGGGGAAACCACACTGCCATTCTGCCTTTGAACGTGTGTCCTGTGTTTCACTGGGCTGGTGGAAGACAGTTTTTGTTTTGAATGAAGGAAGTCATCCTAAACACACATTCATTTCTGGTAATTGCTTTTTATTTTATATCAAAATGTGATGGTATGTGTATGTGTTTGTTTCTCTCTGGTAGGTTCCATTATCTTGGTTCTATATCTTTGGATTGAATTTTGACTTTGACAGAAGCATTGCTATGGTGAGATGGAAACTCTTGATAAGAAGCAGACACAAGAAACTTGGCCAGGAACCCAGCTGGACATAGCATAAAGCATAATTTTCCAATATGTCCTTGGCAATGAGATCTATTTTGCAACTCCTATAAGGTTAACAGGTCAAGAATAATAATGGTTTCTTTATTTTTTTGTTTTGCTTGTGCATATATTGGAGCCTGAACTCAGGAACTGAGTGTTATGCTTTAGGCGTTTCACTCAAAGCTAGTTTTCTAACATTTGGGCCACAGCCATGTTTCTGAGAATTTTTATTTTTTGGCTAATTGAAAATAAAAATCTCACAGAATTTTCTGCATAGGTTGACTTGGAAGTGTGATCTTCAGCTCTCAGCCTCCTTAGTAGCTGGGTTTACAAGTATGAGCTATCAGGAGCTGACTTATTCTTCTCTTCTACAGATAAATATCAGAAAATCAAAATTTGAAATGTCTTTGTCAAAGTTGTATACATAGAAAATTGTTTATCCCTGTGTTAAAATTCGAAACAGAGGAGCCAGATTCCAATGGTTCACACCTGTAATCCTACTCAGGAGGCAGAGGTCTGAGGATCATGATTTGAAGCCAATTCACATAGAAAAATCTATACTAAAGCCACTAACACAACGATGTTCATTGCAGCACTATTTACCACAGCGAAGATATGGAACCAACCCAGATGCCCTTCAGTAGATGGCTGGATCAACAAGATGTGGTGTTTATACACAATGTAATTCTGTGCTGCCATCAGAAGGAATAACATAGCCCCATTTGAAAGGAATTGGAAAGACTTGGAAAAAAATCATATTAAGTGAAGTAAGCCAGACCCAAAGGAACATAGGCTCCATGGTTTCCCTCATTTGTAATAATTAGTTAAAAAAAACTTGTACTCTCTTAGCAGAGAATTACAATAGCTCAGAATCTAGATTCATAAGGCCATATATGATGAGGCTAAAATTAAGGATCTCCAGGATATGGAAACAAGAGCTGTATATTCTGTGATTGTTGTTCTTAATGTACTATGTTATTTCTCTTTTCTATTTCCCTTTGGTTAATCTCATAATGTTACAGTATCTGACTTTGTTATCTGGCATATTGTATATGCATTTATTCATTTATTTGAAATAGGAAGGGAAAAGGGGAAAGCAAAATGAGGGGAGAGGATGGGGGAGGAAAATGGGGACATAAACATGAGAAGGGGTATCAATGTGTGTGAAGTAATGCACCTACTACCTTGAAAATATAACTTTAATCCCTCTATTAATTACAATAAAAACAATTAGAATCTAAAAAGAAAAAGAAAAGTCTGTGAGATTCCTCTTATTTTTACAGAATATACTTGTATTATTTGTAGTCCATTAGTTATGTTAACATGGAGTCCAGTTTTATTTATTTGTTGTAAAGGTGATATACAGAGTGGTTATAGTTACATGAGTCAGTTAAGAAGTATATTTACTTTTTTTTTCTTAGGGGGGTCATGAGGCTTGAACACTGGGCCTAGGTGTTGTCCGTGAGCTCTTCAGCTCAAGGCTATCATCCTACCCTTGAGCCAAGCCACACTTCCTGTTTTCTAAAGGTTAACTGGAGGTAAGAGTCTCAGGTCCTTAACTGCCCTGGATGGCTTTGAGCCTTGATCCTCAGATCCCAGCCTCCAGCTTAGCTAGGATTACAGGCGTGAGCCACCAACCCTGGCATACATTTCCATTTGAACAGTGTCACTCCCTCCCAAATTTCCTCCCTCCCAAGGATTAGGATCAAATAAAACTAAGAAATAGTAAACACAAATAAATTAGGTAGAGAGTTAATAATCAGCAAATAACTTCACATTGGGGCATCATTCAAATCAGCATGAGTATTAAGTAGAAATATGGACTCAGTCAACTCAAGTGTCAACATACCATTGACTTGGGAGCTTCAAAACTGATCTTTAGGTCTCATCATTCAGAAGAAAGGACATCTAAGATCTGAGAACCAGGAAAGTCAGCTCCTGCTGAGGGCCCTCTTCCTGTCTTGCAGATGGTAAAATTTTTACAGGGTGCATACCCAGGGGAAAAATAATCTCTTCTTTCACTTTTTCTTTGGACACTAACTCTACTACAAGGGCTCTACTCAAATGACTTAATGACCCAACTCTTTTCTCAGAATAGCATCTAGTGAGGTTAGAGTTTCAACATATGAAGGAAGGACAAGAGGATTAAACCCATAACAGAGAAAACAGCACAAGGACATAGTTGGAAATAGGACGTAGATTTCCTAGAGACACATTGTATAATTAATGAAGAACCTGTTTCATAATATATTGAATACATGCATTAAAAAGCTACATAGAAATTTTGTTTTTGGTTTCCTTCACCTCTTTGCTAGAAGTCCTCTATTAGCACCAAATAAGTTATTTGTGGCTTCATTTCTGTAACTGAAACCAGGTTTTCTCTTTATTCTAACAGTGTGTTATGGCCTCCTCAGCTTGCATTCATAACCTATCAGATAAATATTCTGCTTTCAAATTGCAAAATCCGGAATAAAAGTTCTGTTGGCCAAGTTTCACAACAGTCATGGCCCTAGCTTACATGTTGGGAACATAGAAGTTATCTTGGCCACTGAGAAGTTATACCAGATGAAGATGGCATCCCATAATTTGCTATCATCCAACAATCAAAACATTACATAGTCTTTCCCAAGAAAATGGAGCATGCAATAATTAATATACACTAAAAAGTCCCAATGTATTTAGTAATAGTGATGAAAATACTAGTAGCATAAAATATGAAAAACATCTGAGGCTGGGTATCAAATAATCTTTATTATGTTGTTTTCTATTACTATGTTACTTTCTAAGGAATAACATTTTTAACCTTTTTATCTTCAATTTATCTATCTGCAGAATAAGAACTCCAAAATTTGACTGAATAGATTCACTATAAATTTTAGCTATCTTACCATTGCTCCATAACCCTCAAAATACCTACATGCTCATATTTAGTACATGCTGCTTTGAATATTTAAGAGCTGCACACAGCCTTAATGCCTATGAGATCTGAATGGATAAAGAAGTGCTGTATCTCTAACCATAAAATAATTCAAATCAGCCAGATGTGGTAGTTCATGCCTGTAATCCTAGCTACTGAGGAGGCTGAGATCTGAGGATCAAGGTTGAAAGCCAGCCCTGGAACAAAAGAACCTAGGACTCTTATCTCCAATTATCCTCCAAAAAATGGGAAGTGGGATTTGGCTCAAGGGTAGGGTGGTAGCTTTGAACTGAAGAGTTCAGGGACAACGCCTGGACCCAGGAGCAGTGCAGTAGCCTTGAAATGAAGAGCTCGTGGACAGCACCTAGTCCGAGTTCAAGCCCGCATGACCCACACACAAAAAAAGGAATTCAAATCAAAATGATATTGAGATTCCACCTCAAACCAGTTAAAATGGTCATTGTCAAGATAACTAATAATGACAAATGCTGGTAGAGATGTGGCCAAAATGGAACACTACTTACACTGTTGGTGGGAGGTTCTTCAAGAGACTAAACATAGAACTCCTTATGATCCAGTAATCTCACTTCTTGGCATTTACCCAAATGACCACAAACCAGCCCACACTAAAGCTACCAGCACAACCATTTTTATTGCAGCATTATTTACCATAGCCAAGATATGGAGTCAACCCACCAGATGCTCTTCAGTCGACTAATAGATCTAGAAAATGCTATGTATATATATATATATATATATATATATATGAACTCTAGCTTCTTTTTTTCAAAAGAAAATTTATTTTTTTAGTGTAATATATAGAGGGGTTACAGTTATACTGTAGGTGCATTACTTCTCATGTTTTTTTTTTCCATTTCCTGGGAACTCTAGCTTCTATCAGAAAGAATGGCATTGCTGCTTTCATAAGGAAATGGAAAGACCTAGAAAAAATTATATTAATCAAAATAAACAAAATCCAAAGAAACACAGGCTTCTTGGTTTCCCTCATTTGTAATAACTAGAATATGTCTATAAATCCACAATTTAATTCAATGTATGTTAAAAGACAAATAATTACACTTGGACATGATTAAACAGCAATAACATTGCACATTGACAACAAAGGAGGATATTCTTAGCAGAGGATCACAATGTCTCAATAGCTATGTGCACATGACCACATAAAATGATGCTTATCAAAATGAATTCCAAGAAATGGAAACAGATGGGGTTTTTTAATTTCATTATTTGCAGTTATTTCTTTTTCTCTCTTTTTTTCCTTTGTTTTATTCCTTCCCTTTTGTTACTATTTATGATTTCTGTACCCTTTGTGTATAAGTTGATCTGATTTGGGGAGGTGAAGAGGAATCACAGAGACAGCGGGACAAAGGATAGACAACTTCAGCAAGGACACTCACTAGACGCGATGTGGAAAATGAACTTTACAACTCGGAGAGAGGAGTGGGAGAAAACAAGGGAGGGGGTCACACTGTTGAAAACGAAATGTGCTCATTACCTGACGTAGGTCACTGCAATCCCTCTGTATATCAACTTTACCGTAAAATTTAAATATAAAAAAGGGAAAAGTTGTATACTTACACAATGGAGTACCATTAAACCAAAAAGGGAATGAAATCCCATGATTTGTAGCACAGTGGAAGGAATTGGAGCTCATTGTCTTACCTGCAATAAACCAGCTATTCAGAAGGACAAGCATCACATGTTCTTCTTTATGGACAGAGTAGAAAAGTCACCCTGAATATAGACCAATACTGATAACAGAGATTAAGAAGGGAACATCTGGAGGGAAGAAAAGATTGGTTCATTATTATCAAAGAGTCAGAAAGAAGGAATCAATTCTGGTATTCAGCCTCACAATAAGATGACAATAATTCACAGTAATTTGTTATATACTTCATAAACACATCGAGTACAGATGCTCCAAATGTAGAAATGTAATCAGCTGAGGGAAACAATACTCATATACACATGGGTTGCCATACTCAGTTGAACCCAAGGAACACAGATAGTTAATAAATGTTAACAAAATACAGTGAAGCACTAAAAAATAGAACCTTTCAGGAATTTTAAATTTCACTTGCTACCAGAATGCAATAATATGAGAAAAGTATAACTTCAATAATAACAAAATTATTGTAAAAGTAATTGTTTCTTGTTCAGCATGCAGGGCACAGTCTATGAGTAATATGTCTTTTTTTCTTCTAATGACTGATGGTTCATAGTTAGAGGACGAAATAGAGAATTAACAGATAACAGAGAAATGTAAAGTTTTCTGGACAAAGGAATACATTAAAGCAGGTACAGGCAGCTCACACCTATAATCCTAGCTAATCAGGAGGCTAAAATCTGAGGATCATTGTTCAAAGACAACCAAGGCAGGGAAGTCAGTGAGACTCTCATCTTGAATAAACTACTCAGAAATGCTGCTGTGACCCAAGTGGAAGCGCACTAGCCTTGAGCACAAAGGGGCTCAGGAACAGGGCATCCAGGCCCTTACTGTAAGCCCCACGACAAGAAAAAAAAACAAAAAACAAAAAACAAAAACGTTAAGTTTCTAGGCTGACTCCAGATACTGGTGCTATGTGTCATTCAATGTTCCCAATACAGTCTCTGCACCCTGCGAAAGACAGAAAGCCTAGCACATTCTTCCAAGCAAAGAAGATTTTCAGGACTTTCCAATAGTGATCAGTGGGCTTATCCTGCAAGCAGACAATGTCATCAGCAGAAACACACACCATAGCAGTCAGTGCCTGCTCCTATGCTACTCACCCTCCGGCCTTCACAGAATGATCGCAGATGCTCCACAGCCAGACTGCTAGCAGCTGTGCCACGATTCCTGCTAATTAAGCCGCCCATCACCTGACCAACAGTGCATCCCAAGTTGAGATCGCTCCAGGAAAACCAACAGTCACACTAATCACTCACCATGAGTGGAGAGGATTTCAGACACAAGGCAGGTTCCTGCCAGTACCGCCTGTTCCCAGGGGGATGAAAAATCCACTCCCCTCTGAAAGCTGGAACTCACCTTCCTGACGATTCGTGTCAGATTTAGCTCTGCGTGTGTAAAGAAAGAGCTCCGAGATCATTTAGGTAAGGGCTTCTTAACCCAAACATACACTTAGTTATTGAGGAGCTCTTGAACTGCAGGTGAATTCCTAGACTTTCTGAATCCGATTTTTACTAGGGGTGGACAAAGACTTAGTTGAATGCACTCTGTGAAACTTATCTCTGCAACAGGAAGGACTGATTTAAAACCAGAACTTGGAGCCTGAAATTTAAACAGCGATAGACTGGTACTGTGATGCTTCTGCTTTTTTGTTTCTTCATGTTTTTAGAAAATCTATTTGTAGACAACTTGTTTGAATGTAATTAGAGACAGATTAGGACTGCAGTGAAGGTAGCAGACATACCGACTCATACAACCAATTAATTCTCTGTTCATGTTCATTTGGCCACATATTGCAAGGGAAAAAAAAACCTAAGAGGTAACAGTATTATTTGAGAAAAGAGTCACATCTGGGTTTGAATTGCAGGCATATCTGTAAGGGCTAGTTAGCTTCAGAAAAGCATAAAAATCTAATAACGGCAGTGCCTGCTCCATAAACCAGTGAGGTCTAACTATTGGTGAATCCCAGTAAGAAAGTTCTTGGATCCATGGCATGCGCTTGGCTTGTAAGTATTTGCTCAGTTAGGACAGATGAAAAGGAGGAGAGAGAAAGCGAGGAGACAGGGACCTCCACTTATTACCCCCTGGTGTGAAAGATCTCAGGGTGTTTGAGAGGGCCACATTCCATGAGCGGATGACTGGCCATTTGGTTTGTTGGCTTGTTTGCTGGCTTAGTAAAGCTCTGCCATTTCCTTTTCGAAGTCAAGGACCCACGAGGTGACAGGACTGCAGCTGCTCTCCTCAGCCTTCTCATTCTCCTCCCCTGCCTTCTGCTGAGTGACCTGGGCAGGCCCGTGGAGCAGCATCTGGGGACAGACTTCCTGAATCCTACCACTAATAATTACGCTATTGCTGGAAACCATTTCACCCTCACTTGTTGATTTTGCCCTGTGAAATCTTTTATTCAGAATTTCCCAGCCAATCCCAGAAGAGCCATCTCTCAGGCAGCAGCCTGGAAAGGAGTCAGGGCCACTTTCCGGCTCTGAAAACAGAAGACCCTCCACTCCCCTGGCTCCAGAGGCCTGCAGGAAGTTCCCAGGAGAAGACCCCGACTTTTGATCCCCCTTCCCCGGCTCACATGGTGGGGGTCTCCCTCATGATCACAACTCCACGCCACTCCCACGGCCCACAGAAAACCTCCAGGAATCATAGAACCCCATCCTGTCTGGAGGTCTTCTCAGCCCACCTCCATGGAAGAGCGCAAACCCCTCTCCCAGCTTCAACTCCCAGGCTTTAGGAGGACTCTGAGCCCGACATGACCCCTCTCCACCCCACCTGCCCCCGTATATACCCCACACATACTCCCAACACCCCCCCACACATACCCCCAACACAACCCCCCAACACATACCCCCACACAACACACACACCACACAACACACACAACACACATACCCCCACACAACACCCACACACCCACACATACCCCCAACACCCACACCCACACATACCCCCACAAATACCCCCACACATACCCCACACACATACCCCCCACACCACACACCACACAACACACACAACACACATACCCCCACACAACACCCACACATACCCCCAACACACACCCCCACACATACCCCCACACATACCCCCCCACACCACACACACCACACACCACATACAACATACACAACACACATACCACCCCACATACCCCCAACACATACCCTCCCACACACCCCCACATACTCCCAACACATACCCCCACAAATACCCACAACACACACCCCCACACATACCCCAACACATACCCCCCCACACCCACACCCACACCCACATATACCCCTACACACCACACACACACACCACACAACCGCCCCATCCACACACCCCCAGGCCCTCCACAACCCCCCCCACCCCAAACACACCCCTCACACCCCCACACTCCCCCCACACCCCCAACGCCCCCCTCCCCATCACCCCCTGGAGCCCCTCTGCAGCCCGGATGGAAGCCTGCTCTTATCTGTTGAGGTCTCTTTGTCTCCTAGCTTCTCTCTCATCTGCTTCATCTTTCCCAACACTCAGTACAGTCCCTGAATACAACTCCAAAGCCCGGAAAAGTTGTCCATGTTTACTCTAGATACAGAAGGTGAGCCTTCCCAGAGGTAAATCCTGACCCGGTCATTTCCTGACTGCCACAGTCCATTTGCTTGCTCTAGACCACAAGGTCAGTGGCTCACCATGAGCCTGAGGAAGGCTGGTGGAGTGGGCCCTGGGTATGGGAGCCAGGATGTGAAGCCTTACTCCAAGAGTGCAGGATGGAATCCAGGCAGTGTGCGCATCACCTCGGAGCTCGTTACAAAGCCAGCATCTCAAGCCCCACCTCTGCCTTACTGAATCCGAATTCTAATTGTAACAAGATCCCTAGGTGATTCGTAATGCACTCCATTTTGAGAAACACTGCTTTAATGGGTCAGGCCCCCAGGAAGAGAGATTTTGGAATAACAATATAAAAGTTGGTGCAACAACTAGCAAGCACAAATAGAATTTCCCAAGGTGGGTAGAGACACACTCAGTGACAGTTGGCTGACAGGTGATTTTACAGGGACAGCATCAGTAAATGGGATTCTGCAAGAGGAGGTTTTGCTATCCAGGATTGTTCACTTGAAAGGGTCTGAAATACTGACTAGAAAGGTACACATATCGAGGAAAAACTTCAGGTGTTTCCCTTCATGCATCAAAAGCAAGATGAGTAATGAAGGCAACATTTCTGTGCTAAGGATGGAGCTAGGGAAAGAGGAGCTGAGTCCAGAGAGAAGAAATGTGGTGTCGAAATATGGAGAAAGAATGCTTGGCAAAGAAATGTAGGAGACAAAATCTGAAGGAATCCCCAGGAGTCTTTAACCTCTATTTCCTGCATTAAGAGCAGAAAAAGTTTTTCTTCTTCATCTCCCCCTTGTGTTCAAGCTGATATGCTAAAACAATCCTTGTCAAAACTTTAAATAAATCTATAATTAAGTGAGGGAAATAAGTCATAATAAAAGAAGAATCAGAGATGTATACCACAAAGCCGAGAAACAGTCTTCCCTGTCTGCTTTCCCAGGTGGTCTCTTCTCTCCTAAGTAAAAATCATCACAATTGTGCACATGTCTCGTATAGAAGATGAAGAAAATGTCTCAAAATGTCATACCATACAGAAGAAAGACCAAATTTTAAAAGGTCTGCAATCTCACCACCCAAGGAGCAAAGCCAGGCATGAAATAAAAAACAAGTCAGGTGCACGGTAAAAATTAAAATCTGCTTTAAATAATGCAAAAACAAAAATGTTTCATCTTTCCCAGCAACCTCTTAAAAAGTAACAACTGTGACCATCTTCTTGTAATGTCTTCAAGAAATATTTTAGTATTTCTGCAGGCCCATAGATAGCTACATGTACATATGTGACAGGTTTACAAATGTCAACAGCTAGTGCCCTGTACTTTGGACCTTGATTTTATTTATTACATTTAGTGATATGATGTGGTTATCTGTATGTCAGCACAGACATATCTATTTCAATCCTCAAAATGTCACATTGTATTTCATTATTTGGAGAGAAAACAATGACATCGCCATTTCTCTCTTAAAGGACACTTTGGTTCCAGGAAGATTTTGTTGTTGTTATTTCCTTACTACAAACAAGCTGGGGTAGATATCCTTGTATCTCATTATTTCTTACCTAAATATTTCAAAATGCCCATATGCCTCTGGCAGAATACCATGGTCAGAGAATGCATGCCTCACTTTCATTTACCTTTTCAAATGCCTTGCACAAAGTTAACTGCAGGACACTTCTGTTGACTGTGTTTTAAGAATGCTTGTTTCTTCACATCATTCCCAGCAGTAGACGTTCTTAACCTTTAACATTTTTCCCAACTGATTGGTGAATATCACAATGCCATTTTGGTTCAGTTTTCATGAAATAATTATGAGTCACAATGGGCCCTCGGTGTTTGAAGGGACCATCATAATAGCTGTCTATTCATTGAACTTCCTCATCACGTCATGAGTCTAGCTTCATCTCTCTTCTCCATACACAATGCTCATTCCCCAGCAGTCCAAAATTTACTTGAGACAGAGTTTGATTCCTGGCTCTGTGTTTTGAGATGCCTTCTATGAATTCAGAGTCATACTAATACCGTGATGCATTTGCCTAATCCTTTCAGATGTCTGCATGCATTTACTTTGTCCACTCTTCTAAGCTGCAGATTAATACAAGAAGAATTTGGAAGCAAGATACAACAGCATTGTCCTTTTCCATTACAGCTTCAGTTAAAGGCTCGTAAACATGTAGTGGTGTTCTACATAATCACATATCGGGATGTATTATCATTTACTATTAGCTTTAGTTCTCTGATTTTAAATGTTATTATCCAAATGGGCTGGGCCCAAGCTTTGTGTATTCACTCCACCATAAATAAACACAAACTTCTAAACACAATTTATAAAATGCCATCTTTAAGCCACAGCTAGCATGCTACGTAAGTAGGAAACCCAAATTAAATCAAACTGGGCACAGTGCCCAGACAAAAGGCTTCTAGCAAACAGACATGGAGGGAAAGAGAAGAAAGAAAAATACATTAAATTTCAAAAGAAATTGGTGGCATAACAGAGAAACACAGTAATTAACCCTATGACCAGTTTCTCTATTGTGGAAACCACCTTTCTGTTACCTGTGGAAATGAATATTGGACATTTTCCATTTTTATTTAAAGTGAATTTTCATTATTGGCACTTCTGTAATGCAAAACTGGAGAAATGATACACCTTTACTTCTTATTTTACATATTCTCCTCATTTTTTTAGGCAGTTGCTACTTTTGCAAGAAGGAAAACAGCAAGATGGAAACAGTGATGTCTTCCCTAAAAATGCCCTTGTGCTGCTCTATTTTGGTTAAACATTTCCTGCAACCAATCTCTAGTAATCTTTGATGTGTCCTCTTTTCTTATTATTTAGAATTTTCAAAAATATTATGAAAGTGCAATCATAGTGGAAAAAATTAGTAAAATAACAATAATGATATCCAAAAATAATATTACTAACAACATTAATAGAAGCAACAGCAAGTACCTGAGGTAACCAGGTCTGCTCACTAGATTGGCCCATCTGGCAGGTACTATAAACAGCTACCCCATGTTCCTTAGAACTTCCAGTTCTACCCCAGGTCTAGTTCTTGAAAGACTGGCAGAAACTCATCTCAGGCACTGGTACCAAGAGTGGTACAAGAAAGCAAGTGATAAAATAGAATTTTCCAACAAAAGTAATGGCTATCATGCTGGCAACAGAGGGACAAAACTAGCAAAATGTGAGTCCAAAGAGACTCCGCATTAAGGTTGTAGTCCACTCATTAAAAGATTAAATGATGAATTGAGAGTTACAGCTATGGAAATGACTAGGGAGGATGGTCTAGGCATATGACACAGGCATATAAGTGAACTAGTATCTCTTCTGTCATGCGAAATCAACCAGTTGTCTATGTTAACCATATCTGAACAGACCACGTCAGCAATGCCTACATTTGCATTTGATTAAATAACTATAGCTTAGCTAACTTGATGCTTAAAATGAAATGTCACAGTGGCTACTTTGTTAGATAAAGGCCAGGCAGGTGGCAAGTGGTGGCGTGACCTCCTGTCCAGCACCCAACATACGGTGATCCAGTACTGGAGACTCTGCCCTCTGGTCACTGGGATTAAAAAGGTCTCTTCAGTAACCAGCATCATTTTCACCTCATGGCGTTGGTCTGGGGGATGGCAACTTTCACACTGAGGAAATGTAAATAGAAATTTCTGAAACAACCAGTGTCACTTGACCCACACATGAAAGAGCAAATTAAAAGCAGCCCAACGTCTGAAAGAATGAAAAGATGGGCACCACCTCTGAAGACTGAAAGAAAGCAGAGAGCAGGGGGAGTCGAATTCTTTTCATCAACTGCTGTGTTTCGAATTCAATCAAGTAGTGACTCCAACTCAAGTCCAAATGCCTAAGCACACAGTACGTGTGTGTATCCACAAGCGAGGGCTATTTGATTTATACTTCTTGGATGTCCTGCCAAACATCTTATTTGAACCATTTTGTTGAAGTGAGCTGGATGAACTAGATAATGGGATGGAGTCTCATGATCTGGAAGCTCATAGAAGACACCCAGAAGAAGCTCCAGAAGAACCTGACAAAGACCTGGAAGGTACTCACAGCTGTCGTTTTAAAGGTTGAATAGTCAATAAGTTGTGAGATAATTTGGGGTTTGAGGAGGTTTTAGAAAAAAAAACTAATTAGAAATAAATCCCACACAAAGCACAAGAGTTTAGGAACAAGTCCAAGTCGCACACAGAGAAGTAATTATAAACTTTTGAGCTCTCCACATGGAGGAAACAAAACTGTCCTGGACTGCAGGACAGTCAATGATGATGTTTCCAAACTACCTCTCATGAACTGGATTCCTTCCAATATACTAAGAGAGAGATCAGGCAAGCCCAACAACAATGCAGGTGGGCATGTCTAGAAGTGAGGCTGGGTGAGTATAAAGACACAGCAAACCCTTGGAGAAGTAAGCCCACCTCATCCCTCCATCCGCTCACACCCACTGTGGAGGGTGCAGTTCACCAGATGGAGAGAGCAGAAGTTCATGCACAACTTCTGCAAGAAGTCAACCATGTAAATATTTTGAGGAAGTATTTTTCAGCCCACATCAGTGCCCAAGAGAGGGAGGCATATAATATCCCAGACATTCTAGTTCACATAGAATGGTTTTAACCTGCTTTGTTCGATTCATTCAGGCTGAGGTTCTGTCAGCTGTATTTTCTGTCTCAGCACAGTGCTGTTTGATTTTCCACATCTTTCTCAGTATCCCTAATCAACATGTTCCTCACCCAAGGGCATTTTTACCTCTGCTTCCAGAAAGACTAACTTGCTATGAACCAAGTTTGCTTACAGAAATTGAAAGGAGGCAGTACAGAAACTTTTCTATGCTAAGAAGCAGAAAAATTATTACTGACGGGAATGGAAATGCCACACACAGAGTATGCGAATGCATATGTCATTTCCCAAGTAGGATTATGCAGAACTCTAAGAAAAGTTTCAGCAAGTTGGGAGTGGAGAACTAGGAAAACTTGAATTGTATGGACTTGCCAAACTGTAAAAAGCATCTCTGAATGTGAGCCTTGACCTGAACAATAAGACCAAGAGATAAATCTCACTGCACAGGGAAACACATTTTTCATATAATCTATTTTAAGAGAAGTGGAATGATGTTAATAAAATTGAGCCTTGAAAATGAAGATGAAGATGAGGATGAGAACCAAGCATATGTGATACATTAGTGTATCTTCATTTCTAGGAATAATGTGAAAAAAATCTATGATTTATGTTTTTCCTATGAGATTCTCATTCTCAGAAACATTTAGCAAAACATTTTCTGAAAGGTATTGCTAGCTATTATAAAATAGGAAATAGAGAAAAATTAAAAATTGGTTAAAAGTCCAGTTGCTCCATTGTTAGATCAAGGCTGGCAACTACCTATCCTTAGATTTCTCAAGCTTTGTCTAATCAATGTATTTTAAAAATATTTATAAACATAACTACATGGACATAAAGATCCATGATGGTCTATATACTCTATAGACATATGTTTTATTACATAGATTAATGTATCTATGACATACAAACCCTCAGGTTAATTTTAATTATGTTCTAAAATCTATGTGCCAGTGATTGTACATAGAAATTCCCTTCTTGAATACTTGTTTGTTAAGCATGACATCTGAAATATGATGAAAAAAATCCATGTTAATAAAATCTTTAAAAATCTTTTAATTATCTTTAAGTAGTTGTTCAAAGGAATTGCCACTCAACAAAGCAGTTTATGAAGACAATGTATTCTATTCAATGTCACCCTTTCAAACATTCTCACCCATCCCTCACAACTTACCCCTTCATCACTCTCTAAAAAAATTGTAGGATATGTATTGAATTATAGATATTCAAATCCTCTAAATTTAATGCAGTCTAGATTTTATTTTGGTTAATTTCAACTTACATTATTCCTCCCTGCTTAATTGGGATAATGGCATATTTACTGTAAATTAGTTAATATACTGCTAAAAACCTCTTTTTTTGTATGTGACTCTTAAGAACACAATCATAAGCTGGTTCTTCGAATCAAAATCCATCTGTACAGTCACCAGTTTTATAAATGATGGAGCATTACAGAGACCACTTAGTGATGCATCAGGCCCAGGACCCAGGCATTCCACTACCAGGATATATGCCCGTTGTTTCCTTGACCATTGCACGGAAGGCTAATAAACCACAGTGTAACTCCTGGAATCTGAGATGTGGTAATCTATTTCAAAGAGTATCTGTTTTTTCCATATTTTTATTAATACATAGTAATTGTACAATGCAGGAGAGGCATCATGCTGTATTTCCATACCTGAACATGTATACATTACCATTTTTACTCCCTCTATTGAAATTATTTCTTTGGAAGGGATATAATATTGCTCTAGAACTTATTTGCTACTCCCATTTATGACCCCTGAAGCTGAAATCCAGTTTATTATTCCTTCTACCTTTTAAGGAGACCTTGCTCTGACTCCCCCGATCCCCATGACATCAACGTGTATTCTCATCTGCTCTGTAAGTATTTGTCGTCTAATATTTGCTATAGCCTGCTTTAGATATTGAGGACATGGCAGTACATGAAAAGGCCAAGGCATCTGCTCTTTTGAAGTGAAAGAGTAGAAAACAGAGGCAGATGTGAATTGATTGATTGGATAGACTATCAATGTGCCTTGTGTAGAACAAAACAAAGATAGGGGAACATTATCTAATTAACTTGCAAAGAGCAAGATGAGATAGGCAAAGAAGTCTAACTACTCAAGCATCCAGTAGATAACCTGAGTTCTAAGATCTGTAAAAAGTTAACCAAGTGAAGATCTTGAGGAAAGATTTTTTGGGAAGAGGAAAACAGGAAGTATCCATACCCCAAGGCACAAAATAAATGTAGTCTTCACACAAACAGCAATGCCACTGATGTGTCCAGAGAACACATGAAGTGAGCAGAGATGACATCAAAGGAATGGGTAGGCTATTAACTGTCAAGAAGGGTTTGGGTGTGATTGGAGAGGCGATGGACTGAGATTACACGAGATTATCTAGTGCTGTCCTTACATAGTGGCCGTCCTAACTCCCCAAGAGAACACCTTGGAAATCAGCACGGATCTCCAGGCTCAACATCTCATTCTTGTAAATGGGGCATTCCATTAGACAACAAATTGTTTGAAGGGTACCAGGGGAGATAGCCCTGTGTCCCTTATCTGTACATGTCCACGTTCTATGTACAGGGCTTTATTCTAGGAATGTGTTTTGTTTTGCCTAAAATAAGCTCTATTTTTCTTCATGCAAGATATTATGTGGCATTCCATTTCCTTATACTTCTGTTGTCCTGTTTAAGGGTGTAGCATAATCACAGGCATTCATTGCATTGCTTCACTGGTGCTGATTCGTCTCGGGTTTGAGTAGAGTATGGCAGGACCGCCTGTGAAGCCTGTTAATAAGAGCAGGAGAGAAGCTAGGCCCATCTGGAACCTGTGTCAGGCAGTGATAAACTCTCTTACTGGGACCCGACACGTCCACACTCCGCTTGCAGGCCAGCTTATCCATTTGTGTAATGAGGATAATAGCCTTCTGGATTAATTGGATGGAATGGATGTGAGGAGGAGCCCTTAGCTACAGGTACGTAAGGTAATGCCAGTGTTATCCCTGATTCATCCCCCTGCAGAGTGAGCGAATTGTCTCTTAATGGATTGGAAGCTACTATGATGCCATTTAGTGTACACTCAGCAGTAATTTGTTAAATGGAACCTGGTGCAGTGACCATGGCATCTGAACTAAACATCCGAATGCTTTTTGCTCTCACCAGAGATCTTGGGGAACATGGGGTGAGAGAAACAAAAGGGGAAATTGAGGACTCATGTACCTCCAAACAGCAGAACGCATACTCCAAAAAGCAAGCATAATTGTTAGTAAACACTATATGATGACCTGTATCCGTACATAAGCTCACAAACATACATGTTGAACCCTTTAGAGCTACTTAGAGAATAAAAATAATTTATTAGATGACCTGTGCATGTATTTAAGTTATATGCATATGTAAATTTCATGCTGATCATAAATATAAGCATACACAGATTGTGTTTGTGTATCTGGAAGAGAATTTATGTTCATTTCCTAATTTTCAGAAACTTGAGAAATATATGTTTGCCATTTACAATTTCAGTGACGCAAATGCCAGGTCTGAGAGAATGCAATATTAATCTGCTTATGGTCACTCAGCTGGTAAGTTAGGTTATTAAGATTTCACATTAATGTATTAGTATTCCAAACATGATCCTCATTCCATTACTAACATGTTTCCTTTCATTTTATTCCAGTACTGTTAATATGATCATCATCTTTACCAGCTTCTTTGTCAGCATCATCAAAACTTTATTAGGCAGTATTGTTTTGACTTCCCCAATTATACCAGGAGGCTATCATATTTTTAACCTTGATTTTGTAGAACAATGGGATAAATTGTAAAGACAGAATCTCTTTTACCAGATGTACGGGGAGAAAATGAGACAACTCACTCCCATCTATTACAAAGACTTTGTCCAATTACTACAGGAAAAAATTAAAAACAAAGATTTTAAAAGAAAATTTCAAAGCAACAAAAGAAATGTGAAAGAGGCTGAACTTTATGAAATCAGAAAACCATATCCTTTCCTAGAGTCAATGAATCATTTCAAATACTCTCAGACAATGAATCTCTGGTTTCTCTGTCCCTCAATGGATTCTAAGTGACAGAATTATTGTTAGTAGTTTTTCTGCTAACAAAAATGGGTAAAATATGCACTCATATCTTGCTGTAGTACTGGGTTTCCAAATTTAGAGATGAAAAATTATATTTGTTCCTACACTCTACTCTTTCACACACTTAATAGTTAAAAATCATTTTTCCTACCATTTAGTGTTTTATATTTTTTTATTCTTTTATAAAAGCAGAAATCTATCCAGGCACTGGTGGTTCACATCTGTAATCCTATCTATTCAGGAGACTGACATATGAGGACTGTAGTTCAAAGCTAGTCAGAGAAATACAGTACATGAGACTTATCTCCAATAAACTACCCTCCCCCCCAAAAAAGCTAGAAATAGAGCCATGGCTCACGCAGTAGAGCACTAGCTTGTAGTAGAGAAGCTCAAGGATAGTACCCAAGGTCTGAGCTCAGGCCCCAGGACCATAAATAAAAGCACACATATACATAAATAAAGGCAAAATCTGAATGCAGTCTCTCTGAGCAACAGTCTAGATATCAAAAGACTCTATATGTATTTTTTGCAACTTCTAAGAAAAGAATATGATTCCTGTCTTTTCAGATTCTAGAAGCTCGTACTGTTCCTCAACTTGTAGCTCATTGGCTGCAGTGAAGGGCTGAGCTTTTTTTATTATATTAAATCTCTCTTACCTTGAGTCTTCCTTCTACTTCCACTTGTAAAATTGTGGCACTTGAATAGATCTCTCAGAGAATATATGTTAGCTTCACTGGCATAAGGTCAGCTAAATGGGAATTCTAATGCTATCTTCAAGCCTAATTCTCTGCAGTATGAAATTTTCACACAGTCAGGGTCATGTGTAGAAGGCTATTACTTGGTTTATTTTAGTACTTATCTCATAATCTTTTTGTTAAACTTATCTCTCAGTATTTTATTCTGCCTCATTGCTAACCTTGTTTATTATTTCAAATGTTTCAACAGAACTGCTATGATTCTCTATCTAGAAAGTTCCTATGCTCTGAAAATATAAATATATTTTAGTCATTCTAAGTAGGACTATGTAAAGCACATGCTGTGTAAGACTAGTTCTGAGTCTAGTTAACTCCTTTTCCTGTCAAATTTCCCTGGCAGATCAAAAGGCTAAACATAGAACTCCCCTATGACCCAGCAATCCCACTACTTGGCATTTACCCAACCATCCAGAATCTAGGGCATATTAAATCCACTAGCACAACAATGTTCATTGCAGCATTATTCACCATAGCAAAGATATGGAACCAACCTAGATGTCCCTCAGTTGATGAGTGGATCAACAAGTTGTGGTATTTGTACACAATGGAATTCTATGCTGCTGTCAGAAAAAAACGACATCGACCCATTTATTAGGAAATGGAAAGACTTAGAAAAAATCATATTAAGTGAAGTGATCCAGACTCAAAGGAACTTAGGCTCAATGGTTTCCCTCATTTGTCATAATCAGTAGAAACCATGGGCTCTACTAGCAGAGATCTGCAATAGAGCAAAACCTTGATACATAAGGCCATATAGTATGAAGCTAATTGAAAGGACATCCAGGATATTGAAACAAAAGCCATATAACAAATGACTGTTGTCCTTAATGTACTATGTTGTCTCTCATCTCCTTTGCTGTCCCTTGGGTATCTCATATTGTTACAGTGTCTCACTTTGTTATCTGATATATTGAATTTATTTGTATTTGGTTATTTGAAATTTGATAGGGAAGGGGGGAAAACCAAGACGGGAGGTGGGGTGGCGGGGAGGGTAAAGGGTACCAAGACATGTGAAAGGGTACCAATGTATGTGAATTAATGCACCTTCTACCTGGCAAATATCATGTAACCCTTTTATTAATTACAATAAAAAATATATATAAAAAAAGAAAGCAAACAGAAAAAAAAATTTCCCTGGCAGAAACCTTCAGTATAATGCTAACTGAAGCACAAGAGTCATCGCTCCTTGTTGTTTTTTTGGGGAAATGGTTTTCATAGTTTGGTTTATTGTTGGATATGGGACTTTTGCTGGGGATTCCTGTTTGTATTATAGAGAGAGAACTCTTTCACTGGGGTGTGTTATTGTGTCTGAGGCTGCCCAGAACTCAGGTCTGTCCTTGTTACTTATCTCTTTCTCCCGTTCTCTTTGTTTAGCTTTTCTACTTCTACAACTAGTTTGACTTCTTGTGCATACTAACATACCATTGGTTCTTACCCACACAACAGTCATAATTCCCTAGGATGGCTTAAGTATGACATTCTCATCTCTGTTTCAGATAAAGCCTGTGATCTTATAGAAAATTCCTGTATGTGTCATGACTTGACACAGAGTATTCTACTTTACTCTTGGGGTGAGACACCTGGACTCCAGGACTGCCTGCTTTCTGGATGTTTTATGGGAGAACCTGTTTCTTTGCTTTTGGGGGACTAAACACTGGTAGCATTCTTTGGCTTAAGGAGACCTGCTGTCTCTCCTTTGGACTTTCATGGTCCACCTGAATAAAACATATCCTCTCAGGTTCCCCAGGTGCTCTTTCCACCCAACACCTTTATATTTATCACATGTGCAGTTTCTACTGTTATTTAGTCTTATTTTGTCCTAGAAGCATGATTCCTCCAGTGGGAGAGCTGCTATATTCTTATATTAGTCACAGGCCTGCTTCTGTCAAAGAAGCCATTCCAGTATGAAAGGGGATGTGAGGCACTGGATTTCTACATTTGTGTGTTTGGTACAGAATGCCTTCCATTCAAGCAAGCTTCAAGAACAAGGTACATTCAGTCCCCCTGTTCTCAGCCCATTTCCCATGAAACAGAGCCATCATCTTGAAAATGAGACCATACTTATTCTGTTGTGCTGGAAGGCATGAGAAGTCATTCCTGCATCCAGCTGTACTTCTGTACCCTAATCATCATTTCTTGACTTCATACCTTACCAAGCCTCTGGTAACTAATATTCAGTTCCTAAAATCACATTTTGACATCCATCTCTGCTGAATGTGTCTCTTATTACCCGGCTTATTTCATTTGTTATAACGTCCTCCAGTTAATACATGTTTCTGCAAATGGCTAAGTGCTCTTCATTCTTATGGTGGCATAGTAGCTCTTTGTTTATACACAAGAATTTTTATTTTTCCGTTTATATATTCCTAAACAGCAAGATTATACTGCTATAACCATTCAGATTCCAGTGTTTCTCTGACATACTGATTTAATGTTTTTTTTTTCTGTTTTCTACTCCATAATGTTCTTTTCAATACTGAGCAGACTAATTTACCTATCCACCACAGAGTAAGGGAATTCTTTCTTTGCATTCTGATAAGCATTAGTTAATTTTTAATCTTTTTTTCTTATAATATCCATCCTAACATGCATGAGATATCATGAGATAGGAGCTATATCATTATGGTTGTGATTTACATTTCCCCGGTGATTTATAAAGTTAATCATATTTATTACCTATTCCTACATATTCTATTGAGAAATATCTATTACAAAACTGAAGTACTATTATTATTTTTATTATTACTGTGCTTCTGTCATATTGACTTTATTATATCTACTGGATACTAACTCTTCACTGGATGCATAGTTCACAAATATTTTCTCTCTTTCTCTGCTTTCTAGTTTCCATGCAGCAGCTCCTGCATGGAACAACAGCAGGTCCTGTTGTTGATTAGTGCCATTGGTATTGGAAAGTCATTTACAAGAAAAATAATATTATAGAGCAAGAAAATAGAGCTGCTCAGGATGGGGCTCCACTACAAGGGGGCTGAGGGAGTTCTTCAAGTTCCCATGGGGATACAATAGAGTAGAGAAGATGAGGATTTCCTGGACCTGAAGATAAAGGAAAAAGAAAGCCTACAGTTGTTTGTCCCCTGACTTCAGCTGCCGGCCCCCAGAGTGAGAAGACTGTGAACACAGGGATATTTGCCAACTCCAGAAATTCAGCTTATCTAGAGGTTGGTAATTGTCAGCATTAAGCCCGCTGAGAACCTATACCCTTGGTTTCAGAATGGGCCCAAGAATAACTACATTCAAGCATTACAATTCTTTCTATTATGAATACAACACCCTAGAGCAGGTTTCTAAAGGCCCTGACAACTTGAATTACTGTCTTTTCCTACTTGGCTGCTTGTGACTGAGTTTACAATGAAATGGCTTTAAACAATGTCACACCTCTTTAGCCACAGACACAGCTTGCAGGACCTCATTCACACCCCTGAGACAACACTTTAGAAAAAGGCACACTCTGCAGAAAGGAAAAGACTGGGGCATCTCCTCTCATGATGGCAGCGGACAATGGGACCTGTGACCTTCCTCAGTCATTTCTAGATGCCTGCATTCACTGAGCTGAGCTAGATAAGAGGACCTTTACGAATCTTTCCAAATTCCAAATCTATTTGGCAAACATTTACCGAGTTGAAACAATGCCACAGTCACTATGTTACATAGCTCCTAGCTGTATAATTTCTACTTTATTCCACTGGACACTAGAGTCCGATCATTTTCATGGGATTTTTAGCACTAACTGAGAGCTCGACTGAGCTCAATCAGCCCTGAGTTCTGCTTCATCATTAAATATTTGTGTGATTCCCCCCCCCCAATTACAACATCTGGGCTTGAGCTTCTTTGTTTAAAACACAAAACAAAACAAAACAAAACACAGAGAGATGAGTGCTATGCTGACAAATTATATCCTTGTGAAAGCATCTCCTCACCACCAGTCTTTTACACATTTAATTTTATTCATTGTAAAGGTGATGTACGTACAGAGGAGTTGCAGTTACATAAAGAAGTATGGATAGAGTGATTGCCGAGTTTGCACGAAGACCTGGGTTCCATTCTACACTACCACATATATAGAAAAAGTCGGAAGTGGTGCTGTGGCTCAAGTGGTAGAGTGCTACCTTTGAGGAAAGCCCAAGGACAGTGCTCAGACCCTGACTTCAAGCCCCAGGACTGGCAAAAAAAAATTGACTACATTTCTTCTCAAACAGTGTTACCCCCTCCAGTGTTTTCTCTCACTTTTCCTAACCCAGCTCCCCTTCTGCCAAGCTGTACAGCTCATTTCCAATATAGTATCTTCTAAGTATCCCTGTTGGATTAGTTCAGCCCTTTGTCCCTTGTTTCACCATTTTGTTATTTACCTTCCTTTCCCCAAATCAAATAAATGTATATACAAGGCACTGGGTACCAAAATATAAAACAGGACAACCGGGTGAAACAACAGGGGAAAACCAAAGGAGTAAAGAGAAAAAAGGAAATAATTTCATTAAAAAACCCTCTTGGTTCCATATTTTGCAGTTTATTCTACTAGCATTATGCTATATCATCATGTGTTCATAGCTATTGAGCTATTGTGATCATCTTCTAGGACTATATTAGTCATATAGGAATTGTTACAAATGAGGGAAACCATGGAACCTTTGTTTCTTTGTGTCTGGCTTACATCAATTAATATGATTTGTTTTCAAGTCTTTTCATTTCCTTACCATTGTGTATGTATACCACATCTTCTTGATCCATTCATCTACTGAGGGTTATCTGGGTTGGTTCCATACCTTAGCACTGGTAAGGAATGCTGCAGTGAACATGGTTGTGATGGTAGTTTTAGAATGGCTTTGTTTGTGGACATTTGGGTAAATGTCCAGAACTGAGATTGCTGGGTCATAGGGAAACTTGATGATTCGCCTTTTGAGGAACCTCCATGCTGCTTTCCTGAGTGATTGAACAAGTTTACACTCCCAGCAGCAGTGTAGTAGTGTTCCCTTTTGGCCATATCTCTGCCAACGTCTGTTATTAGATTTCTTGATAATGCAATAAACTTATAGATGGTTAGAGATGAAGAGGCAGGCAGTGAAAGGGTATAGGAGAAAGTGAAGAAGAGTGGGGAAAAAAGAAAAGAAATGGAAAGAGGGCCCCATTTTTTATTCTGGTGTCTGGCAATGAAAGAAAATAAAACTACTTTGGATCCTTTGAAATGGCTTTATCCACAGGCCTAATAGAATTTCCTCAGCCCAGATGAATGATCAGCAGGCCCTTGCTGGAAGTATATCTCCTGCAGAAACACAGATCTCTTTCCTCCCTTGGTATTCACCATACCATGCACCCATAAACTACATCCTTTCAACCTCCATGAGCTCAGTTTTGTGCATAGTCTACAGTCCTCTGTGATTTCAGCCCTCAGTATCTCAGAGCACTATGGCGGGAGAAGGAGATCCTGGAGATAAAGATATGAACTCTCTGGACCTACCTACCACACTCCATATCCTCTTCCTTCCCTGATCTAGTACTTACACATTGTTCTCATCTCTCCTCCTCCTTCTCTGATCTGCCCTTACTTCGAGTACTCACCTCCCTTCTCTCTGTGACAGATCACAGCCTAAGTTGTCTTCTTCCAGCGTTCCACACTTCCTTCTTGCCTCAGGGACTTTGCATTTTCTCTTCCTTTTTCTTAGAAACATTCCCCAACAGTTTGCCTATTACTTGTTTGCTTCCTTGCGACTGACTTTAGATCAAAACTTCAACATTTCCTGCTCAGAGACATTGTTTTTCCCAATAACCCATTTGTAATGATGTGTTTTCAATGAGAATTTGTATGACATTTATCTTTTAAATGTGCAACTTTATTATCTCTTCCCTGTTCATACTCAATCGAATGGTATAAGTAAAGTTTTACAAGCCCAAAGCTTATGAAAATGATGGGGATTTAGATGTCCAATAATGATTTCTTACACACACATAAAAGGAGAACTAATTGTCACAAAACTTCAAAGCACAGTTAGCTCAACAAAAGACAGATGTATCCAAACCAAAGCATCCTCAAAATAGAGCGGAAACATTCATAAGACTCTTACCAGGCTATGAAATAAAAAGATGGGGGCACCGCCAAGGGTGAGGGACGTGACAGATAACCCAGTGGCTCATCCACGTAGCCCTTGCCTGTCACATTAATATATCACATTTTATTGTTTAGATAATGTAGAGTCTTTGAAGGGTGTATTAATCAGGGTCCTTGTTTAAAATAGAAAATCAATGTAGCTCTCTTAAGAAGGAAAAGGATATTTATTATATTACAGCCCTCACCAAGCCTCTGAGAGGATCAGATATCTTGGGATTGATGCTGCACAGTGACTCCTAACGCAGACGGAGGCAGCCTTCCTCACACATCATGGACTTTTTCCAACAGAGCCATCACGGCCATCATGACCAATCTGGGTAAATGGCTCACAACTGGAATATGGAAATGTTATCATAACTGGACCAGGCAAGTGGCTACATTATGAAAAGGACTCTACCCTGTTGGATTTTGGGTTCCTGTGAAATTCTATCTCCAAGGACCCCTTGGCAGCGTCACACGTCTGGAGTGGATAGGAGAACTTGATAAGCTCTTTCTTTATGGCCTCAATCAACACTTGCATCTCAGGAACCGGAGTCATCTAGAAGAAAATAGTTGCCAATGTGGAAAGGATTCCGAGAAGGGATTTCTATGCTGGGCAGGAGACATGAACCAGGCATGCATGAAGCCCTGGGTTCGATAGCTCACTCCCACCACTCACCTTTTTCTCTACATTTCTTTACTCGACTAGAACTTTCTCTTTAAGAAGAAGTTGATTTCTTAGAATAGACACTTAGAATAGAATAGAGCTTAGATTATTTGTCAAAATAAATATTTACCTGTTTCCTGCCCTGCCCCCCCCTCCCCAGTATACAGGGCATTGGACAAATGTCTGCATTTCTACAATGAATCTCCACCTGTGAAGTGTTTGTATTCATGCTCTGGAAAAGATGATGATCACTTCCTCAGAGCAGAACAAGCCACTGGCCTAACACTTCTATGTGTGTTTTGCCTTCCTTGAAAGAGGAAGTGTATGAGTAAATCAAAGAGATGCAAGGGGGAAAGTTTATTTATCTAGTCTCAAGTCTTAGCAATATTCCACAACCCAGATGCTAACCAGTAGTCTCTTACTTTATACCACAGTTTTATCTACATGTTAATAGAGAGGTCCCAGTCCTGTGAAAATTTCTCCTTCAGATGAGATCTCTGTAGGAAGGAAGAGAATTAATGGGACATGGGCTCCAAAATCACCTAGAACCGTTAAAATTAAACAATTTTATTACCCTGTGCTAAAATTATTTTCCTGATAGTTTGATAGTATAATAATTATGTAGTATGTCATCATGGAAGGATTGGGTTAAAAGTACATTAGGGACTCTAAACTGTATTTATGTTTTTAAGTCTATAATTATTTAATTAATGAGGATGTCAAAATCATCACGACCTATTTTCTGAAGCTTTCGGGGAGATATTTTCACTAACTCCACAGGACAAATATCATAGACAAGATCAAAGAATTGTTGTCCACTTAAAATTTTCCATAAGCAAAGGAAAGAAGCCATGAAGGTAGACTTTATATCTGCACTCCACAAAGCTAAGTAATGCACTCAAAGTCATAATGAAGTATCTCTACTTGGATACAAACAGAGAGAGAGAGAGAGAGAGAGAGAGAGAGAGAGAGAGAGAGAGAGAGAGAGAGAGAGAGAGAGAGAGAGAGAGAGAGAGAGAGAGAGGGAGAGAGAGAGAGAGAGAATTCACCTCCCTTTGCATTCAGAAATATACTCTAATAAAAGTGTCCTTAGGAGTCCAAACAGGACCAAGCGAACTACTTCCCAGTCCTGCAACAGAACCACGGAGGCTCAGAACCCTGAGAGCATCTGGACTGGACAGCCATAGATGTTTTCTTTGATCAGAGTGATTTCAGAATTTTGTTTACAAGTTGTACAGCAGCCACATCTTGCTAAAAATAAACTGCGTGAAAGCTCATAGGTAGTAAATGTAAGAACTACAACCACAATTATGATTTGTGAGTGTGCCATAAACTTACACACATGATGGCTCCACAGAGGACTTGAAAAATGTGGAAGGAGAAGGCAGCCCTAGCAGACGTGAAAGAATCTTCAATGCACTAATTAAAACAGCCTCTCTTTGTGTATTGTGTATCTCTCTATGTCTGTCTCCTCTCTCTGTCTCTGTCTCTGTCTCCCTCTCTCTGTCTCTCTCTCTCTGTCTCTCTCTCTGTCTCTCTGTCTCTCTCTGTCTCTCTCTGTCTCTGTCTCTCTCTCTGTCTCTCTCTCTCTCTCTCTCTTTCTCTCTCTCTCTCTCTCTCACACACACACACACACACACACACACACACACACACCCCACACACATACCTTTTCTTCATTTCTTTAAGGATGTCCAAGGATGTGTAAGTGCATTACACAGGTAGTAGAAAGAACTTGCAATACTGTGAGATTTAAATTATCATCTAGTTTATAAATGGATTGCCTTCCAATATTGTCAGCATTGTAACATGGAAGAATAGACTGTGCCAGCGGGAAGTACTGGATTGCATTACTGAGTAAGGAAAGACAAGTGTTAGGAAATAAGAGGTGACAGCCTCCTCCATCACCTGTCAGCAAATCTAGAACAAACCTTTCACTGATTTCCTTTTACAGGACATTCTGGCAAAAACTCTGAAGGTCAATAAACTAATATACATGAAATGAATCCATAAGGAATAAAATATTTTTAAGTTTGGGCACCAAATTGTGGGTTCGTTTTCGTATTCCAGTCGTTTGCCAAGTGGCTTGTCACCCGTGCACTCACCCCAGAACACAACATAGGTGTCCCATCTCTTTTTACATGAGCCATTTTTCTAGGGTCCAAAGTGTTTTTTCCTTCTTTTACTCAGCACTTCATTCTGGTCTGTAACAGTTTCTCTCCTACTTTCTATTTTCTTGTTTTATTTCATATTTATATGATATTTTATAACTTTAATTTTATATAGAAGCTAAAATATGTAGTCTTTTTTTTGATAGGTCATGGGACTTGAACTCTAGGCCTGGGCACGGTCCCTGAGCTCTTCAGCTCAAGGCTACCACCTTTTTATTGAGCCACAGCACCACTTCCAGTTTTCTGGTGGATAATTGGAGATAAGAGTCTCAAGGACTTTAGTGCCCAGGCTGGCTTTGAACCATGATCCTCTGATCCCAGCCTCCTGAGTAGCTAGGATTATAGGCATGAGTAACAGTGCCCAGCTTGTATTTTTGAACAAAATAATGGAGCAAATAGACTTCTTGAGCAGGTCCAGCATGCTAAGTATCAACATAAACAACTCTAATATCCTAACTTATTAGCCCATCCTGTTTGATTTACAAGCCTGTTTTCTCCTTGAAGATAACACACAATTTAAAGGGAGGTAAATTGAAAACGTATTTCACCTTTGTTAATCTTTCCACTGAGGCATACCTTGGCATGACAGAGGTGTTGAGCATGTCCAGAGCTGACTCTCCTGTTCACTGTTGCATCCAGACAGCAACACGCTGTTTGTTTCATTGGGACTGGCCAGGCAGGGCCAATGACACAGGGGGTATGCTGAATGCAAATAGCCCTATGCCATGCAAGTATTTCGGAGCTAGCTGCCATCAAGCCCCCTTGTGAGCCTGGTACTGCTTTCACTGCCTTGGATGCATGATTTCCCTACACACTGATGCCTGATCTGTCAGGAAGTATGGTAACCAATCTGGTATTCTGATATTCAGAGGAGTTAGTAACCAACTGGCAGTTCTCCAAGTGTCTCAGAAAAAGCTCATCCCCAGGTCTGAGCTCTGTGTTTCTTTTTTGTGAAAATGCAAGTTCAAGAAGATTCTAGAGCCTTCTCCCCTTCATCACTGGAGATGTTGTTATTATTGTATTTAATGCAATATGATCTGTCTATCACACGTTCTTCTCATGGTAACCTCATTGATTTTCCTTCAGGAGAAAGCCTTGGATTTGGATTCCATGTCCAACAATGTGCTTGGTACTGGGAAATGCTGAAGAATTAGAACTCTATTATTTTTAGGAGGTTTGCAGGCTAATGGATGACACACAAAAAAATGTGAATGCAAAGGTTTTGTATTTACTGACAGTATCCCAGACAGGAGTGGGCATAAAAGCTATTAAATTAGCCGTCAATCCCTGGTGATCCTCTGATTACTTCTAGTCACCCAGCTCCCTCCCTCCATCTACTTTAGAAAAATTCATGACTTAATAACGCAGGAGGAAACATTACCTTTAGGTATAATTACGATTTTCCACAAATGACCTATGCAATTACACCAGAGTGGTGAGCAGCAGTTGAAGAAGGAAGTTGGAACAAGTGCACAGGGATGTAATGTTAGAAAATGATCCCTGTTTCAATTTTCCTTCTTATAACTACATAAAAATTACATTTGCTTCTGTCGCAGATGTGTGCAGTAAAAAGTGGGGGAAAACATTACATTATCCACTCTCATCTCTGAGAGGAAGGGAATACTTGCTGTTGATTCTTTTAATTTCTGTCTCTCTGTCTCCTTTCTGTATCTCTCCTCTGCCTCAGTCTCTGACTCTATCTTTGTCTCCATCTCTGTCTTTGTCTGTCTGTGTCCTGTCTGCCTGTCTGCCTGCCTGTCTCTCTCTCTCTCTCTCTCTCTCTCTCTCTCTCTCTCTCTCTCTCTCTCTCTCTCTCTCTCTCTCTCTCTCTCTGTCTCTCTCTCTCACACACACACACACACACACACACACACACACACACTTGCATAGGCTTTCTGGGGGCTTCATTAAGTTGAATGACTCAAACTAATAGGAGCAATAATAAGAGAGGAATGACAGACACCACTATTTCTCATTGGTAGCATTCAAGTTACTGCCATGGTGCTAGAATGCAAAGTGACAGAGGCAATTGAAGCAGTGATAATTGAGCCAGGAGACAGTGTTAGTGTTACAATAGATCATCAAAGTTCAGTTTAAATTAAAAAAAAAAGGATGATGGTAAACTTGCAGGGGAGAGTGGGCTATTTGGATGGGATTGGAATGAATGAGATAAAATTGGCATGGGTATATAGCACTGAGGTAGATTATCATGTGAATATGAATGTTTTTGCAAAATAATTGACAAAATGGTCCTCTGGCAGTAGGGAACGTAGTCAAATCAAAGCAGTTTTCACTGGCTGGCCGGGGTAAGATTCTCTGATTTCAGTACCTTCGTCTCACAGTTTTTTGGCCTTAGCCGCCTAACTCCTAGGGGCAGACAGCTGCGTTCTCCTCCCTTACCAGAATTTAGACTCTGCGCTGCAAGTGCTCTGGTGTTTTTACTCTTGTTTTCATTCTTGGCTTTGTTTCTGCAGCAGCTCAGCCACAGATCCTAGTTCCCACCAGGAGACTGTCTGTGGAATCTAAGACCAAAACACAGCCTGCTTCCTAGGCCTTTACTCATTCGCACTGTGGTCATTCATTTAACTACTGGAAGAAGGAGAGTTTTCTTTTAGTTTGGAAATACAAAAGCGAAGCATCTACTGTCCTCTGCACTGAGAGGTTTGATTAACCAATCAAACCTCCAGTAGCTCCCTCATCACAATAACTGGCCCTTTACTAGCACCTATCATATTCATGAACCCAGATCTCTTGCTTTAAAAGCTATTTTAGCAGAGTCCAGACCTGTGTGTCTCTGTGGATCTCCCTGATGCTTGCCATTTCTCTTTCACATGTAGTTCCATTTGGGGAAAAGAAAGACAGAAGCTGTTTTATCATTTCCCTCCTGCTTTACTCAGGGATGTATGATATAGTGTGTGTATATATATATAATAATAATAATAATTCTAAGTTCAGTATTTCTGGATTTCACTGTTGCTTTCATTTCCTTTCCAGGTGACCCATCCCTCACCAAGCCACAAACCTAATTTTATTTCAGGCTGGTGAAGATTCAGAAAATTAGTGTGTTCAGTAGCAATCTCTGTTTTAGCATATTGCAGAAGTTACTTCCTGTGTAAGGCTGAGTGGTATGTCATGATCTGACATTGTGAATGGTGATGCAGCAAACCCTTGCTTACAATACTTCAGAGAACAGAGCCAGAAATTTAAATTCTAGATTTCACTCTGTCTTAATTTTTCAAAGAGCATCCACATTACTTCCCATAGATGCGAAGATCGCTTACAGCCTCACAAATAGATCAAAGAAGTTCTGATTTCGGCACCTCACCATTAATGATTGTTCCCTCATTCATTTTTTGATTGTGTTATCTTTAAGTAGTTTGATAAAGGAGTTCCCATCTCCCTTTAACAAAACAGTTTGAGTTTTGAGTTTCAGAGCATTTCCTTTTCATTGTATTTTATTATCAGGATGATGTACAAAGGGGCTATAGTTTCATTCATCAGGTAATGGGTCCTTTCTGTTGGTACTCAGATTTGAACTCAGAGCCTCTTTGCTGCAGTTGCTTGCTTGTCTGGTGCTATGTGACTTAAGCTATATCTCTGACCCAGCTTTTTGCTGATTATTTTGGAGAGTGGATCGTCATAGACTTTTCTGAACAAGCTGGCTATGAATTGCAATCCTCTGGATCTTGATCTTTTGATACCTAGGATTACAAATGTGAGCCACTGGCACCTGGCTCATAGTTATTTTGGTTTGCTTTATGTATTGTTGGTGTTCAGTTTTATTTTGATTTGTGGTGCTAGTATTTGAAGTCAAAAGTCTTGAATTTCTTCTGCATCGTACCCATCACTTTGCCTATGTGCCAGCCTCTTTTTGTATGAGTTATCTCACGCGTACCCTCCTCCTATTTATATTTTCCATGTAACTGGTATGACAGGCATGCATTTTCCCATTCCACAAACTATTTCTTAGCTTCCCTCAGATCACAATCCTCTGTTTCTACCATCTGAGAAACCAGGGTTAACAGGTATGGCTCCCCATTCTTGGGTTGTTTCCTATTTTTTTATAGCAGATATCCTAATTCATGTGAGGTAATAATCTCATTATTTTTTTATTGTTTTCCACTGATGATTAGTGAGCTTGAGTATCTTGTCAGGTGTTTATTGGCCACCATTACCTAAATATGTCTTTTGGGGTTCCTTACTACATTTATACCTTTAGGCAAAGATGAGTTCATAAACACACATTGTCATTAGCAAAACATCTTCTGACAGAATTATAAATATGGCTACATCATAAAAATTAAAACAGTTTTTGAGACAAGTATTTGTTGAGCCCTCTGAGCATGGTTTACAAATGACTCTTTGGTCCCTTTTTGGTTATTGAGGTAGGTATAATTATTAATCATCTCATAATCAATGCTGTAAGCTCTAGGGCGATTAAATTATCCATCCTAGATTGTACTTGACGTTGCCTGTATCAAAATGTAGGCAGATATGTTTATAGTCTTCAATATATGAGTAATATGAACTTCTGCTTCCTGAAACCTTGTGTGGCTACATTTGAACATGTGTGCATGTTTGTTCATATTCCATGTTTATGTGTGTATGTGGTGCTGCCTGTTACAAAGCAGCTTGCTAAAATATAATTAGTATTTAGTTTCGAACAATGAGCTTTTGTGTTTAACAAATTCAAAGCTATTCAGTTACATCAATGGAGTGTCAACTTAGTTACATTTTTAACTTCTAAACTCCTATTTTCTTAGGCGAGATGAGAATAGTTTTTTGATGTTTCACGACATCTATTGGTTGCCCACTCTGATTGAGAAAAGCAGACTACTTAATTAAATCTTCTTACATCTCAGAAACACTGACATTTTCTGTTTTCTCACATGGATGCCCCATGTTGTCTGTGGAATCACTCACCTCTCAGACCCTAAATGTCTATGACCAACACCCTATTATGAATAATAGCAATATAAAGAATACTTTGCTATGTGTCCCCTGGGTAAAATCATTCCAGGTTGAAAGTCATTTCATTAAAAAATCACTTTTAAAGCCATCTTGACAGATTATTTTCTTGTTTGTCCAAGGTTTTATTGCATTTGCTCTTTAGTGTTCATAGTTAACTCTAGGTCTTCATGAATACCAGGCAAGAACTCTCTCTCTTTCATAGCCCTATTTTTCAAATTATTTTTGTTACCCTTTCTGTCTTCTGGACTTATAGTGAGGTGCATCATGCTTCACAAAAATTGGGAGAAAGCAAAAAGAGAAATCACTGTCAGAATGGAGAATCCATAGTGCTAAGAATGATGTCATGGTGCTAAGAAGATAAAGAGGAATGAAACATGTTTATTTGAAATAGGAAAGGGAAGCAGGGAGGACAACAAGATGATTGGGAGGGGATAGGGGACGGAAATGGGGAGAAACATAAAAAGGGGTATCAATGTGTGAAAAGTAATGCACCTACTATCTGGCGAATGTAACTGTAACCCCTCTATAACATTACCTCGATAATAAAAAATAAAATGGAAAAACAGGGAGGAAAGAGTCAAAGTCATAATAACAGAATGGCTCTTTTTCTTTTATAAAGCTTAAAATGGTTAAAAAATCAAGCAGAAAATTCTCGAAGAATCTCATGCAGGTAGGCTTACTTTGCCTTCCAGAACATCCCATCGGAGAGTGTTAAGGACATTGTTGGTCTTCATTCCTGATGAAACAAGAGCAGCACACTGCTGGAAGCAGATGTGGAGCAGCCAAGGAGAGCATGGCCTGTGGGCAGAAATTTCCCTACAAGTCTAGACTTGGCATCTGTGGAACCAGTGATCATCCAAATTGTTCCAGGGATGGGACAAACCTCCTTTGCTTTGTGATGCTGGGGAGAGAACCTAGGGAAAGCTGCATGCTAGGCAAGCACTCATCCGCTGTAGAATTGCTGAGGAATCATGGATAACTAAACAGGTCCAAGTCAGCCTGGGTAGGTTCCAGTGATGAGGCCTGTGGGGTGGAGATTATATTGAGAATGACCGACTATGTTAGCAGATACCAAAAGCAAGACCTGAGCAATCGTGAGTTCATAAGAACCCAGTGGACCAGCGCCTGCACCTGCAGTCAACCCGTCCAGTGAGGGCCTGAGCTGTTCCCTGTACCTACCCAGGAGAGATTACTGAGAACTGGACAGGCGACTAGCAGGAAGAAAATACATTCTTAATGACACAGATTTATTCTAAAGAGACTTTTTGCCAATCCTGGGACTTGAACTCAGGGCCTGAGTACTGCCCTTAGGCTTTCTCAAGAATAGAGCCCTACCACTTAAGCCACAGCACCACTTCCAGCTTTTTCTATGTACGTGGTATGGAGGAATCCAACATGGGTCTTCATGCATGTTAGGAAAGCACTCTAACAGTAGGCCAAACTCTGGCTGGGAAATCATTTTTAATCAGAAAAGACTGAGCCCCTTTTTTTCTGTCATCAACTTCCAGAATAAATCTGGATCAACACTTTAAATGAAAATTGTCCTTTCCTATTATATGGATGGAATCCAAGAAGATGAGTGCCTGGAGAACAGCAATGGAAATTCATCAGGGACCCTGTAATAGTGAGGAATGAGACTTAGTCTGTGGAAGAATAGCTGACTGGCATTTTAACTGAGTTTTAGGTAGGATAAGATTTCTTCCAACTGTTGATTCCCATCAGAGCTCAGGAGATAAGAACAAGGGTGCATCGGGGCATCACCAGAGCGTTTGTAGTCTTTGTGAGCTGGGGATCCAGCCACAAATGAGGCATGCTGTCCACACTCAGAATGCACTTAGCAGAGTGCAATGGTATTGCCGTATGGAAACCTATTCAAGTCATTATGGGTAAGTACTGTAAAAGAAAGTAATGGTTCTCTAATCCCAGGGGCCAGGCTCCCTGAGGAAATGTCATTTTGATTGAGACCCTAAAGGATGAAAATTGGCAAGCCAGATAAAGGAAGTTTGTGCAAATACTCTGAAGCAGAAAAGTGGAGAGCTTATGCAATGGTCTACATATTTTTACCTCCCAATTTATATGTCTTAATTCTATACCCCAGGGTAATGGCTGGAGGCAGGGAGTATGTGTACAGGAGAGTCCAGAGAGACCTCTTTTCTCTTTCATTATCTACAGACTGAATCCTCCACTATCGTGCCCTTGAACTTCCTCCAGAAAGGTGAGGATTATGTTCTTTCTAAGTCACCCAGCTTGTGATATTTTATTATTACAGAACAGATGGACCAAGACAGGCTGTCGACAGGAGACGCTTTCCTGGTGATATTTTTTTTCCTTTAGCAGAACCCTCTGGCTTCGGGAAGGTACCAGGCACTAACGTGAAGCTGCAGTGTGGCTCCACTGGATGGTGTTGGTTAGGCTCCAGTGGGGCTGTGGAGCTATGGGCAAAAGAGAGCTGGGGTGGCACCCATGAGTTGGGATCATTGTGAGTACCTGGGGTGTTGGCACCCTAGGGAAAATGACAACAGGAGAAAGAAGAATACAGCAAGAAGTCCAGAGACACGGGCATGTGTCATCTACTACACACCATCTTCCTGCCTCCTATGGAAGGAGGGAAAGCAATGAGGATTCCCCCTCTGGGTGAAAATTTTGGATTTAAGAAAGAAATAGTCAACAGTGCAAGAAGCACAAATTTCGAGAAACTGTTTCTACAGACACAAATGGAATTTATAGCTAGTATGCTTCTGTTCAGAAGGAGAGAAATCCTTACCTATGTCAACTAAATGGGTATATATTTGAAATTTTACTCAAACAACAACTATGATCTTACATTTAGATAAATTATTATTACATGTTACATCTTAAATATTATATGCTAATTGTATGCCATAAGATGTGCTAATTCTCTCATTGGAATCATTAGGGATTAAAGTTACCAAATAGTTTCCTTTGAAATATCAAGGGACCATTTCTAATTCTGATATTAGAATTCAAATTTACTAGGTCTTAGCATCTGACTTAATAGAATGCTTGGGAAATTGAGACACATATTTCCAAGATTCAGGATGCTGAGATCTAAGTATCATGCTTCAAAGCCTGCTCAAGCTGGAAAGACTGTGAGATTCTTATCTTCAGTTGACCATCAAAAAAAATCCAGAAGTTAAGCTGTGTTTCAAGTGGTAGAGTACCCGCCTTGAGCAAAAACATTTCAACAGCACCCAGCTCCAGAGTACAAACCCCGGGAATACCACCAAATTATTTTTTAATGGAAGAAAATAAAAGTATTTAAAAGAAACATTTCTGCAGATACATTGTGCTACAAATCTCAAATCTTGACTCTTTTACTCTTTAAAGACTGGTGCTATGACAAAATGTTATACCATGGAAATGGAGAGGCTCAGATTCTGGTACACACTAATCTTGACATCACTTAATATCACTATTGAGGAACATGGCAGAAGAGAAGCCTTAACAATGTGATTATAAGCAAGCCCTGCTGATGGGGACAAGAGCTCTATCCAGTTATCCATCACACCCATTGCCCAACACCCATCACTTTTCAGCAAGGACTGATTAATCAATCCCAGGTCAAAGAGGAGAAACATTTTCTAGTTGTACTTCTTCCAGGAAACACAACCTCAGTAAACACAGAGATAGTGCAGAAAAAGTGTGTGCGGCACTAGTGCTAAATAAATTTAAATATTAAACTTTCTTCTCTAGAAGGCATTACTCTGGTCTTTCAGAAGAAGAAACCTGCACTCTGAGAGCACAGCTCATTTTTCTTGTTATTTAACCCTCCTCCTTTAAAAGAAAACAATTCCTTCTCTCATGATGACTGTAATTTTCCAATCACTTTCATTCTCAACTATCCATAGTGTGTGCATGACAAATATTTCACTTGAGGAAAATGAAGCTGAGTGATTGCTTTTTCCAAGTTTATATATCTAAGGACAAGTAGGACAGATATTCAAATCAAATTTATATGTCTCGAATCCATTATTTATATGATGTTACAACTAGGCTTTTAGTCTCAGAAAAACTTCTAATTAAAGTGGACATGTCTGGTGGACTGGTAAAAAATTCACTTTTTTTGGGGGGGGGGGCGGTAGTCCTAGCATTTGAATTTAGGCCCTTGCACTTGTCAGGTAATCTGCTGTGTGAGTTTTAGCTCTTCTGTGTTCATTGTGTTTGAAATGGAATCTCACATCTCTTCCCAGGCCAAGCTGGATTGTAATCCTCCTATCTATACTTCTCATAAGCAGGATGTGTATTTGTTATTGAGATGGAGTCTTATTTTTTCCAGCACTGGTCTCAAACATTGACTTTCTTGATTTGTACTTCTGAGTATGTGGAATTACAGGTGTGAGCCACTGTACCCAGCCAAAATTGATGAAAGTGAAGTCATGAGCTTCTATGCCCGAGGACAGGGCGAGGGTCCTCGACTGCACCATTTCATCGTCTAGAATGATGTCAGATGATGTCAGATGATGGATGCTGTGTCTGAGTGAATCTGAAATCACATAAAGTTGGCATTATAAGCAATGCCCAAAATAAAGATGTAACCCCAGTCACTGATGATGACAACTCCATAATTTTTATCATGGTCTCCCAGCAAGACGCCCAAAGCCAGTCATTATTCACTGTCCTGATGTGTCAAAGGTGAACATAATTGTGCTTCTGACCTCTGAAATCATATCAAGGCTGCTCAGAGAGAGGCTGCTCTGTCTTCTAGAAATACTGATCAAGCTTTAGCTCTTTCTTATTAGGTAGAAATTCAAGTCTCAGAGTTGCTTTTAGCAATGCTTAAAAATTTAGAAAATAAACACTAAAAATGATGTTCATAATCAAAATTATGTCTTTATAATAGGTCCAAAGTACTAATAATCAGTAAGAATTAAGAGAACATTCAAAATATATTCTATATCTTAAAATGCACTTTAGGATATCATAGAAATGTTTGAGGGATCAGAATGTCTCATTTACTTGTTCAAGGTTGAATACATTTTAAAGAGAATTGATAAGATTTAAGGCTGACTTCTAAGCTCCCATGTTCACTGCCTTGTCATCTTGCCTCTCAGAACAATTGACACATGTCAAAAAGAATGAGCACATCTGTCTTTGGGTAGGGAAGGATAGAAAGAATGGTTGGTGTTTACATGAGGCAAGATCAAGGCATTACGTGAAGGAACACAGACAATGAATTGCTCTGTGAAAGCATTTTTGGCTTCAATTAATTGGTTAAGTTTGAACACCACTTTCCTTCCCTTCTTTTCTTTTTCTTTTAAATCATGAGTCTCTTCTATGAACAGATCTATAGATATTTAGGGAAAGTGTGTCCTGGCGGGGGGAGAGGGAAGGCTATCCATATGCAGAAAAGGCGACACAAGTTGCTTTGTCAAGCTCCTGTGGATTTCCTGAAGGTAAATGCAACCTGGCACAACTGTTCTTGGTAATTGGGCAATAAACACTTCCAAAAATCATGGCCATGCATGGGAAATTTCTAACTTAAATCCTCACAGACCAAGAGCCAAAATTCCAGTGCCAAGCTCAGAGATGGCAGATGTTTGGCTCACTGAAGGTGCTGGCTGAGGAGAATGCAAGTTCTGGTGACAAAACACCTGCTGAGAACTAAAATGTAGGTGGTATTTGGTTTGGATTGTCCAAGAAGCCTATCCAAAGAGAACTTGGGAGCGAGCAGTCTGTATTTATTGGGAGGATCGGAGATGACTGGAGGAATCACTGCTGGAGAACTGAAGGGGACAGTGAAAAGGATCAGGGGTCCTGATGGAATACCTGGGTCCAAGTATAGTAAAGAAATGTTACCTCTGGTGTAAACATGTTTTGGTATTATCCAAAGGACCGATGGGGTCGCGGTACTGGTGTTTGTGTGACTACCTATTCTTATCCATCCACAGTTGAAGATATAGCTCAAAGGCAATAATGGGCCAAAACAAGAGGCTGGCCCCTGCTCTCTGGGCCAAAGAAAGTCCCAACAGGGATGAGATGTAACGTCTGAGTTTGGAGGTATTTACGTGGTCAGCATGAGGGAAGGTGTGAGGAGAAGCTGTTACCATGAAGACCAGTGAGCCTCATGCCATTATTTCATTTACTCAACAGAGTGGCATATGGCAAACACATGCAGATGAAAAAGACCTGAGTTTGCATCCCATGCTGGCCCTAATAAGTTGTCAGATAATTTATTTTTCACAAAACCATATTTACATGGTGCTATGTAGTCCTTTAATAAATCCAGAGTCAAGAACATGATCACAATCGACTCTACAAAGAAAGGATCTCATAGTACATTAGTACTTAAGCTCAAAAGAGGAACTGAGCACTCATTGAATTAAAAAATGCTATACTCACTCAAAAAAAAACCCCATGCTTTCTTATTAGTAGTTCATTTATATATTCCCATTAAGAAACATGAAAGAAAAGCAGGTCCATGCCAGCTTGTAGTGGAGGTGAGAAATGGTACTTTTCAGCTACATTATACAACTCTTACCACATAATGAACACTTACAATATATTACCTAGAATTGACTCATTTTTGTCTGTGATTCTATATATATACTGGAAGGAAATGTTTCTATTGAGATGATCTATGTTGCAAGAGCCATCCCTGACTGTGGGAATATGCAGGTACCTTCTAAGTTCTTCTACTGCTCTTCTGTAAAGATTAGATAGGCTAGAACCATTGGATAGGAGAGCAAGTGCCAAAACTTTCAGAAGAAATAGAGAATTTTTTCCAGCAGAGACCACTAGGGGAAAATCTCATGGAGATTTATCCACGTTTTGCAAATAGGAAAAAATGTGTTTATAACCTGAAAAATAGTCTCCTCTGTTGTGATTGTTGAATTCCAGGTACGACCCATAGCCTAAAACTCAATAAAATGCATGCTAACTAAATGTCTGTGGAAAGCACACACAGAATACACAGAAATAATAAGTTAAATGCAAAAGGGGAAGCAATAAACAGACATAGAAACAAAGGAGACAGAAGAGTTACCAGTGCCAAGTAGATAACTGGATAATTCAGTTCAACTGTAACTCACAATTTTATAAATAAGGAATGAGAAGCCTGGATAAGTATTTGAAGCCACTGCAGCAAAAAGTTTTGAGCCTCAGTTCAATGTCTTTGGATTTTATTGCATAAACAATATGAAAGCATTGGGAGAGCTGAAAATTAACTGATCGACTGGTGCTTTGGGGAGTTAAATCTGGCAAAACATAGAAGAAATGATGAGATTAAAGAAGCAGCAGGAAGGGAAACAGGTAAGAGACAGTCCTAACGGTCCAGGCCTGGGTGCATGCTGTAATTGATGTTCATATGGTTAGCTCCAAATTATCACAAGCAATGACTGATGCAAGCTGACTCTTGCTGACATCAAGGACAGAGGAGGTAGGAGCATTCATCTTTGGCTATAATCCCCACACAGGACAACCTGTGAATAAAGCAATCTGTTCACCCATATGGACCCACACATTTTATAAATGTGAGTAAATTTATTCGCAACTTGGGTTTCATATAATTAAATTTAACAGAGATTCATCACTGAAATTACACCTATGGCAAGTTCCCAGTTGTGAAAGAGTGTTGACTAATTAACCAGATAAAAGCACGTGTACAATGCAACCTATAACTATAGTAGCAACTGATTTTGCAGCCAAATGTATTTAACTGGTCTATTTTCACATGATATATCAAATGAATAAAAGGATTATAATCATTAATAAAGCACCATTGATTAGCAGTCAATAAACTATGACAATAAAAAGTCAATATATTCTGTCTTTATTAAATAATGTTTCTAAGGCATAAATCTATACTGTTTTAGAGATAAATATTCCTCTTTTTCTAAATAAATTTGTGATTATCAGCTTAAAGTAGCCCATTGGAAATATATGTCTTTGATAGTATTTTAACAAGTGAATGGATTAATGCCAGGATGTATATTTGTAGAAAATTTGAAAGGAATATTCTAGGTTTCTGTAGAAGAAAATACACAAATCACAAAGTTTTTCTTTTAAAAGATTTAGTCTATTGAAATATTTTATTTGAATATATTAACAAAGGCTAGTAAAATGACTGATGAATAAATGTAATGCTGTTAATGCTGTTACATACAAAGAGCTGTGACAATTAGCATTAATTGTAAATTATTATTTTCTATAGTAATAGAATATGAAGCTCAAATCCAAAGGTTCTTATGTCAAAACTCAAGCATTTCACCGTTATACAAATTGCTTCTAGCTGGCATTGACTTATTAAAAAATGTCTACCTTCTTCCTGTAGTAGAAAAACTAGGACAACAGTAACAACAGAATAGTGCTCTATTTGTTTTACTGCTGACTGTTGTCTGATAGCAGAAAATCACAGGTTGCAGCATCAGAAGACATCTTTTCTGCTCTAGTTTCCCTGTCAATTGACTGTGTGACCTCACAGAAATATGTTAACCTCTCTGAGGTGCGGCTCTAAAATTGAGAAAATATTCCCAGAATTGCTGCACCTGGAACTGGTGAAAAAGATCAAGAAGTGTACAGGAAATCACAGTGTGAGCTGTAATCCCTAGTGAGGTGTAAATGACTATGATTTCTGCTTGGTTTCTCACTCTGTAAAGCCAGCCTGCTTCTAGTTACAGTCTCTCCAGTCTATAGCTAGCAGGAAACTAACAACATTTACTACGAAGGACTATCATAAATATTAGAAGTAACCTGCCTTTTATTACCAAGCAATTAAAATTTATCATTCGCATAGGCTGAAAAGAAAACCTTCTCAACCCAACCAGACTCAGGGAGGTAGGCCACTAAGACTCTTCCAAACATGCCCAATTCAACAGGAGCACAGCTTGTGACACAGAAACACAGTACCTAATGGTCATCCTGAAGAATAATCATTTATTTATGTATTTATTTTGTCATAAGGCTTGGACTCAGGGTCTGGGTACTATCCTTGAGCATTTTTGCTCTAGGCTAGGGCTCTACCACTTGAAGCCACAGGTCCACTTCCTGTTTTCTGGAGTTAGTGAGTGGGTCACTCCTGCCCAGACTGGCTTCCAGTCAACATCATCGGAACTCAGCCTCTGAGTAGGTAGCCTCAGAGGCAGGAGCCACACACCACTGCACCTACTGAGAATAATTTCTTAAAGGAAGTTTTTTCTGAAGCCTCAGATATCACCTCTTTCATTGTTCAGGCTACAGATAGCCAATCCCTACATGTCACTCAGAAACAAGGCAAAGGGGAGACCTTACAAAGCTGCAGAGCCTCAGCAGGTTCTTCTCTAGCCACAGAATCTTACACCCAAGGGAAGATGTCAGACGCACCCATCCCTAGAGTGCTTCCGTGGGTGAACTGCTCCTTTGAAGTCTTTTGGGCTTCTCCATGCTGACTTTTCTGAACAAGTCTTCTGCTGTTCACAACCTCCTGACTCACTGACAGGCCTCTAATTGTAACAAACAACCACCTACATGTTGGACAGAACTCTGTACCATTCATTGATGTTAGAGTTGCTAACTGCAGAACCTCCACCAGAGTATAGACATTCTTCTGCAGAGAAGGCCTCACTTCCATCATTTCAAATATAACTGGAAATATGTCTGGGGACACCAAGTTAAAGGAGGAAGTGCTTTGCGGTCTTCATAGCTTTGGCACACAATTGTCCCTTGTCATCAATTCCTTTCATCACTCTGACAGGCAGGAAATGAACTGAGTACTATGTCCTGGCCTGGCTTGACTTAATTCCAAAAAGACCGAGTGAATACCAAATGGCTTTACTCTAACTACCAGCCCAAATCCTGTTTCCAAAAGTGGAAATGGTTTGACCTCACAAAACCGCCATTTATAACTCTTAAATCTTATTTAAACAATTAAACATTTCTCTCTGATCTCTAATTGAAACACACAAATTCTTATTTCTGGCTTTGACATGGTTTTCATAGGAACATTGCAAACTTTTCAGGTTATCTCTCCTCATTGCAAAGTGTATAATTTATTTTCTCAGCAATAGCACACATGTAGCCTGCGGAAGATGAAAATTGCTCATTTTGGCATTGCCAAGAAAAGAGAGAAGAAAAAGTTTTGTACTGAAAGAAAACGTCCCTCTTCACATTCTTAAAAGGGAACTTCACATTTCCCACAGCATTCTTCTGATAAATTATTGCTGTCAGGGCATTTCAACACAGTTAAATTTGGTGTTCCATCATCACTGTATAAATAGTCCCTCTTTAAAAAATGAGATTTTTAATTTATTTCCCTTTATTGTTTAAACTAGCAACTTGCATTGACTGCCTCAATCTATGCCTTTGGAAAAAGTTACAGTGTAATCTTATTCTTGAGTTTATGTTCAAAGACAGTTCAGGTTTTAAAATTAGGGCCAGCATTTATAGCTTTAGAAAGGATGTACATCGTTATCTAATTGAACTTAGAGGAAAGATATCTTCAAGGCTATTTGGAGAAACCTTGAGTGTGTACAGAGTACAAATGCAACTATTACAGTGGTCAGCACTTGTTTAAATAAAACATCCTCATGTTTGTTTTCCCTTATTCCATTTACTTGTTCCCTTGTCATCACAATAAATCTTCCCAAAGCATCCCATGACCCTGAAACAATATTTTACTCCGAACATGGGTATTTTATGTATGTTTATAGTTTTCCACAGCACTCTTTCCTGTTCCTGAGTACTCTTTTCATTTTGCACTAATATCTCCAGGGATGTGAACTTCTCAGGGATTTAGCAGCTTGATATGTCACACAGCGCCTAGAACATTGCTTGACACTAAATAGGTCACGATATTGATGAGTAAATAACTTTCTGATAATGGGGCACTGGAGGAGGAAATATGAGTGTATTAAACAAGAGCCCACAGGTCTCATCATGAGCAAGACATGGGGCATCTTCCTAAGAAGAGAGGAAGACAGAAGAGGGCAGAGAAGAGTTGTCACTCAGACTGAGGACTTGTGAAAGAGAGTAGACCAGAAGTCATCGATTTTCTAGTGTTACCCCCTGCATTCATTTTTAGGTCTTTCTTTAGTGGTTTTAATTAATTTTTCTTTTATTTTCTCAATCAATACACAAAGGCATCCAAGTTGGCCATAGTAACAGCAACAGGGTGTTTTGTACACACATATATTATCTAACTATTTTTAGTTACTGATGTTTACTTATGAGATTTGTTTAATTTATTTGAAACAGGGGCTTGTTTTATGGTTTAGGCTGGCTTTGAACTCAGCAGGCGACACCTACCAAAGACTGGCATTACATACCAACACCACTCAGTATATCTTTTTTCATATAATTTTTATTGTAATTAATAGAAGGGTTACATTATATTCACCAAAGAGAAGGTACATTACTTCACAAACATTGATACCCTTTCTCATGTTTTGGTCCTGCTTTCCCTCCCTCCACCCCCATCCCTCATTTTGTTTTCCCCCCTTCCCTATCCTATTTCAAATAACCAGATAAACATATATAAAATATATCAGATAACAAGATAAAATGTTGTAACCACATGAGATAACCAAGGGACAGCAAAAGAGATGAGAGATAGCATAATACATTAAAGACAACAATCACTCATTATATGGGTTTTGTTTCCTTATCCTGGAGGTCCTTTCATTTAGTGTCATACTATATGGCCTTATGTATCTAGGTTTTGTTCTATTGTAAATCTCTGCTTGGAGAGCCCAAGGTTTCTACTGATTATGACAAATGAGGGAAACCATTGAGCCTATGTTCCTTTGAGTCTGGCTTACTTCACTTAATATGATTTTTTCTAAGTCTTTCCATTCCCTTACAAATGGGGCAATGTTCTTTCTGACAGCAGCATAGAATTCTATTGTGTATAAATACCACATCTTGTTGGTCCAGTCATCAACTGAGGGACATCTGGGTTAGTTCCATATCTTCACTATGGTAAATAGTGCTGCAGTGAACACCGTTGTGCTAGTGGATTTAGTATGTCTTCATTTCTGGATAAACCACTAGGTATATCTTGCGTCAGGCATCAATCAGACTAGAAATGTTTATTTGATCATTTCCCTATCCTCTGCTGAAACATTCAAACTTTTTTCTTCTGCTTTGTCTGTTGCTGAATTTCTGAGACGGTAAAAAAGAATATTTTAGATGACACTGAGTCAGCTGTTATGACCCAACCATGTGTACCCATGTGTACCCAGGTAGGCCACTGACTGTGCATGTGGGAGGTGAGTATCTCCTCCCACCGAGACTGAACATACTGAGAGAATAATTTGTTCTAACTGATAATTATTTCTGTAATAGATTCTTACAGAAACTTTAAAAGGTAGTAAGAACTTTTTAAAATGGAAAGTCTCTGGTGTCAAATGTGGCTGGTATACATGCTGTTCTGAGGAGAGACAGTCATAGGATCAAAGGGAGAAATAGAGATGGGGGAAAGAATGACAAGAAGAAAGTGAAAGAAAATTAAATATTTTAATAGATACAAGATTGGTTGGAAAATGTTAGGAAATAACGGGAAGGATAAAGTAATCAAATATCTTTTTTGTTTGTTTGTTTGTTTTTGTTTGTTTTTTTTTGCCAGTCCTGGGCTTGAGCTCAGGGCCTGAGCACTGTCCTTGGACTTTCTCAAGGCTAGAGCTCTACCACTTGAGCCTCAGCACCACTTCTGGCTTTTTTTTCTATATGTGGTACCGAGGAATCGAACCCGGGTCTTCATGCATGCTAGGCAAGCACTTTAACCACTAGGCCAAACTCCCGGCCCCGTAATCAAATATCTTATTGAAACATTTTGGTACTTTGCAGGGGTTATAGTTTCAATAGAAAGAGAAGCACAAAATTAAAAGATGGATATTTAGCAATGTTTATTTAATTAAACATAATATAAAAATATTTAGAGTTTCCAGTCTAGACAGAAGCTGGAAGATTGGAAACACATTACCAAATTCCACTTTCTCTACATCCCTAAAATAAATGTCCAGGTATATGGCTATCAGGAAAGTCCAGCAAGTTAATAATCCAGGTACACAGTAACTAGAAGAAGTTTTAAAAATGCAAAATTTAAGTTGATATAAAGAACAAAAGGAAGACTATAAGTGACGTATGAAATCAGGAATGAATTTGGTCCAACTCAGTGTTTTGTTTTTTTTGTTTCTGGCAAGATCCATGTACACGAGCGATTCAGCAAAGAAATAAGTATGTGTTGACAGGTCCATCCTGCCCAACCACCTCAGGAAGCCACGCAAGGTCTGCATTTCTCTGCCCTGGGTAAAAGCTGGGAAAGGAGTGAGGAGGCTGGGTATATTGCTCTATCACCAGTTACAACCTTGTTAATAGCATACTGCCTAATCCAGCATGAATTCATAAATGCCACTGTCCACGGGAGACTTTTGCCAACATTGGCTTATCAAAATTTCCCCACAGCTAATTCCGATCAGATAAAACCACTGAGGGGATTGGATCTCTGTCCTAAAACCAAGGGCAGCTATGAAAGTGAGCAATCTGGCTGACTACAACCCTAAACCCACAGCCCCAAGTGGCAAGTGTACAAATAACAAAAGCTTTCTCCTCACTTTGTACAGGAAACATCCAGCCAGGGGCTTAATCAGGGGAGGGAACCCAAGCCAAATCTGCTTGTAATTATTTTATTCAGGCAAAGGGGCAGAATTCCAGAGTCACAGGGAATGCATACTACTTGGTCTTAACCAATCCCATTATTTAAAAGTCAAAATACAGGCTGGTGTTGGAGAAGGTAATTGTTTCACTATCTATCTGCCCTTAGAAACTAGCATTGTTTTAAATTACCATGCTAGGCCAAATACAAAAGACAGACTGACGTGTTAGCAATTTTATCAACCTAAGGGAATATGTTTTCTAAGTAGATTCCACATTTTATTATATTAAGGATAAAATGAAATGTCACGCCAGATAATCTCAAATCAATTTTATCATCTTTTATGAATAATACTTCAACTGCCTACCAGAGGATTATGCTCATACATAAAATAACTCACAGTGGCATTGCAGCTTATAGACATAGACATATGCACATTGTTGGTCACTTAGTAATGAGTCCGAATCAACACTGGTCCTTTCTGTTTCCTTCTACACCACCATTGAGATGAGCCTGCACCTAACCTAAGGCAAGAAGAGTTGGTATCTCAAGCTGTTTTCCAAATCGACAGAAAGGAGGCATAGCCAAACAGAACGTAACAACCTTATTCGACCATAAAAGTTCTTTAGATGGTTCATATTGGTTCTTTTAGCAGAAGCTTATGGATGGTTTAATGGCCTGGTGTACTCCACTGATATTGATATTAAAGAATGCCACCTCCTCCTGACCCTGAAATGGTCCTCACAGGCACAGAATAAATAGTACCTGCATGGAACCCAGGAAAATCAGACAGGGACAAATTGTATCCCTGCCAAAGATGCTAGATCTATTATTTCAGCACTTAAATAGTATTGAATTTTAGGGTATAATGTAGTGCAGAGTTCCATGGCATTATATAATTATTGGAAATGATTATGAACTCTTGGAAGATTTTTGAATCTGAGAATAAACTGATCCTCTGCACTTATAAAACCACATGAACCTCAGTTTCCACTTCTGTAACCTGGAATCCGTATCCCCCCTTCTGTCTCAAAAGTCTGCCACTCATTTAATGAGCTGATTTCTCTAGATAATGTCATCTGCTTTGTCTATCCATGCTATATCTCTCCTTATTGAGAACACACTTGTCTCTCATGCAGCCCTGAAACTCTGTAAAGTTTTTTCTCCCCTACTCTGACTTAACTGGCAGCTGTCAATGTTCTTGCAGAGGCTTTCACTATGAGTAACTATGAGTCACAAATGGAATGTATTGAATGAAAACTGATAACATTCATTAAGTTCTGATTTTGCCTCCCTGCTACGGTTTGAATACGGTCCAATACTTGTTAATATTTGATTGTTATCACAGCCTTGGTGGGGAGTGGGATCTGGCAGTGGTATTAAGAGAGGGAGGCCAAGACCAAGCCCCCAATGCAGGGGGTCTTGTGCTTTTATTTCTCCCACATACACCCACTCATGGTGCTTCCATGTTCCCATCACAGTCTGACACAGTAGAAAGCCTGTGTCTACCCAACCTTAGACTTCAGAACTCTACAATCAAGACCTAAATAACTTTTCAATGAATTTCCTAGCCTAGGATATTTTGATCCAGCAATCATAGTTGGACTGAAAGTAAACAAAACAATAAGATTATAGAAAGATGCTGCAAGTAAAATATTAAATAATAATGAGGTAGTTGAATGAGTCCCTGTTTCTACTCTCAACTTCTCCTTTCAGCTAACTTCCCTAGGGTTTTTTTTTGAGGGGGGAGTAGTCATGGGGCTTGAATTCTGGGCCTGTGGCTGTCCCTGAGCTTTGCAGCTCAAGGCTACCATCCTACCCTTGAGCCATAGCCCCACTTCCCATTTTCTAGTGAGTAATTGGATAAGAGTCTCTTGGCTTTACAACCATGTTCTTTGCAGCCCTATTTACCATAGTGAAGATACGGAACCAACCCAGATGTCCCTCAGTTGATGAGTGGATCAACAAGATGTGGTATTTGTACACAATGGAATTCTATCCACCATCAGAAAGAACAACATCACACCATTTGTAAGGAAATGGAAAGACTTGGAAAAAAATCATATTAAGTGAAGAAAATCAGACCCAAAGGGTCATAGACTCAATGATTTTCCTCATCAGTAATAATTACTAGACATCTAAAACTCTCCTAGCAGAGAATTACAGTAGCTCAAACTCTAGATACATAAGGCTATATAGGATGAGGCCAAATTAACAGACCTCCAGGACACGGAAACAAGAGCTTAACTATAAGTGATCGTTATTCTTCATGTTTTATGTTTTTCTCCCTTCTCTTGTATTTCCCTTTAGTTAATCTCATATTGTTATAGTATCCCACTTTGTTACCCGGTATATTATGTAGATATTTACTTGTTTATTTTAAATAGGAGGGGAAAAATGAGGGCAGGGGATGGGAGTAGGGAATTGGGGACAAAAACATAAGAAGGGATATCAATGTGTGAGAAGTAATGCACCCTCTATCTGACGATAATATAACTATAACCATCTATACATTGAAACAAAAAATTATTAAAAACAAAACAAAACAGTCTCTTGGCTTTGTATTGCCTGCACTGGATTTGAACTGCAATCCACTAATCTCAGCCTCCTGAGTAGCGAGGATTACAGGTGAGAGTTACTGCACCTGTCTTCTCCTAGGCTTTTCTGCACATCAACTTTGAACTTTTTCTTATCAAGGATACAAAATTGTCTGTTTTGCCAAACGTAATGGCTATTTTTCTATTCTTTTACTTGATGACTTTACAGCAACATGAAATATAATAAATAGCATTCCCTCTGTTTGCAAAACACTTTTTCTGTTGTTGGATTCATGACCCCACTCTACTCTGGGCATGTACATAGCCTTGGTCATGTTTCTTTGGCCTCCTCACTGTTCACCAATCCTTCTTCCATTCAACTATTACTGTGGGCCAAAATTGACTTAGTCATTTTTCCCTTTTCTCTCTCTTTGTTCCTTCTTTCCATTCTTTCTTCCATCATCCTCTCTCGCTGCCTCTTCAAAAATCTCAACAACCTCTGGAAATTAAAAAAAAAAAAAAACACTTTCATGCTGATAGTTCTGTAACTCAGAGCATCTGGTTCTGACCTTCAACATCAAAACTCTGAAAACCAATCACAGACCAGAATTCTCTATCTGACTGTCAAATCAACATCACTCTCAATTTCCTTATTTTAAAATCAACAATCTCCTCTTTATGGTATCTTAACTAAGAGAGTTGCTCAGAACAAAATTGGGTAACACTCCAATTTTGTCTCACAACTCCCATCCCTCTATTTTAACACTAGTGACTATTTTCTGATGACCTGTGACCTATAATTTATCTTTACAGCTTACTCCCTGAGGGCTGAGATCATCAAATGTCATACCCACACCTCATTACAGAACTGAATTTGAGTCAAATAGCCACCAATTATTTTTCTAACACTCTGTCAGGTCTATACATGGTTTCTCTTCATGTAGTGTCTGATCACAATTAGATCTGAAATGATCACACTAGCATATCTGGGCTAGTCTTCTAGAAGGAGTGAGTCTTCTTGCAGCATGTTCAGAATCAAATTGTCCTCTGTGAAAAGAACAAGAGTGGAAGCATTTTCCTCTGTGTACTGAACCCACACACATTATTTGCCTATCCTTATTCTAACCATTCTACATATAGAAATTTTGAACCTCAAAATAAACATATAAGGTAGAAGTCATCTTACTCTCCATTTGAAAATTCTGTGCACTACTTTAAAGCCATAATAAAAGGGATGCTGGTCCTTCCAACCTTAGTTTGGTAAAGTAGGAAGTGAGGCCCTATTGCACTTTTCTAAAACACACTTGTACCAGTTCTGATACATGAATGTATATGCTCAGTGAGATGGAGGCAGGTGAGTTTACTCTGAAGAGCACTTTCTGTGTGTGTGTGTGTGTGTGTGTGTGTGTGTGTGTGTGTGTGTGTGTGTGTGTCCATACTGCCAGTACTGGTGCTTGAACACAGGGTCTTCTTGATGACCATTAGATTTTTCACTCAAGGCTAGTGCTGAGCAATGACGATTCACTTCTGGCTATTTTTGTGATTAATTGGAGATTAGAGGCTTCCTATGCAGTCCTCCAACCTCAGCTTCCTGAGCAACTGTGGCAAAAGCTGAAGATCACTGTTTCAAAGGCTGGATCCTGCCTTACAAAATGTGTATGTTGAATGTTGCATGGCTCATACTACGCTCTAGTATGTCAGAATGTGATTTCATTTTGAAATACAACCTTGAAACCTGAAACTCAATTTAAATGAAAGCATAGGTTAAGACATAATCTCTTATGATTATTGTCCAAGTAAGAAGAAATTAGGATAAAGGCTTTCTCAAAAAGATGACCAAACCATAGCAGGAGACATATGAGTTACAGAGAGATGCCTCACAAGACACCAACTGCCTTGACTCCTTGGTCCATCCCTTCCGGCCTTCACTATTAGGAGAGAATCAAGCTTACTGCTTAAGTTGCTCAATCTGTGGTACAGTACATTGTTATGGCAACTCTCAAAAATAGCACCACTGTGGCTGGTGGCATGAGCTCAGGAATCCAGGGACCACTGTAATGAGGGGAAAATCCTTCATCAGAACAGAACAAGCGTCAGAGGTCCTGAAAGGCAGAAGGCACTTAGAAACCTAAAGAAGACAGCATCCATCACAGAAGACATACTTTCTCAACTCCATTAATTCAAGCTTCCCCAGACAGAAGCACTGGGTATAGACTTGAGTACATTCCAAAGGGCTGGCTCTAGCTGTGATCATTGATGATCTATAATACTGGACATAAGCCATCGATGCACCAGTGTTGACGTCTGACTTCTGAGGATCAAATCTAGCAGGTGATTGACAGCAAATGACTTTGTGAACTCACACAAGCTCTACAAATGTGAAGGCTTACTTACACTCTGTTTACTCACATTTTTATTTAACTAAGTCTAACCAGTGGCCCAGGACAAAACACTGCCAAGTTGCACTGATGAAGGCTGTCTGCTTTCTCTGTCTTCTTCTTCATTTGTTTCCATTCCCAACACCCTGTGAGCATAGTAATTGAGTTTGAATCGCTTGGGGGAATCCTTCCCTCCTCGGTATATGTTAGGGGATGCTCACAGTGGCTAATGATTTATTATTCCTCTTCCTGGAGTGTGTTTGGCGTGTGTGCCCAGTGCAGTAACTACATAAGGGCAGCATCCACGTGCTGTCACTTCCAATATGAACATGAATAAATCCAGGGCGGTCCTTCTGCTGCCATCACTTACAGAAACAGTCTGTTTGCCATCGGAAATAGAATTTATTTCTTTTCCTTTTCTTTTTTTAATATACATCTCACAGTGTCTCATTGGCATCATGTCTAAATTAACTTGGTGTCCTCAAGTGCCCCAGTTTCCATTCAAACCTCGACATTCTCGCCGCTGTAGGAAACAGTGTTCTGTGAATTTTTTTGGCCAACACTGAGATGTTACTAGCTAGGACTTAAGAGTCCACATGTACATAAAACAGCTCATGTTTAGTCATTATATGATAAACTGGGCTGGAGGAATTTTACAAGTGTATCTTCTGACAAAGACATTTCAAGGAGGTAAGAATAATTACTGTAGAGTTTTTAAAATATGGGTAGCTTCTCAGGTGCTCCTCTCATGGTTAGGTGGGGTCTATACCCCTTATAGTAAATGTGGGCAGGCTATGAATGAATAGAACCACAGAAAAAAAATATCCATACTTCCAGATGGTTTTGGTCATGAAATGCCATTGAGTTTCCATTTCAGTCAACAGAACTCTTACTCTGGGATCCTCAAACCACCAGGTGAGAATTTCTGCCACATTGACACCACGGGAATGCTTATGGGCTCCCCTCCTTGACAGCTTCCTATAAATCCAGCCTCTCTCTCAGTCACCTGCCAACACACCAGATGAAGGAGCACAGTTCTCATGCGTCTTCCCAACTGAGCCACCAGCCAGCTGAAAACCCACTAATGGTCTCTGCCCAAACAACGTATAAGAGAAATCAGCCATGCCTGTCCCTACATTCTGGCCTGGAAGTTGTAAGATATAATTAAAGTAGCAATTACACACTTAAACACTACTTTTTAGGAGAGTTTGAATTGACTAAGCAGTAAATAATCCAAGTGCCAGTTCAAGAAGAAATAAAGGCAATAAAGGGGAAAGGAGGAAATGGACCAAAGAGGAGGCAAAAAGAGGGGAAAAAAGAAGTAGGAGTTGTTCAAAGTCTCTTTGATGCTTTGTGGGGACCTGGGAGGGCCTGAGTTCAGAGATTCTTAACTATGCTGTATTTTACTAGAAAGTCCATAAAACTTTGGTAATTATATCATAAATGAGACCAAGAGAATAATTGGATTCAGTTGAACAAAAGAATGTTGGAGTGATTTTAAAAAAGTACTCAGCACTACAGGTAAATTAGCTTCCACTTTTATACCGTGCAAACAAACTATTTCTACCGTAAATCCTATCATGAGTCCCTATCAATTGTTTAACCCTGAGTAAAATCTCAGATTTTCTATCCTTTTCCCTTTACTTTAAGGAGCATAATAACTGAGCATTTCTAATGAGATCAGGCCTAACAGAGGATATAGTAAAGTTTAACTGTTGAAGAAAACTCAGCTATATGTTTTCTCATCCAGATGATCATATATCAGGAATGGTATGAAAGAGTGGCTGGGATTTTTTTTAATGAATGATGACAATTTTTAATGAATTTATTGCCATGGGATGCTACCTACCAAGTAGAGTTCAGGAATTATGAAAACAACAACTTGTGTAGAGGATATTGTCTCCATAACTACCCACAAAAATTATTGAATCCAAAATACCCAACATGCTGAAGTAGAGAACACCGTGCAGACGTGTTTAATGTGTCTGATTTGTCTATGATCCAGTGCCCTGTATATCACTCTCTGACCATTTCCTCAGGCATTTTGGCCATGTTTTCTTTACAGCTTTAGCTTTCCTAGCATACCATCTGGTATAGAACATGTCTAAGTAAATACTGTCATGTGGAACTGCATTGAATGATAGCCTCTTTCTGGGAGAGTGGAATCCAAAGTGAATACAGCAAATACCTCCCTGTTGAGGGAGTTATAAGTCTGAGTTATAGGCAAGTAAATGTAGACAAATAAAAATACAACATAATACTTCAGGGCCAAAAAAGACATGGTACAGTAGTAGAAAAGAGTGGTAGTCCACACGCAAGGACCCTCTCACACTGTTCTCTATCAGCAGACATGAAAGCAAAACGTTCACTCAAGCTGCCTCCAATACAATGTTCTTAAAGGAAAAACAAAATTAAAATCCTGAACTTCTCAGTCCATTGTGTACTGCTACGATTACTTGTGTTTCTTGAATATAAGAGGCTTTGACAAGCAACAAGTGTGGGTAAGTCAGGAGCTGATTATGCTCTTGAGGGGCTCTGGGTAACTTGGATAAATGAAAGGCATACTGCTTGCCCCTGGAATGCAGGCTGAAGAAATGAAGTGGAGTTGGCAAACACAACATGTTAAATGAACTCCAGCAGCCTCTTTCAAAGACACCCAAGTCGGGTCAGCATATGAGGTTCGTAGGAGAGTCTGAGCTGTGTATTGCCTGCTAATTAGTCATGCATTCCTGTATTTGCATTGCATACAGATGTTCCCACCACAACTCCAGTTTCTGCACACGTTATTTACACACTTGAGGCACTGTTGAAATGTTCTGTGTGCCCAGAACTATGCGCAATGCTCTTGGAACAATATCAAGCTTTGCCAGAATTGTTCTGTTCTAAGGACAATCATGTAAGCAATTGGTTAAGATTGTGATGTAGACAAAGGAGGAAAAAATGGAATTAGGAAAAGATTCTGTAAATGGGGCAAAAGTGACAGAAGACACTTTCCTCAGGCAGTTATGCTTAAGAAGAAACACAGAAACAAACATGTGGCAAAATCTTGGTCATACAGGGACGTGTATGTCCAGGGGCAACAGGGGACAGATCAGGTTCACAGGCACCTTATGGTGCTTTCAGAAGTAAACATTGGAACTCTTAGGCCAACACCAGTGAGTATGGACAAATAGACTTATTCTATCTCCTGTGATGTGGCACTGTCTTCACCCTGTGTCCGAGGCTGCTATTCCTTCTTTTTACTACAGAGCTACAAGGAAGAATGACTCCCCTGTGGGTTTGACTGTGTAGAGCAAGACAACTGAGAAAACTCTCCCTCGGGCATGGCTACTGGGCTCCTACCTCATTTGTCTTGCGTTGATTAAGCCCTTTCCCTTAATCATAACCATTGCCAGAAAATGCATGAGTTGGTTGTTTTAGAACAGTCAGGACCCAAGCTCCAAAGCACAGCATGGAGCTCCTGTTCAACAGAAGATATAGGGGTGCAAACCAAAGCCACACCACGGGGTGTGAAAGGGGGATGCTGAGTTCAGTATCACAGTGACAGTTTCCTATGACTTCAGAGAAGAAAAGTCATGGCCAGCTCATGGAAGATGCAAAGAGCATCACCTTCAGCCTTGAAAAGATCTGGATTCTGTGTTTTCCCACCTGCTGGCTGTAGCAACTGAACTTAACAACTTGAAATCTTCTTCTGAACTTGTTCATTTCTGAATTGAAGAAAATAGTTTTGCAGTGTCATTCTGGAGACCCGAATATAATACCAGCTGATGAACTCGGTATATAACATATACCTAAAATCTGGGCTTTCCTCTTTCCCCTGATTTCTTATCCAAAAATGGGCAAGGGAGAAGGGAAATCAACTATCCTAAACATTTATGAGTATATAAATATTCCAGTGCAAAAACTAGCTTTGAAAATTGGGGGTAGAGGTAAAGCGCACACAGAAAATATCTGACATATAACATTAATAATAAAGTGGTATAGCTCAACACTGGAGACCAGAAAGAGAACTTGGGATATCCAAAGTAGATGAAGTCAAGTTCTTGCTCTATGCTTTTCTTTTTTTGTGTTCTTGGTTTTTTGTCCTAAGACTTGAACTCTGGGCCTGGGCACTGTCCCTGAGCTCTTCAGCTCAAAGCTACAGCCCTACCCCTGGAGCCACAGTGCCACTTCCGGTTTTCTAGTGGTTAATTGGAGATAAGAGTCTCACAGACTTTAGTGCCTTGGTTGGCTTTGAACCATGATCCTCAGATTTCAGCCTCCTGAGTAGCTAGGATGACAGATATGAGCCACCACACCTAGCTTGGTCTATGCTTTATATGTCCAACTTCCAATTACTTGGTCTGCATTCTACTGCATCTTCCCAGGAGGCACAAGGCCCCAGCGGCATCTTCCCTCTGTATGGAGTGCCAATGCTCTTTCTCTCAGTATCCTCAGCATACTTGTCTTCTCTTCATTTTGGGCACTTCTTTCCCATAGTGAGGACCAGCTGGACTTGAAGATGTACCATTACATGAGGGAAGGAGGGAGTGATGTCATCTTCTTGGTTGCAAAGAAAAGGAGTGCAAGAAAGGCAGGAGTCTCATGTGTGCTCAAGGTACTGAGGCTTCAAATGTCCCATTTGCCACCCACTGTGCGATCTCTGAACCTGAGAGGGAGTCAGAATTTGCTGACACTCTCTAGAAGTTCAGGCTGAACTTCTGGAACACCCTCCTATTTATCAAACAGCTGTTCATCCAGCTGATACTACAAAATAATTGGGTTACTTGTACCAGTATTCACTGCTACCACATTGATCTGGGGTGGAGACTAACATCTGAAGATTTTAAAAACAAGCAAGAAGCTATGAATCCATTTGGATAATGCTTTTCTATCTCCTCCAATTTCTTCTCCTTTTCTGCTGCTGCTTCTTTCTACCTCTCTCATTTCTTCTCCTTTCCCGTCTCTCCCTTCTCCTCTTCAATCTTCTTGCCTCTTCCCCTTCTCTCGCCTCTCTTTTTTCTTCTGTTGCTTCTTTCTCTAATTTCCCCTTTTTCTTCTTGTTCTTATACTTTTTATGTTCCTCTCGTCCTGTCTCATTTTGCCCCTGTATCCTTATCTCTCTCCTTACCCACTGTCTTTCTTTCACTCACTATAGCTGACACTGAGATGAGTTGGATTCATGACCCCATCAGAGTGTCTAAGAAAGGCACCAAATGGATTACCGTCCTGAAATAAATCAAATGGCCAGCACTGTACCATTTAGTGTTCTTGAGTGTGTACTTTGAAAACTAAATTAACACTACTGACTTGATGGCCAGTTTTATTTCAGGGCCCATTCATGCAGATACCTTCTGAAATGATCTCTCTGGCTAAACCTCAACTCTGAGCATCACAGTACACAAACAATTGCTTCTTTTTTCTCTCTTCTTCAATGTCTCACAACAATAACATGTCCTGACCATATCCCTGAATCTTTTCCATTTTAGAAAAAAAATAAACTGATACTATATACTAATATATACTAATATTTACAATATTAAATATTATCTAACAAAATGTAATAGAAATACAAAAGAGTCTTTCTCATGAAGACAGACTCTTATACCAGCACTCTTAAGGCTGAATGTTAGCTGTCTTCCTTGTCAGAACAGATGCTGTTTCTTTCCTCTTTGGGACACTGTGTCAAAACCAATGTCTCCCCTGAGCTCATCCAGGAAAAGAATCAAACCCCTTACACAGGGATGCAGAATCCCAGATGTAGTTGCTGCTAGAATAACTTTTCACCTCTCTCACTGCTTTATCCATATTGGACTCATGACAGATCTTTCTCTGCAGTCCAACATTAGAGACTTTCTGTTTGCTCCTGGCTTCATCTGTGGGGAAGAGGATATCTATCACAGCCTTCCAGTCTCAAATCAACTTTATCGAAAGATTTATTTATCTAGACTTTATGACATCTCACTCTTTTATTCATAATTTCAGTCTCATTTTCCCTTCTTAACGTGTATCCTAATTCCCAGTGAATTTAAATAATTGCATCATAAGTCAAATAGATGTCATTTCTAGACTAGAATGCAAAAAAAAATTATAGAAGAGTTTGAGGGGGAGTTTTAGTGCTTTTGATCAGGCTTATTTCTATTACCCGACACTACTGATAGAATTTCACAGACGTTGACTGAAGACTAGACAAGACTGGGGTTAGAGAGGAATGGAGGAAGGAAAACAATAAATGGAAAGAGGAAGGAAAAATTAAAAAGGAAAGGGAGTTCAATAGACAATTTAATGAATTTCACATTACTTTTATATAACGAGCCAGTGAGTTGACTTAATTATCAAGGGTTTTTGTATGATTAAACAAAGAAGATTGTAAACAGTAAAATACTATGCAAATCATAGTGATTAAAGTGTGCTGGATAACTCTTCCTACTTCTGTCTCCAACACTACTTCCCACTCCCCAGTACCCCAGCATATGACCTGTTCCTTCCCTCCTTCCAGCTTTCTCATTTCTGTCTACCAGGGCTGGTTTCTGTCTCTCTGTCTTAAACCTTACTGAGACTTTAGAATTTCCTCCAGATTTTTCCATGGTGGCCCATTCTCCTTTGCATTTCAAGTTAGAGAACTCCTCTCTGTATTCTTGGGAGGTTCTGTATCTATGGAGACTATTCAGCAGTGAGCCACTGCCTTGTTCACAGGACTTCTTCAGAATTGGTTTAAAGACCCTTGGTTGTGATATGATGGTGAGTTTTTGAGGTATATAATTTTTTGTTTATTACAACATCTGTAATTTGCAAAATAACTAGTATAGAACATAACTAATATTAGTTATATTTACTAGTAAATATTAGTAAATAACTAGTATTTACTCATACACTAGTATGAGTAAATATAGGGCCAATATATGAAAAGCAGATAGAATTAGTGAGTGCCCACATGAGTGGGCAGTGTATATTTACCATACATTTTGTGTAATTTCTAGTGTCTGGTATGTTAAGGAAAATAACTGCACACATGCATGTCAGGTACACTTTTTAGATGGGTGACTACTTCTCTATAGAATAATTGCTTTCTCTTTGGCTATGGAGTCCAAGCTGGCTACGAACAACTGTTTGTTTATCAAGAAAAGCCAACAGGTATTTTCTAAAGAAATCCACTCCCTGAACAAAAGCAGAGTCCTTAATTTACTCTGACAAGTTCTTTTAAGTAGCCAAAGTGAATGGAAAACCTTCCCCTGAGACATTCATTGGAAAACACACTTTGAATTAATCTAATAACAGAATGTCAGCTGACTCCCCAAACAAAACAGTGAAGCTTATTTCTGTCCTTTGCAAACTAAGTCCCCCAGAAAATCCCAGCCTTGTCCACCACTAACAAGCATTCTAAAGGATTTGAGGCCATCCAGGCAATTGCTTTTATCTATTGATAACTCTGAAATATTGAACTTGGTGTGTTCAATCTTTTGCCATTTACCCTTGGCTTTTCCAATCACTAAAAACATTTAGTTAGATTCCACAGCATCTCTAAAACAAAATAGGAGAACAAAAGCATAATATTAATAACATAAAAGTCAATTGAGGTCAACAAATTAGGAATGGTGTCAGGTGTGTTCATGTTGCAATTAATAATAAGACAGGTAGAGTGTGGCATGTCTTATGGATGATGTGAAGGGTGATAGATTTGCATCAATATGGTCTAGAGAGTAATACACATATCCTCAGTAAAGGACAAATCCTATTTGAGACAGAGGAAAGAACTTCAAATCACATTTGTATTATGGAAGTCATAAGACTCAAGGTGCCTATGTGGAAATGGACTAAGGTGACTTAGGAAGAGGAGTGGGCCTAGGAGAGATGGGTGAGAACCATAGAAGGGGTGACACTGATGGGGTGCCTTGTCCTCACAAACTCACATGCTCAACCAAAACCACTTTGAGCAGCTATTTAAAGACAATGAAACACCAACAAATGAGTAAAATAAACAGCAAAAACCTGAAACACACATTACAAGATAAAAAGGAGGCTCATTTCTATTGAGGAAAAATTCTTGATAAAAAGGTTGCCTAAAATTCTGCTCTAAATAACATGGCATAAGCTCTTGAACTGCGGGAAACATCAACCTGGGTTGGACTCTAAGGTGCAGGAAGGAAGAAGTTGAGCTGATGTGAAGATGCAGGCATGGAGAAGCAGCAGTGACACAGGGCACATTACAGGTGCCCACGCAGGTCCCTCCGGAAAGGGGTTGACCAGTTATCAACTGAATAGGTGGAAGAATGATCCTCTGCCTCAGGCCTGAGCTTCTCAAAAGACTCTGAGAGATTCAGAGTCCATCATGCAAGGAGTCAAAATTCAAGGCTGTGTCTCCACAGCCCAAGATTATCCTTCTCTACTGGGGAATACCATGAGTGCCACAGTGTCGAATGAGGGAGCTACTAGGCCTCTTACCAATGAGAGATGCCTGGGAAGTGATGCTTTCAGGATGCTGACCCTCTGCAACTTCAGGGGCTGCTAGGTGGGAGCAGTGAGACTCTAAAAACAAAGAACAAATAATGGCCACAATGTTTCAAAGTTTCTGTAAATTGAATTCTCTTTGGAATCTCACATTAGACCAAAGCTTGCATCGTTAGCCTCACAGAAGAGACTGCCTACTAAAATAAAGATTTAAGTATCAAACAAAACTAATAGTAATACTGACAAAATGGACAAACTATCCAGGGTACAACTGAAAATCTTCTATAATACCGAAACCTAAGAAATCCATAATGTGAACTAAAAAGCACAGCCACCTCATGCCACAGCAAGAGGAAGCATATGCTGGAGTTATATAACAAGGAACTTAACAGAAGTAGTTATAAAACAACTTCAAAAGTCAGCTCTAAATTCTCCTGAAACAAACAAAAATAGAAAATCTCGGGAAAAGAACGTAATACATTAAATAGAAAGGAACAAATTATAAATTAAGATACCAATGAAGAGGTGCAATTAGAATTTAAGGCAAACATTAGATAATTAAACTCTATCTCTAAAACAAGTTATACTTGTAGGCAGGACTGCAATCCCCGCTAAATGGTCGTAAGCGATGGGATGACTGGGGGTCCAAAGCCAATGAGGACAAGTGCATGAGACCTTACCTGAAAATCAAAAGCCTAGAGGCTTGACTCTAGTGGGAAAACCCCTAAGTAGTTTACATGAGGTTCTGCTTTCAATGCTCCTTACCGCCAAAAGAAATTCAGATGCAAGAATGGTAACAATCCAATGAATTCCATATCCGCAATAAACTTAGCTGAGCATGATGGCTCATGCCTGATCTAAAGTATGCAGTGCTTAGCTCAACCCCCAGTAATGCATAAAAAAAAATTATGTTTTGAAATTTTGTCCTGTAAGAGTCCATGCGAAGAATAAGAAACGAAAGCCTACCTCAAAGTAGTAGAGTGCTAGCCTTGAGCAAAACTAAACCCCAGAGACAGCCCACAGGTCCTGAGTTCAAGCCCCACAACCAACAGAAAATAAAAATAAATTATTGCTGTTCATACTGTTTTTTATTCTCCTTAGCTTTCATAAATAAAAGAAAGCATATTATATTTTTGAAAAAGAAAGAAAGCCTCAGTAAATATACAAGTTATTTTCTAAAGAAAAAATGGAATTTAGGAAATATAAGGGGTTTTTCAACATAGGCATTAGTATAATCCTAGCTACTTAGGAGGCAGAGACCTGGGAGATCACAGTTCAAAGCCAGCCCAGTCAAGAAAGTCTGTAGCACTCTTAACTTCAACAAATAAAAAAGCCAGAATCTGACCCATGGCTTAAGTGCTAGAGCACTAACCTTGATCAAACAAGCTCAGGGATAATGCCCTAGGCCCCTGAGTTCAAGTCCCAGGGCTCACCTCCAAAAAAGGAAAAAACAAAAAAACAAAACGTTTCTCCAAATGAGTTTTAAAGAAAGGAGAGAAATTATAGTGAAGATCATATGCAGATGATAAATCACACTTGAAAAAAGTCCAATATAATTATCCATCAGAGAGAGGCAAATTAAAACAACAGTGATGTATCACCGGGCACCTATCTGCATGTGTGTAATTAACAAAGAAAAATGGCAACACCACAAAATGGTGGTGAGGAGGCAGAGAAAATGAGCAACTTGCACAATGTTGATGAAAAGATACAATCATACCATCAAAAAGAGCTTGAAAATTTCTGGTAAAGTCACGCATAAAACTCTCACATACACAACTGATTAGGCATTTTATTTTAGCATTCATCCAAGAGGAGAGAAAACTGGCATTCACTCTAAAACTTGCTCCACATATTCGTAACAGTTTTATCATAATAGCTTCAATTGGATATCAGCCTGGACGTCCTTCAGCAGGTAAAGTGCAAACGACTTGATGAACATATTACCAAAATCTATCTGGCAATAACAAGGATGTAAACAACAATATGGATGGATCTCCTAGGATTGATGCTACATGTGAAGATGCTATTGAAAAGGGTTTCACTCAGTATTATTCCATTTATGTAATGTTTTCCATGACAAAATTTTAGAGATGGAGGATAGAGTAACAGTGTGTGCCCTCTACATTATTGAACAGGATTACAACATTTACTCTTCCCTGGAATATGCTTAGCTACACAAAAAATGAGTTATGTCCAACCAAAAGAGGTGGGAGAGTGGATTTTGTGATTAATATTCTCGGTACCCTCCCCCCAATCCAAGCATCACTGGTACAAACAAAAAGCCATATAAATAAAAATTGAAGTATGTGAAATAAAATAAGTTATTGGAGTCACTTGAATTCCTTTGGTGGACTCTGGGTAAAGTGATCCCCGGATCTTGGCATAAAACCATCAAGTTTCTGCATTCCCTTCAGTTAAATGTACCAAGGAGCATTTTCTTTGGTCCACACCTGCTCCCTGTGCTCAGCTCTTTCACCAGTCTAAGTGAACATTCAAGGACCCTGCTCCTCCCCTCACGATGGAAATGGAGATGTGCGGAGAAGATCTGCAGCAAGCATAGCTCTGAGTTTGCACTTGCCAGCCAAGCCCTTGAATCCCATTATATGACAAGCGCTAAGAATCCTGTTCTCATATAAACTTATAATAGTGACCAAGCATTTCATTGAAGGTTTACATACTGTAAAACATACCCCAAGGATTGACTTTCCAAAGCATAGCATCTTTGCAGTCCCAAGTCCTCACCACTCCTCTTTCTAGAAGGATATCTCCTATCTGTTTCTGTTAGTTTAATAGCAGCAGTAGTAGTAATATAACAACACAAAACACCGATTAAACATCTTGGGACCAGGACTTCTATTAGATGTTTTGTAGTCATCTAAAAAACATCCCACCGGGAGTTTGGCCTAGTGGTTAAAGTGCTTGCCTAGCATGCATGAAGACCTGGGTTCGATTCCTCAGTACCACATACATAGAAAAAAGCTGGAAGTGGTGCTGAGGCTCAAGTGGTAGAGCGCTAACCTTGAAAAAGTCCAACGACAGTGCTCAGGTCCTGAGCTCAAGCCCAGAACTGGCAAAAAAAAAACAAAAAAAACATCCCATTAAATAAATAATCGTTTTTATTAATTTACTTGAACTTGTAGAATACAAAGGTGATCATTTGGTGTGGGGGTCGTAGTTATCATAGATGGTAACAGGGTTAGAATTTCAACTTACCTAGCACCAAAAGAATTGAAAAACCCATGAACAATAGAAACAGCCTTAACAATTCTCTCTTTCTTTAAAAACTCTTGAGATTGAAAGAGAAATTTTGTTAGCATGCTGTATAGTTGTTTACAAGTATCTCAAGTATCTATGACATACCAACAACTCCAGTACCAAGGTACCAGGCCCATCACGGATTTGTTTTATTTTATTTCAGAGTAGATATTCAGCATCCCATTTATTCACAGTATTTTTTTTTTGTTGATGGCCTACCAGTCACCATAAAATCTGAAAAGTAAGATCAATTTTATGAGCAATTAAATGAGGTCTATCCAGAGGCAATTAATTTTATGAAGGAGGTTGAGCAAGGTGATAGGCACCTCTATTTGAGATGCACTGGTGATTGGGAGGAATAATGGCTCATCGGCTATGAAATGTTCCCAAATTACCATGCTTTTTGGTCATTATTTGTATTAGAGTCTGCATTTGCCTTTGCAGTGTGAAAGGGGGGCACAGTACTACCTCATCCTCTGGGGAGAGGAAACCCATCCTTGCTCTTGTGACTGTGGTGAGGGGCCTGGACAAGGCATGCCGAGAACATAGCTGCACTGCCATGGGGAACACAGTGAGGAGGGAAGCTACTGTCACTAAGAGCTGGGGAAATTGAGAGCAAACAAATGAGATTGAGGTGTGTGAAGGCGATGCCCCTGGTAGAATGAATTGATCCATTCAATCATTTCACAATCACTTATTGAAAATATTCTGCAGGTCTGACCCCGTGCTAAATACTGTTGGTATAAAATAGAATTAGATGCATTAATTGAGGAGTGAGTGAATGACTGTCTCCTGGGCTGCGTGAGAAAGGAAAACAAATTGCTTTTGAATAGGGTCTGGCTGTTCAAAATCCTTGAGTGATAATATTGAGTGTTAATAAGTACATATTTGTCTCTGCCACAAGGAGAGAAACATTTAGTTGTGGGAGATTATTTTGCCAGTCCTGGGGCTTGAAGTCAGGGCCTGGGCACTGGACACTGCTCAAGGCTAGCACTACCACTTCTGGCTTTTTCTGTGTATGTGTTACCGAGGAATTGAGCTTTGTGCATGCTAGGCAAGCACGCTACCACTAGGCCATGCTCCTTGCCCCTTAGTTGTGATTATTAGGGACAGGATGAAGCAATTTTAAAAATGAGGGGACAGGAGTTTGACCTAGTGGTAGCGTGCTTGCCTAGCATGCATAAAGGCCTGGGTTCGATTCCTCAGTACCACATACGTAGAAAAAAGCTGGACATGGTGCTGAGGTTCAAGTGGTAGAGCTCTAGCCTTGAAAAAGAAGTCCAAGGACAGTGCTCAGACCCTGATATCAAGTCCAGGACTGGCAAAAAAAAAAAAAAAGAAATGACAAAGGAACGTCTATTCCCTAAATTTTAGCAGAGAACGGGCAACCCTTCCTGTCTTCATGAAGTCTGCTTTCCCCTGAGGTTCTGAGCACTCACGTCAATTCTCTTTTACCAGTTTACCTGAAATGAATGCGCAGAGCTTGGGTCTTGGGAGAGGCCGACTCCTCAGTCAAATGCTAGGTGTCCTGATGCTAATGTTGAGCATAGCTAAGAAAATTCATCTTAATGACACTCCCCACTGCGACTGTGGGGCCAAACTAAACGCACATTGCTAGTGGAAACCAAACAGTTTCATATCTGAAACGGTCAACTGAAAATGGTCAGACGCAACTGCATTTCAATGCCCTGGCTCCTCAAAACTCACTGTCCCACTTTTCCACTTGGGCTGTTTCTTCAATTTTTATCTAAAGTCCTGTGGCGCCTCCATACTTACGATCCCTGTGTTGGCTAGAGGTCCACAGTGAAGACAGTCTTCCTTCCTTCCTTTCTCTGCTCTCTTACTTGCTTTGAAACGTTTTAGGGGCTACCCTCTGATGAGATCACTTTGGGTCCCCTATGCGTCATCCATCCAACCACTCTAATTGTCCTGGTTTGAAGTCTAAAGAGAGAGATCAGCTCCGTAAGAATTGCTGTGGCTTGGTCAGAGCGTACCGAGGGTGCCGTTTGCCAATGAAGGAAGCATCACTGGCTGAGCAGACACAAACAGAGGAGTCTACTTAGCCTGCGTGTCTATGCCAACAGCATCAGAACCTCATAAAGTTGTCTGCCCAATGCAAATAAAGCAGAACATGCCTCATCTGGGCAGGTAGCACAGACAAGGCGTCCAAAAAGCCTGTTCTTTCTTTTTTCTTTGAACAGTAAATATAACATCTGATACATTTTTGTCAAGCCACACAAGGTATTTGGTTAGGTGTTAACTGAAGTTTTCTAACAGGCCAGATAATGCAGACCACTGGTTTTCACTGAGTGATAAGTGAGTACCTATTGTTTGTTTCTTTGCCTGTACCAGAGCTAAAACTCAGCTCTGGTTGTTTGGAGATGGAGTCTCTCAGACTTTCCTTTCTGGTCTGGCTTTGAATCCTCCATGTCTCAGCTTCCTTACAACAGATTATAGGGTTTTATGTTCTTTCTTTAAAAACATTAGCAGGCATTAGTTATAACAAGGGATTATTATGACATTTCCATATATTACCCAATCAAATTTACTACCTCTATCCCATCCTTTATTTTGTTACACCTCCTAAAACAATTTCATTGGTTTTCTTTGTTTTATTTTTATGTATGAAATAAACAGTCATGTTATACGTAGAGAGTGATAACTTAGCACATATATTATATTTAATGTATATATTATATATAAATATATGCATAATCTTTAATGTTATAGATATACAATATTTTATATAACATTGTAGATATATAATATACTATATTGTGTAATAGACACATACAATATAATATAAAATAAACCTTCAGTAAGCTTTCATATTTGGGGGGATGAATTTAACCATGTGAATGATTAAAATGAAAATTTCTGGTTCAGGTGATCAATGAAGTAACTCTCCTATGATCAGCTTGTTAGAGGAGGAATAAGGGGAGGAGGTAAAAAAGACAAGAGTACTTAAATGTTAATGTTTATTAAGGTCAACCTAGAGAATACTGGTTTTGTATTTCTGCACTTCAGTAATGTATTTTATTATTTTATTATCAGGGTGATTGTAGAGGGGTTACAGTTACATTCAAAAGGTAGTGAGTATATTACTTCTTAAACATTCTTAACCCTTCCCATGTTTTTATTCCACTTCCCCTCCCCTCACACCCTTCCATAATTGCAAAGTTTATTCCAACATATTGTCTTGTGATTATCGCTGTTACACTGGTTCGTCCTTTGGCATTTGTTTCATTATCTTGTTTTTCCTCTTCCCTTCCATTCAAATAAACAAATAAATGTATATACAATACACTAGGTACCAAAGTCAGATACAGCAACAATGGGGATAAAACATAAGGGAAAAAAAGTAAAGAAATAACTTCACATAGTACATTAATAAAAAAAAAACACAAGGATGTATTTCTTGTTTCCCTATCCTGGAATTCCAAGTTCATTTTGCTTAGCCTCATCCTATATGGCCATATGAACACAGTTTTTGAGCTATTGTGCTCCTTTGCTAGAAAAAACTTAAACTAATACTGATTATTACAAATGAGGGAATCATGGAGCCTATGTTTCTTTGGGTCTGACTTACTTTACTTAATATGATTTTTCCAAGTCTTTCCATTTCCTTATGGATGGGGCAATGTCATGTTTTCTGATAGGAGAATAGAATTCCATGGTGTAAATATACCACACTTTCATGATCTATTCATCTACTGAGGGGCATCTGGGTTGGTTCTATATCTTAGCTATGGTAAATAATGCTGCAATGGACATGGTTGTTCTGGACACTTGGGTAAATGTGGGATTGCTGGGTCATAGAGGAGCTCTATGTTTAGTCTTTTGAGGAATTACAATACTGCTTTCCAGAGTAGTTGAACAAGTTTGCACTCCCACCAACAATGTAGTAGTGATCCCTCCTGGCCACATCCCCTCCAGCATCTGTTGTTATTAGATTTCTTGATCATGGCCATTCTAACTGGAGTGAGGTGGAATCTCAAAGTTGTTTTGATTTACATTTCTTTATGGCCAGAGATGTTGAGTATTTCTTTATGTGTCTATAGGCCATTCTTATTTCCTCTTCAAAGAAGTCTCTCTTAAGTCTTCAGCTTAGCTTTTAATGAGATGATTGTTTCTTTGAGGATTTGTTTTTGAGAGATTTAATTTTTTGAGCTGTATATCTTAGTTATGAGATCACTCCCTTGTGTGGGCTTTCTATTTATCATGCTGACTATATCCTTTTCCATGCAGAGTCTCTGTAGTTTAATGCAGTCCCATTTGTCCAACCTTTTTTTTTTATTTTATCTGTTGTGTTTTGGGGCCTTTATTAAAAAAGTTTCAACCTGTACCACAGAACCCTACTGTATCTTCTATTCCTTCCTATAGAATTTTCAGGATCTCTGCTTTTACCACAAGGTCTTTGATCTAATTGGAATTGGAGAGTGCTAACTGTTAGAGGTAATAGTTATTTTAGAATGGACCTTGTTGTTCTTAAAGATTTTGTATATTAAGTTATGTACTTTCTCCTTGTAGAGTATTTTTGTGGTACATGTAAACAGATGAGAAAAATACTGGGAGTCTAAGAATTTTACTGAAATTTTCAGAAACAGCCAGTATTTGGGGAGAAAGTTGAAGGTTTAGAGCATCTCACTGGTCTCAAAGCCTGCATACAAAATCCATCTGTGTCCTTAATCTTCAGACACTGGAAATCACAGTCCTGCTAAGGAAAAGTACACCTCTCTGCAAGTATTTTTGTCAATTCCTTTTTGTGCCTATCTGCCTATGAGGCTTAAGGAACAAATCATTGCAAGTTACAGTATGTAAGTTATGAAATGCATAAACAAGTTTCAGCAAAGACAATACAGAAACCCCATGCTATTTACTGATTTGGATTGCAGAGATGCACAAGGTTTTGAACTAGTTCAGTATCTTAGAACTGGTGAGTGAGTTTTCACCCAGGCCAGCAGTGCTTTTCTTCTCTCGGATTAAGTAAAACAAATCATGAAGTGCCACTGGGAGACACCTTCAACAGCATATCAGAATCATAGCTCTGTTATCTCTGCTCCACTGAAATAATTCTACATCTTTTGTTTACTCCCCTGGATAAAAAAAAGTTGCTAAATCCTTTGCTGACAATGTTCTGCTGGCAAATGTGTTCAGTCAAAGAGAGCTTGGAGAACTCTGCAGTACTTTGAAAACCATTATAAATAAGGCTGAATTTGTACTATTTACTAGTCAGTGTCTGTAGCTCTTCTACATACTAATTGCTGTATATGGATCTGGCAAAGAAGTCAGTGGTAAATTTGCCACAGCACCAACCCTGAAAAGGCAGCCAGCTGGTGAACTCAGTGTTTATCCTTCCTTAGTCTTTCTCTTTGCTCTTACTTGGCCACTTTCACTCTGTTTCAAGGCAGAGAAAACTTCATTCAGCATGTCCACTCAATTCTTTTATTTTAATTACACTAAAAGGAATCACAAATTTGACCTCATTTCCTACCTCTGCTGACTTCTAGTTCCCACTGCTATCAGGATATCCCCTGATGCTTACATGACCTGTCTGCTTCCATGCAGTAAACCTGCAGTCTTTGACAAAGTCTCCACAAAGCAGCCGGTGACATGGAGGAAACGTGCTTTTGTAGAGGGATAAGACATCCTTCATTGTCTCATGGCCAAGACGTCTGATGGTAACGTTGAAACTGGAATTAAAAAGAGTGACTTTAAAATAAGTAATTTTTAAAAATATATTTAAATGTCAAAACTTGTACTCTGTCAGTCGATGGAGAAATTCACTAAAAAACAAAAATAGATGAAACTAATCATTCAATTAAATGAACTGGTAGAAATTAAATATATGATATTATTTCACTTGTTTAAAAGTTTTCTACAATGAAATTAAAGCTGGCTTTAAGCATGTGAGTAATTATTCTATGTTGAAACATGGTCAGTAAACATCTATTTGACCTATTTAGTTCAAAAGTAAAAGAAATAGGGCAAGGATCCCAACGAACCCACAAGAACATGTGGTGCCAGGAGGTGGCACTGTGGCTCAAAGTGGTAGTGCTAAGCCTTAAGGACAGAGTTCAAGACCCATGACTGACAGAAAGGAAGAAGGGAAGAAAGGAAGAAAGGAAAAAAGGAAGAAAGAAAAAAGAAAGAAAGAAAGAAAGAAAGAAAGAAAGAAAGAAAGAAAGAAAGAAAGAAAGAAAGAAAAAAAGAGAGAGAGAGAAAGAAAGAGAGAAAGAAAGAAAGAAAGAAAGAAAGAAAGAAAGAAAGAAAGAAAGCAAGCAAAGGTACTAGAAAGGAGAAATAACTCCCCAAAGACAAAAAGATCTTCAAATCACAACCAAAACTATATTAAAAAAATAATTATACATACATATAAGAGTCAGATGCAAGTACTTCAGAGTTGAAAGAGAAAAAATAATGAATGCTGAATTACATTCCACTACTTGGCATTTACCCAATTGTCCAGAAACAAGGACATACTAAATCCACTAGCACAACGATGTTCACTGCAGCACTATTTACCATAGCAAAGATATAGAACCAACCCAGATGTCCCTCAGTTGATGAATGAATCAACAAGATGTGGTATTTATACACAATGGAATTCTATGCTGCTGTCAGAAAGAATGACCTTGCCCCATTTGTAAGGAAATGGAAAGATTTAGAAAAAATAATATTAAGTGAAGTAAGCCAGACTCAAAGGAACATAGGCTCAATGGTTTCCCTCATTTGTCATAATCAGTAGAAACCTTGGGCTCTACTAGCAGAGATTTTACAATAGAGCAAAATCTAGGTACATAGGCCATATAGTATGACGCTAAATGAAAGTGCCTCCAGGATACAGAAACAAAAACCATGTAATGAGTGATTGTTGTCCGTAATGTAATATGTTATCTCTCATCTCTTTTGCTGTCCCTTGGCTATCTCGTATTGTTACAGTATTTACCTTGTTATCTGATATATTGTATATATGCTTATTTGGTTATTTGAAATAAGATAGGGAAGGGGGGAAAACAAGATGAGGGGCGGTGGTGGGGGGAGGGAAATGGTACCAAAACACGAGAAGGGGTATCAATGTTTGTGAAGTAATGCACCTTCTATCTGGTGAATATAATGTAACCCTTCTATTAATTGTAATAAAAGTATATGATAAAATTATTACTCAAAAAATAACCCAGAGTGTATTCACTGATGACTAGAGAAGAGATAAGAGAGCTGGGATGTGGCTCATTGATTCAGTGCTTGGCTAGCATGCATGATGATGCCCTGAGTTTGATTCCTTAGTACCACATAAACAGGAAAAAAAAAACCAGAAGTGGCACTGTGGCTCAAGTGGTTGAATGCTAGCCTTGAGCTAAAGAAACTCAGGAACAGTACCTACACCCTGAGTTCAAGCCGAGAGAGAGAGAGAGAAAGAGAGAGAGAGAGAGAGAGAGAGAGAGGGAGGGAGAATTATTTTATATCAAGGGAAATGATGCTATATTAAAGCCAGATCAGCCAAAAGGGTACATCACATAATCTCTGTCTCTTTCTCTTTTTTATTCACACACACACACACACACACACACACACACACACACACACACACACACCATTCCTAAAAACTGTATCTAACTCTTAACATAGAAGCAAGTTGTGCTCAGTCCACCGCACATGGAGAAATACTTGGCGACGAGAATGCACAGTGGAGTAAGGGGCATGGGAGAAGCATGGGTTGTGGAGCCCCTGCCCTGAGCACGCACTTGCTGTTAGCTTGCACCTTCAAGACACATCGGCTCCAGTTCTCTCATTTCTCTCAGCCTTGTTCTCGTTTTAGGAGAGAAAGACAAAATGGGCATGCTCTAGTGTAGGGAACTCTGAAGCTGAGCTGACACATTAGGAAGGGGTTCAGAGGTTGGAAAGCTGCCTCACTTGGACTCAGAAGGCTGATAACTGGACCCTACGAAGGCTGAAACCAAGGAAGTAAGATGTATGTCTATGTCACTGCTGCAGATTTTAAAAATAATTACCAAAAATATTTACTGAATCCAAAAAGAAAGAACACCAGTTCATGATTGTTTTTGCTGTTTGTGGTCTTCTATTGTTTCGTATGAAATTTTGGATTGCTTCTTCCATACTATAGAAGAAATGCTGCTGAGATTTTGATGGGTATTGCATTGAATGTATAGATAATTTGGGGAGTATTGTCATTTTTACCATGTTAATCTTCCCAATCCAGGACCATAGAAAGTTTTTTTTTGTCACTTTCTTAAATTTGTTTTAATTTCTTTTATCTTTAATTTCTTAAAGTTTTCATCATATAGGTCCTTTACCTGTTTGGTTAAGTTAATTCTTTGGTGTATTTTTGGAGGTTATTACAAAAGGAGTTGCTTTTCTTATTTCATCTTTGTTCTTCTCATGTTGGCATGTGGAAAAGCTACTGAAGTTTGTGGGTTAATTTTACACCCTCCTAATTTAACAAAGTTTCACGCAAGCTCAAGTAACTTAGGAGAGTATTCTGCAAAGAGGGATTGTCTTTTTTTTTTCCTATTTGGATGTCCTCTATGTTTGTCTCTTACTTTATTATTCTTGCTAGAAATTCCAGTACCATACTGAAACAGAGCAAAGTAAGTCAACCCAAACAAACATTGGTAGCATGTTTCCCCTCATTTGTAACAATTAGTATGTGCCAGTGGATAATAACAGAAAGTATACATATATATATATATATATATATATGGACATGATAAACTACACAGGACTCTAAATACTCACACAGTGAGACCAAAGATGGATATTCTTAGGAGAGGATCACAAGGGCTCAATAACTTATGTGCATTTGATTGCATGAAATGATGCTTATCAAAATAAACTCCAAAAGTGGAAACGGGAGGTTTTTTTGCTTTACTTTTTCCATTTCCCCCATCTTGTTGCTGTGTTTGATTCCTAAAATACAAACCATTGTTTGTCTGATTTGGGGAGAGAAAGGGAAAGCACAGAAAAGGTATGACAAAAAGTGAACTAAGTCTGCAGTGATATTCAGTAGATATTATGTTGGAAATGAACTGTATAACTTGGGAGGGAGGGAGGTCAGAAGGAAAAAAACTGGGTGAAAATGAGGGAGAAGGTAACACTGTTCAAAAAGAAAGGTATTCTATCTTACTTACATAACTGTAGTCCTTCTGTTTATAACTCTATAATACAAATTAAAAAGGGTGGCCAAGAGTGTGGCCCAAAGGAAGAGTGTTTGCCTAACATGCAATCAGAAGCCCTGCTTCTGATTCCTTGGTTGCCACATACACAGAAAAGTTGGGATTTGGTGCTGTGGCCCAAGTGGTAGAGCTCTAGCCTTGAGAAAGCTTAAAGACAGTGCTCAGACCCTGAGTTCATTCCCTAGGCCTGGCAAAAAGTAAATAAACAAATAAATAAGAACTCCACATTTCCAATGAGATAGTATAATTTTACTGAAAGACTATGACATTGCAATATCTAGAGCAACCACAAGAAAACTCAAGATTACATAATTCATAAATCAGTGCTGTAAAATGTAATATTAATACACAATTCAAAAGTATAAGAAATAGAAGACAAAGAACAAAATGCAAATGCCATCAGTGGAAAATAATAACATTTATGACAGAATTAAGCTTGAACTTATCAATATATATATTAAATAATGAAGAGACAAAATTAAAATGTAGAAGGTGCAAGACTGCATAAGACTTGGTTACATGGTGTTTGAAAGATTTGTTAAATATAAAGATACCCTAATAATAAGATGAAAGAAAAGATACATCCTATCTAGGTGTCAACAGCTCACACCTACAATCCTAGACACCCAGGAAGGTCTTTGCAGGAAAGTCCATGAGACTTTATCTCCAATTAAACTCCCAAAAGCTAGAATAGTATCCGTGGCTCAAATGGTACAGTTCTAACTTTAATAAAAAGCTAAGCAACAGTATCCAGCCACAGGACTGACGCACATGAAAGGAAGGAAGGAAGGAAGGAAGGAAGGAAGGAAGGAAGGAAGGAAGGAAGGAAGGAGAGATGAGATTAAAAAGTAAAAACACAATGTGACTATTAATATCCATTAAATATACTTTTAGGAGGAATATTACTAGAGGGATATATTTTACAATATTTAAAGGTCAAAACATATAACTGTCACAATGAGCAGAGTTTCAAAAAGTTTCTAGAAAAATGTGACAGAGCTCCAAAGATATGAAGACAAATCTACAGACAGAAATTTCAAATTCTTCTTTTGACAATGCATAGAAATATAAAGACCCTCCAGGATATAGAAACAAAAGCCATATAATGAGTGATTGTTGCCCTTAATGTACTATGTTATCTCTCATCTCTTTTGCTGTCCCTTGGTTATCTCATATTGTTACAATATTTCACCTTGTTATCTGATATATTGGATATATGCGTATTTGGTTATTTGAAATTGGATAGGGAAGGGGGTAGAACAAGATGAGGGGTGGAGGTGGGGGGAGGGAAATGGGGACCAAGACATGTGAAAGGGTATCAATGTTTGTGAAGTATTGCACCTTCTATCTGGTGAATATAATGTAACCCTTCTATTAATTACAATAAAAATATATGGGAAAAAGAACTACAAGTACCTTGAAAATCATATATATGCATAGATATCTATAGTAAAAAATAAAACTATATGAAATCAATGGTATAAGTTTATAGTTTAAGATCTATAAGCAAAGAGGCAAATGCCACACAAAATAGAACAAAGGAATAAATAAAAATGAGCAAAAAAGGGGGGCCGGGAGTTTGGTCTAGTGGTAGAGTGCTTGCCTAGCATGCTCAAAGACCAGGGTTCGATTTCTCGGTACCACTTACATAGAAAAAAGCCAGAAGTGGTGCTGTGGCTCAAGTGGTAGAGCTCTAGCCTTGAGAAAATCCAAGGACAGTGCTCAGGCCCAGAGCTCAAGCGCAGGACTGGCAAAAAAAAACGAGCAAAAAATTAAAAATAGACATAGAAAAATAAACAGTCCTAAGTTGGTTTCTGCCTAGGTAAGTTAACTTGAAAACACCTAGATAAGAAACCTAGATAACACCAGAGAATAGCATATACTTAAGTGACCTGCAAATGGAGCAAGAAAACATTCTGATCTCAGTTAACAGATGCACAACTCCGTGTGTGGCTACAAGCCAAAATTAGAAGCTGGCTGCCTCACAGCCTCACTCAGAGGTGGTCTTGTAAAACAGTGATAATGAAAAGTCTTCCCAATGGGAAGAGCTTTAGGCACTGCACCGTGTCATCCACTGTGAGTGGAAAGGGAAATGGTCCAAGATCAGAACAGATGAGGAGCCATTGGCACTGGTGAATGAACTGGACAACTAGTCAAGAGCCAGGACAGAAGCAGTTGCAACACTGGAGATGAAGATTTAGGGTAAAGATTTGTGGATAATACATGGAAGTGGCATGAATTATTAAAATTTTTGCATTGACTGCTAATGCCCGCTGAGAACGAGTACCACAGACAAGTTCCTGAGTAAACAGATGAAACGATTCGGGCAGATGGCCCAGGCCAGCCTCTGCTGAAGTCATGCAGCAATCACATGCAAGGCATCTTAATTAAATATCTACATTGGCAAAAATGGAAGATACGCATTGGTCCAATAGCATGGATTTCTATTCCTGTAACTTATCTTGCTAGACCAGATACCCGACTGCCAGTAGCAAAGGTCAAAATGGAGCTTCCAATTGAATGTTCCAATACTTAACATTCAATGTCAAGTTCACTCTGCTCAATCACTCTGGAAAGAAACATAAGTGATTCACAATGGAATAGATAGATATTCTGATTGTGGTAAGTCTTTTCTGCCTGTAGAATCTCCTATCCAGGCTCTTCCTGGGGGTTTCAATTATGCACTTGGCCTCTCTCATTTCAGCAAAGGATGTGTAAGAATATTGAAGACATGCACTGTGGTCTGGCATCAATTTTTCATCATGCAGGAACTGCTGCTTGATAAAGACGAGACCACAAAGCATCACCTGCGAGGAAACCATCTGTGTAAGGGGGAAGCCATCCTTCCAACAGATCAGAAACCTGGAGGTGGTGCTGTGTGTGCAACAAGGAAGACACATGACTGCAACTTGAAATGAAGAAAGCCAAATGTGAGCCCAGGCAGCGGTGGCTCACGCCTGTAATCCTAGCTACTCAGGAAGCTGAGATCTGAGGATCCCAGAACAAAGCCAGACCGGGCACAAAAGTCTATGGGACTCTTATTTCCAATTAACCACCAAAAGACCGAAAGTGGCTCTGCAGATTAACCTGGTAGAGCGCTAGCCTTAAACTGAAAAGCTCAGGGACTATGCCAAGGCCCAGAGTTCAAGTCCCAAGACTGACAAAAAAAAAGAAGAAACAAAGGAAGGAATGAAGGAAGGAACGAAGGAAGGAAGGAAGGAGGAAGGGAGGAGGGAGGGAAGGAGGGAGGGAGGGAGGGAGTGAAGGAAGGAAGGAGGGAAGGAGGGAGGGACGGAGGGAGGGAGAGAGGGAAGGAGGCAGGGAGGGAGGCAAGGAGGGAGGCAGGGAGGGAGGGAAGGAAGGAAGAAAGGAAGGAAGGAGGAAGGGAGGAGGGAGGGAAGGAGGGAGAGAGGAAGTGAAGGAAGGAAGGAAGGAAGGAAGGAAGGAAGGAAGGAAGGAAGGAAAGAGGAAGGGAGGAGGGAGGGAAGGAGAGAGGGAGGAAGTGAAGGAAGGAAGGAAGGAAGGAAGGAAGGAAGGAAGGAAGGAAGGAAGACAAAATGTGGCCTCCTTTTCCCCTCTAGGGAAGAACATGTGCTTCACATTTCTGCAATTTAAGATTACTGAGTTAAAGGTAGGGTTGGGAAGAAGGTAAGAAATAAATAAGCACAGCGAATCCAGTCTACAAAGAAGGTCTTAAGGAAGGACTTGTGTTCCTCAGACATGAAGACTTCATCCTCAAGGCCAGCCATGGTGGCATCTGGGACCAAAATCAGAACTGAGAGGAGAACTACAATAAATATTTTTTGAGGCCTGAGACAGAATGATACAGCATGGTAACAGTTCATCCCATTAATTCTTCTCTTCAAAGTTTGTTTTTCTCTATGAGAGAGTCCCCAGAGCTCTGAATGAGTTCTAGCTCATAAATTATTCTGGAAGAATAGATTGGAGCCTCAAGGAAGCCGGCTACTGAAGTCATGAAAACATACTTCCACGGGTTACAGAAAGCCCTGGAGCAGCCAGCTCAGTGGCATGAGGGGACATAATCAGGTCAATATCCAAAATTTGACTTCTCCAGGCTCTACCATAGCTACGGGGAGCTGCTTCATGTTCATGTCAGAACCTTCCCTCCTACAAGCTGGTGGAGCTGGTGATGCAAAGGTAAAAGCTACCCAAGGTATTCTCAAAGTGCCATGTTTTTGAGGAACAGTAGGAGGGAGCAGAGTTTTGGACAAAACTCTGTCACGGTTTGAATTTCAGCCTCCTATGTCCTATTCTTGAGTATTGCTTCTTTTTTTTTCTCTTGGATATCGATTGTTGCTGTTTTTGAACTCAAATATCTGTCTTTGCTCCTGAAGAACTACATTGGTTTTCTTTTTTTTTAATTTAATTTTATTTTTTTATTGTAATCAGTAAAAGGGTTACATGATATTTGCCAGATAGAAGGTGCATTAATTCACATACATTGATACCCTTTCACATGTCTTGGTTCCCATTTCCCTCCACCCCACCGCCCCCCACCCGTCTTGGTTTTCCCCCCTTCCCTATCAAATTTCAAATAACCAAATACAAATAAATTCAATATATCAGATAACAAAGTGAGATACTGTAACAATATGAGATAACCAAGGGACTGCAAAGGAGATGAGAGACAACATAGTACATTAAGGACAACAATCATTCGTTATATGGCTTTTGTTTCAATATCCTGGAGGTCCTTTCAATTAGCTTCATGCTATATGGCCTTATGTATCAAGATTTTGCTCTATTGCAGATCTCTGCTAGTAGAGTCCAAGGTTTCTACTGATTATGACGAATGACACATCAAAGAGAGTGGCTTAAAACAAAGTAAGCCAGACTCAAAAGAAGATAGGCTCAATGGTTTCCCTCATTTGATATAATCAGTAGAAACCTTGGGCTCTCCTAGCAGAGATTTGCAATAGAGCAAAACCTAGATACATAAGACCATATAGTATGAAAGTAATTGAAAGGACCTCCAGGATACTGAAACAAAAGCCATATAATGAGTGATTGTTATCTTTAATGTATTATGTTATCTCTCATCTCTTTTGCTATCCCTTGATTATCTGATATTGTTACAGTATCTTACTTTGTTATCTGATATATTGGATATATTTGTATTTGGTTATTTGAAATTGGATAGGGAAGGGGGAAAACAAGAAGAGGGGTGGGGGGGGGAAGGGGACCAAGACATGAGAAAGGGTATCAATGTACGTGAATTAATGTACCTTCTATCTGGCAAATGTAATGTAACCCTGCTACTAATTACAATAAAAAATATATGAAAAAAAAGATATGACCAGGATCTGGTGGCTCACACTTGTACTACTCAGGAGTCTAAGGACTGCAGTTGGAAACCACCCTCGGCAGGAAAGTCTGTGAGACTTTTGTCTCTAATTAAGCACCAGAAAAGCCCAAAGTGCAGCTGTGGCTCAATGATAGAGCACTAGCTTTCAGCACAAAAGCTCAGAAGTTCAAGCTGAAGTAGGAGAACACACATGCACATGCACACAGAAACACACACACACACACACAGCCATTACTTGGCGGTTTGGTAGGTTGGGTTTGACTGACCTGAGATAGAAGCAGCATGCCCTCCTGAGGGTGTTGTGTGAGAAGTCATGTCTGGACTTTGAAAGGCCCATGGCCTGTTTCCACCATCTATGAAGATAATAACATTACATCTCACTCAAACTTGTTGATTAGTCACATAGCATTCTGAACTAGGAATCAAAGGTTCTTTTTTCATATATTTTATTGTAATTAATAGAAGGGTTACATGATATTTGCCAGATAGAAGGTGCGTTAATTCACATACATTGATACCCTTTCACATGTCTTGGTTCCCATTTCCCTGCCCCCCACTCCCACCCTTCATCTTGTTTTCCCCCCTTCCCTATCCAATTTCAAATAACCAAATACAAATATATCCAGTATATCAGGTAACAAAGTGAGATACTGTAACAATATGAGATAACCAAGAGGCATCAAAAGAGATGAGAGATAACATAGTACATTAAGGACAACAATCATTCATTATATAGCTTTTGTTTCAGTATCCTGGAGGTCCTTTTAATTAGCTTCATACTATATGGCCTTATGTATCAAGGTTTTGCTCTATTGCAAATCTCTGCTAGGAGAGCCCAGGGTTTCTACTGATTATGACATATGAGGGAAACCATTGAGCCTATGTTCCTTTGAGTCTGGCTTACTGAGTCTACTGCCATACCACCCTGAACGGCCAATCTTGTCTGATCTTGGAAGCTAAGCAAGGTCGGGCCTGGTTAGTACTTGGATGGGAGAACCAAAGGTTCTTACAGTACAGACTTGTCAGCCATGTGGTGAAATCTTCCAACAATGGCAAACTCCTGAGATCCCCATTGAAGAAAACAGGAATCTTGACCTCCACAAAGAGAGAGAACTAAAAAATGACTATGGTTGTTCAAAGACACAAAGCATTAGACTTTTAAAGATGAGTGTTTGAACTCATTAAAATAATCCAGGACATTATCCTCCTATCTCAATGTCTTTATTTCCAATCCCATCTCCAATGTCCAAAGGCAACAAACTCCCAATTCCCATAAACACAGACAAGAACAAACTTAAGAGCACAGCTCTGCCAACCACAGAAGCAAAAGCAGTCCCTTTAGTCTTGATATAATTCATCTTTAAGATTCTGTAAGAAATTAAACAGTATCTAAAGTATCTTTCATATTTATTACATATGAAAGGCAAATCAAGGATGCATGAACTTGCAAACCTCCTAAAATTATACAAAGGATTTCATTTGTACTTTTGTTTGAGGGTAAGATGATCATAATCAAATCTCTTAATATTCTCTAATGAGTTCAGCAACTACTACCTTATAGTCACTTCTACCACCAGTAAACAATTCAAATAATAAGCTCCAGTAACTAAAGGACAGCAAGTCACCTTCTCACAAGAAGTTTGGCTTCAAAGATACTTCATCGATGTAGATTAGGTTGTGCTAAAGACTGGCACAGAGCTAACATTATCATTTTATAGCCAACATTTATTGGCTGTTCCCAGGAATCTAATAGCAACTGTACTTAGCATTTTACATAAATTGGTTAACCTTGATCTTTTGAACAACTCTATGATATAGTCACTTCAATTATTCCAAATCCATAGATAAAGAAAATGACACTTAAATAGACTAAGCAATTTTGCTCAGGCTACATAAAGGGTTTAAGTACACAGTCTGATCCCAGCCTAAACACAAGGTCACTGTTTCCAAAACATGCTTGATCTCTGGAATATACTGAAATCATGATTAATATAAACATGGAGTACATTTAATTCCTGGTTTGAATGAAGGCAGGGTTTATTAAAATGTTCAAAGAAAAGTTCATCAGATTTATTTGTTTAAAAATTAACCCAGAAAGCTCAGTCAGGTCTCATTTCCTTATAAAGTTTGATAAGATATTGGAGGAATTCTATCATTTATTTTAAATTGCCACTAATCACAGCCTTCTGTGTCCAGCCAAATAAAGGCCCTGGTTTGTCTTGCCTCCCTGTGTTGTAACTGTAAACAGGACAGTGCCTTACATAGCTTGGTTAATCCAAGTACAGTTATAACTTCACTATTAACTTTAAAACTTTATGTAAAGTTCTTCTTGATCCATGATGACTTCCTTGTGTGAGTAAAAGAAAAACAGGAGCATTAGATGAGCTAAGTAGCTAAGTATGTAAAAGTACACTATTTCTTTTTAACACAGTTTATTTCTGGCTAGCTTTGCTTATGCAAAAGAAATGAAATGGTAGGGCAGTATAGCACAAGGCTGAATTCTCAGCTATCTTGCACATGGAAGAAAAGAATCATGGCCCAAGGCTGGTACCACACAAAAAAATCATGATATCTTACCTGAAAAGAGGCCTAAAAGCAAAAGGGCTAAAGGATATGGATCAAATGAAGAGTATTTGCATAGCAAATCCAGATGAATTTCAAAGGTTGCCTTTACCTCCCCTTTGGTGACAAGTAGAAATCTTTTTACAACAGTCTCTAGGGCTTTCAGTTTAGTCTACTCTTACTTTTGGAGATTAATTCGCTTATTCCCAATGTAAGATGTCTATCCTGGCCACCCACATGAAGAAGTTTCAAGTATTTTTCCTCCTACTTTACAGTCTCCTGAGTATTTCCTGGCAAATAATGGATGCTTAGAAATGTTCATCACATAAATTTCTACTCATTTTTTTTAACTTCAAGGAAACAAATCAGTGGTTTGCACATGTACTTCTTTGTATTTCTATACTACTCACACAGTCATCTGTCTCACATGGTCATTGTAGACAAAGAACTTAATACTAGAAATATTTTCAGATAAAGATAAATAGATTTGATGTCTTCTTGGTAGAGTCACGTGTGATATAAACATAATTTAGTTATTTATATAATACGTACATTAATATATGTTTATGTGTTTGTGCACAAATGGGTTTTGTGTATATTTGTATATAACTCCCTGACAATTTTCCAGTATTTATAGATGCCCTTAAAAATTTTCCAATAAATATTATGAATTTATTCACATATGATTAGTTTTCCAGTTTAGTGTTCTTTTCTCACTTGGAAATGCTATGGCAATTGCCACATCACTGATAAGTAATTTTTTAAAAAGTGATAAGTAATTTTTTAAAAAGTTGGTGTTACAGCTCGATCTATGTATTCAAGTCTGAGAGAGACATTGTAAAACACTGGACATGGATGAAATAACAGGTGGCGCCTTTGAAGAGGCAAAATCGTTCTTTTCCCAAAGGGCTAAAGATGATAGTCCATTCTTCCCACTTGGTTGACTCACAGGGCTGTAATGAACCTGTAATGATCTGTCATGTCAGAGAGTACTACCGTTTAGGGAGCACTTGATCCATGAGCTGTTGGCACAGTGTGCCATGAGTAGCCCCTAAGGTACAGCTTCACAATGTGCTTGGTATTGGGAGAGCCGCCGGTCCCCAAAGGGGTCTGTTCTTGTCTGTTAGCTGTGAGGGCTGCATTCCTGGGACTCAAAGTGAAGATGGAGGATGAGAGGGCATCACAGAGGTCATTACAGACAGGTCAGTACACTGTGTGATTAGTGTAGATGTGTGAAGGAGATGGGCAGGAGGTGAAGGAAAGGAAAGGAAACTATATAATTCCTTTCAACATATTGTGAATCCCAAATGGATCCACACTGACCTTCCTCATCATGCTTAGTCAATGAGCCCCTGAGTTGTGAGTTAGTTGTGTGAGCAACTGTGAAAATGACTGAAATAGAAATTGACACATGAAAGGAGGTCATCTTTGTTTCTGGACACAGAAGTGTATTTCTCTATCAGGTAAATACAGTTAAGTTGCCTAAGTTAATGTAATAGAACTAAATTCAAATTAGGAGCTCTGGCTTAATGCCGTGTTTGACAAATTACCCACCTAAGCACATTTTGCTAAAAATTTAAGCTTATTATCCAAATTAGCAAGGAGGATGAATGGAAAAGAGATGAAGGAAGAAGAGAAGGAAGACAATTAGGAAAAAGAGTAGGCTATCAACCAAATAAAACTGATCGACAGTTGGGGTGCCCGTTCACACTTGTAATCCTAGCCACTAAGGAGGCTGAGATCTGAGGACCGTGGTTCAAAGGTAGCCTGGGCAGGAAAGTCCTTGACACTCTTTGTTGTTGTCCTTTTCTTTTTTATTGTATTTTATTGTTGAGGTGATGTATAGAGGGCTTACCGTCACATTCATCAGGTAGTGAGTACATTACTTCTTGAACATTGTTACCCCTTCCCATGCTTTCCTTCTACTTTCCTTCCCCCACCTACTCCCAATCATCTTTCTCTCCTTCCCTTTTCTATTTGTAATAAATAAAATAGTCCTGGACACTCTTATCTTTAATTAACCACCAAAAGATGGAAGTGGATCAGTGGCTCCAGTGGTCAAGTACTGGTCTTGAGATGAAAAGCTCAGGGAGAGTGGGTAGGTCCTGAGATCAAGCTCCAGCACTGTCACCAAAATAGAAATTGATCTACAGACTCAAGGGCCTCAGACGCTGAACGCTGTCCTCTGGTTTCCTGTTTTGACCTCAAAGCAGACTTTTTGGAAGAAGTGTTGCCCTCTCAACTTCTATTCCCTGCCTCCAGATTTTTCCTAAATTTCTCGATTCAGGATCTGAACACCACAATTTCATTAACAAAGCTTTCTCAATATCTATGATAACATGCACATGGCCAGGATTAATGACCACGTCTCAGCTTCTTTTTAACTGTGACTTCTAGCAATCTAGAGCACAGTTTCTGTTCCTTGGAATCTTTTTCAGAAGTGAAGGTTGTGCGATTATCTCATTGGTTGCTCTTAGACTCTTTCTCTGAATCATTTTCCTCTTCAAACTTCAAAATACTGACGACCTTGGGAGTTTATCCTTGGATCTCGTCTCTCTCTTGACATTCACTCCCCAATGATTATTCTTGAAATATCATATATTCCAACTGAAGGTCAGCTTTTCTCTCCAATTTACTGTTCTCCAGTATTCCCATCTCTGCATGTGGTAATCTCTCATCCAGGCATTAGAGGTGAAAAAAGCTTTAAAAATTGTCCTTGAGTCTTCTATTTATTTATATGCTTAATGTCATCTACCAATAATGCTTTCCTGTCTCGCCTTTAAAACATCCAGTAAAAATCAAAGCAATGGAATCTACTCAGCAGCTACTCTGCCTCAAACTATTGTCATCTTTCACCAGCATCAAATCCAATATCTAAACTGGTCTCTTGCTGTCTTCCCTGGGGACGGCATTGCCAAGGCTGAGTGTTCCTTGAGCAGATTAATCTATCCATGTCATCTCTTTGCTCAAACACTTGTCAGCCCACTAGAACTCAACATCCTTGCAATGTATTACCAGGTCTTTCATCACTCTTTTCCTATAACCTTACTTCTGTCTATCTCTCCCTGCTGACTGTCCACAACAACTGATAGTCACAGCAGCCATCAGACCTTGTGAAATCATTTCAGACATGTTTCCCCATAATCATGAGAGCTTTTTATTCTTCCTTCTACTGGGAGCATCTTTTTTCACAACCAGCTCTTTCATTTCACAGATATCCAGAAAAATCCTGAGAGAAGTCTTCTCTGGATGCCTGGCTAGAATCACCTCCCCCCCCCACACGCCCTCTCTCTTCCACGTACCTATCTTCACTATTACAATTATTTAAGCCACTGGCTTATGGTATTTGTTTCATTACAGTGTATTTGTACCTCTATTATTTATTGATCAAATAAAAAGAGTAGTTTATCATAGCTATTCCCAACTTCTGCAAAAACCAACTCCAAGAGGATAGAGCTGTTTTATTTGGTGGTGGTCCTAGGGTTTGAGCCCAGGTTCTCATACATGCTAGGCATGTACAGCACAACTTGAGAGCCCTACCTCCAGACCATGTTTTACTTTGTTTGTATTCTATATCATATCCTTCATAATCAGAACCGTCCATGTTATAAAAATGAAGATTGAAAAGCCAGACACAGATGGTTTTTGCCTATAATCCTAGCTACCTAAGAGATTGAGATTTGAAGATCATGGTTTAAAGTCAGCCTACATAGGAAAATCCATGAGACACTTATTTCCAACTAACAACCCAAAAGCTAAAGGTGGTAAGAGTTAACTTGAACACAAAAGCTTAGAGAGAGTGCTCAAGCTTTAGGTCAACCCCCAGGACCAACACACACACACACACACATACACGCACACACACACACACACACACACACACACACACACACACACACACACTAGATATATGAGAGAGACAATCAGACACAGACAAGACAGATCATGCTACATACATATTCATATTCCACAAATCAATGACTGAATATGTAGCTCTATAAACAGTGTCTCAAGGGCACAGGGGAGAATGCTCACCGTATAGGCTCCCTTCCCTGACCACTCTGGGTACCTAGAAAAGATCCAGAATGTCAATCAAAAATTCTCTGAGCTGCAGCTAACAAGGTGCAGACCTCTATGCAACAACAAGACCTTTTGGAATCGAGTCTCAGCGGGGCCTTCCGAAATAACACAGATACACTGCAGTAAAAACAGCCCGCAGAAATGGCATTTATAACTCTCTTTACAACTGAAGTCTATCACAGGAAATGCCGAGCAAACATATATAAATAAAAATGAATTCTCAGATTTATCTGCTGAGACTGTAACAACCTAATAAGGTTTTTGCAGCAAAGGCAGGGAAGGCAAGGAGGAGAAAAATGCCCTCAGTTTCTTCTTTTCAGCCCACATATGACTTCTACTGCAGCTAGGGCCTTCTCCCTTCTGACCTAGGCACTTCTGACTGCCTGCGACTGGAGGGAAGAAGACACGGGGTCATGTTTGCTCTCAGTTGTCCTTTGTAGATAGCGCACATAGCAGGCAATCAGCAAAACCTTCTCCCAGGTATGCTGAGCCTCTCAATCCCCACTACTGAAATACCTCTGACCACCCAGGAATATCTCTAAGAGAAGCAATAGTGTTTGTATGATACAAACACACAAATGTGCACACCCTGCCTTTGTCAGGAAGAAGTTAAAAACAACACCAAAAACATTATTCTCGTTACCTAGTTTTCAGCTAATCTTCTATTACCCAAGACCTTCCTTCTAATAACTAACTTCTAGTCTCCTTGTCTCTGTTTGAATCCTCAAATCTTTCCTGCCTTCATTGTAGCTTCCTCTTGGAATGTACATCTTACACAAGGTTTGCATTATGAGCTTTTGTCTGGCCTCACTCTGCCAAGCACACTATCACACTTTCCCAGATACATAGCATAGAAGCCGTGCACAGCTTGACCTCTGAAGAGCAGGCCTATACAGGCAACAACCCAGGATACAGCACTGCAAACAGACCATGGTAAACCATGAGAAGAACAAAATCTGCAGGTTAAGACAAGGAGAGCAGAGGGATAGATAATATTTTGGAAGGTACTTTGAGTAAAGATGAAAAATGTTGGCTAAAAATGCAAGGAACTTTGGGACATAAACCTGAGTCTGCTGGTGTTGGGGAATGGTAAATGAACAAATGCTTCTTCACCAAATTGCAAGCATCCTCCGTGACGTGTGATGTGCTGGGCTCTGTGTGGGATGCCAGAGATGTACACAGCCCTAACACTATAAGTTAAAGTTATATTGGGGGGGTCAATTAAGGAAAGCAATTTGAATTTTGACACTGGGGTCCAGAAGCAAGGTTTTTACAATGCAAAAGTCTGCTTAGGGTTATTTTTTTCAAAGCAGCAAATTAAGCTGATATTTTCTCTTTTCAAGATAAAACAAATAGAATGCTTAGATAAACGCTCACCATAACTTATTATTTTTTCACATACAAATGAAGTTAACCCAGTATGAGCTGAAGAAGAAGCCCATAAGGAAAGAAATGATAAAAGTAAAGTATTTATGGAGTAATGAGGCCCAAAGATAAAAATGCATGCCTCAGGGATGGAACTTTAATATTAAGGAAGGTCCAGAAGTTCAGTTCATCATGTATGCATACGCCAAGCAGTCTGCTAAAGACCCAAAGCATAAATGTCCCACTCTTCATGTGAACCTGGGAATAAAAGTTCTACTCACTGGCTGAGAAATTTGCAAGAAGGTTGGTATTCATTCACAATGCAATCAAAACTCACGTCTGTCCTGCAAAATCACATGAGATATACATTCGTGCAGCTACATCATAAAGAAAGTGTAAGCCGAGAAGTCAATATTTAAACACTACTCTAGGATCAGGGAAATCCATGCTTTCCTGACCAGCCAAAGCAAAGGAAGGCGGATCTGTCAGAACAGATGCCACACAAGGGAGACTCAGCTGACCTGGCATCTCTTGGTGATGAGCTCACAGCCAAGACTTGTAAACCACCAGGAGGAGCAGCCAGCACAGACTGGAGACAGGAACATATGTACCCATGAACTAGAAGCAATAAATACACTCACTGAGTCAACATACCAAGCACTGATTTATTCATGGAGAAAAAAATCAACAAACAAAACAGACAAAATTTCCTGCCTTGGTACAACGTATGTTGCAATGAAATGAGAGAGAGTCGTGAATATATGCACAAGTGAGCACATACAGCTAAGGAATTATCTTACATAGTACACGATTCTTCCATACCTGGACGAATTCTTCAGGGCATTTTATTCTTTTCGTTGGTTGAAAATTTGATAAAATATTCTAACAATACACATCCCTCATAGTTTAGTTCTGACGGTATAGTCCAGTCACTTGATTGAATTTAGACTCGGCTCTCTCCTCTCCTTCTATTAGCAAACATCTCTCACATTTGGGAACAAAAGTGTACAGAGGGATTAAAGCAGATGCTGTAGAATGAGCCAATATGGGTTTACATCTCCATTCTGTACTGATTAATTAAAGGACTTTGGGAAGGTTACTGAAACCAGTATATTCATTCTATAGTTTTACAAGGAATAAGATAATGGAGCATAATTCTCAGGGCTGTTTGGATTTATATGTGATAGCCATTTCTACTGTATCAAGTATTTACAGTGCTTGGTATACAGTAAGTAGCCATCAATGAATGTTAACTATTTTTATTAAACCATTTGGAAGTTAACATTCTTCCATGATAAGCATTGAAGGCCCATCCTTCAATAGATAAGACATTGCTTAACTGGAGGTGTCAACATTTGAGTTTATAAACACTGTCTCTCCCCATTCCCAGAGAGCAAGAAAGAGAGGGGAATCTATGTTAAAGCAATGAAGTATAGCAAAGATTATTCCAGTACCAGAGTAAGTAAAAAGTATTCAATAAATTTGGACCAACCAGTAAACTGCAGGATGGAAGAAAATAGTTCAGACATGAGATTTAGAACGATTTAGGGATAAAGCGCCTTTGAAATGTACATCTATTCTGTCCTCTAATACCTCCCGAGGGTTGATTAACTCACTAAGCTGGGTTTTATGAAAAATCCCCTGTGATATCTATGGGTGAAGTCATGCTGAAAATGACCGAGTGTGGCATTCAGGGCAGTTAATCTTTCCCGGGGCTGGTGGATGTCAGTAGAATCTGATATGCTAAGATGTGTTACCAGTGCCAGTCAAGTCATCAGAGGAAGGCTCCCGTGCTTTTCGTGCAGGAACAAACATCCTGTGACAGGAATCACGATGATGGTGGTGGTGGTGGTGGCAGTGAGTGCCGATGATGCCAACGGCGATGCTAGTGATTGGCCTTTCTCCCCAGGGACTGAGGGATGTGTCTCCACGTGCATACTTTGTTTTGATCCTCAAACTACGTTAAACCACAACTCACATGATTTTCATTCTACAGTTTGAGAGATCAAGACTTACACAAGTTTAAATCATACTACTAACAAGGGTAAGACAGACGTCTCAAGTCTAATTTTTTTCTGCATTAAATCTGCTATAAGATGATCAAATCAGGAAAAGCTGCAATTGGGATTCCTCTATGTTTCTCGGCTTCAAATGAAGTAAGTTCAGGCAAAGAAATACACAGGACTCCTTCTCCAATTAACTAGCAAAAGGTGCCAGGCTGGAGGAGAGGCTCAGATGGGACAACATGCGCTTACACAAGCAAAACCAGTCAACACGAAGCCCTGAAGTCAAGCCCTGATACTGACAAAGGAGAGGGATGCTTTTAAGTGGAAGGAAAACGTACTTGACTACTTATATAAAAGCTGGTTTTAATACTAAAATGCTTCTGCTTTAAAACTCATGAGTGGTTCTCATTTCATTAGGGTCGCATTTATCTACTCTGAAACTTGGTTTCTCAAATACTTCCCACAATGTGCAGTTATACCTGAGAAAACAAGGTGACCATTGCATTATAGACTATCCATGTGTTGATTTGAAATGCAGTAAAAAAACATATGATAAGATAAAGAGAAATCTCTACTTCCAAATTGGAATGAGTGTTTATTTGGAAATTTGACAATGATAGTCTACAATTGTTTAGCCAGCTGTCTCCTTCAATTGCCGCTGGCTGTTATCTGGACTCAAATCTTCATCAATCCTGATCTCTGTGGAAGGAATCCAGGAAGAACAATTGATGGACCCACCATCATGCCTGGATGCTGTCACAGGAGATGTACAGCCTTTTGAGTGTCAGAGTGAGGAGAAACACGTAAGTGATAATTCAGTCCAACTACCGCCTTTTATGTGTGAATAACTGTGGTCTCAGACAGATTGTGTGATTCATTTTAGGTCATTCTATTAGTCAGACTAGTCAAGGTTATGTTGTAGCAACAAATAATCTCACATTTCAGTTCTTAATACAAACTGATTTTTTTTTCCTTTCTGACAGTACATGACTCAATCAGTAATGATAGAGGATTCTAGGAGAAGAGAGTCCTGCCCCATATGAGCATGTGCTATCATGAAAGTAAAGGTGGAATGGCATGAGCATATTGCAATCATCCCTTTCGTTTTGTGAAATAATTAAAATAAACCACATGCTCACTCTCTTAGGGTGAAGTGAGGTAGGATGCTATCATTTACTTAGAAGTTATGATAAATCATTGGTGCTCCTTTCCACAGGACCTCAGTCCCCAAAAACCTCAAGCCATATGCCTGAGAGTAGCGTAAGAGCCTGTGGAAACTTGTGATTCTTACAGGGATTGAAACCGTGAAAGATATCCTGCTATAGAGCCAGAATGATAGTGTCAAACTGTCAGGTGATCTTTGACATCAAAGCAAGGTCTAACTGAGCACCCTGGTAATCTTCCCACAGGGAACAAAAGCTTTGTATAGTTCAGTGCATCTTAGTAATTCCAGAAGCCAGTACCACTCACAGTCACCATAATCAGAGTAGTTTCAATGTCCAGTACAAGTTTCTTGCACACAATAGCCTCATACTGGTAACTTGACATTCTCCATTCAGAAAAAAAAGACATCAGCCATTTGAGAAGGCAAAATGGAAAGCAGCGTCATGAAAAAAAAAAAAAACAACTAAGAAAAGCAAAAGCTTTAGAAAGTGAGCGGAAGGTGTGATGTGAGCCGTCTTCCTCCACTGAGAGCTGAGAAGAATGCTGGGTAAGAATGGAGAACAACGGAGGTGTGCCTTTGCTCAGAATGCCTCTCCCTCGTTATGTGATTCATGACATTGAAACCTCTGTGTACACTTAGTTAATAATAATGTTTAAAAAACATAAGGAAGGCTGGTGGAGAAAGTGAGAGTCTGTATGCTCAGAGCACGGCTGTGGGCACATTATTAGGAACCAAAGGTGAGAACAGCGGACAAGACAGATTCAATGGCAGATACCACGCTATATCTTACATTCACAGTTCACGATAAATTAATTTAGAAATGGATGGGTCGTTATGAAAAGTATGCACATGCTATAAACTAAGAGGAGCTGAGGCTTACAAATGCATTCTACTGATGAGCATGATTTAAAAGTAGCTAAATCCAAAAGGCACAGAAATCTTAAAAAAACAAAAAGGTGACAAATGAGATGACCCCTGCTTTCTGATTCCATGAACAAACTGTGTTGTGACTTTGAGATTCTAATTCCAACTACATCCCAGAGGGGACATACTGTCTCTTGAAAGGTCAATAGTGTGTTATTGGGTGCTAATTACTTTGATTTTCTTAGACAGTGGTTTACCCAAGATTCCCACCATCTATTTCGTCCTGACTGAACAAAAGCCTCTGGAGACAAATGACTACACGCCTAGCTCCTCTTTGTAATAGCGATTTGTGAAGTCCAGAGGATGCCAGCAAATTCTCCTGTTTTCTAAGGAAGTTAAACCAAATGCGAAGTAGAAATATAGATGAAAATCAATCATCAAGCACAAATCCTCTCCACCTCTCTCACTCTCCTCTTATTTCATTTTCTCAATCTTTCCACCTCTCTTCTGCCTCTGCCTTCTCTCTCCACTGCCTCCCTATCTCTATGTCTTTTTCCATCCCCCCATCTTTTCCTCTCTTGTTCTTGTGCTTCTTCAATGCCCTCATTACTATGAAGGCAGACATATGGCTCAACATACATTACACTATCACTAACTTCACATTAAAGGTCAACTTAAAAACCAATAATAGAGTTTGAGTTCTGACTCCAGATTCCTAAAGTCAGTGGCACCTTGTGCTATTTTAGGCTGAGCAGTCATTTTGGACCAGCCATCGGTAGCCAAGAAATCTAGCCCAATGTCTAAGGATACCTAAAAGGAACAATGAAGCTTCCTAGCATTTAATTGTAGACAAACTGCCATACCTCTCATACAAACAATTGATCAAGATGCATTGTACTCATAAGCTGCTTTGTGAACACAACTACATATAGATAATAAAAGTTTTTTTTTTAAGAAAGAAAACCAAACAGACAAAAAAGCCACATGAACTAGGCAGCATGCTCATCAAGCTCATTTTACCAGTGAGCAATGGGAGACATAAGAGCCAGGGGCCCAGCAGGAAACAGATGGCTCACTCCAACAGGGTTTATAGACACAACAGAAGAGACCCAGGGAGAAGTCTCTGCTGGCTGCCATTGCCACCTCAAGACCTAATGGGCCCAGTCCCTGATTTCCTGATTGGAACTAGAATCTTAGGTGGAAGAAACAGATGCTATCTAAATGTTCACTCCACCTCACAGAGATGGAGAGTCGCGAGTGGATACCATGACCTCTTCCTCCTTCTTTATTCCAATCTGCTGCTCATAGTTCCCCTGTCCACTGGAAACCAGAAAGGGAGGCCAAAGGATGAAGTCCACAGAAGAAAACCTCCGTAGGCACCAACATGGAGAGAAGGAGATCACTGAGCAAACGAGGAATAATGTGAAAAGGAGCTTCTGATGGTTAGATAACCTGGCCATGGCCATGGAGTCAGACAGGCAATGCCTCAGCATTGAGACCTGCGGAGTTGCTCACCACCTCATATTTGACCTTCCCTGGCAGGAGCTTCTTAACAGCATCATTCATCATACAGGAAAGCTGATGTGAGCAGGTCGTAGAGGCAGAGAACAGCAGTCCCGCCCACTCACAGCCTTCATTCCTGCTTGCTATGGTCTCACTTATCCAATGTAGTGCATATATGATGATTTCTTTTTAAATTTGTCTAGCAATAATTTTTAAGACGCCGCCTCTCCCATATAGTGAGAATGCTTATTACATGGCCTGGATGTACAAGTTGCAGAGTATAAACAACTTGTGGGCCCAGGTAGGACCAATTAAGTCCTTTTAGGGAAGACTAGCAGGGATCCCGACAGAAAAATCATTCATTCAAGAACGTGTAAGACTTGAGCTGCTTTAGGTCTATCATTTGTCTGAAGAGGTCTGAGACTCAAAGCCAAAAAATAACAAAATGAGAAGTATATCTAAGAAAGAGAAAGAGAACTGTGCCATGCTTGCTACTATTCCATCAGCTTCTCAGCTAGAGCAAGCAATAAATTCACATTTGTTCTGAAGTACATTCTTTTCGGTATCTCTATCTAACCACTAAGTGATACCCAATTAATTATGATAGATATTTTATATTCATGCTCATGCTCTGAATGGAGCTTCGATGTTGTATTTTTGAGGAACTCTTCCACGACTCACTTAATCCAAACACAAATAAGTATTGGGGTCCCAGATAAAATGGTATTCTCAGCCAAGAGAAAGTAAAGACTCTGTGTTCTCATGGCTTTAGCCATTGGATCTTTCCCACTGAACTGTAAACAGAGACCATAGGCCAAGAGCAAAATGACAGAACTTTTTAAATCACAAAACCATTAGCATGTTAAAAATGAGTAGAATATGACTGATACTCAATATTTTGGATAAAAAGATTTTGAAAATAGATGTCCTACAGTGTCCTCGTGTGCATAAAGTATCCTAAACACTGGTGAAATTCTCACGTTTGGAGAATTGGAGCAACAGAATTGGAGCAATTCTTTCGGGATTGTCCAATAAAAACAAAGATCAGTGAAATCTTCTATACGTTTTCTGCTAGGCTAAGTGGAGAATTGGACGTAAAAAGCAGAAGCCAGACAGCACTTGGAAATTTGATACATATCTTTTAAAGGACTTAAAAAGAACAATTACCATGACAGGACTCTGCCTTTAAAATGAATCTTAATTGAATCAGTCTGGAAAGAGAAACTTGAATTAGATTTAAAGGAGAAGTTTAAGGGATTCTTCATAATTGACTAAGGTAATTCAAAACATTCAGTCTAACAGTTTTAGCCACTCCAGGGGCTGCTTTGATATGAGAGCGTACAAATCAGGAAGAACTACCTCGATAAAATCAATTTCATGTACTTAGTTCTTCTTTCATCTGTGAGGAAAGAATTGCTACAAAATTAAAGGGTAGGGGTAGGACTGCAGGTTGGGATACGTGAAAAGAAGGAACAGATCCTGCATCTCTAAAAATGAGATCAACCATTGCATCCGAAGTCAAGTTAAGAAGACTGAAATACCTGTGAAATGATGTAGAATGCTTACTTAACTTCTTTGGTTTACCACAAAATGGTTCCTGCACTTCTAGAAATCTCTGGCAGGTATAGAGTAACCCCAGTGAGTAGGGAACTAGGATAATGAATGCACAAGATACTAATAAAGAAATGAGGGCCACGAGGGCAGGATTCTCCATAATGGAATCAATCTTTTTTTTTTTTTTCTGGGTGATGTCCCTGAGCTCTTCAACTCAAGGCTACTGCCCTACCCCTTGAGCCACAGTGCTACTTCCTGTTTTCTAGTGGTTAACTGGAAATAAAAATCTCAGTCTTTAGTGTCCAGGTTAGCTTTGAACCATGATTCCTCAGATTCAGCCTCCTGAATAGCTAGAATAATAGGCGTGAGCCACCACGCCCAGCTGATGGAATCAATCTTGACCACAGCTATATTCATATAATTATAAAACAATGTGTTGGGCCAGGAGTTTGGCCTAATGGTTGAGTGCTTGCCCAGCATGCATGAAGACCTGCTTTCGATTCCTTGAAACCACATGCACAGAAAAATCCAGAAATGACCTTGTGGCTCAAGTGGTAGAGTTCTAGCCTTGAGGAGAAAGCCCAAGTACAGTGCTCAGGCCCTGAGTTCAAGTCCCAGGACTGGCAAAAAAAAAAAGGGTTTGATTGCCTAGGATAGGCGATACTTTGTTAGATACTATAATATTTAAAGATTAATTTTTGCTCTCTATCCCCAATGATTGTGATGATAGCTGCCTTACTGGGAGACTCATAGACTGAGGTGAGGTGAATCAGCTCCTGCCCTCTGGACCTGAGCAGTCAGACAGGAAGTGAGGCTACCAGGCAGAAAGCTTCTAAACAAGGGGAAGGTGACAAATTCTTGAATCTGAATCCAAGAACTTAGGAAGTAGGGGAGTGGATCACTTTTTAGATGGTAAACTGAACTATAAAGCTGAGCTGAATTTCGGTAAATAGCAGAATAAAAAGACCTTTAGGAAGATAAAAACCCAGCACCAACTCATAGGAAGAGGCAGATGTTAGATGTGTGTGTGTGTGTATGTGTGTGTGTGTGTGTGTGTGTGTGTTCATGTCTGTAAGTGTGAGAATTTACCACATCAGTGAGTGTTCTGGAAGGTGACTAGGAATGGAACCCAGAGCCTCATGTACTCAGCTCTACCCTCAAGCTTTCAAGAGTATTTTGACTCTCTTGCTGTTACATACAGCATACCTATCTCTGCTACAAAAGTTTATTTGAAACTACGTTTACGCAATTTATTTTCTATTATACTTTATTTCATATTATTCTCTGTATATCCAGTGAGATGGGTAGAGGGAGGTATTTTCTCCCTGTTCATAAAAATTAAATTTCAGATCAATGAGTCAAAAATTACATGGACAAAATTAAAATTTCCTAAAGATCTGATGGATTTTACTCTTCTACAATTGAACAGTGTAGAAAGATAAGGAAGAGAAGATCATGAGAGTATGTAGAAACATCACATTACCATTAAGTTTGTTACCGTTAATTTTCTTAGAATTTAGGCTATAGATGCACAATAGCTATTATTTTGTTGCACATTTAATATTTAAAATAGAGATTATCAACTTTAAATCTGTTGCCAATTTGATTTGGAAGAGGTAAAATAGTACGGTCCATTCTCTATATTTATGTGAATGTTTTGTGATATCACACATTAATCTCTAGAGAAGTCTCCAATCATTCACTTGTTTTACTTACTGCACAAAGAGAAACTCAGGTATATGCATTAGTGTGCGGGCAGAAGGACACAAATGGTCCAGAGTTCAAATCCTAGTCAGTATCTTCCCCACTGACCATGGTCTAAAATTCTTTTAGTGCCTCAGATCTTACCTTCTGGGAGAAGTCAGCTTCCATGTCATGAGAGCATCATAGGGTGAGGGCTGCAGCAAAATCCTGCAAGTATTTGAAGGTAAACTTGGAACACTTGCTCTCTTTTAGCACAGGGCTTCAAATGAGACCCAGGGCTTGCATTACATCTTCAATAAAACCTCTTAAGAGAATTCGAACCAAACACACTCAGTCTATCATCTTAAAACTATGAGATAATAAACATGTGTTGCTTGAAGTCCATGTTTGAGAATTTCTTTTTTACACAGCCATAGATAATCAATAGGAATGTTCAAGAGAAACTCTCTGCACTGTATAAACAAAGGGAGTTTTTAATGGCTGATCCTTATTTTATTGCTTGTTTTTTCCTGACAGGAGCACAGTCCCATATAAAGCCAATAGCTTCATTTCCAAATGAAGGCCGGCAGGGAGGATTCTGAAGTCCATCAAAGCTTGATGAACTAGTTTCAGTGGACCTATGATAGCCCCAGGAATGTGAGAGCTGGGGTTCAAAAGTAGCTCCATCTCTACTGGCTGTGTTAGTTGCTTTCACACTTGTTGTGATACATACCTGCCCTTCTACAAAATAAATAATAAATAAATAAATAAATAACACAAGAAAACATATCTTTAAGGAAGAACGTGTTTATTTAGGCTCATAGATTTAGAGGCTTCCCCCCATAGGGCATGCATGGTTTTTTTTCTTCTGGGCTCGTGGTGAGACAGAACCTAAGAATAGCAGAAGCGGGGGCCAGAGGCCAGCCTTATCCTTGGCAGCCAGGAAGCACAGAGCGAGGCAGCAAGGAGGTAGGGATGAGATACACACATGGTCACACTGCTGTGGAGCTCCGCTGTCCAGCTAAGACTGATATTTCTAGTCTTCCTCAAACCGTGCCACGGCTGGAGAAGAGCTGAGAGATGAGGAAGGCGCTCGTCACGAATCTCACACTGCCAGTGTAACTGCAGGATGTAAAACTTATTTCTTTCCCACTTACACTTACGGTTGTAGTATCCATGAGGAAATGGATGGCTCAGATCCGGTGTCTGGTACACAGTAGGCACTCATAAGAGCTATTCTCCCTGGCAAGTTTGTTTGGCTTCCCCAAAAGGGCTCCATATAAGAATCTAAAAGACTGGAGGAATAGGAAGCTACTCTCATCTCCCGCAGGACTGAAAAAGGAGATATTACCTTATATCTTTTATTTTAGGTCAAAAAGGACACAGCAGTTTGAAAAATAAGCTCAAACCAGAAGTCAGTGGCTCAATCCTCAGAAAGAATGTTATTTCACATGACAGGAGTACTTTTTTTCAGCTGAATATACACACTGTGTATTTTTTATAGATGTGTATGTACGTGGACACACGTGTATGTGCATGTACACACACACACACACACACACACACACACACATTGTGTGTGTGTATATCACAGCCACCCTGCATCCACAGAAAAAATGCTTGTACAAGGTAAGGATGTCTAAGGATGTGTGTTTTTTCCTTTAAACACACAGAAGCTGCATTTCCCGTGAGCAGTCTGCATGCATTTATCACCCTGAAAGCAAGGCCTCAACAAGTTGTAAGAGGCATTGTCGAATTACAGGCAAACAAAGACATTTGTGTCACCCTATGGCTTGTACACCACGCCGCAAAATGCACCCACCCGACTAAACCTGTTTCCTTGCATCTTGTATTTGTCAGTCTCTCCCTCCCAGCATTCCCAGGGACTCATCCTGACAGCATTGGCCCTTCTTTGTCCTTGCCTCTTGATATTTTTCCTTCCTGTTACAGCTAACAAATTCCACTCAGGTACCATGTGACCTTTGATTTTCCTCCACTTGGGGGCATGCAAGTAACAATAATGACTATTAAGGAACAAAGCTACCCCTCTGTTTGAAAGGGCAGGAACTTGGCTTCATCCCATCTCTGATTGTTAACTAGCCAATACATTTGTCCAGGGTCTTACTGAGTCTCTAACTGCTACCACATGAGGGAACTTGAACTTCAGAGAGGTATGAAATTCATAAATTCATCCAGAATATGAAAATCCTAAATGCTGGATCCACTATGAGCTCTTTAAAAGTTCCCCTGACTGTATTGTTCGTTATTTGACATGTAATCCAGTGTAATATTGCATCTTAATGGAGTTGTTGAAGTAAATGAATGAAATACCATAGGCTCCATATCCTACATGACCCTACTATGGAAGAGATGCACTGTAAAGAGTCAAGAGGAGTTGTTTCAATTATTTATTAACTTTTCTTGCCCGATATTAGAAGGTTATACTCATAAATTTTTAAAATGTATCTGATCAAAAATGATAGCCCCCCTCAAATCCTTCTTCAGTGTCCTAAGACATCAAGAGGCTCTGACAAGGCTATTGTCATTCCTGATGTTTTGAAGGAGTCCAGACTTTTTTCCATATTAAGAATATTGTCTGACTTCTCTCTATGAGAATTACAACAAAAGAAACAGACAAAGGAAACAGAACAAAATAAAAATATGAAATGAAATCTGTACAAGAGGTCATATGCAATGTTAAGTGGAACAAAATGTGCATTCCATCGTCCTTGCTGTGAAACCACCTGGGAGCTGTAGCTGCAAGGAAGTTGACTGCTTCTTTTGTGAGAGGTAGAGGCAGCAGATGCAGCTGCTCAAATGTTTTTCCCCTTTGTGCATGGACAAGGAACTTGGAATTGAATTCTGACCAGCAGTACAAGCTGCTGTGTCGCTTCCTAGATTCTCCCCATTGCACAGCCTCCTGGATGATCCCAGATCCTCTCCAGACCCCATCTGGCTGCTACCTTGATTTTAACAATCAATACACTCTTGACAACCAAGATTAGAAGATGATGGGTCCTCCTCAATCCCAGGTCTCTGAATGGCTCCAATGAACCAGGTGCCATCACCACCACCATGGATCCGATTTCACCTGAGAAAGATGATAAGCCAATACTTCTAAAAGATTGGGATTCTGTGCTTTTATCTGTTTATCTATTGACAGTCTACATTGCATCAGTAAATTTCTAGGTGCTGACTTTCAGATAATAGACAACAAAAGTATAGTTCATGTTTCCATGAAGACTAAGTGTGAGAGAAGAGACAAATAATCTTACGAACACTCCAGTGCATTGAGTACTTTTTTCTAAAGATCATGATCATATTGACTGGGGCTGAGTTGGTCCAGAAAGCAGCAGATGGGCATCCAGGCTTTCACCAGCAGGTTTATGATGTACTGATCTACATGCACCATCCTGACCACCTGGCTTCACCTAGGACTGAACTCAAGCAATGTCCTCTGGCCATTCAAGATCCCGTCAGCTTTTGGGGTCATTACAGAGCCCAGGTCTATAAAAGAGCATATTCTTTGTCACAGGACAGTAAATAAATTCAGTGCTCTGAGTGACTTTCTTCCTACGTGATTGCTTGAGAATATACACTGAGATCTCTTTTGTGCCCATTTTTCTCATACCTGAGGCAAATCTGCCCAATTAAAAGGTTTCAGTAAATAGCCAGAGCTTCATGATGTAGACATATAGCAGTACCATATGGACTTTTTGACATATGTAGACATTTATGTCATGTAAATATAGAATAGATTGAGCTTCTGTCTCATGCAACTAGAGCATCTAGAGAGTATAAATTTACCTACATATCACATTTATTTACTAATCCCTTTAATACAATTTATTTTCTTGCAACTTGTCAGTTCCAAAATAGTCATATAGAAGGAACGAGGGTTAATGACTTTAATTACTTAATGGTCATGTGATCATGGACAAGTTTAGGCTAAGCCTAAACACTCCATGATGAAATAAGCTGACAAAAATATCATGGTAGCTAAGATTGCTGGGAGGAAGGAATGAGATTGCTGATTCAACAGTTGGCATGTGTCAGGATGAGTTAACACCACAGTGTAAGTATCCCTCTTGTGTCTTACTTAGAAAATAAGATATTAAATATATAACTACCTACAAGAGACTAGAAGGAAAAGAAAACACAGGCATTAAGAACCAGTACTCTAAAGTGCTCTTGGACTCTTAGCCTGACGGGCACAGGATATGGGAGGTGAACTGGATGTATAGATTATAATGTCATAGGACAGAAGATCTTCTCTCTGGCCAGGACATCTAGAAAATTAAAATGAATTCCTTCTATACAGCTAAGTCCTATAAGCACCCCTTCTGGAGTTAAAGAGGAAGAAAGCAAGTGTTAGCCAGCCAATAAAAGAAGGAGCGAAGTTGGTCTCTGGCCAGATCTCAGCACTGGTAGTTTGGAAACTCATCAATTAGGAATGATCAAACACTCAAAGAAGCCTAGCACGCCAGTACAGAATTGAAGTCACTCTATCAAAATGGCTTATTAACAAATTAATTTCTCTTATCCCTGGGATATCAACGAGAGAACCCAATGTTTTTCACAGAAAACACTACAAGTCCAAGATGTGACGATCAATACATGAAATAAGAATGGCCCTTTTAAAACGTTTATTCTGATGTCAGTACTCACTTTTTCTTGCCAGTCCTGGGGCTTGAACTCTGGGCCTGAGCACTGTCCTTGGACTTTCTCAACAATAGATCTCTACCACTTGAGCCACAGTGCCGCTTCCACCTTTTTCTGTGTATGTGGTACCTAGGAAATGAACCCAGACCTTCATCCATGCTAGGCAAGCACTCTACTACTAGGCCAAACTCTTGGCCCCAGTATTCACTTTTTTTTTTTTTTAATGCAGGCAAGACAGACACAACTTCAATGAGGGCAGGAAGCGTTATTTGGATAAAAATGATCTTTATGATAAAACAAATTAAGATATTTTAAGTTCTTTGCCTATGTGTGCTTAGAACCATCACTTCTAAAAGTGAAAACAAAAAAATTACTCAGTGGAGACTGTAGAGCTTAGCACATGTTTTCCTAATTCTGATGTGCATTTAATTATACTTTTTGCTCTTCAAAGTAGAGTAAGTCCCTTAGCCAAAAGAATAGCATATAGGACTTCTCAAATTATAACTTCAAGAAGACACATGTCCACTAAAAACTTCACCATAATTCAAGTTGTATCACATTATTAAAAATATAGGAATATATTGAAAAACATATTGTATCTGTTCATCTTATTCAGATATTCCTGGCTTATGAATTTAAATACCACCTGCTATCTTGAATTGGCCTTCTTTAGCCTCAAGAGAGAGTCTATCTCCAGCTAAGAATGGCTAGAGCAGATGGGGCCTTTCCAAAACCAATCTCTGGTGGCCCATTTCCCCATCTTAATTATTGGGTTCAGAAACAACTGCACAGCATGAGGAAAAAATAATAAAACTTACATAATTCTTCTCCTATTTTATGCTTGAAATAAATCACAGTTGTTTCCACTTACCTGTGCCACGACCAAATCATTATGTAAGGGGAGTAACCCTGCATTTCTGAAGAAAGAGTTTGCTGAGATTCTCAGTGTACTCAGTAGATTAACTGAGAGAAAATGTAGACCATGATTTTTGCACATTTTCAAGAAATAGCTATTAGGATTTAATAAGAAATAGATATGTTGGTGATATCTAGCATTTATATTTCCATTCAGTCTTTTATTAGTTCTTCTTAATCCAAATGCATAGATGGTAGTCTGTGACAATACTGAAAAAAAAAACAGAACAGAAGAGCTTTTGGGAGGGTTCAAAACACCTAGCTATTATATTCCCCCTATCCTCTGCCTTCTTCCGAGAAGCAAGTAGAGCCATTGGGAAATAGGACTCATTACTTAGTTGGCCACTTGATAGTTGCAGGGTCTGTGTTAGACCTTCAGAGACAGTTTCTGAAATTGGAATATCAAGGAGGTGTCTATCTTGGAGGATGAAAAAGGTGGAAATCGTGCACAAACCAAAATGCATGCCTTACTGCTCTGGATGGTGAGTGTCCAAGGAAGATTCCATCCCCTTAGGTATCTTTTCTGTGAGTCCTAGAAGTCACCGTGAGGCTGTGTCCCACTTGTGTACAAGAGCTCCAGCTTTCTCAATCCCTTCTGTAAGAGCAGTCATCACATCCTGAGCACGCTCCTTCTGCAGACGCTGGCTAAGTTTCACCTTCTCATACCATCACCTCACATAGGGAAATGCAACAGCTAAATTTTGTAGAGACTGGAAGGCATAGTAGCCTGACTATATGTCAAGTGGTCCCCAATATATTATTGGAAGACTTAAACAAATCCATTAACAGTGATGGAGGTGTAGATAAATCACTTAATCTTTATATTTTTAGCTTCTTCCGACATATGGGAAGTCAATGCACATCTCTTGAAGTATCTATGATGATACTGTGATAATTTATACACTTACTTTTATATATGACATTTTTAGTATTGGCTCTATAAGAAGCTTCATCTTCAGAAGTTTTCTGTCATGTATCCAAAGCTATATAAAGCCCTTTAAAGATATTTCCTAATTTAACACTCCAGTTACAAGGACATACTGTATTGGTTACACAGTTACTACAGACAATTTTTGCTGTAGTTTCTGTTTTCAGATAAGGGGGTTCAAAGTTTTCCCTAGGCTGATTTTGAGCCATGGACCTAGTACTTATTTCCTGAGTAGCTGGGATTACAGGCCTGAACCACCACAGCTGGCTTGTTTCCAAGATTACATCTTGCTGACTGTTCTGCTGTAGCGGACCTAGAAACAAGATCTCCCTCTCTCTGCCCCCCAAGTAACTGTAGCTACAGGAATGAGGCATCACCCCCAGGCCCCCGTGTCATCTTTAACTTAAAACTTAATATAGTAGGTATCATAATGTTATATAATTTATATAATGGGGTATACCAGTATATGTTAACTGTATTATTTAGCATAATATGGAGTTGTAGCTTGTTGGTAAATTATCTAGCATTCGTTAATACACTAAGTTCAGTCCTCATCATCACAAACTTAAGAATGAATGTACATAAAATCTGAAATTGGTTTATACATAACTTCATTCTGCTCAATAAAATACCATCAAAGTGGTGATTTGTTGAAAAAGTGAACCAATATTTATTGACATATTCTACCAGTATTTATGAATCTTTCACATACCAACTCAGCACATGTTCAGTGGAAGAGTGATCATATAAGTTCACACGCATTTTTATGTGAGAAGTGTTAATACTTCAGTAAATTTTGGAATAAATCCGTTGTGGATAAAAATAGGCAATAACAGGCCAGGAATTTGGCCTTGGGAGTTTGGTTCGATTCCTCGGTACCACATACATAGAAAAAAGACAGAACTGGTGTTGAGGTTCAAGTGGTAGAGCTCTAGACTTGAGAAAAGTCCAAGGAAAGTGCTCAGGCTGTGAGTTCAAGCCCCATGACTGGCAAAAAAAAAAAGGCAATAACAACAACTTATAAACAGTATCTCACCCTATTTCTTTTCTTTTCTTTCTTTTTTTTTTTTTAATCTGCCATGGGTCTTGAATTCTGGACCTGAGTGCGACCTCTGAGCTCTTCATCTCAAGTCTATCACTGTACAACTTGAGCCACAGCACCACTTTTGACTTTCTGGTAGTTAATTGGAGATAAAGAATCTCACCGACTTTGGTGTCTGGGCTGGCTTTGAACTAAGATCCTCAGATCTCAGCCTCTTGAGTAGCTAGGATCACAGGAATGGATTAATAGTGCTCTGTGTCTCCCTATTTCTTAATGCCACTTGCTGACAATAGCTAGCTGCGTCCTTACAGTGATAGAAGCGTATTAGAGCAATTCCTCCACTAATATTTTATGTATTTTTATTGCAAGTTATTCTATCACTAAATAAAATGCTAGCTTCAATGGTCCAGTTCCTACAACACTAAGATCAAAAGTAAAAACACTATAGTATTCTAACTTAACTGCACAAGACTTTCATTAATTTTTCCCTAATGACTGTCTTGGATATGGAGAAGGCAGATTGTCCATGAGCCAGGCTCTCTGGCTGCCTGAGCATTTCAACACTTCTGGTCTCTGTGAAAATCTGTGTAGCTGTAGTGGGAGGAGTTTAATTTCCTGTACTGGGTTTTCAAGGAAAAACATCATTTTCCTGGATCAGGACTACTGGGCCTTCACCCTGTAACTAATGCACCTTTTCATTTGGTTGATTTCCTATCCATAGCCTTCAAATATTCGTCCTCCTCCCACCTCATTTTCCACCTCTCGCCTTCTCCATCCTGCCCAGCCCAACGATGGCAAGTAGAATATAAAGTCATACAGAATCACAAAATGAGTTTTTTCTCAGGATCTACTTTTCAGTCAACCTGTGTGTACTCCATGGGAGTTAAATTGAAAACACAGAGAATGAAATTGCACTGTGCTGATTTTCCTCTCTTGTTCTTGTTGGCAAATGTATATTTTTGTTAGCAAAATTCAAAGAAATGTACAAAATGTACAAAAGCCAAAGAGTGAATAGGGATAATTTCTAAATTATACATTATGTATGTATTACATGGAAAATTTCTGTTAGAATCATTTATCGTTATAAAGAGGTATATTTTTCATCTAATTTGGAAAAATATGCACTGAAAATATAATGGAGACAAAATATATGTGTATTGTACACATATATTAAAGAAGAACATTTTTCAAATATACTTTACTTTGGGAAAAATGCACTGAAGATACAATAATGGGGTAAAAATATGTATGTGTTATAGATGCATTATTTCAGGCAATTAATCAATAAAATGCTTACATGGTAGGCAGCAACAAAATGAGTGATGAACAGAGTGGATGATGAATAGATATGTTCTTTTTCCTAAGGAAATTCATTACTGGTGGGAGAAATAGTCACACAAAGAACACAAAACACAGGTGCTGCTAAAAAATGTCTCCAAGTGTCTGTACCAACATGTAAGATGTGTCTCTTGTGGGAATTCTCACAACAAAAATTTAAGAATCATCAAAGTATGATTACTATTCCACAGAAAGAGCATGGAGAGACAATATTTTATTATCAAGTTTCTGTTTATAAATAATTTCAGCAAAGAGAAATAAAACAATAAAATTTCTCCTGGTGTGTGTGTGTATGAGAGAGGGTGTGTGTGTGTGTGTGTGTGTGTATGTGTGTGTGTGTGTGCATGTGTGTGTGTGTGTGTGTGTGTGTGTGTGTGTGGTGTTTTCTTGTTCTACTAAACAGACAAAATGCTCAACAAATAATTCAAAAAGTATATACACTTGCAAAATAAATGTGTATCATTTTCATTGTGTGCATTTTCCTTGGATGTTTTAGTCTTTAACTTAAGGTAGTTTTGTTAAAGTTATATTGAATAAAGATCTTGATGTGTTTGCGAAAAGGTAAAGTAGGTGCCGTTATGAAAACACAACCAGATAAACAAAATACACTAATGGAGAAAGGAAAGAAAGCTGAGGCACATGTTGGGTTGGGAGTGAGGCCGGGTGCTCATGCCAGCAGCTTATATAGAGGATGTTTAGAGGGCTGTTCTATAAAAGAGAAAATCTTTACTGGATTGAAGCTAATCCCTTAATCCCTTCCATTTGTACATCAATTTACAGTTCTCAAGCAGTTTTCTAGCCATTATCACATTTAATCTCCACAAATGCCAGTAAGGAACACAGGACAGGGATTAATCTGCCTTTTTTAATGTAAAAAAGAGAGGATATGATTTGAGCAAGGTCACAAAGACAGGAAATGGTTGCCTTCTTATTTTTAGTCACAATTTCTTGCATTCCTTTTAAAAACTCAGAAGTTAACATTAATTTGGGTCATGAGAAGAAACAAATAAGTGATCATCTACTTTGGGGCCAGCCTGTTTCAACTGGTTATAAAAAAAACTCTTTTAATAATTATATTGTATTATCTTTAAGTAGTTGTATAAGGGGGTTGCTATTTAACACAGCAGTTTATAAATATAAGCCATCTGGATCAATGTCACCCTTTCAGCATTCTCACTTATCCCTCCCATCCCGTCCCTTCCCTTGCTTGTCTAAATTGTACAGCATGTAAGTTGAATTTTTGCCTGCATTCCCCCCATTCTCCTCTTCATTCATCTGCCCTTCTCCCTTTGACCTCGTCTTCACCTTTCAAGTATCCTCTTCCTGGTGTTCATTTTGGTGAACTTTGACTTTGCCTTTCTAAGGAATTACACTATTTGCATTTTCTCTTGAATCTGCTATCTTTCAGTCAACACATTTGGATATACTTGCATGCCTCTTCATGTGTTTTGTTATTAACCCAATTAATAAATGGTCTGATGAGGCTAAAAGCGTTCTCAAAAGAAAACAGACTCCTGAAGAAACGCTCAACATTCCCAAAGGAATGCAAATCGAAAGAACACTGAGATTCCACCTCACCCCAGTGAGAATGGCTCTCAGCACACTGAAGAACTCAGATTGCTAGTTGGAGGAATACCTAGCTATATTTATCGAGTTCTAGGCTCTCATCAGCTCCTTACAAATTATGAAAGAAAGGACAGAAGATTTTCCACACCAAAAATTAGATTTTTAAGAAGTTTGAACTTGATAACAAATTAGAATAGCCCAATGGGGGATGTTAGAGAGGGAAGAGACATCCAGGGGAAGAAAGGGCTGTGTTGTGCCATGTCTAGAACCCACGTGCCCTGATGCCAGGCTAGCACTCAATTCATCTTCCTAACAAAGCAGACTGAGTGGGAGTGTCAGAACTGCCCATCCTGGTCTTTAACCTCTGCTCTGTGCTGTTGGGAGTTTGTCGACTGTAAATGCGATCCCTGAGCAGCTTCCTCATCCTTGGCTCCATTGCATGTTCTACAACTCCTATTCCTGGTGGTGGGTTTTTGCGTTCTCGCGGTTGTCTTCACTTGACTCTACTTTCATCCCTGCCTACCTCTTGGGAGCTGCTTGAAACGAATGCCCAGCCAGAACCCAGAATCCTAGTGTACCTGGGCCCAGACCAGGCCACCAGATCGCCTCTGTGTCTTGATTGTCTGACCAGAGCCCTCAATCCGAATGGCTTGGCATTTACCATGTCTTCCCTGAAGGCAGTATTGCGGCCATTTGTCACTGAGGCTGCAGAGCTCAGAAAGAAGACATCAGGACCCAGTGAGTTCACCTGACACCCCTGGCAGGCATGCCAACCCACTGCTGCAGTGGAGCTTGCGGTCCACGCAGGGCAAGGGAAAACAGGCTCCTTGTTGCAAGCATTTGTAACTTATGTAAGAGGCCTTAGAGGACCAGCAGCGTTGTCTGCATGCACCATTTTTCTTGTTGAATCCTAAGGTGCAACATGGCCGACGGGCCAGGATCAGAAGATGTTCATCATATTCACAGTACGGACTGGATGTTTTGAAGATGCTGAGAGGAGAAAGGTAAAACAAGTCCACTTTTGGCCATGAACGTAACGTTTTAGTGGAGATTGATGACCTGAAAAACGTAAGATTCTGTCATTCGTAAGTTCATGAGACATAATGAGAAGGAAGCATGATAAAAATAAAACAGCATGAAGAGACAGTGAGAAGGTGATTGGGGATTTTGGAAGCCTGCTCAGGGTATGGCCAACACACCCCTGAGCAGAAAGAGGGACATAAGCCAGACTCATTTAGCTCCTGAGATCTCCAGGGAATGCATTTGGCAGTGGGACAGCCTTGCAGATATTCTAGGAGGTAACTAGCCTAGCTGGGTACAAAATCCCACAGCCAACATGTCACGAGCATTTGTGTAGGAGCCAGCTTTTATTACCAAGGTTCTATCTGAGAGAACATTATTGCTTCTTATTTTCCTAGTATTTTATTCCTTAGAGCAATCATTTGATACATTAGAAAGGACACACATTTTTTTTATTGTCAGAATAATGTATAGAGGGGTTACAGTTACATTTGTCAGGTATTAGGTGAATTGTTTCTCACACATTAATACCCTTTCTCATGTTTTTGTCCCCATTTCCCTCCCCCCACCCAATATCTTATTTCCCCCTTTCCCTTTTCTATTTCAAATAAACAAATAAATGTGTATACAATATACCAAGTAACAAAGTCAGATACTGTAACAATATGAGATTCACCAAAAGGCACAAAAAGAGAAGAGAAATAACCTAGTACATTAAGAACAACAATCACACAAGGTAAAGCTCTTGTTTCCATATCCTAGAACACAGACTTTTGGAGGCAGGAAAATGTAAATGGCTTCAGTGGCTCACACCTGTAATCAGACCTACTCATGCATCTGGGATCTGAAGTTCACAGTTCAGAGATAACTGGAACAGGAGAGTTCATGAGACTCTTTCCTCAAACTGATTACAGAAAAAGCCAGACGTGGTACTCAAATGGTAGTATGCTAGCTTTGAGAAAAAGGAGCTTAGGAGCAGCATGCAGGCCCAGTTAAAGGCCCAGAAACTGGCATAAATAAATAAATAGTTCATATGCTCTTTCTTCCATTACATTAGATGAGTTACTTAAACTTGTTCATCCTCAGTCTCCTCACCAGCAAAATAAGACTACAACTCTATGTTACCCATTGGGAGTGAGACTTAAATGTGATAAAATATTCACCAGTTGTAAACTGCCTGAGACATGTTACATACTTAGTCAAACAGTCTTTCTTTCGGTTTCCTCATTAAACAGGATTAAAAGTATTGTAAACAGGAACATCCTTAGAGGTCTTACTAATTTTATAAACTCATTTCCATTGAAGGGAAATTATTTTTATTCATATAATGATCTGTGAATGAAAATTTGAATATCATAATATTTATGTTTTATTAACTGTGTTTAAATTTAGAAATTAAAAATACTAAATCCAGTATATAAATAATATGGTCAATATACTCATTACCCTTGGGTCTTGAGGATTAAATAAATAAGAATATCAAGATTGGTCCAAATTTCAAGAAAAGCCTATCATAAAATACAGGGAAAAAAATCAAGGTTAGTCCAAGGTTCATTGTTCAGCCTAGCTTTGGATTTCAGTTACCTATGAAAAGAAAAAACAATAGCTTGGCATTCTTTCTAGATTAGTATGTACCTTGAGCTTCATGCGTTACACCTGCAATCCTTAAAAGACTAAGCAGTGGGCATTCTTATGAGGATTCTGTCACTACAAATGACGAATTTTTATTGTTAGACCAGACCAAGAACAGCTGAACTCGGGATCTCAGATGCAGTACTGACTCTGGCTTTACCTTTGCACTCCTTTTTCATTGTTCCTGCTTTTGCAACTGTCCAGATGACTCTGCTGTAAGGGCAGCTCCATCTAGGAGAGAAAGACTCCTCACTGAAACTCCACGGTCTTTATGGTTCTTAACAAAATTTAAGGAATTCCTTTTTCTCAATGGCCATATAGCAGTCCCAGAGAAGGTACCTGTTTGGAGCAAGAGACTTTCCTTGCAATCCAAGGGATATGTGCACTGATGTAGTAATACAGTAGAGCATGACACTTAACGATGGGAGGGAAAACAGTGCCATGACTGAGAGCCCTGCTAGGGCCAAATGAAAGCAGCAGGAGGACTAAGTAGTAAAGCAAGAATGTTAAATAAACAATTACATGCTCTAGTTTGCAGCACTCATTTGCATATGAAGAAAGATATGTTTTGGTAGGTAAAATAGCAGACAACCACACTTAATGATTGACCCCGGTGAATCCAAATGATTCTAAAGCCTGATCTTATTCTAGCGGGTCATCCGCTTCTGCTTCCTTCAGCCCTCTGTTGAATGTGAGGGGACCACCAATGCATGTCTCAGCAGGAAAGACTGGATCATCATTTCTTGTCTTCAAGTTTAGTTGGAGAGGAGTTAGTTGAGAAGGACCCGGGCCATGCACAGGTGAACTCAAAAAGTGTTGAATGTTGACAAGCTGTTGTTTTTCAGTTGAATCTATAATATTTTCCAGTCAAGTCCACAGAGCAATAGAGAATGTCAAGGGGAAGCAATCAGCCTAGACAGGGATTTCCAGGTCACGAGAGTCCAGGGTCCCTTAGGAGCCCCCGTAGCTCCTGCGAGGAGTGGGCAGTATCCACGGTTCGGGCAGCTCCTCCCGCTTCACTAATTTGAGTGGCACTCTGCCAAGTGTGGATTCACTCCTTCAGTAGGAAAGCGTGCAGGATCCCTCAGGCATGCAGAGCAGAGCACTGCTGTTTGTCACCTGTCACACGCATAGGTGGCTTATTTTAGTTCTGTACCTGTTACAGGAAGACATCTTCCTCTTTCTTAAAAGAATTAGATATGAAAACCCTTCACAAAAGTGACCCTATGTACTTCCTAGCTGTGTTCTTCACTCAAGTACGCACCACATGCAGTGAATCCTGGAAAGAAAGGCCTCCACCAACAGAAACACCTCTGACACATTGCCGGGTTGGTAGGGGTTGTGGAGGGGTTTCTGGGCCTCACACGGAAATTTTGAATAAGGCTAGAGCAGCCCAGATGAGGTCATTTGTGACATGGAAAGGAAATGAATGGCTCAGGAGAGGTGCCTTGCCTGCCATTGCTTGCCTCTCATGTGGCATCAGAGAAGGGAGTGGAACTATTTGGCAAATTCACCTGACAGCTGTTAACAATGGGACCATATCATCAAATCCCCACTCCTGCATTCACAGCGTGATAAAATTGTTTAACTTACAGTTGCCTAAGCATTGGGAATCTACCTGTTTCTTGACAGTTATACAGATAAAATTTTAGGGGCCAGAGTATGACATAGTGGTAGAGCGTTTGCCTAGCATGCACACAAAGACTGGGTTCAATTCCTTGGGATCACATACATGGAAAAAGCTAGAAGCAGTGCTCAAGGGTCGACAGCTAGCCTTGAGAAAGAGCAAAGACAGTGCCCAGGTCCTGACTTAAAAAAGAAAAAAAAACTTTTCTAGCTGTCGTTACTTTTATTATTATTATTAATTTCAACAGTAATTTCTAATGAAGCGGGGTGTGGTGGCTCATGCCTGTAATCCTAGCTACTCAGGAGGCTAAGATCTGAGGAACGAGGTTCAAAGTCAGTCTGGGCACAAAAGAACCTGAGACTCTTATCTCCAATTAACCTCTCGAAAATGCGAAGTGGGGCTTGGCTCAAGGGTAGGGTGGTAGCCTTGAGCTAAAGAGCTTAGGGACAGAGCTCAGGCCGAGATCAAGCCCCATGACCCATAAAAATAAAATTCTAATGAAAAATATTACCTTTGCTTCAATCCATTGTATAAATATTCTTCATAATATTATTAAGTACTTACTCTTATCCAGATGAAAGAGATGGAGTTAACTGGTGAAATGTAACAATACTTGAGCAAAAATTGACTAATTCTAGGATCCAAAATCTGAATGCACAATTACACTCTGCTAATAGGACAACAATAACTGTGTATATATATATATATGTATACACACACACACACACACACACACACACACACACACATTGTTAAACATGTTGAAGTGACTATTCAGGCCTGTCACTCTTTCAACCAAAAACAATACAGACATAAGAAACGGAAGAAGATGGATTCAGTGTCTCACACAGCTGAGTCCCAACAGTTTCAGGACTTTCCATATCATGCTGCTCTGGTTTTGGTCTTGTTTCCTTACAACAAATGTAAGAATCCCCATTTCCCCTTGCAGTGTCCTGGTTAGTGTGTCTATATAGCAATCTTCTCTTTCCCTGGTTACTTCCTTTACTGCCCAGGCTGTGAGGTTAGATATACTACTTCCATGAAATATTTACTGTCTTCAGTATCACTAAAGGCAATTTCAGACGCCTATTCTGTTTGTAGATTCTCCTAGAAGAGCAGAGTGAAGGGTCCCCTCTCCTTCTAGGCACTGTTCAGAAATCCTCTCCTCGGTGCAGCCTCCTGTTCCCTCCGTGGGAAAGGTCTGCCATGGCCTATGGCACCAGCTCTCTTCTGAACTGATCAAAGATTGTTTGCTGAGTGCTGAACACCTGCATCCAGACTTGCTCAATTTACCAAGTCGGCTGGAAGTGTGGAGAACACAAACAACCAGGACTTTGTAGGAAGAAATCTGGGAGTGTCAAATATCAAGTGTGTGTTCTGGACAGCAGAAAGCAGTCAGTGGTGAACTTGTCCCTGCTCTCTCTGGGCTCACAATTGGATTTCAGGCTCTGCTACCAGTGGAGCTGTCTTCACTGAATCTAATCAATACTTTCAATTTCTTTATTATAATGGTGATATGCACAGGAGGTACAGTTACATAAGTGAGGTACATTTCTTTTTGGACAGTGTCATCCTTCCCTCATTTTCTCATAGTTTTTTTTTTTTCCCTCCTGGCCCCCTCCCCTACAAGCTGTACAGTTCACTTCCAACATATTGTCTAGTGAGTATCACTGTTGAATCGTTTCACCCTCTGTCCCTTTGTTTCTGTGCTTCTTCCCCTCCCCAAATCAAATAAACTTATATATAAGATAAAGGGCATCAGTATCAAAAACAGTGACAAAAAGGATTACACCAGAGAAAAAAGAAAAAAAAGACTCCCAAGCATACAATGAAAAACTGTTTCCATTTCTTGGAGCATTGTTTTCTATGATCATATGCACATAGTTATTGAGCCCTTGTGATCCTCTCCTAAGAATAATCTCCTTTCTTCTCACTGTGTGAATATTTAGAGCACTGCTTAATTAATCTCATATCCAAGTATAATTATTTGTATTTTACTGTCCATTAAGCATAAAGAAATAAGAATGGCCAATAGACCATGAAGTGATATTCAACACCTCTGGCCATATAAGAAACGTGAATCAAGACAACATTGAAATTCTATCTCACCATAGTTGCAATGGCCATTATCAAGAAAACTAATAACAGATGCTGGTGGCGATGTGGCCAAAATGGAACACACTATTACACTGTTGGTGGGAATGTAAACTTGTTCAAAAACTCAGTATGGAGCTTCTTCACAAGACTGAACACAGAGCTTCATTATGTCTTAGCAATCCCACTCCAGGGTATTTATGGGAATGACCACAAACCAGCCTACACTGAAGTCACCAACACAACCATGTTCATTGAAGCATTATTTGCCATGGGTAAGATATACAATCAACCCAGATGCCCCTCACTGAACAAATGGGTCAAAAAGATATGGTGTATAAACACAATGGAATTCTGTGCTTCCATCAGAAAGAATGATATTGACTCATTCATAAGGAAATGAAAGACTTGGGGGGGAAATATATTAAGTAAGTTAGACCCAAAGAAATGTAGGCTGCATGCTTGCCCTCATTTGTACTAATCAGTTCTTAATTGTAGAATATTGAGCTTTTAAAATAAGTGGCATTGCTCTGTGAAACATCATGGCTTCTGCTTTTGGTTAGAGGGAGAGAGGGACAGAGAGACAGACAGACATGGACAGACACAGACAGAGACAGAAACAAAGTGGCAGAGAAACAGGGTGACAGAAAGAGACTTAAAGAAGAGGAAGGAAAAGGAGAAATAGAAAAAAGGAGGAGGAAGAAGGGAGAGAAGAGGGAGTGAGAAAACAATGCACAAACTCTTATAGTAGGGTGCCAGCCTAACAAGCTTGGGGTCACGAGTTCAGTTCTCAAAACCGCAAGAGAGAGAGCTCTTCATGTCATGTGCATGTCCTTTTGTGAGTCCCTCAGATCTCATCAGTGTCTCCGTCCGGCTTGTGAGGCACCAGGCACCCGTGATTTCAGTACCTGCTTCTGCACCCGGCTGGGCTTCTGTGCATGATCTATTAAATTAACCTGATAGCCAAGGACTCCTTGTGAAGTTTGAGTGAGAAAGTGTACGTAAAAGTATTTCCCTAAACTCAAGTGTACTTTTCAAGTGTTCATTCTTGTTGAGCCCCCTGCACAGAGAATTCATTAAACGGAAAAAAGAAAGACTAAGGTGGAGCAGGGAGCAGAAACAGCCTCCACACAGGGATCAAAAAAGAACCCAAGTCCTATTACATTTTATCTATTGAAGCAAGACATCGTTAGCATTTATGATTGTTGCCTAAGAGCAATAAGAAAAATGCACTAATTAAATAAAAGCTGGTATTTTTTATTGCAGAAATGCTTTTCAAAGGACTTTAGAAAACATGCCCAGCTAATTAGCTATTATGGTCAGGTATCTATGGAAACAGCTATAACTCAGTACTCAAAATATGAAACCATTAACCCATCAACAGGGAATAAGAATTCAAAAGCAAACTCAGCTCAGTGAATTCTTACAACATATAGAGAAGGAGAAAAGTTGTAGAAATGTAAAGGTTAAAAGAACAATTTAAAAATGATCCAGCTGAAATGATCTCATATTGTTACAGTATCTCACTTTGTTATCTGATATATTGGATTTATTTGTATTTGGTTATTTGAAATTGGATAGGGAGGGGGGGAAAACCAAGACGGTGGGGGTGAAGGGAGGGTAATGGGGACCAAGACATGTGAAAGGGTATCAATATATATGAATTAATGCACCTTCTATCTGGCAAATATCATGTAACCCTTTTATTAATTACAATAAAAAATATATAAAAAATGATCCAGCTGAAGATAAGGGAGTATAATAGACAAAAAACCCACCCATTTGAAGGCTATTATTGTTATGCATGTATTAACAGCATCATTTGTTGGGTCCTTGGTAATACAATAGGTTGAGATAATATATAATATATATCATCATTTATATAAAAGGCATCGAGCTTCCTTTAGGTTGTCTAACACTATACCTGAATTGCAAAGATGAAAAGAATTCAATCACTGCCCTTAAGAAGCTCACAGTGTGGGTCCCAGAGAATAGTTTAGAGGAAGGAGATACATTCAATTCAAGGTGTTCTTGACTTTATAAAGGCATTATAAATGTGGTGTTGAGGCTGAGAATTAGTGTGAACCACAGGGAGAAATGGTCATTAAGCACAGCCGCATACAGGTGAGGAGATGGATGAGAATCGATACCATAAAGTAGGCCGTGATACTGTGGATATGTAAGGCAGTGGTTTCCAGAGATTCTTCAGATTCAACACAATATAAATAGGACTTCATTTAAGAATTATAGAAATTAGGTGTCATTAACGTCATCTGAGTTTTAAAACTAGGAAAGGGTTTCTCCAAGTTACTAAGCAATCTGCTCATGGCTGCACTACAAGAATTCAGCATTTGGAATAATGGTCTGTTTACTGAATGTAGTAGGCTCTGCTGCCTCTCCTATCACATTTGTTTAGTCTGATTTGCTATTATTCTTGTTTTCCTTGCCCCTGTTACAGATGTTATATACAAGACAGATCCTTCTAGAGCTGAATCGATATCCACTGGGGCGTATTGCAACTAACAGAACTCTCACCGGAGGGTCTACATAGAGGGCTGGTCCTACCTTTATGTGAAGATTACATAAGCACTCAGATTTGGTGATGGCCAGAAAAAGTACTATAGCAAAAGGGATAACTTAGGATCAAGCTAAGTACAAAGGGGAACAGGCTAGAGAAGCATTTGTGGAAATAGAGGACTCTCAGAATTGCACAAGTATGTTCCCAATACAAATATTCTCCTACAAATGAGGTCTGAGTCCTGTGAAACAGGCATGACCACTGGAGTATAGTTCCCATCTCCCCAGCCTGTTCTTCATAGGGTTATTCTCTCCCACAGACCTCATTCATGCTTAAGCTCCATGCTGGAGATAGAATGTTAACATGAGCACTGAATAGAATGGTCGATGTGCTGAATCCCTGACGAATTCTTTCTAGGTCTATTGCACACAGGAGATGGGTTCTTTTGGCACTGCTTTAGCTTAGAATCTTCATGGGCTCTTGAGCCTCTAATATATGTGACCTTCTTAATGATAATGCTTCCACCCCCATACATAATCCTTCGTAATCGATGAGAAATGAATGATATGATTCTGTGTTTCCAATTGATGCTATAGTTTAATTGTGTTATTATGACAGTAAACTTTTTAAGAAAGTAGACTGACATATACCCAAATATGCATATACAACATCATTATTTATTAGCAAATGTTTCACAACTGCATTTTAAAATATCCATAGTTACATGTGAATTTTTTGTCATTATACACAGTAAAAAAATATACTATTGTAGAAATTAGAACACTTAGTAACTGGAATGTAGGATGAATTTATATAGCAGACATAAACTATGTCCTACTCAGGAAACATGTATAAATAAGTCCCAATGTGAAGGAAAAAAAATGAATGAATGACTTAGTTATCTTAGTAGAATGCTGCTGATTCAAGTCAAATGATATAGAAAACAGTTCTATAATAACGAGAATAAGATTTAGTTTGTAATTTCTCACCCTTTGTAAGGCAGTTTTCCTGGCAATTCCTTAAATATTCTAAGCTATGCTTTCCTCATCAATAAAAACAAATAACTATGTTATCTCTCATCTCTTTTACTGTCCCTTGGTTATCTCATATTGTTATAATATTTCACCTTGTTATCTGATATATTTTATATATGCTTAATTGGTTATTTGAAATAGGAGAGGGAAGGGGGAAATCAAGTTGTAAGGGGGAGGAGGGAAGGGAAATGGGAAACAGGACATGAGAAAGGGTATCAATATTTGTGAAGTAATGTAACTTCTATCTGATGAATATAATGTAACCTTCTATTAATTACAATAAAAATATATAAAAAAGAAAAATTCAAACCCAACCACATTAAATCATTAATACAGAATAACAATTAATATAGAATTAGTACAACTACAAGAAGATTTTTACAGTTAGGCTGAAAATGGATCTGTTGGCCACTCATAATAAATCAAGATTTTAGCATATCAGTTTGTGTGCTGTTCTCAATGGAAGAAACCATAGATAGAACAAATTTGGTAAACTGTCTAGCAGAATCTATTGAGAATGGACAAGTATGCACCAGGATGCAAAGAGCATTTGGTTTCTAGTCTTTGCAATAAACAAATGCCTTTATTCAGCAAACAGAGTACACAAAAATATTCATTGCAGTATTATTCAGACCAGCAGAAGACTGTTCATTTCCTACATGTTTAGCAATAGAAAATTGCATACATTCTCCCATTTTCATACCACAAAATACTGCACAGTGCAGAGGTTAAAAGTGTGAAAACTCTTTTTCATAACATTGGTGAGTTTCAAAAGAGATATAAGTGACAGATGGTGGGTGCAAAAGATATCAATTCTATAAAGTCTAAACTACAATTAGAATATACACATGATGTTCAAAGTAAGAGAATTTATTACCTCTTAGAAAGTAAAATTAGAATATAACAAGAGAATTCTGTATTTCTGTTGTTCTTTCTCTTGATGTGGGTATTGGTCACATGGCTATATCTAATCTATGAAAATCTATCCTAATTATTTGCACAATCTTCCTAATGCATGTTAGACATCAAGAATATGTTTAAAGGCAAAGCTTAAAGAAGCTTCTCCTCTCATCCTGAGATGTTCAAGACTTTGGAAACATGCTGAAACATATGTTTTCACAGACATGCACTCTGTCTTCCAGGTGTGCCTGCATGTGTAGAGATATTGGCATTCATGTCCTCACACACAATTTTCTATATTTTTGAGAGCTGGAATGTCCATCACTCCAGCTTTACCCTGTCCCCATCCTTTGCTTCCTAGCTCCCCATCTAGAAATTCTTTGTTGTTGTTGTTGTTCTTGTTGTTGTTTTTGCTAGTCCTGGGGCTTGAACCCAGGCCCTGAGCACTGTCGTTGGCCTTCTCAAGGCTGGAACTCTAGCACTTGAGCCACAGCACCACTTCTGGTTTTTTCTATGTATGTGGTGCCGAGGAATCGAACCCAGATCTTCATGCATGCTAGGCAAGCACGCTACCACTAGGCCGAATTCCCAGCCCCCATGTAGGAATTCTTTACCTGAATTCGGCTTGCTCTGCTTTAGCCCTTTCTGAATGCTGCACAGGAATATAAAATCATCGTTTGTGACTAAGCATCAAAGTGTGTTCTGATCAAAGGTTACTGCTTTTAGGAATTTAACCATTGGAAATTATAGCAGTCACTTTATCTAAAAGTGTGGATGATTATGCTACTATTTCTATAATTTAAGTCAATAAGATTTAACCACTCAGTGGTAAAACACCTGTTTTAATACCCAATACTCTTCATTTAGACCCTACACAGATGGTTCTCAGGAGTGCACTTCAGCCCTAAGGTTCTGAAGAAAAGACTCAAGTCAGATGATGGATGAAGAAAGGAGAGTAAAGAATACAAAAGGATGAGGAAAATGAAGATGGAGGAAAACAGAACACAGGCAAAGGGAGACATGTTTGTAACAAAGATTTGCAAATGCACCTGCCAGGGAAAAAATGATCTGTGGTTTTAAAGAGCATTGCTGGTGATCACATTTTACTTAATCTCATAACCCACTTTGGGTTGCACCAGATTGGGAAAAAATAGTGAGAGTCACAAAGGAGATCACGAAATAGAATTATTTTTGAAATTTACTCTTACTTTTAGGCTTCTCACCTCCATTACATTGCTGAGAGTCTTGAAGGTATCTCACACATCCAATAAGCTAAGCTCTTTGTGGTCACATGGTGCCATCTGCACCACTGAGGCCTCTACCAGGATCTGCTGCCAGGCTCTGATGCCTCCGAGACAAAAGAAGAAAACACCACTCAGGTGGCTCTGTCAGTGCCCCCAGTCCTTGTAACTTTCCAGGCTCCATCTCCCACAGTGCTTGATGGGCTCTCTCTGGCTCAGAGATGGTGAAGGTTATGGGTGAACTTTTAAGGGTACCCAAAGCAAACCTTAATCTGGGTTAAGTCTGTAAATTTGTGCTTCAGGATCAGCTGAATCAGCTGGTTCAGTACGATAAGTTTCTTTCCCTTTGTGGTTGGGCATTATCTGTTCTATAAGGGTCTGAACGGAACAAAAGAATAGAAGAAGAAATTGGCTCCTTCCTCCTGACTCACTGCTTTACCAGGGACACCACATCCAAGGCCTTCTACCTGACTCTGAAATGGATCCTTCAGTTCTCAGGCCTTCTGAATTATACAGACGCTGAGTTCCTCAACTTGCAAATGGGAGACTGTGATACTTCTCATATAAGCAATTATACTTACTTATTGTATAGACCTACACTTATAGATAGATGATAAATAATGAAGATAGATATACACATATATATGGTTCTATATCCATGTTATATATGTATGTATAATTCTTAGAATAAATATAATGAAATACTTATGATTTCTTGCTAAAACATTAAGGGATGATCAAAACTCTGAAGGCTTTCACTATGGCTACTCCTAATAGGCTCCCTGAGAGATGAGAACTACCACAGACCCTCTGAGAAGCTGCTGCTAAACCTCTGCCAGTTTCTTCTGGGCCTAGTTACTTCCCTTCCATTCCATCTTCAGGGTCTCCATGAATATGACAGCATCAGTCAGCCTTGTCATGTCTTAGGATCCTGAGTTCATACCTAATATTTCCCTTGCATGTAGTAGAAACCTAGAGAAGGTGGGGTCTGCCTCATTTATGATAGCATGCTCAGTGCATGTCACAAAGCATATCAGAGATGAAAGTTATTACAAATTTTGCACATAATAATTGCCTTGGGAAATTATACACGTGTGGATACATCAGTCAGTAGATATGCGGTGGGGATCATGTACTTGCAATAGATTAAATATTTTTCAAATTTTGAGATTGAGAGATAGTTACCACATACTGAATGAATGTTTGGATGGAGGGAAGGATGGATGACTAGTAAGAAATGCATTGGTCAATCCACCATTTTATCCATGAATAAACCAGTAATACATGCCAAGCTGAATCTAGAGCAGGGACTGCTGGTTTCACTAGAATTCTGTTCTTACTTGAGCCCAGCCTGGAATCTTCCCTTTAACATCATTTCAAACATAAACACTCTGTGATGAAATAGTCCCTGATCATCATCAGTGCATTTCACATGCCCCACCAACACTCCAAATAAAGCCTTTGTGCTAAGTCTTTTAGAAACAAACAACTGGAAAGATGACAATATAGTAATCGACTTGAAAGTAAACACTAGGTTGCCATTTAAATAACTATTATTTCCCAAAATATGAGCTCCTCAAGACCAATCCTGTATAAATGCACAAAACATATCCATTAGCTGAAAATGAATAAAGCGGTATTTATAAAATGAGCAATTTGGATTTGATTAATGTTTATAAATGTGTTTACATATGAATTGAATATTAACCTATACCATGAAAGAGTTTAATTAGCCTTGGAATATTGTTTTGGAACACAATGAAAAAATACCCAATCCACAAAGGGGAAGGCAGAGGATATCTGCAAGCAAAAATGAGGTCAATTAATTAGGCAATTTGCATACATTTGAATGGTTATGTTCATGGGGATATTTTTTTGACATTTGGCTCTTCCTAGTCCCATATTGTGTTTTGAAAATTCTATTTATAAAACACGTCAATCACCCAGCCACCCTGAGTGCATTGAGAGCAGCAGTGGCACAAACCTGAGAAGTAGATACCTGTGCAAGGAGAATGGAATGACTTGCCAAATGAGTCTGAGAATCACAAAGAGGAGCAGCAGATTTAAATGGAAACCATACATTTGGAGCCAAGGACAAAGGGTGAAACAGTGTAACACTATACTCTCAAGACTATGTGTTGGAAATGAACTTTACAACTTGGCAGGGAGGGGGAGCTGGCAGGGAGGAAAACTGGGAGAAAACTGTGCCAGGGGGGTAACGATGGTGGAAAGAAATGTACTCACTACCTCACGTATGTAACTCTAACCCCTCTGTAAATCACTCTGACAATAAAATTGAATTAAACAATACTTGAACCATAAAGTACCAACACACAAACGATTTTAGTGGATTAGAAGGTAGCACTTATTTATCGGGAAGGTACCTCAGTGATAAAGTGCTTAGCTAGCAAATGCAATATCCTGGGTTCAAACCCAAGGATCAAAAAAGAGAAGGACCAAAAAAAAGTACACTTAAATCAAAGTAAATTAACAAGTGAAGAGTCTGTGGATGTTTGAAGAACATTGAGTGCGTTGGGGTTTTGTTGTTGTTCTTGTTTATGGGTTTTTGTGTGGAAATCCTGGGCTTCAACTTGAGGCTTGGGTGGGCTTCTTTGACTCATGGCTAGTGTTCTACCACTTGAGTCGCAGCTGCACTTCCAGATTTTTCTGTAATTAATTGGAGGTAAGAGTCTCACAGACTTTTCTGCCTGGGTCAACTTTAAACCACATCCTCAGACCTCATCTTCCTGAGTAGCTAGGCAAATGATTACATATCTGAACCACCACACTTGGTGAGTATGCTGTTTTTAAAGATCATTTCACATGTTAGGATTCCAACATTAAATAACCCATGTCCTCAGCAATACTTTGACCCCTATACTTTACACATACACATTTTCAAAGAATGAGAGAAATTGAGGAGAATCACAAGTTTGAGACCAGTCAAGGAAAAGGAAGAGAAGACACTGTGTCAAAATAAGTAAAGAAAGATGGTAAATGACATGTTTGAAAGAAATGGACAAGGCACTCCTCCCAATCTTAAACAGAGCTCCTGGATCAATGCATATCTGAAGTGATTATCTGCAGGTTGTTTACACAAATGAACAAATACATTTCGTTCTGCATAAGTCATTCTGAGATGAGGTCTGTAACTTAATTAAATATCTTATAAATACAATAGAAAAAGAGTAAAATTAAACACCACAAAAACTTGGGACATAAAACAAGTTGTAAGGCATTTCATGTTTAAGGCTCTGAATAAAACCTGAATCACCATAAATATATCCATAGATAGATGATGCATACATGCATGCATGCATGCATACATACATAATACATATATGCAGAGATGTACATACTCAAGCTGATTTTACACATTGACTCCTCTTCCATGTAGTCATATCCCAATATTTAGAAATATTATTGAGAATGCTAATATGAAGTCAAATATAATCATAAGACAAACATCATTTTATGTGATCATGTGCACAAAGCTTTTGAGCCTCTGTCTATATTCTCAAAATGAACTCTGGGGAATGGAAACAAGTGGTTTTGTTACTTTGCTTTAAAAATCTTTACTTTTTCTCTCATTTGTCATTTTTTATTTCTGTCCCTTTTGTGTTTGAATGCGAAGTTTATGTTTTTGAGAGGGTAACGGGGCGCACAGGGTATGCAAATGCAGCAGTGTACTCACTAGGCACTATGTGAAAGTGAACCACGCACCTTTTGGGAACAGAGGACCAGGAGGGAAAATCTGGGGAAAAAATGAGGGAAGAAATGACACTGTTCAAGAAGAAACATACATAGCTAGATGCAGTGACTCACACCTGTAATTCTAGCTACTCAGGAGACTGAGATCTGAGGATCTTGGTTCAAAGCCAGGTTGGGCACTAAAATCCGTGAGACTCTTATCTCCAATAAACTATCAGGAAACCAGAAGTAGCACTGTGACTTAAGTGGTAGGGCAGTAGCCTTGAGCTGAAGAGCTCAGGGGCAGTGTCCAGGCCCAGAGATCAAGCTTCAACACTGATAAAAAAAAAAATAGAAAAGAAGAAACATACTCATTACCTCACTTATGTAACTGTTACCCCTCAGTATATCCCCTTTACAATAACAATATTTTATATAGAATATATAGATAATGTATATCAACATATGTTATATGTAAAGAGGGAGATAGATAGATAGATAGATAGATAGATAGATAGATAGATAGATAGATAGATAGATAGATAGATAGACTTCTCAACGCCCCCACTGGAACAGGGAACTGGAAGCATTACCAATGCTCTGATAAATTCTTATGTGAGGGATTCCCAGCCCATGCGGGCCAAGGGAGAGCCAGATCACAAGGCAGAAAGAAAATGCATTTGCTTGGAGCAAGATTAGCATCTTGATTAGCCAAGTGAGTGCCCTCTAGATGTCCTTGACCATAAGAGCACCTGAAAGACTCCTACTCATCTCCCCATACACTTTCCCTAATGAACTACATGCTGCTGCTAAATGTGTAATTTATTTCCTATATTGCCTGTATTTCCAAGAGAAACATATGGAAAGGAACAAGAAGATGAAGAAGAAGAAGAAGAAGAAGAAGAAGAAGAAGAAGAAGAAGAAGAAGAAGAAGAAGAAGAAGAAGAAGAAGAAGAAGAAGAGGAGGAGGAGGAGGAGGAGGAGGAGGAGGAGGAGGAGGAGGAGGAGGAGGAGGAAAAGAAGGAGGAGGAAGAAGAGGAGTAGGAGGAGGAGAAGCAGAAGGAGGAGACGGAGGAGGAGGAGAAGGAGGAGGAGGAGGAAGAAGAGGAGGAGGAGGAGGAGATAGTGATGATGATGGCAAAAGCAATTCTTGTTTAAGATACCCGTAAAAATTAGAGCTCTATAAATAAAGTAAATTCTGTCTTTCCAGTAGTTTTAAAGATGTATAAGTTTATGTAGGCCTGATTTGTCAACACGTGGATCCGGGTGACCTCTCTATTTCCTCGGTCAGACGTGGTATGGAGCGCTGTGTCAAGCTCTGGGGAAGGTGTGAGTGCATCATGGCAAGGGCAGCGCACTGTAGTGAACATACAGAAGCATCAGTGGACAGAGCTTACAGTACACCGGCGATTGCCCTGAGTGCGTGGAGATCACCTACAGCACTGTCCCAGTAATTGTTTATGAAGGAATTATTTATGTTCATTTCTTTTGTAGCTGAAGCTCATGGGATATTTGTGTTCAAGTTTTCCTAAAAGTTCTTTCTTGGTTTCCAGTTTCTCAGGGTTACCTCTGTGTTTACCATAGTGTCTACCTTCGTGGAAATGCCATGCCCCGTCTCCATCCATATCCAGCAACTGTTCCCTTTGTGCTAGCTCATTGGAAAGAAACTCAGCACATTTCACACAAAAGAAAACACCCAAGACAGCAGAGGGGTACGTCCTGGGGATAGGTTGATCAATAAGACACTAATTTTTGTTCTCAAAGAAAGAAAGCACTTTAAGATTTACCTGCCTTCACTGACCTCTTACAGATTCCATTGCGTGCATTTTCCTTAGAATTAGATGAGAACTGAAGCTCTTTGAGCTCCTGTCTGGCTGGGATTCCCTCCAAGCTCAGTCCCATACTCATAAGCAAATGGGGTTTAGCAATGCTTTTCTTTGTGTCTGCCTGTCTGTCTATTTTCTTTTCTTTTTTTTTTTAAGAGAGAATGTTAGGTAAACGGAAAAGCAATATTTCGAATCTGCTCACCATCCATCCTTCATTTCTAAGACAGATGCTTTGGTCCCAGAGAAACCGTCTCCTAATGTCTCCGAACCTGTCTGTCTCCCTCACTCAGCTCTGTTGACTTATCCGTCCTGACAAACACCAACCACAAAGCTCTCGTGTTCTGAAAAATAAAACTCTGGTAAAATTGGCCTATAGCCCTTGCAACCAAATGGCATGGAAATTTGACTATTACAATTTCATTGATGCCTCATTATTCAAAGCAGAAACATTTTGCTCAAGCCAAAATCTAAAAAGCTATAGACTGTCATCAAGGATCTTAGTAAGTTCCTATTCATTGTAAGCTCTAGTGCAATTCTAAGTTTATGCTTCTTTTAGCCAATCATCAGCCTTTATTACAAGTGTTTTCATAAAAAGCTAGTTCTTGTGAACTAACTTTTGCTTCTGACTGAAGAGCACATAGTAGAAAAGCCAGGGACATGAGCATTCTCAAACTGAAGGACAAACAGGAATGAAATTTATTAAAATTATTATCTTTATTAAAAAATGTTAGTACAAGATGATTGGGAGGGAGTGAGGAGAGGGAAATGGGAAAAACATGAGGAGTATCAATGTGTGAGAAGTAATGCACTTTAAAGTAATGTACTTTAAGTTTCTTTTTTTTATAAGGTAAGAAAAGTTAACTAAAAGAAAGCATGGTCAGATATGCAATTTTTTTTCATGTAATGCTTTATATTTACCATATGCCAATTTGCATAATTTAAAAGCATAGTCTCATTCAATATATAGCCGGGAAAATCATGATATCTTTTTTTAAAACTTTTTAACATTGTGCTTTCCTTAATTGGATAACATTTACAGTCTCTTTTGTTAATTTTCTGATAGCTTTCTTTCTTTTTTTTTTTTTTCTTGTGGGTCATGGGGCTTGAACTAGGCCAGGGTGCTGTCCCTGAGCTCTTCAGCTCAAGGCTCCCGCCCTACCCTTGAGCCAAGCCCTACTTCCCGTTTTCCAGAGGTTAATTGGATATAAGAGTCTCAGGTCCTTTTGTGCCCGGGCTGGCTTTGAACCTTGATCCTCAGATCTCAGCCTTTTGAGTAGCTAGGATTACAGGCCTGAGCCACTGCTCCCGGCTTGATAGCTTCCTTTTTTAATTTACTTTTATTGTCAGGGTGATGTACAGAGGGATTACAGTTACATATGTAGAGTAATGACTACATTTCTTCTCCAACATTGACCACCAGTAAAACGATTTAGTCAGTTTCCTAGACCTTGTACTCATTCCTAAACAGGCTAATGACAGACCCACCATGATTTAAATCCCATGCTACACCTGTGCAAGACAGGGAGATGGGAGCATGCAGCTTTGGTGCTCAGAGAAATCCCTTTATATAAAGCAATGTTCTTGTGTCAGACAATGGCACTGGAGATGTAGCTGCACAGTTTCTCTGGAAGACTTTTCGTTAGCTTATCCATCCAGAAAAGTAAAGTCTGCAGGGAGAGACCAGTTATATTAGGAGTGATGACAGTGCACTCAAGCAGACAGCAGCTGGAAAGCAGCCAGCTGTGGAAATGGGAAGTGAATAGGAATAGAAGGGAGATTAAAGGAGGAAGAAGATTCTGAGAGTTTTTGACCATGGCCAGTATGTGGTGACATTTTGACCAGATACTAGCCAAATGGGTAACAGGAACAAGGCAGCAATCTCCTAAATACAAGTTACCTTGGGAGCTTTCTTATTTCAAAAGTATTTTAATTTATGTTATATATATGCACATCAGGTATATAAATGCAGCATATACACAGTAAATATTTTCTCTAAGATCAGAGACAAGGCCAAAATGCTCACTGCTACTACAGCTTTTCAACAGATTACTACAAGTCCTAGATGGAAAAATTAAGCAAGAAAAATGCATACAGAAACCTGAATTTGAAGAAGAAAAAGAAAAAAAATATGTATGCTTATGGGATTAACAAAGTAATTACAAAGTAGTAAATTTGCTAGATATAAAATATACACTGAAAAACCAGTTGTCTTTCTATGAACTAAGCATGAACTTTCCAAAAAGAAAGTTCACAAAACCATCTCATTCATAACAGCATCAAAAGAGAAAGAATAAAATATTTATGAACAAACTTAACCAAGAAAGTTAAATATCTATACCAGGAAATCTATACCACATTGATGGAAGAAAGGAGACGTAGGTAACTAGAAAGACTTCATGTATTCATGGACCAGAGGGAATAATGTTGGTAAAATGTCCATACTAGGGATATCATACTAGTGCCATCCAAATCAAATGCATGTTTTACAGAAATAGTAATAAACAATTCTATTTTGTGATTTCACATGAAGGCACAAGGAATCCAGAATAGTCAATGCAATTTTGAGAATGAACAAAGATAGAAGCACCACACTTTCAGACTTCAAATAGATTACAAAACTACAATAATTGAAACAGCACAGTACCATCATTAAGGCAGACATCTAGGCAAATGGAATCTAAAAGGAAGCCCAGGAATAAACTTATGTGATGAATACAAAATGGAGAAGTAGCAGTCTCTTCAACAAGTTCCATTGGAAAAGCAGTGTATTCACAGTTAGACCTCTTACTTGTGCCATACAAAAACACAATTCAAAGTGGAATATAAGATTTAAATGTAGGATATAGAACAGTAAAAGGGCTAGGAAAACACGTAGAGGAAAATCTTCACATTGGTCTTAACGATTTTTGAATATATCTCAAAGTACACAGGCACCAAAAATAAAAAACAGACAAGATAAATTGAATCCATCTAAATCTAAATTGCATACTAATGGAAACAAAAATGAGAAAATGAAAATATAACTTATACAATGGGAGAAAGTAGTTGTGTTTCATATATATATATGTATGATAATGTATCTTATATAACTATATATGATTTCTTTCCGAATTTTTGTGAGAAATACTACCACTGCACAACAAACAGGAAATTTAATGAGTAGAAGAATTGAATAGACATTTCTGTAAAGATGTACCCACAGCAACCTTATATTTGAAGAAATACTCAACATGACTAATTACCAGGGAAATGTGAAACAAAATGACAAGGGAAGCATTCCTTCATATTTATTAGAAAAAATGTTGTTGTGAGAGTGCGATGACATTGCAATGCCTCAATTCAGGGTGGGTATAAAATGGTTCCAGGGCTATGGAAAGCAGCAAGGAGGGTCCTCAAAAGTGAGTAATAAAGCTATATGATCCAGCCCTGCATATCACTTCTGGGTGTACAGGCAAAAATTGTTCAAAGAAGAACCTCAACTCTCTGTAGTCTTATATTACTGGAAACATTATTCACAATTACCAAGCTATGGGAAAAAATTGAAGTGTTGACAAAATGTGAAAAAGTCAGTGTAAGGGAACATTATTCCATTTTTAAAACGAGGACAATCTGGCCCATCTTCTACATGGATGATTCCTGAGAATGTAATACTAAGGGAAATGAACGAGTCACTAAAGAACAAATACTTTCTAAGTGCAAACTATGACAGTCAAGTTTAGATAAGCAGAAGATACAGTTGCATTATCAGGAAAGGTGGAGGAGCATGAATGTAGAATTGATTTTTCCATGTAAATAATGGTATACTTCTACTGGATGAGTAGTTTAAAAAATACGCTATATAGCCAATAATATACACATAACATGTGTTGAAATTGTAAATGAATCCCATGTTAAATCTTGGAACTACAAAAATAAAATAAATAAATCAATTAATAATAACCAAACAGACCCAAGAACTGGCAAGTGCTGAGTATGCCTCTTACCTACTTTGTGGAAACACATAAACATTCACATGAATCCACATTCAACTTAATTATACACATTAAACATGTGCAGCTCTTTGAATATTAATTATGCCTCACTGGTATTTTTTTTATTAGCAGGTTACACATCCAACTTGTAGTCCCCTGCTTTCTCAGTTTGCAAAATGGCCACTGTGTATTGACAGAGCAATCTCTTTCCCGGTTATTAGGGAGTAGGATTGCACCTGGTGCTTCTCAGAGCTAACTCAGCTACTGTTGTTCAGGGATGAGCAACCGAGCCATGCCATCCTTCTTACGTCCCTGCCTCAGCCTAGAAAATACACCCATCGCCATTGTTGACTTATTGATTAATCTGAGTTAATTGATAAGAATAATGTGTCCCCTCACTCCACCTCTCACTGTTGTGGGGGGCAGACAGTGGTTGGATCATCAGATATTTACAATGCCTGGGAAGATGCAGCCAGTTATTAGGATAGAGTCAAACACTATTTTCTATTGCATACTTAAGCTAAGCAAATCAGACCAGACTTCAGAATATTTTAATCACCTTTCCAATAGCTCATCAATGGCTGCTAGTAAACCACTACTGTTCAGCTCTGTCTTGGTCCTCAAAACACCCATTTTCTTACAATGTAGTCCTGGTTCCTAATCTATTCTGGCTTCTTTAGGTTTTGAGTCAAGAAATCTTTACAACTGCCCCTGAACCCCAAAATACAAACCAGAGCAGAAAAAGAACAGTAGAAAAGATTTAAAAGTATTTTATAGTGTTGCACTTTGACCCAAATTCTGAATTAGATGCTTGCGTATGGATCTCTCCTTATCTGAATAAACACCTTGTTTACTAGGTCTGACCATCCTATAATAAAGGTAAAGACACAAGTTTTCCCAGTCGCTGATCTGGAATGAGATGACACATGAGATTACGCCTCAAGTTTCACTCAAGTCTGTCTACCACCAAAGCCTGATACCTGGCATACAGGGGCCTCCGGTATCCAATTTTCACCGCTTCACATTCCATTTTGCTTTCCCCCTTTCATGTAAGGATTGCTTTAATATACCCTAAGGAGACTCTAAATGCTGAACAACAGCTTCCTTCCTGGGTGGAACAAAGTGAATCAGAATGGGATGAGGTACAAAGGCAGTGCAGAGTGAGGAGTGGAGAAGCTAAATCAGCAGCTGATCCAAGAAGGTTGCTTCCTGCACTGGCCCAGATTCGGGGTACATACACTGTGTATTGTGGGGATTGTCTTCTAATCACTCTTCTGACACACTGTCCAGTAGGTTGTGTCTTGTGTCTTATTCTAGTAGAATTTTTCTAAATTAGCTGAAGTGGTCCTAAATTAGGTCAATGCTCCCATCAAATCATCATATGAGTCAATATGATTGATAGAATTGATAGACATTTTTTCCCATCAGTCCTGGGGTTAACTCAGGGTCTGGCACTTTCCTTGAGCTTCTTTTTTTCTGAAGGCTAACACTCTACCCCTGGAGCCACAGCACCACGTCCAGTTTTTTCTGTTTATGTGATACTAAAGAATTGAACCCAGGGCTTCATGCATGCTAGGCAAGCACTCTACCACTAGGCCACATACCCAGCCTTGACAGAAATGTGTTATAATACTCCAAATCCAGCATGATAATTTATGAAGGCTCCTGTGACCATAAAGCTACTTCAGGAAAACAAAGGACCCCTGTTTGTTATAGAAAATACTGATTTGATATACCCAATTTGAATATCCTTTTTTTCTGATTAAAATGAAGAAGACAATTACCTGCATTTGTGAAACTCATAGTCTCAGCAAACACATATGCCAGGATTCACTTTCTCAATTCAATTCAGTTCTCGTTCTATGACCTTGGACAGATCATTTTGCCTTTATATTTGTGTGTTTTAAATTTAAGACATAGAGGTGAAACCCCTTCCTATCAGAGATTTTCTAGCTAAAAACATCCCATAGATTCTCTTAATCTAACATTTAGTATACAGATTTAATTGGTGAGTCTTACTTAAATCTGAGATTAAATTTTGATAGCAAATAAATCTCAAGGCAGTGGACTCTGTGTTATTTTGAATTTTATATGGAAGCTCATCATTAAGATTTTCAAGCTTACAGTCAATATTCAGTGAGGACTCTGCTTCAGAACTTCAGTTGAATTTCATGATAATTAGAAAGCTTGTGACTAGTCTCCTGTATTTACCCACACATACACGCACATCACATAGTGTACAACTATTTCTTTAGCTCCTTCCATGCCCTGAGGCCTATAGGCAATAAAAAGATAAATCAGATAAGCAATCCTGTTGTCAGGTACTTAAAGTCAAGCAGCAGAGATAAGAGCTATAAATCATGGGGCGGTAAGGCTGAAATAGATAATAATAGCTACAATGTATTGGACATCAGCTCACCTGGTATTTTTCATTTGGTATCGCTGTTTCAGAAAGCAACTTTCTTTGTTCTACGGGGAAATTATTCCCCCAAATCTTTGTATTCACACATTGATCAATAAGAGATGGACCATCCCCCAACTGGTGCACAATCTCAAAAGTCCTGAAAGACAGTGCTGAAACACTGGAAAGAATGCTTGAGTGGGCCCTGAAGCGCTAGGCAAAACTCTTACATATTAAGAAATATGAAGAGTGTCATCATGTGCAAATACTGGAGAATATACCAAAGTACTAAGAAAAGTATTCTAGTACTTTGAAGGGTGCTTAATTACTCAGTAGCATACCCAAAATCTGAGCATAATTCTAAAGTACTAGGGAGGATGCTGGTGGCACACTTTGGAGACAAAGATGAAATACTTGGAAGCAGGAGAAACTTCTAGATTTCTCCAGAACCCTCAGAAAACTAGAGGAGACTAAACACTGGACAAACTTACAATTGAGCTTATCACATCACAAGGCACAGTCACCCGTTAGTCTACCATCTCTCTTCCTTGCCTGGAAAAAAAATTAAGGAGACAAAGGATTATCTTTTTTACCTACATGAGACAGGGTTCAGCTCCTGCCTTCCTTCAAGCCTCTCCCTCTTATTCTCTCTGGAGCTCTGCTTCTGTCTGTGACTGTTGGCCTGTGAATTCTGGTATCGTTTTTATGGAGAAGGCAACCTCGGGGAAGGCCGAGAGACTCTGTCACTCCTCTATTTATTGAGTATTTTTACAAAGCATCAGGAATTGCTTCTGCACACAGGATACTAACCATATCCTTTCACTGTATTTAATGAGAAGTCTCATACAATCAGTCCCTGTCTGTGGTTTCAAATATTCAATTCTCACGGAAGAAGGTGAGCTGGCAGTGACTAATGAAATGAGCACAGACCAGAATGAGAGGAGGACATGCAAGAAAAGATGAAGAAGGTTGAAATTCTCAACTCCCATCCTCATAAAAACCCTTGTGAGACAATCTGTTATCATTCCAAGACAATTTTTGCATCTCTGCAAAGCCATGAATAAATTCTCCAGGTAATGATTGCTTCTGTTAAATTCTCAAACATTTTCTGAACACTGACATCATCTCAGACAATGCTTTTTTATTCAGGAGATGCAGAGTAATGGAAAGAATGCTGGTGTGGTATTTGAAAACAATAAACACATTCTAGGTTGGAATTTGAGCTTCATTTTAAACTTTGTATTCTACAGGTATCTCACCTTGAAAAAGTTAATTTATGTGTCTAAATATTTATCAGTGAAGTGAAGCAACAACAAAAGTTTGTTATTCAGGATTCCTTAGAACATCGTGATATATACCTAAGAGTTAGAGCAGACAAGAGTAGACAGGCAGACCAGAGCTGCCGTCAGTGAATGGTAACAAGAAAGGCGTTCTCCTGGAGTGGAGTGGCATTCAGTCCCCTTCCATCTGTTACTTAGGATGCTTTGAGTGTGGGGGCCTAATGTCTGAATATAAATATTCCAAGGAAATCAGGTTTAAACCACTCAGGTTTGACGAGGCCTCTAGGGAACACTAAGCAAATGCAGATCTGTTGATTTGATCCTCATAATCTGATGAAAGTGGTACATTCTTAAAGTTGTTATTCTTAAGGACTCAAAGAGCTAAAGACCATTACCAAAGGCATATTGTTGATAAGTATCTGAGTGAGGGTTTAAATGTCTCAGTTTCATAGTTTCAAATCCAAAAAGTCAAGCCAACTAGTGTTTCACTTTGCATCCATTCTGCTGTCCTTGCCAGAGCAGAGACCACAACTGATGTGACATGCTTCTGGTTGGCTTAGGGGAGGAGCTTCACGACTCAGGAAGACTTAGTTATATCAGCTGGGTGAGGTCTGGGAAGGAACCAGAGTTTCTGATAACCTGACGTCTAGTAGTGAGCAACCTTTCCAGACTTAGTGGCGCTCCTCCCTGCTGCAGGCCAGGCTGCTCTCAGCCTGAGACTGGGAGCGGCAGATATTCCATACATCAGCTTCTATTTCTGCATTCTGCTCATTCCACATGGTATCATCATGGAATTTCATCCCAGGCAAGGGACATTTGTGTCCTTGGTAGCTGGACACCCGGAGATCTCCACACTATGATGTTTCCTTTCAGCTTCCCCTGTCCAAAACGAGTCTTCTGAATTGTCAGTAGAGAGGATGACATGGAGGGGGGCAGGGAAGGTGCTTTTACTTAATACTGCCCACATAGTGATGTTTTCTTTCTCCCTCCCTCCGTTTCTGGACCTCATGCTTTTCACTCATTTTTTTTTTTAACTTAGCAAGTGTAGCTCTACTCCATAGGTCTTTCCAGGTTCTGGAATATGAAGACAGAGAAAATACATTCCCTCACTTTGACTTTTTGACAATCTCTTGGGAAACTTGATACGATAGCACAAGTCAGATATCAGAGATTGTCCTGTAAGATATGAGAAAACTCAGGAAAAGGAAGATCACAGCTATTACTCAAAAGACCAAGAGAGGTCGAAGGCAGAAAGGTGTCTGTCATGGAGAGAGCCGATCAGGAAGGTTATAAGAACGTGATGTACATACCAACAAATCTGTGCCTTGGGTGACTGACCCTGAGCTGAAGCCTTGAGCTTGTGGATTCATGGGTGCATTCGTTCATGCAGCCGCAGCGGGCACATGCTGAAGGAAAAGACAGGGTGGTGGTGGGTGCCTGTGTGCACAGCGGAATGAGGAGGAGGAAGACAGCGGTGACTGGATCTAGACACATGGTCCAGGCAGGGATGGAGTGTCCCTGCCTGTGGACTGTAATTACCTTCAGGATGTAGGTAACTCAAAATAACTACATTCAATTCCAGATCAGAAAAGTTATTCAAATGTCTACATTAAAAATATCTCCCTTGACTTTTTTTTTCCTGAATCAACCTTTCTTACTTGTTTGAGTTCCTCAGTACTGACAACAACAGCACCTCAAATGAACAGAAAGAGAGAAATAATGAAACAGTGTAAGAACTTTTTTTTTTGTTTGTCGTGGGGCTTGAACTCTGCGCCTGGGCATTGTCCCTGAGATCTTTTCAGCAGAAGGCTACCATCCTACCCCTTGAGCCATAATGCACTTCCGGTTTTCTGGTGGTTAATTGGAGATAAGAGTCTCATGGTCTTTAGTGCCCCAGCTGGCTTTGAACTGCAATCCTCAGATCTCAGCCTCCTGAGTAGCTAGGATTACAGGCGTGAGCCACCTGTGCCAGGCCCAGCATGGGAATTTTTATTGAGAGAATATCATTCGTTTAGTGGAGTGTGTATTCTTAACCATTCGCACAGAATAGGCGAGGCAGAAAATGCTCAGGCACAAAATGTCCCTGAATAAAACCACAGAATGTGATGTGCTATGTCCTCCGGTGGAATGCAAGCCTCAGTGAAGTGTCAGTTCTGAAACAAGGCAGCAGGAGACTTTCCCTCTCTTGTTCGTGTGATTAGAAGAAACTTAGGCCTGGAGGTGCTGGACTTCTGGTAACAAGTTTCCACTTCATCACACTCAGCCTGAACAGAGGAAACAAGAATACGTTTGTGTGGTGTGAAGTCACTTGAGACATCACGCTTCTTTTTCTATGCCTGCTGCTGTGCCTAGTGAGCCATCAATCTTATCTTCATTAAGACAATAGGCTAGAATAGCTGCTTCACCCATAATTGCTGTAAGTTTGGAATTAGAGTATCAATTGCCATGTTCAAACCAACTAAGTCAGTAGATACGACTAAGCATTCGAGACTGATAGGTGCCAGGCAAAAGGAGAGTTTATTTTATGAGAACTGGTGATTTATGCACATCCACATCCAAACTCAACCCCCAGATCATGCTGGTTGCACGTGCAGGACAGGAATTTGAGCTTCCCAGAAGCGCAGTCTTCTCCACGGTTGTGCCTAGCGTGTGAGTTCACTGGTAGACTCCCGTTGCTGGCTGCACTGTAGTATGAAGTGCAGTCTGATTGCCAACTCATTTGCATGGAAGAGGAGATGTCTGTGAAACTGTAGTTCATCACTAAGGTCCCCGGGCCTAGCAGGTTCCCTGCACACAGGATACAAGGTACACAAGTAGGAGGAAAGTCCACCAACCCAAAGTCCTGAAGCCTGAGTAGGGCGAGAACACCTGGACTTTCCTTTGAAAATAGCATTGACTTCTACGCTCAGAATCCACAGCTCTGAGCCCTTGAATTTATTGCATAATATGGAAGCATGCATCACAGGACTGGTGTCTGGGATGAGGGTTCCAAGAATGCACTACTACAGATTGGTGGAGGGGGGGGGATAAGAGAGGAAACACACAAAGGTGGCTGTGACCGTCATCTGACCTTCAGGTATTCCAGGAGCCTAAACTTCAGTAGGCACAGTTAGCCTGATTCAGTGTTACAGGAATGAGAACACAAGGGATGTTTTCTTGGTTCCCAAATGGCAGTAGTTTGAAATGATAATGACCAATTAATAAATATCCATCACCCTAGAGTCTATACCAGGCTCTTCGTTACCAGGTTCACCACCTCGAAACAATAAAAATATGTTTCTGCGACTAATAAAGCTTGAACCCCAAGAGAAAATAGATGGAGGCAACTAGTCATGAGTAAACTTAGGTCACAAGCTAAGTGTATCAGATGTAGTACACTTGAGTAGTTTAGAACTAAGGCTTTGAGCCTGGCTGTTTCTTTCAAACCCTCATCCTACCTCTGATGAGCTATCTCCTCGAACAACATTAGTTACTCACATATAAAACAGAGACAGCATAATTACCCACATTTACCTTGTTGCTGTAAGAAATAAGCTAGATAACACACATACACACACACACACACACGCACGCACGCACACACACACACACACACACACACACACACACACACACACACACACAACCTAAGAAGCACTTTGCTGTTATCACCAGAAAGTATGTGAACTCTTTCACCAGATTAGGCCAGGGAGGAGGGTAGAGGCATTGGTGAGGAAACCCCGAAGTTTTCCAGCATACGCAACAGCATTAGTACCTAAGATATTGGTGCAAATGGAAGTCTATCCACACCATAGAAGTAGAAACACTATATAGAGAATGAGCAGGTTGGGAAGATTGAGGCAGGGAAAGGAGTAGGTGCAGGGAGGGCAGAGATGGACAGATGGGGAAGGGGGAGCAGGTAGGGGCAAAGAGGGGGCTGGAAGGGTATGCAGAGGCGGAGAAAGACAAGAGTATGACCAAATGGAGGCTTCATCATTAGCTCCAGGGAAAATCCCTCTCCATAATGTATCAGCCCCATTTCTACACATTCTGTTTCTCCAAGGCCCAGGGCTTTATTACCAACCTCCATGTCCTCTTTTCTGGATTCCTGCCACAGCCTCCCTAAGCTATTGCTATTTGTGTTTTCCCTCATGTCATTCCCTGAACACCCTCCCAACAGCTTAATATCCCACACTCAGCAACCAGAGTAATCTCGCAAAGCACAGCCAGATTATGCCATCCCCTGCATAAGACCTTCTAATCAGCTTCCTTTCCACTGAGAAAAAAATCTGCAACCTCTACTGTGGTGGACGCAGCCCTACGGAAACTTAATTTTCATTTAACCATTTCAGATGTGGTTTTAAAACTTCTTCTCAAGGAGACTTTCTGAAAAATTGTGGACAAAGGAACCATATACGTAATCCCCCACAGAACAGAAGCCACTGCTTTCTACACAGAATCCCTGAGGTGACCCCAAGACACTTCCCTGGTGCCTGAACACACCTCCAGAGCTCATTTGTCATGGTTTTGGCTGCTCGTCCCTTGTCACCTTGCAGTGGCATATGGCGCTGTGTCATACTCACAGAAGAATGTAAGGCACTAACAAGGGGAGAGCGCTTGAATTTACCACCTTCTTTCCTCTTCCCATTTCCTTCACTTAACAGGTATGATGCTAAGTTGACATATATTCACCATTCTGAGAGTTCAGATTCTGTACACCACAGAATTGCCAGTGAAGTGACAGTTCCTTCAAAGTCCCATTCTTCTAGTTAATACCACCAACTCTGTCCATACCACACTAACACCTCCACCTCCACGTCGACCTCCCTCTCCATGCCCACTTACACCTCCACAATCACCACCATCATCACCAATCTTTGTCAGTGAATCCACAATGCCATCCTAAGAGAGGAGTGGGCTCCATCAGACATATTCTCAGGAGGACACTGTTTTCTTTGTGTTATGCTTCTTGTCCCATTAACCTCAAGTATTTGTACAAAGGCATTTCCAGTCAATATATCCATTCATGAGCACAATGTCTCCTGATCAATGTCACTGGATCCATCATCCTCTCACTTCTTTTACAGGCGGACACCGTTCTATTTATTTTTCAGATGGAGAAATATTGGCTGAGGAAATTTAAAGGACTTGTTCAAAATCACACAGAAACTGCATGAGGCAGATAGATTCAGATCCAGAATCTCTGGACTCCAACTGTCTACTTTCAGCAAGACAAATAAGCTTGCATCTCCCATTTTATTCCAAATCTGGTTGGCTCATTCTAGTGTCTGGGTTTCTGAGATTCCAGCTAAGCACCATCTGTTTGATCTCTTAGAAAAAAAAATTTTGGTCCATTCTATCTTTTCCTTCAACAGCAACCAAGGCTTAACCATAACCATGACTGTGAGATGTCTGACCTCAACTGCCCTGGGCAGAGTTCTCAACACAATCTATTGGGTGAGTGACAAACAGAAGTCCACTTAAGTTCTCCATCTGAGAGGAGAAAGATAAGAATATGTTTCTGTAACTTGATAGGGGAACTTATTTTATTCAAACAACCTCACCATCCTTGTGAGATTGCGTATTGACTGTTGTAAGCACTTACTCTCTTAATTTCAAAGCAAAACATTAAGCAGCTCAGACAACTTTACGCCTTCATGAGTGCGTTCCTGACAATGACACGCATGACTGCTTGCCAATTCCGTCACGAAGATTTTTTAATAGAATTTTAGAGATCTTTATGGCTTGAATATGCAGAGATAGTGCTCTCCGCGCGTATCATGAAAACCACATTAGATGCCCCCACACAAAGCCATGCTTCTGGAATTGCATTACCAACAAGACAAAGAGTAGCACGTTGGAGTTATATCTTTGGGATGTCAGGGAAAAAAAATTAGTCAGAAAAAAAAATCATGCTTCACGTTTTCTTTCCCTTGTCAGACAAATTGGTATTCTGTTGATCTTGTTTCTGAAATATCTTGCAATTCAAGCCATTAGAGAGAGAAAAATGCTTATTTGTCATCACTTTCCTGTGAGGCTTAGATGTGCTCTGTCAAAGATGATTTTTCAGACATAATCCATCCATGTGAGGATTGCTATTTGTGTTAATTACTGTGTGACAGCTCAGATTTCTCCAGGGAGCTCTCTAATTCATGTGGCTTATTTAAAGCAGGGAGAAGAAGTGCATCCACTGAGCAAGGAATGGGAGTCTAATACTTCTGCAGAACCGCTTAGCCTCTGAGGCTTCACAGGATGCTTTGCGCAGATATGGCCAAGGGCTTTTAAGTGTGGTCAGCCTTCCTTCATAAGGTCTAGCCAGGCTGTGTCTTGTCTGGACATCTGAAATTCAAATCTCTTTGAAAGTTGAAAGTTTATCCAAAGCATTTTGAGAGGAGACAATACCTGAATTGTCAGGAGGCTCTTTACAGTCTTTATCCCATTAATGTGGAAGGTTCTATGGTTTACTGAAGAAATAACCATGTACTTGCTGCTTCTGATCTGTTGGGGATATCACCTTCCTAAAATGAAGCAAAAATTAAAATTGAGAGATAATAGAAAAGAATTCTAAATCACTTCAAACCCTCCAATTTCTTACTATTTAATAGCAAAGTTACATTTCTACCCAATGATACTGTGTGGCTATTCGCTATTTCATTTATACAAAGGCCTGAGTTCAATGAGTAGGTATTATTAGGTTGATACCTAACCTCATCCTTGCCTTGACTTTTCATGGTACTTCCTCTCCTGTCACCCCTGATATAAAAGCACCCGTCTATTCTTACCGCATTCCAGTGTTTGAATCCCTCACTGATGTTTTGCTTGCTACTCTAACTCAGTAGTCTTCTCTGGATCCCAGAACAATTCTGGTACCTGCAGCACATTCGGACGTGGGCTTCTGGATGCTGACATGCATGTCACCTCACTGACGGCGGAATTCATTCCTTCACGTATTTATCCATGGAATCATTCAAGCAGCAGCTCCACTTTTCACATGGTAGTAGCTGTTTCCCTGTTCATTTTGTAACACAGGTGCATATATGTGTATCTCTACCCATATACATTATATATACATGTATTATACATGATATATCTTTCTTTAACATGACTATTAAGGCCTCTATATTTTTAAAACATTAAATAATATTATCTTCTATTTAAAAGATCATTCACAAAATACCATATCTATAGATCTACATTCTGTCAGAGCACTGAATGTGTTAAGTGTTTGGAATTCCATTCTCATTTAAAGGCCCTCTGGAAGGCCGGAAGTTTGGGTGGATTTGTTCTTATCTTCCTATCCTGGGGATGTAAGTAGGACATATGAAGGCATTAGGTTTGATTGCAGCCACATAAAGCAAGTCTTCCTTAAGTTAATTATTGGTGTTACACAAATTGTTCTTATCTCAGAAGCAGAAAAGATAGCAAGCAAAAGAATGGAAGGTATGAAGGAAGGTATGAAGGAAGGCAGGAAGGAAGGCAGGAAGGAAGGAAGGAAGGAAGGAAGGAAGGAAGGAAGGAAGGAAGGGAGGGAGCGAGGGAGGGAGGGAGGGAGGGAGGGAAGCAAGAGCCTTTATATTTTGTTGCAAAAGAAAAACAAAACTGAAAACCAAGGCTCAGAAAATTTAGAAAACTTGTGAAAGGTCAGATAGCTAGTAAACTAGGATTTAACTGAGGTCTCTTTCATCCCAAAGCCTATGCTTTGTAGATAGGTCTACATCATTTGAGAGGCATCATGTCCCATTCACTTTGCCTTGGTCCATTCCTAAGGTGAGATGTTTTGCCACAGACAGCACCTGCCTGATGGCTTCACAGAGCACAGGGAACTTGCCTGAGATTTGACCTACCATCTCCTCTACAGAACTTACTGACTGATTTTATACATGCTTCAAAAGAATAAATGCCATCCCAAACGGGGGCCAGTGAAATACAATAAATATGACAAGGGAGGAAAACTTCGCAACAGGTTATTATGAGAGTCAGGTGAGAAGGGGGACTCAAACCTGCTCAGTGAGTTGCTCACATTTTCCAGCATTTCTACCCACCTCCTAACATGGAAGAATAACTGAGAGTGGCTGCATGGTCTGCATTCTCAAGATTCATTAAAAAAAAAAAAAAGCTAATCTGGGCCTGAAGTACAATTTGAGAGATCACACACACACACACACACACACACACACACACACACACACACACACCTGTGGCTTCTGTCTTTGTGGATCCAGTATTTTTTTTACCTTAATCACTCCTATAATTCTCTTTCACTTTACATTCAAATTCAATAGTATCTAATATATCTACCCAAATTATATATAAATGTATATATAGTTTTGACTTAATGTCTTACTGCTGCATATACTAGTATATCACAACTAATGAAATTATTGTACAGTGTAAATTGAACTATTTTCAGATTTACTCTTTTCTTCATCCAATTCTCTTTTTCTACAAATTATTCTGGATGTGTATTCTGGATTAAGTACTCTTCTAGAGAACTGAGAGTCAAAGAAGCAAATCCAGTGGTGTCTTCATGCGACATAAAGTCTAAAGTGAAGAAGGAAGTAGACAAACACTGATGCTCCTTGACTTGGGATGAGCTTACCACTCAAGAACGATCACATTTGGAAAACATGTGATAAGGGCAAATTGCACTTCCTCCTCACTCACAAGGCATCATAGCTTTCAGCAGCCTTTTTAACAGCCCCAAGACCAGAGGCTCACTGGAAGCTGCTGTTCTTTGCGGGGCTCAGCATGGCAAGAGTGGATCATGACCCCATAGCACTGACCCACGGACGAATCAAAAGTCAAAACACCGGGTATGGTTTCTAGTGCATTACACCGTCACACCATTGTAAAGTAAAAAGTCCTAGGTGGAACATTTGTTAATTTGGGCAATCTGGTGCACGCAGTCTGTCAAATGTGGAGAAAGCAGAACAGGCAAGGAGGTGACTAGGAATGAGACCAGAATGAGGCCACGTAATTATTTTTATACACTACGATAAGGAAATTCTCTTTGGGTAGGTCACCGTTGGAATAAGGGAAGGGTAGCCCAAACAGAATTCAGAAGCTTACCACAAGAATTTTCAAGGAACAGTGACTCATTGTACCTGAGTCAGTGTGACCAAGGCAGAGATTTAAACATTGTGAGTCACGTCTTTAGTCCATCGCCAGTATTTTATACTGGAGAGGCTGAGCAACTGATGTTTTGAGGAAACCTTCTCTGTACTGTGTTTCGAGCCTCCCTAGTCATGAAGAGGCAATCACTTCCTTGTCAGCTAGGATCAGAAAGCCTACACAAGGAACATAATCTTCTGTCTTGTAAGAAATAACTAAAAATAAACACCCACACTGGACGATGGCATCGGAGCACGCAGTCACAATATCTGAAGGTCAGAAGTTGGAGTCAAATGTCAAACGCTGGAAGGAAACATTGCTTTCCTTATGTGGATAGCTGCAATGTCCCCCGATAGCTAATATGCTACCAAACACTTGAGTGCTATAGAGAAGATCATGCCCTTAGGAAAATATTTTCTCACCTTCTCTTTTTATTCCTCGTTCTCCTTTGTAAGGGAATAAATGAGTAGTTGGTTCTGTTTTCTTATAAAACTAACTTGGAGTATTGATTACAATACCTTCTCTCACCCTTAGTGAGAAGTGGATGTGTGAAATGTTATCTGATTACATTTTACAAGTATTTTTCCCCTATTGGAAAAATAGAGCAAGGCTTGTGATTGTATTCCACATCCTGAATGTAGAAAACAAGATCCTCAGCACCATGTGTCTATGAAGTTCTCTTTATTCCACTCAATGTTCTTAACTTCTTTGTCAAAAATTAGATGGCTATGGCTATGTGACTTAGTTTTTTATTTCGTGTCTTTTGTTGCATCAGTGCCATGTTATTTTGTTCTTTAACATTCTGTAGTAGATACTCTGTAATATATATATATATATATATATATTATACTTTTAAGGCAGGTATTATGTCACCTCCAATAATGCCCTTTTTGTTCAGGATTGATTTTTTTAAATTTGAGAGTCTTTGATAATTTCATATAAATCGGAGGACTGATTTTTCTAATTCTTGGAGTATAGCTTTGGGATTTAGGGAGACATTACAGTGAATCGGTAGATATAAGATGCTTAAAAAGCTTGGTTCATTTTAGCCATCTAAACTACCACAATACCTAAAATCATATCCACAATACCAGCATCGGATCTACACCTACTGGATTCCTCCAACACAGAGCATATGTTTCACTGCCCAACGCCCAGTGCCTCAAGGACCTTTAATTACTATTATGTCTTGCTGTTATGTGTCAAAGCACACATGTCCTCTATCTCCCTTCCATGTTTCTAGACATTCCTGATAGTAAAACACATCCAAATGTCAGAGCCCCAGAACCAATGGGGTTTTGTTCATTTGTTTGTCCCAATGAAAGATCAGTTTGAGGCAGAAGCTTCACACAGTAACAGTAATTCTTTATGAACACTGAGTTTTCTGGGAACCACTAGAAACTCTGAATTCTCAAGTCTCATGCCTCTTCCTCCTCCCTCTTGTGTCTCCCCATGTCTTTCTGTGTCTCTGCCTCTTACACACACACACACACACACACACACACACACACACACACACACACACACACCTTCTGAATTATCAGAGTGGGCCTAAGAATGAGTGTCTTGAGAGAAGCACACAGGATCCACTTGACCTTTCCCAATATGGCCTTGTGAGTCAAGTGGGTAGAATCTACCACTCTGTAAAGTCCCTTAGTCTGGCACAGCTTAAAAGAAAGAGGAGGCAAGTGCTTCATCTTAATTCATAGCATGTCAATGCATGTGTGGACACATCTTAAAGTGATCACATTGGGTTAGCCATTAAGTACTTTATACATCCAGATATCACAATATACTACAAAATGTTCTTACTTAATCCAATTAGCAATCTAAAGCTGTTTACCCATTTATAGTGAAAAGCTGAGGTGCAGAAGAATTAGGTTACTTTAGTTACAAGTGGTAAATAATCAAACAAAGTCTGGCTTATGACTCTTTCCTCACCTCCATCCCTCTACTTTCTTCATTCCTAGCATATTGGGAACTCTATCATCTGTCTGTCTGTCTGTCTGCCTGTCTGTCTGTCTGTCTATCTATCTATCTATCTATCTATCTCTCTCTCTCTCTCTCTCTCTATATATATATATATATAATCTATCATCTATCTATCCTGTTTAGAAGAACAGCTGAATGTTACCCTGCTCTCAGTTCAATCTCATATACTGAGGAGCATACAGATGTTAGTATAATCACAGACTCTTCTTTTTCTTATTGAAATCTTGGACAAGAGCCCAGAGAAAAAGGGATCTCTTGAAAGGAACTCTAAATAGGAACAGGAAGTCATGGATCTTTGCAAGCTGTGTTTAGAAGAGGAAAAGTATTTCTGGATCTCAGTCTCACAATCTAGAAAATGGGAGGATAGCTGTACTATCATTTTCAGATGCCAGAAAGATAAAACAGAATTACTTCAGAGAACATGAGTGGCCTAGAACATTGACTATTCCCTCCATTAGTTTCAGCTACTATTACAATGGCTGTAAAGCACTTAGTGGGTCTGGAAACTGGTAGCTTTTTCCTGTTCCCATCCTTTCCTCCACTGCCCTAAGAATAATATTGTCGCAAACATTGACCTAATAAAGATGCACAGAAACCTCTTTTCATACACTGAAGCAATGCAAAGCAAAAGAGCAAAGCAATTCTCTTTCATGTTTTGCAAGATCCACTGGGATTTCCTTTCCAAACCAAAATATTCTATATCTATTCCGGGAAATAAAGATATTGAAAATAAGAAAATTCCCCCCAAGGTTCACTATTCAATAGCTCAGCAGATTTTCCATTTTATTTTCTCATTTTTCCATAGATCATCTGACTTATATTCACTCTCTTGTGCTGTCTTGCCAAGAATATGTAGAATATGTTTAAAGAGGAAAGAACATAATAACCAAACCAAAGGATCCAAATCTATGAAATGGTTTGTTCTGTAAATTTCCTCATTCATTCATTCAGCAAATAATCACTGTGTACCTACTATGTGGCTAGTCACTGAACAAGTAGATCATTTTTAAGTCTGGTCTTCTGTTGCAGTGGCAGTGATGATTGGATGGTTAGGGTAACACTGTACCGTTTCAGATGGGATACAAAATGGCTTTATTGGTAGGAGTAGTGAAAAGAGGACGCCTGCTAAAATAATGGAAAATCCAGGAAGCCTTTCTGCAGAGGTGACATTTGAGTTTAAACTTGATGGTACCAAAAGTAAACCAGGGTAAGGTCTCAGTCTGGCAGTATGGGTGCAGAAAGGGCACATTCTGGCTCATGCCTGTAATTCTAGCTACTCAGGAGGCTGACATTCTGAGGATTGCAGTTCAAAACCAGCCCGGACACTAAAGAACATGAGACTCTTATCTCCAGTTAATCACTAGAAAGTGGGAAGTGGGGCTGTGGCGCCAGGAGTAGGGCAGCAGCCTTGAACTGAAGAGCTCAGGGACAGTACCTAGGCCCAGAGTTCAAGCCCAATGACCAATTTTTTTTTCTTAAAAAAGGAGGGGGAACGTTCTGTGTCTTATGTGAGAATCTGCTAGGATTTTGACTGGAGGATGCTGAAGGAGAATTAGCCAGAGAGTAATAAGATCCGACCCTGCAGATGGGAGAGAGCAGGCTCCATGGCACTTCTTAAATCGTGATAAGAACTTCTGATTTTTGTTTGAGAAGAAATGAATGATAAACTTAAGGGAAAACCACAGATAGTAAGTACATAGGCTTGAGGGAATTTTACTCTGAAATGAACAGACTTGCTGAAGTTATTTATTGGTGTAAATATAACTCTCTTTCCTCAACATTTTCTAGGCCTTGCAGGTATACCACGACATGACCTAGACTACCCAGATGAGTAGAGAAAACGGAAGGAAAGAGGAAAGATTAAGATCATCATAGTTGATAATCTGAGCCAAGGGTGAGAGTGTCGGACTGGAGCTGTCTGTCATAGCAAGGATGGTAAGATGTGCACACATTTGAGCTGATTGTGTGAAAGAGAGATTTGTGACTGAGACTGGAAGTGGCTTGTGGTAAGCATGGAGGAGTAAAGATACCGTGCAAATATTCGACCTCAGCAGTCAGATGCATGGTGGTGCTGTTTTCTATTCCAGGGAGGTGAAAGGAATAGCCGGTTTGGAATACAGGACCCTGAATGCACTCAAGATACTGTTATGAATAGATTTTTGTGGGAGGGACACTCAGCAGAGCTGATCATGGGTCCCTGGATATATAAGAGTCCGTGGAGACGTGAAAGCTCCACTCTCTGCCCATCACTGGCTAGTATCTATGAATATAAGTACTGGGTGTGTGCCTGGCAGAGAGACCAGTGACATGAAAGCAATAGAAAGGTAGTGATGCTCTAGGCATCTATATGGGGGATGAACCTAAGTAGAGAAGTAAAAAGATAGATATGCCAAGTGAGAAACAGCAACAGGTGAGAGGCAGCGGGGCTGTTTCCCGAGACTGAGGGGGAGGGAAGAAGTTTGGTATTCTGGATTAAATGTAGGTTTTATCAGTTGGAAAGAAGAGAGAAAAGACAGTGGTCCCAAGATGTGGCTGATTTGGGGTGCTTTAGGTAGCCCTGTGTGACCTGTGGCAAAAAAGTACCATATACTGGTTCAGAGCAAGTTTTGAAGGAAAGGACCAAACACTCAGAGCTGAGGAAAAGTTCAATAGTGGTTGAGTATCCTGATCCATGTGTGGAGATGAGTGTGTTTGTGTATCTATGCCTACCTTTATCTAGACCTTTATCTACCTTTATAATCTACTACTAATATTATTATAAAGGCTGAGGAGTCCAAAATCTACATTTTGGGCTCCACACTGGAGTCTCCAGAAGGCTGCTGGAGAAAATAAACCCCAATGATCCTCTTAGTCAGAGAGGCCTGCTTCCCTTTTGTTCCACTCAAACTTTAAAACAATTCGGTAGGTAAGGCACACACACACACCCCCCCACACACACATTTTGTAGGGAAATTGCTCTACTCAAATTTTAATATTTTAAATGTTAATATCTTCCAAAGATATGCTCCCAGTTGCTCTAAGGCATTAACTGTCAGAGAACCTATTGTAGGTCTTGGAAAGAGACATACCAGAATTCAAAACTCAAATTTACCCTGTTTACTGGGTAAACCTAGAAAACAGCAGCAATATCAATAATTCTTTGTGTTACTAACACTATAGGAATCTTTTTAATTTACTCCACCCATATCAAAACCCATTAGCAGAAGTAATATTATCTATCATTTTACATAAGCTTGCCAAGGACAAGATTAGGAAATTGGACGCTCTAATTCTAAAAATCTTGCTTTTTGATTAAACTGTGATATTACTATTTTGAGTCTATTCTTTTCACTTTATCTGTAAAATTTATGTATAAGACCAGGAGTTTGGCTTAGTGGTAGAGTGCTTGCCTCGAATGCATGAAAACTGGGGTTCAATTCCTCAGTACAACATACACAGAAAAATCCAGAAATGGTACTGTGGCTCACGTAGTAGAGCTCTAGCCTTGACAAAGCCTAAGGACAGTGCTCAAGCCCTGAGTTCAGGCTCCAGGACAAGAAGAAGAAGAAGAAGAAGAAGAAGAAGAAGAAGAAGAAGAAGAAGAAGAAGAAGAAGAAGAAGAAGGAGGAGGAGGAGGAGGAGGAGGAGGAGGAGGAGGAGGAGGAGGAGGAGGAGGAGGAGGAGGAGGAGAAGGAGAAGAAGAAGAAGAAGAAGAAGAAGAAGAAGAAGAAGAAGAAGAAGAAGAAGAAGAAGAAGAGGAAGAAGGTTTAAAAGTTAAGTATGCTAAAACTTAGTAAAGATAAGATTAGATGTGACAAGACTAGTGGCGAAGGTTTATCATCAATAAATTCATATCCACAGATATGACAGATTCTATTCTTGCATTCATTCATACATTTAACCAATGGTCTTTCAATCTCAACATTGCTAACATAGAGGATGCAGAGCCAGATGGTCTGTCTGTGTTCTCCACTAACCCATGGGCTAGACATTGGTCATCAATCAAATACAATAGAAATTCCTCAAATATGTGGCAACTATGCAGCATCTCAGGCTTGGGCTGCTTCTGTATTTCCGATTATCTTTGCTGCCAAAGATAATGAGAATTATATAAGAATTACAGAAACAACAACAACAATTACTATTACTACTCCTACTACTGATACTCTTCCCCTAACTGAGAATTATTCTACAGTTACAATTCTTAGTCATTCATTTAAGTATATTGATAAGCTCAGTAAGCTAAAGTGATATGAAATAGTTTGAAGAAAGGGGTGATAGAATCAAGCTCAAATTTTAGAAAGGCAAGTCTGATTGTTGCCTTGAGAACAAGGGAGTAAAATGACAAGTTTGAAAGCAGAGGTATCCGTTGGAAGGCTATCTCAATAATTCACAATGGTCTACTGTGTTACAGTGCAGGTGATCACCAATGGTCACATCTGGAGCTATGAAGAGTACAGAGGACTTTTCAGTAGAAATTAAATGATTTTCTGTGGGAGTAAGAAAATGGAAGAGCTGGTGACGGTGAAGGAGCAAAAGCTTGAGCAAAAATGGAAAGCTGGAATCACCATAAGTGGGAATGGAAATGGGACAGGAGTTATTTTGACCACCACGTGGAGATAATCAGTGGAAAATTTTCACAGTGATAGAATTCAGTTGTATCAGATGTTGAATTGACCTGCTACATAATGCATATAAGGTGAAAAGCTGATGCCTTGGCTTCAAACATACCATATTGAAAAAAGGGACAAAAAAAAAGTCAAATGACTATGTTCAAGTCAATTCTGCCCGGGATAAGAATCTAGGGCATGGCCTTTGGTTAATCTTATATTGTTATAGTATCTGACTTTGTTACCTGGCATATTGTATACATGCTTATTTGTTTACTTGAAATAGGAAAGCAAAGGGGGGAAACAAGAAGATTGGGAGGTGGTGGGGGGAAGGAAATGGAGACAAAAACATGAGAAGGGGTATCAATGTGTGAGAAGTAATGCACCTACTATCTGACGAATATAACTTTAACCCCTCTATACATTACAATAAAAGTTAATTAAAGAATCTAGAGCATGGGAAAGGATAATTAGCCAAAAGAATCAGTTAATAAGAAGACCCTAAAAATTATGCATCCACACATCAAACATTCTATAATGAGTCAAAAAACGTGTCTGCTTTGCTAAGGTCTTCATTTGAAGCTAGGTGCTATATTGATTGTAGTTCCCTCTGGTCCTTTTTGGCCAGATCACTTTCATAATATGTGGGCTTTGATTTCAAATGTGGGTTTCTTGAAAGAAGAGTATACATGTAAAGGAATTTGGAAAGCAATAAGAAGATAAATTCTGGATTTGTGAGATTTTTTTTGTCTTTTTATATCTCTTTACTGATCACACTATATTTTAAAATATTACTCCCATTGATCAAACCTTCTTGAAGCATTTACATTTTTTTCACAGAAACAACACTGTCTTTGCACTCACATTTGCACAGTAATTAATTATGTGTATAAATACAAGTAGAACTGTCACAGCACAAGTGGCTTTGAACTGGCAGACATGCTCTTCATATCTTCAGAATTGTTCATTATTAGAAGCTCAATGTTTTTAACCACAAAATGATTGAGACTAGTTCTTTGAAGGGACAACTGGGGAAAGTGAATGGATATTGGAAAAGCGCCTTCTTTTATACTATCTCCTATGGCCTATAGAACTCTTATACAGGTTGCAGCTGAAACAATCAATTAAAAGTAATATTCATTTTGTAACACATCTACTGGGTAACATTTGGTTTTTCCTTTTTTTGTTTAAAAACAAGTAGCACCTATGACTTATTGGGCAATATTCTAAGTACCTTTTATGGACAATCCCATGTCATCTTCAGAAAATACCATAAGATGTTGGAAACACAAAGACAAAACTCTTTCATGTTGTCACGAGTCCAACTTCCCATCTTTTTTTCCTTCCTCTGCACAGATGCAATACTGCAGAAGAGCATATGGCAAAGCCATTCTGTAAAGGGATGGATAACAAGGACATGAACTTTACTTTCTACCCAGGTTTTTTCTTAACTACTAGATTCAGTTTCTGTACTATGAAAACATCCATATGTCCTGTATAAAAATACCTATGTTTCAATAAAACTTTATTTTAAACAAAAGATGATGGGCCAATGGCCAAGTATAGTCCACATAGACAAACTGCAGACCTCTCCTCTAGAGAAAGAGAACTATTCATTATCTTTTGACTAAGCCACCTATTTATTACTAGGACAATTTTCTACCCCACCTTCTGTAGTTTATTTTTTAACATCCTACTGTGCTCTTAGATATTATCACCAAGTAAGATAACGCCTAAAGATCTGAGGCCATCAAAGTAAGACTCATTTTATAAAATTATATTTTAAATCCAAAATGGCTGTACTCTGAAGGGCCATCTCTTCGTTGAGTGGTGGTCTTGGGACTCTGGTTGCTTCCTACTTCTGACTCCACAACATTCAACATGTGCATTTCAAAGTGATTCTAGCAAACACACAAGCATTGAAGATAGAGTCCAGGAAGGCTAAAGGTCTGGGAAATAGTCAAGCATCATAAAATAAATCCCATCTTCTTTATAGTGAACACACATAGAATTTTAATCACTTAGGGGAATAGGGGGTATTTGTAGCTAAAGGAAAAATTTTAACCAGCTTACATTTCTGCCCAGGAGTAAGATGCTTCAGGTAGAGTACAGAACATGAATAAGGAGCAATATAATAGCCCATCCATGCAAGGATTAGAGAGACCATTAAAGTACAGAATATAAGAGCATGTTAAATAATAATTAATGAACAAATATGAAAGAACATTGAACCATGGTTTCTTTGCCTTACTGGAGATGAAAAATGTGTTTGAGAGAATTAAAACACAAGTTCCTCTAAAAGGAGAATGAGGAAGAGGATTGGGAGAAGGAAAAATAGTTCAAAGACAACATTCACAGTGGAGCTCACATCACCATGATATGAGTGAAACCTGGACACAAATACTAATGGAGAGGAAAGAGCATTGAACTGAAGGCAGAAACACTTGAGTTTCACAGGAGAAAACCTCTCCCCTCTCAGGTGTCCAGAACCCTTGATGCTCCCACAGAAGAACTGAGACAACAGAAGCCTCCACTTACAGAACTGTATTCAAGTGCACAGCCAAAATTAAAAACAAACAAGAACTTGTTTCAAATCTCTGCTACCTAAGCAGCTGGGAAATTACAAACACAAGAAGATGGGGGAAGGGATGGGTAGCTGTAAGGAGCAATTACCAGATTAGGATCTCTATGTGCCCTGTGTGATCCAGAGAAGAAGAACGACAATGTTCTTTTAAGAATATCTTCCTGTCATTCTTTAAAGAAATAGAAGAGGCAATCCAAAATTTCATATGGAATAATAAAAGACCACATATAGCAAAAACACTTCTTAGCAGAAAAAAACAGCACAGGAGGAATTTCAATTCCAAACTTTAGACTCTATTACAGAGCTATAATTATCAAAATAGCTTGGTACTGGCACAAGAACAGGCCTGAAGACCAATGGAATAGAACTGAAGACCCAGATATTAAACCACAGACCTATGGCCACCTAATCTTTGACAAGGGAGCTAAAAAAATAGAATGGAAGAAAGACAGCCTCTTCAACAAGTGGTGCTGGCAGAACTGGTTAAGCACCTGCAGAAAACTAAAGTTGGATCCTTCTTTGTCACCCTGTACTAGAATTAACTCCAAATGGATCAAAGACCTGGAGGTAAAAAGCTGACACTCTGAAAACTTTACAAGAAGGAATAAGAGATACACTAGACCTCCTTGGCACAGGTCAAAATTTTCTTAATAAGGACCAAGAAACACAAAAAATCAGAGGAAGTCTGGAGAGGTGGGACTGCATTAAACTGCAGAGCTTCTGTATGGCAAAGGACATTGCTAGCAAATTAACTAGAAAGTCTACAGAGTGGGAGAAGATCTTCACCAACCATACAACAGACAAAGGCCTCATAGCTAAAATATATCAACAGCTCAAAAAATTGAATCACTCCAAAACTAATCTCTAAAGAAACAACCATCCCATTAAAACATGGGCCAAAGACTTAAAGAGAGTCTTCTCTGAAGAAGAAACAAAAATGGCCTATAGACACATGAAGAAATGCTCAACATCTCTGGTCATAAAAGAAATGCAAATCAAAACAACTCTAAGATTCCACCTCCCTCCAGTTAGAATGGCCAGGATCAAGAAAACTAATAACAACAGATGCTGGAGGGGATGTGGCCAGGAGGGATCACTACTACACTGTTGGTGGGAGTGCAAACTCGTTCAACCACTATGGAAAGCAGTATGGCAGTTCCTCAAGAGACTAAACATAGAACTCCCCTTTGACCCAGCAATTCCACTACTTGGCATTTACCCAACCATCCAGAAACAAAGACATACTAAATCCACCAGCACAACAATGTTCATTGCAGCACTATTTACCATAGCAAAGATATGGAACCAACCTAGATGTCCCTCAGTTGATGAGTGGTATTTATACACAATGGAATTCTATGCTGCTATCAGAAAGAATGACATTGCCCCATTTGTAAGGAAATGGAAAGACAGAAAAAATCCTATTAAGTGAAGTAAATCAGACTCAAAGGAACATAGGCTCAATATTTTCCCTCATTTGTCATAATCAGTAGAAATCTCCTAGCAGAGATTTACAGTAGAACAAAACCTAGATACATAAGGCCATATAGTATGACACTAAATGAAAGGGCCTCCAGGATATAGAGACAAAAGCCATATAATGAGTGATTGTTGTCTTTAATGTACTATGTTATCTCTCATCTCTTCCCTTGGTTATCTCATATTGTTACACCTTGTTATCTGATATATTGTATATATTTGTATTCGGTTATTTGAAATCGAATAGGGAAGGGAGGAAAACAAGATGATGGGCGGGGGTGGGGGAAGGGAAATGGGGACCAAGACATGAGAAAGGGTATCAATGTATATGAAGTAATGCTCCTTCTATTTGGTGAATATAATGTAGCCCTTCTCTTAATTACAATAATAAATATATGGGAAAATAGTATAGTGTATGACACCATAAAAAAGAATATATCAGGAGATAAACCAAAGTGGGGGTGAAAGAAAAAAGAAATAACTTCATATAGTACATTAAAAATGGACCAAAAAAATCCCTCTTGTTTCCATACCTTGGAGTTCATTTCAATTAGCATCATCTTATGTGCTTCTATGTATGTAGCTATTAAACTGTGGTCATCCTCTGCTATGATTATCCTAGACATACACTCATTACAAGTGAGGGAAACCATGGAGCCTGTGCTTCAGTGGTCTGCTTTACTTATACATTTATCTGACTTGGAGAAGGGAAGGGAAATCACAAACTGGTGAGACAAATGACCAAGAGTGAACAATGTCATAGTGATACAAGGCACTGTGTTGGAAATGAACTTTACAGCTTGGGGTGGAGGGAAGTCAAGGGGAGAGGGAGAGTGGGAGAAAATGAAGGAGGAGATAAAGCACCACCATTGTCCAAGAAATATACTCATTACCTTACTTCTGTAACTGTAACCACTCTGTACATCACGTTTACAATAAAATTAAATTTAAAAAGAAAGAATACCCTCAGAAACTTCAATTTCCATTATTATAATACCCTTTAATTCATTCCACTTGCTTGCTTACTTTTTTTTCCTATTGTCTAGAATCCATCAAATTATTCTGCATTCTCCCAAGAATTGCTGATAGCATAGATCGATTATTTTGTTATAAAGGCTTACAGTGCCCTGGCTTTAAAACAAAATTAAAATAAGAGGGAAAGTCCTAAAGCAACTGTGCAGCCATCAGGAAATTAATCATTGGTTTCCAAAGCTTACCAGAGGCTGAGATTAAGAGGCCTAAATCCTCCCACCTCCAAGGAATCATAGCACCCGAGGCCTGCACCATCAAAAAAGCACTTCAGAGCCTCAGATGAAAGCCAAGAAAACACTCACCCTGTGCTTGCTCTCAGACCCAGACCCATCCTCCACTGAGCTCAGCCTGGCCACTGATGAGTACCTTGAACTGAGTGAGCTCACACAAACAAGGCAGTTTGGAAACCACGTCGATAAGCGGTACTTTCCTCCAGCAATGACTGAATACTCAAGGGATGTCACTTGTAAGTGCATCCAAATTGGCCCATTCAACCTCCAGGAATGTTCTGTCTGATTCTGAAACAGGGAAGACCTACGCTTGAAACACCATAAGTCTTCTTTACACAGGATAGAAAGCAAGTGGATTTTGTGAACCAAATTTATCTCAGTGTCTACCCTACCCCCAAATGCCTGCTTCTACCTCTGTCTCTTGTGAACCACACATGGATCTCTGGAGTTCTATCAGCCCTGAGAAAAATTCTAAGTATAAACCACCATCACAGAAATTCTAATATTCAGATTTTATCTAGATCTCCAAGGATTTAGGACTCCTGTGACTTTGTGTCTGAAAGAGGAAGTGAATTAAAATTTTGCCACCTAAAAGTGTCAAGAATTGGCCCAGTAAGGGAAAAGGGAAAGTATGCCAGGAGACTGAAAGGAAGAAACAACAACAAACAAAATCAGTGTTTCTGAGCTGGATTAAATCAGGTTTGTCCTATAAAAATGGTCAGATAAATTGGACTTGAATATGACTAGAACTCAGGTTATACAATATTAATATCAGTTTTCATGTTAATAATAACAGCAGATACAAAGTGATTGCTGAATTCTAAACTTAATCAGTTTAATTTTTAATAAATAAACTATTAATTTTAAAATTAGAGAAAAATAAACAAAAAGTTTCACTTCTCAGTTGTGCTATGCTTATAAAACTTTTCCAGTTAATTTCAACATATTAATTATTGCTGGTGCTGGAAAAGAGCAAAAAAATACATTCTTGGTCATCTCTCTTTCCTTCCTTTCTTGATGTTTTAATATGTTCTCATTAAAATGTATTTATAATGCACTCATAGTTCCTTATGCATTCTATGGAGTTTCTGTACATTGAATTTTATTTTGGTTTTGTTTTTTTTTAATATTTTTTATTGTAATTAATAAAAGGATTACATGATATTTGCCAGATAGAAGGTGTGTTAATTCACATACATTGATACCCTTTCACATGTCTTGGTACCCATCACCCTCCCCCCCAACCACCACCCACCCCCCGTCTTGGTTTTCCCCCCTTCCCTATCAAATTTCAAATAACCAAATACAAATAGATTCAATATATCAGATAACAAAGTGAGATACTGTAACAATATGAGATACCCAAGGGACAGCAAAGGAGATGAAAGGCACAGGTTGAAACTTTCTTAGTAAGGACCAAGAATCACAACAAATCAGAGAAAGGCTGGATAAGTGGTACTGCATTAAACTGCAGAGCTTTTGTATGGCAAAGGACATAGCTAGTAAATTAATTAGGAAGCCTATAGAGTGGGAGAAGACCTTCACCAACCAAACAACGGACAAAGGCCTCATATCTAAAATATATCAACAACTCAAAAAATTGAATCACCCCAAAACTAATCTCCAAAGAAACAACCATCCCATTAAAAAATGGGCCAAAGACTTAAAGAGAGTCTTCTCTGAAGAAGAAACAAAAATGGCCTATACACACATGAAGAAATGCTCAACATCTCTGGTCATAAAAGAAATGCAAATCAAAACAACTCTAAGATTCCACCTCACTCCAGTTAGAATGGCCAGGATCAGGAAAACGAATGACAACAGATGCTGGAGGGGATGTGGCCAGGAGGGATCACTACTACACTGTTGGTGGGAGTGCAAACTCGTTCAACCACTATGGAAAGCAGTGAGGCAGTGCCTCAAGAAACTAAACATAGAGCTCCCCTATGACCCAGCAATTCCACTACTTGGCATTTACCCAACCGTCCAGAAACAAAGACATACTAAATCCACCAGCACAACAATGTTCATTGCAGCATTATTCACCATAGCAAAGATATGGAACCAACCTAGATGTCCCTCAGTTGATGAGTGGATCAACAAGTTGTGGTATTTGTACACAATGGAATTCTATGCTGCTGTCAGAAAAAAATGACATCGACCCATTTGTTAGGAAATGGAAAGACTTAGAAAAAATCATATTAAGTGAAGTAAGCCAGACTCAAAGGAACTTAGGCTCAATGGTTTCCCTCATTTGTCATAACCAGTAGAAACCTTGGGCTCTACTAGCGGAGATCTGCAATAGAGCAAAACCTTGATACAAAAGGCCATATAGTATGAAGCTAATTGAAAGGACCTCCAGGATACTGAAACAAAAGCCATATAATGAATGATTGTTGTCCTTAATGTATATATTGAATTTTGTGAATTTTATTGTTTTTCACTTTTCTTCAAAATGCATCATGCTACACAAGTCGATTTCTTAAATTCATTGTAAGTTTAGGGAAAATATCACATGGAAGTTTTTGTCCTTTTTTGGTATAGCAATCTGGATTGTGGATATATGAAAATCCTGTAAGTAATATAACTAGAGTGTTATGAACAGACACTTAAGCAGTTTCCACCTTCTTACTAAATATGTTCTGTGGTGAATAACTGTGGGCGCAGTTAAATGTGGATTCTCATGCATTACACCAGTCACTAACTTTCTGGTGTAATCTTTCAGCAGTAGACTTTTGAGGCCAATAACTTTATAAATTTGTAATTTTAACAGAATTGTCCTCCATGTGGGCATAAGTTTTATTAACTTATTCATCTATTTATTTCTACTGTTTTTACTGTAATGGCTTGAACTCATTTAACGTAATGACTTGAATTCAAAACTTCATGCTTGTTAGACAGGGACTACACCACTTGAACTCTGCCTCTAGCCATTGTGGCTCCAGTTATTTTTGAGATGAAATCTTGCTTTCTCCTTCTCCCAGAAACCAGCCTAGCCTCCGGTCTTTCTTTATGGCATCTGGGATGACAAACATACACCACCACACCTGGATTTTTTCTGATGAGAGGAAGTCTTGCAACTCTTCAGCTCGCACAGCACCACAGACCTCACAATCTCAGTCTCAGTCATATATCAAAGCTCAGATGAGAGGCACGAACGTTCACAAGAGGCTATTGAGATGTTTTGTTTTGTTATACTTTGTCATGGATGGCCTGAAATCATGATATTCTTGATCTCTCCCTCCTGAAGAGATCAGGACAAATGTGATTCCCACTGGCACTGACTGTGCTACACATTTTCACAAGCCATCAGAAACTTAATTCCTTTTTCAACAGAGCTTACATTACATTTTTTGGTCCCTGACAAAAGAACGAGCAAAAGTGGTAATTTAGGATAGCTTCCGCTTCCATGGGTCTTATTGTGAGTGTTGCCGCTCTTCATGTTTAAGAAGGCTTTGTGTTGTCTCCTTATTCACAGCCTCTATGTATGAAGAAGTTTGCTTCTTACCCTATAAAATGAGTTAATGGCATTCTTTGTCACTCCTGATTTACATCTAACAACTCAAAACATTTATTTTTTTCATTAACAATTTGTTCCTGTACTTTGAGCTATAGTTAGAAAGCTGTTGTACAGAAACTATTTTGTTTTATGACTTTTCCATTTGCTGTTTTTGTTTCCCAGAGCACCTAGGATCAAAGACAATCCTATCTAGAAGAATGGCCTAATTCCTATATAGCCTAGGTTTTATTCCTCCACTTTATCCTTATCTGTCAGTCATTTGCAATGCATTAATTTAAGAGCTTATATATTTATTGCTTATTTTCTGTCTTCTCTACTTTATGACACAAATACAGTAGGATTTTTTTGTCCTTTTGTTTTATCTTTCTGAACTTAGAATTGCTAGCATACAATAATCGTTCGATGAATTTTTTATTTTTTGGCCAGTTCTAGAGCTCAAACTCAGGGCCTGAGCACTGTCCTTGAGCTTTCTCAAAGCTAGCACTCTACCCCTGAGCCATAGCACCACTTCCAGCTTTTTCTCTATATATGGTTCCAAGGAATCAAACCCAGGGTTTCAAGCCTGCTAGGCAAAGACTCTACCATTAGGCCAAACTCCCAGCCCTCGGTGAATATTTTTGAATGTATAAAAAGAAATTCTATGGTTTGTTGTTTCTATATCCAAACCTGAAATTCCTTTGAATTTTTCAAAGGGCATGAAGTACAAATCAAACCACATAATTATAGGTTTAAAACCAATTGTCCCAACACTGTTTACTCAATAATTTATATTTTGGAAGCTAATTTTAAATGACACCTGGAGGAATAGATGTTTGCATATTTGGGGACTTGTCTATACATACTTATCTTTACTTTGTAATTGTAACAATTACCTTGATATGTATTATTATTATATTGATATAGATAGGAAAACAGATCACCTTATATATCTGGACTCAACAGAGTCACAAATAATTCACACCCAGTCTGTCCAACACCAATGCTGAATGTAATTGCCAAAAAATCTCAGGGAAGTTTCTGTAATGCTGTATAGTCAGTGCATGTCTCTGCCTTGCTCTTTACAAAAGCAAGCACCAAACTGCTCAGGCTGCAGATTTGTGTCATACGCCCTCATTCAGGTGCCAAAGAGGCTCAGAAATTGTGCTTCATAGACCTACAATGCGTGTGTCTTATATCTAAATCCAGGAAATCCCATTTTCTTTAGGTATAAATTTTCTTTAGGTATAATGAAAAAATCAAACTTTCAGGAGTAAAACTCAGCAAATTTAAGCATTCACAGTCAAAGAATTCAAAAGGAAAAAGATCCTCAGGCTTTAGAGTTTTTGGCAAAGAGAAAATGATGTTCTGTAAGGTCTTTGTTGTAATGAACAGATTTCTGGGATGAATAGCTCATATCAATAATCGTAATTACATTGCTCAGGTAACGTGGGTCTTTTGTAAAATGCAGCCTGTTCAAAATACAAATGATGAAGTGATGAGTCTGAGTCCATCTTCCACTGCTGCTTTGTGACGCATCCGTCATTCTGTCCTCTGCTAACAGAGACAAGCTGTATACTTCTACTTAAGATCTGCTAATGGCTACCATTTCATTCTGGAGAGAAGAAATGTTTCACCAGATCTACAGAATTTTTGCTAATTTCTTCAGCCTTCTAACTCAGGTTGTGTTTTGTATCTCAGTTTCCTCAGACATAGCAATTTCTGTAATAACTCTTAGATTGTGTAGATTAATGTCTCCCTTGGTAGGACAAATAAAGGAAGCAAAAAGAGAAAAGGGGGGAACAAAAAGAGAATGAGGACAAGGACTAAGTAGTAGAAAAGAAGCAGGATGAGGAGGAGGAGAATGAGGAAAAATAAGAAAACAGGAGGAACATAAGAAGGAAGAGGAAGAGGAGGAGGAGAAGGAGGAGGAGGAGGAGGAAGAGGAGGAGAGGGGGGATTCAAATAGAAGCTCTAAATTGGAAAAATAATGAATCAAATAAAGAATGTTTCAGTGATCATCTTTCCAGTGATAAACTTAGCATATTTGTAAATACTGCTATAGAATAAACTTATATGCCTCCATTTTACTGTCAGAAAATTATAATCTCATTGCCTAAGTAAACAACACAAGCCTAGGGCAAACCATAATCTGAAAATGAAAACCAACAGCCTGTAATTTCCAGAAGTGTTAACTATGCAATGCTGAGTTTTGCCAGATCTTCCAGATCTCAAGCCTTATTCTTCCCTTAGCATGTGTATGTAAGAATTAGACATTTTCTTTGAGCCTCTGTATTTTCTTTTATATATTTTATTTTTTTAATATTTTTATTGTAATTAATAGAAGGGTTACATGATATTTGCCAGATAGAAGGTGCATTGCTTCACAAACATTGATACCCTTTCTCATGTCTTGATCCCCATTTCCCTCCCCCCACCCCACCCCTCAATTTGTTTTCCCCCCTTCCCTATCCAATTTCAAATAACCAAATATGCATATATACAATATATCAGATAACAAGGTGGAATACTGTAACCATATGAGATAACCAAGGGACAGTAAAAGAGATGAAAGAGAACATAGTACATTAAGGACAACAATCACTCATTATATGGCTTTTGTTTCTATATCCTAGAGGTCCTTTCATTTAGCGTCATACTATATGGCCTTATGTATCTAGGTTTTGCTTTATTGCAAATCTCTGCTAGGAGAGCCCAAGGTTTCTACTGATTATGACTCTGTATTTTCATTAGCAACATGACAGCCCAATCTCTTCATGAGGCTCCAACAAAAATGATAAGTGACAGCTTGAAGGAGCTTGACAGGGCACAGGTACATTTAATGGTAACAGTAATAATGCAAATATAACCCAGTGCCCTTGTTCTCATCTCTGAAACCCAAAACATTTTGGCAAAGCTAGATAACGGGACAATTTAATATGACCAATGCCTATTTAGTATCAATTCTTAATCTCATCTGGAAAAAGACTCTTTATAATTCTATTTAGTGTATCCTAATGTTAGAAGGGAGTTTTGCTGTGAAATTTCCATACTTGCCTATAATGTGCTTGCATCAAATCTATTTGCTTTATCACTCTTTCTCATCCTTCCTCCTCTCATTTTGTTTTTTCGTTTTTATTGTTTTTCTCTATTATTGCTATTTTTTGAGTTGTACAAAAAAGTTGCCATTAAACAAAGCATGTAGCTTGATCAGTGTCACCTCTTTCGATACTCTCCTCCCTTTTTTAGTTTTGTTGTATGGCAAGGAAACATAAAAGCCACATTTTGAGAGGCAGAATCTTAGAGTCTTTATTAAAAAGCTAGCAACTGCATGGTGAACTCCTGTCTCAAAGACCAGCAGACAGTAAATTTACTTAACACCGTTAGGAAATTGAGCCATGAAGGCCAGATAAAGCAAAACAATATCAAAAAACCCAGTTCAGCTCCAATGGAGAGCAGAAGTGGGACTCCATGGTGACCAGCAAAGAGCCAGGAGCCCAGGAGCTAGGACAGAAACAGAGACACTTCTCACTGTATAAAGGAACTTGAGTTGGTCCAGGCCTAAACAGGATCAGGCCAGGGAGCAGGATCACAGAAAACCCCCAGTCCCAGACACTGGACTGACAGGTCTAGTCACCTATCAAGAAAGTGCCACCCTGTCCGCCCTGCCTCCAGGGATTCAGGCATGCCCGTCCCCTGGGAGGCAGGTGTCTCACCTTCTCCCACCCTGAACACAGAATGCCAGACCTTACCATCCACCAGATCCTATCCCCCCACTTAAGGTTTGGTTTTGTTTTGTGCTAGTATTGGAGCTCTGTTTCTTAAGTCTTTTTGTGCTCTAACCTAGCTCCACATTTGTCCTTTTAATTAGTTAATTGGAGATAGATATCTCATGGACTTCGGTGCCTGGGCTGGCTTAGAATTTAGGTTCTCGGATTTCCGGGTCCTGGGTAGATTTGATTACACGTGTGACCACTGGTGCCCATCTATCCCCTCCTTTAAAAAAATTAATGTTTGAAGCCAGGACAGTGGCTCACGCCTGTCATCCTAGCTACTCAGGAGGCTGAGATCTGAGGATCAAGGTTCAGAGCCAATCAGGACACTAAAGAATGTGAGACTCTTACCTCCAATTAACCACTAGAAAACAGGAAGTGGGTCTGTGGCTCAAGGGGTAGGGCTGGATCCTTGAGCTGAAGAGCTCAGGGACAATGCCCAGGCCCAGAGTTCAAGCCTCATGACCCACAAAAAATTAACAGTAATGCTTGATTACTTCTTTCCTATACCAATGTGTATGCTAGTTAAATTATAGTATAATACCTGAATATTCATAATCATATATGAAGAATAATAGCATGTTTCACAGAAGAAAGCCACCTTTGACCTCTAGAAATACATATAATATGCAGTACCGATTCAATGATTTTGAAAATTGTACAAGGATTTTAAAAACTATTCAGTTTTATGGAGATCAGAGAAGTTATTTTGAACCTTTACTTCTGTGGCCAGGTGAAATTAAAATGGTGCATTAAAAGGAGATAATGAAGCCCTAAATTTGGCAGCATTGGTACGGGGGCTAGAAAGATGAAATTTTCTTCAAAGTGAGTGTGCACTAAATGATTGATGAATTCCCTTATCAGTGACTGCAGAGAAGCTACTGTAATTCTCCCATAGACCTAATTGTGGTGAGTTGCAGGGAGCATTCAAGCACAGACTAGACTGTCAGGTGGGTTGTGACACAACTTAGAGGATGCATTAATGGACTTATTCTGCAACTTTCCATCATTTACAAGGTTAGGAATGTTCTTAAAGTCTTTGTTGCAATTAGTAACTATCTCATGCATCTAAAAACAGCGCTGGACTTGAACTTCAAAGGTCAAAATTCTTGGACTAGAGAGAGAGATGAAAGCAGACTGATGTCAGGTCTTATCTCTGCCCAAAGACTCAGTCAGTGGTGTGTTCCATTGTTTTCTAGATGAACTTCTGATAACCTAATTAGCAATGTAAAAGAATATGACAGCCAGCAGAAGAGAGGGCAGATCATGAAAGACAAGATTATTCATCACTCAGCCCTGGGCAGAAAGTCTGTCTTTCAATACACATGTTTGAAATTCACACAACCTAAAAATTTAGTAGATTGGGGGCAGGAGGAGTACAATATTTATTAGTGGGACCACCAGATAGAGATTTTACATTGATATTAAGGTACCACTTAGGCTTAAAAGTGCAAACTCTGACTTCTTATCCTGAATTCAAAAAGATAAAGATTTAATCACTTGAGCCAGATCTATTGAGAAACGTGTTTGCGAGGACAATCTTCCTGACATACAAGTGTACGAAGATGGCCTCACTCTAGAAGGTCTAAGATGACAACAGTGCTATGGAACAAAAGAGCAGGTATGCAAGAAAGCTAAAAAAGGAAGGGGAGGGGTTGTGTGGACAACTGTCCCATTATTGCAAGTTGCCTAAGCAATGAGAAGAGTAGAGGTCACTTCCCCTGCTGTTGTAAAAGAAGAGGCAGGCAGCCCCGAGTCTTGCTTGAGTAATCATTTTTGATATTCCCCCTCTTAGCCCTTAGGAAAGCAAGCTGTACTAGAAGTTCTTTGTGCATGAACTGGTCTCCTCCTCTCCCTTCTGGCATGGCCTCTCTCTCTCTCCCTCCCTCCCTCCCTCCCTCCCTCCCTCCCTCCCTCCCTCCCTCCCTCTCTCCCTCTCTCTCTCTCTCTCTCTCTCTCTCTCTCTCTCTCTCTCTCTCTCTCTCTCTCTCTCTCTCTCTCTCTCTCCCTCTCTCTCCCCCCCACCCGGCATTATGTCATGCTCTCTCTGTATGAGGATTTTTCATGTTCCTACACCACACTCTGTAAACCATGAGAGCAGGGTCGAACTCAACTTCATAGGGCCAAGTTTTCTCTTCTGAAGACGATAGGCTTCCTCCTCCAAAGGGAATATTGCCTGGATTTAAAAAAACAACAACAACAACAACTATAGCAGTAGGCATAGATCTACTTACACAAGTCTATTTAGGATATTGGATATTTCTCCTATCCAGTTTTCATATGCTAGAGAGTAGTCATTTCCACGTGAAAATGCATGCTTTATTACTGGGAATTCAGCTCAATATCAACTATGGAGAGCCTATTTAATTTTGATATTTGTATTTCTCCAGCAATGCCAAAAAGGAAAGTTAATGCCAATTCAAAAATTGCCCAAGTTATGCAGTCTTTCTCTTTATAGAAGAAGGAGGAGGGCAATGATGAGGTAGAGAAGGACGAGGTGGAGGATGAGGAAGGAAAGAAAGAAGAGAGAAGAGAGAAGAGAGAAGGAGGAGAAGAAGAAGAAGAAGAAGAAGAAGAAGAAGAAGAAGAAGAAGAAGAAGAAGAAGAAGAAGAAGAGGAGGAGGAGGAGGAGGAGGAGGAGGAGGAGGAGGAGGAGGAGGAGGAGGAGGAGGAGGAGGAGGAGGAGAAGAAGGGGAAGAAGGGGAAGAAGAAGAAGAAGAAGAAGAAGAAGAAGAAGAAGAAGAAGAAGAAGAAGAAGAAGAAGAAGAAGAAGAGGAAGAGGAAGAAGAAGAAGAAGAAGAAGAAGAAGAAGAAGAAGAAGAAGAAGAAGAAGAAGAAGAAGAAGAAGAAGAAGGGGAGAAAGGGGAAGGGGAGAAGGGGGAGGGGGAGGGGGAGGAGAGGAAGTAACACCAGAATCAACAGCTGGATTTCTAGAATCTCTGGCTAACAAGAGCTTCTCTTTCCTAGTATGAAAGCTGAGGAAATGATGCAACAGAAGAGTGTGTAATCTAATACATGCATGTTACATGGTACATGTATGATAAATAGCTAATGACAAATACCTGAGAGATATTTACATGAAAGATATGTGATAGATGAATTATATGTATATATAGATACAGAAATTTGTGTGTATATGTGTGTGTCTGTATGTCTATATAGCATGGTATTAATCAACAGCTCCATATATGTTGATGGAAAGAAATTAACCAGAGGGACAAGAAGACAAAGGACAGAGACAATAACCAACAATTATTGAGAATTCATGTGGGTTAAATAGACTTTCCTTATATATGTTGAGATGGAATCTGAAAGACAATAAAGCTCAGATATGGCATTGTTCTGTCATTTTCTCTAATTGTGACAATTCCACATCCTAGCACGGGACCCAGTGTAGTCAGCATAAAGGAAAAGTGTCATTAATTACTCAGTGTGGAACTTGAGCACATAAGCTTCGTCAATAAATATATCTCCTTAAACCTCAATTTCTTTGTTCATAAAATAGAATTGACAATTTTTTCCTATAGAGTCAGTGATATGTATGATGCACAAAATAAAAAGTGTTCAGGATGCAATTTGTTTGAATCTGTTTGCGGTACTTTTAAGATTGCTGTTTTTGTTGTGGCTGGCTAGCTCTATCCTTTTAGGACAGGTGCCAGAGATGAATGAAGCATGAATGATGTTCTGACATAAAACCTGGCAGGAGGAGGGGTGACGAAGAACTACTTATGGCACCTGTTCTTGTGGATAAAAGACAAAGGGAAAAGCGGACTTCCGACAGCAATAAATCACTGCTTAAATATATCCGACGGGGTAGAAACCGTAATAGCTTCCTTTGCTGCTTGCAATTGTTCATTATGACTTGGAAAGGCCCTCAGATCGTAGAAGAACCTGCTGATGAAAATACTATTAGCCTGTGCAGGTTTCGGGGGTTGTACGTGAAACATCCATACTTAAGAGTTAGGGTATTACAAACCATTCTCTCATATTGCTCCTTCTCTCTGCTCTACTTGTCTGCGTTATTTTTAAAAAGTCAGACAGGAAGGTGTTGAGAAACAAAGCAACTGATGGTGCCACAGAGTAAGTCACTTATAATGATATTCCATCCTCAAGTGAAGGCTGTCTTAACACCCACCTCTCAGAGAGTCCCTAGCTGGGACACAGTGAGTCAACCTCCATTGCTTCCGGGTAGGGAAGAGAGAAAGCTGTTTGCATAGCCTATGACTATTCATCCCCAAAAGCAGTTATAGAAATGGATTAAGTCTGGCCATCTTCCTGAAAGCCCAGAAGTTTCTTCTCCATGTTACAGAGCTTCTATTTTACTTGGCTGCCATGTGATTTTATATCTGTTCAAATATATCAGTAATTCTAATATAAATAGGAGCAGTCAGGACAGGAGGAACCAAAAAGCAACCACCTCTTTTTTCTTTAGCCACATTTTGATTGCCAGTCCTGGGGCTTGAACTCAGGACCTGAGCGCTGTCCTTGGGCTTTCTCTCTTCCACTTGAGCCACAGCACCACTTCCAGTTTTCTCTATGTACATGGTAGTGAGGAATCGAACCTGGGTCTTTGTGCGTGCTAGGCAAGCATTATATCACTAGGCCAAACTCCTGCATCTCTAACCACATTTTTCTTAGGAGATTCTTTTTGCTTGTAATATTTTTCTCATGATATTATTGACTTATTAATTTTACTTTTCTCTCTCAGCATTTTCTCTTATTTAGTTTGGTATGCACTTGGTCTTGATTTTTCTGCATGGTAAGTTATGTTTGTTTACATTTACAAATCCATAGTATTGTATCTGACATACAACCCTTAGCAAAAAACAGGGTTGGAGCACGGCTCCCATGACAGAGTATATGCCTAGAAAATGTGGGGTCCATCAAAAAAATAGAGTCATTAAAAGGTAATCAGAAACACTGAATATGACCAGAGCTGAAGGATAATGCATTGAGATCATTTCACTTTAACATTCTCACATGTCATACTGTCTTTCTGCCTGCACGGATCAGATTCCCCAGTATTCTTGCTCTCTGCTGTGAGGAGAGTGAAGTCCTGGCTGCCAGAACGTTTGGAACTAAATACTTCATGATTCCACTTCCATGCAGCATCTAAATATAGTCCAGCTCCTTGAAGCAGACAGGAAAGTTGTGGTCACCAGTGGCTAGGGAAAAGGACATTGGGATTGGCTGTTGAATGAATGCGGTTTAATCTCCTCAAGATGGGGGATCTGCTATACCTGCTGTGCCTGTAGTCAAAAACAAGATACTGTGTGATTAGACGATTCATACTAAAGGCTAGATGACATTTTAAGTGTTCTTACACACACACACACACACACACACACACACACACACACACACAGAGTATAAGTCAATTTTGGAATTGATGGGGCTATATTTAGTGTCTTGGGTTTGGTGGCCCATTACAAATATATACATATGAACATGTCTAACCCTCAAAATTAATATTTTAAGATGAGTATTTTTATTATCAATTATACCTCAGTAAAAACCTTAAAAGTGCGACCTTGCAAATAAAAGCATGCTGATTCCTATAAGGTGTCTGAAACCAAGAAGAAAGTGGAGGCAGGAAGTTGATGCCCTTCTGAGATTGTAAAATGCTTTTACTTCAATCGTGAAGCATTTAGAAAACTGCGTAGCAAGCTACACAATAAGGGAGTGAGAGGCTTTGGCGTGTCCAAGAGAGTCCCATGGGCTGCTCTGCTGAGTTTCTCACCGAGCCTAACATACATTTCTATTTTATTATCGCTTACTCTAAAAGCCCATTCTCCCGTCTTCATTTTTATCAAATTGCAATATAGCCGCAGCAATACATCCTTGACCCTTTGAACCATCTCTCTCAAATGGCCCCACTGATGAACATTCTCTTTAATTGAGTACCTGAGACAGATGTTTCACAACTGCTTGAGGCCCTTTGCTGTGATAATGGCACACCGTTTCACTTCAGTAGCTCAGGAACTGTGTTTAATTCCTTGGAAAGTAAAATCTGCCGTACAGTACGAGTGATCACTATGGCTAGATGTGACTCATTTAAAGAAAAGTTAATTTATTCCAATTTGATTTTGAAAAGAAATCCATAGTTTATGGTCAAGCTGTAAGGGAATCCTTTCCTTCTGAATTACATGTGGGTTCCAGTTCCAGTCCTCTGTGGATACACAAAAGCAAGGAAAGGCAGTGGAGCCAAATTCTCTTATCAAACAGTAGAGTCTAACCTTCCAGGGTGCTACTGACTGAAATTCTCCCACCTACATCTTGTTCAGCTCTGTAGGGAGCAACGAGGAGGGGCCTAGATGAAAATTAAAGTATAACCCCTGCTATATATAACTCCCACTCCTCATTTATTTGAGCCAGCTAGTTTTGACCTTGTCCCAGAGGGAGGGATGTGTGTGAATGTATGTGGGGCTTTGGGAGGAGCTGAGATTTGTACTCCCTCTTTCCTAAGCAATGTTCAAGTTTCACAACAGCACTGGGGCAAGATTTGAAATTCTATCAACATGGTAAGTCAGCCATCTTTAATGTGAAACTTTGATTCTGTATATTCTGGTTTTATGATGGCCATTGACAGAGTTATAATAGCCATCACTTTATCTGGGTCATGGGAAAAATCTCTGGCCCTTTGGCTCGGACCTGAGAGAATGGCTGTTTTCCTTTACATGTTCCACTGTATGGAAAAGGGATTTATCCAGCCCTTTTGATGTGCTTGCCCTTCACTTATTCTATAATACAACACTTTCCTATATCCTGAGTTTGACCTGTAACCCATATAATCCTAGGTGATAATTTAATTTTCAGTATCACAACTCTGTACAATGAGTTTCCCAAGTCCCCTATTCTGCTGTCCCTGGACCCTCACCATCTTCAAAGACAGCTGGCTCAGACACAGTTTTTTGAGGCTCTGACCATAGAACCAGTTCATTTTTTTGCCAGTCCTGGGGCTTAAATTCAGGGCCTGGGCACCATCCTTGGGCTTTCTCAAGGCTAGTGCTCTACCACTTGAGCCACAGCACCACTTCTAACCTTTTTCTATGTATGTGACACCAAGGAATTGAACTCCAGTCTTAGTGTATGCACTCTACCACTAGGCCAAACTCTTGGCCACTCACAGAACCAGTTCTGACACCAGACCTTTCTCTTCCTTCTGGTGTCTTTTAATAGCAAACAATAGAAACCACTGTGGCTAGTGTAAAAAAAAAATACCAAATTGACAAAAGAAAAAAAAGGACTGTCAAAACATCACACTATGTCCTCCAGAATTGGCAAATCATGCCAAGAGGTCTAAAGCAAACACCACCAAAGACCATCCTATCAAAGGCTCAGAGAGTGCTTTTCACTTGAGATTCCAGAAACTCAACGAACTCTGAAATCTGAATCCATCAACCGCCACACTGTTGCTATAATTTCAATCCGTCATGGCTCAAAGGCTCCAGTATTAAAGGCTTGGTCTCCAGCTTACTCTCATTAGAAGACAGTGGAATTAGGAAAAAGTTGAATTACTTGTAAGGTTTATATCAATGAAAAGTGTCTTTGAGGAATAAAACAGAACCCCAGTCTGTACATTTTTCTTCCTCATTTTCAAGTCTTGACCCTGAGTTGAGCAGCTTTTACTAAAACATGTGCTTCCTGTCATGGTACCTTAATTCCCAGCTATTCTCAGAGAAACAAAAAGGTCAAATGTTCATGGCTTAAAATCTCCAAAACTGTGAGCCACTGTAAACCTTTTGTATTGATGCATGGATTATCTTGGGCATTAAAAAAAAAAAAAGAAAACCAAAGTTAACTGACACAAGACTCTATCTACATCATGCCTACCTCCTGCTTATGAGGTGGTGGCAGAGGTAAGCTTCCTTAGAGTCAAGGAAGGCTGTGAAAGTGAGTTCACACTTCCATTTGCAAACATGAAACTCACTATTTTGTAAATTTTCCTCACACAGAATTTTCAGAGTTTATTGGGTCGCCAAAACTATATCTGATATTTCTTTAGAAAAAGAATCCAGAGGGAATCAGCATCAGCGTAGCCACGTCAGAATAGTCCATTACATCCTCAGGAAGACATGGAAAGAAAGAGGAAACAAAAGACAACCAACTAGTAGAATTCACCATCCACTCTTGTGCATGGGTTTTGTGTTTTTTTAACCATGATACAATTTCCAGCCCAAGTGACCTGCCTCTTGGTTGAAAGAGCTTAGTTCTTAAAAAGAAGTCATTGGCTCAGGGTCTACCAGTTCAATTACATTCTTCATGTAAACCGTGTAAATAGCTTTTCCACTTGTCTTCCTTACTTATTATATTTCCTTTAGACACAAATCACTTTGATGGACCAGATGTGTGACTTCAGCCTCTCCCTTCCAGAAGCCAATTGATATCACTGTTGGGTCACTTTGGCTTAGAGCTGGGAGACAGGGAAACAGGGCTGAATTCCGATCATTTCTAGTTTACCCATTTGCCTAAGGGCCCCCCACACACTCGGTAACAAAGAAAATAGATGACTTCCCCTGTGTCTCTCCAGATCTAAGCCCAGACTAGGCTGTTTTACACTTGGCCAGACACCAGAGCATCATGCAGACAAGAGCCTGGAGTGTGGAGTTCAAGCATGCAAAACAAGAAGGACTTACTGTACTCTATACCTGACTTATGTAACTGTAACCCCTCTATGCATCACCTTTACAATAAAATTTAAATATAAAATACAATAATAACATAAAATATCCAAAAAGTAAAACACGAAACTCTGGGACCTCCTCTTCTGTAACAGGACGAAGCAGTGCTCATTTATCTTAGCAATCTTACCCAGTGTTGGTGAGGATCACTCAGCGTGATGTGTGAAAGTCCTGTCTGAAAGTCCTGCCCTGTGAACAGGTGATAGGTATTGTTCCTGGGCAGACTGGGAGAACATGAGCTTCAAGGTCAGATGTCCTTGACTCGAGTCTTGGGTAGCCCAATCTGGAATCCCTTTCTCTCAATTTGACAGCATGGGGGCCACGTAGCTCCTGGCATTACTGTGGGAGTCAGCCATGAACTGTCTGTGTCAACAGCTCTATGTGGATGTTTAGACACGCTGTTACCCCGCATCTGCTAAGCTTCCCCTGTCATCCCAACATCCAGAAAAGAGAAGGTAGACATTTGAAGCAAATGGCTCCAGTTTTTCAGGACATAAACTCACCAACAAGCTCATTGATAGCCTGATAAAGGTAGCACCTGCCACTTTCACAGGTGTGCAGTAATAAACCCAGATGTGCTACAAAGGAGACAAAGCCCTCTTCCTTCCCAGGCTTCCTCTACGGGGCCCACCTGTGCCGGGGCGGGCAGCTCCCTCCCAGCCTCTCCCACCACCACAGGACACCATAAGATTCCATTTCAGCAGCATCAGCATCTGGGGCCTAATGATTCTCTTTGGGAAGTTGTTCTCTGGCATTGTTTAAATATCTTCAGTTTCTAAATGCTACTTAGCAGACAAAAAATGTAATAGCCCAAAATCATCTCCAGACATTGCCAGTGTCTTCAGGGAAAAAAACTCCCTTCTCACAGGAGAATAAATGGCTATATGGACTAAAGGACACATGGTCATTTCTGATCTTGATCAAAGAAGAAGAAATCTAAATGGACTAAAAAGACACCTTGTGATCGTCACTACTGGATTGGTGGCACCAAAAGTCACCTCCTTTCTCTCCCACTCAGTGCACCCACCCTGAATATGTGTTCTATAAACTGACTACAGTGATTTATTTGGAATGGAGTAACAAAGCAAAGATGCTGATGATGATCATGAGTGCTTTCAGGGTTTTAGAGGCTTCTATCTACAGAGAGCTTCTTGGAGAAAAGGAGCTCTAGTCAGACCATGTATGAACACTTCATTTACCAAATGCCAAGCAGGTGGCTGCTGAAAATGCACCCGCCCAAGGGCACCTCAGTGTTAGAGTGCAGAAGGGTGTCTTCGGTGTGTCGTGAATCTGCTGACAGAACCAGGGTGGGTGAAGGGCATTTGTGTGTGGGCCATGGCTGTGTCATGAGAGGTGAGGGACACATCCTACGTATGTCTATGGCATACGAAGGATGCAGGAGGGTTTGCAGGGGAAGCGGAATGCAAATGTGCACGCGACACGTGACTGTGGTAAAAGTTTGAGGACCCACCAGTGTAGGTCCTTGTGAGTGATACTGGAAAAGTGTGTGTATAGGACAAGCGAATGTACCAATGTTGACAGGATTTTCTATGTGTGTGCCTCAAGGTGATGCCCTCTGAATTGGGAAGCACGTAAGAGTATGGCAATATATTGGGGCTATTCTTATCATTGGTTCATGCAAATCACATGTGAACTGCAGTGGTGGTGCATGGAATGTGATGTGAAGGGAGAGAATGTGTGAGGGAGGGAGACAGAAAGAGGGGGAGAGCTTAAAAACTTTATTTTCACTCCTTGCATTGATACTGCATTTACTTATGGGGAATGAAAATTATACATTTCCCTGATCCCACTTTATTCCAACTCTTTCACTGATTTTAATTATTTTTATTAAAGAATTTATTAACATTGATTTTTTACATCATATTTCAAATGACATATTTAACAAACGTGTGTTCAAGAAGGGAATCTCTATATACAATCCCCTGCAAGCCATTCTTGACTGTAAAGTAGCAGCTACTAGGACTCCACACTTGTCCCCCAAAGCCTCAGCTAGCTAACTTACCAAACAAACCGAGCTTATGTGCTGATGGGAAATGCATCATCTAGTTTTGCCCTGGAAGGAGGCTCTAAATGGGCTGGGTCAGTTAATGTGAATGAAGTGGAAGTAATGGGCTCTGTGACTGAGTAGCTTCTTGGCACCACTTCCTTTGCTATCGATGATGTGCCAGAAGCCCTTGGCAACCAAATGATCGGGGAAACTCTCCTGTGAACAGTCCTCAAGTGTATACTACACCCTGATGTCAGAGTCCATTCTCCACATTACATGCTCTAGAACCTGCTTCCATGTTGGGGCCTTCCCAACAAGGTCTGGAGATTCACTCCTAAGTTCCAGTAGTGCTCAGATTAAAAAAGAGAGAACCAAATGGGCTATAAGAAGTTCACTCTTGTGGTCTTTGCTGAAGAAGAAATAAGAATGCTTGATATCTCTGGCCATAAAAGAAATGCAAATTGAAACAACTCTAAGAGTCCACCTCACTCCAGTTAGAATGGCCAGGATCAAGAAAACTAATAACAACAGATGCTGGAGGGGATGTGGCCAGGAGGGATCACTACTGCACTGTTGGTGGGAGTGCAAACTCGTTCAACCACTATGGAAAGCAGTATGGCAGTTCCTCTAAACATAGAGCTCCCCTATGACCCAGCAATTCCATTACTTAGCATTTACCCCAAAGTCCAGAAACAAGGACATACTAAATCCACTAGCACAATGATGTTCATTGCAGCACTATTTACCATAGCAAAGATATGGAACCAACCCAGATGTCCCTCAGTTGATGAGTGGATCAACAAGATGTGGTATTTATACACAATGGAATTCTATGCTGCTGTCAGAAAGAATGACTTCTCCCCATTTTTAAGGAAATGGAAAGACAGAAAAAATTCTATTAAGTGAAGTAAATCAGACTCAAAGGAACATAGGCTCAATGGTTTCCCTCATTTGTCATAATCAGTAGAAACCTTAGGCTCTTCTAGCAGAGATTTACAATTGAACAAAACCTAGATACATAGGCCATATAGTATAATGCTAAATGAAAGGACCTCCAGGATATAGAAACAAAAGCCATATAATGAGTGACTGTTGTTCTTAATATACTATGTTCTCTTTCATCTCTTTTACTGTCCCTTGGTTATCTCATATGGTTACAGTATTCCACCTTGTTATCTGATATATTGTATATATGCATATTTGGTTATTTGAAATTGGATAGGGAAGGGGGAAAAACAAATTGAGGGGTGGGGTGGGGGGAGGGAAATGGGGACCAAGACATGAGAAAGGGTATCAATGTTTGTGAAGTAATGCACCTTCTCTCTGGTGAATATAATGTAACCCTTCTATCAATTACAATTACAATAAAAATATATGGACAAAAAGTCCACTCTTGTGGATGCTGTCATGCTGGGCTGCTGGTGGGGTGATTTGGGGTGGCTAATCCTGAATCTTCTGGAAACAGGGGACAGCAGTCTGATGGTGGGCTTCGGGCTTGCAGGGGAAGGTTTCCCTGCATTCTATCTGCAGAGCCAGAAGGGAAGTCCAAAGAGGCACACTTGGGTGTTTGTCCTTTAGCTGACCGGTGGATCAGAAAGGGGATGCTGAGGTGCTGGAGGCTGAAATCCCACACACTGGAAAGTCTCTCAAGTGGCTTGACTCACGCCAGGAATTTCCATTTCCCTTTCAGTTGGCATGCAGTCATTGCACTTATCATTGGAGTTCAGTGTGGTGTGTCCATATGCACACACATCATGCATTTATCTAATGCATAGCCTCCTCTGAAAGAGGACATAGCGGAACTTGGTAAAAGACTTGCATAAGCAGTTCTGCCTGGTTCTATTCCCCCTACCTGTGAACATACCTGGCAAGAAGTATCTGCAATGCATGCCAATTTCAAGTCCCACTCTCCTGTTATCTGTTGTGTCATAGTTCATGGAATACAGCTTGTGATTTCATGTGTTGTCATGTCACTTATTTTTGTGACCAAAGCTAGTTGCAATCTGTGTCCAAATGCCATTGTTTGATGGATGTTTTAGAATGCTAAAAGAAGACATTCTAGGAACATCTGTGCTACGGAGGAGTTGTACATGTAGCCAACGAGTTGAGGAACCAATGCCAAACTTCCTGTTAAAAAGTGTAGGTAACAAACTACTTCTTTTTCTTATTGTCTTTAAGTGGTGGTAGGAAAGAGTTGCCCTTTAACAAAGTAGCTTATGAATACAATACATCTTGATCAATGTCACTCCTTTCACATTTCTAAGTAAATAATCAATAAAGTCAATGTAAAGTTTCTCTGGACAGAGCTTTATAACTTTATAATTCTTTCTCCTAGTCTTCTCACATTTTGGTGGATGTTAAAAAAAAGGGCATATGGGAATGAAGAGCCAATGTTATATAAGGGAAGGATGTAAGGGAAGAGAGGAAAGTACCGGTCCCCAAACTAAAACACCTATCCCAGGTGACTCTGAGCCTTTCCTAGAAAGCACAGCCTTTGGGTGTAGGCAGCCAGCCCCCAGCTCTCCACAGCTCAGCGCTGTGGTTGTTCAGCTCTAGGTCATTGTGAATCACCTTGAGGGCTGCGGCCCACACTGTGGGTTGACACCCCTTGCCCCAGAATTTCAGATTCTGAGACAGAGACTGGAAACTTGCATTTGTATCAAGTCCCAAATGACACCCAAGCTGTCAGCTGCAGAAACACATTTTTGAGAACCACTGTCATTTGAATTCTTCATCTCTCTAAGTTTCTGGAAATATGAATAACAGTATCTCCAAGTTAAATAAAGGATTTTAATACACATGAGATCATGAGATCTCTTACAGTAGATATAGACACTGAACCTGGTCAACTTGGGTTCCGCCAATGCATTTAAAGGAATAATGTAACCTCCCCAGCTACTTTACCTTCCTTCAATGAAAGGAAACAGACTTCCCTGCTCTCTAAAGAATTTCTTGTCACTTTATATTTAACTCAGCCCCAAATCCACATATTATATCCTAACAGTGGGCCAAAAGAATGGAGTATTTTGTTTCTTATAAGGGTAGTATTTGATCCAGGTAGCACTGTCATTTTAAAAATTAGTGGAAATGAGTATTTATCTAGGTGATTATTTCTGTCAAAATTTGCCTCATATAATTATCATTTACATTATTTAATATTTACACTTTCAGAAAGAGTTGCATTTGAGATTAAACATTATTACATGTATTGTATATGATGTAGACGGCACTAATACATTAAAAGGACTAAGAATAATGAAGAAATTTATTTTCTTCTAAAACAAGAGAAAAATAGATAGCTTAAAGGTGATTGCAGTTAGATGACATTTTGCTAATTAAACAATAACTCATTCTAGAAATAGATAAAGTGAAACTTGGTATTTAGGAAAAGTTGCTCTAGGCCCACTCACTGTAAATATTATCACATTTCCTTAATTGAAGTACTCAGGACTTCAAACTGATTCAGAAATTTATCTGGGATTGGGCTTCAACATTTTCAAAAGTCTATAAAATTTTAGATAGTGATTCCAGTTTCAGCAAATCTGTTATTATACATGTCCTAAGTGGGCAAGGGCAAAACACAATAGTGACCTGGTTTGTAAGAAGGAAGAACTAGGACCTGGAGTTTGGCCTAGTGGTAGAGTCCTTGCCTAGCATGCATGAAAACCCGGGTTCAATTCCTTGGTACCACATACATAGAAAAAGCCAGAAGTGGTGCAGTGGCTCAAGTGGTAGAGCTCTAGCTTTGAGAAAGCCCGAAGACAATGCTCAAACCCTGAGTTTAATCTCCAGGACTGGCAGGAAGAAAGAAAGAGAGAGAGAGAGAGAGAGAGAGAGAGAGAGAGAGAGAGAGAGAGAGAGAGAGAGAGAGAGAGAGAGAACTAGAAGTAACTGGAATTGCTCTCAATGTAGCATCCAGAAAATTAGAGTTCATCTGTACTGGAGCATGCGGGGAGGGAGACTATGGAGCGGTGAAGAGAGCAGCCTAAACTCTACAAACATAAAGAGAAGCATGGCCAAAATTCTCCACCTATATCTATTTCTGCAGCTAAATCTACAAATGCATTTCTGCTGGTATAACTCCACCCAAATCTACATCTACATATGAAGCCATAGCTGTATCCCACAAGTACGCTCATCTTTATCTACACTTACATTTATATGTACACCTGCATTACCTTTTCGTGGTATCTGTCTCTATACCTGCATCTACATATACACCCTGCCTTCCCCACCCCCACATCTATGTCCATGCTTGAATACCTACTCATCACGCCTCTGTAGCAGCAAGTGCTAATATACCTGCCACTCTCTTTACACATGCAAGTGCATGCCTGCTTCTGTACATGCATCAGGCTACATCTCTCCTGTGTCTACATAGGCATTTTCTGTGCATGGATTCAGAAGTGTGCAATGAATTGCCAACAGTAGTCGACTCAGATGAAGAACAGTGACATGTTAAGAGACCAGAGACTGCTATATTAACTATTTTGTACTGTTTGAAGCATTACTAACCACACAGAAATATCTCTCACATACTCTCATGCAAGAGCCATGTTGTAAAACCAAAGCCCAATTTAGTTCAAGTCCTCTCCAATACCTTCTGTGGTTTCTTTGTCTACTTTCCAGGGCAGTCCTTGATTGATTTTTGACCTTAGATTTCTTTATAGACATTTTGGATCCTAAGAACCTAGATTGGATTTTCTTTCTTTCGTTTTTTTGTTTGTTTTTTTTTTCTTCACCAGTTCTGAGGCTTGAACTCAAAGCCTGGGCACTGTCCCTGAGCCTCTTTTGTTCAAGGCTAGCACTCTACCACTTGAGCCACAGGCCCACTTCCAGCTTTTTTTTCTGCTTATGCAGTACTGAAGAATTGAACCTCAGGCTTCATGCATGGTGGGCAAGCACTCTACAACACGGCCACATTTCTGGTCTCGTACTCCATTTCTGATTGTAATTTTCTAGCTTAGGACTACTTGGCTCAACTTTTGGACTCAGTTTCCCCCCCACTATCCCAAGTAAAATGAGGGCCATGATTGTGGAGACAAAGAAAGTCTACTCTGGGCCACATTAGTAAGTTGTTTCTCTTCTACACCACCTCTGTCTGCATCTGGATGCATCTGAAGCCTGTTTTTTGGTTTGTTTGTTTTGTTTTTTTTTACAATCTTTCACTGTGTCTACCCTTGGTATGTCCCTAGATCTATCTTGAAGTACACAGCTCATCAGAATCTTAAGTATGGATGGTTCGGGGAAAACACAAACATTTGTGTTATCTGTGTGGTTTTTAGCATCTCTTCCTCATTCTATCATACAATCTTCCTGTTGGTCCCTCCATCTCCCATCTTATCTAAATTGCCTCCTTCTTCTCCATCTCAAGTCTGGCGTCAGGCTAAAGTGCCTACCAATACATTTTTCATGAATCTGGCAAGTTTCTTAAAACCTTGATATGAATAAATCACCACCATATTATTCATTATGAATAACATCAGCCTAGGGTATGATTCTTCTGCCACTAAAGAGTCAGCATGTTTTACAATTTTCTACAGAAAGATTTGAATGTTTCCCCTCCTTCTTTATCTCTTTTCTTCTAGAAGCAATTTTAAGTGTTCTTATATATGTATATGTTCATGTCATTATTCCTTATGTTCTTCAGTCATTTGTCATCCAGCTGGCTCTGCTCAGCATTGTCACGATCAAATGTAATTGATCATCCTGACTCTTGGACTCTAGAGAAAGGAGAAAAATTAAACCATATGGCAGTCACACAAGTAGATCTTCAGAATGAGCACCCCACAGATTAGGTCAGAATTTTCTTTTTAGTGTCCTCCCCTGAAATTCACAGGTAAATTCCCAGTTGACTTAAACTTTCCAGGATTATCCTAATGATAATGAGAAATTTTGTTGTTGTTGTTGATACCTCCTGCTGCATGCAGACACTACTATTGCTTCTTCTTTTCTTTTAAAAAAAAATCTACTTCAATCTTCCCAGTCAGTGTAGAAGATAATTATGTTTCTTATTTTTCTGAGAGAAATCAAAGCTCAAGTGTTGAAGTAGCTCTTTCGGTGCCACGTACTATTAAATGTCACAGTTGATATCAAATCCAAATCAGTTTATTCCATATATTTGATTATTTCGGGAGAGCCCAGAATGTGGAGTGTAGCTAAAATAAAATGAAACACAATGAATCCAGACCAAAAAGGTCTGTACATCCTGTCTGAATTTCTGAATTTCTACAGGTAATTGCCTTCATGCAAATTGTCTGAGATGGGATCTTCACACATTCAACCTTTTCTGAAGGATGTCTGGAAAGCTACACAGATTCCCTTGGAGTTGAATACATTAGTATGCTTAATTAATATGAAGCAGATTCAATTCAGTAGACAATCTCTGATACCAGGGAATCTTGTGCTTCAAAAATCCAGAACTTGCCCGAATCTGACCCAGTTCACGCTGCAAATACATGCAAGGCTCTTTGGCATCTGACATTGTAGAAGTTGCAGTGTGGCTCCCTCCCTGGTCATCTCGCACAAAAGACAGCTGTTTCTCTTGTATCCATGACTCTGTCAGTATCCAGGTTGACCCAATCTTGTGAGGGCCTTTCTCACCTCCTTCACAATTTGTGAGCTAGAGTTCATGGGTCTCCAAACTCAAGGTGGGATGGAGGCTTGTTTTGTACCTGCTGTGCCTCACCTGTTTCTTCTCTTGAGCCTTGATGCAGTAGTAACAGGTACCTAGGGAGCAGCTCTGGTCCCCCAAGTCCTTTCTTTCCTACCACCCTGGTGATGCGCACAGCAGGGGCTTTGCTGTCATGCTTCTCCTGAAGCCTTTGACAAAGGAACTCAGAGATAGGGCAGGGGCTGGATGGATCAGGTTACAGGAAGCGGGAGGTTAAGAGTCTAGTTATCAGATACTTGGGCATGGAAGACTGGCATCTACACATGAAGAGCTAGGTATTCAGGAATGTGTAAAAGAGATTGTGAATCTTGAGCAGCCATGTTTTCCCATTAGCTAAAGAGATAGTGGGTTTCCTATTTATAAAGCCAGTTAGGTAATGAGAGCCTAGGTCAGGAAGGAGAAAGTATCTACATGCAGTGAAGTCATACTCCTGAACCTGTTCACGAAGGCTTGTCTACGTGATTGATTCTCCTGCCAACAAAATGGAGGACAAGGTAGGGTAGTGACAGGGAACTGGTAAAGTTCCAGTCTCTCCATTGACAATATCTGATTCAAAACACTCTGAGAGAGAATGAGAGTAGTCTCTGGGAGTACTTCTATTCAAACACAGACCTGTGGTGCTATTGGTGAAAGAACTGTGCATTCAGACAGGATTCCATGGGAACCCTAGTAGCCCTAGCTATTTGAGAGGCAAGATAATCACAGTTAAGTCTCTGCCTAGAAAAGCATATGACCCTATCAAAAAAGGGGAAAAAATAATCTAAAATCAAAAGAACTGGGAGCACATTTCAAGTAGTAGACCTTAAGTGGCATAATTCCTTACAAAGGTTAACTCATGTCCATTAAACAAACACCAGTAACTAAGTACTTAAGTTGGGGGGGAGGCTGGGGACCAAGGAGTGGGTATAGACAAATGAAAAAGGAAAGAATGCAGTCACAAAATGCAATGCAAAAAAGGGTGACATGGACCAAGATGCACTGTATTCATAAACTGCTTTACTGAGTGGCAACTCTTTTGTACAACTGCTTAACGATAACAGAAAAAAATTTAAATATCTTTAAACAAAAAAGAACTGTAAATTCACCCCATCTTTTCTCCTCAAATGGAATTGCAGGACATCTAGTCCAAGCACTAGCAATGCATCAATCCACTATTGTAAAATCTTTCTCTACTGAAGTAGTATTCCTAATTCAGTAAAAACTCATCATTCTTTTCAAGGTAACTGATGCATCCCTGTTTTTCCCTGAAAACAATTTTTAATGGAAATAATATATGGCAAGAGGTTTTCTTTTTGTGTTCCTACAAATGGGACACTTTCACATCTCCACACCCCTATCCAGGCATTATCACTAACTCAAATATCTCTGCACTCGTTTTATTTTTTAAAATAAATTATGTCAGTTTTAGAAATCTTTCACATAGACATGACCAATATCCATGATTAGAAAAATCTGAGATAGGCTGAATTAGCTAAAAGCCTGGCAATAATTCTGTAACAACTTTGAACAAGAATTGGCAAACCAGATATTTAGGGAAGAAAAGAACATATTTCTACCTAGATGGGGATGGTCTGAATCATACCCATTATTGACTCATTCTACAACAAACTAATACTTAGAGTATTACCAAATCACACAGCAATTAAAATACTTATGTTTCATAGAAAAGTCAATAATTTCCTATAATTTGGTTTAGTGCAACTGATTCAGTTACATGCAAATACAAGTGATTTAATTATGTGGCCTGAGATGTAAAACCCCAAATAAGAAGGAAGCCAAGAAAGCTTGAAAGAAAGAAAAGAACCTCTGGAAGGCCCCGGGAAAGCCTTACAGCTCATAATCATGAGCTCCAGCAGTGACATGTAATTACATTGATCCAGACATTGCTTTAAAATCCAACTACTTTGCAATGGCTTTTTATTTAATTTACCAAGTGAAGCTAGCTTCTCACCCAAAGTAGGTGAACATTCTTCCAACATCTCTGCCCTGTTCTCATCATCATGCTTCCAGCATAGCCTATGCGCCCTGAAATAAGCAATATATTTTATAATTTGTTTCAACTCCAAATCCCTATCCAAGATTTGGTACCTACTACTTGCTTACTAAATGTTTTCAGAAAGAAAACATGTATAAAGGGAATGTTCTGGAATATGTTTGTGTGTATATGCATGCGTGTATGTGTGTGTGACATATGCACACACTCTATAAACTGCAGGTTATGGGACAAAATTACCCAGGCTCACCATAGGTCTGAGTAAGCAAGACAGGAGAAAATACACACACACACACACACACACACACACACACACACACACACACACACACTCAGGTACATCTGTTCATACATTCCTTTTCCAGTTGTAGATTTCATTTATAAACAGATGTTTATTTAAAATACCAAATGGAAGTGTTAATTATGTCTTGTGAGAAGTTCTTGAACAGAGGGCTCTATTTGTAGCAACCACTGAGCCCACTGGCTGAGCCAATCCCAGCTCTTCAAGTGTGTGGCACTGAAAAACACCACAGACACAGAGTGGGACTGGAGTGGGGCAGTGAAGAGGCAGCTAACAAATTTAGGAATATTCTGAGAAGTTCTGAAATCAAAAAGTACTTAACAATATTTGTGTAAGAGTTTGATCCCATTTATGTATACATAGAATTTGCATTATATATTTTAAAATCACAATAGCTCAAAAGCTATGTACATATGATCATGTAGGATGAGGCTAAGTGAAGAGCACCAGGATATGAAAACAAGAGGTTTATCTATGTGCTTGTTGTTCTTAATGTACTATGAAAAGCTACTTCTTTGCTCTTCTTTTCCCCTTACAGTTTATCTCATGTTGTCACTGTATCTGAATGTGGCACCGTGTATATTGTATATACGTTTATTTATTTGAAAAAGGGAAGGTAAGGGAAAAAAGATGAGTGTGGGGGTAGAGGGAGGGAAAAACATGGGAAAGGGTAGCAATGTTAAAGAAGTAATGTACCCACTACTTGATGAATGTAACTGTAACTCCTCTATACATCACCCTGACAATAAATTTTAAAAAATTAATTCTTCCCTATATTTTTCTCCAAATGCCTGTATGCTCAGAAAATCATTTCTTTCCACCTTGACCATCAATCATGCCTTCTTAAAATCTCTCTACTATTTCTTTTTCTAGAAACCTGCTTTAATTCATCACTGTTTTCAGTAATTGAAAAATCAAATCCTGACTCTTGACAGGCTTGAACTGGTGTCTTGGAAATTTCATGGCAGAGGGAGATATCAGAGACTTCCTACAAATTACATCCAGGATTATGTTTAATTCCAAATCCATGCAATGGATGAATGGATCAAGAATATATATATATACACACACAAATATATACATACATATATACACATATATATGTATATATGTATTTATATAGTGAAATTTTATTCAATCATTAGAAAAACTGGTATTGTACCATTCATAAAGAAATGGAAAGACCTAGAAAAGATTATATTAAGTGAAATAAGCCAGACCCAGAGAAACAAAGGCTGCATGTTTTCCTCATTTGTAGTAGCTAGACTGTGCCTACAAATTTTGAAGTAAACATACTATATGCAGCTATAAATGAATTAGCTGAAGTATAGTAGACTCTCTGACTAGCTCAAATAACATAATCTTTTACAAAGACTAGGTCAAAATCCAACAAAATAAGTACCAGGAAATAAATACTTGCAAGAGGAGGGATGGGCCCCAAGCTAGAGAGGTAGACAATGAAGGGGTAACAGGAGGAGCATGCAGGTGAGAAATGGTTGTATAAACTACAAAACTAAGTAAAGTAAAAGAAGGAAGGGGTGGATCAAAGAGAGTGAACATGTTCAAGGGATGACACAGATCGAGATTCATTGCATACATAAACTGCTTTGTTAAGTGGCAAAAGAAACCAATATATAACCCACAAAATGAAGAAAAGGGAGAGAAGGGGTGGGTTGGAGGGATGGGTAAGAAAGTTGAAAGAAGCAACGTTGATTAAGATGCACTGCATGGCAAATCTTTTGCACAACTACTTAAAGAAAATAGAAAATATTTAATAAAAAAGTAAAATGGTGATGTCTTGTGGCACATGATACTTTGGTTACTGGACAGGAAAATACAATGACAAAGCAAACGAATTAAAAAAAAAATCATGATCATCATCAAGATAAGTGTTACCACCAAGTACCCATTTGAAGTTCCCAGGTGCTGATGGAAGGGGGTATTTGGGTAAATAAATTGACGCTGCTATTATCCCTTAAGGTGTCAATATCTAGAAGTCAACTTAAACTTCACATTAGTCCAATTCGCAATCATTTTCAAAACCACCATTTGATTACCAAACATCCTCATCATTATAGCTCCAGATTTCGGGGCTCTTGATGAATTCAAATCTTTGCTTTCCTCCTTTGATTTTTCTCCCTGAGTGGCTGTTCATTGTCTCTTACCTACCGAGAGTAAAGATCAGGAGCTTGGTGAGGGGAATTAACTTCCCCATGTCACTGAGCAAGTGAGGGAAGAACTCCAATTTTATCTCTGTGCTCACAATCTCCATTCCTGTCACTTCCTCCATTTTGTACCATTTTCAAGCCCATAACAGCCCTGGTTGTTACTGAACCCGGATTCCAACATGTACCTTCCTTTAGGGACTAACAACAATGATTCATTCTCATGTACCTTCCCTTAGGGACTAACAATAATGATTCATTCTCTGACATGGATGCCTCTCTCCAAGAGCTTTGCTTTTACTCTTACATAAAGAGGATGGTGGGGGGCGGGGGAGGAGCCTTCTAAAAGATTTCTTCCATTGTTGAGTAAATTAGGTTTTTAACTTGCTATTAACTACTCATAAGGACTCTGGCTTAGTACAGAGAGTCAACACAAGGTGGAGTTTCTCTGTTCATTTATTGCATTCCTTCATCCTGCATTCTGGTTGATGGGTCCTCTTGGCATTACAAATCCAGAGCAAGTAATTAACAACTATGCTTTCAACCCCATTCTCTTTTTTCTTTTCTTTCTTAACTACTTTTGCCTCCTTTGATCTGGTACATGTTCTTAATGAGCTTATGTGCCTGCCAGAGTGAATCTGGTATCTGGTCGATGTGAATGTGTGGTAGAGTGAGGCTGAGGTTGCACAGAAAGGAAGCAGGTCACCCCACACCACTCAGCATCACACACCTCAAGAGGGAAACATCGACACAGCCACGCCAACCATACTAGCACCATTTACAAGTAACCACTCTGAGCCAGGTGCTCAGGTTCACCTCTCATGCTTACCTTCATCCCCAGAGCCAGTACTATCCCCAGTTTAGAGACAGGGCAATCAGTCTGAGTCTACTCAAGATCCTATCACTGTGAGTTTCTCCAAAGCTATTTTACTTTCTAGCAGGTTGTATGATTAGAAGAGAATAAAAATTCTTCTTCTGACTCTAAGCTTTCTAAACCTGAGAAGGGATGGGAGAATGGAGATCGAATGGGGTCTCAGCAAATAAAGGAGTCAATTGTTATCTACAGATATGGCCTGTGAATCCACCTGTCTCTCTAGAGCTGGTGTCCATGGTCAGCAGATGACACTCCACTGGAGAAGTGTGGTAAGGTATATGAGACTCAGGCCTAATATCATGTGGCTTTGACAAGGGCCAGAGTCAATCTAAGTCAGAGCTCAGCAGAGATGGAAGAAGGTGGCTCTTTTCCAAGCCTATGAATACTGATTGACTAATTTTGCAATAGCTGATTCACACAGAGTTTGGTCAATGCTTCAGAGGCCAGTATACCAATTCCAGAGAAACAGGCACAGAAAGAAGTAGGATGGTTTTTCAAGACTCTAGGAACCTAATTGTTTTCTGAATAAAAACTACAGGCCTTGCAGAGTGTCTAAAGAAACTATCACAGGAGTCACACACCTGTGTGCATCAGTGCATCAGGAAATGTGTCACATCTCCTCTGGGCAGGGTGGTCACCAGACCCACAGAAGCATGGAAGTCTCTGTGAACTAGCAAGCAGGAAAGTACCACAGGACAGTAGTAAGTTCCCAGGCTTGGGGTCAGACAATTCTGCATCTAATCTTCACTGAGTTTTCTAACATGCGTGAGTCTTGGTTTGCATGGCTACATACATGGAATGCAGGAACTAAATTTGTGAGAGGAAATGAGCTTTGACCAGGTAAATTAATGTGTTCTGAATATCTTGCATGGAACTTGTCATGTGTGCAATAGAATACAAGGCACCAGGAAAGTGGTCCTGCCTGAGCCTGAGTGCATTCCAAGTTGTGTGCATCTGAACGTGGAGATGGGAATGCGTACTTGGTAAAAGTCCCATTCTTTCTCCCATCAAAGCAACACATAACTGTGATGCAGAGGGAGAGGTCTGATGCAGTGTGTCACCCTGGCCTGCCTCATGTATCACTGCTGCCTGAGGAGATAGACATTGCCTGTTCCAGGAGTTCAAGGAATTGTTTGCTACAATTTATCAATCCATTTATTTATCTGGTTCCATTAAACTTATTAAAAACAATTTATAAGAAGAAATACCTTATACAAATATAACTTGCTTATTTAAAAACCACCTATGTATCAATCTGTGCACATATTGTTATCTTTAACACGGTTTGATATCTAAGTCTCAACAACGGGTGTCTCCTATTTAAATAAGTTTGTCTCTGCCAAGTACTAGCTCAAATCCATTCGCTTTTGGAATTGGCAAAGAGAGATGTCCATATTCTCTTCCCAAGCAGCTTAGCTCATGAAGAAGATACGTAAATCCTGCTGCACAGGCAAAGAAGTCTTGGATGCAGAAGTAGCTAGCGAGCTACTCTTCACCCCCAACTGAATTAAAAGAATGGGGAAATATCTGAAAAGACATTTCTCAAAGGGAAGCATACAAATGTCTGGCAGGTATTAGAAAACATGTTCAGCATCACTAGCTATCAACAAAATGCATTTTCAAATCACATTGAACTACTACCTCACATGTGTCAGAATGGTCATTATCAAAAAGATGAAAGCCAATGGCTCGTCAAGCTATGCAGAAAAAGAAACATTTGTATATTGTTGTTGAGGATGCAAACTGACATAGCTATTCTATGACATGATGTGGAAGTTCCAACAAGATTAAAAACAGAATTACCAAATACTCCAGAAAAGTAGATGTCTCCATATATCTCTAAAAGAATTGAAATCAGTGTCTTAAAGAAACACGTGAAGCCCTGTTTGCATTACAACACTATTCACATTAATCCTGGTAAGGAAAGTTTTGGCCAATGAATGGATGAATTGAAAAATTACAGGGATCGAGAGTTTGGCCTGTAGAGTGCTTGCCTAGCATGCAAGAAGAACCGGGTTTGATTTCTCAGTACCACATACATAGAAAAAAAGCTGGAAATGTTGCTGTGGCTCAAGTGGTAGAGCTCTAACTGAGAAAACCCAAGGACAGTGCTCACAACTTGAGTTCAAGCCCCTAGGACTGGCAAAAAAAATTGCAATGTCTTGCAGACAAGGTAATATTATTCCACGTTTAGAAAGAAGATATTGCTGTTTGCAAAGACATGAATGAGACTAGACTGTATTGTGAAAGAAGCTAAATAGGGAAAAGAAAATAGTGCAAGATTTCTTATAGTATTTATTATAGCTGATATGAGGAATTTCAAATGGGATAGTTGAGTAAATAGAAACAGAGTGGGACAGTAGAATACTGAATACTCATGGCAAATAGGACCAATGGCAAGAAGAAATGGGAAGGAGGCAAAAGAATACAAATTTGCAAATAGGTAGGATAAATAAATTTAGAGATTTGACATCCAGTATCAGGACCAGGACTAATAATCATGCATCATACATGGAGAGTAAGCTAAGAAAGAAGTTAAAAGATACAAAGAATGTAAAAAGATAGGAGAAAGAATGACATCACCACATTCATAATGAAATGGAAAGACTTGGAAAAAAAATTACATTAAGTGAAGTAGGCCAAACCGAAAGAAACATGGACTCAGGTTTCCCTTATTTGTGATAATTAGTATATATCTAGGATTTTCCTAGAAGAGAATCACAATAGCTCAATAGCTATGTACATATATGAGCATATAAAATGATGCTAAGCAAAATGAACTCCAAGATATGAAAACAAGAGGCTTTTCTTAGTTGTTGTTGTTGTTTTCAATGCACTGTATGAAGTTCTTTCTTTTTTCATTTCATTTTTCCCCTTGGATTATCCCCTGCTATCATTGCATTCAAGTTTGGTACCCTGTGTCTTATATAGACAATTATCTGAATTGGGGAAGGGAAGGAGAACAACAAAATGGGGAGACAAAGGACAAAGGTGAACCAATGCAATGGTGACACTCACAAGACATGTTGGAAATGAACTTGACAACTTAAGGGAGGAGGGAAAGTGGAGGAAATGAGGGAGAGGGTAATAATTTTCAACAAGAAATGTACTCATTCACTTATATATGCAACTGTAACCCCTCTGTACATCACCTTGAGAATGTAAAAGTAAATTTAAAAAATAAAATGGATTAGATGGATAGATAATAGGTAGATGCAAAATAAACACACACATATGCATGCGTACATGCTGGACAAGAGACAAAGGGGCAATGTCTCTTATGCCCTGTCTTGACAGAGTAGTGCTAAAGTTTAAGGGGTATAGCTGAGAAAGCCAATCCAATCTCTTCTTCTTCTACATGGAATTATTTGAGCCAAAGTTCGGTTAACTCTCTTGGTGCTTCAACGAAGGCTTAGGGTTGACAGAGAATATTTAATCCCTAAATTATGTTCTTCAAGGCTGAATAATAATTATAGCTGTGCTTTCCTTTTTTTTTGCAAGGGTCTGAATAAGAGGTTGCCACCCCCCCCCCTTTTATTAAATTTACCTTAACAGTACAAATGCTAGCGTGCACACTTGCTTGGCCCATCACTGAAACAGAACAGACAGACAAGGTTCTATGTGCAATTTCTGCATTTTTAAGTCGACTTATGTAGACTTAACATCATGGATCAACAAACATCTGGATTGTTTCCAATGTTCTGGCTTTTATTTTTTTCCATATGTTTTTTATTGTAATTAATAGAAGGGTTACATTATATTTGCCAGATAGAAGGTGCATTACTTCACATGCATTAATACCCTTTCTCATGTCTTGGTCCCCATTTCCCTCCCCCCCACCACCACCCTTCATCTTGTTTTCCCCTCTTCCCTATCCAATTTCAAATAACCAAATAAGCATATATACAATATATCAGATAACAAAGTGAGATATTGTAACCACATGAGATAACCAAGGGACAGCAAAAGAGATGAGAGATAACATAGTACATTAAGGACAACAATCATTCATTATATGGCTTTTGTTTCTATATCCTAGAGGTCCTTTCATTTAGCGTCATACTACATGGCCTTATGTATCTAGGTTTTGTTTTATTGTAAATCTCTGCTAGGATAGCCCAAGGTTTCTACTGATTATGACAAATGAGGGAAACCATTGAGCCTATATTCCTTTGAGTCTGGCTTACTTCACTTAATATGATTTTTTCTAAGTCTTTCCATTTCCTAACAAATGGGGCGATGCTGTTCTTTCTGACGGCAACATAGAAAATTCCTTTGTGTATAAATACCACATCTTGTTGATCCATTCATCAACTGAGGGACATCTGGGTTGGTTCCATATCTTTGCTATGGTAAATAGTGCTGCAATGAACATCGTTGTGCTAGTGGATTTAGTATGTTCTTTTCTTATATATGAAGCGCTTTTCTGCAACCATGAAGTACAGAGATGGACATAAATGTCCCCTCTTCATTTTGAGAAATTCGCTTGCTTCTTGACCACAAGTTTCCACAGAATTAGATGAAGAAGAACACAGTAATCACACATGCCATGAAAATCCAAGAGACCTCCTTCTCTGGGTGCTATCTGTGATGTGCTCACATCTCAATAGATCAGAAAGTGTTGTCGGGAGATGGATTGAGGTAGAATTGCCCCATAGAGTGATTATTGATTATGCCTCCCAGTAACACTTGCAAGTATAGACTGTGAATTCAATTAGGAGTAATTATGCCCTTTAAGCTAATGTGTCCAATTGGAAAGGTTGCAATTTGCAAGGCACTCGAGGAATTCTTTCATGATAATGGACTATACCTAGACAGAGGGATGGTACTGAGTTTTTATCATAGGGCCTACTCTGTTCTGCAAACGTGTGCTAACAGAAAGAACTGCTGGAATTTGTTACAGCTATGAGAATTCAGGAAACCTCTCAATGATGGCAGGTAGACATATTCAATAGACAGATGCCAATTCTTAGGGTCATAATCACCATAATGACAGCTACTTTTTTCTGTTAGATTCTCTTGAGTCAGGCATTCAACTTTACAAATAACATCTGCTTTAAGTCCCTTGACTAGGAGTTAAGAAACAACAGCAAGGAGGCTAAATCTACTATGACTTTGTTCGGGGAAATATTAATGGAATACACTTGTATTGTCTATGGTCATTTTTATGTTATTCATATTTTGAGATTTTTTCCAGTGTGAGTGGAAAAGGGCAGAATATAGAATTAGAGCTGCATGATTAAATTCAGCTATCAGCAAAGATTCACTAAAGATCCAGACACTCATCCAAAAATGTGGATGAATGCATATTCTCCGCCTAAGGAAAGGAAGGCATAGAACAAAAGTCACCCAAACTGCCACGACTTTAGTGATGATGACATCAAGAAGTGCATTGCAGCCTATTCTGATATAGTCTAATGAGACTGTGGTCTGAGTGGGATCAAGGAAGAATTCCTTGGGATGTGTGGGAATCACAGAGCAATCTGCTCGAGGCAGAGAAAATGCAGGTTGACATAACACTGAAGAGATGTCCAGCAGATGTTGAAGAGCCTAGATTGCTGTGGCTGGGATCTAGTAAGAAGAGAGATTTCCAAGGGGGCAAGTGAGACAGAGGAAGGCCTAACCAAAAGCCAAGCTGATCTTGAAGCGTAGGCCAGGCCAGTTGAGGATTTGCAGCTGTATTTTAAGGGGTGCCTTCAGAAGGTCCTGGAGGATCTAATTCATAGATAGCATAATCAAATCTTCAATTTTAGATCATTCCCCTGATTGCCTTGACAATGGGGTTTTAAGGGATTGAAATGAACACGGGAATACATGTGTCTGCTCAATGAAAAGAGGCAAACATGAGAAAATTCTTGACATCCATATAATTTCTATCTCTTTGCATTGACTGCTATGTTTTCTACGCACTCATAGTTTGTCTTTGGATATGGACTCAATCCTTGAAAGCTAAAGAAGACACAGAAAGGAAGCCCACGCGGCCCTCCTGCAGTCTGGATCGGCAGCACCCCAGCACGGAAGCTCTGCCATGACCCTCTCTTCTACCTACACTGCCCTGAGAACTTGGTCCTCACCCTGGGCATTTCTTGTCTGTAGGCTGTACCCAGGAGCAGCCTTTGTCATTGATCAAACGCTGCTGCTAGCCTGGAGCCATTAATCAATTTCACCAGCTGTTTATAGCTTTATTTACTACAAAAGAAGCAAGGTAATCCCTGTAAACTCAATAGATCTAAATTAACTGCAAGTTCAGGAGCCAGCTTAGAAAGAATTATTGGTCCCTGACTCGAGGGGACAGAGAAAAAAGAATGAGCTCAGGACCCTGAGACAGAGGCTTCGACTTGTTCTCTCAGGTGCCGAAGGGTCACCTCACAAAGGACACCTGCTCAATTTGGCCTCTATTGACTTGGATTCTCGGTGTAGTCAGGCAAAGCTCTCCCTTGTTTTGAATCCACGTTACTTGCCAGGAAGCATGTGCCAGCTTGCTTCTCTCCTTCCTCTCCCTCAACAGCCATCTCCTGCTTTGGCTTGATTCCTTTCCACACTGCAGAACCCATTGTTTTCTTAATTGATAATATTTTTTCCTCCACATTGATTTTCTTAGTTAACGTACTATCTCATCTTTGTTTATATTTGTTAAGTGAAATTATGTTCAGTGCAAATTTCATGGCACCAACTGAAAGCACATAGAAGGTACCGATATTTTATGTCCTGAGAATATCACTGATTTATTCTTTTCTTTCCAGTGGGCTTCTTTTTAATCTACTTGAATAATCCTGTAAAAAAAAATACTATCACAGTGGTTAAAAGATGAGGAAACTGAGATCCAATGGCAAAATAAACTTCCTAACATGGCAGAAAATGTCCAAAAGAAAGACTTTCTAAGCACCCACCTCATCTCCTGCTTCCAAGTGGTAGTACTGGGCGATTGGCATGTGACTTCAAACAATAGGGCTCCTTTCTCCAAAGCCGCATGTGCCACTTTTCAATCTATCATTCTCATTTCCTCTTCTCGTTCACTCGAGACTCCCATCACCAATGGTCACCACATTGATTTACCCCAGAGATCTACCATCACTTCCAGGATGTTGGGGTTATGCTGTTTCCCTAGAAAAAACTCAATGCAGCCTCTGGAGCTTGGTGACAGATTATGAACTCACTTCCTCCTTTTCTGTCCATGCAAGTGGGGCCTGTCCTGTGCCCCCTGACAGGACTCACACCCTACCCATCTACGACTGACTTCCTCACAGGTTCCACTGCTCACAGAGTGCCCCCCACAGACACTATATGACATTCACTTTGCTGAGGTCATGAGATTGAAGCAAGGAAGATCCTGGCCCTCAAAGTCATTGGAGAGGCAATGCTTAAACACTTATAGAGGCAAATAAGCAGAGCTTATTACACTTTTTAAAGCTAAAGGCCCGGGCTTTCGGCCAAGTATCATGGGCACCAGACAAAGAAGCAACAGCAGGTTATTTGTCACAGATGCCTGTGGCTTTCCCTTCCCCTGCCTCTGTGCACACTTTTCTTTCTGGCAACCCAAGGAGCAGCCGATGGATTCCATAGCATCCTTTGCACCTTCCAAAGAATGATTCCGGCGCAAATGCCAGTGACAGTGAGTGACGTGCACTTGCCATTGTCATACCATTCTCACCCAGGGTAAAATGTTCCACAGACTCACCTCTGAGGCTAGAGATGCCCCATGCTAGCACATGGCTTTGTTCTTGCCCTCTGCACTAATCCATGGGCACGCTCCTGACTCACACAGGTGCTCCTGAGATTGTCCAGAACCCAGGTACCTGCATCACACCAGAGTGCAGTACCGTGAGGAAGTCACCATGACAAATCCTCCGTCACCCCTCAGAAGGACCAGAGAACTGAGCCTGAGCACTGAGTAATGATCAGTAATGCAGGCAAAGCGCTTTCCAGAGACAATCCTTCCCCAGGACCCTTCACAGACAGTGCTTCTCCCAGACAAGGAGCTCTGCCTCTGGGGTGTCCAGGCTCTCAGTTGGCTCCGGCACCCAGCACTAGGGCCTCTCTAGTGCAATTATGCCTGGTACTCACCCCCAGGCCCTGGCACACACAGTCTTTCCCATCATCTTGCCCACCTCTCTTTTACATGTAGGACTCTGGGCTGGGGATGTAGCTGTGAAAGGTCCTGAGCTCCATCTCCAGTGCCATGGTGGGAAATGGGATATTATTTTTTTCTAGTTCTGGGGCTTAAACTCAGGGCCTGGACACTGTCCTTGGATACTCTTTGCTCCAGGCTCATGCTCTACCACTTGAGCCACAGCACCATTTCTGGCTTTTTCTGAGTATACATGAATGAGGAATTGAACCCAGGGCTTCATGCATGCTGTGTGAGCACTCTACCACTAGGCTATGCTCCCCAGCTGAGATAGTTTTAAAAGTTGATTCCACTGGAGAGACTTATCAAACAGCTCACAATGTCCTTTACCCACCCCCCCCCACTAACACACACAATTATATACATATATACAGGAACACAATCACAATTCTTTTTGTAAAATTTCCTGCTATTAATTCTTTTCCTGGCACCTGATTATATATAAGGCAATTCCCTGAGTGGTGAAATCTACATTTGGAATCAAGAATCAGATCTTTGGACTTTGATATATTCTTGAATAGATTTCCATACCCATAAACACAGAAAATCCCACATATTTGATGATAAAATAGTCAGAATCATAAGCTCCTATATTGAGTCCATAAACACAGAAAAACCCGCATATTTGATGCTAAAATATGAGTATCAAAATCTCCCTGGGAAAGACCACGTGAAATCCAGCAGAGCAGGATAATCTCAGGCCACAGAGTTAACTACTCAGCTGTGAGATGGCATGCTAGCTTCCAACTGCTCTGAGATGGCATGTTAGCTTTCAACTTCTACGACACCACAGATCATCATAAAGCTAGCACTTTTTAAAGTAATTCATGTACTTGACCATGTTCTTAAATTTACAAGTCTCAAGTCAGCATTCCTCAGATAAGTGACTCCTCTTCTGAGGGTATTAAAACTGTCAAAATGCAGATGTCACCAGAGCTGGTGAGATTCATGGAGGCTCTAGAAATGTACGTGATCACAACTTCATTTCAGTGATTGGCCAAGTGAAGCTCCTTGTGGCTGGGAAGGCTTTTGCTCCACCTTTGGTTAGGCAGGGTGTCTAGAGTGGATTGAGGGTAGGGTTTTTCTTTTTCCAGGACCAGGCTAGGCCCTAAGTTGCCTAGCCAGGCACGTCACACAGGTGATATATCTGACATATTTCAAACTGACCACTTCAGTCACTACTGGAAGCAGGAAGGATTTTCCCCCTAAGCCTCAACTGTGAGAGAGCCTCAACAGGGAGTGAGACTTTTGGCTCTCTGACTTGTCTATTTGGAGTGTGTGGAAATTCATCAAGGACACTCCAGTTTCCTCCTCCAGCAGTGGTTCCTCTAGAGGTACCAGTGTCTCCATGAGAGCAAGCTGTTACTCTGTGTATTTGTTTGTTTCCAATCTCAGGGCAGTACTCTCCTCCCCATCTCTCTTGTAGATTTGACAAAAATAGTTGAAGTTTCAGTTTGTTCAGGTTGTCCCCTCTCCCCAACTCCATGTTGGATGGGCCACGTTGAAACTCTTGGCATGTTGAGTTGGGAGTTAGAAATCTCTCTTTGGGTTTTCATATATATATATCTCCAGTCATCTCTGGTCCCCTCAAGTATAAATGATTAGAGCAATGTACAAATAAGAAGACTGAGCTTAGAGAGGCGAAGACACATGGCTTAAATCACAGAGGGAACAGTTGTGAGGCTAGGATGCCTAGGTTTCTCAATGCATAGAATAAATGCTATTCTTTTCCCTCTTCTCCTACATTCATCAGTTCTGTTTAGTGTCTGGCTGTGCTGAAACCATCGTAAGTTCCTTTTTAGAAAATCTCAATATAACAAGCAACATTGTGAAAGTTATTCTTGCCTGTAAGGAAACATAAGCCCTTCCAGTGACAAAACCATTTCAATAGCAGCTCATTTCACTCCCAGGACAATCTTTGAACATGGGTAAAGAAATTTCTTTAGACACCCAGATCCTGGAAAGGTCTCCATGAATTCAAGTCGTTAAGGTCAGTGATGCTAAGGATTTCGCACAGCAGTTTAAAGGAAGATTCAATTTAAAATCTCATGTCCAGTAACTCTCTAGGTGTATGTGCCCCTCTTTAACCATACTGTGGAATTCCAGGGACACCTGGACTCCCTTTTATGCTCTACTTCCTCCGTGGCTAGAATCCTCTCTGATTTGCCTTGGCCATACACTACATGGAAAAATCATGGCTGCATGAAAGAATGGATGTGTGAAATCAACACTTCACAGTTATTTCAGAAAACGTCCAGGATAGAGACTGGACATGCTTTAATTCTCCAGAAAGATACCCATGGGCTTCAGTTTGAAACAAAACAAGAAAACCCAAGCTTGATCCTTGAAGGTGTTATTTAAAACAGTTCATATAAATGGCTAATACTGACACAGATGTCGAACTTAATTATCGGTCACATGCATGACAGATATATCACTTCTAGCTTCTTATACATACCCATCTAAATAAAACTACAAAATTTTACTATTCAGAATACTGAATCTGTCCAAGAACAGGGATAGAAACCCCATAAATCCATGAAACATAATGTATGAAGCATTTGATTCATCCAAATCCCTCAGTTACACAGAAACACAATCTATGTTTTGATGTTTTCATTATCGCTGTTTACTTATTTTTATTATAAAAGCAAGCATGAGTTTGGCAAGAAAAATAGATGACTTTTTTTCAAACTCATCCAGTTATTTAGTGACTGAGAAAAAAACCTAGAATTTTAATATTATAGCATTTAGTATTATTCCATCAAAGCGCATGAACTAGAATTTTGTCCACCATCTCATTATTGTCTGGGACAGCAATAAAGTACTAGAAACAATGTATTTATAGAGGAAACACAAAAACAGAACCCCATTATGACTGGCTTCTAATGGGCTGGCCACTGGTCTCCGGCATTGATGTTGTCACTGGCATCTCTCAGTACGGAAGACAGTGACTGAGTGTTCTGCCTAGCCAGGCAGTGTGGAATCATTGGCGGGAACTCATTATATCTTTCAAGTGCAGAGAACTGCAGAAATTCAGCTCCCCTGAGGCACTGTGGTTTTTCTCTGTTTGCAAGGGGGAAAAATGAAGAGTAAGCAAAATTAGAACATTTATTTCATATTCGATACATTTAGAATCATTATGTTGATCAATGAGGGCTGAAATACACTTTTGTTTCTACGTTTATTGCATTTTCAGGATTTGAATGATGCCTAATGACATGGATTTAGACTAAGAAAAACAAAACTCGCGGCAGAGATTAATTGAGCGAATGTTTTATTGTTTGATAGAAAAGGAAGATAATTTGATTCTCAAGTATCAGGAAGAATAAAGTACAACAATGAAGGGAAAATAGAAAAACCCAGCATGTGTTTTCTCCTTACATTTTCATGCAGCGCGTAGCTAAAAGCAGTAGGTAAATTACCAAAATCAGCATATATTTTTTCATTATATACAAAACCAGAAAATTGTTTGGGATAAAGCAATATTTAGTAGAAGACAGTAAGTACTAACATACTCACCTCTTTTTCCCTTTCTTCTTTCTTCCTTTCTTTCTTATCTTTAAGTAGTTGTACAAAGCTATTTCAATTCAACGAATCAGTTTGCAAGCAAAATACCTCTTGAGTACGGTCACCCCTTTTATCATTCTCCCCCATCTCTCACACCCCATATATCCACTCAATTTGCCTAGTTTCACTTTCACATAAAATTTTTGCAAAACTAATGTTTTGTTATGCGCAAACTTCTTGTGTTTGTTCCCTTTTGTGTTGGATGGTACTTAAGTTTGTTGTTGTATCAAAGACCTGGATGGGTTCTTGGGCCATATCCATAAAGCTAGGACACATCTAATGAAATGAGGTAAATTGCAGTTATTCGTGTTTCTATTCAAATATTCCTTTGAAAAGTTTGCCAAACACTATATTAAAAGCTGAGAAAGCAAACATGAGTACTCACACTCTGTACCTTCTCAAAAGTTGCCAAACAGTCTAGACGTCTGACTTAAGAGTTGGCGAGCCACAGAGCAGGCAGACCATGGGGCATGAAATGATGGAGATTAAAAAAAATAATAACAACTACCACCACCACCAAAAAAAAGAAAGAACAAAAAGAAAAAAGGCATTCTGGGGCCACAGGACAAACTGGAAGATCTTGATGCTGGGGAAGAGAAGGAGAAATGAACATATTCCTTCAGAGGGCTAAGGGATCATCTGGTCCGGGAACCAGGGAACTAAGTGGGAGGCAGGGGAGCCAATCAGCCACAGTTCTCTGTTATTTCCCACACCATCATGGTGAGCCAGAATGAATGTGACTGCCTGTGTGAGCTGTTGATTCACTTCCACCTTCCACCAAGGACAGCAAATTTCTGGGTCTCTCCACTGGATGTCTCATGAGCACAGACCTGGACAAATTGAAATGAATGATCACCTTGCCTCCAAACACATGCATGGCTCTTATCGGAACATTAAATATAGGATGCTGGACAATGTAGCTCACCATCTAAAAGCCAGTTAACACATCTGTAAACCAGTGTAGAAGCAATGTCATTCTTTCTGCTGGAAGCATGGAATTCTACTGGGTACATGTGCCACATTTTCTTGACCCACTTGTCCACTGAGGGACATCTGGGTTTATTCCATACCTTAGCTATGGTAAGCAATGCTGCAATGAACATGATTGTGCTGCTGGCTTTAGTGTGGTCTTGTTTATGGCCATTCGGATAAATGCCCAGGAGTGGGATTACTGCGTCATAGGGGAGGTCTATGTTTAGTCTTTTGAAGAACCTTTCCATACTGCTTCCAGAGTGGCTGAACAACTTTACATTCCCACCAGTAAAGTAGTCACATTTCCTTTGGCCTCATCCCCAGCAACATCTGTTATTGTTAGTTTTCTTGATAATGGCTATTGAAGTTTAATGCTGTCTTTATTTGCACTTCTTTTACGGCCAGAGATGTTGAACATCTTTTTGTGGGTTTATTGTCCATTCTTATTTCTTCTGAGAAGCATTTTTTTCAGTTTCTAGCCCATTTATTAATTAAGTTATTGCTTTTTTGAGAACTTATTTTTAGGATGTTTAATTTTGTGAGCTCTAAATATATGTTAGATCTGAGGCCCTTGTCTGGTACATAGCTAAAGATTTCCCAATGCATGAGATTTCTATTTCTCTTACTAGCTATGCCGTTTGCCATGCAGAAACTTCCATTTGATGGAATTCCGTTTATCTTGTCTTTCTTTGATTTGTTGTAATTTTCAGTCTTTACTTAGAAAGTTTTGGCCCAGGCCAAGGAACCCTAGTATTTTCTCTATCCCTTCTTATAATTTTTTCAGGGTATCTGGCTTTACAGGGTATCTGGCTTTTGTGATTCTATACCATTGGTCCTCGGGGCTATTCTTGTGCAAGTACCAAGCTCTTTGATTACTGCAGCTTCATAATAAAGTTTGACCGTTGGTATTTTTTTCGTGTGTGTGGAGAGAGGGTTATAGGGCTTGAACTCATCCCAGGCACTGTCCCTGAGCTCTTCAGCTCAAGGTTACTGCCTTACCCTTGAGTCAAACCTTACTTCCAGTTTTCTAGAGGTTAATTGGAGATAAGAGCCTCAGGTTCTTTTGTGCCCAGGATGGCTTTGAACCTTGATCCTCAGATCTCAGCTTCCTGAGTAGCTAAGATTACAGGAGTGAGATACCATGCTCAGCTTTGAACTTTGGTCTTGATAGTCCTCCAGTACTGTTCCTCCTGCTAAGGATTGTTTTTGCTATTTAACGTCTTCTGTCATTACATATGAAATTTTGAATTATCTTCTATCATTAACAAATATTGCAATTTTGGTGGATATTGCATTAGATTTGTGGATTGCTTTGGGCAGTACTGACATTTTCATGATAACAGTCCATCTAAGCCAGGATCATGGAAGGTTTTTCCATTTCCCTAAATCTGTTTTAATTTCCTTTATTGGGTTTTTAAAGTCTTCATCATAGCTGTCCTTTACTTCTTTTGGCTAATTTAATTCCTAGATATTTTTGAAGCTATTACAAATGGAGTCATTTCTGAGATTTCAGCCTCAATTTTCTCATTGTTGACACACAGAAAAGCTACTGATTTGAGGGGGTTAATTTTATACCCCTTTAAGGAATTGGAAAAACTTGGTAAAAAATTATATTAAGTGAAGTAAGCCAAATCCAAGAAAAATAAGTTCCATGGTTTCCCTCATTTGTAATCATTAGAATGTGCCTATAAATCTACAAGTAAACCATTGGATAATAAAAGGCAAACAATTACACTTGGACATGATAAATTAAACAGGATTCCAAACATTCACCTAGTGAAATGAACAGAAGATATGTTTTAGGAGAGGATAACATTAACTCAATAGCTTTGTGCTTATGCTCATATAAAATGATACTTATTGAAATGAGCTCCAAGAAATGCAAGCAAGGCGTTTTTCATTATACTGCTTGGGATTCTTTTCTTTTTCTGTTTTTTTTTTTTCTTCTGTTTTTTTTTTTCTCTTGTCACTGTTTTTGGTTCCTGTACCTTTGTCTTGTGTGTAAGTTTATCTGATTTGGGATGTGGAAGGGGAAACACAGAAATAATGGGACAAGGAGTAAACACTCAACAGGAATACCCACTAGACACTAGTTTGGAAATGAACTGTACAACTTGGAGGGGAGAGAGGAGGGAGAAAACAATGGGAGAAAATGAGGGAGGGTGTAAAACTGTTCCAAAAGAAAAGTACTTAGTACCTGACTTACGTAACTAACTGTAACACCTCTGCACATCACTTTTAAAATAAAAAAGGGGTGTAGGAATGAATGGATTATCTCCCTTAACCTTTCTAACATTTACTAAAATCTCAACAGAAACTGTTTATTAAGCATAAAATAAGATATAAAGAGTACCTAAGATGAAATTAAAACAGGAATACCTATGAATTTTGTCATTATGACAAAATTTTGTCATTATGTGATTATGATTGCTACTTCCAAGGATTATTATTATAATTTCCTCTAATTCCCTAGGCTTCTCCACTGGACACTGTGGGGTCCAAAGCTACCAGTGGCCTCTGGTGGATTATGATCCACTCAGGTATTCCCTGACCCACGGACCTCTCTATGTTGTTGTTTTCAATGAGCAGTTTGATAGACAACTTGCCTCCCATGGGTTCCTCAGTCCATCACTGAGGCATTGAAATGAATGGATCATGTTCTATGTTTTGTCATCTGCATTTAATTCCTTCTGCCTACTCGCCTTAATAATTGGTGCTGTTTTTCTCTCGTCAAGCATATGAAATTGAAGCATGACAATTTTACATTTGTCAAGTACGATCACAACTTATTTCTGTCAAGAAATAAGGTGCCATACTCAACAGGGAGAAGGAGGAAATGTTTAATACCATAGCTTACAAAGGCAAAGTCAAGTTTAAGGAAAGCTGGGAAAGAATGATAAAGCACCCTTGACTAGTGTCAACAGAAACTGTATCAGACATCACTAGGGATTAAAAAGGATGATGGTGAGAAAGAAATGGGCCAACGCATGAGGAATGGATAGGCACTGGAACTGGAACTGTTCCTCGGGAAGTTTATGTGGTTACTGTACTACCCCCTACACCCCAAACACCATCCATTCTCCCTCCTTCTCTCCTGCTGGTGCTTCTAAATCCAGCTTACAGCAAGAGGGAAATGGAATCCTGTGAACTGAACTTCAAAGAGCTGAGGATGCCCATTCTTCCTGGAAATAAAGGAAAACACAGTACCTCTTATTACAGTGTGCCCAGCCAAAATGTTTCCTAATTTCCAACAAGAACCATCTTAGCAGCTGAGCTCCTCACTCCATTGATTAGTGCTCCTGTTGTGCAAATGGAGTTGCCTTCCTGATTTCAGGAAGCAGATAACACCAAACCAGCCCTTGGAAAACACCAGGGCTTGATGAGACAACAGGCCACTTGTCCACATAGCAGTCTTCCAAATAACATTGGATAGTTTAAAGTTTCTCACGTTGCTTCTTCCTGTCTTTGGGATAAAGAAGGGGCATTCCAGCTCTATGCTTGGCTTTGTTTCATTCATTTGTTCACTGTTGCTGGGAAGTGGCATGGAGAGGTGGTAGTGATGAGGGCCTTGATGGCCCTGTGAGGATGGTTATGGTGATGATAATAGTGATTATGCTTTCCATTGCTGACTGTGTCACATGTGACCTCAAAGGTGCCTTCCCAAGAGAGCACACCCACGATGTAAACTGTTTAACCTACATAAACGGCTTCATGTTTGTTAGTGTCACTTCCTGAGATTGCTTCATATACGTATTTGCTTGTGTAATTGCTGCTGTACCCTCTACTGGAGTAGGCGTTCCACAGAAACAAGGACTTGGCGTATTATATTCTTCTCTAGGATAGAATCACCTAGACTAATGCCTGACACTCAGTATGTTTGAGACTTTCCTGTTCACCAGCACTATGCTAAATGTCATCATGCATTATTACATAATTAAAAACAATATAAAAAATTAATACATTTATACCATTTTTAAAAATTAGGAAGAAAGCATAAAGAACTTAAGGATCTCAACACAGATATCTTTTGAAGTACTAAGGCCAGGATTTAGTCCTAAGCACTTCACCATTCCACTGTACTACCATAAGCTTAGGGCAAGTCACATGGCTTGGGACTCCACTTAGTCATTGTAAAATAAGGGGGATTGACTATATGTTTATTCCCATTTCCTAAGTTGGTCTATTGCATTCGGCTCTTGCTGTCCTTCACCAAACTTCAAGTACTTCAGAATATCTGCAGTCTGTGATTTGTATAGGGACCTTACTTCAAGGATTCTAAGAGATGAAACCAGTCACAATTAGAGAGAAGCATATGAATGAATCACAAGAGCATAGCTGTTTATGGCCAAGGTTGCAGAGATGAAAAATTGAGGGGGGCTAAGAAGGAGGAATAGCAAGGAAATTGTAAACATCAAAATGGGCCAAGTGACCAAATGCAAGCATGCTCAATAATGACAGATAAAACCTGCTCCCCATATCACTTTCCCCGTACAAACTCTATTGTTACCTACTCCCATATGACCTCATCTTCATGAATTACAACAAAAATGACCCCTTTTCCAAGGAAGGTCACCTTTTCAGAGACACAAGCACAAAACTTTTACACATTTTAGAACACATGGACAGGCTCAGACTACCTATTGTGACTGCCTGCTAGCTCTGAGGAAAGCACAGGTTTATGCAGGTTTTCAATACAAATCATCAACAACCATGGGATTTTTACCTAGAACAATAAAATCAGGTTTGTCTGCAATGAAATTTCCAGAAGGCTTAAGAAAGTAACCAAAGCCAACCCCGTAACAACCACAACCAAAGCAAGAAGGGAACATTTTTCAGATTGAGAATTCGTTTGTAATGTGATCTGTTGTCTGATAGAAGGACATCAGTAGATTGAAAGCCAGACACCTACCATTTCGAAGAAATCAGTCATCTCAGAACACCAGGCTTGCAGAGTATGGGGACAAGCATGGCTTAATTTGCATATCTCACTCCAGAGCATACCCAGCTATGCAGAGAGAGTCTGCAGAGGAAGTAGACAGGTCTAAGGACAACACTGACGTACCACTTAATGAATCACTGCAGCTGGGAGGCCAGTGACACACGTGCTGTTGCCCATGTTCTAGATCCCATGTGCAATATCTCCAGCAGAACTTCCCAACCCTGGAAAATTCTCTTCCCAAGAGAAGTCTATTGCAGAGCAGATGTTTGCAAATCATACAGCATGTTGGTGATGAATTAGTTTTTAATGGCATTCCCATGTACTTGTTATAAATCATTAAGCATCCAACCAGCTGTCTCCCATCTTCACAGACCTGTGCTGTTGGGGCTCCTAAGTAGCCAGCATTAGTGGCAAGATTGCCATGTCCATTTGAAAACCCTAACCCTTCACTCCCCTTTTTAATGGCTCTTGACCCTGTGCTTGCTCCTCCTCCCCTGAACGCCTTTTTCTCTTGCTGGTGAAGGACTGAGTCCTGTCTTAGTCCCCAAGGTCAAGCAAAGTACCCCATGTATGCCCACGTGCTTGTCCACAGGCAATCTTGGTCCCCAGGAGACAATGGCCCCCACACTCAAAGTGGAGTACCCCATGTGGGCCTGGCCAAAGATACTACACTGGGCCCCCAGGAGACTATCACTCATTTTTAATTTTCCCTTCCTTGTTAAGCCCTATAGATAAGCCTACCCCCAAATACAGTCCCTAGCACAACTCCCAATCCTGCCAGGTCTGTTTCTCCATAAACAGTCCTTGCCTGTAGAGGATGGAGTCCAGCCTATTGCTTTTCCACTCTCCTCCATTTCCCTTACACTAGATCATCCTCTTACCTCTTGTTGCATTTGCTTTTGTCCTGGTCTCAAATCTCTGTTCTTCCCTCTGTCTTTCCCTCATTCCCCTGTCACTTTCTAATACTCTTGTCTTTTTCTCCTCATCTTTACATATGTCTTTGACATCTCATTCTTTCCTAAGCACTGAAAATAAAATCAGCTTCCTTTTGATAAGCTGGGAGAGAAAAAGCAAGGCGGGGTAGTTCATGTGCTGGCACAATGATTCTTAACTCTACTAATAAAATTCAGTCAAGTCCAGCTGAAGATCAAGGAAATGAGAGATGGGAGGGGAAGGAAGAAGAAGTGAATCTGAAAAGAAAAGGTATTTATAAGCCACTGAAGAAGGTTTACTAAATACCATGCAAATAGTACACTGCTTGTGAAACTCAACAACAAGATGTCTTTATGATAAAAACAGCATTATTTTCTGGACATGAATTGTTTGAAACAATGTTATCCCTCTTGTTAAGGAGAACTCAGGAAATGTCTGTCTTCAGCTGCAGTCTAAGTTAATGTAAATAAAAGATCACAGCACAGAATAGATTTTTTCAGAAATAAGCTGACTTCTAGTGGTAGCAGCTAGCTGGGAATTAGTAAAGAGGGTAAAATTACAGACAAGATAAGCTTAAGTCAAATAGCGTTTGAAAAATTCCTGTGTTACCTGTCCACCTCCCAATGCTTCAGCATGTCAGCCACGCAGAGATCTCAGAGTCACTCCAAGCTCTGCACACTAGAGTCAGCATGCATTATAACTCCATTAAGTCTGAAAACAGATGAGATCTCACTTCAACATTCTCAAAGAAACCCACTTTGAATCCAAAGCTATTATTTGTGGCTGAAGTTCCTTTAGTAGATGAAAAACTGCAACTTGGATTAATTTAATACTTTGTGCCTTCCTTCTAGAATGTTTCTTTTTAACCACATTCTTTTGCTCTTACCATTATTAATTATGCCTACCTGCAACTTCTAAGTTGGTCTTTATGTTTTCAGTGCCACCTGAAAAATCACTTTTTCTCACATCCCTCTGTCTTTGCTTTTTTTTCTTCACTTAGAAAAATTTTAGTGTGAAGAAATACTCAGGCTTTCCTTGCCTTGAAAGAAACAAATCCCAGTCACTATGTCCCTACACACACACACACACACACACACACACACACACACACACACACACACTATTGAATGGCTCTTCTCTAACCCCAGATCTAACCCCAGAGCTCACTTGCTGGCCTTTGCTTTCACAGATCAGAACTATCTTGGCTCTGCATATCTGCAGAAATACCTGCATGATACATCACAGCCTTATTCTTGTCATTGATTGTCCTTTGGCTCCCATGACAATCTCCTACTCAAAGACCTTCTGTGCATCATCAGAGCTGATGAATGGAGTCCCCAGAATGCAGGCTGCTGCCTGTACTCCAGCCAGCTTTCCAAATGTGTTTATCACCTCCCTGCCTCATCTACATCTCTACTCCCAACCTCATTGTTGCACCCTAACACTCTGTTCTTCTGTCCCTTCACCCCACCTCGAGCTCTTCCTCATTCCTCTGCTCTAACTTCCAACCATCTGCTGTTCATACATAAATGTCCAAGTCTAGCCAATTTTCTCCCCCGAGTTCCAGGCTCTGTAATACTCAACATCTGCTGGGTAACTCCGTTTGGTTATTTTTCTGAACTTCTAATTCAATGCACTAAAAATAAATTTTTCATGTCTCTCTGCAAAGTAGCTTCAGGCCTCTCAATTGCTACACTAAAAAGAAGCAGCTTTAGCCTTCTAGGCACCCAAATTCTACTATCAGTGCCTCCCAGATTCCACCACCAATGCACCTAGAATGCCCGTCCTCCTTGTTTTCACACCTATGTGTGGAGTTGCTTCAACAGTGACTCTTCAGCACCTCTTATGAAGCCCTCCCACACCAGCTGTGTTACCACTACCTCTTCCCCAGTCTTGATGCTTATCAATCCCTACTTAAACTCTCCCAGTCTTGATGTTTATTAGTCCCTATGTAAACTCTCCCCAGTCCCTCAAACGTCCTCCCTGTGCTCACTTATTCTTTCCCTGCCTCCCATCCCATTTGCAGGTGCCAGTGTGATGCTCAGATGTCACGTGGCTTTTGATGCTGCTGCTGCTGAATAAATGCCAGCTTATTTTCCACCTCTCTACTGCAAACCTCTCCATGGGCTTTCCCATATCATCTTGTCGCATTTTGGAAGTAGCTAACATGCTAATATTTGTGTGTGTGTGTGTGTGTGTGTGTGTGTGTGTGTGTGTGTGCGTTGTCTTATAAATAGTAGTGTTCATCCCCCATTGTGGGTTCTCAGAACACTGTAGCTGATTTCAAAATCACATGGAGAATTCCAGTTTCCTCCTACCCTAAAAGATGATCACAGAAAATGCATTCAATTTTGTGGGGATGGAAGAGTTCATGTGTTGATAAATCTTAACACAGTATTTCCTAAACATAGAATAGAGAATCCATTAATATTAGTTCCCACTTCATCACGTGGTACTGGGCCCGATACTCTTTCAGGCTTCAAGACTGAGGTAGAAATCAGTACATTCATTCAAGTGGATATTAGGTCATGACAATAGTAGGCAATACATCACTGAAACTAGATTGAGAAGAGTAAAGAATACATGATTAACAGAAATGCAATATGGGATTGAGAAGTTGAGATGAGAGTCTTGAAGATGTCAGGGAGAGATAAAGCACATGGACTCCTCAGAACCCATAGAAGGTGGGTTTTGAAAACCTTTCTCCTGACACCCTTAGATAAAATGATGACCTATATGTATACTCTCAATCACCCTTAGATTACTTAAAATATCTAATGTGATGCGAAAGGAATGTAAATAATTGTTTTGGGGGAAATAATGACAAAATGCCTGTATTTTTTCAGCCCAGTTGCATTTTTATAAAATAGCTAAATTCACAGATGCAGAACCCATAGATACACAAGGTCAGCACAAAATCTTAGAGCAAACTAAGTATTTATTCCAGAGAAATTCAGCTACCTTTTCTAACTAGAGTATACAAAGTTTTATTTTCCTTTACCTTCCTTTACCTCTACTGCTGATAAAAAATAACACCATTTGGGGTGCCATGTCATGTGGATTTCACATTTACACCAGCCCTGTGTGCTTTGCAAGTCCACAAATGATAAATGAAGGAATTAAGAGCTAATTTACTCAAGAGGCACATAGCTGAGAAAGGGTAATTTTGGCACATACTGAGACTTGTACAAACTGTAAGTCTTTGAATATATAGCATAGATGTGTTTATATACAAAAATACATGTATGCTTTATGTACATACCTGCATACATATACATCTATATACACAAATGCCTGTGGTGAATGTATACTTATCCATATCTATGTGCATGTAGTTACCATAGCCTGCTCACAAAACATTTCCAATCCTCCCTTTCCTAGGCACATAAAAGAATCGCACTCTCTTGAGTGCAATGATCATGTGATTGGCTTTGGTCAAAGTCAGTTGGGCTGACCTGTGACAATTTCAGATAGAAATGTTCATGGTTTTTCCTTTGTTGCATTTTATTGTCTTATACCTTGGAGACCAAGAACTCAGAAAAGTGCTTCTCTGTCTGTTTGGTTCTAAGGGGGTGGCACTGTAAGCAGAACACCCAGGGAAGCTTCTATAGACAGGAAAAAGGAGGGAGAATTTCAGGTTTGCTGTTGGGACGTTACTTTGTACCTCATTTCTACCTATAGTTATTGGTACATTGTGTCTCATTTCTGTAGAGATCCTGTAGTTATTGTTACATTGTGCCATACCCAATTATATGTGTGGAAAAGAAAGATGGAAGGTTTTGAGCACACAGTGCAGAATACATCAAATGTTTATTACAAAAATATTACATTTAGACATCCCTAGAGGCTTCAACTCAATCCCCTGGGAAGAAAGGAGAGGGGATACAGGGAAGGCCAAGGCTATTTAATCACATGTATTAATTGCAAGGTAAAAGTTGGGTTTATAGCATTATAAAATGAAAAGTACTCCCTTGTCTAACTCCTTAGGAGACAGGCCTGAATGTCATTCTTGGTTTATTTCTCTGGGGAATTAACTGCTTGGATTCCTTCAAAGTTTAATTAAATTGTCACATAACACATAAAATAGCAAATAAAACAGGTTTTTTCCTATGTCCTAGTGTTAATTTTATGTCATCAAAATTGTTTAGCTTGTTAGCTGCCTAACTCTGACTGCCAATTAAAGATTCTATCTGAGTGCTTCTCCCTAGGTAAAAGGCAGGTCTGGCTTCACTCTTGTTAAACTTTTTCATTTCCTTGAGGTTGCAACTGCTAATTTTTAATAGGTGCTGAACATTTAAGTTTTATACTGTATAGTTTTTGATAGCAGGACAAAAGCAGTGCAAAAAGCTCAGGAAAAAGTGTGACCCAGCTGCCAGGTTAGAGACTTCATACTCTATCATCTCCAGCTTGTTCATTGTGTGAGTGAAGAAACTGAAGCTTGGAGAAATGATCTGAGCAAAGCAACCACAGATGAGTCACTGGTAAAGGAGGGTTTCGGCAGGAAAGTAGGTTCTGAGGCTGCTGCTTTTGAAGAGTAGTCACTGTTATTTGTCTAATTCTCTCTACTCCAAGACATCTCCCACTCTAGGGTCTCAACATCTCTTATGATCCTGGTGCTGTAGTCCTCCTTATTAGGCTTCCCGAGTGTGAGGCCTGCTCTACTCTCATCCCTTTTCCCCTCCCTTCCTCCAGCTCAGTTTTTGGAATAATAAGACCTGTATGTCATCCGCAGAAGGGTGTAGAATGGGCATGTATACCCCAAGTCATCCAGCCCATATATCTTTAACTCCTCCCCCTGAACAATACAGTGACCATGTGAAGCCTGGCACACAGTGCATCACAGGAGCTGAAGGCAAGAATCACTGCTTGGACTTTATCATCTCCTCTGCAGCTGCCTGCCAGGTGTGTGACCAGGTCTACATCTGGGCTCTGGTGTTTGGGCAGGCATCTTGTTGGGCATCACCCTTTCACCAGACAATCTGCCTTTTGCCTTTCAACCGGCCTCAAGCTGCACCCTGACTTCAGCACTATCACGCAGTTCTGAACACTGGGGTACAATGAGAGTACTATTGAACTTAAGTCAGCAAGTCCATTTCTTTGTTTATCCCCCCCAGTCCTGGAGCTTGAACTCAGGCCTGAGCACTGTTCTTGGTTGTTGGGTTTTTTTTTCCCCCTCAAGGCTAGCACTCGTCCACTTGAGCCACAGCACCACTTCCAGCTTTTCTATGTATGTGGTACCAAGGAATCGAACCTGGATCTTTGTGCATGCTAGGCAAGCACTCTACCACTAGGCCAAACTCCTCCCAGCCCCCAGAAAGTCTATTTCTAAAGTGGTCAAAATGTATTGTGTGGAAAGGAGGGGTGAGTAGCAAATATCCAGAGATTTCCACCTGAAATTTCTGTTTATTCCACCTTCCCTATTGATACCCAGGATACCAATGAGTGCCTTAAACCTCTCAAGATGGTCCCCAAACCTAAATTTAAGATCACACTGAAACTACTTAGACAAATGGAAGAGTGGTACAATGCTCGTCTAGTAGGCACAAAGCTCTAAATTCAATTCCCAGTACATTTACAATCAATCAATAAAATGATGAGAAGAATAATGGAAAAGAATATTTTCTATCTGACTCCTCTCTACCTAACTACCAACCTCTCTCGCTTTTCTCCCCCTTCTCCCAAACAAAGCCATGCAAGTCTCCTCTGAAATAGCATGGTTCTTGGCATCTGTTCCCTAAATTCCCCTTCTGCTCTCCTCCATCCAACCCTCATGCACACAAGTGGTTACCTGGAAAAAACCCTCCAGGATAAGCTAAAATATGAGATTATCCACGGAAAGGACAAATTCAATCTTAATATACTATGTGAAGCTCTTTCTTTTTTCTTCTTTTTCACTTATGGTTTATCTCATGTTGTTACTATCTCTGACTTTGGTACTTGATATTTTGTGTCTACCTTTATTTGTGTATTTGAAAAAGGGAAAATAAGAGAAAAACATGACAACAGAGTTATCAGCTCTATTCTATGGGTAAAAGGCTCACTTATGATCAATATTTGATCCTTCTTTGGGATCTTCTTTTAAATTAACATTATTTATTATTTTTATCTTTGGAAAGCATATTTTAGAGAGGAGAAGCACTTCTTGCTCAGTTTTGTTTCCTCTTCTCTTTATTTCTGTGCTTTGATAAGAATGGGTTGTCTTGACACTTTAGTCCAGAATTGATTGATATAAAGGGTGGGTAAATATCTATTGAGATGTCCCAAGCTGTAAAGTCACTTCACATCCTTTCTTTGAAGCAGAAATAATTCATCTTTGGAATGTCAATTCATTTCTGCATTTTATTCAACATACGTTCAATTAGCACCTATTCCATGCCAAACCTTTATGATTTCTTGAGGATTTGATGATAACTAAGATATAATCTTTCTCCACAAAGTTCACAAAAACTTAGGCAAGACAAACATTTAGACAAATGTAATAAAACATAATAGAGTGATACAGGAGGCTTAATAGGATCAAAGACAGAAGAGAATTTCAGGCTTCTTTGGGTAGGTAGGAAATTTTCAGAAAGGAACTAAAATCGAATCTATTCTTTTATGAATAACAAATGCAAATGGCTGCTGGGAGTGGGAGGAGCTGGGGATGAATGGTGGAGAAAATGGCAGCAAAAAAAATTGGTGAACCTCTCCAAAGTCCAGTTTGCACAAAACAAACCTGAAAGGGGGGGGGGGGATCTCAAGTAAGATGAAGAGACAGACCTTTACAGCAATTATTTCTGCCAAGTTCTAAAACAAGGATCCTACTAACTAATATAGGAAATGGAATTTTTGCTATACATATCAAGCACTCTGCTAAGTACTTTCCATGCATTATCAAATTTAATATTCACAAGAAATCTATAGAGTAAATACTCTTCTCTGAACAATTATTTCTTATTTAAAAGCCTTGGAACTGAATCGATGGGTAATGGAATGTTTTTAATTATTAGAAAAATAATAGCTGTTTGAGAACCTGGAGGAGAAACAGAGGTCATTTTCCTGGCAGAAGAGGTGTTGCTGCTTCTAGAAATAGACTTGCGGTATACACATGCACTGGTGTCCCATTACAGGTCTGTGGCTACAAGAGGCACCTGCCACCATGAGCAACAGCACCTGCTCAAAGCTTCTATGCTGGAGGACAAAATTCCCAGAAGAGAAGCTATACTTCTAGGAGTGAATGTCATTATCACCAGGCAAATTAGTCCCAGTTAATTTGCCTCCAAAACTTCATTTACCCCTCTTGGCCTTTAGATCTTGGCTTCTTGCTCATTGGAAACCCTTAGCAATGCAACCAAATATGGCCCTCTGTTCTTAAGTCTCTTTGAATGCACCTAGACTCAGGGCTATTCCAATGTGGCTATTACTGATGGAGCCTGTGCCCCCGCCCATACATCAGAGAAACCCAATGCATTGGCTCTGACTCCTTCCATCATTTGTAGATTCAGACATGCCAACAAGCCAAGCACTGTACCCTTGCCCAACTGCTATGCCAAACAGCAGATTGGCTCAAGACAGCCTCTGCAGTTGGATAGATTTTTTGAGCTTTGTTCTCTATGCCATCCATAAAGAAGATAAAATGATTTTACCTTTACATTCAGGGACAGCACCTTCTCATCGCAAGGTTATGTTACTCCTACAGCAGCTGGTCAAAAAGAATCTACAGCAATTTTAAGTCATTGTGAAATCATTCAAGATATCAAACTGGCTCACATCAAACTAATCAGTCTGGGTAAAGAGGAGGTGGCAAGTACTCTAGGTGGAGTAAGAAATTACATGTGAGTCAAACTTCATGGCTCCTCTACATGTCCACACTCACATTATTGAATTTATAAAAGCCCAAAGTTCTGGACTATGCCACAGCTTCCTCTCCAAGGAAATGATAAGTGGACTCCAACTTATCATCAAACTATTTTCCCCTAAAAATGAAGTAGAGTACCCATGAATGTCTGGATTACCTGAAAAATTCCATAGAAAGAGTTATAGTACAGTCTCCTGGAATTCTGAAGTGAAGCCTCCACAGAAGAAAGAAACATGTCATTTGAAAACCAGCGCCTGGCAGTAAACTCTAACGTAAGAATATAAAACCTTAAATATTTATGCTCTTGGACCCGTCAGTCACACACTGGGTATGGCGAGACTCTATAAAATCATAAGTGTTTGCTGGTACGTAAAGACTCATTGCAAAGTGGTTGGGAACATTCTGAACACATCAGAGCACAGCTAGAAAGCATGAAAAAATTCCAGTAGAGGCCACCTGGCCACCCATGTAACCTATGCTATGGTACTGATATTTCTTTATCTTACTGTGGCTAGTGGAACATGGGGTTCTTTCTACTAACAAGTGACAAAAAGGAAGTAACTTAGCTCCATTATTTCAATCTCACTTTGAAGTAGTCCTGCCCAGAAAGATAGGTAGATATGGGATCATTATGAGGTTGTATATATTCCTGAGGTGTGGATACGCCAGGATTGACTCTGGTGTAGAGGTGAACTGCTTGGTCAGTTGGTCAGAAACCTGATAAGCATGTCATTAGAAAATTAGGACAGAGAACGTCTCCAGAAGAGTATAGAAACAGACAGTTAAAGCTGACTACAAAGATGTGGACCTCACATTAAGACTTATATCATACAAACCGAAGCCTCTATTACACAAGGGACCCTGAACATTCCAGTGAATAGAATGAACCAATGTATGAATAAGCTCTGGCTTCTTCCAGTTTGTGCATTCGGCCCTTGAACAAATTTGTCTGTGGTGATACAGAAACTTACGATATGGGTCTCTTATTTCCAGAGTTGCTTTCCACTGCCTCTTTCAGATCCCCACTAGTCAACAGAGACAAATGAAAGTGTCTCAAGACTCATCAGTCAGCAAACTGACTAGTGATTTCAAAAGGCAATTAATTTTATCAGATGTTCTGACGCTGAGGGTCAACAGATATTTCATATAATAGATACCCGCCTGTAACTACAATTCTGCCTCCAGCATCTCCATCAAAGGACCTAACCACGCCTGATTCATGATATCACATACAGCATTGCTCTTGTCTTAATGTAAATTCTACCATAGTTTCATAGCTTGGCATTTACTGGCAGACAATATATCACATTACTTAGAAGCACCCTGAAGAAATCATGGCTGGCTTAAAGTCTTAAATTTTTAGCTCAAGCGCCAATATGGTATCCTCTAAATACAAACCCTCATTTTTAGAATATGTAATGAAATCAGAAGTCAGAAAACACAGCTTGACTTAAAGCTTATTTATGAAATAAAATACTATGGACACATAACCATATACATTTGCTTACACTTAGTGGATGGTTGTATTACCAATTACAGAGTCTAAAATATTGTGACTGGGATCAGGAGTTTGGCCTAGTGGTAGAGTGCTTGCCTAGCATGCACAAAGACCCGGGTTCAATTCCTCAGTACCATGTACATAGAAAAAAGTGGTGCTGAGGCTCAAGTGGTCGAGCTCTAGGCTTGAGAAAGTTCAAGGACAGTGCTCAGGCTCTGGCAAAAAAATCATGACTGATGCCTGTATTAAAGCAAGGGCAGCTATGTGACCACTAGAGTAAGTCCCAGACCTATGAAGGCTAACAGCACCACTCCCAGGACTCACTTGAAGATCTGGGGCATTCTGTATCTCCACTTTGAACTTCAAAGAGTTGACTCTAAGAAAGAGAATGGAACAAGAATCTTCAATTTGCCTCCTGAGTATTTTGGCCTTTCCATAACAAACAAAACTAGCAGAAAAGGGAAAAGATACTAAACTTGTCTTGATTTCCAGAACTGCTACTATGAGGAGAAAGAGAAGTTTATTTGTCTGCAGGTATTCACAGTGGCATCTTTGGACATCATTGGCTATTGCAAAGGTTTAGTTTGAATAGTCATGACATATCAGGAGCCAGGGAGTGTAGACATATCTCTCAGATGAACATCACATCCCCATATACACAGCTTAGAGCAGGCAAAGAGCCATTCAAGGAAACCAGGGAATCTCCAATGGGTCATAGGAAAGATCGAAATTGAAGGCCATTTAGGGGGGCCAGATGATCAACTACAGCTGGATTTGTTCAGTCTCTTGAGAAGATTGCTTGATCACTGCCTAGAAGAGGTTTAACACTTGAGTCTATCTTATTCTAGAACCATAGAGACCCAGATAACATAAGACAGTACTTGGTCTGGGTGGATTAGAAGAGAGAGGGCTTGCTGGCTCTGTGCCTCGAGCCACCTTTCCTCCTTCAGGACCCATGCGCCAGTTGGCTCATGTCCTCGCACTGTTCGCTGCTTGGACCTGTCCTGGCGAAGACTGCACTATGACTTTGCTGCCATTGCACCTCCAGAGCCAGGTTCATCTCAACTGCACCCACAGATATCCTGACTCGTGCAGGTATTTGTGAGTTTCGAGGAACGATGTCACCTAGAGACATAAGACTGGCTTTCCTGGAGTCTAACTGGGGGAGTTAAATTGCCCCACAGTTAAGATGCACTTTTACTAATCTTTTTGAACTGATAAAAGATGGCAGGAAGGAGCTTTGTACCCTCCCCCCTGTACTCTCCTGGGCTGACTGACAGCTCTAAGATGGAGTGGTCCTATTTAGTCCATGTAGAGAGTCCCTTGTGCCAGTCAGGCAGCTGTGCTTTTCTGTGGAACTGGCCTATGCGGTGACCTGCTTCCTTGTATTTTCCTCCCTCCAAGTCTTGTTTACGTGCCCCCGCCCCCCCCTCTCTCTCTCTCTCTTTCTCCCTCCCTCCCTCCCTCCCTCATTCCTCTGGGAATGCATAGAACCTTTATAGGCGATTTTTAATTTCAGTGTTTTTGTTTGGCTGGTTTCCTAGCAAAACAAAATTAAGACAACCTACTTTAATATTAATCTTTTGGGGCTTGGTTTGGTTTGGATTTTATTTGTTTTGTTCTATTGTTTGGGGAGAGATAGGACCTTACTGTGTAGCCCAATCTAACCTCAAACTCGTGATTCCCTTGACTCAAATTCTCATGTATTGAGGTTATATACATGTGCCACCATGCCCAAGTTGAACATTATTCCAAAGAGAACATCTTCTCTTAAAAAAAAACTAGAAGCTATTCTTTATTCCCAACTAAACAAACATAAGTGTGAGGCTTAAGATATTCAGTCATTTTCAATCCTTCATTCTGCCTTTTACTTGGTTTGGCCAAGTCACCTGCCTTTTCTGAACCTTGTATCTTTAAGAGTCGTAGTCATTTAGCATTAATCTAGAGGACCGATGTACACTTCACATGACGGGGAGTCAGCATGAGTGATCCACTTCGTGATTCAGCTTCTAGGCATGGTGAGATATGTAGGTACTCTAATTTCAGACCTCTTTAGCTTCAAATTTCTGCTCAAGTTCTAGATGAGGAAGACATGCACTGGAAGGGTGCAGTCCTGGCTGCGGGGACAATCCATTTTCGCTACGGCCTTCACATAGCAAGAGACTGACATTTCTGGCACCCAGGTGTCCCATTTCCTCCCCAAACCTGACACATCTTAGAGATCTATGTCATTCATCAGAACAGTCTTGCCAAGGGACATTTCCATCTGCAGGTTCCAACTTTGCTTCCTTCTGGGCAGAAGACAAATAAAAAAATGCAATTCCTCAGTATAGAAAAAGCAATTTGGTATTAATTTGGCAATGGTGCCCAATGAACTTCTCTTGAGTCTTAGGATCAAGCTCTGTGAATAAATCGTCATTTCCAACCTTCTGTGTAGGATAGTCTTTACTATTGATTCCGGGAATATATCTACATGAATATGAATATCAACATGCAAATGCATGGAAATGAGGCCCAAATGGGTCTAAATATAGGGTTGTAAAAGAAAATTAACTTGTCGATGTGAGCATATAAATGTTCTATATGAGAAAGGCATTTAGTTATTGTTCTCCACATTCATGAAATCTACTCAGGAGGATATTACTACAAGAGAGATCTTAATTAAACACGAGGAAGAACTTCTTGGTTTACTCAGAACAGGGAGGTAAATAAAACCTCATAAAGACTGCTAAGAAAGATTAGAAAATCTCTGTCTATTCAGTTATAGCCAAAATGCAGAAAATATAAGTAATAGCCCAGTGCCTGTATCTCATGTCTGAAACTCTAGCTATACAGGAGTCTGAAATCCAGAGGATTACAATTTGAGGTGAACACAGGCAAAAAAAAATCAAAGAGACTCAATCTCTAATAGAACTAGCAAAAGCTAGTCTGGATGCATGGCTCCTGTGGTCGAATACCAACAAATTAATGCTTCCAGGGATAAGACTGAAAAAGATGGCTTCCATTCTTCAGATGCCAAAGCACAAAGAGCTCTGAACAATTATGAATTGCCAGTAAGCCTTACCTACTTTATTTGTGAGACAGCTAACTGGATCCCACAGAAGCAAACCAAGTTTTCTGAGACATAATGTTATGCTACTTTAGGTCAGAAAAGGGATGTAGAGAAACTCCCCTGAGACACTCAAAGGATCTATGAATGTCACAGGAGGGTCAGAGGTCAAATCATGACCCTAAACCCTTGAGATTTCTGCCATCCCCATGCTGATGGGACATTCTGAAAAATGATAATATGAGGTAAATCCAGGAGAGAGGGGGCGGGGACAAAGAGCAGCAAAGGAGTGAGAAATGTATGCTCCTGGGCCTATGGACGATTCCACACTGCACGGCATTGCCAGATCTGAACTCCATAGCATTCGATGCAGCCAGTGGCTTATGCAGACCACATGCCTATGCAGTTCAAATCTATGTCACAGAGCTCCCACCAGGACAGCATTTCCACTAAGTTGCACTTAAAACCACCATAACCCCATGATGAGGACATCAGAAAACTATTAGGGGTAGTCTCTTACCAAGACGCCTTAAGCGGTGTCATCTGTGAAGAGAAGGCAAAGAGCTCCTTCTTATCCATACGCATGACACACAATATTAACAGTGGACTCTTGTATAGATTCCTTCTAAACTCCTTAACTACCTCGCTCACTGCTTACTGGGACTCCCTGGCTTGATGTCCAGCCAGAACCAGCATCTTTCAGCTGTAGATGAAGCAGCAGGACTAGAAATCTTGTCAGGAGGAGCTGGAGTAATCCAGGGATGCCCACAGACAATGTGAGCTGCTTCCTGCCTCCTTTCTGTGCCATACTCTCCAACACCACTCCTCCCCCCGTGGAGAAATAAACATAGGTAAACTCACTTGAGTCTCAAGAAGTATCTGCCTTTTCTCTAGAAGATGGAGAAGCCAATTCCTTTTGAAGTACTTAGTCAAAAGGTGGAAGGGGCAATGAAAGAAAATGAGAGCAACACACACAGCAGCAGGACACACTAAAGCTAAATAAGAGCCCCTGGCCCCTTCTGGTATCAACAAGAACATGCTGTGGGTTACAGAAAGCTTTTAAGAAGGACATCCAAGAGTCAGAACAGATTATTTTTTAGGAAAACAGAAGAAGTACAGACAGGAAAGGGAAGCAAGCAGGGAAAAAAATGGAGGGGCAGAAGTCAGGAGTGAGGCCCACAGAGGAATACAACATGACTTCCCAGCACAATGTTCTCAGATTGCCTCTTCCAAAACACTCCACAGAATGGATGCATTTGCAACACACTGCCAAACCTGATATTTGGGCCGCAAGAGGGTTCTGTATCCACCCACTTCTCATTTGTGAGAAGCCAGAAGGAGCAGCACCTTGCTAAACGAGACCCAAGGAAACATGCCTGCCTATATCCACATGCTTGCCAAGAGGGAGAAAAATCAAGAAACAGAAAGCATAGACTCCCTTCCTTGCAGCAGGGAAATCCTGTGCCTGGTGCAAGGTCAACCAGGCCTTGTCCGAGTTCTGACTAATCAGACGCATTCTCTTCCCTTCCATGTGGTTGTCAGGAGGGGTGCACAGGCACACTCCCCACACGTGGCATCCAACATGGACGGTTTTGTGCATTGAAATTATAAAACAAAATAATGGAAGTAATCTCTAGTGTTTATGGAAGCAATAGTGAGGCATACATTGGAAAGTATCTAGTATATGGTATTCTTTCACAAATAGGATTTATCTTTAATATTTTCAAAATCTGCATCATGAATCCTACCTGGTTTATATATAAGGAAATTGAGTCACAGAAGGGTCTGTGTGGGGAATGGGGAATGGGGAAGTCAAACTGATATTTGAGAAAACATAAAAATATAATAAGAATGGTAACTTTAGAGTCATCTTTATGTTTTTAATCTGGTAGAAAATCCTCTCAACTCTTCCTTCAATATGTTTCCATATTCTTTTTCATTCATTTGTTTTGTTTGGTTTTTCGTGGTAGTGCTTGGGCTTGAACTTAAGCTCTGGGTTCTGTCCTTGAGTTCTTTTGCTCAAGGTTAGTGCTCTAATGCTTGAACCACTGCTCCATTGCTGGTATTTTGGATAATTAATTGGAGATAGGAGTCTTACAGACTTCCCTGCCTGGGCTGCCTTTGGACCGTGATCCTCAGATCTCAGCTTCCTGAGTAACTAGGAAGACAGGCCTGAGCCATTGACACCCAGTTCATATTTACAGACTTTAAATGACAGCATTACTTGCTTTGTTAACCTCTGGTCCAAGTCCCATTCTCCACATTGAGCTCTGCAATGATCCCAAAGGAGTCCCCTCTACTCTTGTTCAACTTCATTCTGCATTCAACACTTCAGGTAGAGAAAACCTCTGAAATGTCTCCTGGACAAAGATCTCTCTACAGGGCTCAGTAAAATCAGCATTATTGAAATAACCCAGAGTTCTACAGAAAGTTCAACCTCCATTTCCCTTCTGATTTTATTTCCCTTGCTGTGCTTGAAGCTCACAGGCCCCTCCTCATCCATCCCCAGGAAAGCCCAAACCTATCCCTTTCTTCCATCTTAGTGTGGCCTGTTCCCTTTCCTGGACTGTTCCTCTTACAAATACTCACAAATTTTGTGACTGTCCATCTCCTCTCCTCCTAGATCCTTCTCTAAAATCTTTCTGATAATTGTTCCCCTCAGCAACCCTCACCATTTCATCATTTCTAAGATAGATTTCCTCCTTATTTCTACAAGTGAAAGTCTTGACTTAGGGCTCAAATACCAGCACTGGTGCTCCAGTATTTTCACTGCATTGGCATGAGATTTTGTCTGTGTCCATGCTGAGCTGCTTCTTGTGTTGTGTCATGCAGATAGGAAGTCCTGATGGTTTGTTAAGAGCTGCTGGACTCTGGCAATCATAAATGTGAGATATGCAGCTGCAGAGAACCCAGGGGGGCTCCATTCAACTGGCACATCTTAGGTAATTTGGCATTACATTACTTTCCCTGTGGCCCATGAAATAGAACATTTACTACTCACAATATCTCTGGTCTGATGACAGACAATAATTTCCTCACTGTGCAACCCTGTCACTAGAAACCAAGCCTCATAATAGTTGAGATGGATAAATGAACAAACTGTCCATTCTGGATATGCTGATGAACAGTAGGACTTCAATAAATCATTGATGAATGAATGAAGTGAGCAAGCAAACGAACCTTAATGCAAATGTAACTAAACGAGCTATCACGAGAATCTATCCTGACACTCCAATCTATCCTGACCAGAAGCAAGTTTATCGCAATAGGTCTGTGGTATGAGAAGGATTCTCTGTGTTATTTAATCTTTGGTGCCTTCGGTGGCTTACAAGGGAATTAGTCTCTTTCCTCCAGATGCTAGGTTGTCCCAGTGCAATTCACAAGTAATTCTTTTGACCCAACCTCGCTCCCCAGCACTGAAGTTTCCTGCCTGGAGTAGACCCAGCCACAACATAGCCATAAACAGACTTTGTAGAATCCCACTCACTGTCAGGTGTCTGTTACGCAAGCACAAGGCAGATAACTCACTTCCACAACCTTACAAATTCTTTCTTTTGATCTTAGTACCCCTGTCGTGATGCAAAACTTCTGCATCTGCAGTCTCTTACTCAGCTGCCCTGGGCCCACAGCCTAAAACCACAACTCCATAGCTTGCATTAAAGGGCCATCACCCTCAGGCTTCTACTTAACCTCGTCAGTCTCAATTTGTTACTATTTCCCTCCATTTCTCCTTAGTTCCAGCCAAACTCCCTGTCTGAAAACACATGCAAAGGGAAGGCTAGACCTGCAGCTGAATGACTATGATGGGTAATCAGCCAGGAAGATACAAACCAGCTCCCAACCTTGAAGCTAAGTAAGGTGTGTCATTCACCAACAATGCAAGACTCCTTGGACTGTATGCCACCACCCATGTGTTAGACTCTAGCATGGCAAATTCCCCTACATGAGTTGTTCTGTGTTTGTTTATACTTATCATGTACAATGTATTTGAAATATGTATGTATTGTAGATTTTGGCTAGATCAAGTTAGCTATCATATACCTTAACTTAGATACTTATTTTTTTGTGGTAAGAGCACTTAATCTAGTCTCTTAGCATTTCCAGGAATGAAATACAATGTTTTTAACCTACATATACTTTGCTGTGCAATGAATCACTGTTCCAGTCTTTGTTTCAGCTGATATGTTCTTCACACAGCCCCCCCAGAGTTATGATTTGTCAGCTGGGGTAACAGATGGCCTCAGAGGCATAATGAAGCCAAGGTCTCGTGACTCATTAACAAAGGATCCAAACACAAACCCAGATGTAACTCTGATCGCCTCAAGATTCTTCCTGTACTACATATGATCTGGACATTCTAGTTTTAAATGTGTCTACAAGATGCATACGTGTATCTTCTATTCTGGTACCACGGTTGGAACTCAGGACCTATATTAGCTCCACCATTTTAGTCATACCTCCAGTCTGGCATTTTGCTGTTTAATTGGAAATGAGGTCTTAAATACTTTAATGCCCAGCCTGGCTTCAAACTGAGAGTCTCTACATCTCATTCTCCTGAGTAGTAAGTTACAGATCTGAGCTACAGGCTCCTGGACCCACATGTTTATTGAATTCAAGGGTCAAAGTGTCACTCCTAGTGTCTGGAAAGTTCTTTGGAAAGATCAATTATATGTTTCTCCATTTGACAGGTCATCAAATCAAAAAAGAGGTTCAGTGACTGTAGACAGGCTCACATCAGCAGATCCTCTTTGTTTGGGGTTCGCTAAATAATGTAAAGACTGCAACCTCACTTAGCTTCCTATGCATCCGTTAGGATACAAGCAATAAGGAAGAGATCAAATTATCTTCAGGAACCAAAACAGAGTTTGTATTCAAAAGTTGAATTAGATTTAAAAACACTGAAATACCAGACATTGTGGCTCATGGTTGTCATACCAGCTTCTTAGGACATAGAGACAGAAGTTTCAGAGCCTAGTTATTAAGATTCTAAATCAACAAAGCTAGGCGTGATGGTACACACCTGGAAATATGAACGTGAGGGTAACAGACCAGGCCGGCCCAGGCAAAAATGCAAAACCCTACCTGGAAAGTAACTAGAGCAAAAAAGGCTGGAGGCATTGTCAAGGAGCACAATATTTGCTTAGCCAGAATGAGGGCCTGAGCTTTAACCTCAAATCATCCACATCCCCTCCCTCAGAAAAGACTATTACTTATTGTCATTTGGCTTCTTGCTGTTTTTAACCAATGTTGTTGTTGTTTGTTTTCTACAACTCAGGCTCATATCCCTTCTATTATATTCTTCTTAGAAAAAAGGACAGCTGTGCTAAATGTTTGCTCAATATACCAAGCACAGGAATGAAATGTTCATATTTATACTTTTAGTATATTATTTTGGCTTCTACATAAAGGTTGGTCTAAAGGAGGCAAATCCTGATGACACAAATTAATTAAAGCAATATTGAGCTGGGGCAGATGAGAAAGAATAAAACAGATGTATGAAATGGAAATGATATTAAATGAATGTTCATTCATCCCCTAACGTGTTGGCTAACTCATTCACTCAATTCATAGAGCCGCATAGAAAACATACCCTGTCCCTGCTAGAAGAACAGCTATATCTCTGTCACTCAGGCTTAGAGACAGACTGGTAAACTGCTGTTAAGTTGCCCTGATAAGACGAGTGCAATAATATGTTTCCATTTGTTTTAACTCATCCAATTTGCCTTTTCTCCCAGACTCTGATAGTGGAACCTGTTTCTTGGGAGAACCTCCATTCCATGGAATCTGTGTAGAAATCACTAGCAAGAAGATCTGAACCTCTGAATACAGAGATGATGCAAAGGTGTGAACACCCATCCAAAAGGGATGGTCAGGAATATTTACAATATACACACTAAATGAGGGTCGTTCATGCTCAGAGATTTCTCTGAGATTAAGGCTTGTGAATACAAAGGCACAGGAGGGAGGGCAGAAATAAAAAGGGGATGTGATACACGGGCATGCTTCAGAGGGCCTTGGCTAAGCCGTCTTTGTGGAGCCTAGCACCGTGGCTGGCCATTAGACTTCTCCTGTAAGTACTTCTAAGTGCTGACAATAAAATTTTAATCAGCTCAGAGAATTTCAATCTGAGTTCAATAGCAATACCAAAAACGAAAATCCAAAGCCTAAAAGAGCACACGTGAACTTTCCAGGTTGACATATCGTTACAAATCTTTAACTTCTGAACTTTTCTGTTAAAAGCAGGGGAAACGTGTAATGAATTGTCCTCACCGCATTCCAGCTTGACAGCTCCTGGGTCCAGTTGGAACCAGTGAAGGCATTTAAATAATGGACAACCCCATCTCTACCGCCCCCAGGTCTTCAAGAACAAATGGAGTCTAGCTGTCTCGCTCCGGCTTAAGGGACAATCCTTAACATGTCCAACAGTCTAGTTCAAAGGGGAAAAATGTATTCACTCATCTCGCTCCAGGTTGGCAAATAATACATCTAGATTCTTGGCAGCATTTGAAAGAATGAGTGACTTTTTCTTCCATACTAAGTATTTTGGTTAAGTATATTCGGCATACAGAAGCTTTCTACCAATATGGCTACTAACTGATCAGAAGCAAGAAAACAAAGTAAAAAAAAAAAGAGAGAGAGAGAGAGAGAGAAGAAAAACTTTCCCTCAGAGTTGCAAGATTTATAGGCACCCGTGTTCTGCAAAGCCACCCAGATTCAGAACTGCTCAGTGCACTATCTACCACTCAGGGTGGCACAAAGAGCAGACAGGTTTGAGTCATGAAACTACACGTCCCAGGCAACCTATGGAGATGCCTTTTAGGGCTTGAAGGAGTGGCCAGTGAACACAGTCAGGCTTTGTAAATACTATTTGTAAAACATTAATACAAATGCGGGTATTGCAATGTTTAATTTGAAATACTGATTTCAGATGTACATAGCACAAGAGACCTCATACAGTGTGTGTGTGTGTACGTGTGTGTGTGTGTGTGTGTGTGTGTGTTTGTACCTTTATGTTTTATAACCATAGATTGAGATATGCTGTCACAAAGGAAATAACTTGGGCAATTTTACTGCAGTTCAGTTTTGCACCACAGCTTTACAGGTTCTAAAGAAAAGCATTCACTACCTGAAAGATGGTCACATGTGTATGCTTTTATGTCAGCAACTAAATTAACAGAACAGTATTAATATAATTGTCCCCTGTAAGTATTTAACTTCAAAAACCATTGTCATTAAGTTTCTTATCCAAGATTTCTGCTTTCCAAGTTTAACAATTATAGAGTATCTCAGGATCTCAGTTGTGAATGATAAAAATCCTGATCTAAAATGTATTCATATTCAGGTCTGTTGAATAGTAAATGCTTTATACACCTATTTGAAGATAATAGAAATGTAATTTAGTAACATAAAAATGAATGAATAAAATGGCATAAGGAATTGTCTTATGGAAGTATTTCAAAAGACTATGTCCAGAAAGCAGTATGGCATCTGGATTGTTTCCATCGCCTGGCTATTGTGAAGAGTGCAGAGATGAACACAGCTGAGCAGGTTTCCTTATCATATCTTGGGTTACGATGTTCAGGATAGATGCCCAGGAGTGGTATGGCGGGATCATAGGGAAGGTCTATTTCTGGTTCTTTAAGAAACCTCCACACTGCTTTCCAGAGTGGCTGAACTAGCTTACAGTCCCACCAGCAATGCAGTAGGGTTCCCTTTTCTCCACAACCTCACCAGCATCAGTCATTGTCTGAGTTCAAAATCTTGGGCATTCTTGTTGGGGTAAGGTGGTATCTTAGGGTTTTTTTTTACTTGCCTTTTCTTTATGACCATGGATGATGAGCATTTTCTCATATGTTTTTCTGCCATTTTAACCTCTTCTTTTGATAAGTCTCTCTTTACTTCCCTTGCCCATTTAGTGATTTGTTTGTTGGGTTTGGGGGAATTAGTTTATTGAGTTCCCTGTAGATACTAAATATTAAGCATTTGTTGAAGGTTCCTTGTAAAGCTAGACATAGAACTGCCCTATGGCTCAGCAATCATACATCTGGGCATTTATCCAACAGCACAGACAAAGCCACACTAAAACCCCAGCACAACCATGCTCATTACAGCATTATTCACCATAGCCAAGACATGGAATCAGCTCAGATGCCCCTCAATAAACAAACGGATAGAGAAAATGTAGTATAAATAGACAATGAAATTCTACTCATCCACTGGAAAGAACGATATTATACCATTCGTCAGGAAATGGAAAGACTTGGAAAAAATTATATTAAATGAAGTAAGCCAAACCCAAAGAGATGTAAGTTGCATAGTTAACCTGATTTTACTTTTGTAAGTAGAATGTGCTTATAAATCTGTAAGTAAGCACTACATACCCTAGGTGGCATGCAAGTGGTTACAAATGAATTAACTGAAGTATAGTTGACTATATGAGAAGCTTATGTACTATAATCGTAAAAAAAAAATAACCTAAGTCAAAACCCAAAAAAACCAGCACCAGGAAGCATCCAAAGTGAGCGGGGTTGGGGGGAAGGGGGCAAGATGAGGAGATAGAGGAATGACTCAGGTACAAATAAGTTAGTATTTGTCATGATTGTGGAGATAATTCTTAATTAAATTCTTAGAGAGACCATAGGGGTGGTCCACAGATATGCTATCTATTGAGATTAGGCATATGGAAACAATGTAAATAATAATTGGATATGCTATTTTACTGGTACTGGAAATATAGAACAGACCAAGAAAATTACCACTATCAAAGTGTACATAGTTTAGAGCTAGGACAGACAAGAAAAAATCATTATCATTTGTTTCCAGCAAAAGATGGTAATTTGTTTATAATTCTTCTTTGTTCCTATTGTTACCATTTCTGTCCTAACCTAAGTTTCTCATTCTTCCCTTTTTAAAGCAAACATATGCCTCCTAGGAGATCTTGGGGAGAGAGGGGGAAGGATTTGGGGTCTGGCATGTGTATGAGTATGAACCCACCTATCCATAGACCTTGGTTCATAGTAAGAGCATAAAAGCCACATTGTGGACCAGAAGTTTAGCCTAGTGGTAGCGTGCTGGCCTAGCATTCACAAAGACCCAGGTTCAATTCCTCAGTCCCACATACATAGAAAAAAGCTGGAAGTGGTGCTGAGGCTCAAGTGGTAGAGCTCTAGCCTTGAGAAAATCCAAGGACAGTGCTCAGGCCCTGAGCTCAAGCCCAGGACTTGGCAGGGGGGGATGGGGGGGAAGCCACATTGCTATCCACACATTGTGCTGGTAATGCTTAGAAAAAGAAAAAAAAATTAAACCAAAGCAAAACAAACAAAAAACCTTTAAGGTGTCTTCATAAAAATTGACTTTTTCATACTCAATAACTGCTCTCAAAATAGAAAAAAAGACCAGTGTGAAGCCAAATTCATTTTAACTAGTATGCAGTAGAAGTAAATGTGAATACAGCAGTTTAGAGGAGTGAATAGGTTTATTCTACAAAGGACTGACTATACTCTGCCAGATGCCAGGGGCCCAGACATGCTGGCCCAGCATACCAGCCCACTGACAAGCAGCTGGCATCGCAAAAATCAGGAACTTAGGATTCAATTCTCTCTAGGTGGAAAGCGCTGTCCCACAAATACATGTCAGAGACCCTGACAAAGGAAAGCAGGGGACAGCATGGCTCTGCGACGCTGGGCAGCAGAAGGTGGGAAGCAATTTTTACTCTTGGTGAAATGCTTTCACATATCACCCAGAAAAGTGGAAGGGACAGGGAAGCAAAGTCAGTTACCTGGTAACAACGTAAGAATATCACTAGAAATAAAACAAGAGAAAATGTTATCAAATACTGCGAGAAGAAGTGTGTCAAGGACCAACCAGGAATAAACGGTTCTCAGTGTCTCAAGGCTCTGACAGCCACTAAGTGATCTTCCAGGAGAATAAAGCTGATGCCATACAACTCATTCTGCAGACAAGATAATGAGGTGGGGTGCTGCAATGGCTGGTCTCTCTCTTCACTTCTCTTGGATGCAAGATGATGGCCTTTTCCTCCTGTTGCTGAATGGTTGTTACGCATGCAGTCAAAGGGTGGACAAGACACAAGTGTATAACAGATGATGCACATCTTAGTGTAGCCTGATGACAACTGGTCCACCCAAGACAAGTGCTTGGTCCTTTGCCCTCCTTAGCTGGCTCATCCTCACACTGGAGAAATTGTGAATGTCTATGATCGAATCATTTTCCAGAACAAAGAAAATGGGATCTGGAGACGGGAGGCAGCTGCTTTGGCACTTGTACCAATTCATTTCAACCGGATACTCTTTCCCAGGGGCCTAACTCCAGGCCACTCTTTCTGTTCTGTACTTCCTCAGGCAAAGGCTGTAATCCAATATTCTGACCTTTCCCTCCTCCCGGGATATGGGTGAGAGTAGACATCCTATAAGCTCCAGTCCTCATAATTAGCCATCAGAGTCCTCAAAAACTCTGTGAAAACACGTGGACACCAAGGCCAGGGTGTCTCTGCTGGGCTGTCTTTGCTTGGGATTTCACACAGGACCCCCGCTGGTTACGGTGATTAATGAGTTAATAAAAGAGATGAAGGTTTGCAGGTACTTGAACAGAGGGCAGCTGTCCTCCAAAATGGATTATCCTAGTCCACCAGGTGGGCCTTGGAGGGCCTGCTGCCTTATGTTCCTCCGGGGACCTTGTTTAGCACCAACACCTTGTCATAAGGATATATTGAAGGGAAAGCAATTTTGGCTGCCTGTTCAGGAAGCTTGATGAGTTGGAATTTGTGGCGCTGGACTTGCCCCAGGGGAGGAAGCATTGAAGGAAAGCCAAGGAGTAACTTCTCAGGCTGTTCCAGAGCAGATTTAATATCTCACTTTGAAGAAGTCACTTCCTTTTGAGCCTCGGTTTCCTCACATAGGAAAGCATGGGCCTAGATGACCCCGTAACATGTTCTTTAGAAGGTAACCTGTGCTTCTGTGACTGAAGTTACTTTCGTAAACTGTCAGAGCCAGCTCTGTGCCATCCATTTCCTTTAAGAGTTTTTACTGTTGAAATAGAACCAAAGCCTTCAGCCCCAAGGCTTCGTTTCTTCGGATACAACAGAATAATCACCTAGGATCCAAGTGTTAAAAATCTCAGAATCTCACATACCCAAGCTGGACACTATTGTGAAGGCTTAGAATCTTGAGTCAGGAAATCAAAGGGTTTAGCAGACACCGCAGACAATTCTAATGATTGTTCAACTTGGGGAAATAGCGAGACAGATTTTATGGCATTCAGATAAGCTCTTGGGCTCTTAAACCACAGACCTTGACCACAGCTGCACATATGAGACTTGTTAAAAACCTCGCCACCCTGTGCTATCCCCAGAAATTCAGACTGAATGGGTCCGGAGGACTTCAAGACTGTAATGACTCTCTGAGTGATCCTGCTATGTAATCAAGGTTGTGAGCCTCTTCCTGAAAACCCAAATGCCGTGGCTTCTCTCTGGTTGGCTTCCCTCCTCCTAGTCAAAGTCATAAGTAGGAGCCAAGGGCAGAGGCTCCTTCCAGTACTGGTGGAGACTCAGTGACCAGAGGGCCAATTCTGATTTACCACTCACAGGAAGGAGGGCCAGGAGTGAGATTCTCCAAGCAGCCGGGGACTCACGCGGGACTGAGGCCTATCACACTGCTCTAGGAGCGCTGGATGGATTAGAACCAGCATCAAGTAGAGTGCCGGTAGATCATTAGACTCTTCCCACAAATCCAAGGTGCTCGGAAATAATGACTCTCGGGCTACACATATCATTTGCATTCCATTTTGAGAAACAGAGATCATGGTGACATTAGTTATCCTCTTACATTTTTTAAGCCCAACTCTATCACTTTCACTGGATAAATTTCATACCAGCTGCACAAGGTGAAATCCTTGCCCTTGTGTTTCTCAGATGAAGAAATTCAAGCTTACGGCCATGAAGGTCATTCTGTCAGCAGACAAGAGATGTCCGAAAAAAAAAACATTCATCAAACTGGGGCCAGTCCCAGCCCCCATGTCACACCAGCCCTGCAATTTGTTTGGTAGATTGTTTTATTTCTGAGTAATAAAGTCTCCCTCTCTCACTGCCTGTCATCTAATTCCATATAATTTACGTGAAAACCTTTCACTGGAGGATTGTCTCTCTGGGAGATGTCAGCACATGTCAGTCCCTCAAATGTCCAGAACGGGACTAAGCCTCGTCCCATCTAAGCTGGCAGCCTAAGCCTATTAAGAGAGGAATGTTCATGGGGAGAGTGACTTAACATTTTCCAATGTCTATTTGTTGCCAACAATATCTTTCCAATCATTTCACAACTCTCTAAAGCCAACGAAATCAGTCACAAAGCATATTAGTCTACCTTCTAGTAACTGTCCAACACTGAGAGGACATGGGTGCTTCTGTACAGGCACATATGTGTATACAGGCAAGCATGTGTAGATGCAGGGTCCTCTACCCAATCACGCCCAGGGAGGGTCCTCCAGGGTGTTTTGGGGGAGCTATTACAAATTACCCACACTTCAAGGCCCCATTAGGTTCTAAGCTCCTCCTTGAAGTCTTCCTTGACCTTCACAGAAATGTCATCGCTGGAGCCTGAAGCTCTGCAGTAGATAGCAGGTACCTTTCAATTTGGCATGTCATGATTGACGGTGGTATTCCTGACCCTTCATTCAGCTCATGACTCTCTCAAAGCTGATCATCACATCTCATTTTAAGTTGAGACAGTCAAAGTATGAACACTTACTTCAGAGAATCTTGAGTTAGTTAAAATTTTTCTTCTTCCTCTCATTAGTGGTAATATTTTGGGCCAGTTACTTGAATTTCTGAATATCACATTCTTCATTATTAAATCTGTGTGTAGAAAGGAAATAAATATCAAAGGAGAAGATAAAAAAATCACTGGTGCCTCTTCTCTGCAGGTAGAGTCAGCAAAGCAATTCACAAGAGGGATTATGTAAGAGGATTTGTGTGCCATAGAGTCCCACGGGCAGGGGAGAGGAAACTTATGTAGCCCCAGGAAGTCTGGCCCTCATGTACATGCCTTGGTAGACACTGAACCTCTGAGATTAGATCCATTTATGAAAGGTGAAGGCCTTTGGGGAGGCACTAAGACCACAAAAGAAGTAAGCTAGGATGAAAACATGAGAAAGTAGTTCAAGATCAATCATGTTGGCCTGAGTTAAGCTATGGCAAGAGACAGACCAGGGAACCTAAAGGACAACTTGGCAAAAATAAAGAGAATCTAAGAAGCGAATAGGCTGAAGATAACAGTGTGGCTACTAATGGGGTGAATGATTCAAGCCCAATGAGACTGAAACCCAGAACCGATAGCATCCCACCAAAAATGTGAGCATGGCTTGGGATTAAGAGCTGGTCACGCCAATTCACACCATGCCATGCTCAGAAGAATAGTTTCACCGTGAACCTTCTAGACTTGAAAGCCTCAACACACACAGGATGCAGCCAGTTGACTGTGTCTGCTGAGAAGCACCACTCATGTTACACAGCTTGGTGTATCAGTGTCTCCTTCCTTTTCTCCCTTTCTGGCATCTTCAGGTAAAACTCACCCCGTTAGAGTCGCAACATTTAACACATTAGGCCACAGGGAGCCCTCAAGAAGAGGATGCAGGTTCTACTGCCATCAATGCAACAACAATAATTCAAAGTCCTTGCAATGTACATGTGCGGTATGCCAAGCTGCAAACACCAGTAACGAGAGAGTACAGCTCCTATTATGTGAGCTATTGGGAGATTAAACAAAATGACAAGCAGTAAAGCCCAGAATGAATAGGCAGGCTCTCTTCACTATCTACCTTTCTTCCACCATATCCAGAACCAAACCTACCACAGTGGAAGGGCTCATGTTCATTTTTGTATAAAAAGCAATATTAAATCTAAAGCTGAGCCCTAAGAAGAGGGCAAACGGCATCCTTTTTGCATCCCCACAAAGAAAGTCTTGGTTCAAGGGACCTCAGAGGTTATGCCACACAGTTAGCCATCACTTCAGCTGGGGAAAAGGAAGCCAGGAGTGGCTTGTGAGACTGTGCATGGTCCAGTAGTAAGATTCTGCATAGCAGGTGAGAGGCCCATGGTCCATGTGCCACACTGCTGTAGAGACCTTTGATTCTTCTCATGTACAACACAGGCAGCTTTCAGCTCTTAATTCTACGAATCTAGTTTTCCACTGGCTGACACCCCTACTCAAATAAATGCCAAGCCATTTCTTAAGAATCATTCTGTGGGTGTGGAGAACTGGGAAGAAGCATACAAGAACTGCAAAAGGATGAGAGATACATTTTGTAATTTATCAAAGTTATAACCCCTTGCATCTTATTTCTTACAATAAAATACTGTTTGCGTAGACTATGATATGTATGTACAGAAAAGGAAAGAAGATAAAATATCTCATATTCTCATAACCAAGAGATAGTTGATATTATAAATAAATAGCAACTCAGATGTTGGGTCATTCCAAATGTCATTTTGTCTACTCCTTCACACAAACCGTTCTGAGTTGATTGTGACAATCACATAGCCTTGCAGGTTGGGCCTCTTACTAATTAATGATCCTTAGGCTTACCTATGGTCAAATGTATTCCCCAAAGTCTATCTATAGAATATCATCTCAAATGTGATCTAATGATAAGTTGTTAGGACATGAGGGCTTTGCCTTGATGAAGGGGTTAAAGTTCATATCTCTCAGGAATCCATTATACCTAGAGAGGATTTCATATAAAAGTTAGTTCATCCCTTGTCATATTGATAGCTTAGTGACATTCTCTGTTCCAGACACCTAGAATGGCCTTGGTGAGTGGCACCAGTGCAAGGGCCATGCACAGAAGTCCTAAAACTCATGCCACAGGCATGGTGACATCTTGGGATAAAATAGAAAGCTGCTAATGTCAAGACTAGTGTGGAATGCTTGGTAGCTGAGTGCCTTTGTGGAGAATGGTCTTTGATGGGCACAACGTGAAGCACAAAGACTTACAATAATAGCATACCCACTACCATCTCTTCCCTCTTCCAAACTTCCTTGTCTTTCATTGAGCCATGTTCCTTTTAGTCTTAGGATCAGTCAGCCTGCTATTCTCCTGAACTAGAAGCTCACTCCATTCTGTAATTAAGGCCATCATTTCATCTCCTGGGGTTCCCACAGACTAGTGCCTTGTACAACGAAGAAATTTCTTATAATGTTTGGAGATAAAAGTTCATAATAAGGTTTGCTTGCACGGTTAGGTTCAGAAAAGGACCCTCTTCCTAGTTTGTAAAGGGCCTCACAGGACCTCTTCTTAGTGCATACAAAGAAAGAGAGAAAGATATCTGGTATCCTTTCTGATAATGACACTAATCCTATTGTAAGTATTCCCCCCTCATTCTGGCCTGTAAGGCTATTTATCTACCAAATGCTTATCTTTAAATACAATCTCCTTAAGGGTCTGGACTTCAGCTAGAGACAGACAGAAGCATTCAGCCCATAAAACTACAATGATGGGGACTTTTCCCCAGCAACTCTGGTTTGAACCATTTGCAAATCATTTTCAATATCCAGTTTCAAATAATATTAACCCATGGAGCAGACCCATTAATGAGTCAGGCCAGAGCAGTTTTCTCTTTTGTCAGTTTGTTGCAATAATCCACAAATGGAGCCACATATGTGAGCTAAGGGGAGGGAGAAATGTTGGTGTTCTAGAGTACAGCAATAGAATCTGGACCACCTCTTGAAACTGTCTTTTCCCTCTGGGTCTACTTCATCCTGATCCCAATAGCACCATTTCCAAAGTATGGTGAATCATTGATCTGCCTCCATAACTTTATCTTTGGGTGGGTCTGACATTATCCAGCTTATAATAGGCAGCTCCAGTTCTATATTTCCTTGCCTGTTGTTTTAGGTCTCAGTCCTCACCAGAGCCTAGAGCTCAATCAGACATTCCTTTTGCTAAAATGCATAGATCTGTCACTAAAAGCATTGTCTTGGGCCATGTTCTGGGGGCTTTGGAGATGCCTTCACACACAATAGAGGCTCTGGGTTCAGTCCATGGTAGAAGTAGTAAGGGATTACACACTTGAGGTAAATCTAGCAAGGTGTCTCTAGCAAGGTAGCTCAGAGTTAAAAGCATTCAAATGGCCATGCAGCTTCCTTGAAGCTGGACTCCAGTTACACGAATAGTCAACTCAAGACCCAAAAAGAAGGTTTTGTGTAAACATGGCCTATCCCACAAGTTCTTGGCCCTTGACATCTTCTAAATAGTGTCTTTTAAGATCTGTGTTTTATATCTAGAATAATGGTGGCTCATGTAAGAGGCATGTGGCAAATGTAGAGGCAATCCATGGATTTAGAGAATGGCAGACTGTCTGGAAGGACTGTTGTCAGATATTACTCACGAAGTACATTCTTCCACATTAAAAATCCACTCCTCCAAGATCAGAAAATGGCATTTGGCTTTTGGTGTGTTGATTAGGCTAGACTGACTCAGAAAATCCAGATAATCCTTTCTGGCAGATTCTGGTTAGAAAAGGCTGGGACAGATCTTCCTGAGAGTTGGGGAATCTCCCTCTGTTGAGAACAGTCATTTGTGCCTTTCTCTCTGTAATTCCATCTAATTCTCCTCTGGTACCATGAAGGTATTTTATAAAAGCATACAAATGTCTACTGGAAGAAGCATCTTTGTTTGCGGGTACATGTCTCCTCATCCTCTCCCCTTCCCACTTCCCGATAGCCTGCCTTAGGGCCTTCAGCCATGTTTAGCCAATCCCACAGTTGCACAAGTCCAGTCTTTGGAATTCCTGCTTCTCTGACACAAGAATGGAATAGAAAAGTCAATTTTGAGTAAGAAAGCTTACTTTAAATTGTTGAACTGAACATGAATAAGAATGAAAGGAGGTATTCATCAGACTGACCCAGAAAGTGAACGAGAACTTGTTTCTTCCAGGTTGGACTCAATTCCAGGGGCCTCCAGTGGAAATTTTGGTCCCCTCTTCTAACTCATCTGAAATTCCTTTACCAGTGTGAGACTCCCTCCCTTTAATTTCTCTGTGCTGCTTTGTAATCTGTTTTCTTACATGAACCTCATCAAGTCACTGTCCTTAGGCTACAATAGATAATTTGTCTATCAAAGAAAATGAGTTTATGTCCCCACAAGATGTCCTGTAACCAATGGTTAGCTGGTGGTAGCTTATCAGCTTCAGTTCCTTCTTTGAAAGCTAAACTTGATGTGAAACTTGAACTTCTGACCCCTGTGAGTCTGACTGTGGCTGAGATATCCCACCTTCCATTCAAGCTGCCTCCTTCCCCAGCTCAGTCCTGCTTCCCCCAAGGAGGTCTTGATGAAACAAAGCTTGCTAAGAATCACCATACATAAAACAGGTGAAAGCCACGTGCTCAGTTGACAAACGGCAGGACCAAAAATATCTTCAGCATGTACTCCTTCTACCCCTCAATTGTTTCAAGGTCTCTCTTGGGGACATTAAAAGTCTGTGAAGTGCTACCAGCGAACAAGCCTAGTGGTAGATCCGTGTTCTCCCTCCAGACAAACTTGTTGCTCTGTGATGTGTTCTCAAATTGGTTCCTGATGTCGCACGCAGGTTTTGCTACCCACCCCCTCCAGTCTCAGTAGGTGGCCACCTCTTGACGGCCTCCCACCCCACCACACTCTACTAATAACTTCGGGTGGCCAAGTGAGCTGCAATCTTCTTTCCTTTATTGCAGTTTGGGGTCTCATGCATCACACTGCCAAATGTGACCACAAGTCTTAGCAATCAAAGGCACTCTGGCATTGACAGTCTGAATGCAGAGGTAGCCAGTGCCTCTTTCCTAGGACAATCTTGTCTTTCTACGAACAAGAACCTACCATCCCTCAAGTCTCTGACTAGCCCATTTCCAGGAGTGCAAGGAAGACTCGGGAAAAGTAATTTAACCTGCTGGCGAGCCCTCACAGGACGGCATGAGATGAGCGTGACACATGACCCAGCTCCTCATCTTCAAGAGCGGGAGCCTCATTTGTAATCATAGGTACACATGGAGGACTCTCCTAGCAGAGGATTCCAATAGCAAAAAACCTAGATACATAAAGTCATGTAGGATGAGGCTAAATGGAAATGTCTCCAGGATATGGAAACAAGAGCTTTACCTTGTGTGAGTGTTGTTCTTAATGTACTAGGTTATTTCTCTTCTCTTTTGTTGCCCTTATGGTTAATCTCATATTGTTACTGTATCTGACTTTGTTACCTGGTATATTGTACACATGTTTATTTGTTTATTTGAAATAGAGGGAAGTGGAGAAAACAAGTGATTGGGAGAGGGTTGGGGGGAAGGAAACAGGGACAAAAACATGAGAAGGGGTATCGGTATCAATGTGTGAGAAGTAATGCAACTACTACCTGAGGAATGGAACTGTTACCCCGACAATACATTATCTATACATTATCCCGACAATAAAAAAATTTAAAAAATAAAAAAACAGGAGTCATCTGATGGTGCCCCACATTTTAGCAGATGATTTCTCTTTCATTAGCTCATTTCTTATTTTCTATCAGAAATACTTGTCTGAATTTTTTTTAAAAAAATATGTATTTAAATCTCAAAACATGTGAATAATGGTTTAGATATTTAGCCAGGGTTGACCTAGTGGGAAGATAAGACTCCAAATGAACATTAAGTTGAAAGACATTTATTCAGGTAACAGAACAGTGGGGAATGGCTATTATGACCTGCATTCTAGGTCATGACTTTGAGGGTGGTACTTAGGGCCTCTAAGTATCCACTGAACTGGAAATTCAAATAATAATGAATTACATCCAGAAAAATAAGACAGTGATTATGTAACTCTATCGGTGTTATCATCTTACCGCAAAATAGATGATCAAAAATGTCTATTCTTACATTTATACAACAAAATACCATAAATGGGGTTGGGTGGTTTAAACAACAGATATGGTTGTCATAGTTTTGAAGGCTAGGATTTTAACCCTGCATCAGATACTAGGCCATATACTGGCAAAGGCCCTTTTCTTGAAAACTACTCATTTTTTTTCTAATCATTATTATACAATTGAAGGACAGGGGAATTATAGTTACGTAAATCAGGTAATGAGTACATTTCTTTTGGGATAATGTTTCCTATCTCTCCCTTTCTCCCTCCCCCTTCTGTTTCTCCAAATTTGATTGCTCTCTCTTCAGGTTCTGTCTCTAAAGGGACAGAAAGTACAAGTTTTCTTTCCTTAGAAAGCCAATAACCCTATCACCAGGGCTTTGCTTCATAACGTCATCTAGCCCAAGGCCTCACCTTCAAAGACCCTCACGCTGTGGCTGAGGGCTTCTGTGTTTGATCTTGACAGAACATAATTCAGTGCACAAATCTGGGGGGAAAGTGCTGATCTCATTGAAGTATAGTGTAGAATGACAGTCACCATGGCTGGGGAAAGTTTATTCAGGAATGGGTGAAAGGTAGATGCTCAACCAGTACCAAGATGCATTAGGACCAAACACATCACAATGGTGTATTGCCCAATGTGTTGACCATATATAACATTTATGCACTGTATATTTCAAAAATAATTAAAACAGAGAAAAATATATGTGAATACATAGATACGTTCATTTTGATTTGAATAGTGTACAATGTATGTATCAAAACAGAGTGCCCTATAATATATATAATTTTAGGCATCTGCTTAAAAATTGGTTCATGTCACTTTTTACTTTTTATTCTTTCTGCATATAATATGATAGACAAATATACATAAATATAGACATACATATTATAGTATCCTTATTGTCCCTTCTACACCTGATCGATTGTGTAATAATATTTAACTGATTATTAAACACATCTTAAATTGTACAGTACATTCAATAAGAAAATACTTTAAACAAATACTGAAGTTTTGGTTTAATTGAACACCAATGCCTTCTGTCAGTGAAATCTTGTTGGTTGACTCCATTTAGAATAACCGGGTCATTTACATGTATATTTTTAGCCCAAATACTGCCACTAAAGACAGTTTACACAAGTAAAAAAAATTCAGAACCTTAGTTTTCTCCTGAAAATTGAACATTGATGCAAGTAGTCCTCCCTTTATTTTTTACCCATTTCCCTAAACTTGGCTACAAGTGGGATTTAAATGGGATTTTGTACATGAGTGTGTGAGAACTCGAGTGCAAGTGGGGATGCCTCCTAAGCAGAACCATGTAGATACTGTCACCACTGTCTCATCCCTTTGCTAAATGACTCCTAGACCTTACTACTGATGTGAAACCAAGCCTTTTGTTTCTTTCAGTGAATAATGAAAACAGATGTACGTGTACAGGTTTAAGGCAAACTTTCTCTGGCTGGGTCTAGTACAGAAATCCAATCAAAGCCTCTGTCTCCACTTCCTCTGGGTCTTGTTCTCCTTGGCTTTCCTGTGCTCATTACTCACTCCAAGTGACACAGCCACATCACCGCTGCCAGAGCAGAAACAGAGTCACCAGCAACAGTTGTGTCCTGAGCCCAGGCATCCTGATTCTCTTCTCTGGATAGCTGATCTCAGGTTACCTTCATTTCTCTCATGTGAGAATGATACCAAATCCTGCCTGCAGTGTCCTTGAAAGAGTCACCAAAACGTAGAGTGTTCACCATTGACACATGACCTGAGACGATGTCACCTGTCATGGTCCTTAGAATTCTCAGTCACCAGCTTTTGCCACAAGTTTAAGTCGATTAAAAGCTGAGTAGGTCCTTCTTTCCAAAGAGAGCAAGGATTCTGAGTAAAGCTATGACAAACCATCAAGACTCCTGAGCAGTCACCCATGCACTGCTATAGCTGCTGCTACCAGAATACTCCATCATAGGAGTCTACGGGAGGAAGCGGTCACAGAATGACTTATTATGACAGTGTCTTCGAGAAGCCAAAGCCACCCTCACCTGCCCTTGGAGAATGAGTCAGTGTAATTCTACCACTGATGGATGGGATCTGAGCGGTGTGGTTCCATGAGTCTCTCCTCATATCCTCCTTCCTACTTCCTGGAGTCCAGCCCCTCTTCTCATTCCAGTTGCTCTCATCCTAACATGAGTTCAAGAAGCTTTCCCCAAAGTACTCAATCTGAGTTGCCTCATCCTACTAATGCCTCCCAGCAAGGTTCTGGTCCCTCTTTCACTCTCCTTTCATTTTCTATTCTACTGTAGCAGTTGTTTACATGTGTTAGCAGGCTTCCTGTTTCTTTCATCTCTTTAGCTCCTGCAGCCTTAAGTACCGTGACTCATATCTACCGTGCAGCCTGTAGTAGCCACTGTGCTGAATTGCCGTGGTTAATCAATGCTTGTTTAAAGACAGTAGAAAGTTCTTCCTTTAAGTAAGCCAGACCTAAAGAAACATAGGCTCCATGGTTTCCCTCATTTGTAATAATTAGTACACACCTAGGATTCTCCTAGCAGAGGATTACAATAGCACAAAACCTAGGTATGTAAGGTCATATAGCATGAGACTAAATGAAAGGATCTCTAGGATATGGAAACAAGAGCTTTATCTTGTGTGATTGTTGTTCTTAATGTACTAGGTTATTTCTCTTCTCTTTTGTTGTCCTTTGGTTAATCTCATGTGGTTACTATATCTGACTTTGTGACCTGACATATTATATATATATTTATTTGTTTATTTGAAATAGAAATGGGAATGGGGAAAACAAGTTGATTGGGAGGGGAAAGGAAATGGGAACAAAATTATGAGAAGGGATATCAATGTGTGAGAAGTAATGCACCTACTATCTGGCAAATGTAACTGTAAACCCTCTATACACTACAATAAAAAAAAGTTTCTTTCTTGGGTCATGAGTAGAGGAGAAAATACAATATCATAGGAGGTCTCTTTGGTGTCTATCCCTTAGCCTTCCACTACATATCAAGTCAATTTTCCTTAAGTCTCTCCTCCATGAATCAACCACCCTACAAACTTCCCTACTTACAACATGAAGTTTTACTACCACTATTTATTTCTAACAATGCTCGTGGCTGTTGTAGAATAGTCCACATTCCAGCATCTATATTCATCGAACTGTAGTCCATGAGCCAAATTCAGCCAACTGCCTGTATCTGTGAATTTGCAATATAGGAATGACTTTTATAGATGACATATATGATCAACAGTACTATTGAACACCAAGTAAGTGAAATACCAGCCTTCATGGTCTTAGTCCACCCAGTCTGCATAATACAATACTCTACATAATTTACAGTGAGCAGTCCTTGGAACTATTAGGTACATAATGCAAGCACTAGCAGACTCACACCTGGTAGGAGCCAACCTTCTGCTTTAAAAATGGCCTTCCGAGGTATCCTTAAAGAGCAGAACTTTTCCACAGGGGGAGCAAAATCTCCAGGACCTCTTTTATGAGAGTGAGAATCTAATCAGCTCTCAGGGGCCCTACCTCTTTGACGTCATTGTATTTAGGGTGAACTACACTCCATGAATTTTAAACAGAATCAAACACCCTGACCACAGCACCCTGAACAATGCTTCCATTCTTACTTAAAGATGTCTTAACTTTATTTACTCAAACACTACTACAATTTTTGTTCAGCAGTTGAAAAGTTTTAGAAGCTATTTTTACACCTAATTTTGTATTTCTTACATATAATGTCTTCAATAATTCTCCTGGGCCTCTAAAATCACCAATAATTTACTTTCTGGCTCCTTTTATATTGTTTTTGCTGACCTCTTGTCCAAAATAAAGTCTTCTACCAAGTAAGTTTTCTGCAAATATTTTGTTGAATAAGAGGTCCAAAAGGGATGGATCCCATCTAATATGCTGTTTTAGTCCATTTTTTTTTTTGCTGATCAAACAGAATCCATGAGATGGAGTGGATTATGAAAATAAAATAGGCTTCTTGGTCTCACAGCTCTGGAAGCTTGGGGAGTTGGCCGCTGAGGGGCTGCATCTCAAGAGGAACCTTCTTGCCTCATCACAGGGTATAAGGCATTCCAGACAAGAGGGGCTGGGAGAGGTGCTAAGCTCTCCATTTTATAACTCATTCCTTCTCCCAGTAAAGAACACAGTCCTTGCTTGACAGCAAAGATCTTAGGAACTCATCCCCCCTTCCACACTGCCACAGCAGCACTTCCATTTGAGTTAGGGTCTGGGAGGGACATCTACATGACAGCGCATGTCACAGTGTATTCATGGTACCAGCTCCCCGGGACCCGTATCCTATTCATGGGCCCATAGCATGGAAATTCCACATGCAGTGGATTTTTCCATCAGCAAAAAACATCATAGTCGGCAATCAATTGTGTTGTGTGTATCCAAATTAGACTCAAGAAGCTTCTAATTTGATCCAAAAATATGCAGTCTTGCATGCAAATAAGAAATAATTCATGATAAATAGAAGGAAAGCCTATAATATTCTGCTTCTGTTGTTAGGGTCTACAAATTTTAAGGTATAAATTCTATTAAGCTCCTTCTCTAAAAAAAATGGTTGCTGGGCAAGGTGGCTCACTCAGGAGGCTGAGATCTGAGGATCATGGTTCAAGCCAGAAGTATAAAGTCTACAGAGCCATGAGATTCTTATCTCCAAATAAGCACTAGAAAATGGGAAGTGGGGCTATGGCCCAAGGGTAGGTGGTAGCCTTGAGCTTAAGAGCTCAGAGACAGTGCCCAGACCAGAGTTCAAGTCCCATGGTCCCCCCCAAAAAAATAAAATTAAAAAAAATCCTTGAACCCCCATACTGGACACATCTCTTTTCTTCCTATGGCTCTGATAGAGCCCTGTGTTTGCAGACACAAGATTATATTTTAAAGGTCTTCTCTTCCATCTTCTTTATTAGGAAATGGGCAGAGATGATGCTTTGAATGTCCTGAGAACCCAGGGCCATGAAAGTCCCTTCTCTTAGAGACTTACACTGATGGTTGGAGAATGAACATGAAATAATTATTTACCTTTTCTTCCTTTGTAGGTACATTTTAAGAACAGAGTTACTGCATCCTTTTCATGGTGAGAAGAAAAATGATACCAAGTATCTGTTCTGATTAAGAATATCTATATTTCACGGATATGTAATTCTGTATGTGTTATCCAGTGCTACACAATGACTTACCATCTAGAATTAGGACAGCTGGTGCTTTCCCATTTCCCACTTAATCTCCCTCTGGCATTGCTCTCCTGGGCAGTCTGATGACTTACATCTATGACTTGGAGTTTTATGTACTGAAAGGAAGAACTCAAAGATTATTGAGGAATATTATTATTATGGACACTGATTGCAAAAGCCAATTGATAACCATACAGGATGGGTCCAGTAACCCCACAAATACCCAAATCTATAGGTGCTCAAGTTCTTTATAGAAAATGAGGTATCACGGCAGCCGGGCATGGTGGCTCACTCCTATAATCCTAGCTACTCAGGAGGCTGAGATCTGAAGATCAAGGTTCAAAGCCAGCCTGTGAACAAAAGGATCTGAGATTCTTATCTCCAATTAACCTCTAGAAAATGAGAAGTGGGGCTTGGCTCAAGGGTAGGGTGGTAGCCTTGAGCTGAAGAGCTCAGGGACAGCTCCAAGGCGAGTTCAAGCCCCATGACCCACAAAAAAAAGAAAATGAGGTAGCATCTCTAATAAACAATGTGAATCTTCCCATACATTTTAAATAATTTCTAGATTATTCACACAAATTATACCTCACACGATGTAAATACCACATCGTATATTGCACTCCTTAACAGATAGTGAGAAAAAAAACTTTGTATATATTCAGTACAGAAGAAAATTATTTGGGTATTTTTAATTCATTAGTTAAGGACTACAGACATAAAAATTGAATGTGTATGGAAAATATTTAATTATTTTAATTGCCAAAATGAACCTATAAAACAGCATTAAAATGTCATTTTCCTATTAAATTATCAAGTCTTTCTAAATTAATGTTCATTTCTGCTGTGGCTCAATAAATCTACATTCAAAATGTCCTAGAATATCAACATTCACTATGACCTCCTTAAATAGATGAATTTCCTGTTCCATATTCAGGAAAATGAGGTTCCAAGAAGATAAATCCTCTGACTATTTAAATCATCCTAGCCCTAATCCTAAATCCTCTTCATCCCTTAAGATTATCTTCAGATATTATCTCTTTCCAGAAAATTTCCAGGATCTGGTTTCTTAAGCTGGGCCAGGCACACATCATAATCCCTTGCACATCGGTTCATATTTGAACTTGTACATCATTTTGGATTAATTTGCATATGGCATCTCCTCCTCTAATGGAATTTAGTTCCCAGTGAGAATCGTGCAGGTATTAAATCATTTTACCCCCACCACATAACCTCATCCTTCAAACATGAAACTGACTAAGCCTCACGAAGCACGAAAGACTTAGAAGACATTAGAAACAGAGTCACCACTGTCTTTTTGTCCTAAAAAATAAAGGCTCTATATCATATCTTATGTAGCCTTGATCCTGCAGTGGAAGTCAAGCTTCTGAAGGTTTGGAAACACACAGTAAATATCAAGCTGACCATGAGTCCACATCTTTCATCAGAGATGTGTGTGCCATGCATGTGTGTATATGAGAGACAGAGAGACACAGAGACAGAGACAGAGATACTCTACCGGAAGAGCTTGTTCTGTCTTATCAGAGGTAGATAAAAGTCTATCAATGAGCATTCTGTTCTCTCAAGCACAGGTGTTGGATCTTATTCAGAAACTTCATCCAGGCTTTAACAGCAAGGCACCTACTAGTTTTTATGACACAAAAGAGCAAGACTAGCACATTCTGTTAGTCTCACAGTTCCTTGATATCCAGGGTCCAGGCTTCCAGGACAATAAACTCTAAAATGGATAATTTCTTGTACATTTGCAACAAATAAGCAATTTTACTTGCTTTATCAGACTTAATTTCCACCAATTTTGCAAGGTGGACATTAGACTTTTCCTGCTGTTGAAATTATAGCTCAGAAAGGAAAGAAAGTTGGCTTGTGGTCATCAGAAGATTAAGACTCGACGTTGACATTTAAACAGGATCGGTCTGACTCAGTGGCCAGTCTCTTGACTGCTGTGTCATACGCTGGTCTAGCTGCCTACTTTTCCTCTTGTACTTCAAGACTTATTCCTGAAAGGCTATACAGAGAGCCTACCCACTGATGCTAGAGGCCACAAGGAATGACAATTTTTTTGCAGTCCAAGGGCTTCAACTCAGAGTCTGAGCACTGTCCTTGGGCTTTCTCAAGAGTAGCACTCTACCACTTGAGCCACAGCACCACTTCCAGCATTTTCTGATGTGGTACTGAGGAATCAAACTGAGGGTTTCATGCACACTAGGCAAACACTTTCCCACTAGGCCATACTCCGGCCCCAATAATGATATTTTATGCACCTCACTTCCAGTTTTACTTCCTTGCATCATCATGGTTCTGTATGACAGCACCTCAGCCCCTGGAAGCAGCCCTCTCCCTCCACCTCCTCCCTGGTTATGACTTCTCAGGGTCTCTTCTTTCTTCAGATTCAGCACAATCCAAAATTCCCATTATTTTAGCCAGCTATAGGTCAGCACCTCTCTCAGATTGAAAATTATTATAGATAGCCCCTATGCAGCTTTATTTTTCTTTCTCTGTGTGTACATTTCAGAAAACAGAGATGCAGTATTTCTTCATCTTCTCATCTGTACTGACAGCTGAGGCAAACAAGTGCAATCTCTTCAGCGACGTCTTCCTGCAGTTTCTTCAGGCAGGAGCATTTCCCATGATTTTTATTTGGCTGAATATAAAACCCTAGATAGAAGAAAATGCACACCAGGAAAGATGCAATTCATGGGAAGAAAGAAAGGGAAGTGTCTGAGAATATAAGAAGTTCAAGCTAAATTTAATTCAGTCTAACAGGCCTTTGCTGGACCCCTGCAGGAGGAAAAGCTTGAAGGAATAAAGGACAATGCATCTTCCCCAAGCATCTTCTGCAATCAGGCCAGCACCTTGGTGCTTAAGAACCCCTCATGTTCACCAGGAACCTGATGGTGCTCCATTGAGTGAGATATAATTATGTGACTAGCAAATGCTGAATACCAATTAGACTCTGAAAATCCTTCTACTCCATGGAGATTCATTCAGCCATCAACACTTCAGATGCCCCTATGACACTTAGGCCCCAAAGCTCAGGCTATCTTCTGAGAAGCACCAGTAGTTTATTAGTAGCAGTAAGAGATCTGAAAGCCAAGTGAATATTTCATCTCCCTGGCCTTTGGCCTAGACTCCAACGGAGCACCCTCCTTCCTCTGGACATTTTGGGTTCCCTGTTTACAACTTGGCTCGGTCTTGCATTCATTCTTACAACTGCCCACACTTGTCAGATCCCAGCCATGCTGTTCCACCCACTATCCAGCCCTCGCTGGCTCAACACTGGCCTTGATCCTGTAGAAATTATCTTCATGAGCACAAAATGTCATGCATTGTGCCGGAGTCATCTTTTAAGCCTTCCAGTGTGTTCTCTACCACTAAAAATGCACTATGCCAGAATCTCATAACTCTTCCACTTAAAAAAGAAATTTGGGCCCTATTTCTCTGCGTACATTGTTACAACAGTCTTGGGTTTCTCTACATCTAATCTTCTTGTCCTTCACTGGATACGTGCTGTGTGAACTGGGCTCTAATCTTGTGCAATAAGGCTTTAGCTATTTCTCCTGAGCCACTTACTTTTTGTGAAGCTGTATAGCTGCATTCCATTATCCTCACTTCTTAAATTTCTTTTTCAGAGAAAGGCCTGAAGAAATGCTCCTAGGCCAAGACTTGCTCAAGAATGCCTTCCCAGCAAAGCAGAGTGACCAGTGGGCACAATTTGCTCTAATGCTGTGAAGTCACCCAAAATGGTGGAATACAACTCTGTTTTCTTTATTGTCAGGAGTATTAATAAGACTTGAAAAAGCTGCAGTGAAATGAGGGTTAGCCAATCCCATGTCTTATTAATGGCAGTATTAAAAAATTCTTTCAAAAACTAAAATATTAAATAAGCACTCATTAGGAAAGATAGTGCAGATGGTTCCTAAAACGTATTGAGAAGACTTGAGGGAAATCCAGAACTTCCTTTAGTGATACTAGGAAAGTTCTTTGAATAGAAGTCACAGGAAAAGCAAATACCAAGATTCTAGATGCAGGATTAGGTTTATGTACTAGCAAGAGATTCTAAAACTCAGGAAATATGGGAATGGCTTAAGAAATTCCTAAAAACAGAGAAGAGGATCTTTGAGCTTCACAACATATTAGCTAAGAACAAACCACTTCTAAAAGTTAGGAATGCATTCTCTATCCCTCTACTTTTATCCAAAGAGCTCTTTTAAAATAATTATCAGGCCAATTATCAAATCATTAGTCCTACCATGAAGAATTTAATCCTGCCAGGCAGTGTAGTTGCCTCTGAGGTTAGCTGTTCTGGATTCAGAGTTAAATGTACTTATGTCAGATTCCTAAAAGGTCTAAAAGATTAAATAGTATGTTCCGAGGCAAAAATGTGACTTTATGAACATCTTGGTTGGTGAGACCTCACCTGCTCCATAGCAAGGCTTTTTATGCCTCACTAATCCTGCTGCACTCATTTGTCAAATATTTCGATGAAACATATCAATTGCATGATTAAAAACCCATAGACTAATTTGAACATTGTAAAATCCAGATAACAGACTCCCCCCCTCCCAGGACCAAAGTAATACATTCTTCTTAGTTGATACAGAAAAATTGATAAAATTCAATATCATTTTATTTTCAAGCCTCTAAAGAAACTAGGAATAGAAAGAATGGACATCAACATAATAATGGCAACATATGACAAACCCATAGTCAACTTCACCCTAAATAGGGGAAAATTGAAATAGTTACTCTAAAGTTAGGAATAAGCCAAGTATGTCTAATCTCTCCATTCAATGTAGTTCAGAACTTCCCAGCAAGAGCAACATTGTAGGAGAAAGATGTTCAATTTTAGAATAAAAAACTGTGGATTGAATGTAATTAGGCTGAAACTCATCATGAGTTCCTTCCTCAATTCATACGGCCCTCAAAAGCATTCGGGAACAACATGCTACACAGCCATGCATGCCTCTTATTCACCTCTCTTGGAGGGGCCTCTGGCATGAACAATTTCCAGCCTTTTAAATTTTTTATTTTATTATCTTTAAGCAGTTATACCAAGAGGTTACCATTCAACAAGTCAGTATCCTGATCGGTATCACCTTCTTTATCATTCTCTCTCATTCCACCTAATCCTTTCATTGGTTTTCCTATTTTCTTACTCATTAAATATTATGCTACATTCTACCTCCTTCCTCTCTTCATTCATCTTGCTCTCTCCCCTTGATCCCCTTCCCATATGTTTAAAGTGTCAGGTCTCTGGTATTTATTGTGTTGAATTGTGAGGTGGTTTGTTTGTTTGCTTCAAGAATTACACCCTTTGGATACTCCCTTGTAAATACCATATTCCCAGGTGGATCACAGCTTAGCAGTCTGAAATTTACAGCTACTTTTTCCAGTGTTTTGGTTTTTCAGTGAGTAGAACACTGAACCCAAAGGTGCCTGGGGAGATGGAGAGATCAGAAGTGATTAAGGGAGTGAGCAAGGGTGATCCCCTCTACCCTAGACATAATCCCCTCCTTTCTTTAGTAGGACAGGACCTGCTGGAGATCTTTCTTTAATATTCACTCCCAGATTAGGCAAAAAAATAATCGCCCCAGAGGAAGATGAACTTAGAAAGATGAAGTCTCGTAGCTGACTCATAAACAACACCGACACTGTAGTTCAGTGGTAAATCATGGATTTAGCTAATAAAAGGACCGAGTTTAATCTCAGCACTTGGGAAAAAAGTAACACTAAAACAGAAGTGACACATGCCAGTTATAGCTGAAGACACACAAACCAAAACTTTTAAACAAGCATACGGAATACTTACAAGGCACTAGCTTCAAGGAAATAGTAATTATATGAAACAACAGGAGTGAATTTTTAAAATAATAATAGAGGGATGGGGAAAGAATAAATAGGAAACACATCATAGTAGAAGAAAGGAAAACAGAACTGAAGAGATGGCTAACAGTGGGATAGACACCACCTCACAAGAGTTCTAAGATTAGTTTGGGAAACCTTTCTAGAAGATATTAGAAAGGTACTAATATTTTTAATGAAGTATTTTCTTTTGCTGAAAACCACTACATTTTTAGTAAAAGCTTAGCGTCCCTGCCTCCATTCCATATCTGCATTTTGTTGTTGTTGTTTATTTTTTTTTAATTTCACGATAAAGATTATATATTAAGGGGTTACAGTTACATGTGTCAGTTAATGAATACATTTCCTTTTGAATAGAGTCACCCCTTCCTTATTTTTTCCTACCTTTTCCCTTCCCAACTTTCCTCACTCCTCCCTGAGTTGCATAGCTCATTTCCAACATAGTGTCTAGTGATAATCCCTGATGAACTGACTCACCCTTTTTCACACCATTTTTTTTCACACCATTTCTGTGATGCTCCTTCCCCTCCCCAAGTCAGAAACTGATTTTCAAGACAAAATGATGATTAACAAAATGAACTCCAAGAAATGGAAAAAAACCTTTTCTTACTATACTGTTTGAGGTTCTTTTTCCTTTGGTTTATTCCCTTTTGTCTTTGATTTTTGTTGTTTGTTTTGTTTTGTTTTGCCATTTGTTTTATAGTTACCTTTGAATCCAAGAAGGCCAAGACCAATGATGATATTTTTACAAGGAGACGTGATAAACTGCTCCCTCTTCAGGACAGGCTATGATCTATGAAAGAATAGATAGGTAGATAAGTAGGTATGTAGACAGATAGATAATTAACCTCAATCAAACTGTTTAGCAATTATGCACATAAACTTCTAACAACTTCCAGTATTAAAACCACAAAGATGGTTGAACATAAATAAAGCTTTATATTTCTGTGATGTGCCCATGCCATATAATAATTACCTTTGTTCTAGCCTTCTCCAGATCTCTTTATTTGGCATAGAAGGGCAAATGGCTAGGCCTAACATGTAGAACCTCAAAAATTTAAGACTTAAAATTCAAGTTTCATATTTTTCTATGTTCTTTTTTTGTTTTTAGAAATTGAGTTGAAATTTTATCTGATATCGAAACATCTTTGCCTTTTTGGAATATACTTTACTTGATCAAACTTTGTTTCTTGAAAGTCAAAGTTTTGTCAGTAATATCTCTTATGCCATCATATTTAAATCAGAATGTTACTGGACTTATAGAGTAGTTGGGTAACTTTTCCTCATTTTTCTTTTCTCTGAAATAAAAGGAAATTCCTTTCCCTTTCCCGGGAATATTACCTCTCTTACAGGAAATGCCCTGATAATTCTCCTTCTCCACATTTTTATATGTAGATGAAGCAAGATCCTTTTATGTTAGCTTCTAATTCATAATTTTTTTCTTCCATGTCAAGATCTGCAATGTACCTTTTTTTCTTTCTCTTTTTCCTTTCATACCATCAGGCAATATTACAAATATCCTTGTATATTTTTCTCTATTGGGTTACTAAGAGTTCTAGCAGACATAAAATAGTGCATTTGGAAAATCTTACATGAATTTAATGAATCTTCTTCTTGCAGAGGTAAGAGGCAAGTATAAGCATAGTACAAGGACAATGAAACTACGTAGGTATTCGAAGATTAAGGAAATGAGTGATTATTAGATTCCAGAAGCCAGATGGACAAGACACCTTAGTTATATAGAGAGATGCAACCTAAATGCAACTCAATTGTTTAACACTATGAGAAGTGAATGACTTGATCTTGTTATTTTCATTCCTCCCAACTCATTCTGGACCTTACATTGAACACAGTAGAAGGCATTTATGCTAATCGATGTAGGCCAATTTCCTCTGAAGAAAATCAACTGAAGAACAAACCTGGAAAGACCAACAGGCTGAATCTAGTCCACTGAGCTTCAGTCAAACCTTGGGAAGTTTGTCTTTCCAGTATCACATTGAAAACATAACCAGTTTGATATAATTATGATATGTGGTAGGAAACATTCATAGATAATTGAGAACTCCTGAAGATTCTGTTTTCATCACCTTCCTCTCCACAACCCCAACCCCAGACCTAGAATCTAGTATGTGTTCTATGGATTGGAGATAAACAGAGGAATGAAGATATATTGCAACCTATGCATGTCACCTGATGTTCAAGTCTGTGGTTATTCTTCTTATTATTAATCTGTTTGTTCAATTTGTTCATTTTGTTTTGTTGTTCATTGGTTGATTCTTTTACTTTTGTTTATGATCGGTTTGGTTTGATGAGACTAGGATGGACAATCTAAATTCCTGAGAACACTGGTATTTCTTGAGTCAACAAATATAAGACTATCTTATTCATCCTTGTGAATGAATGTTGAAAATGTCCTTTACTGTAATTCAGTGGCCTGGGTATTCCAGTTGGGTAAATAAAAAAAGACTAAACTGAAATCTGGAGCCTTTGGGCACAGCTAACAAGAGAGCCCAGATCCTCCACTGCCTAAACCCCCACAGCTCAATAGCTCATTCATGCCTTTGTTAATTCATGGTTTCCTTATCCCATCTGTCCTTCTGTGTCCTCCTGGGCCAAAATTTCCAGCTATTCACAAAGCACAGCTGCCTCTGCTGCAGAAATGCAGTGTCTTCTCAAGAAGCCACAGGCAGAATAAGAAAAAGATCCTCTCAGATTCATTTCATGTGGTGCATTAAGAGTTTACACAAAATGTTCTATACATACCTAGAGTGGGAGAGGGAATTAGAGTTTCTTATGTACATGCTACCTTATTTAATTCTTACAAGAGACTTGTTGGGTAATGAAGAGAAAGGTATTCTGAGATTCTGAGCAGGTAAATCATGACCAATGCCACCTAGCAAATAAATGGCAAAAAATGAGGCACACACACATGGGACTTCCTAGTGCTAGTTTAGCACTGCTTCCTGAAAGGTTTTGTTCAATGAATCAAGGCTTTTTCTGAGCCACATTTAGTGTGAACTGACCTACTCTAACCAAAGCCAACTCAAAATCCTATGTTTTTAATTTCTTGGCAGCTGTCAAAGTCCATTTAACAAAATATTCTAGTAATAATAGTAATAATAGAGTACTACTTAATTCCACTTAAATTTAATTTGATAATACTTTAATTGAGTAATAATAATAATAGTAGCTAGCATTTTGTTGGAATGATGTGCTTGTTCTTGTGCCAAGAATATTACCAAGATTAACTCCTATAGATCTTACAGTAATCTTTCACTGTACCTATTGATAACACCCCACTGTACCATTGAAGACACTGAGACACAAAGATGTTAAGTTCTTTGGCTGGGGCCACCAAGGCAAAATATGGGGATACTGAGCTCCAACACATACAGTCTGGTTCCAGATTCCATGTAATTTAAGGTTACACTCTTACCAACTGCCTTTCAGGAAATACAGCACATCGTTTCCTTAGCTGGACTCTAGAAGAAAGGAAAACAAGGCTTGAGGAGTGACAGGGACGTCTCTGAAGAACAAAATGCCACTTGAGTGATTCTGGTCACATCTACATACGGAATCAAGATTCCCAGGTTCAACACTATGAGGGCACATTTCCACAAGACCTTGGATGTAGAGCATGAAGTAAAAAAAATAGTCCTACTATAATCATCAGCTTCATTACCAGTTACCTTTTTATTTTCACTTTCAGTATATAAACCTCCTTCATGAAGTGGCAGAGCCGTGACTCCAAAACTGTGTTCATCGCTGTCTCCTCCTGATATGCCATGTACATCATACCCACTGTCCAGGCTCAGTCAATTGCTTTCAGTTTTTATATGAATGAGTACATCAGCTCATTTATGAGATGAAATCTAGACAGAAGTAGAATTCTCCAGGGGAAACGGGAAGTTTCCCCAATGGCACCCTTGACAACAATCCACAGGTAGAGTGAACTAATCTGAAGCTTCAGGTGTCACCAAAGAATGGGATCAAGAGGACCTCAAGAAAAATGAAAAGATTTCAAGTGGAAAAATGTCACTGGCAGCCTTGTTGTGGGTGTAGGGAAGCTTGGGGCTTTTCATGGCTCATCACCTGTCAGAAGATATTTCTTGGATACCTAAAAGTGCTATCACTACAGATCTGAACGCATAAGTTCCCACACAGAGAGGGAACTTACAGCCACGGAAGGATATGGATAAGTCTCAGGAATCAGGATATGGGGTGAGATGCAGAGCAGATCTAGTGGCTCCTATTGTTGGAAGTTTAAATGAATCAGTTAGGCAGCTATTTCTTGTTTTTATTCCTATGGCTTGAACTCAGAGCCTGGGCACTGTCCTTGAGCTTTCTCAAGGCTAGTACCCTACCACTTAAGCCACAGTACCATTTCTAGCTTTTTTCTGTGTAAATGGTACTGAGAAATCAAACCCAGAGCTTTGTGCATGCTAGGCAAGCACTCTACCACTAGACCACCCTCAGGTCACTTAGGTAGCTTTTAAAATTTGGTGGTATAAAATGAAGTTTATATGAGACCACTATAATCAGCATCTCTAGGGATAGGGCCTGGGCATAACCATGCTCTCGGTTAATTTTAGTGTGCTGTCAGCTCTGAGATACTTTGCCACAGAAGAAAGCAACTTGCTATTCAGTGCCTTAGAATTGTTTCCATACTACCCTTTAGAAGAGCAAAGACTGCTGGGAGGAGACCACAGAAAAGCTGAGACCAAGAGTGAACCAGACAGGCAGAAGATAGGTAATGAGGATAGAAAGGACTGTCAAGAAGCTTTCAAGAAAACATGAGGTCCTGGCATAATTTTACACCCTGTTTTAGCTTGAATACTCACTTTGGTTCCTCCCAGTACCTCAGAAGTCCCAAGTAACTTTGAATTATAAGCTGCAAACTCAGCATTTGGAAACAAAACCTCTCTTCACTCCACCAAAGCATCCAGCCCTTCAGAAATAGTTTATTACAATCTCTATTTCTAAAACAAAATATATGGAAATTGGTAATCATGAAGCAGTCCACATTTGGTTGGCTCAGGAAGCTGGGGAGCCCAAAAGCATGGTATATCTAATGAAGCCTTGCTTCATCACAATATAGAAGAAGGCACCTCATGGTGAGATGAAGCCAAGGTTTGTTAGCTCAGGTTTGTTTTCCTCTTTTTCTAAGAGCATGACCTAATAACAACAAGATGACCTTAAAATGATGACATTATATAAGCCAGTTACAGCTCAAAGACTGCATCACCAAATGTCATCTGTACCAGAACTTGGTGATAAAGTATCAACATGGGTTTAAGAGGTATTCAAACCATGAATAGAGCTCTTATTTCCCTGTAGAGAAGCTGGTAAGTTCCAGGAGACCCACTAGAATGATCCAGAGCTTAGTTTCTCAAATGTTACTTAAAGAAAGGAAGGCTCCAAATGGACATGGGATTAGTCCACTCTTCCTCGCCTATAGAAATCAACATGCATGCTACTTCCCCTAAACATGCTCACTAACCCTCATCACGGAAATCACTGTTTCCCCTAAATAGATGCTTGGTCCACATCTGTCTTCCTTTAGTCTTTAAGGCCAGGAAAGCAGAAATCCTCCTGTGCTATTTACTACCATCTTCCAAGAACTTACCAGTATGCCTGCTTATAGTTAGTGCTCAACAAATATTGATTGGGTAAATAAGTAGGTGAATTTATGAATAAATAGGTGAATGGAGGGAAATAAGCAGGGGCCGTAGAGGGACTATTTTCATTTTGCTGTGTACCTTAGTTCCACCATCATATCCTCCAGGAGAACAATATTTGGTTTCCATGTCCCTGTACCTTTGTTCTTATTCTAGGATTAACATACCAGCTTGGAGCGGGTTTAGATAGCCACAGGCATGCTTGGATTCCTTTGTGTCATCAGCAGCTTACATCAAATCATAGAGTCTCAATTTTTCATCTTATAAATTGAAAATAGCAACACCATCTTATAGGGATTTTCCAAGAGTAAACAAAGCACCAGATATATTGATATTCAGTAGAAATGGAAGAGAAAGATGTCCCTATTCTTCCTGCATCCTTCTTTCCTTCCTGCGTCCACGTCTCTATTTAGCTTTTTGTTTGTTTTCTTCTTGTTATTGTTGTGTGTTTTTATTTTATAAACACCAGATTTTTTTTGGAGAGCAGCCCATAGTATTCTTTTCTTCTTTTTTGAATTTTATTTTTTTCTTTTTTCTATTGTGATTAATAGGAGGGTTACATTATATTCACCAGATACAAGGTGCATAACTTCACAAACATTGATACCCTTTCTTATGACATGGTCCTCATTTCATCCCACCCTTCCCCTGCTTATTTTGATTTCCCCCTTCCCCATCTAATTTCAAATAACCAACCAAGCACAGATAACAATGTGAAATATTGTAACAATATGAGATAACCAAGGGATGGCAAAAGAGATGAAAGATAACCTGGGGCTCTCCTAGTATTCTTTTCTTCTTGTTCTGAGTTCAGAACCTATTAACAAAAGGAAAACGTAAAGATAAAAATATTGGTTTAATTGTCAATCAACCTGCATCTAAGGACATGGCTGAGACCCATGTCCACCTCAGTTTGCTAATTAGACAGATGTGTTCACATGAAACATTGAAAAACCTCACATTTCAATTTCAACATGCTGCATGAATATTTTTAAAACATGGTATTTGGAGCCTGAGAGAGGATTATAATTTCTCAGCCCTTTAACCTCAGGTTTGGTCACATGACTTCTAGGACAAATTTAAAAAATGTAAGCAGAGATGACAGAGATGGCGATGAGACAATAGGGACTCTGCCTAGCTCTCTCTCACAAAAAGAGAGAACCAGGGAGTCTCATGAGCCAATTACCTTAAGAAATCCACAACAACAAACTCAAGAAGCAATGGAGAAGGACTCAAACTGGAAAAGAAATCCAGATAAAGCTCACATCCAACTTTCTCAAAGAACTCAGAACGCAAGGTCCCCTCCCCCACCCCTCGCCCACCCCTCACCGCCGGCCGGCTAAGCTGCGGAAAGTGGTGACGGAGGGCGCCGGGCCGGGCAGACCCGACCCGCAGAAACCAGCATAGGACCGGGCCAGGGGAACCCAGACACGGAACCAGAACAGCAAGCAGCGGAACCCAGACGCGGAGCACAGGCGGTGGCAGAGACCCAAGGGGAGTGAAAGACTCCCCAACACCATGGAGAACCCACAGACAAACGCAGAGGCGTGAGTAGCGCAGTGGGTCCCCAAACCCATCGGGAAAGCAGAGCCGGTGCCAAGCAATAGAACTCAACTTAGACCCCTTCATCCCACCTGAGAAAGACTGGCAGGAGCAGGGGGGCAAGGAATTTAGAATCCTGTCCCTTCCCTCAACAGCCCCCTCCCTCAGGCCATTGACTGGAGACTGACAGGCAGGGGGGCGCTAAGACCCAGCACCCCAACAGGGAAGGCAGAGGTGTCCCAGCCCCCACCCACCCAACGATTTCCTCTCCCAGGCCACTGGGTCTGGAGAGTGGGGGGTGCTGAGACCCTGCCTTACAGCAGCGGGTCGGGTGTGCCAGAAAAATAGGAGCCAGCATCTGTCCCCCTCAAATCTTGAGCCGGGCATCCTCCATCTGGGAATCCTGAGCAAGACAGCACTGAGGGGCCCCCCACAGTCACAGACTCCTGGCCAAAGCGGCAGAAACACAGCACGGAACTGAAGGGCCGATCTGCAGCCAAGCTCGCCTTCTGAGAAACAGAAAGGTGCAGCTCCGCCCTTGGAGCCCACGTCCTCAGCTGGGCCCCACCCCTGGGAACAGAGTGGACATCAGCTGGTCCTGCTGAGAGCCCCTGGAAACTCCCAAACCCCAGACCCTTGGCCGGGGGCCTGACACTGGAAGCAGCACAGGAAAACCGACCGTCTGCCCAGCACGCTCAGACAGAAGCTCGCAGATCCATCCCATGGCCCCCTGTGAGGTGACTGGTTGGGCTGAGAGCTACTCATGCAGCAACACATAAGATTTATCTAATACTTTCCAAACTTTGTACTCAAATATGCTACCTACTTACCAACTTAGGTCAGTTATCCTTATGCTATGCCTTTTCTTCATTACTATAATAATCTTACACTCCTACATTACTCCTCTTGTACCTCCGCAGTTCTCTCTCATACTATTTTTCTATCTCTGGCCCTCTGTTCATCTTTCAACCCTTATAATGCATGGATCTACACTTTATGGCTGTTGAGCAATACTGTATATCTAAGTGTTCAATTATACACTAGGTCCAGAGGGACTTAAATACAACAGAGATTGGATTGAGAGGCTTATTGTTTTGGTCATAAATTGGTTATCAGTGGTTGTATTAGACTTGTCTGTAAGTGCACAAAAAGAAAGAGTGATAACACCAATCAAAAATTGTGAACATCTAGTGTCTGCCAGCTACAGAGGTCTAGGTTGGTTACATCTGAAAAACTATAATCGTGTTTAGTATTAATCTTGCTCCCATTTCCAAATGGACAGAACAAGAAACTCAAGAAAAATGTCAAATCAAGGAATAACATCCCCCACCCAATATAAACAGACAATGGAACAGTCACTGGCAAACCTAGAGGAGAGTCTTCCAAGCGCAAATGCAATTGATAAACATCATTAATGAAAAATGTGAAAATATAAAGAAAGAGATAAGGGAGGAAGCCATAGCTAAACAAGAGGAAACCATAAACAAGGTGATAAGTGAAAAAGGAGAAGCCATAAAGGAGGCCATAATAAAGGTTTTTCAAAGAAAAATGGATGAATTTATAGAATCCACAAAAAGGTGACCGAACTCCAGCAAATGTCCGAAGAAAATAAAGCTAATGAGCTAACCACTCAAATGGAAATCAAGGAGCTAAAGAAATCCATACATGATCTAAAAGAAGAGATGCAAGGCATCAAAAATGAGCAACTAGAAGCAAGGGAGGTGAAGAATAAAGTAGATAGCTTTGATAGCAGGTTAGATAATGCAGAAGAGAGAATTTCCGGGGCTGAGATAATTTAGTTGTTCGAGAGAAAGAACAGAAAATGAGTCAATCCAAATTAGGAAATATGAGAGAGCACTTCAGGAGGTCCAAGATACAATTAGGAAGCCTAAATTAAGGCTAATTGGTATTGAGGAGGGTCTAGAGAAAGAGGTCAATGGTATTGGAAATATACTTCAGGGAATCAACTCAGAGAATTTCCCAAATATCCAGAAGGGCAGGCCCATCCAGATAGAAGAAGCTTTTAGAACCCCAAACAGACCTGATCAGAAAAGGACATCCCGCCGCCACATTATAATCCGAACTGGATCAATAGAGACCAAAGAAAGGATCCTAAAGGCAGCCAGGGAGAAGGGATCAATCACCTATAAAGGCAAACCAATCAGAATAACCCCAGATTTCTCAGCAGAGACCATGCAAGCAAGAAGTGACTGGAAGCATATATGTCATGCCCTTAAGTCAAATAACTACCAACCAAGAATACTGTACCCAGCTAAGCTCTCATTCATAACTGAGGGAACAATAAAAACATTCCATTCCAGGGAAAAGCTGCAACATTATGTAGCAACTAAACCAACATTACAAAAAATTCTCAAAGATATTCTACACATAGAAAACCAACATAAATGCAATATAGGGAAAGAAATGGCACCTAAACATCATACCATCTAAGGACCACAATAACTGCCAGGACACAGGCCCTAATAAAAGCTTTTAAAAAATGATAGGAACTAATAAATATCTCTCAACCCTAACTCTCAATATCAATGGACTTAACTCTCCAATTAAACGGCATAGGCTGTCTAGTTGGATCAAAAAGCAACAGCCATCGTTCTGCTATCTTCAAGAGACACATCTTACCCCAAAAAACAAACATTTTTTGAAAGTGACAGGTTGGAATAAACTCTATCAAGCTAACCGCCCACAAAAACAGGCTGGAGTTGCCATCCTCATATCAGATAAAATAGACTTCAAACTAAAATTAGTGAGAAAAGACAAAGAAGGTTACTACATACTACTAAAGGGATCTTTCCTCCAGGAAGACATAATGATCCTAAATATTTACATACCCAATCCCGGAGCTCCAAACTTCATCAAGCAAACTTTACTTACACTGAAACCATACATAGATCGAAACACAGTGATTGTTGGTGACTTTAACACATCAGTCTCACCTATGGACAGATCAACAAGGCAAAAACTCAAAAGAGAAACCTTAGAGCTGAACAACTATATAGACCAACTAGGTCTAACAGACATCTGCAGAATATTCCACCCAGCAACAACACAATATACATTTTTCTCAGCTGCACATGGAACATTTTCCAAAATAGACCACATCTTAGGCCATAAAACAAACCTGGACAGATTCAGAAACACTGAAGTTATTCCATGCACACTCTCAGACCACAAGGCATCAAATTGGACCTGAACACACATCTCCACCAATGAAAACCCTGTAACTCATGGAGACTGAACAACACATTGTTGAATCACCAATGGGTCACCGAAGAGGTCAGAACAGAAATCCAACAGTTTATGAAATTTAACAATAAGGAGCACACAAAATACCAGCTCCTTTGGGACACAGCAAAGGCAGTACTCAGAGGAAAATTTATAGCTCTGAGTGCCTACAACAACAAGTTGGAAAAATCGCAAACCAACTAGTTAATGTGTCACCTTAAGCTTCTGGAAAAAGAGCAACAAACCAACCCTAATTCCACTAAAAGGAAGCAAATTATTAAAAATCAAAGCAGAATTAAATGATTTGGAATCCAAAAAAACTATAGGAAGAATCAACAAAACAAGGAGTTGGTTCTTTGAAAGAATTAACAAAATTAACAAACCCTTAGCAAATCTTACCAAAAAAAGAAGGGAGCATACCGAAATAAACAAAATCGCAGACGAAAATGGTAAAATCACGACAGAAATTACCAAGATCCAGAGTACCATGAGGGAATACTTCTCAAACCTTTACGCCAACAAATTAGAGAATCTAGAAGAAATGGATGAATTCCTAGCCAATATTAACATACCCACACTGAACCAAGAAGAGCTAACCCAACTCAACAGGCCTATTTCAAGCACTGTAATAGAAATGGCAATAAGAGAACTTCCACCTAAGAAAAGCCCAGGGCCAGATGGATTCACAGCTGAATTCTATAAGGTCTTCAAAGCAGAGCTCACACCAATAATCCTCAAGCTCTTCAACGAAATTGAAAATGAAGGCTCTTTCCCAAACTCATTCTATGAAGCCATTATAACCCTCATCCCCAAACCAGACAGAGATTCATCAAAGAAAGAGAACTATAGACCTATTTCTTTGATGAACATCGATGCAAACTTCTCAACAAAATACTGGCCAACCGTCTACAACAACTCATCAAAAAAGTTATACACTATGATCAAACTGGATTCATCACAGGGAGGCAAAGCTGGTTCAACATACGCAAATCAATTAATATAATTCAACACATCATAGGAGCAGGGACAAAAATCACATGATTGTATCAATAGATGCAGAAAAGGCATTTGACAAGATCCAACACCCCTTTATGTTAAACGCTCTGGAGAAACTAGGAATCCATGGAACATTCCTCAATATAATAAAGGCTGTATATGGCAAACCCACAGCTAGTATTATACTTAATGGCAAAAAGCTAAAGCCATTCCCTCTAAAATCAGGAATGAGACAAGGATGCCCACTCTCTCCACTCCTCTTTAACATAGTATTAGAATTCCTAGCTAGTGCAATAAGGCAAGAAGCAAGCATAAAGGGGATCCAAGTAGGGAAAGAGGAAGTAAAACTATCCCTCTTTGCAGATGACATAATTCTGTATTTAAAGAATCTGATAGACTCTACTTCCAAGCTCCTTGAGCTGATTCAAAACTTTGGAAGGGTAGCAGGCTATAAAATTAACCCTCAAAAATCAACTGCCTTCCTCTACAACAACAGTGAGAGGAACGAGGCAATAATCAGGAAAGCAACTCCTTTCACAATAGCCTCAAAGAAAATAAAGTACCTAGGAATTAGCTTAACTAAGAATGTAAAGGACCTTTTTGATGAAAACTTTAAAACCCTGAAAAAGTAAATTAAAGCAGAACTAAGGAAATGGAAAAACCTCCCATGCTCCTGGATTAGAAGAATCAACATCGTGAAAATGACAACCTTGCCAAGGGCTATCTACAAATTCAACGCAATACCCATCAATATCCCAATGTCATTCTTTAAAGAAATAGAAGAGGCAATCCAAAATTTCATATGGAATAATAAAAGACCCCGTATAGCAAAAACACTTCTTAATAGAAAGAACAGCGCTGGAGGAATTTCAATGCCAAACTTTAGACTCTATTACAGAGCTATAATTATTAAAACAGCTTGCTATTGGCACAAGAACAGACCTGAAGACCAATGGAATAGAACTGAGGACCCAGATATTGAACCACAGACCTATGGCCACCTAATCTTTGACAAGGGAGCCAAAAAAGTAGACTGGAAGAAAGACAGCCTCTTCAACAAGTGGTGCTGGCAGAACTGGTTAAGCACTTGCAGAAAACTAAAGTTGGATCCTTCTTTGTCACCCTGCACTAGAATTAACTCCAAATGGATCAAAGACCTGGAGGTAAAAGCTGACACACTGAAAACTTTACAAGAAGGAGTAGGAGATACACTAGGCCTCCTTGGCACAGGTCGAAACTTTCTTAATAAGGACCAAGAATCACAACAAATCAGAGAAAGGCTGGATAAGTGGGACTGCATTAAACTGCAGAACTTTTGTATGGCAAAGGACATAGCTAGTAAATTAATTAGGAAGCCTACAGAGTGGGAGAAGACCTTCACCAACTATACAGCAGACAAAGTCCTCATATCTAAAATACATCAACAACTCAAAAAATTGAATCACTCCAAAACTAATCTCCAAAGTAACAACCATCCCATTAAAAAAAATGGGCCAAAGACTTAAAGAGAGTCTTCTCTGAAGAAGAAACAAAAATGGCCTATAGACACATGAAGAAATGCTCAACATCTCTGGTCATAAAAGAAATGCAAATCAAAACAACTCTAAGATTCCACCTTACTCCAGTTAGAATATCCAAGATCAAGAAATCTAATAACAGATGCTGGAGGGGATGTGGCCAGGAGGGATCACTACTACACTGCTGGTGGGAGTGCAAACTCGTTCAACCACTATGGAAAGCAGTATGGCAGTGCCTCAAAAGGCTAAACATAGAGCTTGCCTATGACCCAGCAGTTCCACTACTTGGCATTTACCCAACCATCCAGAAACTAGTGCATACTAAATCCACTACCACAACAATGTTCATTGCAGCATTATTCTCCATAGCAAAGATATGGAACCAACCTAGATGTCCCTCAGTTGATGAGTGGATCAACAAGTTGTGGTATTTGTACACAATGGAATTCTATGCTGCTGTCAGAAAGAGTGACATCGCCCCATCTGTTAGGAAATGGAAAGACTTAGAAAAAATCATATTAAGTGAAGTAAGCCAGATTCAAAGGAACTTAGGCTCAATGGTTTCCCTTATTTTTCATAATCAGTAGAAACCTTGGGCTCTCCTAGCAGAGATTTGCAATAGAGCAAAACCTTGTTACATAAGGCCATATAGTATGAAGCTAATTGAAAGGACCTCCAGGATATTGAAACAAAAGCCATATAATGAATTATTGTTGTCCTTAATGTACTATGTTATCTCTCATCTCTTTTGCTGTCCCTTGGTTACATCATATTGTTACAGTATCTCACTTTGTTATCTGATATTTTGTATATATTTGTATTTGGTTATTTGAAATTGGATAGGGAAGGGCGAAAACCAAGATGGGGGGTGGGGGAGGGTAATGGGGACCAAGACATTTGAAAGGGTATCAATGTATGTGAATTAATGCACCTTCTATCTGGCAAATATCATGTAACCCTTCTATTAATTACAATAAAAAATATTTTAAGAAATGTAAGCAGAAGTGACAAGGAAGACTTAAAGTGAAAAGCTGGCTTTCCTTTCCTTTTAATCCAGCAACACACCACCAGTTCCTTAGTTTAGGCTTCTATAATAACATGGCAGAAGCTGGGTTTGCTCAAAGGGCAGAAATCAACTTTCTCACAATCCAGAGCCCAGAAGTGCAAGATCAGAGTGTTCAAGTGTCAGTTTCCAGTCAAGATTGCTTTCCTGGCATCTCAATCACTGTGTGTTCCACCTGGAAAGGGAAGGAAGCTGGGAAGATGGTAGGAAGGGAGAAAGAGGAGGTATCCTGTCCAACAACCCACTTTTACTTACTCCTTGAGAACATAAGGGCTTGAGAAGTGACCAGGTCTAATTCAAATGCAATTGCACACGCCAGCCATTTACCTTTTGAGCTATATCCATCATGCCATCATGGCTTTGGCATCAGGAGATTTCTAAACAAGAACGGCTTATCACAGCTTGAGCTTTGGCTCTGAGCACCTTCCTTCTCTTTGTGCTCCTCTGGAGCCGACTGGTCAGGCCTCATTCTACAGCCTCATGTGTTTCTGACACTACGGGATCTCTTCTTTTCCCTGTTGGCTGGGGATCATCCAGCCAAAGCCCATGCACAGGGAGGGCGTTTGGCTCTTAGCAGCACCGACTCCCACACCTCTGCCAAGAGCAGAAGAAGGTAAATGACACTGTGTACAGATGAAATGAAGCCCAACGGCAGAAACTGTGCCACATGATTCAGAAAATAGACAGGGAAGGAGGGATCTTATATAACATTTGTTCTAAACTTGTAACTTCCACATTGAAGAAAATAAGACTAAATGAGTTTGCGCAATTTGATCATTGTATCCAGGGAGAAAAGTCATAGCTTATTGATGTTGTCCTCAAGAACACAGATTAACCCCTCTGAACATCACCTAGACAATACAAGTAAATCTTTAAAAAAGAGTACCAATTAATTATAGCTTTGTGTATTTTTACAAACATGGATATCATTTATGGTAATGTATGACTAACTATTTCAATTTGCCTCAATAGTCAGCATCCAAAGCATGTCAGTTAAAGAACATTTTCTTTGTCAGGGCATGCAGGAGGTCATAGATAAGCATTGTTATGATGTGTATTACTGAACACTTGGGCATTCTGTTTTCCTGGTTTGGGTTGTTCTATGTCAGTCTGCTTCTCTATTTCACTGTCTTCACCTTTTCCTCTGTTATTTCTTACCCTTTTGGATTTCTTTCTCTTTTATGCACAGATATCCAACCGGTCCAAGGAAGAGTGCTTCAATTATCACCAACATGCCAAGGAAATGTAGCATCATGCAAGGCGTTTCTTGTCTGGTGTTCACAGGTAGGAGGGTCAAAAACACTCCTAAAACACAGCCAAGACACACTGGCCAGGAAGGAAGCAACCGAGACGTGTTTAAACAGCTCAAAGAAACTATAGGTGTAGAGAGTTTTATGAGTCAAAGAAAGAACAGGACATCTTGGTTGCATATCTGTCAAGAAGCATCGTCCATTATTTGAGCAATGCAATCAGCCTTGGACCCTAGATATTCCTCCTCACATTATGTGGGTATCAGCAATGCTAGAACTAGAACATGGTTGTCTTCTCCTCCAGTTAAAATCACTCTCCTAAACCATAGCATCTAGATCAGACAGATTAAAGATGTAAGCTCTAATATTTTTGACCAGCTGGCACAAAACAATTAGCTTCGACGTGCCCCCAGTTTATCCAATGCTCTACATCGTCTATTCTCTTTTACAGTATAACACGTGGTAGATGGACTGATGGACTATACTAATTAAGAGGAAATTTATCTGGCCCTATGCCCAGATTTTGGAGGTTACTGAAAGGATCAAATGCAGAGAGATGAACTATTTTAGGTCCAGGATTGCACTAAAAAAAAGGGGTGATCTCAGCCCTGGTCCTCCACTGTGCATCACCTTTCACTATGCTTGTGCCACGTGGATTCTAGTCAGGCCAGGACTTGCATAGTAAGAGTGCACACTTAAAGTGAGCAAATACTGTTTGGAGCTTATTAGCTCTTTGTTCTTGGGCAAATGGAAGGGTGAAATGTCTGGTGAACATATGACCTGTGCCAATGGAATGGGATAGTTTCATTGAAACTAGGTAACACTATGCTTGAGATACAGTGCAATATAAATAATGTATGTTTTGATTTTATATAACTCAGGAACTTTTTAAAAGAAACTTTATTTCATTTATCCCAATGCAGTTAAAAATTCATTGTAGAGCCGACAAAATTAAGAAAAGTGAGGGGAAGGGAAAGGGGGAGGATTGGAGGAATTCGTGATTGTGGAAAGGGGTGCAGGGATAGAGATATATTGTATTCATAAACTGCTTTATGGAGGGACAATTCCTTTGTACAACTACTGGAAGACAATAATTTTAGAGATGTTTATTTTCATGAAAAATAAATAAGTTTAGGGTAGGGAGAACGGAGAAAAATGAGAGTTGCTGAGGTAAGTCACTTTGTTAAAAAATATTGTGTATACATGTGTGAAATTCTGTGGTGAAACTCTTTAAACAAACAGCATTTGATCTTAAAAGAAATGAATGATAGGAATATGAAATACATCCTGTTCTGTCCTGGGTATGGGTACCAGTGGAAGTAGGGAGGGTAAAGGTAGATAAGAAATCATCAAAATGCTTTATACACATGAATGAAAGCAATGAGGCTTATGGAGATATGGAGATTGGTTTGGGAAGCAGGCAAGGGCTACCTAACCAGCCTTGAGGAAGCTGAAGGAGAGGGTGAGTCTGCTCAAGGTACCGTATATATGAATATTTCAACTGATAAAAATTAATGTTTTATTACATACATTAATATGTACCTATGATATACAAACCCCAAGTTTAATTTTAATTACATTCTAAAATCTAAGCGCCAGTGATTGTATATAGAGATTCCCTTCTTGAATACTTGTTTGTTAAACATGACATTTGAAATATGATGTAAAAATCAATGTTAATGCATTCTTTAATAAAAAATTTGTGGAGAAAAAACAAATTGGGGTTGTGGTTACTTAATACATTTATTTCCTTACATACATGCATATATACAGAAATACATATATACATGCATGCATATATACACACATATCCTTCTGTTAGTTCATATATGATGACATCAGTACAATATATGAAAAAATAGTCAATGAGATTCAAAATTAGATAAGAAATAGTTCCAGACTTCAGCTATTTAACTGGACATCAACTTATGCTGACTAAACATTTTAAGTGAGATATAAGCTATGGTAGACTTAACTACTAGCTGGGGTTTTCCATTCCTTTGGCACAGCTTCGTCATTGGAAGACAATTCCATCCCACTTTGTGACATTGATTTAGCCAACTTACAATCATAGGAGCAACAACTAGTCATTGTAATTTAGCCATGTTTACCTTAGAGCAACTTGATACCTGTGACGGTGAATGTTCATGTGCTACCTGACTAGACCGTGAGATGCCCAGATATGTTGTAAAGCATTATTTCTAGATGTGTCTGAGAGGGGATTTCTGAATGGGATCTATATTAGAAGTGGTATATTGCAGAAAGGAGATTGCCTTCTCCAGTGTGAAGGAACTTCATACAATCTCTTGAAGGTATGAATGGAACCACAGGAGGGTTGAAAATAGTTCTTTCTTTCTACAGTCTATTTTTGAGGTGGGATATTTCTCTTCTCCTGTCTTTAAACTTGGACTTAAACTTGCACTCATCTGATTGCTCCTTGGTTCTCAGGCCTTTGGACTCAGTCTTAGATTGCAACTTTATTATCATCTGTCCTAGATTTCCAGCCCACAGCAGGGAAGATGTTGGAGACTCTAGAAATAAGAAATTAAGACAGGCGCGGTGGCTCACGCCTGTTATCCTAACTACTCAGGAGGCTGAGATCTGAGGATCGCGGTTCAAAACAAGACCAGGCCATGAAGTCCCTGAGACTCTTATTTCTAACTAACCACTAGAAAACTGGGAGTGGAACTGTGGATCCAGGGGTAGGATGGTAGCCTTGAGCTGAAAAGCTCAGGGATAGTGCCCAGGCCCTAGGACTGACAATAAAAAAAGAAATTGAGGAAATTCATACACAGTAAATAGAGCCAACCTCAGGAAAAGGTCACAGGGACTATGAAGGACAGAACCATGGGAGGTAGGTGACCCAAGCCTAGTGGAGCTCATATCATGACATCATACGACCTGGTCGGGTTGGCTCTGCTGGGTTTAAGCCTTGCTTTGTTCCGGTCATTCCTTGCTTTTCCCCTATTTCTCTTTCCTGTAATAGGAATGTTTGCTCTTTTTCTTGGGGGTACATACCCCCAAAGCTATTTATTTTATTTTTACAGAGGCTCATAGCTAAGAAATTGCCTTACATCTCAGAAGAGAATTTTTACTTCTGAAAAGTATTGAAAGTATTAAGATATTGGATGATCCCTAGAGATAGACTCATTTTGCATTATGAGATAGACATGAACCATTAGGAAGCCAGAAAAAGAGAATTATGATTTGATTATGAAGCATCCCTCCAAAATATCCATGTGTTAACTGTATAGTCCCCAGCCACAGGGACACTCCATGAGTCTCTCTCTTTCCCTTCCTCCCTCTCTAGATTCCTCTCCTTCTCCATCTCCCTTCTCCCACCTCTCCCTCTGTCTCTCTTTCCTTTCCAATGTAAGATGGAGAAGCTTTGCTAGAGCTCCCAACTGCCACTATGACATTCTTCTCAGGTAAACAGGGCCAAATAACCATGGACCACACCTGGTAAACCAAATACATTATTTATTCCTTAGGCTGTTTTGCTTGTATATTGAGTCTCAGCAACACTAAAGTACCTAATATCTTTTCCAAAGTCCTACTCAACTTACCTTGAGTGAGTTAGTTGCTACTTTTCTCTCTCTTGGATCTATAGTATACATAGAATCGGTAGAACACTGATATACGCTAACCACGTGAGCTAGGATTCACTAAATGAATGAACCCCTTTAGTTTGTTGAAACATTGAGTGGGGTAAGAGATTCTAGAATGCTCACAAAACTATAGGAGCAAGGGATTTTAATTCTTGGATATAGGTAGTGAGCAGCGTTCTCAGAATGCTTTCCCACTGGGTATTATAGCCTATAATTGCACCCTAAAAGTAGTTTGCTTTAATGCAAGGATCATGTTAAGGATCAAATGCTCCTAAAAGGGTTGCACTGCTGCTGTCACCATGAACCTGAGCATAAGTGAGGAAAGCCCATTCGGCATTTCCAGAAGAGCACGAAGAAAAAGGGTCAGAATCCATGCAGGAGGGGAATGAAGACATGGATTTGGAGTTGCCTTTCTGAGTTATCAAATGGAATTTATGTAAACACCCCCAAAGCTCATATCCAGCTAATCACTGGATGATTTTATGATACTCTTCCTTTCAACAGCCATAGTCCTCTTCCATTTTGTCCCCAAGCCACCAGACCTGTGCAAGCGAGTGGCAGGATGCTGGTAACTTCTTTATTTTATGAGGATAACAGCTCGGGGTATCATGGAGAGAGCACTGATTTGGAATCAGAACCTCCATCTCAAGCTCTGAGTCTGCCATTTCTAAAGAGTATGCCCTGGGCAACTTGTCTCAACAACCATAAATTACATTCTTCCTTTCTGTCAAGGATTCTACTCAGGGTTTTATATTTGGTTTTTCTTGTCCCCTCAAGTCTGTAAAGGAAATAATGCTGTCCTCATTTTACGCATGAACAAATAATGCCCTAGGGCTGCTCAGGAACATGTCCCAGCCACGGGACCAGCAAGTGGAGCAATGAAAACTCCTACCCAGACCAGCTCACTCCACCCCTGCTCCTCCTGTGGCCTGTGGACCTACGTTGGTTCATCTGTGAAATGCTAGGGGAGGAATCATCTCCATTCCACTCCTTCTATTTTATGATTGAATTCTCACTTATGATGGGGGAAGGTTAGAAATTGCTCTGGAGACCCGGTCTCTGCCAAGTCATAAAGTGCTGTGGGGTCTGATGCCCAATGAATGAACGACACTGGGTGGAACATGCCTGATGGTGGTGATGGCACATTTCCATTGGTTTCTGGAACCCAGTTGGGATGGCCCCATGTCATTCCATGGTTGGTGCCCCATACAGCATAGCATTTACCTTGCCCAGCACATCAGTGTGTTTCCTTTGCTGCCACCGAGACCTCCATGCATGTGATGACTCAATTACTGTGATTTATTTTAATTGAAAAGTCTTCCAGCTGCCCTTTTCCAATGTATCTGGCCAGCTCTTACTCTATGTCCTGCCAGAATGTTCCTCCCGTTTGCCTGAGGTGATTAAGCAGGCTAGCAAAGGGAAAGGCCATTTGTCCTCAGCTTGACATTCTAGGATCAACAAACTTACATTTTAGCCTCCTTTCCCTTAAATGATTACATGCATATGTGTGTGTGTATACATACACACATATACGTATGTTATATGTCTTCCATCTGTGTTTAAAACAGAAAAAGCAGAAAATCACAAGCAGAACTCACTTTGAAACTCAATTTTGTTTCTTTTCTTAAATTTCAATTTAGTAGAAACTTAGAAATGAGACCAATGGCATCTGTTCTGGTTGTTGAGATATGAGGTGTGAGACTGGCCCAGATTCTCTTTCCCTTCCCTTCACACCTACAATCTTCAGGGAAAAAAAAATTATTCTTAGTCTCAGACCAAACACCTGTAACACTAAATATCTATTGCACAAAAGTGAGTTTTACTTACCTGTCTCTTTCTTCCCTTAAATGCAGGCTCCTTTATTTTGCAGGCATGACTTCGTTGTCGCTGTTGTTGTTGTTATTCTGTTGTGTGTTTTCTTTAAACTCTATTCAACTCAGAAAGCCTAACATTCCATATTGACAAATTTTAAGATGCTAGACAGAAAAAAAGACACCAACAGAGGACTTAAATTTTTAAGTTGGCCTTAATTTAATTTTCTTTATAAAACCCATGTGAAGTGATTAGCCAATCCCATGTTACAAATGAGAAAAACAGTAGTGTTTATCAAACATTTAGCTCACATCTGTTTTCTGTGTAAAGTGGTCAAGATATAAATGTGATCTAGGCTGTTTCTCTGTGCTCTAGTCATGGAAATATTGCTACAGAAGCAACTCCAGAGGAGCGAAAAGATGTACCCAGAAACACTGTGCGCCATGAGAACATGCCACTCTTGTGCATGTGGTTTGATCCGAAGGATCAAAACAAGCATCACATTTCTAATTTGGGGAGCTATGGAGGGTAGCTGGTGGAGTTCCGAGGAATGGAGAAGACACAAAAGTTCCTTTTGAACTCAAAACATAGTAAGGATGGAAAGCGTGAGTCCTCAACAAAACATCCCTGGTCAACGAATTGGGAAAAGTCTCCCATTCCAGGCTGGGTGGCCTAGAGTGAACAGGATAGGGAAATCACAATCTCCAAAGGCAACATCCTTTCTAGGAGGGTCTGATGACTGCATTCACTATCACCTCTGTCCTGGCATCCGAATCTCTCTGGGAAATGAGTCACATAAATAAGATGATGCTCACATCTTTTCTGAAGGCTTTTATTAAGAAAAATACATTCTTACACCAGTTCTTCCTATCATTGTGCAGTTGTTAAGATAATCTGTATTATTGCCAGGCATCATGCCAGGCTCATGCCTGGAATCCTAGCTACTCATGAGGCTGAAATGTAAGGATCATAACCCAAAGCCAGCCTAAGCAGAAAAGTCTGTAAAACTCTTATCTCCAACTAACCACCAAGTAACCAGAAGTTGTGCTATGACTCAAAGTGGTAGAGCATTAGCCTTGAGCAAAGAGCTCAGAGATAGCACCCAGGTCCTGAATTTAAGCTGTATGACTGACCAAAAAAAAGATAATATACACTGTATTACTCACAATGTAGCATATTTAGAATGTCTTTCTAGTCAAAGATTGTGCCTTCCAGCATTCTCCTTTTCTTTCTCTTTATAATATTGATTAGGTTTCCCTTGGTTAATGAAGCAATACATATTAATTGGAGACATTTTAAAATATAACATAGATCATTATTAACTTCTAATTCTGGACAAATCATTGTGCTATGAACACCTTAATGCACACTATCTCATTTAAAATTCACAACAGCTCTGGCAAGGTCAACTTTATTCTCATTTTAGAAAGGAAGCTCCAGAGCATTAGATCATTTTGTCAAAATTGCACCCATGAAAAGAGAATTCAAACACAAGTATCATCTATGATCTAAGACAATAAAACCTCACTAATCTCTAAACAAACTCACTAATCTCTAAACACTAATCAATCATTATTTTATACAAAGAGGGCCACCATTTTGTCACCAACTTGAGATCCTCCTGTCATACAGTATAATGGTTGAGTAATGTGTCTTTCAATGAGTATGTGACCAAGCACCTCATGGGATGTATAGGTAGTCTCTACTTTATTTACTAGTATAAATGCTGGGGAAAACACTCTTAAAAATAGTTATTCAGGCTAGGAGTGTGGTCTAGTATTAGAATGCTTGCCTAGAATGCATGAAGCCTTGGGTTCGATTCCTTGTACCACATACACAGGGGAAGAAAGCCAGAAGTGGTGCTGTGGCTCAAGTGATGGAGTGTTAGCCTTGAGAGTGCTCAGTGACAGTGACCAGACCCGGAAACCTCAGGCCTGGGTACCACCTGTGCGCACGTCAGACTGAGCAGACAAGTCAATTAACGTGCTAGTGCTGATTAGACAAGATGACCTCTAGATGAAATATTCTAGTTCTATTTGAGTTAAGGAGAAATGAAGTGATTTGTCTTTGGAAGTGGAATGTGGATAGCAGAGGGAACAAGGTCTGACACTGCTTACATAAGAGGGCAAGGCTCAGCTAGTTTATGTACCAACATTCATGTCTATCACAATTCAGATACAACTTTTCCCCCTGTATTGGTAGTATGCAGAGTAGCTTCACATCCTACAGATTAGGAAAATGGCATCTAAAATTTTTATCTTTAGCCCAAGAATGTGTCAGTAGGCAACAACAGCCTCAGAATGTGAATCTATGAAAAACTTCATCCCGGTGTTTGCGCCAGAGAACCACCCTCCTGAGCCTGCTGTCCGCTGGCCCCATCTCACTCTGTCTATCTGATTGTTCTCTCTGACTTCCTTATTCTTCTAGGATCTTTAGCAATATGCAGACATTCTCAGATCCACCCATCAAAGATGTCAAGATATCTCTCCAAACAGTTTATCTCCCCACAAGCCAGGAAGGAGCAAGTATAGTATGTCTTTCCCCCCAATGTAAGAACGAGAAGCAACTCTTCACTAGGCTCTCACCTGCAAACACCACATTCCAGACATGCTGCTGCTCTTCGGTCATGTGCAAGCTTTTTATGACGAAGCGTCTGAGATTTTTCAAAACAGTGACCTCAAGGTAAAAAGATGCAGCAAAGTAGCTTGTTAACGAGCCAGAAAGCGTATGAAACCGGCCCAACTAGCTTTCCTGAGTGTGCAGTCATTCAAAAGACCTAATGGATGTCATCAGTGGTGACGACTCTAACCCATGTCATCCTTATTTCCCAGGGGAAACATGGGAATTTCAAGTACAGAGGTTTCCTTGTCCAGGCTTAGGATAAATCAATGACAGTAGCAGAGATTTTGGTTTCAAGGAAGCACTATAATTTTTGAACAAGTGGTACTTCCTTAATCACTCAAAATAGGAATAGACAGGGAAAACTTTGAAGCCACTAAAAGGATCCAGTATTGGTTATGGCTTAAATAGTCATCTATGTAAAAAGACTGAGAACTGAGGTATCCAGCAAGAGGATTTGAAAGTGTAAGCAACTGTGGTAAGTCTGTTTGCCAGAAATAACTCAGTGCAGGAGAAAATGCCACTTATGAATAACATCAAGAGGAAAAGTGGTCCCCAAATATATCCAGTTCCAGATATATAATTCTTCCATAACTCATTCATTTGCCAAATAAATACTGCATATGTGTCACAAACCAGGCACCTAACTTAGTAGCTGAAGTAGAAGTATATCACTAGACAAAGTTAATGAGAATCACTGCATCTGTGTTGTTTGTGGTATAGTAGGAGACTGACAAGTGATTACAGATTTAAGGAATAAATTACATATTTAGCATATTAGTACAGCTAAGTCTCAAAGTAGATCTAGACTCACAATCAACAAGGAAAGAAAACACAGCTATAAAAAGAAATTCAGAGGTGAGACCAGACAAGTAAGGGCAGAGAGCTGAAGAGACCAAAAGAACTGACAGGGAGACACCAGGTAGTCTGTTCTAATGCTACTTAGGGTATTGTTACATTTTCAGTAATGGCGCATTACCCAACCCCCTTCCTGAGGTAATTCCACTAAGTACAAGGAGGAGAGACACTACAACCTCAAAGAACTAACAACACAGAGATGTAATTTTGAACATATATGACGTCCTCAAGGAAATGAATAAACTTCAGACACTGGAGCTTTTCCCTCAAATGGTCTGATTCTGTATCATTGGTATATCCAAAAAAATCCCCATGCCGCTATTTCTCTGGGAGGAGATTTGGCTTATAAGTAGATACGTAGTGGAGAAAGGTACATGCCAGTAGAGGGCTCTTTGTTTTGGAGCAAAGGAGAAATAAGTAAAACTTCCTTGAAGAGAATTGCTCAGCTAAATCTTGAAGATCTGGAAGAAGCTGACCCCGAAGGGGCCGAAGCAGAGTGGCATGTATACAGGTCAGCGACAGGAAGAAGGACAGTGAGAATATACAGTAGCCAGTGTTGTTGACACCCAAAGCAATCATACAGAGGACAACTGAGGAAGACACATCTTATTGAACAAAGTGATTATGAGGGCTACTGAATCTTAACTCCACAGAATCAGTCTTTCCCTCTTGAAGAATACAGTGGCCTAGATGGCGAACGTGAACTTGCCTGACCTCGAGTTCTTGTTTTCTACTTTCATTTCCTTTGCTCCAGCCTACTGTCTTTTCTCCCTCAAGCCCTGGTGACTGCCATCTCGTATCTTTGGGCTGTTCTTGCAACAGACTAAATATAGCAGGATTAAATTCACTCTACAAGGGGGAAAACCAAGAGGGGGGTGGAGGGGAGGGTAATGGGACCAAGACATGTGGAAGGGTATCAATGTATGTGAATTAATGCACCTTCTATCTGGCAAATATGTTACCCTTTTATTAAATACAATTAAAAAAAAGTACAAAAAATAAATAAATAAATTCACTCTACAAGTAGCTCCCGACTTTGGGACAGGTAGCACAGGAATTGACAGAAAAGCTGTGTCTCCAGAGTTTACAGACGTATTCTGCAAATACATGCTTCAGAAATGATCATGGCTTCAATATAGTTATTAAATAATTTTCAGGAAATGAGAAATAAAGACTATAAAATAATAAGATATAGCCAAATTTCAAAGTATCTGGACTGTCACACACAAAAAAACCTGAACTTCATTCTGAAGATATAAGTTCCATTTGCCATTCTTATAACTCTTTTGGAACATTTACCAAATCTGAGTATCCTGATAACTAGAGATGTACCAGTAGACAAGGCAGAGATTGTACTATTTTGAATCATGAAATATAAGGCAAAAAAAAGAGACGATTGGCCGGTGCATTAAATCACAGTGTACCACTGTCCCACTAACAGGACATGCACACTGATAAAATGCAAGCACCTTCTCTCAGACCAACACTAACCCCCTGGAGGTTCTGGTACTATATTGCATTCCTGGAGAAATACAAAAATCCTAAGACACAGAGCAAGCTGTGGCTCTAAAAGCAAACCAGATGGAAGGCTGAGCAGAGTGGGAAATGGAGTCTCATTTCTGACTAGACATTCAATAAGCAGCGTTATCAACAAGAAGTCTTCATCTGGTTGTAACACAAAGCAATACTGGACACACAATCTTTACTGTGCCACTGCCCGAGATCCTGCTGCGACTGCTGCCAGTGGCTCAAGACCCCAGCCAGCCCAGGGCTAAAAATAATCTTCCTCAAGACTGACTGCTTAGTGTTTCAACTCTTCCTTCTTAAGGATTTTTTTCCCTTTCTTTTTGGAAATGGTGCTTTTAAGTTCTAACAGACAAGTAACCAAATAAATAGGAGCACAAAATGCCACAAAGCAAACCCCACACAAATAAATGAACATTTTCCTCCTCATTGCTTTCTGAAAGCTCATTATATCTGAACCCACTAAACAAGATTTTACAGACTATATTTGTCTAGTTTGTAATTAAAGCACTCGTTTTCCCCAGTCTGAAGTCAAATTAGGAAGGAAAACTTGAGCAAATTGTTCTCAAAATTGTATTCCTCCTCAATTAGTTGTAAAATTTACATTGCAACATACTCCCCATTAATAGAGTGTATATTTTAAATTTGTATTATTCTAACTTAATTAGCTCTTTTTTGGTTTACAAAAAGTAATCACAGAAGCAGGCAAAGAAAAATGTACAGTGTCTATGTTTACTAAGTACTTAATAATTTCATTGCAATCTTCATGTGAAAACAAAACCCAAGTCCAGGAATGTTGGTTTTTCTGTACTGAAGGATTTGTCTGCAGAACACTCCCAAATTTCTTACAAGGTAGAAGGTAGTAGAGTTGTGAGCCGTGTTTTAGTCATCATTTAGTTATGGGTAGTGTATAGGAACTACATGCATTAATGAGGCTCGACATGATATTATTTCCCATGTACTCGGTGGTATTCTGACTGACTCAAAACTTCCTTCATATATCCTCACCCTTCTCAATTCTGTTCATTACTATTCCACAATAGAGTCAACACTTTTTAGCTTCCACATGTGAGAAACAACATGAAATACATATCTTTCTTTGTCTTATTTCAGATAACATGTTGTCTTTCATTTCCATCTATTTTGCTCCTTTCTTTTTTTCTGATTAAATATTCCATTTCATAGATAGATATATGCACAGATAAACAGATTCAAAGATACATAGGTACATAGATGAATAGACACATAGATAGATCACATCCTCCCTACTATCACCTGTCTATGGAAGTCTATGATTTCACATTTTAACTATAGTGACCTAATGTTTTAAAATAATGGCAACTGATGAGATGAAACTTTACAAGATGTACGGTTGAAAGAAAGTAGGTCATATTGATATAAAGTCTGCTGAGAATTCCAGAATATCCACACTCATGCTTAATCATACAAGTTTGCTTCCCTTTTCCATAAGAGGCATAGAATTTTTTTCTAAGTGAAGGAGATAAAGGAGGTTGTAGCCTTAGCATATGGCTTCTACCCCAGAGTGCAAGATGGTTACTCAAGTGCCAGTTTTCAGGTCTCCCAGCAAAAAGGAAGAGATTGAGCAAACACAAGCTCCAATTTGAAACATTTCCTCCAAAACATACATGACACTTCTGCTCATAGAATGGCCATCTGACTATCCTATATGAGAATAATAATCGTAGTGCTATGCACAGAATGTGCACACTCAATCAAAAGTTATTTTTTGGAAATGATCACAAATGAAGAATACAAGAATACTCATGGTTGAATCCGTGAGTGCCATTCTCTGCTGGAAGCAAGTGCTGTGATACCATTCTCCCAAGAGAAATCCACTGTAGGGCTTTCAGGGTGAGAAGTGTGGGCATTTGCTAGGTATAAAAAAGAGCACATTTAGAATAGAATAAGCACCTTTCTTGGCATCATGGAGTCATCTCCTCCTGTTTCTGTTCTTCCCTTAGGAAAAGATTCTACAAGAAGCTATTTGCCTATCTGTGAGGAAACATTTTGACTCTTTTCTCCAGATCAGCTGGTGTAATTTTCTCTTGTTCAATGAGAAAAAGCTCAAATCACTTCATATTATGGGGAAAATTTTCTGGTTTACTTTGATCAGGTTAAGAGATATGTCTGGGTGGGAAGGTGGATATGTTTGAAATACTTTATGTTTATGTGGGAAAATGGAACAATGAAGGATGTTCAGTTTGGTTAGTGGGGAAGAATAAGGAGAAAAAGTGATGGAGGGAGAGACTGATCAAGATCCTTTCTATGTGTAAATGGACATGCCCAATTAAGCAAAGTAAGCCAGTCCCAAAGGAGCAAAGGCGCCATGATTTCCCTCATGTGTAATTATTAGTATGTCTAGGATTTTCCTAACAGAGGAGCTCAATAACTCAAAATGTATGTACATAGAGCCGTACAGGACGAGGCTAAGCAAAATGAACTCCAGGATATGGAAACAAGAGATTTATCCTTGTGGTTGTTGTTTTTGATGTTCTATGTGGAGGACTTTCTTTACTCTTTTTTTCTTTTGTTTTTCTCTTTTTCTTTTTCTTTTACTTATGCTTTATCCTGTTTTCGCTGTATCTGACTTTGGTACCTAATACATTGTACATACATTTATTTACTTATCTGAATCATGGACTAGATGGGGAAAAATAAAATGATGAGTCAAAGGACAAAGGAAGAACCAGTGTAACAGCAATATTCACTAGACAACATGTTAGAAACGAACTCTACAACCTGGGAGGGAAAGAGCGTGGAAGCGGGAAACATGTTCAAGAATGAATGTGCCTGCTACCTTATGAATGTAAGTATAACCCACTATATATCACTATGATAATAAAAAATAAGAAAAAATATAAATTGACATTGTCTGAAAGCTCAGGGACGGAGAGCAGACAATGCCCAAGGAGTGAGGAATAAGTTTCTGCTCTTCAGGAAGACATAGATAACTTGATAGTAGGTCCGTGAACGCAGAGCTCTTGAAAGAACTCTTGACTCCTCAAGAGCCATCCTTTCCATGAAAACTCTATATTTACTGATCAGGAAGGCTTGATTCTATCGTGGACATTGAATGTGCCTAAAATACACCGAAAAGAATCTGAAACCCAGGCCTGAGCTATTAAACTCACACAGATTAACATAAAAATAGTCTACTGCCATTGAAAACCTCAGGCTTCTTTAAGAACAATTAAGAAACCCACAGTAATTTCCACAGGGTAGAAAAAGTTGGTTTTAAAACTAAAAAATAATCATGGAAAAAAACTGCAACCCTTACAATTGAATAAAGAAACAAGCTAGCATAACAAGATTATAAGATACAAGAATATGGAAATGGCAACAACAAACCTAAATCAATGTGGGATATCTTAACAGTTGTTAAAATATTCAAAGAAGTCAATGTAGAAATGTAAAAAAAATGCAATCTGAAAAATAATAAGCAGATTTGCAAATATCTAAAATAAAATTTTAGGTATTAATAGTTACTAAAGTTTAAATATTGACTCAGTAAATATTAACTCAAACATGACTAAAATAGACATTTCAGTTTGAAAGATCTTTCAAACTAGAAGGTTTAATGGCATCATTCATGAATACTGGGGAAACAAATGAAAAGAAAGGAGGGAGCTAGGAAAAGATTGAGAAACTCTAACCTACATCTAAAAGGAATTCAATGGACCAAGAAAAAGAGGATATGAGGTTTTATTTGAAGAAACCTGAATGAGAAGGCTTCTATAATTGAAAGAAAGATTTGTATTTTCTACTTGATGGATAATAAATTCTTAGTAAGACAGATACAAAGATATTTGAGTTTACCCCCTGAAATTTAAAAGAAAAAAGATATAAAAGAACCGTAAGAGGGCCAGGAGGTTGGCCCCACGTTCTATTCCTCTGTACCACATACATAAAAAACCTGGAAGTGGTAGGACACTAGCCTTGAACAAAGCCCAGGGACATTGCTCAGGCCCTGAGTTCAAGCGCCAGAACTGACAAAAATAAATAAATAGATAGATAGATAAATAAATAAATAAATAAAACAAAATGCAGATGATTTCCAGGAAGGAAAAAAAAAATTCTTGTCAACATATGCCAGGAAACAATGAAATATTATCATCAAAGAACTGAGAAAAGTAATTGTCAACCCAGAATTCCAAAGCCAGATAAATTTTCATCCAAAAAGGAACCATTAAGACAGTTTTGAATCAATTCTCATAGGTTCTTACTAAAAAATCTCTACATTAAAAAATGTATTGCAGGATAAATAATTTTAAGGCAAAAAAGAAAGAAAACAGCTAAATAAACATAGGTAAACAAAGTTGGTAAATTCACAAGCCGGAAGAAATTTTTAGTATTAGGCTTCCACACATATAATGCCACAAAACACAGCTTTTTCTCCTTTTTAAGAAAGTGTTGGAATTTTGACTTGGATTCCTCAGCCTCAAAGTATTTCCAATTTGTTTCCGAATTACATTATTTTCAAAATCCCAGTGTCTCACAGGAGGTAACATAAATTTAAGTAAGCATTAATTGTAAGAATAAAATTGATGCACATGACAATTTGGATGGGCTTAAAAACCAATGTAGAATTTAGATAGTAGATTGTGGTGAAGGAGAAGGGAAAAGCCATGGATTAATAAGGGACTTTGTAAGAATTCCTGTCATATCTGAAGGGAGCCATAAAAGGATTATAGTAAATTATGTTCTATTTTTAAATAAAGAGAAAGAGATTTGGGGGGAAAATCCAGTCTGGTAACCAGGCAGTAAAATCCTTCAATATGAAATGCAAAATAAAATATAGAGATAACTACGCATTCGATCCTAATCACAGTAAGCGTTAGATGTCCACATTTACTTTTCAAGTATGTTGTTTACAATGCTCATGCTGGTAACTCAACGACAGAGAGTGACCATCTAGCCATAAGACTGCATGATTACATCATGGAATTATATGAAGTATTTAATAAGGTCTAGATATTTGTATTTTATCTATACCAATCCACTACAACTCAATAGTGCCTCTATCTCAACATAGGGAAATGAGGAGCTAGGATATTAGATAATTGATCAAGTGTACAAGCCATGGTTGACTGAGTTGTCTGTGGGCATGTTCAGAGTAGAATTTTTATCAGTGTAGCTCATGCAGGTTAAATTTCATCCACAGTCTCTGACCATGTCCATTGCTCTACTGAGAATATCCATAGATATTATGAGCAAAACCTTCAGAGCTAGCGTGCTTGAGTCTGATTTCAAATCCACACACCCAGTGTACCACTGTCTTTCCAATCCCATCCATTCAGTGGGTTACAGGGTTCACTCAAGATAGTTACCAATCCATTCTGCTTTACCCTAACTATACCAGGGTCTCTGAAATCTTCACCCCAACCGCTCCCACTTCCTTCTGCTGAGTCCCTATGCCTTTGGCTGTTCCTTTTCCATCTACAACCAGTTCAGCTTTTAGAAATGATTGTTCACTTTTCCAAAATATTAGTTTAAGATCTAAACATCTATGCATCTAATTTATCAATTTAATAAGTTTACTTTTATTTATTTACCTCCTTCCATTTTTTTGTTTTTATCTTTCAGTAATGGTACAAAGGAATTGCCATTCAGCTAAGCAAATTATGAACGCAATTCATCTTGATCAATGTGGCTCTTGTCATTTGCCCCAACCCTCCCGACTCTGCCCGTTCCTCCCACTTTCTCAGTTTTCATTTAATTTTACTGTAGAATATGCATCGACTTGTAGGATTGTCTTTTCCCCCTTCCTCTCTCCACTTTTTTACTGTCCTCTTCTTGACCCTTCTCCACATTCCAAAGACTCTTCATAGAATGGAATTTAAAAACTTAGTTTTGTTGTTCTCCATCCTCCATTGTTATCAGTGAAAGCTAAACCTTTGGCCAGTCACAGGGGCCTCACACCTTTAGTTCTAGCTACTGCGGAAGGACTGTAGTCTAAAGCCAGACCTGGCAGGAAAGTCCATGAGACTTTTACCTCCAAGTCACTACCAAAACCCAGAAGTAGAGCTGTAGCTCGGGTGGTAGAACTCCAGTCTTGAGGAGAAAAAAGTAAAGGATAGTATCTAGGCCCTGAGTTCAACCCCCAGAACTATCACAAAAACAAACCGACAACTAAGCCTCTGAGAATGTTTTTGAAATTTTCCCAGGAAGCTTCTAGGAGCCACATTTTTATGTCTTACTGGACACTTTCCACTCTCTGAAATGTCTCTCCCCCAATTCACCTGTCTGGAGGGCATCTATCTCTACATGAAGTGACAGTCCTCATAGGCCTCAATCTATCGGATCAAATACATGTCTAATTTAATCTATCTCATTAATGCTCATTTTTGCATAAAATATTCATCTATCTGGAGTTATAAAAGTTATAACACCTATTAAATTTGTATTTTGCGGCTGATCACTAGTGGCTAATACCTGTAATCCTAGCTACTGGAGAGCCTGGGATTTGGGAGGGTCAAGGTTCAAAGGTAATCCAGGCTGAAAGTTCATGAGACTCCTTCTGAACAGAACACTGGATGCAGTGAGTGGTTTGTGCCTGCAATTCTAGCTTTGACAGAAAGCCTGACATAGGCTTCTGCCTTCACCCAGCAGATGCCCAGGCAGGAATTAAGACTTTCATTCAAAAATAACCAGCAATGATCAGGGTTGGACCTGGGGTTTAGGAATAAGAGCTTCTGCTTTAGCAAGTGTCAGGTTCTAATTTTAAAACCCAATATTACAAGATATATTTTATATTTTTGTGTATTTTATGTAAAATCACTCTACACAGCAGGAAAAAAAAAGAAAAGAAAAGGTTTGGGGGCCAGGAGTTTGGCCTAGTGGTAGAATGCTTGCCTAGTATGCATGAAGACCCAAGTACAATTTCTCCGTATCATATACATAGAAAAAAAAAGCTAGAAGTGGTGCTGTGGCTCAAGTGGTAGAGCTCTAGCCTTGAGAAAGCCCAAGAACAGTGCTCAGGCCCCAAATTAAAGCTCAAGAGAAGTGAAGGGGATGAGAGGGGAGGGAAGGGGAGGGGAGGGGAGGAGAGGAGAGGAGAGGATAGTTTTGATGCAAGACTGCCGCTGTGTAGCCCGTGGTGAATCTGGGATCTTTCTGAGAGTATGGACTATCATTTAAGTTTGGTTGGAAGAAAGGTTTAATTGTACACCATTTTGAGAGCTTAAGTCTTTTAACCTATGTTTATGTTATATTTTAGTTAAAAAACACATTCTTAATGGTTTCAGTGTTTAAAATGCATTGTAATTATATGCTGATTTGTTGAATGGTAACATATTTTTTAAGTACTTACAGGTAATATGATTAATTTTTAAATGATTTTTGTTTAATTTTATTTAATTTTTAAGTAGTTGTGCAAAGGAGTTGCCATTCAACAAAGTAATATATGAATACAGTGCATCTTTATCAATGGCACCACTTTCACCCTTCTCCCCCATTCCTCCTAACCTACCCTCACCTTGATCCTCTTATTTTCGTAGAATATTCATCAACTCTGATAACTTTATTACTCCTCTTCCTCTTTTCACTTGTCTCCATCCTTTCCTTTAATCCGACCCCTCTACTTCTGAGTACCTAATTTTCCCTGCTTGTTCGTTGGGCTTTGACTTAGCCTTCCTAAGAAATTACATCATTTGAGCTCTCCCCTGAATTCACCATATTTCTGTGAATACATCTGTGTATGTGTACAATTGAACTTCACCCCAGAGTGTGTAGTTATATATTTACATATCAATTCTGGCTTCCATATATGAAAGAAAGCACACTTCCTGTGTCTCTCTGGGCTTGACTTATTTACTTAAATGATTTTTCCAAGCACTTCCTTTTCTTTGCAAATGATGTGATATCATTCTTCTGCTGGGCATATATATGTATGGGCATATATTCTTATATTGTGTATATGTATATATACATACCTATATATGGTATTTTACTCATTCTTAGATTCCTTATCTAATATAGATGAAGATATAGATTCAAGTTTAACTCTAATGAAAAGGATTGACACACATAAAGTAAATATTGTTTGAATTATAATTTATCCTGGAGGAATTTGTGGCCTGGGAAGAAGGATACACAATGATTAATACTGAACTAATTAATCATATGCCTCTGGTTACTTTCCCATGTCCAAAACCACATTGAGGCAGCCAGGCAATGACTCTGTCTCCTAAGTTCTTAGTCTTAAAAATCAGTTTGTCCACAGATCTATTTAACTGAGAAACGGTTACAAAGACCTGCTTTTCAAATACATATCCAATTTGATTCATATAAATATATACAGACACATATATGTATATGGGTCCATATATATATATATATATATATGTGTGTGTGTGTGTGTGTGTGTGTTAGATTCTTTATTTTGCTGACAATATGAACCATTTCATAGGGCTCAATAGATCTTATTGAGTGAGAGCTACTACTAGTCAATGAGTGTGTTTGTAAATTTACGATGTTAAAGTCTGGATGAAAGTTAATTGTCCACTTAAAGAAAGACTAGATAGTTAGTGGAACATGACGCAGGTGTGTTTCTGAAGGAGATGAGCATTTGAGTCTGTACCTGCATATCAGTGATCACCTAGGCAGTGAGGTGAGAATTGTCCATTCCAGTAAGGGTCTGAATAGAGCAGAAAGTTAAGGGGAGTGAGAATTCGCTTTCGATGGAGCTGAGACATCCACCTTCTGTCTTCAGACATCAGGGACCCTATTTCTCATGCCGCTGGACTTTTCTCAAATCACACCCATTGCATTCGGGAGTCTTCAGTTTATAGATGGCAGATTATGGGCCTTCTAATTGGCTTTCCCCCTCTGGAGAGCCCTGACTAACACACTATATTATTGCTCTCAATTAATAATACAAAATGAAAGCATAGGGAATTTACATGACATATTCACAAACCCATATGATTACCAGACCCATGACCCAGAACTAATCCATTGAACTTCCAAGGCCACTGGAGCCAAAATTATGCAACACTTATGTGATAAATTAAAGCCATTTCTCTTCTAGCCATTATCACTTGAGGCTTGTTGAATTCTGACATATGTGAAAATGTTTCAGGTGTCCAAATAACCACTAAAATATCTACTTTACCTTCTCCACATACTTGATGACTTGTTGTAGGCATTACCTTGGCCAAAGACCTTCAACTCAGCAATCTTGTTTCTCTTAGTATTGTACAGTACACATATACTCAGACTCAGACAACCTCGAGAATGAGTCTGCTGCCTGCCTCCTTCAGAGTTTCAAATTCCCCAGGCTTTGCTAAAAAAGAAAAGCACTAACATTGAAGTGAAACAAATGCATATTATTTCTTCTTTCTCTGTGTTGTATTTCTCAAATCCAGACTTCTCACATGGGGTCTGTCTTAGTCTTGCCTTTCTTATCCCTTCAGAGGTGCTGAAATACAGCTCTCAACCCAAATCATATCGTATTTTCTTTAGAATGGAGTTTTGCTTTACTCCTTTCCCTTTGCTGTGAGAATGATTCCCTCTCAGAACTGTGGATCTTGGGTGTCATGTGAATTAAATTTTAATAAGTGTTATTATAATCACCATTATTATCATTATCATTATTAATAATGTTCTTCTTAGCAGCATTTGGAAGCTATGCCAGCAGTGACATTTGGCTAGAGGGATAATGGATCTTTTAATGTACAGGCTTGTAGACTTCACGCCTGCTGCTCTCATTGCAGAGAGAGCAATTTTCTGTCATCAAGATGCTTGTAGGAGCTGGAAAACTCTTGAGTCTTGGTTGTTCTTTCCAAAGTCAACTATAATTATTTGAGTGGCCAGGATGGTAAGATCTTGCCATAGTCACTGGTAAAAAAAAAAAAAGACAAGACATACTCTTTCATTCATTTAGTAAAAGACTCTTTTTCACCTGCACATCCTTGCTTTATATAAATAAATAAAATAGAAATAACATGATGAACAAAACAATCTCCTCCCAGTCGTCATGTAGCCAAGAGTCTCATACTCGAAGGAAAATCCATAGGAGACAAATGCTGTAAAATATGCATGGGAGTGACGGGCTGGGATTGCAGGTATTAATAACAGGTCAGAAAGACTACAACATTCTCCAGGCATGCAACCACAAATATAAAAGCCTAAGGAATGTAAAATGAGAAGAGATCAAACTTTGATTCCATTGGAAGAAGCTGTGCAAAGATACCTGATGAGAGCTGCCATGGTGAACTGCCAGAGAAAAGATGCAAAACACATTATGTATGGACCCCATGTTGTCCATTCAACCTCATTCACAGTGGAATAGGGAGGTTAGTGTGTCAAACTCAACATGGGAGCAAAACTGTGATGGTACTTTGAAGAAGTGTTAATTCACCTATAACCACTGGTTACAAGAAATGTTCATGAAGCAGGTAGAACTTGAACACAGAGATGTGATCCAGCTGCGAGATCAGAGATTAGTCCTGGTTTGAGTGGCATCACTAAAAGCCCAGCTCGAGCATGGGGATCAGAGGCTCATGTGTTAGGCACTGTGAAATACAAGCCAGGAAGGAAAATGAGAGAAAAGCATTAGGAAAAAGATGACCTCAAAATATGAAGGATATTTCTCATCCAAGTTTTGGGGTATAGCCTGGACAGAGTAGAAAAAGGAGATCCTATCTGGGTCATGGCACAGAATCCAGGACACCTGGAAAAGGTGAGTACATCGGCAGTGGAAGGAGGAAGTTATTCTGGGGTAACTCCCTGGTCAGCAGAAAAAGCTCAAGTCCTTTTTGTTGGTTACTATAGGCCCAGGTGTGAAGAAAGATGGAGCCAGAGCCATACCGATTTTGTCAGGCAGAGCTGAGACAAGAATCCACCTCCACAGATTTTCAGCCTACTGTTTCTTTATTGCTCTGCCTTTGATTTATTTTCTTGTTTTGAACAAACACAACTTGCTTGGCCCAGAGTAACATGCCTTTTCCCACCCTGAGGGTCTGAGGGAAACAGCAGCCATGGAAGAAGTCTCTGAGGCCCAGTATGCAAATGACCACATTTTTCAGGAGCCTGAGGGTTTTTGGAATCATAACTCCCAATAGTTATATATCCTTTCAGAAAATAGCTGAATGGAAATTATATACTTTTTCCCTTTGGATGCTTAACCTAATTAATAGGGAATGAGTATGTGTAAACATGTTCAGATTCAACCCACCCCAAGTTACTTTGGAACTTAAAGTCAGCATTGTTCCCTGTGTCTTGTGGGTAGCTGGGAAACCTGAGAGGACCAGCTGGTTTGCCCAGTGCTTCTAGGTCTGCTTCTAAGAGGCATTCCAATGTTTCACGCTGCTCACATTTTCTGTGACTGGTGTGAAATCACTTCCAACACACTTTAGTGTACTCTGTCACTTAAGACCACCATCCCACAGGCACCAAGATGCTCTTAATTCTAAATTCCAGGTAAAGAAGACTTCCAAAGTTCACACAACACTTTTTGGGTTTAAATTTGGATGTCATCACCCACTTCATCAAGAAAACTTTCGTTTCAGTGCTGGTACTCCATCCTCTCATGGGAGGCCTGGCTGCCTTGGGATGTGAGACCCAAGTATAGATAGATGTCCAAAGAAATGGCAGATGCATCAAATCAGGCTCCCCTGCTCCCCCATTCAATAGAACTCGAGGAAACAATCATTCGAAACAAAACTTCTCAAGACATCTGATGACCTACCGAGAATGAAATTATAGAGGTCAATTTTTCTAGTAATTATCCTAATGTGACTGTCACTACTCAGTTATTTCTTGAGGAAGGAAATGTGGGAGGAGGGGGGAGGAGTACAAACAGAAGGCTGGTATGACATCATGACATCATGAGAGAGTTGCTCTAGAAAATGGATAATTAAAATCACATAACCTGTGACAGGGAACTTGTTGAAGGCCACATGGTAACCTGTTCATGGAAGTATGGAACACAGAGACCCAGAAAGGATGAAGAGACTGAGGGAAGAGGAAGGCGTGACTTGAGGTCAGCATCCAGATGCTAAGCAATCTCAGATATCAATGTCAAGAGATTTCAAAGAATGAATATAAAGCTCCCTTCTTGAGTTTAAATATCCCGTAGCAGGAGTCATGCTGAGTCAGAAAAGTTTGCTCATAGTTGTTCACACACAGATCTCTCCATTCCAAATGGCTATGGTGCTCGCTGCCTGCCAAAAGCTGATCTGGGAAGAATTATGGGTCTTGCGACTACATGTCCAAAATCTGAACTCGTAATCTAGACTAGGCTGGTTCTGAACAAAGCAGTTATAATTTCCTACCTCATGGGGTTGAAATTCTGTCAAGAAGAGATTATAAATACATGTTTAAGTATAATTGGTAATATGTCCTAAACAAAGAGAAAGAAAGAGAGAGGGGAGAGGGAAGGAAGGAAAGAAGGAAGGAAGGAAGTCGGTGATAGACTGTGAGGCAGACCTTTTAAATAGGGATGACAGGAATAATCTCACTGAAATGAGGTACTGAAGCTAAAACCTGAAGGATAGGGTGAGACAGGCCAAGGCTGTGTAGGAAAAGAATTTCCAATTTATAGAGGTCGCTTTTGGACAACATCTTGTTCAACGATGTCACCTCTGTCACACCTTATAAGCAAGGTCACACTTTTCATTTTGAAAGGCAGTACATTGGGAAGCTTTGCAGACTTCAGTGATTTTTGATTCTGTCTTCAGGAGACCGGTTACATAACCCTCTGGATGAATAAAGAGAGAGTACATGGCTCCAAGGAGAAGACTACAGTATGACTTTACCCCGTCCCTTGAGCTCCTAGTATGTCCTTCGTTCTCTCAAATGCAGCTTCTCAGATACTCACTGCCTGGTGCTCATGACAATATCCACACAGAAATTGCTGTCTTGTTCAAAAATGGGATCATCTTGGCTGGGAATTTGGCCTAGTGGTTAAAGTGCTTGCCTAGCATGCATGAAGACCCGGGTTCGATTCCTCAGTATCACATACATAGAAAAAAGCCAGAAGTGGTGCTGAGGCTCAAGTGGTAGAGCTCTAGCCTTGAGAAAGTCCAAGGACAGTGCTCAGGCCCTGAGCTCAAACCCAGGACTGGCAAAAAAAAAAAAATGGGATCATCTTTCCCAGTAAAGTAGGTAATCCCATTCACTTGAATTACTCTCTAGATTAACTGTAATACCTAATCCAACTTACCTGTTACACAAATAGGCATCATGTTGAATTGCCTAGGAAATAATGACAAGGAAAGCCTGTTCAGTATGGATACAACTTCACTGGACTATTTTCCAACCGTAATTATTTGATCCACATGCGTGCGACCCAGTGAGATGGAAGGCCAATATGCATACAGAATGTAAATAGCAAGCACATACTGACCTTTACCCAAATGATTTCTAGTTCTCACTGTTCCGTTGTCCTTGATGGGTAGAAGAGCAGACCTACAAGGAACAGTGGATTGTGTAAAGGGGAGCAATCATTGAGAAGAAACCCACATGGGAATTTAAGGGAAAAATAACTTATTTGTCACAAGGGTAGATAACTGTCTTCTGAGTGGCCTTAAGCTTTGCTTTTATTCCAAGTTCCTATTAAGCCTCAGATTTACTGTGGCAAGAAGATATACTGGCCCCAAATCAGCAAAGATAAGAGGTTTCCTGGCGAGAAATGAACAAGAAAGACAGGAAGTAACAAAGAAGGCCAGAAAAAGATTAGGAGAAAATGCTGTCTTAGCAGCGGTAAATAAATCATTTGCTAAAAAGGATATTTGGCTAAATTGCCTCCCAGTATATATCCCCACCGGGCACTTTTGATCAGAAAATGCAGAACCAAATAAAAAGAGTGCAGAGATGGAGACTGCAACCCAGAGAACCTAAGAATTCATTAAGAGCCACACGTGGTTGGGGGTTGCAGTCACACTGAGTGACTTACTATCAGCATGGCCTTGGCCCAGGACTAAATCCACAAGTCTCCAATTTGTAATATGGAGACCAGCCCCTCTGACGTGTGGCAGGGCTTACTCTCTGACCCTCGTGCTAAGCTTGCAGTGCATGATCATCCAGTGCTGCATCTTTCCACTCTTCTAAGTTAGCATCAATGCTTCAGCAGACTCTTCAATATTTTCATAAAATCCTGTCAATGGTCTACTACTTAGGAGATTTTAAAAGGCAAAGCTGGAACCTTAATTACCAAACCTATGCTTGGAAGCTATTGCCTGAATCCATTAAACTGTGTTTCCTTGCTCAGACTATTTACGTATTTCCTTATCTATAAACAAGGAAAATGATAGTTATCTTTTTTTTTTTTGCCAGTCCTAGGCCTTGAACTCAGGGTCTGGGCACTGTCCTTGGGCTTTCTCAAGGCCAGAGCTCTACCACTTGAGTCACAGCACCTTTTATGGCTTTTTTTTTCTATGTAGGTCTTAATGAGGAATCAAACCCGGGTCTTCATGCATGCTAGGCAAGCACTTTACCACTTGGCTAAACTCCCGGCCCTAATGATAGTTACCTTAAAAAATTGGGCCGGGAGTTTGGCCTAGTGGTAGAGTGCTTGCCTAGCATGCACAAAGACCCAGGTTCGATTCCTCGGTACCACGTACATAGAAAAAAGCCAGAAGTGGTGCTGTGGCTCAAGTGGTAGAGCTCTAGTCTTGAGAAAATCCAAGGACAGTGCTCAGGCCCTGAGCTCAAGCCCAGTACTGGCAAAAAAAAAAAAAAAAACACAAATCATGTGTACTGTTAAATGCCAGGAATAAGTTGTTTTATAAACAATAATTTCACTACCCCAAATTTCTATGTATTTTGTTGCATGGTATTGTTTACAAAGGACATTGGAAATACCATTGTGATGTAGGTATGAAAACAATAGAATTTATTTTATAAGGGAGATCAGAGCAACTATAACTACAAAGTATAGAGAATGAGTAAAAAGAGCAAATGATTTCATTTGCACTACATAGATTCTGTCAATTGGTTATCAGACTAAATTCTTTCTTTTATAGAGCTAAAACCTAAAGAAAAGAGTTTGGTGAAGCACAATTGTTTATACTACCAAGTATTCTTGTTCTATGGTCCTGCTAATCCACTAACTCTTCACGCAAAAGCAAAACAGACACCCAAGGTACAGCCTCTCGAGAGCTGAACACATCCAGATCTCTGCTTTGTCCCCAGGGCCTGGTCCACATCTGCTTCATACAATCCAGTCAGCAAACAGGCGAAAGGCATAATGCATTCTGAACCAATAGAAAAGCTCAGCCCTCCCACCTAGAAATTCTGGAATGCTGAATGAGACACTAGCAGGCACAAACGATTGGTTAGACTTTCCCTGGTTGTTGGGGATATAGATAAATAGATGATAAATAGATAGACAGACAGACAGGCAGACAGATAGATGATAGATATCGGCATCTGAGAAGTCAGATGAAGCACAAATACACCTTTAATACTGTTTAGAGTCTCTCTTTGACTCCATTTCTTGTTTCCCACATTGAGAGTTTAGAAAGGGTTATTGCAGGGCACAGACAGCTTGAAGAAAGGTTCTGCTTGCCACAGCTCACTAGGGTATATCTTCTGGAGACTTGTTCCTTTTTCCCACTTTCCTTCATTACACGTTCCTACTCTCACATCTACTGACTCTGTCAGTGCTCACTCAGACTTTTACTGTCATGTGTAAAATAGGAGTTACAGAGAGTTGCTTATCAAAGGTTACAGGATTCTATTAGAATTCATTTATGCGATACATTTTTTATAATGATAATCATCATCTAATAAGATCTCAGGAGACGTTCCATCACATTTAACCTTTGACTGAAACTTTATAAGAAAGCTGGCTTGTTTGGGGGGAAACTATAAAATCTGGCCTTGGGTAGGGGCCTTCTGGTTCTACAGTCCACAGAAATCCATCTCCACAAGTAGATGAGAAGATAGAGAAGACCTGGAATTTCATCTGCTCTGTGGAAACAGGTGGAAAAGGAGATGTAGTAAACTAATTCAACCTTGTAAAACGAAGTCTGACATGGGAAAGCAGGACACAGGCAACAGTCATGGAGTCATTCACAGTACAAGGGAGAAGCAGACCCCAGGGATCCAACTTGAGCAGTGTCCTCTGCGAATAGGAGACATCGTTACTGACCACACTCGGATCCAGAGAGAAAGACATAGCAGGGACACTTTCAGGGCCCAAGGCTTCAGAGATATAACTCAATAAGGAAGGAAAAACAAGAGTAAAACTAGATTTCCCCCACTGATAAGAATAAAGCACAATAATAAAAATACTAGGAAGCCAGGAAAGTGGCCTGTTGGCAAACTACTTGCCTGGCACGTACAAAGTCCTGGGTTCAATTCCTCAGTGCCACATACGCAGAAAAAGCCAGAAATGATACTGTTGTTCAAGTGGTAGACAGCTAGCCTTGATAAAAGCCCAAGGACAGTGCTCGGGCCCTGAGTTCTAGCCCCAGGACTGCCCCTCCCCCCCCAAAAAAAAGTAGTAGGAAAAGCTCAAGACTTAAGCTCTATTCCAATGACATGCTCTCCATGAATGAGTTAGTAATAAAGATGCATTTTAGTGATGCTCTCCTATGTTCCAGGTATTTTAAATTATGATCCAGTTTATTTCTAACAGGAGTTCTTCATATCAGGTATGATTATCAGTATGTAATATTCAACGATACTTAGTCTCAGAGAAGGTGAATAAATTCTACCTAGGCATTAATAAAGGAAATTTCTAGAAATCCGAAATGAATTCCTTTCTTTGTCCAAGGGTCTTTCCACCTTATCATTGAGCTCGTGAATTCTATTCAAGGGCTTCAGAGCTTTGCTTCTGTGTCTGAGAGTGGCCTCACATGGTGAACTGAGTGTCTGCACTCCTGGAAAAAGGCTGAAGGCATAACCACGACCCACTCTGGGTCTCACAGTCCCTTCAAGGGGTCTGGTCATCCTCTCCTTTGGTACTTGAGTAGGCTTCTTCCCTTGAATAGTATGAATTGTGTAAATATCACTACAAATTCACTGTCCTTTCCTCTCAAAAGAATATAACCTTTGTCCTTCAGCTATCGCTCCTCTCACATTGCCTTTCAGTTTTCCTTTCTGTGGAGGTAAGTTCTGGTGTCACCTGAGTACCTTTCTCTAAAGTCAGGCACTGGACTATGTTCATCACATAAAAGCACCCAAGCAGAATAAAAGAATGATGGGATATGTGGGAAATGTTCTCAGTGGTGGTATTGTCATGAAAATTCATCACCACGGAAGCAGAAGGCACGATGTCTAGAGAGAACCTCTATGGTCTGAATGAGCCTCGTTGCCCTCCGCCATGCTGCAGAGGCCCGCTGGCTTGAGAGAGAAGTTTCCACTGCACACTCAAAACATGGTTAGCCACGGGCAGAAACTGTCTGAATGTTTCAACCACCTGCCAGGTCAGTTATGTGGACTGATGACACGAGTGAATGCTTGTCTTAAAACAGAGCAGACTATATAAACCAAAGTTGTCACTTAGTATTCATTGGAAGAAGGGCAAATGAACAGTAATGAGAAATTAATGTCATTTGAACATGATATGAACCCCAGAAAGTCATTCCAGAACAGCCCCCCCCCACACACACACCTTGGCAGCTAAAAAGTTCTGAGACATAGAAAAGTCTGTCAAACTTAGTCAAGGTCCAAAAGATAGTGAATGACAGGGAAGGATTTTAAAATATGTCTGATATTTGTCAATGTTTTGCTTCTCTATCACATCTCATCTGAGGCAGGTAATTCCCAAAGTTTGTAGTAAATTATTTTATTGGGAGTGAGGTATTTTCTCTGACAGTATCTAATACAGACACCATGATATAGATAGAGATTCTGTGTTCTGAAGAAATGCAGACACAGAGAAAAGAGGAGACGAGATCTAAGGTTTTCACCCACAGAACTGAATGTATTCCACCTGTGGTGACTTGTTACCCAGGCCCACAAAGACAGGACGCACCCTGGGTGTGGAGTGCCAGGAAGCATCTCTCGAATTTCCAAGTTTCCTCCCCAGAAACTACCTTTGACCTAAGGGAGCCATACTGTACAATGCCAAGCGGTCCCTGAAGGAGTGGCTACCATCCTAGGCTCTTAAATGAGTAGCCCTCCTTGTCTCACTTCCAGCCTGACAACTCAGGGCAAGGCTACAGAATCATCTTCCCCCTCTCAAATTCTCACTAGATTCGGGTATTATTCTTGACTGAGAGTACTTCTCAGTAAACTTCCTGGGTTCAGTCTTTTCCTCAGTTTCTCTCAACAAATCCAATTTAGGACAGTGATACCTATAATAAAATTTAAAAAAAAAAGTCTCTCTGGGAGAATAAATAATTTTCTGGCCAGGTGTGGTGGCTCACGCCTATAATCCTAGCTACACAGGAGGCTGAGATCTAAGGATCCAGATTCAAAACCAGCCAGAGCACTAAAGTCCATGAGACTCTATTTTTAATATTTTTATTGTAATTAATAAAAGGGTTACATTATATTTGCCAGATAGAAGGTGCATCAATTCACATACATTGATACCCTTTCAAATGTCTTGGTCCCCATTACCCTCCCCCCACCCCCCATCTTGGTTTTCCCCCCTTCCCTATCCAATTTCAAACAACCAAATACAAATATATCCAAAATATCAGATAACAAAGTGAGATACTGTAACAATATGAGATAACCAAGGGACAGCAAAAGAGATGAGAGATAACATAGTACATTAAGGACAACAATCATTCATTATATGGCTTTTGTTTCAATATCCTAGAGGTCCTTTCAATTAGCTTCATACTATATGGCCTTATGAGTCAGAAGGCTGAGATCTGAGGTTCTAGGTTCAAAGCTAGCCTGGGCACTAAAGACCGTGAGACTCTTATCTCCAATTAACCACTAGAAAACCGGAAGTGGAACGGTGGCTCAAGGGGTAAGGCAGCCTTGAGCTGAAGAGGTCAGAGACACTGTTCAGAACCAGAGTTCAAGCCCCATGACCAATTTTTTTTTTCTGATGGGCAGTGAATACTGTATCACCCAGGTAATCCCAATAACTCCACATTCTGCCTCAGTGGCATTGTCAAAACCTCTCCTGTGGAACTGGAGTGGGTGAATGTGGATCAATAGCCAGTGTAATTGTTTAGATGGCTGAAAGTTTCCCAAGATAATATTAACTCTAAGGATTTGGGTGATTGATATCTGCTATTGGGGCTTATTAATTGGTGAGTTTTAATAAGGTAGTGGGAGGCTAAGGATGACCAACTACTGATTTTGAAATGTAGCCAGGCTACCTTGAGAGTAACTAAGCAACTTTCCTCTCCAGAGAAGATAGATGTACAGGCAAGATGTACAGCCCAGATCTACTTGGAAAAGGGTGGGAGTCATAAGATTAGAGTCTCAGCTTTTGATCTTGAAAATTTGTTATTCCCAAATTCTGTTGCACTCTACAATGTGTCTCTCTTCTAGTTAGAAACTAGTACTCCTTCTTTCTGTGAACAAGATGCAGAAATCCTTTGACTTGCAAATTCTAAAGCCCTTTTAGGATCTACCCACTCCTCTTCGTTAATAGACCATTTTTGTGTGAAATAACATGACCCTCTAGGTGGAGAAGTACTGGGGCAGTAGAAAAGAAAATACATTTTGTGGTAAACAGAAGGTAGGATTATCTGACATGTGGAAGTGCAGATATGGAACTGGAGTGTGCAGGTAGCTGATTAAAGGAGAAAGGAAATGACTATGAAGTTCTATAAGAGAATATTCATATGTGTTAGAAATTGTGATACCGAATATCAATGCTCTGAGCTGTAAATAAGTCACTGAGACAGCTGTTAGAAACATGGACATATGTGCTTTCTCCTGTGTGGAGCAGAGAAGCCAGAACTGCAATGGAAAAAGCTGAAGAAGAAACATCAAAATGCACAGTGGAGAAAGGTACTAGAATGTATAGACTGCACAATGACAAAAGGAAGTAAGGAGGTGGGTTCTGGCCAGTGCCATCGTGGCCACACGGTTAATGGTGGGGTCTGGCATCTCGTCTCCATGGTGGGAGAAGATGACCCCTCCCCCACACATTCCCTCCTCCCAGGTGATGGGCAGGGGCAGGCACTTGGCAGAAGGGTTGCTGGACCTATCAATCCAGTTACATGGGACAGGCTGCTTCCTGCAGCCCTGCTCCCTGCTCTGACGTAAGTTAGGCCCACATCAGCACAAGCCCCATGATGCCATGCCACATGACTCCATGTCCATGACCTGTTCTGGTTCTTCTCTTGACACCGTGGTGTCCCACTTTAACTCTCCATTGGAGCTGAGTTGGTTTGTTGGTATGGTGTTTGTTCTCTCTTTCCTCTCTGGCCTGTCTTCTAACTATGCTAAGTGTATTTGTAGACTGCAGGCCTCTGTAACAATTGGCTGCCTGCAGACTGCTAGCACTCCAATAAAGACTTCAAGATTCAGTCTCTCAAAAAATGGCTTCTTTGTTTCCTTACCACACGACAAAAGCACCCACTGGTTGGCTCTCTGCTCCCTATTACAATGGCAGAGACACACCATTTCCCAACGTGATGAAGAGGAAAGGGAACTTGTGTCCCCAGGAAAGAAGGGCCATCCCTGTTCCCAGCACAATTACAAAACAGCAAGAAGTATTTGGGCATGTGTGGGTAGATATTGTACACACTTGGTTATCAGAAATGGAGGTAATTATTGTACAAAAATGCATGGTCAGAATGGCAGCTGGTGGGGGTGGGGCCTCACTTGCAGAAAGCGATGGAAAGGTTTAAAGAAGAAAATATGGAACTGAATTCTATCTGCAATGTGAATTGGTTCGGAAGATGATTCTCCCATAGGACTTCCTGGAGTAATCTTGATTCCAGCTTTGTAAGACCCCTTAGCAGGAAACCTGGCCAATTCCCCAAGACTCTTGACAAAAAGAACCATGACACAATTAACTGGTGTTATGTAAACCTCTGAACTTATGATAACTCATTATGCAGCAGGAGAAAGCTAACACAACCTTTATCTGTTGCAATCTGCCTGATACGTAGAATACCTGAATCCAGGAACCCAGAGTCAGAAGTGCCTCACCATCAATCTCACTTCTTAACCTCCAAAGAGTCAGACTCTGTCATTCTGTACAGTTGTCATAGAAGAAATGCTTGCCTCAGGAACGCACGATTCCTAATCAGCTTTAAAGCCGTGGCTGGAGTCCAACCACTTCAGGTTCCCTGTGCCAAGAGTCCGACAAGCAAGGAAAGGAGCTGACATCTTGACAGTGGTAATTGGCCCTCGTTGTGCAGAAGTCACATGGCTTGCCTTACATAGGGTGTAGACGAAAATGCATTAGGCACTTCGCCGATCTTGCAGTATACCTCTTGGTATCCAATCTGCCCATTGTTGACCGTGAATAGACAAGGACAGCAGCCCCCTTTACTGGAACCTGCAGAATCCAAGAGCTTCAGGAATGAAGCTGGAATCCCATCATTTCAAGTCTCCTGGCCAACGGATGAGCTGCAGCAGTAAGGAGTGCTAGTCTCAAAACCAGCTCTGGTTCAGGGACTGAAACATGGTCCTTTCACCCTTCCTCATACAACTTTTTGGAAGTGGGGAGGCCAATAATTGCCACCAACTGAGGAGACTAGAAACAGCCCTGGGCTCTGAGTGTCCAGATGGGGAGCCCAACTTTTCTGAACCTCTGAAATACTCTCTGCACATTCCATCTTACGATCGCAGACATGGGAAAACCAAGGTCGACATCGCACTTCCATCTCTTTCGATTTGATTCTGGATGAAGTAAAAATGGATCTTCCTGTCAGCTGTTGCTGGCCGATTCCAGCCAGCCTAACCTACCTTAGAGTAGGTTATCGCTGTAAAATAACTTAGCAATTTTTTGAAAAGCCCTACTGGCCAGCAAGCCAGCTTGGGACACCAGTTATAGCCCACATCAGCAAGTGATGGGGCTGGAAAGCCACTCAGCGATGGGGCCGCCTGCTCTTTATCCTCTTACTTCTTCCCCACCTACTGAAGCATATTTTGGAGGAACAGCAAGTTGTTTCAACATTGCAATAATTAAAGAGCAATCACTGAGAAGAAGCAAACAAATTAAATCCAAATGCATGTGGGATGTGTCACATTAGGAGGCTGTTCTGGTTGGCAGACAAAAATTTATTTATAAAGTTACAAGGATGCATTTTCCCTGATTCCCTCGCTTCCTGGAGGCCAGCGAGTCTTGCAGCAAAGGCTGCAGAGGCTGTATTTACCCTTTGGAGGGGAAGTCCTTGGACTGACGCTGGATGTAAATGTCAAATGAACTCAGAACCTTAATCACAGGACTGTGAGATAAGCATAAGTGCAAAAATGTTGTGTTTGCAGAAAGACAGACTCAGCCAAAACACACAAGAAACTCTGCTGCCCAGAAAAGGGCATTTGCAAGGAAATCAGGGGAGCTGCCAAAAGCATTGCAAGTTCCCAACTCAGAACCCAGGCTCAGGAAGTCTCTGAGTCTGAAATGTGCTTTATTTAAGTCCTGTTGAAAATGCTGCACCAGACACAAGATGTGATATCTTCCTGGTTTATAAATTTGGGAATTGTATATTATGACAGAGGAACAAAAAAACTAATAATTATGAGCTAATAACAATATGCTTTTCTGTTTGTGCTTTAGTACACTGGATCTATGACCAACTAGATTTAAAAATATGAAAAGCTAAAGTAGCATTTGATATAAATGATAATATAAATGATACTTTAGTTAGCAGTCTTCTCACTAGCATTTAAGTCTTCATGAATTGCGTGCATTTAAGGCAGGACATCAGCCAGTGTTACATGAAATTCTGGTGTGGCATATATCTTTAAATTTCTTCCTATAGTTAAAATGAAAATAAGTGTTCCAATTTTGAGAAAAGTAAGTTATTTCCACTCACAAGTAACCAGAGACCAATTGTTAAATCAATACTCATACCTATTTAAAACTACAACCTATTGAAACCGAAGGAGGTTGCTTTGAGGAGAGGAACACAAAGGCAAAATGCCTCTGATCATATAAAATAGCATTTATCAAAATGAATTCCAGGAAATGGGGGGGGGACTACAACCACTGAGTTCTATATGAGAACAAGTAGCAACTCAGAGATATGCAAGAATCAGAAACCCTGGGAGCCCATTTTGTATACTTGCTTAATGAGTCAGAAGTTTTTATTGATGTCATGTTATTTCACTCTTCCCCTTCATCCCTCTTTCTCTCTTTTTCTCTTTCTCTGTGCCTCCCTTCCTCCTCACTCCCTTTTTTCACCTTGTTCTCCTCTCTCTCCTCCCCACTTCTAATAGCATACACAAACAGTAATTATAACACATATACAAGTGACGATTCCTAAGGAGGTTAAGTATTATTGTTACAAACTATGTAAACAGTGGAAAGAACTCTATTTATGCTAACAAATCAATAAAGAAAAATGGCCCACTAGTTTTCAGTGGGGTCCCTATAACATGTAATCTTGTTTAGTGGTTTATATTTCTTCTCTACCATCATTCTTTATTTGCTCAGAAATTAAAGAATTTGGCAAGGGAAAAACCATGTGTCAAGTGGCTATTAGAAACTCACAGAGTAAATTCTTAATAATAATAATAAAGGCAGATAGTCATGGCAAGAAATAATAAGAACTTCAAGGTGCACATTGAATTATAATAGCAATTATTTACAACAAATAATAAACATCTCTCTGGTAGGTATTAAGTAAGGGAAATTTTTTGTCATGTGAACCTTGTAAAAAACCTAAATGAGCTATGGCACAAGCCATTGGATATTGTTCCAAATATTTCCATTTTATAAATGACACAGGAGGCATTGAGACCTCTACAGGCTGCTCACCTGTGGGAAATTCGAGGAGCCTCATGTTTAACAGGAGTCTCCTGGGGCCTAGCGGCTGGCTGCAGGTCAGTGACTCTTCCTCCTCCTCCCCACTACATGGAGCAGCCCATACTCACCTAGAGAAGAGATGGCATGTGTCAACTTCCCTTTCAGCCCCGGTGAAGCCAGAGGTCAAGTTTCTGGATGCAGAAAATCATGAAGATGCTGAAACACCCTTCACAGATTAGGCTGTGTCATTGGGAAAGAAGTTTGTACCCTGGGCCCTCCCTCCATGTCTCTGTCCATGCAGGGTTTGGTTTGGCTCATCTCTCTCCACAAGATGATCTCCAGATACATTCATTTCCCTACAAAAACACAAGTTCATTTTTCTTTATGGTTGAATTATATACCTTGTCTGTGTGTGTATATGTATATGTGTGTATGATATGTATGTATATATGTATGTATATATGTATAATGGTAGATATTGCATATATAATTATATCTAATGTATTATACATTATATAACATACTTATTAAATCATATAAAATATATACTGTAGAATACCCATTGTATCATAAAAAGCATGTATAGCATACTATGCATGATATATTATATAGCTTCATACATAATATATCTAGCTATGTAGGAATGGAAATATATGTACATATCCATATCCACCACTATTTTTAGCAGTTCTTTAGCAGTTGGGCACCTCTAGTTTGCCTACTATGAACAGAACTGCATCAAACCTGGATGTGCAAATGTCTTTCTTGTAAGCTGATTTACTGCCATTAGATCTATGCACAAGAGTGGTATGTAAAATGGGGGTTGCTTAAGGTAAGTCATTTTAGTGTTTTGGTGGTGGTGGTAGTGGGGCTTATAAACCCTGGGCCTGGGCACTGACCCTGAGCTCTTCAGGTCAAGGCTATTGCTCTACCCCTTGAGCCACAGCACCACTTCTGGTTTTTTGGTAGTTAATTGGAGATAAGCGTCTCACGGACTTTAGTGCTCAGGCTGGCTTTGAACCTCTATCCTCACATCTCAGCCTCCTGAGTAGCTAGGATTACAGGTGTGAGCCACCAGCGTCCCGCTCATTTTAGTTTTTTGACAAGTCTCTGTACTGATTTCCATAGTGTTTACAGTAGACACTAATTTACATTTGCATCAACATAATGTAATAGAATTCCTTTCTTCTTCATCTTTACCAGCATTTGTTGTTATATTTTAGGATAACAATTCTGATTGGGTAAGATATAATTATAGTATAGTTTTGATTTGTGGATTTGTGGCTTCATGGCTAAGGAAGTTGAAAATTTTTTGATGTGTTCATTGCTCATTTGTATTTATTTTTCTAAGAGCTGTCTGTTCAATTCATTCGCTCATGTATTAATTGGATAATTCTTCTTTTGTTGAAGAGCAGAAGATTTTCTCCTATTCTATGGATTTTTTCTTGGTTCTAGCTATTGTTTCTTTTGACATGAATGAATTTGTAATTTGCTATAAATCCCATTTGTCACTTCTTTCTCTTGTCAGGCTATTCGAATTTTACTGAGAAAATAAAGACTTATGCTTATATCTTCTGCAGCTGTTGCTGTACCACTTGAGCTATGCATATAAACTACTTCTTTGTCATAGGGCTTGAACTCTGTGTCTGGGAGCTGCCCCTGAGCTCTTCAGCTTAATATTGTCACCCTACCTCTGGGCCTGGGTGTTGTCCCTGAGCTCTTCAGTTCAAGGCCCCCACACTATCCATGGAGGCACTTCCAGTTTTCTAGTGGTTAATTGGAGATAAGAGTCTCAAGGATTTTAGTGGCTCGACTGACTTTGAACCACAATCCTCAGATCTCAGCCTCCTTCATAGCTAGGATTGCAGGCGAGAGCCACTGAGCCTGGCATAGTCCAACTTTTTGCTGTTTATTTTGGAATTGGAATCCAGTAGGCATTTATGTTCAAGCTGACTTTGAACCAAGATCCTCTAAATCTCAGCCTCTTCAGTAGTTATTATGATAGGCATAAGAACCATAAATTTTTTAAATTAATTTTTGGTGATATTTGGTCCAAACCACTTGTAATAAACAAGTGAATAGTCTTCTGTAGGTCATTGTGTCATTCCAATTTCCTTCTCATGGGACAGTAATATGGTTCTCATTGATCCTCACCATAACTTTAAGATAGAGGCAAATAAATACATTATCCATCTTGACAGACATATTAGGAAACTGAGACTAGACAAAATTGAATTTCGCCAATGTTGGTTGACAATAGGACCCTGGGAAGCTTCTCAGTTTCCTGACATACAATCCAGGCTTTCATTTCACCAGTCAAGAGCACCCTAATAAATTTCAGAAGCAACGAGTCATTCACTGGAGTTCAAAGGAAAACAGAAAAAAAAAAGGAAGCAACCTGACTTCTTATGAAATGAGAGACTTAAGTGCACAAGCTTTTTCAGGGTGAGATGCACTGGAGATTAAAGAAGAAACTATCCTTCATAATTCACACTCAGATGGGGTGCAAAACTTCTGTTATTATCCAGTGCAGAGAAAGAGAGTAATTTATAGCCAGTCATGAATAGTTAATCATGAGGCCCTATGATGTCGTTCACATTAACACAGTCCAAATAAATCAGCTGTAAGTCCCCAACAGATGTGCACATGGTGTCAGGATGATGAACACAGAGCTCAACATGAAGTTGTCTGTGTAACAGAATTATTAGTGATCACTAATTCTCCCTCTGCCCCTCCCCAATCACCAAAGCCAACAGCACACCAACCCAGTAACAAAGTAAGTGGCTGCACATTTTATAACCAGCAATTAGAGTCCAATTCCAAACACATTAATTACTCCTAAAAGGCCCCAGGTTCTCTCTGTGTTAATTTTCCAGTGGACACATTTGCTTCTATGCAACAAGTTGAGGAAAACTTCATTAATTGAGACTGCCCAGGGGCTGAGTTAGTGAGAAGGGTAAATTTCACATTTATAACTAAGGAAATGTGCTGCTATACTTCTGAAAACTTGGGGTAATTGGAAGGAAATTAGCAAAAGCTTCATTTAAGCCACTGTATATTTCAAAGTGAAAGGAAAACCTACCTTTTCTTACCTGCAAATTATGTTTCCATAGCTTCTTAGATCTGAATTAATAAAAAGAGAGCTTTGTTTATAATTAATAATTATTCACAAATTGCATCACATGTAATTTGGAATGTTTTTAAAGTGAACATTTCTATCCAATATGAGCCTCGAAAGCCTTTTAATGTTACATGCTCTGCTTACCAGTCCATTGTTTCTTACGTAACCTCTGTGTTAGCCCATGGTAGTCAAGTACACTGCAAATTAATGTTACCTTGATTTACCTTGCTCCTCTATGCCTGTTTTTCCACTAGTCACCACTAACACTTGTCATTTTATTAAGCCAAACGGGCCTGCCGTGAGTGCCCCAAGTAAAGGTTGATTAAAGCATAGTTTTCTGTCCATCCCTGAAGACGCCATCCATCTCTCCTGTTTGTGTCATGTAGATTACTCCTTCTAAATGAATATGGGGCCAATCACTTGCTGAACATTCTCCCTCCAAACACAGGGTGATTTACCTTCTGGCTGAAAAAAGTCTTCACTCCCCACGTCTACTTTCAATGTGACCTGCTACCCTCCTGTGTGGCTGCATCTCCATTCAGCACAGAATAAGAGAGTCCGGGTGCTATCTGGCTCCTTCTTCCAAGATTGTGCCTGGCCAAAAACCTAGGAGCCTGGCATGAAAAGAGGGTCCAATTATCTCACCACACACCTCAAGACTATTCTCTGCTTGGGACACTTCTGCTATTTGCTAGATAAAGAATTGAAAATCATAATAATGACAACACTCCCTCTCCCCCCCAACCCCCACACCTCCATTAGTGAAGATATCACAGCTCACTGTGACCAACTGGGGGCTAAGATCAAATTCTATCCGAACAAAGCTTCACAGTAACACTTGGAGAGGAGATTTTATTCAAGGACAATCGATCATCAGAACGATTTCAGTCCTCCGTGGGAATCCTTCTAAGAACATATCTCACATTCTAGACAATCTTAGGCATTGAGGAAGTAAAGACCAGAAATCATGGTGTCTGCTCTGCAAAGCAAAGGTCTGCACTGGGCTGGAGAGATGAGGATGGTGCTGGGATAGAAGCAATAAGGATAAGCAGGCCAGGCCCAAGGAAAAACAAAATTGATTGCTTTAAGATTGATTTTATTTTCATGAAATTGGCTTCCTTATGGTAAAACTTTTTGCTTTCTCCTCTAAAATTCTTAGTTTTTCCTTATGGTAACACTCTAGAACAAGTACAGTTTCTTTAAATAGGACGAAATGAAGAAATAAAATGTTATCTAAATAAGAACACAGCCTTGAGGATATAAAAAACAAAAGTTTTGATTTTAGAATAGATACTACATACTTTCTAGAAAGAACGCTTTGTCATTTAGTTTCTCAGTGAAACTTTGAGTTGGTAAAATCAGTTCCGTGTCATGTTGGGTAGATTAAAATGATCATGTGTAATAAGATGTTACTTCTCTGTCTACCACCGAGTTTATATGAGTCAGTGCACATGGGTATTTTTCTTCCTTTTCTTTCTTTCCTTTCTTTTTTTTTTTTTATTTTGCCAGTCCTGTGGTTTGAATTCAGGTCCTGAGCACTGTCCCTTAGCTCTTTTCGCTCAAGGCTAGCCCTCTACCACTTGAGCCACAGTGCAACTTCCAGATTTTTCTGTGTATGTGGTACTGAGGAATCAAACCAGGGCTTTATGAATACTAAATGAGCACTCTACCACTCGGTCATCCTTCCAAGCCCTTTCCCTCCCTTTCTTCTTTCTATTACTGTGGGACTAAACATTCATCTCACGAATGGAGAAAATGATGGGAAAATAGATGTGTGAAAATGGAACCAAGTAACTTGAAGGGATGTGTGGAGTCAGATAGACAAGGGAAAGAAAAATGAAAGGGCTGACATTGACCAAGATGCATGGTACTCAGAAAGTAGTATGTTGAATTGAAAATTCTCTACAACTCTCAAGATTTAAAAAAAAAATGAAGGACTTGAGAAGAAAACAATAGGTTCATAGACGGGCATATTTAATTGTTACTTTGACTTGTAAATAAGCCTGTGATGAAATTATTACTGCTTCAAAAAGATACTTAGTTCAAAATTCACTTCCACAAATTAACAAAGGCTGTTGTCCTTGGTTCTCACTTTAGAGACAAATAGAGCTTGAAAAGTAGTTGCCTGTGCCTTTTTGTTTACTTATCAATATGTTCCACTCAACAGGAGATAAAGTAAACTAAGTGGATAAAATCTTAGAAAGTCATATAAGTGTCAGAAACTCCATTTCAACTGTAGAGTCTGGCAGAGTAGCCCCATGGGGCTGTGAAAACATTTTGGATCCTTAGTCATCTCCATCATTTGAGATACCCAAGGAAAATAGAAATATCCTAAGCATTGGACCAATAGAGTGCCAAGGGTCATGTCTAGCAAAGGTCATTTTATGCCTTTGTGAGTTGAGTAAATGATGTTAATAAATTATATTCATGTGGAGGACTGCAGTGTTCTTACATTTATTTATGGTATAAATGCCTATTAGGAATAATCTATGACAATGCTGGGGCTACAGTGATAAATAGATAAAAGGGTTCGTGACCTTATGAAAGCATACTCTGGTGCAGAAAGCCACAGCAAGAAGTAAATAGCTAAGTATAATAATGTGAGACAGTGACTCATGCTAGGAATAAAGCAGGTAGCCAGGAGACAGAGCAGCAGAGGAATCCAAGGTGATTAATATCTCTAATATCACCAATTCTTAAAAAAATAGTTATCCATTAAATTGGCATGTCAATAACTTTCTATACATTTTGTAGTGAGTACTTGGGAAAATTTGATTCCCAGACTCTCATGCTTAGGACTGGTGGAGACACTGTTGTGGATGGCTGGATATAGCCAGGAAGGACTGATATCCACAGGATTCCAAATCTCATGCATTAAAACAAAGCCTTCAGACACATCCAAAGATATTGCTGATAAATCAAATATCTGGACTTTCTGTGCCAGTTGACCCCAAATTAACCACTGTACACCCCGGGGGTCATTTCCTTTTAACAATATGCTTATTCTTTTATTGACTAGTGCAACCAGCTAGAACATGGGACCCTGTTCAAACAACCTCCCACATACAGAAAGACCCCCTTTGCTACCATCTCCTGTGTTGCTGATGAACTTGGAAGACCAGGAGGAGACAGTCGAAGTCAACACACCTCCATTCCAGACATGAGAGTGTTAGAGATAAGGAAGGTGATGGTCCCATTGGTAGAGGTCGGCGCTGACAGTACAGTGGCAGTTGTAGAGTGACAACAGCAGTGCAGGTGAGAGAGGTGGTGATGTTCACTTAAGGTAAAGAGAATGATCATAACGGCGACCAGGATGTGTGGAGGAGATGACGGTAGTGGGTGTGGTTGTATCTGTGAACCTGCTGGGGTGAGGGAGAGAAAGCTTCAGTGTCATCCTTGAACTGTAGCTAAGTCCAGGTTGAAATCCTCAGTGAGCCAGGTCCTGCGATGTATCCTCTCAGTCACAGCCATGGAATGAGGATAATGAGTGTGGACGCCGGCTTTGTTCTGCACACGATGTGAGCTCATGGCCATATGAGAAGGTAGAGAAAGCACTCTGGGTTTTGTCGTTACCAGTCCATCCAGAGAATCTAGGTTTGCTCAACTCACCCGTAGTTGTTTAGAAGCCAGAAGCCTCTGCCTACTATTTCTTGAGTACAATTTCTTGTTCCAGATTTTCTAATGATTCACTTTTTCCGAGATACCCTTTGAAGCCAAGCCCCCTACAGGACTTCTCTCATTCACTTGGCTTTGTGACTTCAGATCGAGCTTCCCAAAAGAAAACAAAATGACTGCCCTCAGCGTTTCCTCCATAAACCGTCAGCACGCAGACATGGGAGGAACTGTTCATAACCACCCCAAAGCTTCAGAATAAGAGAGAAAAGCATAAAATGAGTAAGCTTATTGTTGTTTTTCCTAAAAAAGTAACCCAAAAAAATCAAGCATGCTTCAGAAAGAAGTTTCTTCACTGAAAGGTAACACGACACAGCTTTCAAAGCACATACACAGTCCCGCTGGAAGACAGGAAGCAGGACAAGGCACGGGGCAGCTCTTGCTGGACTCAAGATGCTGAGACTCCTAGGAAAGCATCTGAGCAGCTGTTAGGGCCACTGGTAGACCATCAAACGCACAGGGCCCTCACGTCCACACTCCAGGAAAATAGCTCCTTCCTGGATGCCACTAGTACTGAAGTTAGGAGAGAAGGTATTCTGTGATCTTCTTCACCATGGCAAGGAAAAAATCTGGACTCCTATTATAACCCCACATACTTTCCCAAACACCTTTCTATCATTCTTCCATCCATCCCTGTGTATCATTGTTTATTTTTCATTTGCTGTGTAGAGAGTGCATTCCAGAAACTACAAAATATGAATAAGGCATAGGTGGACCTCTCTGCTGATATGCAGAAGGACCATGCAATCCTGCAAATGTCATGTTCGCTATCACTCACTTCAAATCATTGTCCAAAGAACATCTTCAGTTATACACCCAGGGAGAAATGAAAATTCCCGCACTCAATTGAACAAGTAAAACAAAGCTTTAAGTTAATATTAGAGAAGATATTCTGAAGCAGGAAATTCACTCCAGGTCTCAGCGGGTTAATACAAGAGCACGCCTCTCACGCCTCTCATTCTGACCACAGCCACAATGGGTCAGGTGGCTATTTGTGACACTCTTGTAAGTGGCACCCCAGAGTCACAGGCTGTTTCTGTTTTCCTACTTCTACCTGCCAGAGGGCCTGGCTACCAAGAGATGACAGAAAGGAACAGAAGTGCTCCCAGATGCCACAGGCTACTTTGGGGGCTAAATATCTATGCCTCCTATATATATTACCAGCCAGAACCCCCAGCTGTTTTGCCCCAATATAACCAGACAGATGTCTAGGAACTGAATTAAGCTTTAACACACCTGTACTCTAGAAACCTTAGATACAACTTTCTCTTCTTATTCTGACCTACGTGACCAAATATTTTTGTAAAAATTATTTCCAAAGTTTAGAGATAATTGAAGAGCCATTTTTACCTACTAAAGACCCGGTGTTATAAGAAAGGGATGCTGAATCCAGAGAAGGCCTGGAAAGGAAGCAGAGGCAGAATGTGGAGAAAATGCCACAGCATTCCATAAAGACCTAGAATCTAAACTTCACCATCAATAAAGCAACCTTTTATTTCAAGTCCTAGTCTTCCCACTATTCTTTCAAACAAGGCAGAACACTCAGACACATGGACAAACAATCCACAATGTCAATTTCGTAAGAGGAAAAGCTACCTACAAAAGAAACAAAAAAATGAAGCATGAAAAAATACCCAGCAGAGACTCTCCTGGGGGAGGGAAGGTGATTTAGGAAGTCAATGACCGGAAGAGAGATGGAAAACGGTTCTTCCACTAACATAACAATTTGCAAGCATTTAATTACAGCTTGATTTTGCTGATTGCAATTAGAACATTTTCCCAGCTAGGGGGCTAACATGTCAAAATCCCAATTGAGGTTAAGTAGGCACTGTCTTTGATAAGAAGTCTAATGGAAACTAAGAATCAATTTCGCCCACATGGTGTAGGTGGCAGGAATAGTAAACACTGCTCATAATTTCTTGAAAAAAGAAAGTTAACTTCTGTTAGAAGGCTTGAATCAGTAAATCTTCTCCATTATAGATATGAAGAAACAGAAGCCCAGAGAAACCAAATCAATATAATACAGGCCATCTGAACTCTATGTTAATTATTTTGAGGGGGGAGAGATTTCTCTATATAGATATATTTTTACTTTTTCTTTGTATAAAATGGACTAGTCTTTGCTCTCATCGAGATAGTAGTATAAAGGAATAGACAAATAGGTTGCATATATGCACAGATATACACATAGGTTCATATTTCCTCTAACATATTAATATAATTCCATATTGATCCTTTCCCGCATAGGTTCAGATCAGAAGGGCAATGAATTCATGAAAATTCCAGGTGCCTAAATGCACAAGTCACAGATATCTTGCACCTATAGATAGACCCCCCGCCCCCAGCATCAAACATGCTCTCAGAAAAGTCATCTCCACAGCAACATTCCTTAAGAGAGCTACACAAAAGAGTCACCAGAGTATCTATGAACCAGAAGGTCTGGAAAGAACTCACAGCATACCCATTCAATAGACCATTCCACAGAGTACAAGTGAGCAGACTACAAGGACACACAACAAGGACATCTCAGAGTCCAATCAGTGAAAGAAATTAGCCATGGGAACGCACACCACACATGCCATTCACAGAAAGTGGGCAGGCATAGTACAGGAGTACACAGCTCACGTGCCTTTCATAGAAAGGGGACAGGCACAACTCTGAAGCACAGCAGCTCTCCACACAGTGAGAGGAGCAGCAATCAGTGAGGAGGAAGCATTAGGGGCTGGTGGACCCCTTCCAATAATGATGACTTCTTGGTTTCTTCTTATGCTACTGGTTATAGGATGATTTTAGTCTGCAGGATTCCATTAATTTATCCACTTCTGCCATGAGCCCTTTTCTGTGCAAATTTTGTATACCACTGAGAAATTCTCTAAGATTGAACTAGAGAATAAATGAGACTGTCATCTATTTCATCTCCTTAATATTCTCTGATTTGTTTTCTTTGTCCTGGGTATGGCCAGAGCTCAGATGACTGTAATATACCACACTATCTCAGATGAATAGAACAGTGGACATTTAATTCTCATAACAAATCAGTAGCCTGATAAACAAATGTGTTATTAAATGTGTGTCTGCTTTCCAGCTTATTTTATTTTTTCACTCCTTCAGCATAAAGACCAACACTTCCTGGGTCTTAAGATTCTGCTCGGAAGAAGGCCCATCAAGTTCTGATTAGCTGCAATCCAGAATGAATCTTTTCAATGAATGAAAATGAGGCAGGCTTTTATGGGCCTATTACCCGAGGGCATCCAGTGGTATTTTTATTCTCCATATCTGACCTTAAAAATGTTTTGTAGTTTGTCAAGGATATAATTTTCACCCAGTCAGGCTGCAGGGGCAGCTAATTAAGTGGTGTTTAATGACATTTGTTCCTTAAAGGAGGCCTGATTAAATGTACCATGTAATTTTTTACCAAATCAAGCAATTCACCCAATTTTCAAATGTGCTTAATAAGCCAGGCCCAAGTCATTACAGTCTGCCAGCTGTGTGACTGATGTGCCAAGCTGGAAAACTTTAAAACTTGCTTCTAATTTCCTACCTTTGTATTTCCACTCACCTGGAATCCTCTTCTCTTACCTTGATCCATATCTATCTTTTTCTAAATGGCCAACCTGTAATCATACTTGTTTTCCTAGAGTTGTTTTTCTGTCTGGAGTTTTCTCCCATTTTTGAAGTGAGTTGAATTTTATTTTCTTAATTATTGTTAAAAGTGATGTAGAGAGGGGTTGTAGTCACATGTCAGGTAATGAGAACACTTACCCTTCCCCTCATTCGCTTCCAGTTTTCCCCTCCAGACCCCTGAAGTTGGAGAATTCATTTCCAATATCATGTGTAGTATATTTCACTGCTGAGATGTCCACACTTTGTCCCACTTTTGCTTCCCCTACTCCTCCCCTAATCAGATAAACTCATATAGAGGACAAACAGTATAGGAATAATAATAATCATAAAACAGGAACAGAAAGGAGTAAACCAAAGAAAAGCAAACGAATGGCAAAGGATGAAGTAAAAACAAACGAAAACCTCTTATTTCCATTTCTTGGAGTTCATTTCAATAAGCATCATTTTATATGATCATAGGCACACAGCTATGATCCTCTGCTAAGAATATCCCCTTTTCTTCTCTCTGTGTGAATGTTTAGATTGCTGCTGAATTAACCATGCCCAGGTGTAATTGTTTGTCGTTTACTGTCCTTTTTCAAGACTGTCTTGTGTCTAATCCCTTTGTCATCTTGGGATAGGAAGGCCCTCCTGGGATGAGCTTTCTGGCAGGCAGTTTTTACTTTCTCTAGTTGAACCACCATTCTGTTGTCTAATTTATGATTGCCACATGAAAAAGCTGGGAAGTCATTGTGTAGGCAATTTTTTACTCAGGGTCCGATGCCTTTCTTGAACATGAACTACCACTGACTTCGTTTTCTACAAGCGGAGCCCTCAGGAATGAGACGAACGCCCATGTAAGGAGGTGAAACGAATAATTTCTCTCCTTCCACCAAATGAGGACAGAACTAGAAGGTGTTTTCTCTGAGCCAGCAAAGGAACCCCATTACTAGATATCAGATCTACCAGTGCTTTGACCTTAGACTTGGAGACCACAAAACAGAAATAAATTTGTTGTTAATAAGCTGGTTCATTTATAGTATTATATAAAATCCCCAAAGCTAGTTATACTGTGTAAAGAAATCCTTTAAATTTGCTATATTATAATATTTCATGTTCCTAATAGTCTTTTGCAAATTAAGAATATAATATTATGAAGCTTGTGATACTAGATGATCAGTCTCTTTTTTTTTTAACTTTAGCAACATTCTGTATGCTGGACACATTGGTCTATTTAGATGTTCATCCCTGTGAAACTAAGAATTGGAATATGGTACTGCTTGTATGGGGGTAGGTGTCGGCTGCCTTTTGACCTCACAGCTGAGCCTGGCCAGCTAGAAGATACCATCCGGGGATCACTGGAAATAATTAAAATGATGGACAATTGGCAGTCCTCTTTTCCCACCTCACAAAATCAAAGGAGTCTTGGTAACAGAACATGGGGCACCTTTGAATACCTAACTAGGCTATGTCTAGGACCTGTCTATTTTTCTCTGTCATCTTAAAATTTCTTTTTGCTGCCTGCCAATTGAGTTGGGAGATTTTACAGTCACAATGGAAAGAGGAACCCTAGAGAAATATCATATACATATTAGACACAGGACCCAGAACACACAGAGTGACTTACTCTAGTTCTTTCCTGGGATATGAGGCATTCTTGGTACATGTCAGCCAAAAGTAATACAGTAGATCCTTGATACCCAAAAGGATATCACTCCAGACACTGAGAAAAAGCTGCAAAAAGCTGTTTGGGGTGTGTTGGGCTCAATACTACCATGCAAGGGCTTGGTTCATTTTTCTCATAACCCTGCTAAACTTCTGATACTGACATGCTGCCTTCCAGCAAATCTCAAATTTTCACTTTATCACCTAGAATGAGCACATTCACTTTTAGTTTGATTCAAAAGCATCGTTTGCTTCTGAAGAGGCATATTTTTACAAACTTACAGGCAGGGGAAGCACTCATCAAGTTACAAAATGATTTCAACCCAACTGGCAATAACCTGGGACTTACTGAGAACTTGTACAATTTCTGTCTTGCAAACTGTCCAATAGTCACAGAGTGATGGAAACACCTGCTGAATATCTAGGAAGAGTTACTGAGACCTTAGTGTGAAGCTAAACCCTTAACATGCATTGTCTGTTCTCATCCTTACCATAGCTTACAAGGTAAGAACCGTAACTATCTCTTGTTAGGCAAGAAAGCCAAGGCTCGTCTCTGCACTAGCACACAAATCTCAACAAGGCCACAGGCAGAAGGGCTCAAGACTGATCCAGAACTTGACCATCCCTTCAAGATCAAATTAATATGAACATTGACTTAAAGCTATAGCCCTGGCCTCCTCGAAGGCACAAGACAATCTCGCCGACCCTCTGACTCAAGTCTGAAAAGCCTGATGAGAGTGGCACTGGCCCTGTGCTTTGGGCTGTGGAGTCTGTGGAGTGACCTGTCACTTCACCATCTAAGCCCAGAACAAGCAGGCCATGAATCTGTCATAGAAACTGTTGTCAGTGACTGGGGGCTTCAGTATTCATAGATGGCATTAGACTCACCCTGATACCTCAGCCCAAGATGTTTTTGCCCCCTGGCTGTGAAGTGGGAGTTCCTAGTGACATAAATACTTAGGGCACAAGCACTCCAAGATAGAGGGGCAATGAGATCATAGGACCTAAGTGACCTCAATGTACTTAGTTATCTGAGCCTGAAGGCAAAGCAAATAAGGTCAAAGAGGCAAGCTAAGGACCGACAGGAATAAAAGGCAGTCTTCCTAAGAGGCAAACAAGCTGTTTTCCCTGTGGTCCCCCTCTACCCTCCATGATCCAGTTTATCAACCCACAAAGTCAACTTCTGCGAGGAGACACAGGCTGCAAAGGCATCTCCCACGAGTAGCCACAGAAAAAGAAATCCGAACTTTTGAAAGAAAACACAGGGAAAGATAACATTTAACATAAATATAGTCTCTTGGTTCTTTTCCTGTGCTTCTAGAAACAGACAAATTTACTTCTAAATTGTCCTGCTGCGCTGGCTTTTATTGCCTGCCTCTGGAAGCCGCATCTGGGCCAGCTGGGATGCAGGCTGCCTTCAGGAATGCGAGGATTTCTCACTCAGGCAACACGAAGGCCAGCGAAAGCTTGATTTCCCCACAGAGCCCAGCAGAGGCTCTATCGCCTTGATTGCTTCTGATCAAGGCAAACTGAGAAAAGTAAAGCAGGGACATCTGTTCTCTTTCTGTCACTGAAAGCCAGAAAAATCCTGCAGTCAACGAGGTCACTCAAAACCAAGGCAAAAGTAAATTCCAAATTCAGGAAGTCCTGGTAGCATAATCATAAATCCAGGCTCCATTCCTCCTTCCATTGAGATGTCGATGTGTCTTAATGACAAATGTGTATGAAGAGCAGCTTCATCCTGACCATATTCTCAGCCTGACCTTGTGGCACACATGATAAGTTGCCCAAAGTTCAAATTCTTTCTTTCCACTTTTCATCTGTCACATCTCCAATAAATACTTTTTTCAAATGAATAAATTTCTAATTGGATACTATTTCTGTATTATCCTTCACCAATGCTGGAGTAATGCTCTCCCAGTGAGCTACCCAGATGCATTCTGACTTTCTCCATCTGTTCCTCCTCCTCCCATCACCTTTCTTTTCAGACCTATTGCGAGGACCCAATAGAGTGTCATAGAGACTTTCATATCTGCTCTCACCCTTGGAGTAGTGTTTCTTCTACCCAGAGCATGCTGGTGTCTTGTCTGCTCCCATCAGACCTCATAGGTCAAAAGCCTTCATTTATCACTCTCTGAATTGGATGACACTTCTCCAAAATCACATGATTCCTCCCACCAAGCATGACCCTAAAGATGTCACAATATTTATGTCATATATCCAAACTCACTGAGTTCTATAAAAGAACCTACTCATGTTCCAAATGTTGTTTACTAAAGATTACATTTCTAGATGGGTGGATAAATGGGTGAAGTGGTAGAGTTATGGGCGGGTGGAAGGATGATTGGATGGACAAACTGACAAAATGATGGAGTAATGGATGGATAGATGGACAGATGGATAAAGCAATGGAGCAATGGATGGATGAAAGGATAGATGGATGGATGGATGGATGGATGGATGGATGGATGGATGGATGGTGAAAGGCCAGCACAGCCGTAGTCTCTGTGTATACAAGAATGAAAGGAAGGAAAGTTTCATCTTTTAGAAGCTTCCAGACAAATAAGAAACTACAGAAGGACAAAGTCACCAAAGAGGCTTGTGTGTGAAGAGATTTGTTATCTAGCTCTTGAAGACTTCTTGATGGAGCCCAAACCCTGAGCTGAGTCTTGAAGGCTGAAGAGTGATGAACAGATGAGAAAAAAAATCAAAGGAAGAGTGAGGCAGATAGCTTACATGATTAGAGATAACAAAGACAGATGGAGTCCCAGCACCTTGGTATTTATTTTAAAAATTCGGTAAAAATAGAAATCTATACATGTGGGGTGTGTAGCTGAAATGTCAGGCCTATGGAACACAGGATTGAAATCTGATGGCTATCTGGAGGCTAGATCTAGGGAAGGCATAATGAGTATGACAGGAACGACAGACTTTAGGAACATAGGTGTTTAATTAAAGGACAGAATGAAAAAAGGAGATATGGAAGATAATGAAAAATGAGAAGGGAAAAGGACAGAGAGACAGAGACAGAGAGAGGGAGAGGGGAGAGAAAGGGTAGGGAAAGGAAGAAAAGAGGGGAGGATGCTTAAATGGAAGATAAGCAAAAGTTTATATATCCCAAAGTGAGAATGGATACTCACCATGCTGATCTGTCAGTTCAGCAGAGAGCAGGATCTGACCATAATCCATCCACAAATCACAGAGGGTTAGGTGGATGGATGGGTGGGGCTCCGGCCATCCCTCTGGGCAACACTGAGGAAAAAGCTGATATGTCACAGGTTCAAAGGGGCGGGGAAGCCATCACCTCTGTCAGACCAAGAGAACTGGAGAGAGAGGGAAAAAACAGAACTGGAAAATGCAGGGATAAGAGAGGCTATTCTTTGGGAGTTAGAAATGTTTGGCCATCTTTACAAACTTACAAGGAACACAAAGGAGAGAGACAGAGGTTAAGGATTCTGGGGAAAAGGAACCAACTCAGCACATGAAAGCATGTGGAGCTGAGATGCATGGACAGGACACTGGCTTTGTTTAGCCAAAAGCAGACAACCTGGGTGAGAGTCGGATGAAAAGAGGAGCAGCAAGCAGGATGTTGGCAGATAGGGAAATAAGAACTGAAAGAATTCAGATGTATTTCTCTCAGCATGGGGTTCTTGCCAAATGTGGAGGAAGTATTTCCAGCCTGAAATGGGCTGTGTATACGAGATACTGCTGTCCTTGTAGCCTTCCCTCACTGTGACCCTGACAAATGCAGTCCATGCACATGCCTGGAGAAATTCTAACATTTTAATTTAATTCTTGGATAGGAAGAGGATTTTACAAAGACAAGCCATTTCAGTGCCATTATGTCAAGAAAAAATAGATCAAATGAGTCAAAGTGACTTTTAACAGCACCTTCTTGAATTCAGAATTTAAGCATTTCTAGCACTTGGCTATTTACTTATAACAAATCAACCCTGATGAAATGGACAAGTTTCAAATCAAAACATGTTGACTATGGTTCAGTCTAATAAGAGTCCTACAAATATATCCTCTCCTCTCTTCAAACCTGCACCCAAGCTATGTTACTTCCGCTCTATTCCCACTCTCCCCAGAACACCTGCCTAGCCCTTTTCCACTCCTTTTACTGCACTAGGACATCATTTCCTCCAAAAAGTTTTTCTTTTTTCTCAGTCTTGGGGTCTAGGCGCTGTCCCTGAGCTCTATTACTCAAGGTTAGTGTTCTACCACTTTGAGCTATACCTACCATCCCATAGTTTGCATAAATCAGGAGCCTAGGCAAGGTTTATCTGGGTTTGCAAAAACCACAGGGAAGGTCTTAATCATGGGTGAGAGTTTTCTCAAGGCTCACCTGGGAAGAATCTGTTTTTAGGCTGTGTAATTGCTGTGGGGGTCACTTTCCTATCTGACTGTTGAGTTAAAATCCTTACCTATAGGATGGCCGTTGGGTCACCTCTATTTCCTTACTATGTGGGAAATCTCTAAAAAGCCATCCATGACACAACACAGAAGAGAGTCACACAGCAAGATCACCTCTTACATGAAGTTAAAATGAGGACGCCACTGTTTCTCCTGGTGTCATCCTTCTGCGGGAAGAGCTACACGAGAACAGGAGAGTAGAAGGTAATGGCAGCTGGGAGTCAGCTGTTAGTAGTGGCTCATTGCTCAGACAGAATATCTGATATAGCTTGTGGAAGGATTGATTTGGGCTTACAAGGAAATCAAAGGAGAGAGCCAAAGGGTAAGGATTCTGGGGGAAAGGAACTGGCTCACACATAAGAGCATGTCACTGGCTTTGTGTAGTCAAAGCAGACTTATCCTGGGTGAGGAGTCTGGTGAGAGGAGGAGCAGGAAGCAGGGTGTTGGCCTGGTTTCTATCCATTCAGTCTACGGCCAACTGTCTTCATTATTTCTGAGTCTGTGTTGAGGCAGAATAACAAGGTGGAGAAGCATAGTGTAGCAAAGTTGCTTCTCTGATGGCTGCCAGAAGAGAGGTGGGGGATGAATGAAAGCCCCAAACAAATCTCCTCCTACCAGGCAAGACAGCCAATAACCATTTGCCTAAGATAGCACCCTTATGTGTGATTTCTCTCTCAGTACTGGCACCGCCTGAAGGCCAAATCTTCAACACATCGAGAGAGATTTTCTATCCAAGACATAATATCTTCATGAAGTTTACTCCTACAGGGAACAAAGTCAGATTTTGGAGTCTCCTCTGTACCCCTTCACCACCAGCCCATCTCTAAATTCACCCAGGTTACCTAAACAGAGGGCGCATCTGTTTATATGCCATTCTACTCTGCTGATTTCCAGCTTGATTGTGAAAGGCATCATGTCTTACTCATCACATAACCATAACTAGCCCCATGTCTGGCATGGAGCAGACACTCAATACACACTTGGCAAGTCCAGTAATGAATGATATTGCTGCTCTCTTGGCAAGAAAAAAACCCAGACCCAAAAAGCATATTACAGACACTATCAATGTTCAATAAGACCTGAGTATGGTAAACCCAATGATTATATTCCACAATTGAATTACAAAATTAAAATTGGATGAATAAAATAATTAAAAGAAACGTCAATGCCCTAATGAGCATAGATGTTAAATGAGATCGCATGATACCACATCAAAGACTGAATCTGGTCTCTATGTGAGGTGTGTATTTTCATTTCAGAATTAAACCACTTGGCAATGAGCCACTCTACAGATACAAGTTTGGGAGTTGGTATTTCTATATTTTATCACTAAAAGAAATAAAGATAAGGGCATGAGGAAAGCAAAGGGGAAAGAGAAAGCAAAAATGAAAGAAAGAACAAAAGAGAAAACATAAGGCACTCGAATTAAGACATTTGTTACCCAGAGTCAAGATACTCTGGATGAAGCTGGTATATACCTGTAGTCCCTACTACTCAAGAGGATGGAGGATCAAGACAATACCTGGCAAAATTAGCTTAAGACTCCGAGAAACAAAGCTAAAAGCAAAAGGACAACTCCTCAGTCCTTGGCTCAATTGGTTGAGTGTTTCCCTAGTAAGTGTGAGTCTCTGAATTCAAAATGAGAAGATGAGGCTTTGCGGGGAGAAAAGTTAGTCAGAAAAGATAAAATGCACATACTTCCCCAAGACCCAAGCCTCCCAGCTCTAGCATTATAAAACCTTCCTGCTGTGCAGTGCTACCCCTTGGCAGGGTCAGTGCTGGGGGCTGCAGATGAGGTGGTGACCAGACGGAGATTCTCCCTGGACTCATTGACATGCAAGGCTTTCCCAGAGTCATGCATATGCGACCTCCCTTGTAAGATCTACCCGAGAAATGAATGTGAAGACAACAAAATGTAGTCCCTCTCCCCAGTAGCTTTACAATCTCAGCTAGTTAGTTAGCATTTGTATTTATCAATCTTTTTAACTATGTAGTATGGCTTCCATGCTCTACTTTTCAAAAATAGCATGAGTTTTAAAAGAGGGAATAAAAATATAGGTCAGGGAAGGAAAGGGGAAAACAAGATGGCGAGACAAAAGACAAAGGGTGAGCCCATGTAACAGCAATATTCATGATATGTTAGAAATGAACCTTCCAACTTAGGAGGGAGTGGGAAAAGGAAAGTGGGAGGAAAACATGTTCAAGAAGTAATGCACTCTCCATGAAGGTAACTGTAACCTCTCCATACATTACCCTGACAACAGCATTACATGTAACATATGTGTGTGTGTGTGTGTGTATGTGTGTATACCAAGTCACACATCATGACATTGAAGAGACTTTCAAAGCTATTATTAGAGTCCTCTACTGCAATTCCACTTTAAGAGTCAACCATTGCAGTGGAATATGAGGATGGCATCTGTTAGCTTGGGTCAGTTTACAACACAGTACTTTGACAGAGAGTATGATATGAGCGGCCTTACTGCTTGACCCAGATGCCTGTTCCCAAATAGGAAATCATCCAACATTTACTTTACAAGCCCTGGGGGCTGTTACCTTAAATAGTTTCTTTGTTGATAGTCAACTACTGTATCATCAGCCCTTAGCTAGTCATGTAAAAATTGCTAACAACTTTGTTGATTCAGAAACCCAAAAGGAACATGGATAGATCAGCAAAGCAATATGTCCGCCTGACATCATGATCCAAAAGGGAAAAGAAAAAATAATCCTATCACGAGACCTAGTTTCTGGTAATAATGTGCCACTGACTGGCTGTGTGATCTCGGAAGAAGCATTTTCCCTCATTGGATCAAAGTTTGCTCTTTTTAAATAGGGTAAATTAAAATACATGCTTGGGTAGTTTTCTCATTTTAATGGATGGCTTATGGAGTTATTTCTTTTCCTTCTAGAAAGAAAAGGAGAGCTGGTGAGGTAAGAATAACCAGTGCTATCTGCCAAGTCATTTTGGCTCCTCGCTAGCGTATGTCTATTTCTACTCCTAATGAAGTTAGAGTCCCCCCACCCCCCGGCTTATCTTGGCTGATGAACTTGGAGAAGTAGCCAGGCTCATGTCTTGTCATGAGCTTTATGAAGCTGGGTACAATCCTTCACACTTCCCTCAGACATAGGAATAAGCATTTCAAAAATAGTTCCGATGCCCAGCAAACTGAGGAGGTGGGTAGGGTTGGGAAAGAAAAAAAAAAGAAAAACAAGATGAAAGCATTGGCACAGATCAAGATGCACTGTACTCATAAACTAACCCATTCTACCACTAGTTAGAGCTACGTATTAGATGGCAGCTGCTTTACCACTCTGGCTCAGAGTGACCAAAGTAACACACGTTAACACACTGAGATCATCACTTCAGCACAACCCAGCTAGTCCTGATGGCAATCCGGCGCCAAAGAATTCTGCTCAGAGGCAGAACCAGTGGCATCACGAGCTTCATTATTTTTTGAATTCAGTGCAACTGTCCTTGTCAGAGCAAGTCACCGGGTTATGACCAAGGACACTCTTTTTATTCACCATCAAGTTCTACAGCTGGAATGTTTTGTCCTGGGGATGATGCTGTAGTTAGATTTAGGAAGGAGGAACGTTGGAGGATGAAAGCCATTTCTAATAGGTTGCATAACTTGTACATGCCCAGGACACGTCAGAAAGAGTCGTGAGTAAAGCCGTCTTATAGTATCATTAAATCATCAGTGCCCAGGGGAGATTTGGATGCTGAGGAAGGGGTAAGAGGACCTCCTGTTAGAATCTGACAGTCAATCACCCTTCAGAAAGATAACCTTCTCTAAATAATAAACAATAGCAGGCGGTGAGGTGACTCTGCACCAGAGGACAGAGTGATTGTGAGAGGGGTATTCATCTTTGCAAGAATAAGGCCAGTGCCACATACCTGGGGGAACAGGATGGATAAATGGTAGCGGAGGAATGTAGGTTAGCTCCTGAAGGAGAACGTGTCAGGAAGGGTTATGAAACAGCAGTGTAAGTGACAGATGAGGCCCTGCCATGGACTCCCCTTGAAGCTCACCAGAGAGGAGGGGGAAAGTCTTTCTCAAAGTCAATGTGGAGGAACAATCCCAGACCTTGTCAAGCAGGAGTTGAGATTGGGAAATCACCTCCTTTTCTGCCCAGGTTCGCCACGAACCGAAATCAGAGGAGTATCAGACAGATGGCGGTCCAAAGGTCATCCGGTTGTTGCTCTAACAAGCTAGATCAATGTGTGATAGCTTCAAGAGAAGGGCAGACTTCAGAATGAGACCAAGCTGTCCTCATCACAGCGATGGTGGCCTAGGGCAGCCCCCGCTCCTTGCACAGGGAGAGCCCTGGAAACACCTCACGTTATTTGTCTTTGTGTTCATCCCAGATGCGCTGACCATGCTAACTTTGCCTACCAGTTCTCCCCACAGTCACGACTGTGGCTAAGGCAGGGTAATTTAGAAAGCAAAGTAAGGCCTCTCCAGTGAGTTCCCTAACACAGAAGGGACATCGAGTTTCAGAGAACAACGAGGCCCACTCTAGCAGCAGATGCTTCCCCTCATAGCTTCAATTCCATCCCATCAGTGTGCGGCATTGAACACATTTGTTATTTTGTTTGTGTACAACCTTGGGCAGAAAGTATTCATTCTATACCTGACTTACAATTGAGAAGAAGGGGACTGAGAGGGGTATTACCTGGTGAAGGTGGAGGAGGAGTGGCCCCCAAGCTTTCTTCTACCACTTTTCTTCACTATTTTCCCTGAACCAAGAGGGAAATCTTAGCACAAGTCATAAGTTAGGAACTCATATTTACAGGAAATGCATTCTTAACCCTAATAGCCACATTCACTGTAAAAACTCTCGTAATAGTGGGGTTTTCCCCTTTTAAAGAATGGTATAGCCAGTGTAGAAGGGCATGAAATAAGAAAAGAAGAAAGACCCCTACATGCCTGCTGCAAGAAAAGAGGAGGAATTTGATGAACGATTTGATGTAACCTTGAAGTGTATTCTCCATTCTCTCGCTGCTCTCCTTCCACTTAGCAGAATACAGATACCCAGGGACTCAAAGTGAACTCCAGTCAGTGCAAAGTCTGTCTCAGCACCAGCCCTAACCCAGGTGGGGAACTGATCCCAGCTCACATGTGGCCCTTAGTTATTCTGTATCTTGGAGTACCCTTATTTCAAGGTAAATGATAGTTGTGGCATCAAAACAACCTTGCTGATGGCTTTTTTTTTGAAAGTCATATAAGAAAATAGATGTGAGAGGCCCAGAATGTGGCCTAGTGGTGGAGTGCTTGACTCGCATATATGAAAGTCTGGGTTTGATTCTTCAGTACCAAGTACACAGAAAAAAAGGCTGGAAATGGTGCTGTGGCTCAAGGGGTATAGCACTATCTGAGAAAACCCAAGGACAGTGCCCAGGCCCTGAGTTCAAGATCCAGGACTAGAAAAAATAAAAGAAAATAGATATGCGAGAGAGCTTTAAAAGCGACTAAACAAATGTATATGGTGTGTTTGGGACTGAGGCTGTTCCTGCAAAGTGGAGTGCATCCACAGACATTAGATGTAATATTGATTCTGTGTCTAGTTACAGTGTCTCCTTCACTGTAGTCCAGGGCTGAGATGTCTCTGTCTTCATTACATGTAACCTTGTCTATATAAGACTTGAGCGTTTCTTTTCCATCTCTTGTATTTTTATGCCTTTTTAATTTGTGACCAAGATGCCTCAAACTTTTCACAGACCCATGGCTCTGGAGAGCACCTAGTTCATGAGCCTAAGGGAAAGGCCTCAGGGCTGAGCGAGCAGAAAGAAGTGGTAGGGCCTGATTCTGACTGACCTACTCTGACTGACCATGCAATGTATTTTGAAAATGCATTAAATACTTTTCCAAAGGGAGAGCTTCCATTTTAAGTTAGTAAACCCCCTCAAGGAAGGAAATGGACCAGAGCATATGAACAGCTCATGACTGAAACATTTTTGTCCTGGATTTTTTTTTCCCTCTCCAAATTCAGTGATAACACAGTAGGAAGGAAAAAAAATATTTGCAAAAGGAATGTTGCTGGTGCATTCTTTAGCATCTAAAAATGCAGATCTACTCATTCACCAAAGAACCACTTACTGTGCATCTAAAACTATGGTGGGAGGAGGAGAATGGGACACACTGAGCTAGACAAAGAAAGGAGAACTAACACAACTGCAAGGCTAAGTGCCTGAATTGTTAGTAGAAGAAAACAGCCAGATTCCATGTATGAGGACCAATGTCATTGCCCTTACCTGGAACTGGAAAGTCTGTGAGACCCTTATCTCCAATTTACTCCCAGAAAACCCGAAGTGGAGTTGTGGCTCAAAGTGGTAGAGTGCCAGCCTTGAGCAGAAAGACTCAGCAGCAGCTTTCAGGCCCTGAGGTATCAAGCCCCAAGATTGATAAAACAAAGTGAATAGGAGTCAATCAATGCATCTCTGCCCCCAAAGTACTAATAATAAGCCCACCATTACATCATAGCTGCAGTGTCAGTTTTTGTCCGTTGCAGTGAGATTTAACACTTTCTCCAATATGGAAGCTATAGATGAGATGGTTGCATGTCTACTTTGCTAGGTTCTTCTGGCTGGAAGAGATCTCAGAAACCAGCATGGCATCTGCTTTGGAAAGTGTGTATGCTGAAGTCCAGGGATAAATGAGAGAGTTTTATGTACCTTTTCCTATTTATTCTTACCCATGGGTCATAATCCTCATATGAAAAAAAGGAAATCTGAGGATCAGAGAAGATGAACAATTGGTCAAATGCCACCAGCTTAGAAGGAAAGGGAGCCAAGGCCCCCAACTTAGTCCCACAAAATGCTTCTCTGTTCACTTCTATATACATCCAGTCCCAGGAATGGCTGTGATTCCATTGTAAAGCCTACCATTCATTCTCAAGATGCAATTTGTTTTCTTAATATCTAGACCAAATCACTTCCCTTAATAAGGCAAAGGAGATTCTTTGGCTCTCCCCCAAAATTAGGTTACTCTTTTACTACACCACCTTCTGCTAAAGAAATTTCAGGGGGATACTTGGAATGATACGCAGACAAACCAACTCTGGAGATTCACACTGAGGAAAAAACAAATCAAGTTCACTGTTTGCAGGCTGTGTTGCCCTTCTGTGTCAGCAATCCGCTGTTCCCAGCTCTGTGAAAGGAGCAAACTCCTCTTCAACTAGGTTGGGGATACTTGGTTCTGGCATGGAGCGGAATTTATTCCAGTTCAGATTTGTGTTTTCTGCAGATCAAGGTTTTCTTTACATATTATGTTTTGCATTTGAAAAGATGCTAAAACACAAGATGATGATATGTTTTGTGAGGTTTTTTTTTTCCCCTCACTGGGCTCATGTTGAAAAAACCAATCTGACTCTGTGCCCCGATTCTCCATGGCTATAAAATCACAAATCAGGCATAATGATAGTGTTCTCCTTAAGGATTCACTGAGGCATGTCAGCCAGCCTGGTGTACCAGTAATGAAATTTGCATTGTGCTTACAGGACTATTTTATTGATATAGATGGACTTTTGTACCCAAATGACTGAGAAGCTTTTCCCTAACAGTGGTGCTAAGTCTCCTATTCTCTTTCTGGGGCCTGGAAAAGAGACAGAGCCATCAAGGGCCATTCCAGTTGACCGTGATCATGACAAAATAAGAGGATGAAGGCATTTATATTGATGTTTATTCCATTCATTGTCTATACCTAAGCCACTGACGTGTCCTTCTCCCTGCCTTCCCAATTCCTCTTCCCTCACTTGCACACTTCACTCCATGTAGTCACTCAACCTCCCAAAAGGACATTAGTGAGTTCATGCAGTAGACTAATTACTAAGTCAGCCCCCTCAGTCTTTGCTGGCTCACCTTTTTCCCTAGAATGCCCCTGTGGGGTCCTGTATGGCATGCAACATGCCCTTTCTTAGGTTCTGATTATCTCCTGTCAGTCTCATCTTCCCTAGCTTTCATAGTGTGTGTTTGATTATGATGTATTATGTAGGGGAAGTGATCATTCCCCTACCCAAAGTGCACAAGAGGCAATCAACACATCCCTGTCCCCAAAGTATGAATAATCCCACCATTCCATCCTCGTTGCTGTGTTGGTTTTTCCATGGCAGTGCCAAATACCTTCACAAGTCAGTTTGAGGACAAAAGATTTAAATTGACCCAAGGCTTCAGAGGTTTCTGTCTGTGGTCTGGTAAATCCATTGTTTTTAGGCCTGTGACAAGGTAGAGTAGAAAACAGTTGTCCATCTCCTGATAGCCAGGAAGCAGAGAAAACTGGATGGAAAGGAGTCAGGACAAAATACTCACTTCAACTACGTATGTCTAGTGACCTGATTCTTTAAACCAGCCTCCAGATTTTAAGTCTACACTATCTTTCAACGATGCCATCAAGTGGATCAGAGCCTTCACCATCTAACCACATCTCAGGGATTAAAAAATTCATTAGCAAAGAAGCAATCCTTCAACATATGAGACATTTGGGGAATCCTTCATATGTAAACTCTGATAGTCACACTGACAGAGGAAACAATGAGGGCAGGATTACCTTTGTCTGTATTTATCTTGTCAAAGTCTACTCAGCACCCAAGTCAGACCTACAAATAGTAGGCTCACAGAGAAAACAATCGGTGATTGGGAACATGCTCAGGGCGTGTTGACACACTGCTTAACTGGACAAAATCAGAATGGCGTGGGGTCTCACTCAGACTGTATTCCTGGGCCCAGGAGTGAGGGTAGTGGGCTGGAGCAACACTGCTAAGCTGGACACTGGCGACAATGCATGGTAGAGTTGTAGCCGATATGTGTGCTTCCCTGTCCCACCATGCTTGCCTTCTCCCAGCTTCTGTAGACTTCTCTCCAAAGGTCTCACAGCTGAAACTTTGTTCCGAAGACTGTCCTGATGGAGTCACTTTGTGTGGAAAAACTTAAGAGCCGAAAGTTTATGACCTTGTATTCTCTCATCACCAACTGATGGGTTTCAGGATAAGAAAGCCCTCTCACCTTCGTGCAGGACAAAATGATACATGAATCAAGTACAGACAAAATGTACATGAATTAAGTACTTAGATATCAAGTTAATTTGCCCCAAAGGGGCAAACTCAGGTCAAGAATCCATCTGAAGCTCTGTCTGTGAAAGCTCCCTGAAAATACTTGCTTTGTAGCTCATTCACACACAACTCTTCATCTCAAGGACCTGGAGGAACATGTCCACTCACCATCCAGGAATAAATGAAGGAGACACCAGGACCTCAGATAGATATGAATGGGCCAAGAGGTGGAAACCAGCCAGGGAGTTACAAGGAAGATACAGATTAAATTTCTGAGCTGTAATTAGTAACCTGGGAAGCTACTCCCTCATCCCAAAGAGCTGACAGCATTTCCAGAATGCTGAGATGGGAAATAAGTTATGCTGGAAAAGAAGGAGCAAAATGGAAATGGAAACAGCGCAAATTCACTTAAATGTATTTCATGAGAATCCATCCAACACGAGTAGATAGGAAAAAAAATATCATGGTAACTGGATCCTAGTGCTTGATCAACATCCACCAAGAAGAAATGTGAAATGTTCTCTAGAATCCTGTAGGAATAAAAGAGTCAACATGAAGAGGGAAGTGCACTTGGGCGGGGATCACAGAACAGCATGTGTTACTGCTGACCTTTTAAAGATGGCATAACTCTTTCAGAAGCTTTGGTCCCTGAGAATGGACCACAGTTATTATGAGTATTATCAAGAGCATGAAAACATCTCCCTGGATCTCAACCACACATGAATCTTCATCTCCGAGAACAAGATGTAGAATTAGATACCTTGGAAGTTGCATTCAAGTAAAACTTAATAAATCATAGTTTCTTACTTTACTTACAGTCTTACAGAGGTTTAGAGCAAATAGACCAACACTTCCAACAAAATTTATTTCCCTTGGGTTTTTCAGCACTTACAAAAAATTTCACAGGTTAAAAAAATGGCATCAAAATGAAGAGTTCACAAAAACAATAGATACAACTTTATTATATTTCAGAGCTCGCAAATAATAAGAATAATTGAATGATCAAGGTAAGAAAATAGGCTATTTTGCTAATACAGAGGACTAAACAAACATTAATTTAAAAAGATATATTGTTCTTCCCAGAACAGTTAAGTTGGCAATATTATACTGATTTTTGCTGTGAACAGCTAAAAACTTTATCACATACCAGTGTCGATCCACAATCCAGTATTTGAGAGGCTATGGCTCTCTAAGAAAATATTTCCCCTAGCGCCCCACCATATTGAAGAGGTTTTTTTTTGTTTTTATGATTTAAAGGATACATTTGGGTAATAGAAAGAGCTCTCTTTCAAATATGCATGGCTGAATGCAACTTTCCAGCACTAGTAGAGTCGATAGTGCTGGGATTATTCATGCCTTGGGCTTATAAAACACTTTTACATCCCTTTTGTCCGTGGATGCTCACAGCAAATACATATCGGAAAGTAGGACTGCATCATTATTGCAAGCTTATAGCTAATGCAGATTGTATGATTGCCTGTTAACAGGGTGTTGAGGTCCTGCCTGGGTATGAGGTACCCAATGTATAAAGTCAGGAGACTGTCCCCTTGTTGGGATATGTCTGTTTATTGCATAGCTACACTTATTTGCAAGGCACACATGTTCTGAAAAAAATGACTTTATGACAAGAGCACACAACTTGTTTGATGATGGAGGCTGTATCAGTCAGGGAAAGAGGGCAGGATGAAGGCAAAGCAGAATCGAGATGTTTTAGTCAGAGAAACAAGGGAGTCATTAGGTGGGCTTTCCAGATTAGGGTTATGTCAGAAAAAGAAAGACACACCACATATTCTAAGCAGAAAGAAAGGGCAGCAGGGGAAGGTCTACCAACAAGAGAGATTGTTGGTTTCAGAATTCCCAAATTTTTCAGTGGTGACATGAGAAACACTGGAAGGAAGGGCTGGAAGATGAACATACATTATACAGGAGATCCCACCTGTGTTCAGCCATCCTTTTGTCTTCTCCAGTTCCCTACACGGAACCATGGAACCCATCTCTCATGTAAGAAACACGAGATACCTCTGTGGGTTTGTCTCTTCCCCCAGCCCTCACCCACTGCCAGTCTCCAGGAACATCCCATTTTATTTCCAGACTCTCACTTAGGGTCAAGTGACCCCCACCTCCTATGAACACAGGAGTCCCCCAAGGGCAAGCCCCCTTGGGGGACCACCCCCTCTTCTTCTAGAATATATCCACAGGCTAGACTATGGATATTTTATATACAGTTCTGATCAGCCATCCAAACGTAAAACCTTCCATAGCTTCTCTTCATTACAAAACCCATTCAGAGCTCCTCATCTAGTTCCCCTGTACCATTTGTGTCTAAACCTTCCCCCTGCCCCCTCACTTTATATGACCTCAATCCAAAGTCTCACTGGCCTCACTTTCTCCACCTCGGTTCTCAGACATGCTATATTGCTTCTCAGGTCAGGTTGCATCTGGTTCAGAACCCTCCCCACACCTCTGCAAGCTCATCTCCCAGCTGTCCTCTAAGACCTGCCCGCCTCCAGGGAAAAACTCCTAAACTAAATGAGAGGCTTAAAATTCCCACTCCACATCCATCACTCTCAGAACACCAATGACTTCTCACTCTTCACCTTCTCTATTGGGATAAAATCTTTGCTCTATTTCCACCTCACCTCAAAATTAACCCCCAAGGAGGCAAGAACCATTCTTACATTCCCAGGGGTAAGTGTAGCACTGTTGCATTGCTGGGAACAGCTACATGATTCTTTTAATGGTGAGAAAATAAAATAAATAGAATCACGATCAAGAAGACAGATAATATGAAACGTTTATCTCCAATTAACCACCAGAAAACCAGAAATGGAGCAGTACGTAGCTCAAAGTGGTTAGAGCACTAGCCTTGAATGAAAAGAAAGCTCAAGGACAGCAGCCAAATCCTGAGTTCAATCCCCACAACTGACAGAAAATGTCATGCAGAGTTGATGTCTGTAGATGTAGGTTCTATATCCATGGAGAAAACCAACCATGGATCAAAAATGTTTTCATAAACTGTCTTTGAAGAACATGTAGACTTGTTTTATTATTGTTCTATAAACTATGAAATATAACAACTATTTAGATAGATGATAGATAGATAGATAGATAGATAGATAGATAGATAGATAGATAGATAGACAGACAGATAGATAGACCGAGTGACCATTTGCACTGTGTAGCTAAGGATTAATAAGAGTATACAGGAAAATGCACATAGGCCATGTGAAAATGCTACATCATTTTGTGCATGGAAACTGAGCAACCATGATTTTGGTACCCACAGGGATTATGAAGTTAAAAGGGATACAAAAGGAAAATTGTGTGTTGAGAAGTTTGACTGCCTCATGCTGGTAAGGAGGACACAATGATGGATTTAATCCAGTCATCTTGGCATTCGGAGAAGGAAGGGGAGGAGAAGGCTGCCATGCAACGGGAGGCAACCTGAGTGGAAGCAAGCTGCTGCAGTGCTGAAAGGCAGTCATGCAGACCTCACACTGGATGATGGCACACTGTGTCAGGGACAGGCTGGAGCACCATTAAGTGGCTTGAACTGGCACAATCCGTTTGTCACCTGGCAGCCACAGGACCAATGGGAATGGAGTCGAGATGTAGTAGGACTTGCAATGCAGACAGGTGGACGATAACCACAAAGGAGAGAAGACTATGAACAGGAGATGAGAAGTATACATTTGCTTCCTCTGTTGCTGTAACAAATTAAAAATAAACTAGACAGTTTAAAACAGCTGAAAAAAATCCTCTCCGTTTTAAAGGTCAGAATTCTGAAAGTAGCTCAGAAGAACCGGTTCTTTATGCACCCTCTGATAGAAGGTATTAGCTGGAGTTCTAGAAACAGAGAAAATAGAATAGAACAGACACACATATATATGTAACTAGATAAATCATACACAGAACTACATATGTGCCACATACACATGTATACCTATAAATGCATGTGTATAAGTATGCATGCACATATTTGTAGATATAGAAACAATATAAGAATAGACCATATAATTCTAAAGGCTGAGAAATGTCACCATCTATACCTTGCAAGATGAGAATTTTAAAAGCCAACACAAAGGTTTATGTCCATCTGAGCTAACAGTCAACACTGCCGTCCAAGGCAGGAGAAGACTGATACATGCACTCTATCCTTTCTAATCATTCCCCCAGTCAGTCCACACCTGCTTTCTCGTTTCTCATGACCCTGTAATCGTCAGTGCCCCTTGATCTGCAAGACATGACTCCAGTCTCTGTCTCTGCCTTTATATAATTTTCTCCCTTCTGCGGCTCTGTGTCCTGACCCTCCCTCTGTCTTCCTCTTAGCATGGCACACATATATATCATTAGATTTATGCCCCCCCCATCCAGGAGGACCTTGTCATGGGATTCTAAATGTAATTATATTTTTTGTAATTATATTTGTAAACACTCTTTTTTCCACCTAAGATCACTGACAGATACTGGGCTTGAGAGTTGGGGTGTCTTCTTGGGAGACACAATTTAACTCATGGAGTTGTTCACATGTCGACTCTTATGGATTTGATGCGCCACATCCTAAATTAGATCTGGAAGAACAGGTTTCTGAAAAAAAATCACAATTCAAGTGAGCTGAAATGAGGAAGATACTGTAAACCACCCACAAGATGCCACAAAATTATATAGGCCTCGCCGTACTCTATCCCAACTACAAAACTGCACTAAAGAGACAAGATCAGACCCTTGAGCCCCAGCCAACGACACATGCACTCATCAAAGTCTCCATACAGATATGCTTGATGCCTAATTGATAGCCACAATAAATCTGGCATGAGATGACTCACTCAGCCAGCTGTTGGAACAGTGTCCCATGCTGGTGGCTAGAAATTTTCATAAACGTTGGCTCCACAGTTAGGTACCTTCATCTGTTTGCCAGCCATTTGTTCATACCAGCATGATTTCCCAGGCAGTGTAGACCAGCAAAGCACTAACATAAAGACAGCACTGCAGATGCTGTCTCTCCTGTGGAAGGGAATGCTCACCATCGCTACTGCTGAGCTGGGAGGGGGCTGGATCAGTCTCTGTCGTGACAAGGTGCTGCATGCACTGGGGGTCTGGCTTTGACTTATTAGATGCTAACAGCGCCTTCAGCCCTCAGTTCACTGAAGATATCATAGACATTTCCAAATAGCCCCTGGAGTTAAAGTTTCCCCAAGTTAAGAAATACTGGCATAGTATGATGAATTTCATAGGCATGATATCCACAGCACTGACCACGCCAAAGAGCACTTGATTGAGGGTGCTGGAATTTCCAGGCTGCGCTTGGGGGAGCAGTAGGTGGGGAATGGGGCAGAAGGTAGATATGGGAGGTTCTAAGAGCCCTATGGGGCAAAGAAGATTAAAGGCTACTTGTGAATTCATTCAGAAACCTTTCTATTTTTCATAAACTTCATACTCACAGCAGCACCCAAATATGAAAATCTGTAGAACTAAGGCCTAAATCCAGCCCCATAGCTTACACACTCAGCACCCTTTCCTGCAAGAATCCAGAGCAAACCCCAATTTAGCAGCCTAAAAATGCTCCCAGGTATTCTCAGGGTTAGGCTGACACTGTGGATACCCTTAACACAGATGGAGTTAAACACAACACAGCCTACACTGCTTCAAGTGTGCGGCTCTGTGCTCAGCTCGGCTCTCATTATCTTCTCATTTCCCTACACCACTCGATTTCAATGCCCAGTGAGGATAATTGACATCTCAATGTCTCCCCCTTTGTCGCTCCTTTCTAAATATACATGGTCCTCAGCAAAGTTCTCAGATTGACTGCTTCTGACAGACAACACAGATTTCAACATTTACACAGAAGTTGTCTGTCAAAAATAAAAAAGAAAGGAAAGAAAAAGAATAGGGGGGAAATGTCCTATTTTAGGATGTCTCTTTGCTTCAAAAACGCAGGAGAGAGGGGAGGGAGAAATCTCTCTCTTGTGCAGAACAGCTATTTATGCCAAGATGCACAGTCTTGCCGGAGAGGTTGCTAAGCAACTTCCTGGAGGCATGTCAGCGAGCAAAAGGAAATGGAAAGGAAAAAAAAGACACCGTGGCCTGGGCATTGTTGGACATTCCGAAATGGGCCTAGGACACCACCCTCCGTGCCCCCTTGACAGCTAAGACAACCTCTGAGGTTAATTTGCATCTCTGTGGAAAAACTGCAACCCAATGCTGAGCTTAGAACATAGCCCCTGTTTCTGGCATTTTGTCTTCTTTCTCTTGTGCAGAAGCAGCTCAGGGTTGGGAGACCAGCAAAGCTTGGTTTCACCCTCTGGAAAATGGTGGTTATAGAATTTCATTATGCTGTCCAGGTACCTCTGTTTAGCACCTGAAGTTACACCCCAAAATTACTCTGAGGTTTTCTGCTTCTTGTCTGTGTGTTCTCCAGCATTCTGGAGGATCCTTGTGCCTTTGCCCACCCTCTCAGGCCAAGGCAACCTTCTTCATATCAATCAGCCCCTACTCTCTGAGTGAGTCTGGACCTCTAAACCATTGTTTCTTCTCACCACTGACTAGTGCTAACTGAACTCAGCAAGGCCTTCTCCTTAGTGTCTCTGTTTCCAAAAAGACTAGTCTACAGAGAATAAATGCAGTGATGGGAATTGGAAAAATGATGAACCACTAAAAGCCCAAGATAATCCATTTGGGGGGCAGGGGATGGAACCCTGTTTTGAAGATCACGGTTATTCCAAATTTGAGAGGAGTTACCAAATTTGTCTGCTGTTAAAAAGTGGTAGGGCTATGTAAACTAGAACCTATCTCAGCCCAATTGAAGTTTCTCCTACATAGCTCCCAAGTCATAAACTGTCTATACCATGTACTGCAAAGCCTTCTTTCATCAACTCAAAGAGGCAACTGTTACTTATTAAATACGTATTTGGTACCATTGCAATGAGGGATGCTAAATATTATGTATTCATTTATTCATTAATTTTAGTCTTTTGTGTATTCATTCAATAAAAGGCATCCTATAAGTCACTTCCCTCCAGTTGTTAAAAGTGTATACTGTAGTACAACTTTGAGCTCATTTGGTTCATGTCTGCAATGGATTATTTTTTCTTCCAGACATGGGCCACTACTGGCCTTGATGAAAATGTGAGTCTCACATCTGTATGCCAGCACACAGGTGCTGGCACAGAGCTCTGACCACAAAAAAATAGCCAGTTGTTTTGGGTTCCTATGACTTGAGTGCTTCCACTGTTTTCTCAGTGTAGTTTATTGAAATTTTACAAAAGCAAGGAAGAATAAAGCAACTCTGTAGCACGTGTTAGGGATTATCTTGGGAGTGTTTACATTTGCTCACTCAATCCCTGCAGTATATCTTGAGGTGGGAACTAGTACCCTTGCATCTATATGAAAATGAAAACCGATTTCACAGAGAATACCAACTTACCCATAACTAGTTACTGTCAGAGCCAACATGGAAACTGGAATTTTCTCCAGATTCCTCATAACACAGGAAATTGTATTCAACAGAGCTTGAAGGACAGCTCAGATTCTAAACACAGAGAATATGAAGAAGTGGTGTCAGTGGCAGAAACAACTCTGACAGAGGCAGGAAGGTGTATCACACACAGAATGTCTGCCACAGCCAAAGCAGAGAGAGGGAATTGGACGTGTATGTATTTGGGGCAGAGCGTGCAGTGCCTTGAAATCATTTGCATGGTGCTCAGTCTAGGATTCCATTCTCCCTCGAGTACTCAACAATGGCCATTCCATATTTTCTCTCATGATAGACAGACCTAATTTCCTAGAGTGGGCCTAGAAAGTCTATTGCTTTTGCTACAGCCTCCAACGATGTCCTTATCGGTTTCCACAGTCTTTCCTCCCCTACTACAGGAGCTGTGTGGCTCCTCCTGCACCACTGCACTCTCCTCCAGCCGTAGAGTCTCTAAAGGCTGTTAGCAACCTGAACACAGGAGTTCCAGAGGGTCACCTCGGAGAGCCACCCCTAGTGTTACGCTTCATCCATGTCAGGAGCTCACAATGAGTCACTGACATGATTAAAACAACCCATTTCTTAATTTCCTCTAAATAACAACTCATAATCCTTTGAGGAGGCTGACCTGCCACTTGAATTTATACTCCTTTCAAAAAACACACGGCCAGGCCTAGAGCAAATAAACTTTTATTGAACCCAAAGTGATTTGGAATGTGTGAAATTTGACTCCTCTGGGAATGACAATCCACTCAGTGCAAAAAAAGAAGGTGCCCCTGTCAGATTTGGGGGTCAAAGAGCCTAAGTGGTGGCCCACTAATAGGCTGTTCTTAATTATAGTCATTTTTAGGCTAGGGAGTGGGAAAGGGAAGCAAGATGGGGGAGATTTTATTTTTAACCACTGCGCTTTCTTTGAGGAGTGTGGCCCCCATTTACAGCAATGAATGGGATGCATGCCAAGAAGATGGGCCTGAGTTATTAAGTGCAAATAATTAGTTCCTTGATTCCTGGAGCTGGGAAAAGGAGCACTCTGTGCAACACAGGGGTGGAGAAAGCGCCATTCATTCCGAGTTTGTCATCATTTAAAATGATAATTAGTGAGAGATAATATGCCTGGGTAGCCAATTTCATCTCTGATTATTTGCTTGAATATGGTAATTGTGTGGTTTTGTTTTGCTCTCCCTTCAGTATGCTTCCTAAAATCCTTGTGATGTTTTAGGGGACTAGGGGACTCATTATTATCTTACAAAGCAATGATGGAAATATATAATTAGATATGATTCAGGGTAAAATGACCCAGGTTGCAAGAAGTCTGTTCAGTACAATGAAGCTAAGCATACAAGGAGGCTCTCTCTCGTTGTCAGCAGGATGCCATTTCCCACTGACTTTCTAGTTCCACTTTGTAGAATCATAGCTTGCCCGTGGCCAACCTGTTCACAGGTCTTAGCTCTGCCCTCTCACCAACTCTAACTTCACCGAAAGTTCGTAGAAGGAAGTCATGTAATTTCATTAATACGTGTTTGCATTTTTTGCAGAATTATCCTCTGTTTCCCTATCATTGGTTGATCTCTTCTCACCAGTACAATGCTTGAGGATACTAATAGAGGTGCAATTTGTCCTAAAGCATACATATTTATTTTATATTAATATGTAAGAACACTAGAAGGGAAAGGCATGTACTTCTGATGGAATCTTGGTGGGTTGAACTGAGTTGGTTTAATTTTATTGACATGGGCTCAACCGAGTGGTATTGAATTAGGACAGGAGTAAACTCAAAGATAAATGGGAATGCTTCTAGTTAGCAGACAAGGTTACATAAAGCTCTGGCTTCCACCTTTCCTACTAAATTCTTCTCCATCTACTTTGGAGAAAAGACAGCACAAAAGCCAGTACTTTGTTCAAAGATCATAGCTATTTCCTCATAAAGTTATCAATGCCTGCTAACCCAGACCTTTTGGTGTTGGCTCCAGTTTCCTATCACCTAGTTCCTAATCCCTTGGCATCTCTAGTTTAAAAAGAGTATCTAATACAATACCAAGGTGACTGCTAGCCAGAGGCTAGACTTATGGTGATGGTGTCTACTCAGTGGAAAGGTCATGGGGTGATCAGAGGGTTGGGGCATTGATTCACTGCCTCTCAGCCCCTAGGAAGGAGAATGGCTGAAAGTTAATTTGATCAACAATGATCAGTAATATAATCGTGTCTAGATACTGAAGCTTCCAAGAAACAACAACAACCACCACAAAACAAAAAAAAAAGCCTGGGATCTTCCTGCCTTCAGACAGTTGAACACGTGGGGATTCCTAGAGGGAGAGCGGGAAGTCCCACCCTTCTCTCAGGCCTCTACCGACCAGTCATCTGGATCCTTTGTAATGTCTGTATGATTAATGGGTAAGTGGAAAGAAAACGTCCACACTACGAGTTCCATGAGCAGATTCATTTACCTTGATCAGGTGATCATGGAAACTCCAATTCATGATCAATTGGTCAGAAGCATGAGTTTCCAGTGCTTTCATTCAGCCTTTGAAGTGTAGGCAAGGCTCAAGGACTGATCTCTCAGCCTATGGAATCGGATGCTATCTCCACGGCACTACAGCATCAGAGTTGAGTTACAAGGCACTCAGCTGGTACCCATCACAGAATGGGTTGTGTGTGAGAAGAGGAGAGGGGATTCCTACACATGTTTGGGTGACCAGAATGAAATGAGATCAAATATTCTGTGTTGTAATGGCTGTGGGACAGTCGAAGAAATAGCTATTAAAAGAGTCAAATAGGTTCTTCACATCCTGAAATAAAATACACAAGTAATCATTAAAGCATTCAAAATTTATTTGAGGAGAAAAGAAAAGTGACAGGGAGGCAGGAAATAAAACTGTGGCCAGGCTTCTAAAATGACGGTTGTTCCTAGAAAGAGCCATGTCTGGGGGGAGGGGGAAGGTTGTACACAGATATAATTGCGTGCCGGGTCAGGTTTTATTTTGTTGTCACAAAGCTCTTGCTCTTTACTAATTCTCTACCATAGAGGTAGAAATATGGATGCAGATTATCTAGCATTTAGTGGCCAGGATGGTGCTAGTACATACTACCTCATTGAACATCCCTCCTACATGTGTCTGTACTACCACACTCTTTTAAAAACACTTTTTAAAGTGCAAGTAAGAAGAAGCAATGAATTCCTCCCTGCACTGAATCCCAGGAACTAGATTAAGAGCCCCGCCCCACAGGTGAATGGTATAGGGAAGAACATGCACAAGAGCACAGTGCATCTGCGTGCAAGACCCACACTGTTGGCATGGAAACAACATCTCACTCAAAGTGTGGCATTTCCAGCAGATCAGCACCACGAGGACATTACCCAGAAGCCACTGGAAGTGATTTAGAATTAACACATCCAGATGGAGCAGGAAGGACCTATCCAGATGAATCTAGAAATGAGACAAAGGTGGAATGAGGAGGGCTGTGAACCCGTTTCTTTATTTCCTCAATAATGTGCTTTTCCTCCACCCCTGGAGAACTTATGCTGAACAGATGGCAAACATAGAAGGCATCACGGTCAATGCTGCAGACCCACTGAGGTAACCAAAGGAAAGGGCCCTGTCCCACCATGGGCCCACACAGGGAAGGAAGAAGCAGGACAAGAGAAATATATGCAGGGCCAGGAAAGCATCTTGGCTTGCTATGGCAGAGGAAAAAAAAAAGGTGGGGCCAAGGGCAGAGGGGTAGGAGAATGAAGGGGGAAGTGGAAGCATGCAAGCAAGAAATCATTGTATACCTCACAGAACTGGGGAAGACGGTGTGGGGTGAAGACGCTGAAGTGATGGCCCCGAATAGGATGCATTGTATTCATAAACTGCTTTATTAAATGGTAAAAAATTCAATATATGACCTAAAACTGAGTCAATTTCTAATTTAAAGATTAGTAAAGCGAAAAGTCATGCAGCCCAGTCCTTTCATTTTCTAGGCAGAGACGTGGGAACCTAAGTGATGGGTGAATGAGCATTATCCATAAAACGAAGTTAACAAACCCCTCACAATTAGGCTCTACTAACTTTCAAATGAAATTCCTCAAATAAAGAGTCAGGCAGAATGCCAGACACATGGTGCACTTAGTGTGATTATTATCACCAGAAGTTACATCTCAGAGGTTTGGCTCAGGTAACTGAGTGCCTTGTTCACGGTCCAGGACTAAAAAGTAGAGTAGGACTAAAAGGAAGACACATGAATGCAGTAGAGTGTTATTAATTCTTGTTACCTGATGTTGGAGAAATCCAGGTACAGAAGGTTTCTGGGAAAACTGAAATTATGACATTATAAGATAGAGCCTCAGACATGGCTACAAACGCCCAGATGCAGCATGTCGGTGAATACTTAAGCTAGACCCTGCAAAATGTTTGTATTTAAGTTGGCAGAGAAAAGAGCACCCACAAAGAACAGATCCCACTTGAGTTACCAGTAAAGATAATTTTGGAAACCTTGAGAAAGACCACATCAGTGAAGTCCATATATCCTAGGTTTCAGAGTTAATTGCACGCAAGAAGGGAAAGACATAGCTGACACCGAAAGATAAAAGGAAGACAGCTAACCAGAGGAGTCACTGGGTGAAATAAATGACCTGTTCCAAAGGTGCAGAGACTTAAACACATTAATAGGAAAGAGGGAAGAAGCCAGTGGGAAGAGAATTTGGGGACCAAAGAGCATCCCTTATTTGACAGAATAAAGACCTCTGAGCGAGGAGAATTTAAGATCTCTTTCCTTTAGCCAGAAGCTGAACTAGCTTTGCTTGGAGCTAATTGAAAGTTTCCTTCAGTACTCAGCCTGTTCAGATGAAAAAGCTATCCTAGATAATCAAGTTTTTACTCTGAATATTTCAGATCCAATACTTGTAACCGTTATTAATGCAGTCTTCCACGCTGTAGCCTAAATTCTGAAAATGAGGAAGAATGATACGCTGTCCATCTCATTTTACTAGCAAGAAAACTGTGTTCTGATCATTTCATTCCACTTAACTAAGGTGATCATAAATACCACACTAAATTAGTAATAGAGAGAGAAATAATGTCCTAGGCTTCTGAATTCTTAGAAAAAGTCTATTCAGTGCATACTGATCGCCTACAACAAAAACCTCTGTCCCTGTGGCTAATACAAGATGATTTCCACTAGACCAAACTGTCCTTTCCTATTTGCTTTTATGTCTCTTCAAAAAATTACACTACAAATTTCCTAGTCTTCTCCAGTGATGACCAGAGTCAACTCTCACCCTTTCAGCACTGAGACTTCTCCATCTTTATTTGTTTAAGCCACATCGGCTTAGCAAACCTGATACTGTTGGGCATGGAACAGAGTGGAAGAAGGCACTATCAGCCGAGGCCTTCCTCTGCCATCTCTCCACATTCAATTCTGTGTCTAACCGTGAACATTTGGCTCCTTTCCTGTGTTGTGCATTTTTAGGTATTATAAAAAGAAGAAAATGGATAATGGTTTTTCCTTGTGCTACCAGTTGGGTGACATTATCCTATTGCTTTACCAAGTGGAAATGGTGGGTACACAGAAGGACTGACTTCCACTACTGAGCCTTTGCTGGCCCAACGTTAAGAGGATAGATGGCCAAACCCAAAGACTAATAGCTCCAAATTGTGTGAGCTGGGACCAATGGCTCCATGTGTTAGAAGCCAGAAACATACAGTTTCAGTCACTCATATTGAAGGTTTATTGCTCTGGGCTGTCACCACCAATGACCCCAGAAATTCACAGCTTTCCTAAGGCCTTGGGAGCTAGGGCCCTCAGGCCCACAATATTGTGTCCTAAATATTTGAGAGCCCTAGCCCTTGATAGTAGCTAGTAGGACCTTGGCCTTTCAACTTGGCAACTCCCAGGTACTCTTCTTCCTGCAACCAAGGCCTAAATGCCTTGTCTGCAGTTTTTCATGGCTTCATTGGTGTCCTTTGCCTCTGCCATTGTATTTTCTCTGATAAGTCTCTAGAATTTCCCTGCCAAACAAAAATCACTCTGCAGAGGCAGGCTCTGCAATGTAAGTAGGCAAGGAGACCGCTGCACGGTGATATGCACAGTCATCAACTCACGACCTTAAACCTGGACATTTAAATCCCTAGCTAACAGTTTTTGGTTGATATCAACCTTTATTGTACCACACAGGGTTGTCAGATCCATCGGAGCTTTGTTTTGGAAATGGTAGGGACCTTCCAAAACTTTCAAGGAAGGACATAACAAACCACCCATCGGGATTTGACACAAAGAGTGAATAATAATTGGCAAATACCAGGGCTGGAGAAATAGTTGCTACCCTGCAGATAGGAGTTTCTTTCATGTGGCGAGTTCTGTCTATTTTTAAATTTAATAAATCATGAAACTTTGACTTCAAACAGACACCTTAAAATAATCAGAGTCTACAAAAATGCCAACAGATGCACAAATTCGGTTTCTTCTTGCCTGACCATCTCCAGCAGAACTGCACCCCTGAAAGCACGCGCCAGGCATTGAGCTAATCAGAAACATATTTCACTTGTGGGTATAATTTTTTTTTCTATTTTATTACTGACCAAAAGGGGAAAAAAAGCAAGAAAAGGGAAGAGAAGCGCAAAGCAAAGTGCTTATATCAAAGGTGTATTGGGTTCTTTCATTTACAAAAAGTCAACCGTGATTATCTATTAAAAATAGAATGCTTACAAGGAGGACTTCCCAGCTAATACAAAAGTACGAGGCCAAAAGAAGACAAAAACATTGGTTCCAAGCCCAAGCCTTCCCAATATTGCGGTCCTATTTACCTCCCACATTCCATAAGGTTTAGTGTTGGAATATCACATGGCAGATATCAAAGGACTTCCTAAGGTGTGTCGTATTGTGAGTGAAGACAGTCACATCGCACTGTAGTGTCACAGGCTCTCGGAGGAGGAACAGAGAAGGAGCCTCAAAAACCACCATTCCTCTTTCCTTTGCCACCCAGCTTTATCCCCACACCAGCCCTATACTCTAGCCCTCCAAACCACAATTCACATCTCCAACGCAAACATGCTGTTCATCCAGCCTCTCCCAACTCTTTCCTAGGCCTAATCAAACCTAGCCTAAAGACCTGAGCTTACTCTGGCCACTCTGAAAGGATGTCCAAGTACTTGATCTCTCCACGGCCATGAGAACTAAGTCCATGAAAGCTCTTGAATCTATTTACTTAGTGTCTCTGCACCTGATATGTTCTTTGAAAGAGTAGGTAAATGGTAGATGCTTTGAAAGCTTAGTCTAACCAAAGACTATTGATGAGAAAACAGTTCATTCCAATGACGGACTTAGTTGGAAGTGTTCCAATCAAGGGATGTGCCCTTGACCGATATTGAGACATCTCCCCCTCCCTCCCCTCTCTCTCTCCCTCCCTCTCTCTCTCTCTTACAACAACTTGCTTCACATACTGCCTACCTTGATGTGCTGCTTCTTTACAAGCCTCAAAGCATTGGGTCCAACCAACAGTGGCCTTGAATTTCCAGTATTAAGAGTGGGGGGAAATTACTTTAAAACTTCTTTTAAGATGATCCACTGAGGCACTTTGTTATAGTAACAGGAAGCTAAATAACACACCAGGACAGACGAGGAAAGGATGAATGAAGCACAAACTCTCTAAATGAATAGAAGAACTGGCATAGAAATGGAGTGTGTCTAGGGAAGGGGGGAAAACCAAGACGGGGGGGGGCGGTGGAGAGGAGGGTAATGGGGACCAAGACATGTGAAAGGGTATCAATGTATGTGAATTAATGCACCTTCTATCTGGTGAATATCATGTAACCCTTTTATTAATTACAATAAAAAAATAAAAAAAGAAGAAAAAAAAGAAATGGAGTGAGTCATGGCTAGAAATTGCTGCTTTTCTCTTAGTAAAGTAGCAAAGATGCGGGTGCTTGAAGAAAGCATTGAGATGCAAAGGCTGGAGAGGCATTCCAGCTGGATAATAAGAACGGGCTTCATGGGCTAGTAGCACCAGAACTGGTTCTCAGAGGATGTCCGGGGACTAAATAACTGAGCCAATCAGGTGTATACAAAGATCAAAGTAAATATAAGCAACCCCCTGAGTCTGTCGTGGTAGTTAAATAAATGGCAGTTAAAAGTAATTAACTGAATTATAACACAGACTATGGAGAGCTCAAATAGCACAAATTTTTAGAAAGACAAGTCAAAGTCCAATAAATTAAACATCAAGAAATGTGTACTTGTGGGGGGTGGAATGTCAAGAGGAGAGGGGCAGACAATGAAAGGGGGGGAATGCAGTCAAGAATTCCTTGCACATACCACAAAATTCTGAAATGTAAGGGAAGGATTGGGTCAGAGTAGGATGACACACTTGAAGGGAGTGACACAGCTCAAGACACCTTGTATTCACTGCTTCATTAAATAACACCTCTCTCTACAACTACTTACAGGTAATTTTTAAACAGCAATAAACAATGATAACCCTGCAGTTGGCCTAAAATATATTCAATCGTCATTATGGGTTCCACATTCTTTCTTTTTTCTTCTTCTGGTTTTAGACTAGAGCTGTTGGCCAGAGGAGTTTGAAATGGATATGCCCTACCAATAACAACGCTATCACACTAATGGCTCTTGCCCAGATGGGCAAGAAGATGCTGAAGGCCCTGGATTGTTCAGCTTTGGGCTTAGCATCTATTCACGGGATTGTTGATTAGGCATCACCATTGCTTTATCCCATATTTTGGTCTTTACGGCCTGGGATTCATGGCAAGTTATCATTTTCCCACTGGATTGCTCCAAAAGGAACAAACATCCCTCCTTTCAGCCCTTGCCTCTAAAAGACAGCAAAACATGACATCCCATGAATTCTCATCTCAGTTACCGACAAATAAACAAGGGTAAAAAGTCTCTTGCTCTTCAAATAAGTATAAAGCAGGTTACAGATTTTTTTCAACCCACATAGATTATAAGGTTCCTTGATCAGTCTCAGTTCTCAACTTAGATTCAATGAGCACTGAAATGAATCTGCTATACTTGCCCAGTGTCTCCTCTGCAGTGTTCTTCCAAGATACCAGCACCAGCCGGATCTTGAGGTAACCCAGGCTGTTACGTCACTCGGTTGCCTCAAAGCCTCCAGTGACATACACCTTCCTCCACCATTGTTTTTAGCCTGGGCTCTACTAGAACAGAGCTTTTCACACAGGCACAGCAGAGTTGTGGTCCCCCAAATCACAGGTCCAACTTGTAAGCACTTCCTGATGAAATTAGTCAAATCACTCTATGAAATGGCCTAGATATCGTCAGGAATGCATACATACAGATGTTCAACAAAGAAATATTCAGTAACCCGATGGAGTATATTTGTTTTCAAAGAACTTTATAAAGCAAAATAATATTTAGGTGATTTGTAATTGTTGTTTAGTGTTCACTTGTGCCAGGTGTTGATCTAATTCATTATGTTTCATGTCTTTAAGCCTCTCACCATGAGCTAGCTGTAAGCTCCTTAACTGTAACCTTCTTCTTTAGATGAGGTAGTTAAAGGGCAGAGATGTCAACCACAGTTCTGATCATTATCTAACTATGATTCATTATGAAGGAAAATTCACTTCACGGGGGTGGGGGTGGGGGGAGGGTAATGGGTACCAAGACATGTGAAAGGGTATTAATGTATGTGAATTAATGCACCTTCTATCTGGCAAATAGCATGTAACCCTTTTATTAATTACAATAAAAAATATTTTAAAAAGTTTCTAATTTAATGTTTCCAAATATAAGTTCCAGCCAAACTCTTTTTGAAACGGTCATATATGGCATGTTTTTTGGAAAGCAAATACTTTTCAGTTATCTTTTCTGTTTTACTTTACTTTACTGAGTATTGCTTGTGATTTGTATTTTGTAAATATGTCAGTTATCTGTCGGAACTTACTGAAAAGCTTGGGAACAAAGCTGCATTCAGTCACTGAATGTATGGCAGCTCAGTAGGCCGACATTCTGTCTGCTTCTCTCTATTTCTATGTTCATCGGTTATATTCAATCTAAATACAGCTCACCCCTGTCAATGGAGCTGGCAAAATAGCCACCATCAGCTTTGGGTCAAAGTCTTGACAAAAGCAAACAAGCAAGCAAAGAAGGAAAGAAAGAAGGAAAGAAAGAAGGAAAGAAAGAAGGAAAGAAAGAAAGAAAGAAAGAAACAAAGAAAGAAAGAAAGAAAGAAAGAAGAAAGAAAGAAAGAAAGAAAGAAAGAAAGAAAGAAAGAAAGGAAAGAAAGAGAAAGAAAGAAAGAGAAAGAAAGAAAGAAAGAAGAAAGAAAGAAGGAAAGAGGGGGCTTGAGGGAGAGAGGGAGGGGGAAGGAAGGAAAGGGAGGGAGGAAGGAAGGAAGGAAGGAAGGAAGCAAGGAAGGAAGTCTGCTGCCATTTTGGAAAAGCCTGGCTTTCCTAACCACCAGGAGATGTGAGGCATCACCAAAAGATTTGGAAATGGAAAGGAATGCTCGACATTATGAGCTTCACACCACACATCTCAGCCAATTGATTAGGAGCCAAGGCCGCAGCACCTTTCCAATAATCCCCAAACTGGAACATTTTAAGTTATCAAATGTGAAATGTTTAATATGCAAAATCAACAAAACTCTGATTATATAGCTCATTGTATTGTAGATTAAAGAGCAATCTTTTCATCAAATGAATAATGAAATAAAAGAGTGATAATTCTCTCATCCAAAAATTTATCATTTCAGTGTCAGACTGCACATTGATGCCTGGGCCTGTCAGGTGAGTTTGGATGTTGTGAAGGATGCATGTGCTTATTATCTGGAAAGTACATCTTTCCCCACAGGCCTACATGCTACAGGCTCTATCACCTGTCTGTGGTAATGTTGGGAAGGGGTGAGGGACCGCTGAGAGGAAGTGAGGTCACTGAGGACATGCCCTTGAAGGAGATACTTGAGCTCCGGCTCCTTTCCCGTGCTCTTTTACTTCCTAGCCACTATAAGATGGGCAGTTCTCGCTACTCCATTCCTTTCTAAGAAGTACTGTGCCATCACCAGTCCAAAGTGCATAAGGCTAAGTGACCATAAGTAGAAACCACTGAAATCATGCACCAAAATAAACCCTTCCGCCTTTTTCTTTTTCAAAACTTAGTAGTAAGATTGTGCCATGGAAACAAAGGCCAAAGTGTGGACCGAGGCTTAGTAACAAGCATGGGAGTCAGGTCATGACTGCGTCTGGCTGTAGGACTCAAGCGACATTTAGCCTGGGCCATGTCCACAGATGTTCAGTGTGTCTGCATTTGTGAAAGCAAATCCAGCAAGAGCCAACCCAAATGCTACCAACACGTAAACAGCTAACCAAATTTCTGTGTGCCTACTTGAAGTTCTCATTAACAGCAAAAGAATAACTACTGCTGTACATTTAAACATGAATGAATCATAAAACAACCATAATGAATGGAAGAAGCCAGACAGAAAAGGAAACCATGCATACTGAATGATTCCACTTGTAAAATATGACTAAAAATATACAGCCGAATGTACAATGTCATAAAGAGGTAAATGGTTGCTTTCAGATGGAAGTGGAGAGACAAAAAGACTCCTTGGGGAATGCTAGATCTGTTTACTATGTGGCTTGTGGCAATGGTTTATGGGAATGCACATAATTTGTAGCTAAGGAAGGTGATGAAGATGGAGATCCATGCCCAGCCTGGCAAAAAAGAAAAAAAAACTGCAGATCTAATCTGGGCGAGGTGGCTCAGGCCTGTAATCCTAGCTACGCAGGAGGCTGAGATCTGAGGATCAAAGTTCAAAGCCAGCCCCGGCACAAAAGGACTTGAGCGTCTTATCTCCAATTAACCTCTAGAAAAGGGGAAGTGGTGCTGTGGCTCAAGGGTAGGGTGGTAGCCTTGAGCTGAAGAGCTCAGAGACAGCGCCCACCCGGGCCTCATTCAAGCCCCATGACCTCAAAACTACAGACCTATCTCAGTGTTGACAGTCATTCTCTAAGTCCTCTGCAGCCTTCATAGAGTGTAAGCTGAAAACCCACCTTACAAACTCTCCTATCTGGGGCTCACATTAAATGGATGTCGTCTATGATGTTGAAGCTGAGACTCTGACACACAAGGTAAATGGATCCAAGTATGGTTGCCCACTCCAAGTCCCTGGAGACACAGCCACCTTGACCTTCAGTGGGTTCTCTGTGCAGTGGTCCCGAGTAGGACCAGGAGGGAATTAGAGATGGACTTTGCCATTCTGAAGTTGACCTCTTTTCTCCTGCTGCAAGCTTAATAGATCTGCTGATTTTCTGGGGTACTTGACTAAGCCTGCTCCTCTTTTCCTATCAGGTACAACTCTAATCTGCTACCTAAACACCCTCTGCTATAAAGCTGCGCCTCAACTCGGCCTCTGAAACCCCAGCCCCCAGAGCTTCACTGGATACTTTTGCTTTCTCTTAATAATCTGGATGTACATTTCCAAATTCTACCATGGGAAAAAGAGAGAAGAAAATAAAAGAAACTGGCTAGCTGTCACATGGGTGACATGAGTGAGATATAGTTTCCTTCCTGTGAGGGTCTCGGATTCAGTAATTATGCTACAAAATCAGACAGCAAAGTGCTTGGCCAAGCTCAGGAAGGAAAGAAAGGCTGAGCAGAAAGACATGCAGGCCTCAGGGATGTTTAAAGGAGTCTCTGGAAATTCTTTTGTTACAAAATGGAGAATAAGAGACATACCTTAAGGAACCAGGCAAATCAATATTACATTCTGTATTTTCAGCCAATTCTTTTGAACTCTGAAAGATGACAATAAGAGAATCCATTAAATCTGAACATATAACAACAAGGAAGGTGACCGAGAAGATGACAACAAAATTTTAGGTGGTAGAAAGCACATGTGCAGGATACTAGACTTGTAAGAGCAGGTAAGTCTAACCCTGAGCCCTAGTGTGGGTGTTGATGGGATGCCAGCTGTTCCCCAGGGTCTCCTCAATGTTTTTGCACATCCAGCTTTGCTTGGAGCAGCAAAATACCAACAGAAGCAATAAGTTATGGTTGTTTTACACTAACCATGCTACTTTCTTGCTTCTTGGTCTTTTCTCTGGATAAGTAGAGCCCTATCCCTCTGTGGGCAGTAATTCTAAAGCAGAGAGGCCTGGCCCTGGGAAATATTTTGCTTTATCAATAAAGGGACTCATGCACAGCTAGAACCATATCCCACTTTCTGACTATAATATGCTATCATGGAAAGAATTGCATGCATGATAGAAAAATCCTTGAGATGCGATCAAAAGGTCTGCAGAGACACCCTTAGGACAATAAATCAGTTGTCACTGAGTTGAGCAGCATAATTTGTTTCATCTATGACCCTCAGGCTTCTGTCACTAGAAGTTGACTGCATCCCAGCAGACTTTTAGATTTAAGAAGTAAGACCACTTTCGTTGAAGAGCTTGAGGAGTATTGGTGTGAGCCCTGCTTTGAAGACCTTATAGAATTCAGCTGTGAATCCATCTGGCCCTGGGCTTTTCTTGGGTGGAAGGTCTCTTATTGCCATTTCTATTTCAGTGCTTGAAATAGATCTGTTTAGTTTGGTTAGGTCTTCTTGGTTCAGTGTGGGTATGTTAATATTGGTTAGAAATTCATCCATTTCTTCTAGATTCTCAGATTCATTGGCATAAAGGTTTGAAAAGTATTCCCTCATGATGATCTGAATCTTGGTAATTTCTGACATGATATTACCATTCTCATCTGTTGGTAGGAGTGTAAACTCATTCAACCACTATGGAAAGCAGTATGGCAGTTCCTCAAAAGACTAAACATAGAGCTTCCCTACGACCCAGCAATTCCACTACTTAGCATTTACCCAATCGTCCAGAAACAAGGTCATATTAAATCTACTAGCACAACGATGTTCATTGCAGCACTATTTACCATAGAAAAGATATGGAACCAACCCAGATGCCCCTCAGTTGATGAGCGGATCAACAAATTGTGATATTTATACACAATGGAATTCTATGCTGCTGTCAGAAAGAATGACATTGCCCCATTTGTAAGGAAATGGAAAGACTTAGAAAAAATCATACTAAGTAAAGTAAGCCAGACTCAAAGGAACATAGGCTCAATGGTTTCCCTCATTTGTCATAATCAGTAGAAACCTTGGGCTCTCCTAGCAGAGATTTACAATAGAACAAAACCTAGATATATAAGGCCATATAATGTGATGCTAAGTGAAAGGGCCTCCAGGATACTGAAACAAAAGCCATATAATGAGTGATTGTTGTCCTTAATGTACTATGTTATCTCTCATCTCTTTTGCTTCCCTTGGTTATCTCATATTGTTACAGTATTTCACCTTGTTATCTGATATATTGTATATATGTGTATTTGGTCATTTGAAATTGGATAGGGAAGGGGGCAAAACAAGATGAGTGGTGGGGGTGGGGGGAGGGAAATGGGGTCCAAGACATGAGAAAGGGTATGTGAAGTAATGCACCTTCTATCTGCTGAATATAATGTAACCCTTCTATTAAGTACAATAAAGAATATATGAAAAAAGAAGTAAGACCACTAACATTGGAGAAAGGTGAAAGAATACCACAGTTAGGAATAAGTCATTGAGGGTTGTGGAGCAAAACCAAAGCCATGAGAGCATTCTGTGATTGCAAATCTCTGAGCAGTCCACACCAAGAGAAGGGGAAGGAACTCAACATACCACACAATGCCTGTTAAGATGCAATCACCAGGAAGGATCTGAAAAAACTTTATGTAGGAATTAGTGGTGGTTACAGAGGAAACTAAGCAAATAAAAAGATGAGGTATGGGGCCAGGAGTTTGGCCTAGTGGTTAAAGTGCTTGCCTAGCATGCATGAAGACCCGGGTTCGATTCCTCGGTCCCACATACATAGAAAAAAGCTGGAAGTGGTGCTGAGGCTCAAGTGGTAGAGCTCTAGCCTTGAGAAAGTCCAAGGACAGTGCTCAGGCCCTGAGCCCAAGCCCAGGACTGGCAAAAAAAAAGAAAAAAAGAAAAAAAATGAGGTATGTATTAACTCCATGAGGGATTTAGCAAGGAAATGAAGTAATTGTCTTTGTGAAGCATTTCCTTTGACAAAGTGTCATCCGCAGTGGATATAATAACAAGACTGTGGCAGCACTCCTCAGAGGTTTGATTGAATGGAGAGAGTGGAAGACTCTTTACTCCACCCCCCTGGAACTCAAGAGAACATACAGAAAGATGTCTTGTTTAGCTATAGGAAAAGTAATACTAAGAACGGTTAGGTTGAACACTTAGGAAAGAAATATCCAGAATAAAGACTCACGGGGAAGAAAAGCATTTTCACTCAATGACTACTCTAAAGTATTATAGTAGGATCGTAAGAATGCTATTTTGTAAAAAAAAAAAAAAAACTCATCTGATTGAGTTGAGCAGAAAAATATTCTTAGAGTAAATAATTTCTTTGATAGGGTGATGTAAAGGATTTTAAAATTCTCTCTTCCTTTTGCGGACTCTTCTTTTATTCTCTTTGGTAGTGCAAGGATTCAATTTGCAGCCTCTTGTTTGCAAGGCTCTTGCTTTTCATTTCAGCCGCATGAAGGACATGTCTCAGCTGAAGACCAGGTCAGGCTCCTGCGTCGATCCAGTACTCGTTTTCAACATTCTCATCCATCCCCCACGTACCCACTGGAGGAAAGGTGTGCTTTGCCTCATGGCTCATGTGCTTTTCTCAGCAGACTTCCTGTGTCCTTAGGATTTCAAACTTCCAGCAGGCTCCACCACACCATCATTCTCGCAGCTTCATACACCACCTTCTCAGGAGGAGGCATGTGCAGAATCTGTGACCTTGAAAACCTATTTCTGAGCCTCCAAGGTCTTCATTTAAAATCTCGATGCAATCCTCTAAACTCCTGTAACTCTTGCATGGTGCATTCCTGCAAAACCAGCATCACATGGATGCACCAAAGGCTGTCTGCAGTGTGGCCCAATGTACCAAAGCAGCTTGCCTCGGGGAGGGGTGAATTTCAGAGAAGCAAGTCATTCTTCAGTGATCTCCTATAAGACCATTCTAATCTCTTTTCTCAAAGCAAAGTCTTAAATTTTTACACTCTTGAGCCTGTTCTGAGTGCAGGCTGGTAAATTCCTGCACATATTTAAACCATTCCTCTTCCTTCAACAAGAAGAAAGGTTTGCAAATAAGAACTATCAGGAAGACTTGTTGAAAAGGCAGCTGTTGAACAAAACTCTGGTAAGGCATGGCTAGACTCTGACATTCCCAGAACCTATTTCAGAAGGAAAATTCAGTCCTAATAACTCTCACATTTGGGAAGTGATGTAGAGGAAGTGGTCCAGTGCACTGTTTCGAGATGGGAAGTGTCCATTGGGGTCAGTAACGAACTTCATATCATTCTTATGAACATACCAGAGCAAGGTTGAAGTTTTGATAGCTCTAGTTGTAGAGTTGTATGTTGGGAGCCCAGTGCAGGGTCAGGCTGGCCCATGAATCTGCATCACTGAGTAAGATCACAACACAAAGAAATGAGCTGTCATATATGAACGCCATGCCTAACTTTGAGCTATATCGCTGATATTGTGAATCACTTTCTGCTGAGACTTGATTACCATGGGGTACGAATGTGTTATTGCTTTATCACTCTCTTTATCACCTACAGTGAGAGTAAACACGTGGACCTCCCTGCCCTCCCCACCTTTGTGCTGATAGGCTCCTGCACCCTATATTAGCTGAATGGACTTCCTCAATAAACGAGTTCCTGCTTTGATGGGTCTCCTGATTGTCCTCCGTCGAGGGAGGGCTGGGTGTGGGCGGTCAGTCTGCCCTCTCCTTTCTCAGCTCGTCCTGGTCAGGCGTGCTCTCTCTCTATCTCTCCTGCGGGTCGGGAGGGACCGAGGACTAAAATCCCCGACAGTTGTACATTTCACAGCTGATTCAAGAGACAGGTTTGGGCTGGAGAAATGAATCATATTCTGCCTCCAGACATAGAAACACCTTATTAAAAAGTTGTCCCAGTGTTTCTGGATCTAGGAATTGATCCTAAGGGAGTCATTGACCAAGCCCCACAAGGATGTTTGTTCAACACTGCTTGCTTCAGAATACCATGCAATGTAAGAATTGGAAATAATTAAAAAGTATAATTCATGAAAAATATTTATAATATATTATGGAGTGAAAGGGCAGGGTATAATATATGGTTTCAGTTTTGCTTATTTATGAAATTCTACATTTTCTAACATGTGTGTGTTTGCATACACATATATAAACTCCTCCATACTTATAAATGTATGTGCAGAAAAAGACTGGGGAAGTGACACACCAGAATTCTAATAATGGATATCTTTAGGCAATGGTATTTGCAAGAAAAATGTTAAACCATTATTCCTATATTCAGTTCATAGTTTACTCATTTAATTTTGCATTAGTTATCAGATACAACATATGTTTTTAGACTTTTACAATTTAATGTATATGTATATTCAATCAGGAAATTATATTTTAAAAATAAAAAATACCAGAGTGAGGCAGGAAAATCCATGAGACTCTTATCTCCAATTAACCAACCAAAAATTGGAAGTGGTGCTGTGGCTCAAAGTATTACAGCATGAACCTTGAGCATGAATAGCATCCGTACCCTGAGTTCAAACCCCAAAAGTGACCAAAAAACAAACAGAGTCACATCTAATATACTTAGTAAAAAGCCAAAATAGAAGTAAAAGGGAAAGACAAAAAAAAACTTTGTACAGTAACTGGACCATGATAGATGCTCATCATAAATTTCTTGTATAATTTCTTAAGAATATGTGGAGGCGGACAAGAAGAGGGGGTAGGTAAATAAAGAGAGGAAGTAGAATGCAGTCATAATTTTCCATGCGTATCATATGAAACTAGAAAAGTTGAGGGGAGGGGCTTGGTTTGGAGAGATGATAAATGGAAGAGGTGCTATTGATGAAGATGCATTGTAGTTATAGACTGATTTTGTTGAATGGTGACCCCATTGTGAAACTACTTAAAGATAATAAATATATATAAATAATTCTTGTTTAAGAATATAAAACAAGCCGGGCACGGTGGCTCATGTCTGTAATCCTGCCTACTCAGGAGGCTGAGATCTGAGGATGGAGGTTCAAAGCCAGCCTAGGCACTAAAGACCTTGAGACTCTCATCTCCAATTAACCTCTAGAAAATGGGAAGTGGGGCTATGGTTCCAGGAGTAGAGCCATAGCCTTGAGCTAAAGAGCTCAGGAATGGCACCCAGACCCAGAGTTCATGCCCCATGATCCCCCCTCCCGCCCCCAAAAAGAATATAAAACAAAAATTTTGCTTTCAACTAAAGCAATGAATTTAAACCCATTCTTCTTCTCTTGTTTGGTCAGTTTACCTTATTGAAGAAGCTATACAATTTACATAAACTTTGAATTCCCAGCACATAACACTATGCCTACCCCATTGTCAGTACTATTAGAGAAACAGTAAACCAGAAACATAAACCCGTTTCCTCAGATAGAATTATTCCCAATAACTTACAAAGCAAAGAGTTTGTGAGGGATTCCATGGCGCTGTGCCCCTGTATCCCTGCATGTCTACACCCAAGGCTGACTTGACCTCCCTCCGACTGTCTTTTCTTCCACCCTCCAGCTTTGTCTGCTGCACTCTGCCAGCAAAAGTATCCGAGGTACTCCAAAAGCTGACTGAGCCTCTGGACCTACAATCTTCATCATCTCAAGCCATAGAGATGTGGTCTAGTGGTTCAGTGGCTCACTGATTAGGAAACCAGTAATGGGGTGAAACAGCAGACCTGCTCAAAGAAACTGGATGGGTTTTCATTCATTCCCCTGAATTGTCCTTTTCGCCTCTCCAGAGGCTTAGCACTCATAGAGATGATGCACAGAGGCAGCAGGCTTGGAAAGGTCAACAGCACTAAAATGCACAGAGTCTTCCATTAATACCCTAATTGTTTTTATCACCCAGTTTTCACTCAAACGTCAAACTTAATCTCTGCGTTTTGCCTCTCCCAGGTCACAGATGTTTAATATTCTGGACTAAGACATAATGAACCTTTTTATGTCACTGTAATACTTAGTCTCTTTAAAACACGATTAGCTTCATCCACTGTGCATTGCAGGGATGACTGAAAACTTTGGAGATGGAATTCCATTAGGCAGATATTATTACCAAGCAGGCTGAATGGAAATTAAGCCAGGTGCAGAGTTCAGTGGTGATAAACTACACTGCCAGCCTGGAGTTGATTGTAAAACTCCAGTTCAAAAGAAAAAAGAGGAGAGGATTGGGTATTAAGGACTTTGAACAAAGTTGCAGTTTTCCAATTTCGTGAAAGTTTGCCTCTCAAAGGAACAAAAATTTTAATGTGCTAATTTATTGCTTCCCAAAATATAATTCCAATCCATGTTCTCTGAAATTGTGGCTTCCATCTTAACTGGTTCATTTGGCCAAAATAAGCTCCGACATCAATAATATCATTGAAAATGTGTCTTTGCAAATAATTATGAGGATAGACCTGTTATTTCTTGCTCTTTTTCTTATTTCTCATAGTTGCTCATAAAACACACACACACACACACACACACACACACACACACACACACACACACACTCTCTCTCTCTCTCTCTCTCACCTGTACACAAGCTCTACTCTACAAGCAAGAACTGGAAAACAGCTCAACATACTCTAGAGCTATTTATGCAGATTTCACAAGCACTCCATTCCAATCCTGATCTATCCTGTTAGGCATTTCACTCGTGCTCAAGGCCCTGAGCAGGACTAGCAACAACAACAAAATAAATACATAAAATTTACTCATGAGTTTTATCTACAGATTTTTTTCTTTCCCCAACAACTTTAAGTTTGAGATACTCCATCAAAAATCAGTTCAGTATCTGACAATCACTCTATATTACATTACCAAATAACAGAGCAGGAAACAAAGTAGCCCAGCTACGAAAGAAAATAAGTAAAGCATTTTCAAAATAATTATCAAGGAAATGAACACCATCATTTGTCAAACTAATAAATAGCTAAAATGATAATAATACTATTGGAGATTTGGGCCTCTGCCTGGTGCCAACGTACTTGTAAAATCCGGTCAGTTCCTTTTTGATGGCATTTTTGAAACCCTCTGCCTTGCATCCCCATGGGAGCTAAAAGAGCTCAGCATCTCCTCGGCCCTCCGGGCCCTGTCTACCAAGCTGCCTGCTGGTCTGACCACCGACTCCTTGCCTTCATTCTGGGCAGCCCCGCCTCCTAAAGACCCCGGCTTTTGTAAGCTCTGCCACCTGCTTCCCTCACCACTGGGTGGCCTTCCTCCTGGCTCTGGAGTTTGTATGGCTGGGTTTGCATCCACCTACCCACCTGGAGCCATTCACTTGGGTATTAATTTTCAGCCATAGCACCTTATTGAATTCCTTCGCTCTTTGTATTCATTATACCTATTTTTAGATATGTAATCAAGATTTTTTTCTTTTTTCCAATCCTGGGACTAGAACTCAGGGCCTGGGCACTGTCCTTGGGCTTTCTCAAGGCTAATCATCTACTAATCATCCAGCTGGCAGTATGACAAGCATTATTGATTAGTGTGGATCCTTGTTTTGTCCCTGAACTTCCTTGAGCATGCTGTGTTGATAGCTGTCTTTGAAGCAATGACATACCATTTACCAAAAGTTGTGAAATGTTTTGTGAATTCTTGTCAAGCTTTTTGTAATCAAGAATATATGGTAATCAAGATCCATTACACTTATAAATTCACTTCTTAAACCAAAACCTCTTTGTACAATTACTTAAGATAATAAAAAAAAAGGAAAAGAGAATACGTATCTGATTCTTTCTAATGCCTCTTCAACATCTATGAATATCATGATTGTTTTCTTAGGTATCTAAGCCTGGTGATTTAAACAGATTGCTTCGTAATGGAGCACTCTTTAATTTTTAAAACAAATACCAAATCATCACGTTGTGTCTTTTAATGTGTTATTATATGGTTTTTAATGTTTTATTTAGAATATTATTGCATAGACATTCTGTAGTTTCATTTCTGTGTAATTTATTATGGTTTGAATTGAAAGCTACATTCATGCCAAAGAAAAATTAGACATCTTTCTTTATGTATTGGTACTCTGGGGAAGTTTGGAGAGGACTAGATCTGTCTGATTCTAAATGCCATATAAGAATCCAATGCACCCAACTTGGTACTTCTTACTTATACAGGAAGTTGTTCAATCCCTATTTCTTCCATACAAATTCTCCTGTTTAGATGCTTTTTTCATCTCTCCTTGGTCAACTCTAGAGATGTTTAACAATAAAGTTTTCTTCCTATCTTTCATATTATGTGTACAGATAGGGACAGTGTTTTTGATGCTTCTAATTTCTCCTCTTTTCATTGTCATCCTTTACAAACGAGATCCTTCTGTTCTGGAAGAACTTGCAGCGCTTTGTTCCCAAGAACTGACTGTCAAGTTATTATTAATCGGTTTTGTTCTTCTCCCTTTTCCAACTCATCAGCACGTGCTTCTCTGTTTACTCTGCTATATTTATTTCTGCTTTACTCAGATTAGTGATATTATTGTTGCTAATATCCCTTTCTAGTGTTTTTCTTTCTATACTTAACCTGTAAGCTCTAATTTCCTTTAATTTTCAAGGTAAATATCAATGTTATGAATTTCTTCCTAAGTGGTATTTGTTCGGTACCTTATAAGGCCTGTTGCTGTTCCACTAGCAACAACTTTTAGATTTTCTGCACTTTGAGATTATAGGTACTCTTCTAACCTACAGTTATTTAGCACATGTCTCTTCTACCTCTAGGAGCAAAACAATTTTTTCTGATTTTTCTCAATTTCTAGGTTGATTGATCTCAAAAGATATGTGAATTATTTCCCTATTTTGCAATTCATTAGTTTGCTTTGGAAATAGTATTTGTTGAAATTTGGTGACTAATCCATGAACCATATTTATATTTCAGTGCATAAAGTTTAACCCACAAACAAAATCTCGTTATCATTTTACTTGGCTCCCTCTTCAGCTTTCCTGAGTTTTTTCCTTCATGACATTCCTATCGGCATATTAAATAAGTGTCCTGTCATGGATGTCTCCTGTTTCAGGTCTCTTTCTCTGAGTGCCTCTTATTTGCCTTACATGACAAGGGTGGATGCTCTTAAGCTGTTTTTGTTGAATAGAAGTAATTGTAATTCTTACATTCTTGCTGTCACATTCCTTCATCTGTCTATGTTGTTCTCTTTGTTGCGCGTAACATGCCTTACCATGAATTCTATTTCCTCTGTCTTTATAAGAATGATGTTTGTTTTACTTCCCTGGTATGGTTCTTGTATGCTTTCATTTTTAACCTCCTAAGTCATAGTTATCTTACATTTTCCAAGGTCCAGTTCCATCTTTGTCTTTCAGCTTTCCCTCTCGGGGTGGAGAACATCTATAGCAGCTCCACTGCACCTTTCCAGCTGTGGGCCATCAGGTGAGAGCTGCAAGGCAGGGCAGAGGATAACCGGGCTCTGCGTGCAGATATCCAGATCTAGGGGAGCAGACGTCAAGGGAAAGTATTAAGGACTGGAACCACGGCATTCCCTCTACTCCTAGACCTGGAGAGACGATGGAATCCTAGGCTTCGTGCTTCCGGGAAAACACAAAATGTGGGAGTCTTAGGAGAGAAAGAAAAATGTGCTTTTGCACATGAGAAAGACTGTTTGCTGTGGTTGGAGGGTGATAGGTGTCATTCAGCTGGAAAAAAAGCCACCTATCCAGTGATCTGCCCCATGCTATTTGAGGTACTGGGAGAAATTTGGATATTCCTGTGTTTTCCTTCTTGAAAATCAAGAGTTTAAATACTGGACAGGATTTTAATTCTCATTTTGAATTGAAGGTGAAACCTCCAGTTGGGAGAGGCAGACTGGTTCTTCTCACTAAAAATTGTGACTAGTGTTTCCTGCTCCAGGTTAATACTGCAAATCCAACCCCATTGAAAACTTACCGAAACTATCTGTGGTGAGGCTTAATTACTGGCTCTAAGTTCAATACAAGAAAACTGAAAGCCCAAAGAGGTTAATTAACTGGCCCACAATCCTGTCACTGATAAGACTGGACCTTTGTAAAATTGGAATTTAGGTCTGCCTGATCAAAGTCCATGTCATTAACCATAATATTTTCATCTTATTCTGCCTTATCCCTGCATTTCATGATTGAGGCTATTTTACAAATTATAAAATTCCATATCATAATTATTATCTGATTTTATCTTGGTAAAAAATACGAGATAAGGCATTGCCTTTCACATTTTCTAAAAGAGGTAATTAAGACATAAGTGTAATGATTTGGATTAAAGAGGAGGCATAAACATTTATTAAAATATGTAGATATGGGCCACAGGCACAAATAAATATCAGCCCACAAAATCTTTTCAAACCCAGTGTAAAATAGTATAGCCCCCATTTTATATAAGAAGAAGTAGAGGCTTAGCAAAGCAAGGTGTTCCACCAGGAAGTATGTGGCAGGACAGGAAGTCCTCATTCCAAGACCTCTATGCCAATACCTTGGACTCAAAAAAAAAAAGGGAAAAAAAGGCAAGACAAGTAGCTACCTTGCACCGGAAGCACTGAACTACCTCTGACTCCATCAAGTCAGCAGATGACTCTTTGTCCCTCTCATCTATGTTGTCATACTGTCCAGCCCTTCTCTTCATATATGTGTCACTACGTCACAGGACACAAAGATCCTGCCTGAAGCCTTAGCTCTCATTTGCGTATGTTAAGGATCTGCTGGGAGATAATTGTAGATGTGGTTCGAATCATCTTTGGGAACAAGGCACCTAAGAGGTTGGCTTGATACAATGATAAAGTGAATTATTATGACTGCTAGCCGTAGGTGGCTCTTTGGGCCACTCTAGATCTCTTATGTGGCCACAAACAGCTGGTGCATTGGCTAAGATCAGATTCAGTGCAACAGAAGCTCTCAGCTGAGACCAGCTCACCCCTGTACAAGAATCTGTTTCCTCCTATCTATAAGGCAAGGCCAAGAGTGAAAACACCACAAACCTAATCAAGATTAAGCGTCAGATCTTCCTCACAGGCTGCTCCAGGACTAAAAGAAGAATGAATGGCAGGCAATGTGTTTCCACAGTCAGAGGCTTCTCAGAACTCTCATATTTCACTGCTTCGATCACTGCTCAGTCTGTGGGAGTATCATTGTGTCCACCACCATCTACTCTTGGTGGGCGTCACTGGCACAGCAATGGCATTTGTCGAATCTAAGCAAAGGTTGACTTTGGGTTATGCAAGAGCTTAGTTCTAAGACACCCTGAAGACACTCGAAGTTCACAGATGTACAACTTCCTCAGGCAAAATGGCACATTTGTATGTGACCTACTCTCATTCTCCCCCCCAAGTTGCCTAAGTACGTTAATAGAAGTAGAGGAAGAAAAATCAGATTACCAAGTAAGTATAGTTCAATTCCATGTTGGAGCATTTTTGAAAGCATTTGAATTACTTTTGAGTATGCCATAATTTCACATTAAATGCTCACATTTTCAGAATTATGAATTGTATCCAACCTCAACTTTGATTGGAAGGAAATGTCTTACTAAAACCGAAGTAGATAAAGAAGTAAATAACTGATCAAAGCCTGTTGGAATCTTGTATTTATCACAAGGGAATTTGTCCTATTTTTGAGGTTTTTAAAAAACTGGCCAGTGTATAAACTGCAGCAAGTTGCTCATCAAATGGACCAGACATAAATTCTACTCTATCACTGCTGATTTCACATTAGATACCTTTAAAAATAAAACCTTTCAAGGAAAATTGATAATTTTTTCTAATTTAGAGCCTTTAATCTATAATTTTGTGTGGAGTGTTTAAACACCACAGAATACCACCACAGCATTTAAAGTCTGTTGTCGGTCATAAAGTAAAAGAAATGAAGTAAAATAGGCAGGAAAATAAAATCAACATGAAAGCAGAAGAGATTGTGAGGATGGGGACACCCAAATAGAAATTAAACTTCCAAATAGAAACTAACTCCCTAATAGAAACTAAAACCAGACAAAAGCAGAAGATGAGAAAGGGAAAGGTGATCTGCAGCATCCATGATACTGAGACTTGGTTAAGAGCAACTTTACCTTGCTGAATTCATCAGCTTGAATGAATAAGTTTTGTGATCTTTCATGATGGCCTAACAGTGTTGTAAAACACATCCTTCTGTACATTTTCAAGAGCAGACTTTTTTCCAATATTGTGATCTAAGTAATATTTAGAAAAAAAGTCACAGAAAATGTATGATGGATAGAAAAGAAACTTCTGAAATAGGAGTCTATTCTTTTTAAGGCCAAACTCCTTGTATAGTGCCTGTCGGACATGAAGATGTTAGCTCACGTTGTTGGATTTTAGACTGCGTCAAGTCGTAGGCTTCATTAAAAGGACCAGACAATCAGTACTGCTCCATTATTGAAGATTCCACATGGGATAATTCAGCCTAAACCTATGGTGAATATTGTCTATTATTCTTTTTGACAGGGAAGTTTGTAAGAAGTTCAGCCACTGCCAGCTAGGTCTGAATGACCTTATTCAAAGGCAAACCAACATCCTTTGACCTGTGGAATCCTGTCTTTCTGTATTACTCATGGTCACCGAAGGAAAGCACTATCAGAAGTGTAAAATGCTATACAATGTGTATTGTGGGCATCTCCTTTTCTACATCTTTGAAGAATAGCTACCTTAATAGTGTTAAAATTGTTAATAAATTCTGCACTCTACTGCATCCAATGTTTTCTTTTCAATTCAAATCGTAGTCATGATATTATATATATATGCATGCCACTTTGAATTTTTCTTTCAAAAGTTTAAGAATTTTAAAATGGTTTGGCCATTATGAAGCTATTCAAGACTTGACTATTAGCATAAATATATTTAAAAGACACAGACATGTATTTTGTGAAAACTCAAAAGAGAAATCTAAGCACAAACAAAATATGTTAATATATGCAGTAGATTAATAAGATACCACTTAAATTGTAATTTGAAAAGGCATTCTGGAATGTTTTCATAAAACAAATAAGAAATCACAGGTTCCAGAATTTGGATGCTCATGATGAGTCATTCTTTTATCATCTTTAAATTTATGTATCAAGAAGATAAGAGGAAATTTAATTAAAAATTAATGAAGATAAATTTAAAATATGAAGAGAAAAGCAATGGAAATTATCTTGACATTTAGAAGCAAAACAGAACAAAACAATGCTGAGAGCACACAAAACATGGTCATTCGCTAAAAGAAATAACACACAGGCTATTATTCAATCAATACAAGGCAGAGAATCATGTATTAGAAAGAATCACATGTGTTAGAAAGTTATTCAAATTTCTGACTGATTTGAAACAAATGCTGAGATCAAAGAGAGTCTTATTAAACTCAAAATGCATTAGTACAAGGAAACCACATTTACAAGCTGGTTAATGAGTGTCAGTAATTCAAAGATGATTTAATATCTAGTCATTTCATATAAAAATTTCACATGTCCTGAAATCTCATATGTCCTATATCGCAGAAGTTTGTTAGGGCTTCACCAATGTTGAGTATAATCCTGGCACTGAACACTGAAAACCCACTTTTCTAAACTAGAAGTACAGACATTTTAATGTACTGCATGAGAAGAAAGACTTCCAAGTTTTCTATTCTCTCAGAAATGGTTGGAAAGTCAGTGTTCTGTGACAAGTTTATTCAGGGGAATGAAGGCTTGATGTGGTGGCCCTCACCTGTAATCCCAGCCCTGGGGAGAGGCAGCCAGAGGGATCATGAATTTCAGGCCAGCCTGGAATTCCCTAGCAAGTTCATGGTAAGTCTGAATGATACAGAAGACTTTGCCTTAAAATATATACAGGTTATGCAGCCAAAAACATAGAGAAAACATATCATAGCAACGTGCCCAGAAATTAATCTTAAAATCAGTTATTGTTTTCTGATTTTGTGAGATTATTTTGATTTTTATTTCTCTACTCTCTGTATAAATAAGAAATCTGATTTTTCTTTGCAATTTTATATTCTGTTTCCTAAAGAAATTCTTTGAAGTGTGGAAACTCTAGGCCCATAACACCTAGACCTGCCAGTAGGTAAGGAAATGAAACAGCTCTTCAAAGACACCTAATTTTGTCACCATCTTGACATAGTACCCACCCATTACCACCTGCTTAGCCTAGAATTGTGATTTCTTTGTATTGCATTTACAAATGCTCAAAAAAAAATTCTAAACTGTGGGAATCTACCCAGTTCTCTCTCTGACTAGAAAGGTAGTCCAATAGGCAGATGGATTTCCTGGCTAAGTGATGGATCTTCTCTACCTCCAATACACCAAGGGAGACATGTGGAAATCACTGTATATTCATATTAGCAGAGAGGACACTAATGTCTACAGACACATCACTGTACATGCCTGCATCCAGTGAGCCGAGTGAGAAAGCAGGGATTATACCAAAGGTTCTGATCTTCCTTGTCACCGCCTCACCACCTCAACCCAAATCACCAGCGTTTCTAGTTTTCCCTCTCATCCACTAGAAGATGGAAACAACTGTGACACCTACCCTATCTATTCATATTCCTGATCTCAACTTCTATGAGTCAAGGTAAAATTGTAGCAATGAATTCTTTCTATTAGACTCAAGGAGAATGGCACAGATTGTAAGATGCAGTATTCTCAGGAGGAAGGAACCATAGCTGGGGGTGAAATAATGGTGTCTCTGCTCTGCCCTCTCCATACTGCCGGCCTCCTTTAGTACTGTATACCAAGCCTAATGTTTCCTCTCCCCAGACCCCGCTTCCCCTACCTCCTGCACACACATCATACCCACCATCAGCTCTGGTATAAGAAGCTCAGTTAAGCCAAGTTCAGATTTCTGATCTCTTGAACCAAATGGCTATTCAACAGCTGATCTGCCCTTAAAGTTACACATACAGGGCTGCAGACCCTTTTAACTAGAACCAAATCTCACAGGCTTTGTTAGTATTTCTAAATCCTGTCCATATGAGCAAGGAGCACACGTAAATGTTTTCTGGGTGAATTAACTTCACAGAGAAAAATAAAATGAGATGTCAGCCAAGAAATTCTTCATCTCTAATTCCAGTTGTTTTACTCACTAGCTATAAGATTTTAGGAAATAGTCTCTGGCTAATCGAAAAATCTAAATGCTGTAGTAAGCTGGTAGTTATCTTCTCTTGTTAAATTAGGTGTGGTGTGGACAATTCAGGTCTGTACTGATAACTCCATGCCAAACAGATATTCAGACTTCTGTAATTAATCCCCCACTAACATTTTGCCTGCAATGTCCATTCTCAAGGTCAATGAAACCCCTTCAGAACAACCAAGCAAGACTAAAAGAAAGCAGAGAACTTAGTGAAAAATGCTTTCAACCCAAAATAATCTCCTTTTAAAGTTTTCTTAAGAAAAATCAAACAGTAAAATCTACAATTTCTTGTTGTTGTTTGGCTTTAGATTTCCTTTGGCAGTACTAAGGTTTATACACAGGCCTCTGCTTGCTCAGCAGCGAGCCATGCCTCCAGCCTTGCTGTGTTCTGGGTATTTTAGAGATGGAGCCTAGTAAATAAACTCCTTTGTTTGGGCTGGTCCCAGAGCATGATCAGTCTGACTATAAATGATGACTTTAAGTTATGATCCTCTAGAATTCAACTTCATGAGTAGCGAGGAGTGAACCACTAGTGTCTGGTTTGCTCAACAGGCCACTGTTTCATTTTTAAATTTTTATTAAATAGTTGTGCAAAAAGATTTCAATTCAACATGTCTATGTATGTGTGCATTGCATCTTGATTACTGTGATTCCCTTCTGTTATTCTCCCTCTCCTACCCATCTTATCCCCATCTCTCTCAAGTTCCCTAGTTTTATTTTCACATAGGTACATTGAAACATGACTATGTGCCTCTACTATTTTCCTCTGCCCATTGCTTACCCAATTCCTCCAACCTCCATCCTCTGTTCAAGCATCTTTCCCTTTTCTAACATTTTCTGTTAGTTGTCCTGAGGGATTTGAACACAGAAATACACCACCACGTGTATCATATCTCCTTCAGTTGGATGACATAGAGCTCTGGGATATTTTTTTTCCAAACTGGACTTTGTGATTGCTAGGTAATCCCTTACCATTTGAGCCAAGCCACTAGACTTTTGGATTCCCTTAGATTTGGGGTAAGATCTCATATTTTATTTCCAAAGCTGACTCAGATCGTGATATTCCTACCTTGTGTCACTAAGCCTTGCTCATTTACTAGGAACTTGCTAGTGTTTTTCCCAGTCTGTCCTCAAACTGAAATCCTGTTTATCTTCATCACCAGAGTAGCTGGAATTGCAAGCCTTACCCATGCTATGCCAGGCTTAAGTAATGACAGTTCTTAATAATGAAGTTTAATGAACTTGTTTCATCTATTATTTCTTCTATGTAATTTATATGTCTTGAACAATCTCATCCATTCATAGTTACCCATCTTTTCTTCTCCCAATGCCAAGTTCCATGCCTGGTATATGATAGTTGTTCAAACAAAGTCAAATGGAAATTACTCACTGCAAATACATCAGAAGCTCTGCCCATGCATGCATCCTCACACAAATGTGTATCTGGACAACCACAACCATGCATCTGGCAGTGGGCTTCTCAGAAGGGAAGCTTGAGTGAAAGATTTATTTAAACACAATCCTGCCACAAATGGCCACTCAGCAAATAAAGCCAGGTATTTAGTTCTGTAATTTAGTGCCATCTGGTATACAGAGTCCTGAGAAACTGGAGGCGGTAAGAATGCTTACTAAGCAATCCGGGCATGCTGGTTCACGTCTGTAATCCCAGCTACTCAAGAGGCTGAGATCTGAGGATCAAGGTTCAAAGCCAACCCGGGCACATAAATCCATGAGACTCTTATCTTTAATTGGAAGTGGCGCTGTGACTCCAGGGCTAAGGCTAAGGCTGAAGAATTCAGGGACAGCGCCCAGAATTCAAACCCCATGACCGACAAAAAGAAAAGAATGCTTAATAAGCATGTAGAAAATGAGCAAGACATTTTGGGAGTCTTGATACCCTGAAAGGAGTGTTTGTTTTGCTTTTACCTTCTTAAAGCTCATCTCCCAAGTTCCTTTCCAATGTAAGCAAACATTTGGACTTTCTTGACCACTAGGGAGCCACGAACACTTGGATATTTAGAACAAAAAAGAGAGGAGGAAGGACTCCAAGCATCTACTAATGTGAAGAATCCAGATCAATGGTCAGGGCGTCCTCGGTGAGGCCCATGCAGTCCACACCCCTGAGATTCTGAGTGTGACTCCTAAGACATGCATGCCACCTGCAACCTTAGCAATGGCAATCGGTGCTGCTTTTTCCCTGTCTTAAACCACAAGAACTTGGAGACTCAGATAAATTGCAGGACACATTATTTATGACCACTTAGAGGCAACAGATAGGAAGGCAACTCAAACTTAGACCAATATAGGCACCCAAGAGGTGCAAAAGTTGTGTCGCCTTTATGTAAAGCTAGCTCAAATGATTCAGCCATTGCACCAGACTGTTTCTCAGTCCAGCGTTGCCTCTGCTTGAGCTTATGCTCAAACCATTGCTATAGTAGGAAGATGACCCCAGCAACTTCATACTCAGGTGGTCCTTAGAGCACTTGGCATCATAAAATGATAAGAATATTGTCTTGATATGTTCACATTTCTAGGATGAAATGTCATTAGCTCCATCTGGTTGTATGCTCAACTCTGAGTGAATCAGAGAATACCTTCAACAGGGCCCAGAATCAGGCAGGGGTTTAGGGAATTTCTTCCCACAGGGGCCTTGCTGTCTAAACAGGATTAGAGTAGAACAGAAACTGGAATATTCTTCTGGAGACTGCAAATAAATGCTGACCTCATTTGCACAAGTCCAAGTCAGCTAAGAGTTTCATTTTTTGCTTAATTTCCTCCAAAGCTTAAACTCTTTTTTATGCAACCTATTGGTGCTGAAGTAATTCGATTGAAAAAGCTATAGCATTTCTAGGTGAAATCACATTTCATAAACATTTAATTTGGCCAGGACACTGAGTTAGGCACTGGCATGTTGTTTGAGTGTTATTATTGTGAGTAGACATGATATTGGCCTGACCCTTCAATTCTATTCATTATGCCCATTTTACAGATGTGGACAGAGGTGTTTAGAGAGGTTAAAGTCTTCTGCGCGAGGTCCACAGTTAGCATAGCAGAGAGCTCATATTCATCTGTCCTCATCCTCTTCACATTGGCTCTAGGAACCAAAGGGTAGATGTAAGACCTACCTATACCTACTCTACTGGTTCATTATGAGAGGCACTGGAATGGAATGCAGGGGAGGGGTGGGGAGTTACCAGGCTGCCCGCTAAGCAGAATGTATGTCTGGGCTGGTAAGGTGCTACAATAGCTATAAATGAAGCCTCATTGAACAGTAGCCTAAATGGCTTATTTTTGCCTCTTAGGGATCTAACTTAAATTAGGCCCCTATCCTGAAACCTAAGCTACATGCAATTTTGAGGATCTCACTGGCCTCTTCTGTTATACACCAAAGGCTGACCCTCATGTTTCAAAAGGTTGGTTAAGGACAGGTTCCCAGCTGAGTAATCCACAGACAGATTATCCCTGCACTGTGCCTCTGAGGTCAAATGTGTGCAAGGAGAGGGCTGTCTGTGCTGCCTTCCCAGGGCCTACACCTCTACAATATACCTTACAGCAACTTCTACCAAGACATGGTGGAATTCCTTTCTCCCTGGACATTCTGGGTTGCTTTGTAACTCACTTTTTCCATGAACCAGACAAAAGGCCAGACTAGAAGGAAAGATTTCGAGAGATGTGCATCCTTTTCCAAACCACTGTTCTGTCATTGGCTAACAGCCTGGAGTCCCTGTCAACCAACCCAGGCTACATCAGCACAAACTTCAATGAACTAGCCAGGCCAGAAGAAACCACAGCTGCCCTCTACACCCATTCACAGCTATTAAGATGCAGAGCCTGAGAAAAGGCTTATTGTATTTTAATAACTAATTAACCCAATACAGTGGGATGGTATCTTGAGGCCATTCATGGGCTGTTCCAGTACAGAACTCCATGCTTTTTTGGCCACGTAAGAGCATCTGTACAGTTTCATTTCTTATCAAGGCCACACCACCTTTTGGCAGGGAGAATAGTGGGATTGGAAAAGTTACAGTATCTCAAGCCCTGAATTACCATCTAGAGGGCAAACAAGGGGTATAAAAGATGCATCCCCAACCTCAGAGAATTATTCATCCACGAAAGAAAGAAATCACACCTCCATAAACCATCAACCAGTAACTGCAATTCTCTGCCTTGTATAAATTTTAGCAATGATTTAGTGAAATTATTCTCTTGTATATCTCAGTACTAACATGGAAGTTCTTCAAGAACAAGACCAAACCTAGAGCTCCTATGGCTGTCTAACAACCAAGCTGTGCTTAGACTAGAATTACAGATTTCTTGCAAGGACAGGTAGAACAGACAGCCACCTCATTAGCTAATTCAGTGGGTCCAATAATGCCGGGGCCAGCGGGCAGCAAACCAGGGTTCGCAGATTGGGATTCCTGAAATAGGGGCAGGGACTAGGAAAAATAAAAAGAGAGACAAACAGATGGAGTTCGGGAGGACTACAGCCCAAGTCAGCAGTCCAAGAAGGCTGTGAGCTCCAGACTGCTGCCTAAGACTGTCCTGTTTATTTTAAGTTCCGACCTTAAATACTCTTCTTAAAACTAGGGAACTGCCAGAGGCTACATTCATACAAAATAGTAAACAAATCACATATAGGATAAATGAGAAAGGATTAACATTGCTTAAAGTCATCATGATAAGAACTGATTGACATTGCTTAAAGTCATCCTGATAAGAACTGATTGACATTGCTTAAAGTCATCCTAATAAGAGTTACTTCCTTGTGTATACAGTTGTGTAGGTCCAAGGTCAGGTCCAAGGTCATTGACCCCACAGTCGGTCCCCAACACAATAATATTAGGTCAAGGATGGGTAATTGGCACATTTATGAATAACTATGACATGAATGGATGAGTAAATGAGGACACATCATATATGCTGATGTTGGTCGTATATCTGGAGGAGCAGCTGAGTCTCAGACAATCCATCCCACTGGCTCACTAGCCACATGCCCCTGAGCTCAAGGATTTTAACCTCATTTTCTTCCATTTTTCCACTACAAAATAAGATTTTAAGCAAGAAAACCGGTGTCAGAATTAACCGCCATCATTTGGTTTCTTCATTGGAAGGACAATCCTATAGCATCACGAATCACCACCCCCTGACCATTCAAGAGACACAGGGACACACCCCTTCCAGCCAAGACAGGGCCATTGAAGACGGAAAGGAAGACGTTTTAGGCCCAGGTATCAAGGCATCACTGTCAAATAGAAACACAGAGCAGAGCAACTCAGACAGCGCCCTCCCAAATCTCAGGCCCCCTGAGGGCTCCAAAAATGACATGAAGAAACTTAGGATAAGAATGCTGACCTTAACCACTCACTAAGCCCTGCTCTGAGTTGCCATGTACGGCCTATATTGGGTTTTGTGGCTTATTTTCCACCTTTCTCTGTGTGTATGCGTCTCATTTACTTTAGTCACAGTCCAGGGTGTTTTCCCATTACCTCCGCTACACAGGGCTGCCCCAGTGTTCTAACCCACAACCCCCGTGACCCTGACTGAATAAGGTAGAACAGGCCTTAGACTCCAGCTGCCTGTTAATGTCCCAGCTCAGAAGAGAAGCCAGCCTGGGTGACCTGCCACAGCCCAAACAGAAGCATGGCCCAGCTCCTTGCAGTCTCTCCACTGGCTTTGTGATCCCACAGAACAGGTTTTGCATTGCTAAGGAGCCCCTTTGATCAACTTAACATTTAACTTCTCTGGTTTCAACTGCTTCAATAGAAAGGGACTAATAATGCCTTTGCCAGTGAGTTTAAAATGAGTAACTGTGCTTTATGAGTACTTATAAGCCCTGCATTGTTGTAGATCCTTTTAAATTATTGTTTTAATTGCACAGATTTATGGGGGGAGGGTGATAATTTGAGGTATAAATAAACATACATACACATATACATATATTAGTATATAATGATTAACTCAGGGAAGCTAATATTTCCATCACCTTTTAGAAGTTCTGAATAACACATTGTACATAGTTATAAAGTGTGAGATTCTGATACACACACACACACACACACACACACACACACACACACACTGCATTCTATTCAATCAGTAATTAATGTTTCCATCTCCTTATCATCCCTGTTTTGTGTGTGGTACCTTTGAGTTCTTCTTTCCTAGTTACTCATAAAATCTGTGCTACTGTGGTATGAGCTATAGTCTTTCCACTGTACTGTAGCACACTTGAGTTTATTACTTCACATAATTATATTTTGGTACCAGTCATCCAGCCTCCCTCTGTCATCTCCCTCCCATTCTTCTTTCAGTTAGGTGAAATAAGGAAGACATACAAAGATAAGCATTATGTATTTTTCCTCAAATTTAGATGCTTTCAAAAGATTGATGTAAAGCCCCACCCTGGTAGCTCCTGCTCATAATGCCAAATACTTAGAGGCTAACAGTGAGAGGATTCAGTTCAAGGCTAACCTGGGCAGAAAAGTTTTTGAGGACCCTTCCCAGCACATAAATAGATGCAGTGCTGTGGGCCTATCCCCCAAAACTGGATAGGAATCCAAGACTGGGAAGACCCAAATCCCAAGACTCCACTCCATCTCACCGGAGAGAAGGAAGCAGAGCAGAAAGGTAAGCATGTGTCTTTGCACCTGATGGGAAACCTGAGAGAAGCAGACAATGACTGGGGTGTACAAGTGGAGGAAAGAAGCAAAACCATGTCCTCTAACCAGTGAAGCAAAGGCATGGTTCAAGTGGTGGAGTACCAGCCTCGCGAGCACAAACTCCTAGTTCAAACCAAGGAATAGTCACAACCAAAATAACAACCCGTGCAGAAAAGAGGTAGAGGCATGTTGTGGCAGAAGAGTATGTGCCTAGAAAACGTGAGGCTGTGAGTTCAAATCATAGTACCAGCATCACCACCACCACCATACACACACACACACACACACACACACACACACACACACACACACACACAAAACCAGTTGATTTGAATGCAGGATAGTATTCTAAGTGTTTTCACATTAATTAACATTAATTTTACTTATTTAAGTTACTGTTAATGAGTCATATACATATATGAGCTGTCTGGTTCTTCTGTTAACTACTGGCATTCCTGTAATAAAGCTGTAGAATAAGGTAGAGGGAAGTTAGCTAACCAAGTGAACAGTTACTAGCCAGATGGCACTCAAGCCCACACCAGGAGCCCTCCCTCACCTCTGCACTCACCCGCATGGAGATTCAACGCGTTACCAGTACTCATCTCACAGTACACAGCCTAAAAATAGCAGCTTCCGAGGTGCATAGCTTTAAAAAAATGAAAGAAAAGGAAAGCAAGAGTTTCTTAGATTCACATTTGGGTGAGAGCTTCAATCTATGGACGAGTGGTAAGAGAAAGAAGAGAGGAGATTATGCTGAGCCGAGAAAGATTCTGAACCAATGCCTCAATGAAGCAAGATAGGCACCCTTGACTGATAGAAATGTCTGTGTAGACATTCGAGGAAAAGTGATATACTCGTCTCGCCGAACTGCTGTCCGCGCTGCAGTCCAAACAACCGCACACTTTGAACATACTATCTAGATTTCAGCCTTACCAAATCAAAAAAAAAGTAGTCTGTTTCTCTGAAACTCCATACTCTCCTATAGATATGCACAACACATGGTAGCTCCATTAATGGTTGTTGCTGATGAGGTCTGCTGTGGTTAATGAAAACGTTCACTGCTACCATGAGATAATCTGTCTGCGTAGTATTTCTTAACCTGAGATTCCCAGGTATTATCTAAAGCTATTTATTTTCTATATCTACCTTTGATAAAGTGTACCGTGGATATCACTCCTGAGAAAAGCGGACAGGTCGTTAGTAATCAGGTAAATGGGACATGCTTCTCTATTCTTGAAGTTACATTATTCAGAGATTTGTGTAATTCTTTAGGCTCATCTCACTTTTTAAAATCTAGATAAGGTACTAGGAGGGGCATACTTTTTATAGTAGGAAATTGTCTGCAATTACTGATCTAACTGAATGTCCTTTATAAATCACATTTGAGCTCCATGACTGCAGGGAAGCCTTCCTTTGGTAAAGAAGATATACAAAGGGTTAAACTCCCCCAATAACGCCCCCCCCTGCTTCCCCCACTTTCCCTGTGAATCCTAAGGATCCCTGTCTCCTAATATCCCATCCTTGGCCAACTCTTGCTGTTTGGTACAGAGGGGTAGAAGATAGTGAGCTTCTGTGGTATTACGCACAGGAAGGTAGACTGTCTTCCAGAAAGTAAACTGGATATATGTTGAATGGAAGTTTATGAGAAATTTTGGTAAAAGGGCACCTCAAGAAAGAGGAAAGCAAGTGCAAAGCGTTCTTGGGGCAAAAAAAAAAATACCACCAAATATCTTTATTTGCAAGGGTTGTCATAGCAAAGTAACACAACATGGGTGATTTAAACAATGGAAAAGAACGTATGGTTTCAAGGTTCTAGAGATGAAGTCCACAAAAAAAAAAAATGAGCCAGAAGGTCAGATTTCTGCCAAATTCCATGGGAAAGGTTTGTTTGTTCTCTCTCCAACCTCCTGGGGTGGCCAGAAAGTCTTGAGTCTCCTTTGCTTGTGAAAGCATTGCATGATCTCTTCTTCCTCAATATATGGCCTTTTCCTTGGGCACAGAACAGAGTCCAAAGCTTTTGATAAGGGCAACAGTGATGTTTGAGCCTCTGTGATGACTTCAGGACTTGAACTTCACTTCCAAATGAAGTCAGATTCTGAGCTGTGGAGAGTCAGCATTTCAGCACATCTCTCCAGGAGCTGTGATATGTCACAACTCAAGCCCTTACAGACCACTCTCATGGAGTCATAGGCGATGAAGCTAGAAAGACAAGGGATGCTGGGGTCCAGGGGGGCAGCAGAAGCCATACTAAGGTCTTCAGAGTCAGACTTTGTGGCTTTAATGTTGACTTTGGGGTCAAAGAAATCATGAAGAATTCGCGAGCAGAAGAGTCATATGGTAGCTCCTGGCTTCGAAATGGAAGGCATACTGGCTGCCAAACCAAGGCAATGCAGGGTAAGAAGCTGGGCTGCCGAGCCGGAGGTCATTTCAAAAGTCAAGGTGAACTTCACATGGTGTGTAGCAATTGATTTGATGTGGTTTATAAACCTAAATGAGAAAGGTAAAGTAATAGAGATTTGAGAAGAAAAGTTAAAAGAAAAACTTCTAAATTCCTAAATATGGCACAAAAAGCACTAGCCTTACAAATAAGATGAATAAAATCACTAAAATTAAGTTCTGTTTAATTAAAGTCATCCTTAATAGTGTAATAGAGAAAAATGTATGATCTGAGAAAATGTGTTTGCATATATACATATGTATATATGAACATTTGTGTGTATATATACATATGTACATACATGTGTATATATACATGTGTATTTATACATATACATATCTATACATATCTATGGAGTCATTCAGAATAAATATTGGAATTGAAGATTTAGAGCAGCAGATTCTAATCTGGCATTCCTAAGCCTGGTTTTGATGTCTAGTCCTGCCTTCCTCCCCACCAAAAATCAGAATATATGAATAACTCCTGGACATCAAAGACTGATTAATTCATTTTTAAAGATCCCAACGAAACCACAAGCCTAATGGCAAGAAGAAGCGTTTTTAGATTGTGGAATGCATAGAACTCTTCCACATTGCTCCGGGAACTGTAAATCTGAGCATAGATACCATGTGTCCTGAAAATTCCACTCTTGGCTTTGTCCCCAGGTAAGATGAAGATTTATGCTCACCTAAAGTTGGGCACAAGAATGTTCACAGAATTATTCTTACCATCCAAAACACTAACTGTAGTCATCTAAATCATCTGTGATGTGTTTGTGTGTTAGTGTTTGTGTATGTGTCAGTGTGATGATATACATTATATGTATATTTTATGTGTGTATATATATACACACACACACTAACGGATCTCTCAGTAATAAAAATATTTGCTAAACACTACAAATTGGATTGATCCCACATAGCTGTTGGTGAGAAGAAAAAATAATTGGGTCCACACGAGTGCATCCTACGTTTTCATTCATAGAAAGGCCAGCCAGGAGGAAGTCCTTGGTGAGGGTGATTGAGACAATCGTTCTTTGGGCTTTAAAACAAGATACAAGCACAGCCATCAGAGTGTGGAGTTTTGTCCTCTCTGATGGGAAGGTTATACAGGTATAGACAGAAGTAAAAGTGCATTAGTGAAGGCCTCAGCTACAGCCTGAGGGAGCCTGGAACAAAACAGGAGCAAGGACAGAGGCAGCTGTTTAGGAAGAGCAGTGGCAGTTCACTGAAATGGAACCAGTGAGGATGAGACCCATCAGCTAGAGAGCACTGACCAGCTGAAGTTCAAGGGTGTCTCTCAGTCCTGCCAGTACCACACGGGAGCAGAGAAAGGCTGTGGAAGGCTATAGGAGCCAGAAAGAAGCAGGAGCTATACCAGGGCTGTGAAGATGGGTAGAAAGCTTGCTCAGGAACATCCACGGTCAGACGAGGAAAGGGGAAGTGGAGAATGAAGACGATTGAAGACCTTTTCAAGAGGTGGCAGCTCTCCTTCCTGACACACCCATGGCTAGAAGACAGCAATTCAACACAATTCCTGAGGTTTTGTGATCCTAGGAAGAGTTAAAACAAACAAACAAACAAACAAACAAACAAAAAATCACAGTATCTGTTGGGCATTGTGGTATGAGAAAAGGCCCCAGCGTAGAAAAATAGCCAATGCAGTCAAATCTTCCTTCTAGACAGGAAGAGGTGGGGGCAGAAGGAAGAGTAGCTGTTCTGAAAATGCACAATGCTGCATTCTCTCAGGAGAAACTGCTCTGTGAATCTGAAACCCACTTTATCACAGCTGTCAAAACAGACTCAGGCAGTCCATAATTTATAACCCTGGGGTGGCGATGGTTGTTGAGGGGGGAAGCCTAAAAGATTGGTTTATTTTTCTTATTAATATTTATTGCCTAAGAAACAGCTCTGCCCTCACTGGACCAGTGCATGGGCTTAATTTGAAGCAGACACATTTGATTTGCGTTCCTGAGCCTCTCTGGCTGTTCTGTCTGCTGAATGGAAGAGACTGGAGGGTGGCACCTCTCCATTATTGTGCTGGGGCCATGGCTGAGGACTGAGAACACAGACACACTGGCAGGGTTGCCTGAGCTCCACTCCTACGAGTTTGTGCATGAGGAGGAAACAGGTGAGTTTCAGAATCCTCTGTGGACAGCAAACGAACTTCCCCACTGGACCAGTGGGAAGAGAAAAGCAGAGAAGACCCAGGCAAAACAAAGTAACTAGGCTGCTTGTTGAAGGGTTGGTGAGACTTAAATGAAATAGATAAGCATTTGAGATATAGGAAACTGAATGTTCCAAGATCTAGTAACATGAATTAGTGCTTTACTATGGTAACTGATGCTGTCTGGGAGTGTGTGTGTGTGTGTGTGTTTGTGTGTGTGTGTGTGTGTGTGTGTGTGTGTGTAAGAATAGTAACTTCTATTGATATTGTGATATTGAAATGAATACGGAGTCAAGAAAAACCAATTCTGCTATGAGTCCTTTCTAGAAAGCTGAGAAGATATTGAGTCAGGAGCAAAATGGATAGGAACCCTTGTGAATACAGAGGTGCCTCTGGAAAGATGGAGGAGAGTGACAGCGGGGTTTCTTTCCTGGCTTCCTCTCCCTGTGAAAGCACAATCTGTAATGTTCTGTGCCCAGGGGCTCCACCACCTTCCCCCAGGGGCTCAGCACACCTGAGTAGGTGAAAGCTGCTGCTGCACTTTACTGGTGCTGTCCACAGTTGAGGACAGAGTCCAGGCAGGAGGCCCCTACACTTGGACGCTGGTCTCATGAATCCATCTTCTCCACCTCAGCCCTAATCTTGTCCATACCTCCCAGCATGATAGAGAAAGGAAACAGCCAAGAATAGACCAAAAGAAAATGAGAAGACTGGACTCTGTGACTGTAGAATGACTCAAGACTCTGGTTTGATCTGTACTCTCACTTCTACGCTAGGCACTAAGCTACAGTCTTTCTCACCATGTTTTATGCTTTGTCTGTGGACCATCCTGCGGGACTGGCTTAACCACCCCTCGTTTATAGATGAGGGCACTTGAGTCCAAGGCAATGATGGCAACTTGCTGGGAGCTAGTGGCAGCTGTATCCACCAGCTTCTACACAGCATTCGCAGTGCTGGAAAATGCCAGTGCTCCCCTTTCCCATTCAAGAAGTGGAGGTGCTCACCTTGTTTACACGATTGGGTACGGGGGCGTCTCCCTCCTAAGAGCTGCCCAGACCAAGGACTTGACTCTCTTGTTGGCTTGCACCCCTAATCTTCGCTTTTTAAAACTTTGCCAGAAGTCTACAATGTTAGAGGCAAGATTTTGTTTTCTAGGTATGGGTTTTGCTGTTGTTTTTTCAGAAGAGCTTTTAGGACCTTGCTTTAAAAAATCTTTTCTGGGAAAACATTTCCTTGAGTGGAAGATGTAGAAGTTGTGGAGTGGTCTGACTGCATCAGCTTCCCTTGCCTCTTTGCTGATGTCCTCCCATCCCTGGTACCCTTCCCAGCCCAGCCTCTGGGTGCTGCACTGTGGCTTGCAGACAAAGGGACATCAGCTCTACCCCTCCCATCTCCGCTGGCAGCGACCAGACTCACATGACTTCTTTACCCAGAGCCTTCCCTCCCAGCTCCACAGATCTGGATTTTGTGAAGGTCAGGGAAAAGACTCACCCTGATCTTCAGCCGGGCAGAGTCACTAAGATAGGGTCCTTGCCTGTAACCAAGGACCCCGTGCAAAACCTACCTCCTGCCCTAAGCAAATTTGTTCACAAGACTCAAATTCCCAGAGCTGACAGCCCCTCAATTCAACTGAACCAGACACAGAACTCACGCTGTGGAAGTGAAAAGAAAGAAGTCAAGAAGAGACAAAGTGGGAAGTCAAGATGGCTTGACTTGCCATGGGCTGCAAGTGAGATGCTGGGGCAGAGGTCTTGGTGAGTCTGCTGCAGGAAGCAGGGATGGGAAGGCTGAGGCGACTTCAAGGGTCCACAAGTGCTGGGGGCTCGTTTGTTAAGCAGTTTGTTGGGACCCAGTCATGCTCTTAATTTTCCTTGTGTCTGTTGCTGCTTTCTTACTCAGTTGCTGAGCTGAGTAATGGTGACAGAGACCTCCTGACCCCACCTGGAGCCAGAAATACCTCCTAGCTTCCCGCTACAGGAAAAGCTTTGCAGTCTCTGGGTTTGAGCAGAAGCAAACACCTTTCTCATTCTTTCACGGAAGACCAATGTGGCCCTACCGCATCAGCCATTGTCACCACAAGACAACAATGACAATATGGACTCTGTCATGTGAGGTGGGACAGGAGTACTGGTCAAGCAAAGACAAAGTGCAGCGAGAGAAGTGACCAGGATACCTGGTCCCGCAGTGTTCAGGAATTGCTTGCCCATGGGGATGCAGCTGGAAAAGGAAGATAGAAACTATACCTGGGGAGCAAAGAGCAGAAGTGCCAGGGTTCACGATGGCTGGGGTGAAGGGACCTTAGATGGCTGAATGGGACAAGGACCATTGTCACGTGGTCACTTTGCAGCCCCAACTCCTGTACCCCCTGCCTCCGGCTGCAGCTCCTCACGTTGGAAACCAGGAAAAGACCCAGCTCCACCCATCACGTGTATGGAAGTCATTCAGGAAGGAGGGACCTACAAGCAGGTGTCATGCAAAGCCAGGCCTGGACAGGTGACCTCAGGAGGGAAGCTGACTTGTCTAAGATGCAGCCCCATGCCTAGGGGGTCTGCCCTCCTCAAGAGGCTGAGAAGTATTCGCTGCTAAGAGCTTCCTTTTTGCCCTAAACTTCACAGAGTTGATTCTGTGCTTTTCAACAAGAACTATGACTGTTGGGAGTGTTAACAGGATGCGGTGTTAGGCTTTACCCTAAGAGGAACAGGAGTGCCAGCGCTCAATTACAAGTGGGCATCCTTGGACGGGTTCTGTGTGGGCCTGGGGAGAGGGAAGGAGCTGTGCCTGAGTGGATATGGTCACAGAGATGGAGAAGCAGACAGAAAGGAAAGACACAACTGGTTGATGGACTGGAAATGTGGGAGAGGAATCAAGGAGCCAAAATGAGGCTGTGAAGTCTGATATGGCTGATGGGGTGGCGAGAGAGAGGGTAACGGATGAAGGAGGGACATTAGGAAGCTCCAGCAAATCACAGAGGGCAAAGAATGGTTGCCAAAAAGAGGGGGAAAATAAGAGCCTGTGGTTTTGTATTAAAAGATTTAAAAAAAAAAAGAAAGAAAGAACTCAAACTGGTGGGTGTGATCTCAAACAAGCTGACTCTAGACCCTCCTTCCTTTCTTTCTCCTCTCCTTCCTTTCTTCCTCCCCCCCAACTGCTTACGTGATAACGTAATGTCATTCACATGCTCTACAGAAGCTTTGGTTGACACTGTCCCCAGCTGTCCCTCCTCCAGCAGTGGCAGGGGCACTCGGCACCGGCCTGTGCGAGGAAGGGCAAAGGACTGGCAAGGTGCTGCCTGACCAGCTCCAGCTCCAGTGCTCCCCGTGAGATTGTGACTGGGGTGGAGTCCAGCCCAGCAGGCTCTGCAGAGGCTGGAGGTGGTGGGCATCCTGGGAGAATCTTCCCAGGCAAAAGACATACCATGAGGTGACAGTACCATGGGCTAGAGATCCCTCAGAGCACAGCAGCTCATCCCCCAGGACTCCCAAGTGCTCTGTGGTCTTGACTCATGCCTATGTGCTTTTATCCATAAATACATGAGTGCTAAATGTATACAACTTAACAGTTTGCTGACCCTCAAGTCCATGGTAAATCATTTCCTTGCTTAACATTGGTCACCTGAGAAAACTGTAAAGGGTGAACTATCAAAGTGTATTTTTATACCCTACAGGCAGGTTCAAACTGAGGTAGGACAGAAGAAATGTAGCCCCTGCACAGAAAAAGCCAAAACAAATTAAAACAATAAATCTGGGACAATGACAAAAAGCAACCTATAGGGCCTTTCAGCCAAGGTACACTTTGAACAAAGAATGGACACATATATACAACACAGGCAAGCACATGAGTGCCTATGTATACACAATGTACACACACACACACACACACACATACACACACTCCATGTACACCCCTCCCCCCATCAAACACACATCACCACTATTCCCATGGCTGATATCCCACTATCTCAGGTACCTGACAAGTAAGATGAAAAACACCACAAGAATTAGAGCCTAGAGTATTGATTTGATTCTGAGAATGTGTCTTGTTTTCATCCAAGACTCTGAATAACACGAGTCAATTTTCTGATCTGTAGATATAATGACGCTTGCCTTGCGACTATGGCAAGCCATTAAAAACTAATTTGGAATCCCCAATGGAAAATTATAAAGGTTTTTTTATGAATACCAAGTGTTTTCACCAATACCATAACCATTTTTATCCAATTGAAACCTGATAATAGCAATGATAATAACATATTTACAGATTTATGAACAATCTGTGCAGGCCCTAGATAACTGGGGAAAGATAATCCAGTCCCCAGAAATTATGACTTGCTGAGATCAAGTCCACAAACATCAAAGGCACAGGTGATGCACTGCTCAATTCTAGAGATGTGTTCACATTCAGTTGCATCACAGCGTGGGACACACATGTTCTCAGCAGATGAGAAAAAAGAAGTTTGACGGAATGGCCTGCATGTTCTTAGACATGGAAAGGTCCTTCTTGGGCCAGTAGAAGAGTTGGTTAAATTTAATTCTGATTCCAACACAGAACAAATCAAAGCTCTTCCTGTCCCATCCTTTCTTTCCTTGCAGCACCCCACTTTTACTGTCCTACCTCCCACGGCTCCACTGAAATAGCAGGGACTTGGGGAAGGCTCAGGGCCTCCTTGGTCCCTCTGCGGTAGGATGACATCAGGTGGCAGTGAGAGCGATATCGGCAGGGCCAGTCGGAAGGCCACACTTGGGGGATGTCATCCGACGGCAGAGCTGGGCACTGGACAAAGGTGTCAAGAGCTGTAATCAACCCAGAACCCTGATGGGAAAGGACCGTCTCTGACCTGCAGGAGAGACAATTTTTTCTAACCCATTTAAAAAAAAAAAAAGATACCTGGGACCGGGAGTTTGGCCTAGTGGTAGAGTGCTTGCCTAGCATGCATGAAGACCTGGGTTCGATTCCTCGGTACCACATACATAGAAAAAAAAAAACAGAAGTGATGCTGTGGCTCAAGTGATAGAGTTCCAGCCTTGAGAAAGTCCAAGGATAATGGTTAGGCCCTGAGTTCAAGCCCAGGACTGGCAAAATAAAAAATGGTACCTGATAGGTGGATGGGTGGATGAGTAGAAAAGAGGAAAGGGAAAGCAAGGAGATAGAAGGAAGGGAGGACAAATCGGGCATTTTCCACAAGTATGGCTTGGTGGTTAAGAGCCCCAACACAGTGGACCCCATCCTGCTCTCTGGGCCCTGCCTCCTGCCAGTGACATGTGGCCTCCTGAAGTCTCTAGGCCTGGCTTCTGACAAAAGAGAGTCTACCTGCTCACTTCCACACAACCAGCCTACCTCAGCCCGGGGTCTCCACCCAGCAGCTTCTCTTCCTAGACTCAACATTCTACCCAGAACAGCTATGGCACCATCTTCACCCAAGTGCAGCCAGGGAAGCAGACAGGAACTGATTCCCATTCTGGCTCCATTAACGTCCAGCTAGCCAACAGCAGCAAGTTTTCTTAGTTCCCTAACCTTGAACCTCCTTTGCCATCTCATGGAGGACTGCGGGTACAGACTCCACCTGTGGCTGGCTTTAGTCAAACCTCCCCACTTTATTGAGCCCAGTCCTTGTGCAACCAGTAGGGATGTTAGTAGTCAATGAAAAGTAGATTTTAGAAATATCAAAACATTGCCTGAGCCAGGCCTGTAATCCTAGCTTCTAGAAGGATCTGAGGATCACAGTACAAAACCAGCTCAGGCAAACTATTTTGTAAGACTCATGTCCACTTACCATCAGAAAACTGGAAATAGCTCAAAGTGGTAGAGTGCTAGCCTTGAGTGAAAAAGTTCAGGGACAGCATAAGGCCCTGAGTTCAAACTCCAAAACAAACAAAAAACAACAAAATGTACTGCCTGACACATGACTTGCATAAGTCCCTAAGCGCTAGGCTGATTTACACATGTTCTATAGACAATCTCCACCTACCCAATTACTTCCTTTCTTTGCTTCTCACCCAATTGTTTCTAGTCCACAATGTCAGCACACCTACTATAGAGCAGTCTCTGAAGGTGAGCAGGTTTTACCTTTAGGGAAAGAATAAGTGTATAGACAAAGAATCATTGTATTCCTTGATAAATACCTGACAGCTTGTTCACTAGTACTGCTGCATAATCAGCTGTCCTCTAAACTACTCCATGATTCAAGGGTTAGCGGTAAGGTGGTTGATCTCTGCAGGACACTCCTGGGCACAGCTGGGCTGGGCTTTATGCTGAAGGTGGGTCCCTGTCTTCTCCACATGTCTCTCATCCTCTGTGGGGGAGCTGTATGTGGACTTCTCATTGACAGATGACCAGAGCTGAAGAAGTCCAGCTCAGCTAAGCAAGCACAGCTTGGGAATCCACGCAGGGCCTAAGAAATTCATATGGCCAAGCCCATAGTTCAGGTAAGGGATCTGTGCCCACTACCCATGTGGGTCTAGCCAGGCATGCATGTGCCAAGATTGTGCCAAGAGCCTCAGGAATTCAGACCTTAATTATAAGTGCAGCAGGGAGTGAAGGGGGAAGAAAATGAAGGCTCCAAGTTAGATTTGGGGAGATTGTGCTAGCTATGATATGAAAGATGGACTGGAGGACGGTCTAGGGGTTCTCTCGCTAGCCTTGGTGAGTAAGCAGGGATAAAGGATGAGCACTTGAGCACTTGAGGCCGGCCAACACTCAGTAATGCGGCCAGCCAGTCCCAAGTGGTTTCCAATAAGTGAAAATAACTCCCTGAGGTCACTTGATAACCTCAGCAAGACAGGTCAGGAAGGTAAAACGATTTTTCTAAGACTCCATTAGCAAGGAGTCGACAACCACTGGAGTGAGCTTTTTCCTTTCATTCCTCACCAGCCCTGGGTTCCCCCAGACTCCTGAGGACAGCCTCTCTGCAAATGCAAATTATTAGTTGCCATTTGAGAAGTCTTAATTATCTGGATCCATTGGAAACCGTGTCAGTTATTTGAAACCCAGAGGTCGATAGCTCCGATCAATGCTGGGCCATTAAGGCCCCACATGTTCAATACAAACAGCCCTGGCTCTCCACGCAGAGCTCCTAATGCCTGAGGACCTTCATTTTCTGAAAAGAGAACAGAAAACTCTTCAGCTGGACAGCCTGGTCACTGAGGAGGCTGGCTGTGCAACCACAGCTGTCAAGAGAGTACAGAATTAGATTAAGATCTTTCATTTTAGATGCCTGGAAAGTTGGGGGGGGGGGTTGTTTGGTTGGGTTTTTTGTTGTTGTTGTTTTTGTTTTTTGTTTTTACCTTCTATCCCCTTTGGAAACTGGTTTATCTTCGAGGCAAGCCAAACCTGCAGGGTATTTTCATTGTCTCCCTCCCTAGCAGCCCCTCCTGATTCCAGAAAATCTTGCCTGGAAGGAGACAAGCTGGGCCACTGCACTGCCACTGTTTTGCTGGGAGGCCTGCCCCATGTCCTCCCTCCAGTGTCTTAGTGCAACTCTGAGAAAGTAGCTCCAGTGGCATTCCTCGGAGGGTCTCCATGTCGGGAGGTAGCAGCTTCGTGGGGTTCAAGCCAAGCACGTGGGATCATCTGTCCCAGAAGCCTCTGGTCTCCATGATAGGGGTCCTCGCATAGCTATGCTTCGCCCCTCCCTCCACAGAACATGCTTTGCACAGCCACCCAGAGAGCCACTGTCAATCGTAAACTGAAGGTTAGGTCGCAGGTTCTGTGATCGGTGAAAACAGGGTGGGCCTTAAATCTAGTATCAGTACTGTGCTAATCAGAAGAGATGCAGAGGTGCGAGGAGAAAGCCTGGGGAAGCTGGAGGCAGAGTTGACATGGTGGGACACCAGGACTGTGAGCTAGGCAGCAGGAGGAGCTAGAAGAGGCAGGACCATCCTCCCCCAGGCCTCCAGAGCGCAATCCTGATGAAACTTTGACTTCTGACTCCTGGCCTAGCACGTAAACCTAATGGCACTCTAGGGTGTCAGCTGTCTAGTCCATATCTACCTTGTAATCAAAAAGGGGTAGGAGAAGAGCAAAGCACAATTACTGAGTGAACACATGAATGACATTGGATAATTTATCAGCTCTCTCTGAAACCACTTTTTTTCAAAATCTGTAATAAGAGAGTTAATATGTTCATCCTCAGAGGGACTTATTTTATGATGATCTAATCTAAAATTTTGGAAAACCTCTAGCAGGAAGCTGGACATGCATCAGGCTAAACCTTCCAGTCCAAGCAAGAGGCAGGCAGCCAGGGAGAGGTGGGGCCAGTGGTATCAGAGAAAAGCAAGGTCAAGGCTTCTCATGCAGGTTTGGGACCAGCCAAGAGCTTGCAAAGAGAGAAATGAGGTGCTCTCATGGAACAAAAGCCCCAGAGAAGTGCCAAGGTGTCACACAAAATGTAGGGGACCCACATAGGAAGTTGGAACTGCCCAAGAGCCAGGAGCATGTACTACCTCCTGCCTTATCTTCATCTCAGCGAGCAGCAAGGCAGATAGGGGAAGGCAAAGGGAAATTCTGCAGCTGGATAAAGACCTTCGCAGGAGGACTTTGGGAAGTTCCTACATCCTTGGCTGAATTCCACCTTCGAGCTATGGCCAACTGCAAGGTAGCTGAGAGATGGGATCTCCTAGGAGGTCATTGCTCTCTGTAATGCAATGAGAATTGTGTTCTTTTGTGGATAGGGAAGAAAAGGCAGAATAAACACAAGGACATGACTAGCAGACTGTCCAGGGTGGTTTCTGTCCAGGTAGGCATGACTCCACCTTGCCTTTGGTGAGACTGGCTAAAGATGACTGGACTCTGAAAAAGAAGGAAGAAACCGGCAAGGCAGGGACTTTGGTGGAGGGTTCAGTCCATCAGTCCAGTGCTAAGAAGACTACACATCTAGGCTGACCTGGACCAGCACAGATTCCCAAGGGCCTGAGCTGCAAGTGGAAGAGAGAAGCAGGACTGTGCAGTGGTGGCAACCTGCTAGTAGTGGTTTATGAGAAAAGTGAGGTAGGAAGAGAGCATTCAGACTGTAGAGAGGGGGCTGGCAGCTCCGTTCCAAGCACATAGCTTCACTGCAGGCAGAGCTCATCCAGAGCTGCAGTGACCCAGCCTCTGCCCACAATCAGGGTACATGAGCCTGGCCAGCCCCAGGCCAGAGTATAGACAACTGCATGCCTTTCCACACTTTTAAATAAGCTAATCACAAGCTCCAGGGAGTGAAATAGATGCCACTAAAAATGAAAAGGAAAATAAAGACTTACAGTGGTAGGAGATCTAAACCTCCTGTCGTGAGTCCTGTGGGCTGGCCCCATCCAGGTCTCGGAGCTCTGCCCCTTTCTGCATTCCTAACTGCTTTTCCTCAGTCTGCTCATGATGTCTGTTATTTCTGGACCATCCCCACTGCCTCCATGCTGGAATCCTTGTCTTCCTCTTCCTTGCCTTCCTCCAGATAGTAGGAGGAGTGACAGCTCTAAGATGAGCTGGGATCCCCTTAGAAATGAAGAACCTCAGGCCTTGCCTAAAGAGGGAAACTACATCCTAAGGTCCCGGCTGTCCACAGGTGGCTCCATGTACAATATGACTTGAGAACACCTGCTCCAAACAGACCATGCCTCCCCAGTCTCAGACACCATGTGTGGCCTTGGGAAATGCGCTCCCAGCCACCCGCTCCCTCTTCACCTCATTCGCCTCCACTCTTCCTCAGATCTTCCACTCGTAACACAATGAGCTACTAACTGTTACTACGTGTCTCCACATCTGGGCACGTTCAGGCAAGGGAGAAGAAAACATGTGAAAGAGGCCACGATACGAAAGCCAGGGTTCCCAAAATGTAAGACACAAGGAGGAATGAGGCCAGAGGAGGCTGTCCAGCCAGATAGAAAGATTAAATCACCCCACTGAGACCCCAGTGAAATGACTGAGCTAAGCTTTCTAAAATGCCTCTCCCCAGGAAAACTAGAAGATTCCACCTTCCTCATGAGGGGACTCCACGTGCCCTGGGTATTACCCGTGGGCTTTCCTACAGTGCCTACAAAATGCCAGCCATTGCTGCCTGTCACTGGGGTGAAAATATGGCCACGTGTATGAAATTGATTTACTCCCAGAGAAAGGGATATTAATCCAACTGCAAATTCTCTTTGCTGAGACATGAAGTGGTAAATTTCAGCTAGCCGGCAGCAGCTCTGATTCAGCATGAAATATGGTGCTTATGTTTGTGCATGCGTATGTGTACGTGTGTATGTATGTGTGTGTGTTTTAATACATGGAATTCTTTTCTCAGGTTCTTAATTGACAATCACATTTTCCCATCGAAAAATCCTGCCAGATGATGAGGTCATAAAACATGAAGCACAGAAATGCCTTCTCCCTACCTTTACTAACACTTCAGAATTCAGTTCATTGAGTGAGCTTTTTATGGCATGTGTAGTCAGATAGCTCCATATTTTTGAGTATCAAAAAGCAATTAATTAAATAATTTATCAAATACCAATTAAACACAAGGTGGTTGAGAAAAAGGACTAATAATAATAATAATTCATAGTAGTATGGTTATCACCTCCATAACTTACTGACTGCTCACCAGGTACCAAGCACTTCAGGTAGCTATCTCCTCTAAAATTTAAGCAACTCTGAAAGGCAGGCTACTTGATCTCTTTCTTACTGAGAATGAATAATGTCCCCCAAGAGGGAAAGCAGCCCATCTATGGTTGTTCATCCAGATTTGAACCACACCACAAAAGTTAGATCCAGGCATCTGATTGACACATTTCCTCATATGCTAAGGGTTGTGCAGTTTGTTGTACCCCTGGGAAGTTTTCATCTCACTCCAGCTCAACCGGCATCCATCAGTTCTCTATTGTTACGGGTTTCAGGAAGTTTTGTTAAGCCTTCACCCCAAGGCCCCACTGTCCTCAGGTGAAGACTAAGTTTTTTGTGCCATCTTGACTAGGCTAGGGAGTGCCCAGATAGCTGATTAAACATTATGTGGGGTGTGTGTGTGTGTGTGTTTTCAGGGGTGGTGGTAAAGAAACACTTGAATCACTAGACTGAACATAAATGATCACCCTGGAAGCCCATAGTGTAAGGAGAATCTTTGCAGAACTTTTTCATTCCCCTGTAATAAAGAAAATCTCACATATAATGGAAGAACAGTCACTCTCATTTTGTTTCTCTGTGGAGGGAGAAGAGTGAATGACAACAATCCATCCCAAACAAGGGGAATAAATGTCAAGCTCCCAAACAACTTCTCGAAGTCCTTCTCACTAGATTTGAAGTGAGAGAGGAGTTTCTCCTTTAATCTAAAAGGGGTAAAAATAACACCTAATTCCCCCTATTGTCTATCTTCACATTTTTTCATCTTCCCCCTCAACTTCTCCCCTTTTCTCCATCTCCCCCACCCCATTCTTCTCTTTCCTGTCCCACTTCTCCCTTCTCCTCAGTGTTTCCTGCTTCAACATCTCTCAAAACAAATCTGAACAAAGGGTAGGTATCTGAGTTGCATTGTGTGTACTCACCCACCCTGAAATAAAACGATATATCGAATTTATTATCGTTAATGCCTTAAAAAGGTGATGTTAATTGGAAAAAGAGACTTCACAGAGGTAATAAGTTAAAATTGAGGTTATTGAGGGAGAGAGGCATAATCCAGTATGAGTAGTGTCCTTATAAAGAGCACCAAGATATATACCAAAGAGAAGAGCCAAGTGAAGATGGAAGCTGAGGTGAATAACCTACAAGCCAAGGAATATCATTGTCAGGAAGCCATCAAGAGCTACTGAAAGGTGAGGAAGGTTCTTTACAGGTTTCAGAGGGAGCATTGCTCTGCTGACGTCTTGTTAGCCTCCAGAAACGCTTTAAACAACTCAGTGGTGAGTCTTATAAGATGCCAAAAAAGTAATGCATCTGATGTACCATTTCTATTCAGAACTCCAGAATGGTTACAATTTTTTTTTTATTTTAGAACCTTTGGATAGAAAGTTCTGCACTGTGAAAGTTTTGGTTATCTAGGAATTAATTCAGCTAGCAATTATTCACCAGATACTGAGACAGATATTGGGGCACAGAAGGCAGAAGGGACACAGTCTTGTCCTTGTGGAGCTCATGCTTTCTCATAGAAAGTAGATTCAGAACTATAATTAAAGATGAAGTCAGAAATACAAAGGAAAACTGTGGGGTTAACTTGGGACCCCCTAGTCTTGGGTGACAATTTGATAAAACAACTCTCAGCCTTCCTTCAGGCCAGAGCAGCAAACACCTAATGGATATCTTTAGAGGAAAGACCACACACACACACACACACACACACACACACACACACACACACACACCAGAACAAAGGGTGGAAGTTAATTGAGTCTAGTCAGCTGACCCAAGCCTCATGCTTTCATCGTCTCATACTGTCACAACAAATTCTATGAACTGTGTCGGTTGCATGCAGAAGGTTATTGCTCACAGGTCTGGAAGCTGGAGGTGTGACCTCAGAAGGCCAGCATGGTTGGGTTTGAGTGGGGGTCTCTCCTCCTAGTTCATGGTTCGCCGGGCTCTGCCCTCATGTGATAGAGAGCCCATGAGAGAGAACCGGTATGTTCGCTATTGTCTCTTTAGAAAAGACAGTAAATTCACTGAGTTCTCCACTCTCCTGACCCAATTACTTTCCAATGGTACCATTCTCTCATGGAGGTTAGGATTACAGGGTAAGTCTGGGAGGTCCAAAAACTTCCATCCATTTCAACTCCAGGCACTTCAGCCCAGGTGACTCAGGCCTGCACAGCCCTCCGTTCCAGCAGCTCACCAGCCCACAGTGACCCACACCCAGGGCAGCTCCTAGAGACATGGCTAAGACGCTCTCACCTGATAGAACAGCCTGCTGCCTGCCGCACACTTGACCCTGGAGAAACAGATTCTGCAAGCCAGGATTGCACTCCCAGCGCTGCTTTCTTCAAGTGAGGATGTGGAAGAAATGTTTGGGGCAATCCTGCCAGCTGTGATAGCTCCTTTCTCCAAACCCTCACGTTGTGGTAGATTTCCACTCATCCACCTTGCTTTGTCAAGCCTTGAGTATAAAAGCAGGGGACACACCAACAAGAAGCTAGAGGTCAGTTCTAGGGCTAAATCAATGGAAGAAGGAACGACTAACAACCATCATATAAGAAGTTTGTTGCACAGGTTCTGACAGTGTTAAAAATGTAAAGACTGTTAAATATGTCATCCATCCGACATGAGCCCTCCAACCCTTGAGCCATGCAGCATATCAGCATCTGAGGATCACCTGACTCTCTGAAAAACTGTCCAAGGAGCAGCCCTCATAGAGGGATGTGACCAGTGATAATTCTTTAAGCCTAGAGCACGTTAAAAGTTTACAAGATGGAGAATTTCATAAAAAAATGTTGGCAGGTCATAGCAAGTGTGAGGGGACTGAATTCTGGGACACATATGCAATGTCACAGGGTTTGTGTGGCCTGCTGGAAAATGAGGTGGAGCCCTGAGGTGTGGGAGAGAGCATTCTGTGCAGAGTGAACAGCTAGGGAAAGAGTATTTCTAATTTACCAATGAAACTCAAATGGTATTGCTGCTTGTAAAATAGATGGTGTTTGCAATGCTTCAGAACACCGCATCAGAATCTCTAAAATCCAGAATAATTCTTATAATTCTAAAATATGGAATCCACTATTCCACAGGACAATGTGGTTCCAGCCAGCCCAAGGCTGTGACTTGATGAGGTTTATGGGGCAATCCCTTGATACCACTTTTTTGAGTGGTATTATAGTCCTGGACAATCCAAGCAGCAAAACATAATGCCAAATAAACAATGACCAGCTTTCTACAGAAGGGATCTCATTGCACTATAGAAGAGCAGAAAGCATCTACAGCACATATTAATTACATGAATCCATAGAGAGTTCTAAGAAGCCATTGTCTTCATCCCAGAGTTGTATTCTACAGGTTCTGCGGGGAGCAACAACAGCGCAAAAATTGAGCACCAGTAGAGCAAAGTGGGGGAGGGATGGAGAACAGATTCCAGATAGTGCATTTATAGATACACCTTACCATGCTCAGACACCAGCTAGGAAAGCTCTAGAGAGATGGTGCTAGAGAGACACAGATAGACAGACAGAGGGAGACAGACAGGCAGACAGAGACAGAGGCATACACAGAAGTACAGCCCCATGCTGCTTTCTTTCAGCAGTGAAACCACAAGGATAGAATCAAGCAATCCATCAAGGAGGAAATTAGGACACTGAAGTAGGGAATTGAAAATGAAGCGGAGACTGACAAGTAAGTAGATGAAGTATGAAAAGAATCTCTCGTTTTTAATGCATTTATACATGAGAACATGAGAAATATCACTTCTGAGAGAACACAGTTACATTTGCACAAGTAACTGCAGAACTAAAAGTCAGGGATAGAAGGTTGAGCTGCCACCAACCAGTGATGCAGGTCTGGCCCCATCCCATGACACACATACACCATACACACACACCACACCACACCGCACCACACAGCGCTAAATTCTCTAGAGTGCATGCTCTACGTGCAACCAGGCAACTATTTCCAAACACTGATGGACCCTTACCACATGCTGAAAGACAGCTGTTCACTCTCCACTGCACTGAGGACCTAGGAATGGCTGCTGTTCTTGCACATCTAAATTCCATAGGATCTGCCCTCTGCTTTTTCACACCCTTCCTGCTGTTTATTCCTGACTCTGGCTCTGTCCATGCTGACTGACTCAGATCTTCCTCCCCTTTCTGCCTCTGTATTTTTGCCCATGGTGTCCTTCCTCCACTTCCACGAGCATTTATTGAGTGTCTTCTACATGCCTGGCCCAAGAGTAGCTAACTATATACAAAAAGGATTGGAAATATTCCAAGCCTTGGAAAAGAAAAAAGTACAGGGGAGAGACAAATGCATAAAGAGACAATTAAAAAGCCTTTTGCAGAGCAGAGTCAGTCTGTTTAGGAGGGAGCCTACTAAAGAGCAAGCAGAAGCTGCCACACAGGGCCGGTGGGGGCTGGGAATCAGAGTCACAGGGGAGCATCACAGAGGCTGTCTGTTGAGGAAGTCAGTGCAATGAGCACAGAGGATTTTGGATGAAGTGTATAGCAAATGGAAGGAAGCCAGATTCTCGCTGTCAGAGGACCTAGAAATACAAAGGTGTGAAGGCTAGAATAAGCTCTCTGGGGCTGGAGGAAGAAGATACATCCTTATATGTCCACAGTCCCTTTGCAGATAGACATAGAAGTCGGTTTCCTTCCAGTGTCGTCTCTGCGCTGGGTGGCACCAAACCCTAGCTCTAATGAGCACATCTTGCATGCTAATCTTGGCTTCTAAAGTCCATTCTGTTCTGAAAGAAACCAGGGCTTTTTGATGAAAGCCTAAGGCAAGGAATCCACAGAGGTAACCTCAGTCTTGTGCCACAGACAGAGTGATAAAAGAAGATAGTTGAAATGTACAGAAGGAAATAGAAAGATTGGTTGACCTAATCTGAGAAATGAGGACATTGAAATCAGACTCACAGATTCTCAACTGGTAGAACACAAGAAGCAACCCCAAATCTGCATGGATGAGTGCAAGAACGAGCATTCTGGGAAGTGCTTCTAGAAGACGGGCATGTTTTGAAGGTAGCCTCCTCCATAAAACACTTAGGATTGCAAAGAGAAAGGCATTCCTGCTACAGTGGGCACAGCAGCTCAATGCAGGGTTCGGAGCAAGAATAGGACACAGTGACGCCATGAGCACAGCATGCTTCCAGCAAAAGCTAGCCACACAACTGATCCTGGAGCCATATCAAGGAATCCTCATCTGGTGGTGAGCTACAACCTACAGAAGGACGAGCCTGCTACTTCGAAGAATGTCGAGGCCATTATAAAAGGACTTGGCATGGAAGCAACAGTCAATTCTGTTGCTGCTGAGGATTTTGCTGGGCCACTGAGAAAACCCAGGATGGGATGGCAGCCGTGCCTCAGCCCCTCTCACGGATTTGACAGATATCATGTGGTCTTGTAGAGAAAGTTCTGTTAGGGATGGCAGGTCAGAAACAGATGCAAATGGTTCCAGATGTGTTTCTGTTCTTCCAGCCTTCTTTTGCAGAAGCAGAACTTTTGGGTGCAACCAAAGGGTCTGGATGGAGGGACCATGAAGAGAGCTTGCAGCTGGCCTCTGGGAGAAGCCTATAGAAGAAGCTCCTGAGACACTCAGTGCCACCATAAACTTTGCTAGCACTTTGAGATTGTGCAGAGTCCTGCCTATGTGCCTTTTCCAACTCTCAGCTTATGCAAAGGAGTCTGGTCATCTCATCCAGTACCAGCTTCCTCCTTGTCGTCGGCATGATGCTTCCCACCCCAACACTGCGGTGTGGCCCCTTGTGCAGTGGCCTGGGAGCTGGGCAGAAATGCAGCATGCCAGGCCCTGCTCAGCTGCCCCGACTCAGAAGCCTCTTTTTGACATGTTCACTGTGATCTTTCTGCACATGGACATTTGAGAAGCCTTCATTTTGATGGCTGAATAGCCACAGCAGTTGCTCCATAAGCTTCCCTGACTCCCTGAGCTCATGGTAGACAGAACGGGCGGAAGGGGCAAGGAGAAGGATTGGACCCAGAGCCTCGGAACATGCTAGACAGGCACACTCCTGCCTATAACCCCAGCCTCTGTCATTACATTTTAAGGTTGAGGAATTGCCCACTGAGGCCAAGGATGGGAGCAAAGACTCAGGGTCTCCCGCCGTCACTCAGGCCACTGATCATCTTGACCTGTCTTTCCCCCTCCGCAGGTCAGAAACCTCTGCCATAGATCTATCCATGTCCCCAAACACCTCCCAGATCCCTTGAGCATGAAACGCGTCCCCGCTCATATGAGGTCACCAAGAAGCCAGAGACATTAAGAGACCAGCAAGGAGCTAATTGCCAGGCAGAGAAACTCCATAACTGCCTAGTGACTGAAGTTTGCAGAAAGCAAGGGGGTACGGAGATTGGCTAATTGATGCTCTTGACATGGGCTAATAAAACATCACTGCCTCTAGCAATCATTGCAGGGTTGGCCAGTCCCCAGACAGAAAGCCACGATTCAGCTCCCAACAAGTGACGTCTGCAAATCTGTCACCGCAGCCCAGCTTCAGCCAGCAGCAATGCAGCCTGGAGTCCACAGTTCAGGCCGCTTGGCGTTGCTTCTCATGTACGCTCACCAACTCAGCTGTCAGACAGATAGCCTGGGGAAAACGGTGTTCTTTCTAAGTCCCACTTTTCTATAAAATGTGTTTAATGATAGAGATATCAGGTCCTTTTCTCAACTAAGTAGCCGAGCTGTTTCGAGTTGTTTTGTTTTTGCTGTTGAGTTATATGATATATAGAACATATGTTCCACATGTCATATGTCTAAAGTCCCCTGTGATTTATCCTGCCTGTGCATTGTAGATCTAACTTCCACATGAGCTGATTGTCCTGAGCTTGGCTCGCCTCACTTCACACAATTTGTTCTAGGCCTAGCCATGTCTACGCAAATGACATAGTATTTTTTCTAATGGCTCTGTTAACAATCACCCCTTCCCTTGTTCTCTCTCATCCTTCCCAACTCCTCCCTCCCATCCCCTCGAGCCATCAGGCTCCATTTTCCTGTATGTACTTTGGATATCATGACTGCACTGACGCACCATTTCTCTCTCCATTCACCGGCCCCTTCTCTTTGTTGTTGCCTTCCACAACAACGCATGTTCCCAGCTTTCTGGTATTCATTTTGTTAAACTCTAAGTTAGTTGTGGATGGGAGTGACATCATTGCAATCTCCCCCACCCCTGCATAAAAATGTTATTAGAAACCACCTAGATTGGTGGAACCTGGGAGGTATTAGGCAAACTGAATCCAGTTATACATACAAAGATAAGTATTGCATGATGCCACAGGCATGTGGAAAGCAAAGGAATCAAACACATAGAAAAGTGGCTATCAGAGGCTGAAATGGGCAAGAGGTGAGGATTTCAGTTAAAGGGTAGGACTTCGTAGTTATGATTAAGTTCTGGAGATCAAACATATAGGAGAGTGACCAGAGACAACATGTAAACAATAATGCGGTATACATTTGAAATTTGCTAGGAAAGTAGACTTTCAGCTGTATGTCAATCATTAGTTCGAAACTGGTAAATACTACACAGTACATTCACATGTCAACCACATATCATACACTTTCATATACACAATTTTCTGTTAGGTCTCAGAAAATCTGAAAGAAAAAAAATTCAATTAAAAGTGCAAATACCACAAGAGAATGGAAGTGTTACTCCCTACAGACACTGCTGGTCCCAGCGTTCAGAATCCCGCTTTGCAGGTGATAGCTTTACTGTGACATACGCTTAACTCTTGAAGAGCCTGAAGTTTGGTAATGTTGGGAAGGGCGGGGTGGTCACTGTGGCTCTGGAACTGTGGATAGCATTGGGTTAAGATGAGTTGGTAGGTGGCATTGGGAAAAGATGGGTTTGTTGCCTGCAGCCCAGAGGCCCTGTGCATTCTGTCCCCTCACTGTAAGAAATAGCCAAAAGGAAAGAAAGGTGAGTCCAAAAGAAAGGCAAGGCATGGCACAGTAAGGGGATGAGGACCACATAAGACTTTGTCTCCTCCAAGAAGTCTCACTAGCCTCTGCCCACCTCCCTTTCTTAACTCCTGGTGGGATCTAAACGCACCCTATCACAGCCCTTCCCAAGAATTTTCACATCAAGAGCTCCATCTGCTTCTGGTGGTGGGGGCCACGGGAGATGTAGCTCCAAGGCTCTAATCAAACAAGACATTCCCTGTGAGCAGAAGCCAGTGAAAATTAACCCAGCAAACTGGGAGAGGAGCTGGGCTGGCTGCTGTCACTGCGGTGACACTGTTCTTGCCTGCAGCAGAGTCATCCCTCTGGATCCTCACCCACTTGTCTCTGTAAAGAGCTGATGAGCATCACAGCTTTACAAACCCTACTGGGCACCTGGAAGTGAGTGGAGGGGGGAGGGAAGGAGGGACCATAGTGGCTTGCTAAGGAGCACCCCGCCTGTGGATGGTGGGAAAGTGCATGAAGATCATAGCATCCTAAATGTTTTGCTTTGTACATGGCATAGACGGCCTATGAGCAAACTATAAAAGCCAGATTCTTAAACAAGAGTGCTAGTATGAATGAGCTTATAGACTTAGGACCAGATTTCCAGGACAGTGAAAATGAGGATGAGAGAATATGAAAAATTCATATGTTACAAGGATTTTCATGACATGATGAAAAGCAAATGAGGATTTTAGACGCCCTACACACCACAAATAGACACACTACTATGAAACACTATTATGAAACAAGACCACCCACAGCAAAAATGATTTTCAAAATGTCCAGAGATGGGCCGGGAGTTTGGTCTAGTGGTAGAGTGCTTGCCTAGCATGCACGAAGACCAGGGTTCGACTCCTCGGTACCACATGCATAGAAAAAAGCTGGAAGTGGTGCTGAGGCTCAAGTGGTAGAGCTCTAGCCTTGAGAAAGTCCAAGGACAGTGCTCAGACCCTGAGCTCAAGCCCAGGACTGGCAAAAAAAAAAAGTGTCCAGAGACACGAAGCAGTTTGCTTTTGAAGAAATTATCACCACAGAACACTGTGACATTTTGGTAGCAATAGTGAAAGCCAGAAGACCATAAAATAATAAAATAATATCTCCAAAACAGATATAGATGTCAACCTAGAGCTGCATGGCCACAGGGAGGCTTGGAAACCTGACATTTTCAGTTAAGTACAGACCGAGAGTCCTTGTCACCAAAGCTCTTCACTGAAGGAAATTCAAAAGGAAATATTCCAGGCAGAAGAAACACGACCCTTGTGAAGGCTAAAGTGGCTTCAGAAGAGCTGGTGATCAGATAAGTGGATAAATTCAAATGAAGTTATAGAACACTGTCATTATCCAACAGATTTTTTTTCCATTTGTTGATGTATCCCATTGAATTCTTTGAACTTCAGACATATAAAGAGAAGGAAGCCAGGTTTTGTATCAGTGACATGAGCATTGAAAGAAACGTATCCTCAGCTATTTTCAGAAAGTGAGAAGCAGAAAAAATATTTTCAGAAAGTGAGAAGTAGAAAGTCCCACAATTATGCATGTGGATCTCCCCAAATGGACAGATCCAGATGAAGACTCACAACCTGTGCCTACTTCCAGTATGTACATAATAGGATAGAAACCCAGGAATGAGCAGTGATGGGACCAGGCAGAGTGAAGGCACATCTAGGAGGAGGGGAAGACATGACATCAGCCTAGGAGATGGCAAGAACTTAGGTAAGTGACCTGGAAGGGGATACTGAACTCAACACTGTGAGGTGACGACACCTTTGTTTTACCACCCCAGACCGTCCTGCCATGTGCTGTTGGAGCTGGAACTGAATTAGTTCCTTGCAATGCAACTTCCAGACAAAGACAGCAAAAACGTTCACATGTTTCAATCCAATTACTCTTTATTGGAAAAATTTTTTACAAAATAATTAATGATTCATATGTAGACATTTATGCACATAATTTTTGACAGGTCATTACTTAAAATAGGAAGAAACTAAAAACAAATTGGTTAGGACTCATGACACATGAACTCTGTGAAATGAAGCCAGTACCAATGGTTTATGATGGTAGAGTAAATAATTGAGTGCAGAAATTACGATTATGGTATAATTATAACTCATTGACGATTCCTATGAAGAAGACAGAAGTGAATGAGAAAATGTTCCCTAGTATAAAGGGATTCTGACATGGGGACTCTAAATAATTTCCGTTTTGCTTCTTCTCTGTATATTTCTGACATTCTTAAATACATATATCTTATTTTCATAATAACAAAATAAATACAGTCACAACCTTTGTTCCGTTTCAACAGACACTTCCCTGGTATGAAGAGAGTTCTTGATGAAGTATCAAAAGATGGCCTCTCTGGAATTTTCCTCCTGCAGAAGGGCTGGAACTCCAGCTATGACCTTTTTCCTTTTGTGGAGGAGGATAAAGCCCTGGGACCTTGTCTTCTGAACTGTCCCATCATGCTCCCACAGGGCCTTGGGGTTTGCAGGTGCTGAGATGTCGGCCACTGCGGGCACTGTTCCCAGGGCTCCTACATGCTGGGAGCCAGGTACTGCTCTTCCACCCACTGCATGACACCATCTTGTTAGGCCTGTAGTGGATTTATGATCATCAGCAAGATGCATCTTCCAAGCTGCTGGACTTGGGCTGAGAGTGCTTTCAGGATTCACATAGTTGCTCAATACTCAAACCCCCAAACCTACCTTGTTTTACTGCTTTGTTCCATTTATACCTTGTCATTTATTTAAAAAATAAAGGCAATACAGCCCCATGAAACCCCAATTGAGCATTGATTTTCTGCTCCTTACTTACATCTGCATGTTGCCATTAACATTGAAACTAAGATTGAAAAGTGAGTTTGGGAATTCAACTAGAGCTAAGCCAAATAAGTAAACAAACAAGTAAATACAGTTTAAAAGTCTGTGAATGCTCTGGGTCACTTCTGCTGATATGACACTGAAAATAAGCATTCGATGTGCTTCCCCTCTCTGCTCCCACCTCACCCTGCACACACAGGCAGTTGAGTGCTGATGTATTGAAGCCATGGTGGTCACTGGTGCCAAGGTAAATTTCCAGTGAAGCAATAACACTGGCTGGTCTCAAGGAAAAGACATCAGCATGCTTGGGTGAAGAGCCATGATGCCATTATTAAAAAGCCGGTCAAGATTTGAACAACAGAAAGAATGAACCTGTAGTCATTCCAAGTATGCACACTAAATTCTAACGCCCTCATGATATAGGGGAAAGGGGGGGAAGCTTCCTTGCGGCACCTGAAGAATGCTCCGTTCTAGATGTTAAATCTCTCAAAGCAGAAGACTTTGTAGCAGACTGGTCCTCTGCCAGTCTTCCCAAACTTACAGAGACGCACATTGACTGCCTTTCCTTGTTAGATCAGCATCTCCTTTCTATTTGGAAGGAAAAACGTTGAGCCATTGGTTGGTACAGTTAGTACCATGAAGTAACAAAATGATCAGAGGCCAGAATCCCCAGTTCTAGTCAATAACTGCTCTATCCAGGCAATTCACCACACCCTCAAGGAAGACCCATACGGAAGCTACAGAAGCCACAGTGACACAGCTCCCTATCTCCATTTCACTTTTAGATAAACACAGTAAAAAGTAGTTTAGTGAATGTTCAAAAGAGAAAATGTTGGTATGACAGAGAACATCAACGCCTAAGCTGAGTATCAAATGTAGATATATTGTTTAGGTATGGATTGGTATAGAAATAAGTTTACTAAGCAGAGATTAAGCAGGGAGATCACACATACACACACACACACACACACACACACACACACACACACACACACACACACACACACACACACACATGCAAACAGCTCTAGCCAGGAGGCATAGAGTATGAAGCCAGGGAGCAGGGGCCAGCCAGCAGGGGCTGGCTTGGTGGCCAGGATGATTTTGATGTGGGACTGGAAGTAGGTAAGCATTCACAAATACTGGCAAGTCCAAGTTTCCTTCCGTCCTAAAGTGGTCTTAAAATTTTTCCCAAATTTTGTAACATTCCTGTCAGAAGTTATTAGGGCAAAATGTTAAAATCTTTCTTAGAATTACCCAGAAGCCCGCTCTTCTTTCCCGCAGTGGATGACTTCTGAGATCCCTGCTGCATAGATTCACACTCAGGTCCTTCTGATGTCAAACAAAGGCCTGGCTATTTCCAGTTCACTACCTGCTGTGCAATTCTGGAACACAATTGTCCTATACTTCCATTGTTTCTTTGAAATGCTGTACACGGGTTCGTATTAACCTGCTGACAATTGTATTTTTAACTTTATACAAGTATCATGAGGCCTTTGTGAAGAGCTTTCCTTCCATGTGGAAGCAGAAATGTTAGAATTAATTGAGTGGTCATGCCTGGGGGCATATCACTATTCACATACACAATCACACGTTCTGCAAGCTAGACACTGAGCTTGAGGAACTGAGTCGCTGCAGAAACACAAGGTCCTGGTCTTTCAGGAGCCACAGTGCAATGGAAGAGAAAGACAAGTCAATCCACAATGGATGTGGGACTTTAAATAGATGACAGAGAAAGAGCAGGGGCTCTAGGACTCAGAATAACCCAAGGGAGGTGAGCGCAGGTATCACAGAAGAGGCCAAGAGAGAGCAGATCCAACAAAGACAGTGAGGAAGGGTGTTTACAAAGAGACTAACCTAGATAAGGGCAAAGAGATGCAAAGATTTCAGTGGTCACATAGCCAACCCTGTGCAGGTATACACTAGAAACTTCCCCAGACAGCAGTGAGGCAGACCAAGGAGCCTTAAGAATCACTTTGGCTCAGTTAACTCTGTCTTCTAGAACAAAGGTCACTATACTTCCTCTGTACATGAGTCCCTATTTGTTTATATTGGATTCATTTATTTTGTGATTGTCTGAAACCATATATAGTTCTGAACTCTTAACTCTGTTGGTCTCTCTCTCTCTCTCTCTCTCTCTCTCTCTCGCTCTCTCTCTTTATATCTATATATACATTTATATACTGATGAATTTTATAATCACATTTTGGTTAGTGAGGAGGGCATGTATTATGTCAGTCCCATAAGATTATACCACCTGATGAAATTGTAACCATCTTAATTTGTGTAAATATCATTCAATGCTAACACAAGCACAAAATCAACTAAAACGCATTTCTTAGAACATGTCCCAGGTTTTAGGAGCCATGATATGACTGTGCTATGTTTTTTACATTCTGCACATACCTATGAAAAATGCTAATTTATATACTGTGTATGATAAAAGGTTAGCAACAGCTAAAGATGAATGAAAATTACAATCACATAGCGTAACAAAATTTCCAGTATTACTGCTTTGAGGGTATTAGTAAGTAAAGCAATGGTTGTTTGTTTGTTTGCTGCCATTCTTGGGGCTTGACCTTAGGGCCTGAGCATTGTCCTTGAGCTTTCTCAAGGCTAGCACTCTACCACAGCATCACTTCTGGCTTTTTCTATGTAGTGTCAAGGAATCGAACCCAGGGCTTCATATGTACTGCGCAGGCACTCTACCACACTCCTGGCCTCAATCCATGTTCTTGATCAGAAGCTCTGTGATGCTGTGGCAGCTGATCTGGTACAAAGTGACTAACAGGTAGATAACACATGCAGAGAGGGCCTGGAGAGGCCATGAGGCTATTAAGCTTGGATTGAGCCACTCCTGATGGCTTGTAGATAGAAACTTAGCCTCCATAATCACACATGCCAATAAATCCTTTCTTTTCTGTCTGTCTCTCCATACTATTGGTCCTGTCGCACTGGACAATCTTACCCAAGGCAGTTAGGCTAGAGAGACTGAGAGACTTCCCTAAGGCAACGAGGCATTAGCAGAAGCCATCCTTGGGAACGAGAGAAAGCTGAGACAGTGCTCTTTTCCCTCGGGAGCTTAGGGTGTCGTTGTAGAGACAGGCACAGAAGGGGCTCATGGAGTTCTGCAGCAGCAAACAGGCCCTGAAGAAAGGCCCCGCTCCCCAGCAGATGCTCGATGCATTTTCCTCATACACGTGGCCGTGAAGGAAATCTCTGAGTCCAGGGAGTGGCTGGGAAGTGTTGGGGTCACAGAGGATAGCCTAGGCTTGTACCTTGTCAGAACCACTTGTCAGCTGACCAAGTGTTGACACAGTGTCCCTCTGGCTTCAGCTGTGCTCTTGGATAAGGATGTAACCTGCCTCCTAGGACGGCTGCGGTAGTGTCAGGATGGGAGGAGTACTTACGTGCTCAGGGTTCATGGAAACAGCTGCAATAGTGGAGTCGAGGAGAGAGCAGGGCACCTGTGCCCAAGCAGGCAGAACACCCAGGAAAAAGCCCAATGGGAGCTGATGCTTCAGACACTGGAGTCAAGTGGCTGCTCCCCGTGGGGCCCATCTCTTCCTGTCACGGAGTGTGAGCCTGCTCTTGAAAAAGGAACCACAGCTGGCCAGGCCGTCAAGGCCACATCTGGGTCTGACCACAGCCTGCTGGCTCAGAAGATGGACAGCTCATCAACTAGGAAGAATCTAGACATCCTGTGCTGTTGCTTGGAGTCCAAATCTTCACCTTCCCCCCAGAACCAGACAGCAGGTGAGGCCTGCTGTAAACAGTGTCTCACTAAACCTTTGCGACTTCCAAGCTCTGGATCTCCCTCCTCCAGCTCAGCCAGGTCATCCTTCATCATTACAACCTGGTTTGTCCTGACCACTGAATCCCTGCCCGGGAAGCTTTGGAAAGGAGCGGGACTCTGACTCCTGGATCGATGCTAGGCCTTGCCTGTACTTTCTAATCAGAGTAGTGGCTGCCTGACACCAAGTTCGCTCTTCTTAAAACACACGAGGCTTTCTGAAGGGTGTGCAGATGATGAATTGGGTCTTAGGTCTGCTGTAATCAAGTCTATGTGTCTTTATAAGGTGAGAATAGAGCCACAGTGGTAAAAAAAAAAAAATGGGGTAGGAGTGTGCCCAGCTCCAGGAAGAAAGTCTCTCTGTTCCACTCTCTGAGCACACAGCTAAGGCTCAGTGTGAATACACTGCAGGCCCCTGGGGAGGGTGCCCCCACCCACTCGCCAGTGAGGGACCTTGACTTCCTCACATGTAGGCCAAGGAAGATAACGATTCTACTTGGTGCCCAGAAAATCGGGAGCAAGTAAGAAAATTCAAGAAACTCAGCTCCGTGCCTGACTTATCAACGGGTCTGGACACGATGTCTTTAAGAAGAAAAGAGCACACATGTGGTGGCCATCTGAGCCATGAGGCCTGGGGTGACAAAGCCAGCTGCCTCAGGGCTGACTTTCCTCTCGGTCCAGCAAGGCGTTGGCTGTCCTCCTGTGAGCTTTTGCCGTTCACTCGCCCATCACTCTTGCAAATACTTGTAATTAGCCACGCTGTGATTCATGAGAAGAGCAACTCGGCAGTGGGGAGGTGACTGGCCTGCAGCTCCACAGCAAAACACCCCCTGTCCTGAGGTAGATAAACCTAGTGGGGAAACTCAGGAGTTATTTGTGGATTTAGGCTGGAAAGTCAATAATAAAGCAAATGGATGCAAAAGACCCTGTGCTACTGACAAGAGAAAGATTAGAATAGCAATGAGCCCACTCATGAGCAGAGCCAAGTCTGGACTGGAGTCGCTCACATGGGTGTGGGCTCCATATCCTAATTCATGCAGAGTGTCCAGCTGAGCCACTCCAGGGATCACCAGGCTGCTTGGCCTGGAGTCGGCAAGCCAATTTCATCAGCATGAGCCGAGGCATTCGTTCTGGTGCTGAGAGCCACTGACCTCGTTTTCTCTTGAGCAGGTCCCCAGCCTTGCCTGCTCCGTTGCTATTTTGGAGAATACAACTCTCCCTGGGAACATACAGCTTTTATCTGTAGGAAAAACCAGCAGGAAGTTTCCCTCTTCGAGCGAATTCTCATGTTTCCTGCCACCTTCCACTTTCTGAAGTGGTTTTTGCCAACTCTCAAGAGCCAATTCCAATGTGAAGGCAGAGCAGGCGGTGTGCTTGTGCCCACTGTATCTCGAGCCAGAGTTGAATCTTTGCATCTGGCAAATGACCATCCAGTTAGAGTACAAAAGGCCCGGGGCCATCACACAGTCTAGCTCTAATTTACAGGGGAGAAAAGGAACACTTGGATGGCTGGGGGACTTGTCCAGCATCATACCTACACCATGCTTCTGATTAGTGACTGATAAACAGGCCAGTATCCACCACCTCCATCCAGCGACTCTTGAATTATTGACCCCGGTCCAAAAATATTGTCTGTCCGAGGCCCACCACACACGCTGAGTCTGAGCCTTTGGGATGGGCCCAGCGTTTCTGTTAGGAGAACTCCCAGGTGATACTGACACCGCTAAACTGTAAGAACTGTGCCTGACAGGATGCTTGTGCTTGTTAGTCACTTTCCATCACCGTGACAAAACAAAGTCAGGCTCAGTTCAAAGTCACTTAGCCCTGTTGCTTTGGGCCAGTGGTCGACAGTTCTCCATGGTAGGAGAACATGGTGGAGTAAAGCAGCCACTCACCTCATCAGTAAAAGAGAGAGAGAGACAGACAGAGAGAGAGAGAGAGAGAGAGAGAGAGAGAGAGAGAGAGAGAGAGAGAGAGAGAGGGGGGGGGGGGGGAGTTAAGGTCCCAGTACTCCCCATGACCTAACTTCCTCCCATTAGGTCCTAACTCCTCAAGTTCCACCACCTCCAACAGTACCATCTGCTAGACACCAAGCCTTCAACACATGGCCCTTTGGGGACCCCTAAAACACAAATCAAAACATGCCCTCACTTATTTACAGTCTGCTGCAACTCTACCCGATACACCAAATCACCACAATGCCCCACCTGTATCTGAGCCACAGCCCAGCCCATCTGACTTGATAATGCCAAGAGCAAGCACTGGGAAAGCTAGCTGTCCAGCCGGAGGGAGGAGTTCCCTTCCTATGGCTACCCCATCCATCTGGCAGGGGACAGAAATCCACTGCTCCTGTCCTATCCTCAAAACATGTGCGCTGCTCCTCCTCTGTCCATCGGGTCACAGACACAGTGGTTGGGGATCCCTGACCCTCTTAAGATGAAGAGGTCACCTTGGGATGGAAGTCATCTGCAGAACCACAAAACACTAGAAGGGGCTGCCCCACTCCCCAGAGCCCATCCTACATGCTGGAGCGCCAGGATGAGCTGCTAGAACCCCAGCTCTGCTGTGAAAAGCTGGTGAATGCTCAAGCTCAGTGGGCTTCTGTTTCCTCATCTACCGAGGGACCTGTGACTTTGCCTCCCTGAGACAGTGTCCTCAGAATCACCTGCATGACTGGACATCTGCTGCCCTGCCAGCCCCGGCTCACAGTCAGTGTTCTCCAGCTCTGGGTGTTGCAGCCGTCACCCATGTCTGCAGCAGGGTCGGTTCTATGCACAAAGAGTTGAGTGCAATACAACTCCTACTTCTGTCAGAGCTCATTCCAAGAGTGACAGTCTGCTTTCGGAGCATGACTGCTTTCATCTTCCAGACAGCAGGGCTGTTAAATGGGGCTGCTATGGCCTCTCCTGAGGTCACTGGCCCTCCAGGCAGGGGTGAAGCACACGTGGGAGGAGTGTCCCGTAGCACAGGGGCCATTCTCCACCGCCTATAGGGCTATGGGTGGCAAAGCATTAGACTTCCGAGAAGGTCCTCTCCTAGTCACGCGCTCAGAGCCTCTCGTAATTTCATTTGGAGGGCCCCCGGGCAGAGCCAAAGGGGATGGGATGGCCTGGCAAGACCTGCCAAAGGACTTTTAGACAGCAGTGAGAAAGGCGTTGCTGCAGCCAGCCCCCAGAAGCCCAGGAGTGAGTTCCAAACCAGCAGGGAGCCATAGCCCACTGGAGGTGAGGCAGACAGGAGGTGAGCAGAGATGGTGCAGAAGAGCTGTGGGAGCAGGAGCAGAAGAGCACGGAGCAGTGAGAGTAGGGTGGGAGAGAGCAATCCCCAGCCATTGGAATTCTCCAAGCAGAAGAGACAAGAACACCTTGGGCGGCCTGTGGGGTGGGGGAGGGTCCCTGCTGTCCACAGGGCCTCTGAGTGGAAAACACATCGAAATTACGGAGGGAACTTCTTGGAAAATGCAGATGGCATGGCTTTACCCCAGGCTTAACAAATGGGCACCTCCCTGGGCAGAGCCCACTTGAGGACCATTATTCAGGGCAGCGCTGCCTCGGCCAGCCCTCCCCTACTCACCATTCTTGCCACACTGTCACATGGAGATCTGTCTGGAACTGGGTCATGCCAGCTGCCAGTTACCAGCCCAGCCAGGACACAGGGAAGGGGAGCCACTGCCAATGCCCCCAAGTCTGTCCCTGCCATCTCCCCCACCTCATGTGATTCCTCACCAAAGTAAGAGCCATGCAGATAAAGGCCACCATCTGCTCCCTCCCAGCCCTCTGCCTTGTAGCTGACTACGGCGAAGCTCCAGGAACATTGCCTCAGTTACACCAATGCAAATACTTGTGCAGAGTTCCAGATGTAAACTGCTAGGAGCTTTGGCTTTGCTGGGGGCGGGCGTGGCCCCCATTCCCCAGACCCCATCCTGACAATGGAGAACCAGTGCCCTAAGCAGGTCGGGTTTGTGTGTCGCACAGAAGAAGGACAGGGTCACTGTGGTCCTGGTGGACACTGCCAACCAGGCCAGGAAGTGGCAGTGCGGACCCCTCTGAGCCCCAGGCTGCACCAGCCGTGTCACGCCCATTCTTTCTTCTGCTTTTCCTCCAGACACCTCCGAGATAAATTACTCACTCAGAGGCACAAACAACTTCAGCTCAGGCTTTCTTGCCTTTTTAAACGGATCTTAACTTTGTATAGCCCCGTCCCCCCCCTCCTTCCCACCCCGCTGCTTCTTTTATAAGTGTTTTAATATTGTAAGATTTTTCAAATCCCTCCTAAGGGGTAGAGAAAATATAAATGATAAATGAATAAACACATAAATAAATAAGGAAGACACACAAGTCTTTTCAAAAGGCGATTTTTCATTCCATCACAGTGTCTGTCAGTCAAGGCAAACACTTTACACAGTATGTGACTCAGTCTTCCCTCCACTTCAGGCCTCACTCACACTGTGAGTGTGGAAAACACCTGCTCGGTGCCCGTGTATGAGGTCTGGGGAGGCACCAGTGCCTGGAGCGATGACAGAGCCTGAGCCTCTGGGCTCCTGACCACGCCCTCCTGAGGGGGCCACATGCGCTCTCCCCTTCTGACAGATGCCAGAATTCTGCAAGCCTCAGCAGCCCGTGGAGATGCTGAAGGGCCCAGGGAAAGTAGACAGAGAGTAAGACTGTGACTCATGGCTGGATTTTGTAGAATGTGAGATTCCACTGCGATGAGACTCGAGGCCTAGGAGGCAGCTCACCTGCCACCCGATGGTGTTCGTGAGCGGGGTGGAGAGTGGAGGAGGGCACCTTCTCCCAAGAGGACTGCAGAGCTAGAGGCTGCCAAGAGGGGATGTGAGTGTGCAGAGAAAACTCAGGGGTCGGGTGCCCCTCTTCTCATGGAGTTTGCTTGCTATCTGGGCATGGGGTGTCCTGAACTGCCCCAGGATAGAACTTTCCAGAATGCGAGAGGTCTGCATCGGAGGTCACATCAGAGAAGGTAGCACCTGCTATCACATCTCAGAGCCTGAGAATCATGAATCCTCTGAGCAGGAAAAGGCCTGCGGGGTAGATTTGTCCAGTACTTGCCCATTCTGGTGGGGTCCCACCTGCCAGGACCCACACATGGAGGGAACCCTGGATAAGGCCTAGATTCACCAAATGGCTCTAACTCTGCCAGGTGCTCACATGGGTACATTTACCAGATGAATACTGGCCATATGCAACCAGCACGAAAAGCAGGTCATTTCTCTGACTGAAGGAGTGGCTGCTCTCTCTGAATAGCAGGTAGTCAGAGACTGGTATAAACCCATGCAAAGCCCCAACCCAGTGGCACCTCAGGTTGAGTGGTGTAGAGCCCTGAAGGCCCTGTGCAGTCATGGGCTATGGAGTTGGCCCTGCACCATTCTCCCTCTCTGCTCGCCAAGGAAATAATGATTTCTTTTTCAGCTTATGGATTCCATTAAAAGGCTATAATGTCTATTCTCTTTTGCATCTGAAGTGGTTATGAAGATATGGAGACAAATTTCCAAGGAAATTGCACAAGAATCGGCTGACTACAGAGGACACCTCAAACCAAAGGAGAGCTGAGACAATAGATTACCAATGGTGCACTATTAAATGCAATATTAAAATCCAGTTGAATGTGAGTGTTAAAAAACTGAAAATAAAGGCTTTTTAAGAAAAATCACAAATATTACAAAGGATACATCTACAATTAAGGTCTCTTTTTGTGCCTGTCTGAAATTTTACTTGAGCTGGGTATCTCACTTCTTTTTAAACTAAATCTGCCAATCCCTGCCTAGAGGCACTGGATTTCCACTCTGTAAGGAGCTTTATTCATTGAAGTGAAAGCAGAGGCAGTGACTCTATGTTAAATGTAGTGTTCTCTCTCCAGGAATGCAGCCTCTAAGCCAGCCTTGCTTAGAAACTCAGGGCGTTATCAAGCATTCCCCATCAATTCTAGCCTACAACCTGTCATCCGCTCCGTTTCTGCTCCAGTGCACAGGTACACCTCACAACAGCCCTTGCTCAGGGCTAGAGGAGGTGATCAGAGTCTCCATTTTCCACTGATAGTAATTGGTTGAAGGTCTGGCCTGTGACAGAGTCTATCCAGTGAGAATGAATGGCGAAGTCGGCGTGGCTAGGGTAACCAGTTATAGTGATTGGGTGGAAGACTGACATGTGATCTAGGGTCTGTCCAATTAGAATAGAGGTTAGAGGGTTGGGTGGATAAGAAATATCTTGAGACTCTCAGACAATAATCAGTACAGGAATGGAGAGTCCTCAACAAAGCCAGTGAGAGGAAAGCTAGCTATATCCTCTGAACTTGTCTGCCTGCTGGAATCAGCCATTCCACTGGATGAATGCCTTCCTCATTTTCGATTGTTCTGACTCCTAAAAACAGAAAACAACTAACTTAGATGAATCTTCAAACCGGGGACCAGGTGAGGGGAAGCCCTGTGGTAAAGCACTGGCGAGCACGTAGGCCTTGGCTTCCATCCCACTGCTGCCAAAAACTAAAATGCCAAAACTGTTGTCAAAAAATGAGGGCACAGAAAACCTATCCTCTCCTGGCATTGGCAGCGTTAGACTCGTTGCTGACCTAACACAGTGCACGACTCCAGGGCTTGGTGTGGCATTCCCAGCCTTCTTCTGCCGTGAAAGACTTCAAGAACCCACCACAATGTACACACCTTCCCCAGGATCCCCCAGTCCTCACACAAACTCTGAATTTCTATTTCACGCCTCTGCTCTACAGATGGAGACAGAGAGCCCAGAGGTGACCACGCCTGCTGGGGGTAATGAGGTAGGCCTGGATAAAGGATACTGGAGGTCAGCGTCCCTGTTCTAGGAGCTGGCGCGTTTAGGTGCGTTAGCTTGCCGTGTGGGATTGCACTTCTGCCCTGCCTGTCCTATCTTTTACTGTTCTGCACCACACAGAGGCACTGAAGAAATGCTGTCCCAATCCTTTAGCGGGACACAGTTAAACAAAGCACAAAAACAGGGAAATTAAAATGATAAAAACTCACCGTCTTCAAAGAACCCAATGACATAACGAATAGGCATAATGCATTTATCCCAGGACACAAAGAGATCATGAGTTCTCTCCCCACAGCATGCAACATGTTGTTAGTGGTTAAGGGAAATGAAAAATAAATTGCTCTAGCATCTTTCTACCATTCAACTTCTGCAGAGCCTTCTCTTAAATAAACCTGGACTCTCAGCAATTCCAGGTCAGAAAATCAACAATTACAGGGGTTGTATAACTCACCTTAAAAAAAAAAAAAGCCTAGCCAGTTGACAGTCAGACAATTCAAAGCAGGGCAATCTAAATCCAAAGCTTGAGCTCTTCATACTATCTGTCTCGGTTCTATGTATCAATTTTCTGTTGTGGCTACCACAAAATTACCACATCCTTAGTTCACGCACCACAAATGGCTGTGTGTTAGATGTTGGATATCAGTCTAACGAGCTACCCTCGGCATTGGTGGGGTTCCACGGGGCTGAGGCAGAGGCTATTTCCTGGCCTTTTTCAGCTTCTGGAAGCAGCCTGCATTCCTTGGCTCTAGGCCTCCTCTGTCTTCATTGCATATCAGCACAGAGGCTCCTCCTCACCTTCCTCTTATAAAGACTCTTGTCATGACTGGTGGATCCGTAATAATCCTGAGTAATGGCTGCATCTCAAAATCCTTCCTTTTCCCTGCCAAGTCCCTTTAGCCAGGAAAGCCATACCTTCCCAGCTTCTGGGGACGGGAGCATGACCATCGTCAGGGGACATTATTCCGTCTACTACACTTTGGGATTTTTGAAAAGCTAGGACAAGATCATAGATGCAAACCATTTACTTGGGAGTGGTATCAAGACTCACTGCGAGGGGAGGAGGAGGAAGGGGAAGGGGAAGGGGAAGACATATTCAAAAGGTGGCCACTGTGGACAATCTCTAGATGGTTCTGAAGAACCAGCTGAAGGACACTGTTGACTTTTAGGTGAAGTTAGCGGCCCCGTGTCACCTGTCATTTGCTCCCAGGCCTCTCCCTCCCCACCCCTTCTCCCCCCTCCCCCGTGCTTCCTCCTTTCTTTTTTTCCATGAGATCCTGGGTTAGACCTCTTGGAAGTCACGCTGGGACATGGCAGAGTTTGGGTGGGGATTGAATCAAAGATCATGTGCCGAAGCGAGTGGTGGCCTGCTAAGGTTAGACTCCTCCTCCCCATCGCAGTCTGGTCCTTATTGTATCCATTTTGCTCTCTGTGCTGGCCTCACCCTCATCTCCTCCACCCTGAGCCATTGGAGGCACCCAGACAACTCAGGCACTGGGGCTGCTTGGTTGGGCAGGGTGGACAGGCAAGGCAGAGCCCTGGCTAGCAGGGGACGTCTCCGTGTCCCCAGGGTCATGAACATGCAGGACTTGGGGTGCAGAGGCAGTGCTGAGGAGGCTGCACCAACATGGAGTGCAGAGGCAGGGCCCCGGGGGACCCCTGAGCGCTGGGACAGGAGTTTTGACTTCTTCTTGAGAGTATCCAAAGGGTCCAAGTAGGAGGAAGATGGTTGACATCTTGGGAGGGTTGGACAAGGAAAGAGCAGAGTACTGAGGGCTCTGGACCACAGTGGAGACCCTGGGAAGCCTCAAGAAACATTAGAAATATGCTTCCATCATATGCATGTTCATGCGCAGAACAGCAGCATCCCACTAAAAGACTGGAGGCTGAGGACGGGGCCCAAGTGGCCTGGGGATGGGGGAGGCTGGTTTCTGGTTCCTATGAATTATTCTGAGACTGTGGTGTGGGAAGGGGAAGTACTGTCATGACAGCCAAAGCTAATGCTGACAGAGTGCCTACTGTGTGCCGGGCCTCAGAGCACCTACTATGTGCCAGGTGCCATCTCAAGGACTTGGTACAATTGTCACTACGTTTTCTCTCTTGCTAGTATTTTTGTGGGTTTGGTTCTTTTTTCGTTCAGCTGGTACAGGGGCTTGAACTCAGGGCTGGGTATTGTAATCTTGGTTTTCGTTTTTCTCTAGGCTGGCGCTCTAACCACTTGAGCCACATCTCCAGTTCTTCTCTCCCCCCCCTCCTACTTCCCCTCCCCTTTCCCCCCAGATACTTGGAGATAAGTCTCATAGACTTCTCAGGGTGGCTACACACTTGGATGTTCCACTCTGAGCCTCTTGAGTAACCAGGATTGTGAGTGGGCGCTACTCGCGCCTGGCTTGTGAGCATGTTCTCCCTAAGGGAGGCCCTGGGAGCCAGCGCGTAAGATGGCATCACACTCATTAATGCCGTGAGAGCCAGGGAGATCGTGGGGAGTCAGAGGATCTTCAGTGTTCCACCAGTCATGGGCTCTCCCTCCCGTGAACCATACCCTCTGGAGCAGCGGCTGTGACCATGCCCTCGGGTGAGAAGAGGACTGGAGAGCTGTTGGCAGGAGCCATGGGCGTGGCTTTGGGTGACAGAGGGCCTAGCGACAGAAGATGGCTGCTGTCAGTGTGGGCTCACCACACTGCTGGAGCTGAGGCATCAGCTCTAGCGAGGACCACGTGTGACCAGGGGGATGCCCTGGACCTGCTGGTGTGTTGTTGCTGTGAGGAGCACGAAGGAGAGGAGCTCTTGGGGGGGGGGGGGGGAAGGAGCAAAGGGTGGAGCTGGCTGCAGGCTGAAGGGAGCTGCTAGCTCATAGCTGGGGTGGAGTAGCTGGTGCCAGCTGCCCTGGAAAAGGGAAGCTGCACTGCGCAGGAGCAGGAGCTGAGCTGCCCGTGCGTCATGCCACAGCGAGTTCAGACACACCGGAGACAGAATCCTCCCATCACAAGTAGAAACCCCTTTGGCGTGGCAGTCACAATGTCATCACTCTGCAAAAGCAGAGCTTATCACATCCGGTTTTAGGGTCTAATGGAGTTACACTCTGAAAAAAGTCACCCACTCTCATTCTGAGAACCACATGTATAGCTTTAGGGTCTAATGCAGCTAAAACACCGTGAGCAAAGCCATCTGTTGTTACTTTGACAGCCATAAGGAGTTGCTCAGATCCTTTCAAGCCAGCTAGTAGAATGGGTATTTTCCGCCTGCCATGTTGCAGTCTGCAGGCAAGGAGGCAGACAGCAGAAGCAGCTCCGGTTCTCTGTGATGGACCAGAGAGAATGTCAAGGCACTTTTCAAACCCAGAGGCTTCTTCTGGTCTGTGGTTCTGTGCTGGAATGTTCTCCTTCTCCACAGAGCCACAGGCAGGTGGTCAGGGTAACCGTGCAGATCTTCGAGGCACTTGCTGGAGATCAGGCCCTGGAGTGGTGGGAACAGAAATCACCACAGACTAAGTGTGGTTCTGCTGGACCCGTGCTCATGCCCCTCCCACCCGGGACGGAGCCTGACAGCCAACCAAGGACAGCGGCCGGGGCAGGGCCTTTGAGAAGAGATGAGAGGAATCCACAGCCTCATTCAGGGCGACAGAGCTTCCCTGTCCCCTTCTGCCACGTGTGGCACCAAGTCCCTGGCACTTTGGCTGGTGAGCAATGTATTTCCACTGTTCACAAACCCCCTAAGGAAATTCTGTTATAGCCTCCCACGGGATGGGTACAAAGGCTGGCACGCTCAGTGGCAGTGTCCTGGGTATGAGGTAGGTCTGGGATGGAGTTTCTGGAGCAGAGTCTGGAAGGGCGAGTACTAGGCTATACTGCACAGAGAGCCACAGGAGCTCTGAATGGGGGACAGGTATTCAGAAACCCTCCTTCCCCTCAGCTTTCCGCCTAGGCCGCTGGGCCAGGTGCCCACCCGAGTGCCTCTATGTTGACCGCTATTTCCCATGTCACATCCCGGCTGGCTGAAGTGATACAGGTGACAAGCATAGAGGAGAGCTCACGAAGCCCCTAGTGCCCTGGAGAAGAACCTAGGAGGGTGGGCAGGAGTGGGGTGCTGGACTCCCATGCCTACTTGGCAGCCTGTGGTGCTGTGGAGGCAGGGGGAGGGGGTCTAGATCGGTGATGCAGACGCCCCCTGCCCCAGACCCTGCCCCACGGAGCAGCCTCCCACGCTGTGGGAGAGGAAGCTCACCAGCGCCCACTGCCCTGCGCTGTCTACATCCACCTTGGCTGTGTCCCCTGTGTGTCGAGCACAGACGCCAGCAGCTGCGCACGCATGCTCAAGGCTCAGGAGTGTGGCTTTTGTCTCATCTTCCACCTTAGGAGGCGGCTGAGGGACCTCACCCTGCCCACTCCCTCACCAGCTCCAAATCGTCCCATCCATTAGAGGCAATGGCAGGCCCCCCAGGACCCCGCCCCACACTGCATGCATCCTCACCCCGAGGCAGCTCTGCTCAGCCCTTTTCATCTCACTGACACAATTCTCCATGTGGTAATGCCCCCTGCGTCTGTGCTCTGATCTCCACACACAGCACAGCTTCAAAAGACATCTCCAGTCTAATGGCTTTCAAGCTTCCATTTCCAGCTGAGATGGCCCCTCCAGATGGGCAGCCCCCGCCATCTTCCCCTCTCGGGAAGAGGCAGTTCTATTCTTCCAGTGCCTCTCATCTCTCAGTCTATCCGCCTCAAGTCTTGTCAGCTCTACTTTCCCATCACCTGAACTCTGGCCAGGCGTCTGCATGCATGGCTGCAGCCCCTGCACCAACCACTGTCTCCCCTTCCCTGGCCTTACTATCACCTATGCCCAATGTCACTTTGCCAATATACACTGGACGACTGTACATTTCTCAATATCCCCCCCGCCCCCACAATCTCCCACTAAAGCTCTGAAGGGTTCCCATATGCTCTGGCGGCCAGCGGGTTCTGACTCCACTTCACTCTCCACGGGCTCTTTTCCTGGCTGGTCCACAGGTACTCTGGCTGTCCCTCACATCATCAAGCATGTTTCTACCTTTAGAACCCAGGGTCCCAGGGCAACCCACCTACGTGAATAGGCCCGTTATGTTATCCCAGTCATTCGCCCACTGTCCCAACGAAACACAAGCCCTCTCCTGCGTTCCAGTGTTAGCCCAGCTCCCCGCTTGGCCTTCTCATCCAGGGCTCGTGGTGTCTCCCAGCATGGAGATGGTTCTCTGGTTCTCTTCAGGACAGATTCCCTCCCAGTTGTGCCATGCTTTCTCTCCAGGAGGTAGGACAGTGCCTGGTTTGAGGAATTCTCACTGCATAAGTACTTGGTGAATTAAGTAATACAGGCAGCAGAGCGGCATTAAGAATGAGATCAGAGAAGCTGACAGGTGGGAGATGGGCTGGGATTTCACTTTCAGGTTTAGAACCCACTTTCATGACGAGGCGGGGGAAGGGCTGCAGTGTTCAAATTCTTTTCTGTGTGCCACAGTCTGTCTTATGGTCTAAAGTTTCTACCCGTTCAAAATTAATTCCCAACCAAGAAGCACACAAACCCTTCCTGCGCTAGTCGGACTGGTTCTCTCTTCACCTCACAGGCGCTCTGACCCAAGGGCTTGTCACATATTCTTTTGAGACATCTAAAGACCCAAACTTCAGGAGTAAAGAATTAAGTCTGCAGAAAACATCACAGGAAGAGATGAACAAGCTAACCTACTCAGTTATTCTGTAGATAACATCATGCTTCAACCATAGTGGGTTGCAAAGAATAAATACCTTGATGAAATATGACATTTTAAGGTATGAAACCAACAATTTAACAGTGTGTGACTGTTCTTGACGTTCCAAGACCAGGAAACATGTGTAAGCTTCCAGCTCACAGAAAACACAGCTTCTGGGATGTGTTGAATGAAAATCATAATGCAGCAGCTGGGTAGGAAGAGAGGAGCCTAGCAATACTCACACAGGGCTGAGGGTCTTGGGGTTCCACAGGCAAGAGAAGAGCACTTTCCTGCTGGCGGCTCTCTGCATGCACGTGTGGCCCAACACTTTCACATTTATTGTTCCTTCAGTGGGGTGGATGCACCATGTATCTACCAGCTACAGGAGTGAGCTGGAGCTGTATATCAGCCTCAGTTACACAACGTGTGGAGCTGCTGTGCTGTAATACTCTTACCCTTCTCAGTTTATATTAAAGCAGAGGAGATTTCAACAGGCAGACTTTATTAACCAATGTACATTCGTACTTTTCTGTTCATTAGGAGGCAACAAAGTATGACTGGTGTTGTCTTCTTTCAAAAAAACAAAGGAAAGAAAAATTAAAAATAAAATTTCATAGAAACATTTCACAACACAAAATCTGTACAAAAGCCAATGTAAGAAATTAAGATGATCTTCCAGTTTGCAAGTAGACTCATTTATTGACAAGGCACAATGGTGAGTTGACTATTCTTAAGCAGTCCGTACACGGACAGTTTCTGAAAGAGAAAAATGACGTATGTTTGTACACAACAAGACACTAACGACAGTTGTTGAAAAGGCAGGGTTTAGGCAGAAGAGTTAGGTAGGCCCTTCAAGGAACACAGGCGTGGCTGGAGGTGGGGCAGGGTGGGGAGGGAGGGGCGGCGTGGATCAACATGCAGTGTATCAATAAACTGACATGTTCAAGTGAATGACTACTTAAACGTGATAAAAATTAGAACTAAAAAAAAAAACCTTGGTAAAGTCAAGGACATAAAATATTACGGTGGCCATTGTACACAGACAGATCAAGGACCGTCATTTATGATGTTTATGGTTTGGCTTCAGAATGACAATACCTATATTAAACTAAACCTCTCACATTCCAATACACAAGTGCTTCCATGGGTCGGGAACTGTCCTTGCATTTTTTCCATACGAAAACTGAACTTACAGATTTCTTTTAAAACAAATTTTATTAACGAACAGAGGAGGACTTGATGTGTTTACAAATAGCAAAATCATTACTTCAAAACCCGGGTGGTAACTAAATGGAAAACCCCAGTAATGGTGGAGAAGCATCAAGGCACACACACACTGGCCAGGTTCGGGAGGAACGCTGGGTCCAGCGCATGGCTCCCTGAGGCCCGCCCCTTCCTAGCTCTCCAGGCATCTCTCTGCCATCTTCTGGCACCTTGTGTTCTAGCAACTGCTCTAGGTCTTCAGATACCTGGTGCCCAGGCCACCATCTCCACACCTGTTCCAGCCTATTGGCTCCAACCTTTCCTCCCCGTCTGCTTGAAGTTCTGAGACCTCTCTGCCTTCCTGCCGAGTTTCAGAGACAGCATGCTAATCACCTACAAAATGCATACACCTTAAGAAGTTAATAAGCACATGAAATACAAGTAAATCTCTTGACCTTTAAGCCATAAATACCTGTTTGTTTTTGTGCTGGTACTGGAACTTGATCTAAGAGTCTCCTGCTTGACTTTTGGTGCTAGCGGCTGGTGCTCTATCACTTGAACCATATTTCTACTCTCAGATTTTTGCTGTTTAACTGGAGATAAGAGTTTTGCACACTGGTCTGCCAAGGCAGGCTTTAATCCTTAATTCTAAGATCTCAGCTTCTGGAGCAGCTAGTATTACAGGCATGAGCCATAGGACCAGCCAATGCTTCTAGTGCAATAATTCAATGATCATCTCTTCGAATGGCTTTCAAGTGCTTTACATGTTATAAAATAACAGACTTATCTACAATCGTCAGGGAGCATACTAAGAAGGATCTCAAAGATCAGCAGCATCCTGCCCCAGGGAGGCAGCCATCTCCTTTACTTGGTTTTATTGGCAGTGCTTGGCCAGAGCCTGTGACTTAATGGACCAGCCCTTCAAACACACGTTAAGGTTAGTAGTGGTAGGGAATGGAATTAAGACCAACTTTTCATCGAGCACACGTAGGAAGATTTCATGCATGCTAGGTGAGCACTCTACCACTAGCCTACACTCCGGGCCCTGGAAGATTTCAGATTTTACACCAAACACGTGTACTCCTTATTAAACAAAGGTCACGCCTGCATTTCAAGGTCTCATTTCCATTGAGAAACGAAACTAATCCTTAGTGTTTGTGCTTGCAGAACAACAGGGCCATCTGTTCACTGCTGCGCTCCTACTGAACGCCGTGTCAGGCTCTGCCAGGTACTGGGCCAGCCAGGCTAGGAGGTGGAGCCCAAGTCCAGCAGGACGCAGCTTCTTCTCTGAAGCTCCTAAGGTCTCGTAGCCCACGGAGACACACACAACCAAGCATAGCAAAACGTGACCTCCACCATGACAGCAGCCCTGCTTGCTGACTCTGTCTGACAGCACTGGTAGGGGAACAGGAGGTTTCTGGGGACAATGCACCCTTGGCCATGCTGTCTGGGGCTGGCCCTGCTTCCTATCCATCCCTGCTCCACCATGACTGCCCTGCCCAGAGAGGCTGAAGCTTCTGAAATAGGGAGCAACAATAAATCTCCCCCCTCTTAAATTGTTCACGGAAGGTGTTCTGTCACAGGGAAGAGAGCCAGGCTAACACCGTAGTCAAGAAGGAGCCCCCGGATCCAGATTGTGTGTGTGTGTGTTTCCCAGATTGTATCTGATATCTGGATAATAATCCCTTTCCAAAATCTGATGAAGCTATGGATTTTTTTTTAAGTGTACAAAGCCAGGCACGCCTGTAATCCCAGCTACTCAGGAGATTGAGATCTGAGGATTGCCTGGGCCCGAAAATCCGTGAGATTCTTATTTCCAATTAACCACCAGAAAACAGGAAGTGGTGTTGTGGTTCAAGTGGTAGAGTGCTAGCCTTAAGCTAAAGAGCTCAGGGACAAAGTCCAGGCCCCAGAGTTCAAGTCCCATAACTGACAGAAAATAAAGGGTATAAAATTTCATGAATCAGATCAGAAGACCATCTGGGTTGACCTTCTGCCTATCTGTAACTGCTGATGGAAGAAGCCTGAGCAGATGGCAGTGTAAGAGGACTAAGTCTTGGCTGGACTCGGCATGGAGACGAGGTCCTGAGCCAAGCACTACTGGCAGTCTCCAGCAGCTATAAACACAACATTGCATTTGATTTCTGTACAAAGAAGCCATTAAATACACCTCCCCCCCAAATACACACTTCTAAACAAGCTCTAATGAATTCTACACTATTAAAAGAATAACACATTTCTCATTTATGTGATAGGTACTCTGTCCTGACAACCGAATTTTCTCTCTCACTTTCAGGTTATAAAACTCTTTCAATAGCCTATCATTTAAAGTCTTATCATAGTAAGCTGGGAGCCAGTGGCCCAGGCCTATAATCCTAGAAACTCAGGAGGTTGAGATCAGGAAGACTTTATCTCCAGTTAACCATTAAAAAGCCAAAAGTGGAGCTGTGGCCCAAGTGGCAGAGGTGTTCAGGGGCCACAGGACTGGCACCCCCAAAAGTAAAGTCGTATAAAACTATGTAAGAGAAGCATCACTTTCGTGGTACTGCTGCAGAGAGGGAGAGTTGTCCAGAGGCACAGCGTTAAGTGGAAGAGCCCAAATGTAAACTCTTGAAAAGTAAGATGGGGTGATCAGGGCCTGGGTTGTGTTTTGTAGAACAATGAACGAATACCTGAAAAATACGACCAGATAATGGTAATCTTTCTTTTAGAAATCTTTATAGATCTTCTGATTATTAAATCATGTATTCACCAGTCAGATGCAGTTGTTCAAGCTGGTACTCCTAGCTACTTGGGAGGCAGAGGTCAGGGGATCATGGTTCGGGGCCAGCTGAGGCATCCATCACAATCAGTGGCTGTGTGCAGTGGTGTGAGCCTGTCCTCTCCAGAAACAAGGCGAAGCACAAGCAGAGGATCCCAGCTCAGCTTGGCCGAGGAATAAACCTAGACTATGCCTTGAAAACTATCAGGAAAAGAGGATGCAGGCTTGACTTCAGTGGTAGACCACCTGCCCTGAAAAGCACAAAGCCCTGGGCTCCATCCCTACTAACAAACTCCTTCACACACCAACTATGTCCAATACTTGGTACAATATTTATCGAATGAAAGCAGTCATTTGCTTTGCAAGAACCCAGGAACCTAAAAATAACCCTACTTAGACAAGATCAGGATAATTACTGCAAAGTATGTCCTGTAGGTCTGCGGGCCACTACTCCTGGGAGGGGCCGAGGCAGGAGGGTGGGAAACTCTAGGTCTGCCTGAGCTACAGAGACCGTTCTCAGTGTTACCTTCCACCACAAAACAAACAAAACAGAACACATCACTTCCTGCTTATGTGAAATAGTAAAATGGGATTCACATCATACATGAAGTTTGACAAACAACACTTTTCAATTTATTAATTTGAAAACATTTCCATAGTTTTGATTAGATGGTTGTATTTGAACTGAACTCCTTAACTATTGAGATGGCCTGCAGATTAGAGGTCCAAGCTCCAGAGTGCAGGTAAGAGGAGGCAGTGCAGAGTCTCCTGGGGATTAGCTTCACCTCCCTACACAACTCGGAAGCACTGGAACCAAAGAGTGCTTACCTCTGCTTTCTCCAAGTCACAACCACTTCCTCTGACATTCCAATATGGGCGACATTTCCTAACAAAAGAAGAGATCTGTTTACTTATACAGAAGAAACCCCTCAAAAATAAAAATTACACATTTAATATAATCTACAATTAAAACTTAATCCAAATGATTGAAGAATAACTTTATTTCCTCTTTGTCAGTTTTAAGAATGCCCTCATTTACTAACCAAATACTGTATTACAAATAACTAGTTATGAGGTTTTACATTTGTTTAATAGGGAATAATTGGCCCCAATTAAACTGGCTAAACTAAGGCTTTTTAGATTACTAAAACAAATTAAACTTTTTAAAATGAGAATTTAGGTGATCTTAAAACCTTTCTAAAATGGATAATGAAACTCGCTAAGTTGTAATCTCCCTGTTTTTATTAGTTATATTAAGATAAATTAAGTGAGATTAAAATCTTATTTGATTTATTTACCTTTGGAAATGAAGACCGTTTAAGGGTTACACATCCTCAGCCTTGGCGAGTGCGACCTCAATTAGTCAAGTCAGAATGTCTTTAAAAGCTTTGTGCTATTGCTTCCAGCATGGAGGCGAGGTGTTCATTAAGGTACCAAAAGTCTCATAAAAAATCCAAAGTTGCACTAGTGAAAAAACGCTCAACAAGATGAAAACTGATCACATCTTTTCCAGAAAATTCAGTAGTTATTTTTAAACAAGATTTGGTTTGGTATAATTTTAACGGGCCACTCATGCAGCTTGATCCCATTTGGACTCTTTAAACAGCATTTAAGTCTACGGTGAGCACATTGCGGCACATTTAATTTTATACCATTTTTAAAATAAGTTGTACAATGTTTAGTGTGACCCTTTTATGACAAGCATTGTTAAAGGAATTCCTTCCCTGTTTACAACTATTTATGAAGGCCTTTTTAAATAAGAGAAACATGAAATGGTTAGCTCACACACACAAAATTTCTTTCAAAAGTTTATTTAGTATCAAGCAAGAGGAGACTTTGCTTAACACTACAGAACATTTCAAGACTTGAGTTACAAAAGAATACCACATTATTTTCACTCGAAACTGGCTTCCCTTTTTACGCATGTTGGCAAGAGAAGAAAAAAAATACTAGCATATGGCTTAAAGAGAAAATAACTAAACTCTATGGAAACCTTTAAAATGAAAGGTGAGGCTTATGTTAAAAGAATGGATTAACATATTTAGTAACCTATCTTTTTGTTTAACACTAGTTAATCAAAAGTTATTTTTTTCCTTTTGATGACCTATTTTTTCATATACAGACTAGAAATAACAAAATTTTACATGTCTTGGTTTTTCCTGCCCAGGGTGATGTTTCAAACAAAGTAGTTTTAAGTTCCATCCATTCAGATTTTAAGCATTTTGATTTATTTAAAAAGGGATTGTTCATAGAAAAAAATTACTTTGAACAGTATACAGGACGGGTGGAGATTGGCTATTTCACAACATCAGACAGTACAATCAGTATCTGCCATATGGCTGGTCTCTGTAGATGCCCTTTGCCGTCCTTGCAGAAGGTGCTTTGTGTCTTGAGTTAGTCCACTCTTCTTGCCCTGAAATTGGTAAGACAAATCACAATTAAATCATTGCATAGATCCCACTGGCTTCACTGATGAGAATCTGACTTTACCCTAAGCTAGTGGTAGATGTCATAGTGAACTTACATATCTCTGATGAACTAATAAAAGAAACAGGGTATGCAAAAAAACTGTACATATAATAAAAGGTACTGTTTCATTGACAAAACTATCAGCATGGAAGGAAAGTAAGCTTTGTATCTGGGAGACAACCAACTTGGAAAGAATTTTCCTTTGTTACTCACTCAATTCAAGCTACCACAAGCAAACTGAACTACCTCCTCCAAAATGGTAAGACATTTAGGAGTGGGAAAGAGAAGAGTGGATCACTTAAATTTCCCCTAATAGTGAGAAAGAAAATGAACACAGGCAATCTGAGGAGGGGGCGGGAGAAGGGGGAGGGAGAAAGACCACAGAGCAAACTGGGAAGGACAGAGTGAGAAAGAACCTGGTCACCTGCCTCAGTCTTCGCAGGCCCTCTCATAGACTCAGAAAAGTATACTGGGCAGAAACTGTGCCTTCTTAACATTTCATAAGAAACACCTTAGTAAACAAAGGTAAATCCATTGTCCTTATCTCCTGAAATTACATACTTATCCAGGCTCAGGACTGCCACTTAGTTGCCTATAGGTCTTGGACACCAAACAGTTAACTCCCTGCTGCAACACACAGCAATCTAAAAGCCACAAGTCCACAGAGACCAATTTAAAAAGCTGTGAAAGAAAAAAGCTTAAAATGACCTCTTCTTTTGATACAAACATGTAATCAACGTCACTCCCCCAAGCTAACTTACATCAATTTAAGTCTACAGCATTCAGCAAGCCAATGCATTTCTCTTAAGTGTTCCTCACGAATCACAACAACAAAAAGAATCAAGGTAGGTTATCACAGCTTTGGGCAGGTGATACAACAAAATGCACTTCAAAGGAACATCGGAAAATGGTTTTTCAGTTATGTTCAGAGAAATGTCATAGCATCCATTAACCAGGACCCTGATTCACTTGCAGTGAGCACCAGGCAATCTCAGAACTTTGTAGCTGATTGAAGCTTCATGCTCTCTGGTCTGTTTGCCCTGTGGCAAAGGCACGTCTTACTATCATTTTGTGGCTGCAACCAATTCTTTTAATTAAAGCTGCCAACCTCTACATAATATTGAGAATATGGACATGAATTTCCCAGCATCTCTATCTGCTTCCTTTGAATTAAGGAGAGGTTAAGTGTCTCCATGTAAGTTACTCAGGACTATACACTCCCTGTTCAGTGTTGTTGTATGCTTTATGGAATGACTCTAAGTTTTTCTTTTCTTTTTTTGCTAGTCCTGGGCTTGAGCTCAGGGCCTGAACGCTGTCCTTGAACTTTCTCAAGGCTAGAGCTCTACTACTTGAGCCACAGCACCATTTCTGGCTTTTTTCTATTTATGCAGTACTGAGGAATCAAACCTGGATCTCTGTGCATGCTAGGCAAGTACTCTACCATTAGGCCAAACTCCCAGCAGAATAAGTTTTTCAAAGTACTTGAGACTGTGAATGAACTTTAAGATGGGGTGGAAGAGAAGCACTTCAGATGGGCACTCTTAATTTCTTCATTCTACTTTAGTATCAAGGAACAGAGCCACTTCAGAAAGACCCAGGGAAGCAAGTGTTTGTAGTTTTGCAAATTATTCTATTAAGTGAGATCAGAACACCATCATCAACCCCACAGGAAAACCCAAGTTTGAACCTGAATTCATGTACTAGTCTACAAGCCTGTAGCTCTTTTGAAATGTTATATTAAAGGACCCCCTGAAAACACATACATACATACATATATACATAGGAACTAAAAGAAGACAGTTTCTTCCGTCTCAATGAGTGACCCCACCCTCCTCTTGATGGCCATTCTCCATGCACTCACCATAGGAATCGTAGGTCTCTTCGCTGAGTCCATGTCCATAATCATAGTAGTCAGCTCCACTACATGAATAGAAGAAATAACATTAGCACGAAGAGATTTGTCTGTGGGTTAAAAACGTACCTAACCAAATATCGCGAAACAAAATACATGAAAAACTAATAACTGAGTTAAAATCAGTTCTCACTGTGATGACCGAGTGGTAAGACATCAGGAGCCTCTGAACTCACAGATGTGCCACACAATAAGCATGTCTGATGTCTGAACTACAGCTGGTTAATCGGCAGTGAGCCTGGAAGACGCCTGGGCTTCAGAGTGCCTGCAGAGTTCTCATGCTGTGTGGAGAACCAGGACTGGCTGAGGCAGGGGCTGCAGCACTGGCCACTTCTTCCCCGCAGTGGAAGTGCATTTCTTCTCTGAGCCCAATCTGCCTATCCACCTGAAAACTGAAGAACTTAGTACTGTGTACATGGTAGGACCCTACTTCATGATCTACACAACAGGGCAGGGCCATTTCATGGCAGCAGCACTACTGCATCACAGTGGGTGAAATGCTCTCAGTGCGCAGGCACGTGGGGGGTGTCTTCTGGGGAATTCCAAGTTTATGATCAAGGGTCTTTTCAAACCACGGCCGAGTCCTTGTTCTAATTTAAAATATCCTAGAAATAGCAAAAACAGAAACAGCCAGTTTTCAGTAAATTCTGGGAATAAGGCCTAAAATGCGGCTCAACATATTTGAACTCTGCACATCTGTATAGGCGTAAGTTGGCACCAAAGCTGGATCACTGAACCACAAACATGGACTCTCTGATGAAGACCTTCATTTCCCCCTCAGGCTTTCCTTCGGGCAGCTCTCCTTCATTTTGCAGAAAAACAACTGTCACCATCATCTTTTTTTTTTATTTTTAAGTTTATATCTTATTGCAAAGGTGATGCACAGATGGGATTCAGTTACATAAGGAACGAGCACATTTCTTTCTGAAGTGTTACCCCTTGCTCATTTTCTCTAGCTCCCCCCAAACTCCCTCCTCACAACATTTCCAACATAGTGCCTACTGAGTATCAGGGTTAAATTTGCTCACCCTTTGTCTGAAGGTTTCTGTGAGTCCCCTTTCCTTCCCCTAATTAGATAAATGTATATACAAGATCAAGGGTACAGAAATCACAAACAGTGACAATTAGGGAATAAACAAAGGAAAGAAAAAAGAAAGAACTGCAAATAATACAATTAAAAACCCTTTGGAGGAACTTAGGCTCAATGGTTTCCCTCATTTGTCATAATCAGTAGAAACCTTGGGCTCTCCTAGCAGAGATTTGCAATAGAGCAAAACCTTGATACATAAGGCCATATAGTAGGACACTAATTCTAGGATATAGAAACAAAACCCATATAATGAATGATTGTTGTCCTTAAGGTACTATGTTATTTCTCAGCTCTTTTGCTGTCCCTTGGTTATCTCATATTGTTACAGTATCTCACTTTGTTATCTGATATATTGGATATATTTGTATTTGGTTATTTGAAATTGGATAGGGAAGGGGGGAAAACAAGATGAGGGGTGGGGGGGAGGGTAATGGGGACCAAGACATGTGAAAGGGTATCAATGTATGTGAATTAATGCACCTTCTATCTGGCAAATATCATGTAACCCTTTTATTAATTACAATAAAAATATCAAAAAAAAACCCTTTGGAGGGGTGGGGGAAGGAAAGTGGGAGAAAAACATGGGAAGGGATAACAAGGTTCAAGAATTAATGTACCCACTACCTTACGAGTATAACTGTAACTCCTCTATACATCACACTGATAGTAAAAGAAAAGGAAAAAAATAAAAACCCATTTCCATTTCTTGGAGTTCATTTCAATAAGAATTATTTTATATGGTCACATGCATGTAGATATTGAGCCACTGTGATCCTCTCCTAAGAATATTCTCCATCATTTCAACTTCCAATAATCAAAGAAGTTACAATCCCTGTGGAAAACCACCAGCTCAGCAGTTCACCATTCAGGCTGTGTGACATGGGGACGTGACAGTGTGAGTGTCTCCTCTGCTTGCTGGTGATACTGCCAAATACAAGAAGGGATGTCCCAGGGGACGCTGCACGACAGCATTGGCCACAGAGCCAGCCTGATCCTTAACGAAGGACAACAAGGCCCCGACTCTAGGTTTCATCCCTACCTGGCTCGCCAAGTCACATTTTCTTTCCAAAGACCAATCATCAAATCAGTGACTTCAGCATATTATTCAGACTCTTTCGAAAGCAACTCTTCTTTCTGCCCGAAATGTATTTTTCCCTCCTCATCTCCTCCAAGCTACTTCCTACTCAGTTAGCCTACATGCCACTTCCATAGAAAATCTTCCCAGTCAGGGTCTGACTGGTTCCCACTGCAAGCCTCTGCCTTGTTCCCAGGTGTGGAGAGGCTGGTACATGAAGGAAGGTCCCTCCACCACTCCAGTGTGTTGTAGACGTGGGGGAGGAGGTGTTGTTGAGCAGTGTTCTTGAGGCCAGCAGGATGGAGGAGGTGGAAGGTGAAGAAGGAAAGAGTGGAAGCAATGGTAGGTAGCAAAGCCCACCCAGGAGGAGGAACAAAGTACAGAGGTAGGAAAACAGGCAGAAAAACAAATCTGTGCACCCATGGAAGGAGTCCTATCAAATACAGCTAATAGGGATTTATAGAGTATCTGTGCTAGAACATTCCGTAGGATAAAATGTGCCCTTTGTGTGGGGCACACCTTGTATTCCTGGTCTTATCCCAACCCCCAAGTTAGCTTAACTGCTTAACTGCATACAACAACACTGGATGTGACGTGAACTGACTGTAACAGAAACCCTGAACTTGCTGTGTCACACCAACTGCTTTCCATGCTGCCAGGATCAGATGGCTGTCATACTTGGTGGCAAAGGGCCGCTTTTCCACAGAGGCCTATTTGCTACAGAGAGTTTAAAACGGTCTTGTAACTGAGCTGCCTTAATTCTCAAGGGCATGACCTTGGTTCATGTAAAACTCTGGTTAAGACAGGGTTGGGGGAAGGGTGTACACACACCCAAAGCTCACACACAGAACTGGACACAGGGGATGCTCTCTGCCCGCCCTGTCACTCTCTCCCATGACTCTAGCTTACTCACCCTTAAAACAGAAGTCAGGGCTGTGGGAACAAGATAGCCTTGTCAGAGAGACTGGTCATTGTTTTGGTTGTCAGTAGCCTTAGCTCCTTCTCTCCCTTTAGCCCTAATCTTTCCTCCTGCCATAAATATTCACAGTCAGAAGAATGAGGAGAAGAGAAGTGTTTGCATTCAAAAAAGATAATGATGCTAAGAAAATGGGTTATTTACATGCAGAAAACCAAAAGCAAGTTCCTATCTTCCATTCTGCAGGAAAAAAATCAACTCCAAAAAGGATATTAATGTAAGATCTGAGACTTTGAATCTACTAGAGAAAATACCAGAAAAATTTAGAAGATAAAGGTATAGGCAATTATTTTTTAAGATAGGATCCCAACTGTAAAGGAAGTAAAAGTAAAAATTCACAAATGGGATTGCATCAAATTAAAAGGTTTCAGCACAGCAAAAGAAACAAATACCATGGTCAAGAAGCATCCCTCAGAATGGGAAAGAAAATATTATACCAAGTATTCAATAGAATATACATGTATTTAGAATATACAAAAAGCTCAAAAATTGCACAGTAAAGAATAATGCAACTAATATATTTAGAAGAAGTTCAAATGGTCACTATGAAGAAATATCCAACATTCTTAAGCCACAAACAAACCAAAACTACCAAAATTCCATCTCCCCTGAAGAGATTGGGCTCTGTCCACTCTTGGTATGCTTTGGGGTATAGAGCCACAGCTTTTAAAAAAAATTAATTGATTTTTTAATCTTTATTGAAAAGGTGATAAGTAGGGGTTTACAGTCATGTAAGTAAGGTAATGAGTCACAGCTTTCAGGCTGTGCCTACTCCATTTCAAGTGTAACTGTCTTAACAAAATCACTCTATCTTGTTTATACAGGTAAATAGCTAACATCAGCCAGCACATCAGGTGGCTCAAATTAATCATTTATTTGTGTCAATAAACAATTATATCAGCAAATATATTGTCATATCAACCCCTGCCCCTCCCAAAAAACAACTGAACTCACCACACCATAGGTTAACACCCCTTCCCTTGCCTGAGACTATAAAAAGGAGCACCCCAAGGCAGACAGGCAGCACAAGTCCAGGAAGATTGCTGAAATCCAGAACCCCAGCTTCAGTCCTGTCTGGGATGTACCTCACTCTCACACCGCACTGGAAATCACCTGCCATGTGGATGGACATTGGATATCGCGGGGCCCTGAGCAGCTCTGAGCCTGGGGTACAGTGGGGCTCTTTATACGAAATCTTTCCTGCATCTGCACCAACCCTACCTGTGCCTCCAGCACGGCTGTCTACAGCCTCTTTAACCTCTGAATTACTGTGCAGTGAGATGTGCAATCTGAGAGTGAATACAATGATGACTACAAGAAAAGAACTCGTGTTGCCAAAAGCTTGGTTATCTAGTGACCTCAGTAAGGCTTGGTAAATTAATGCCAGTGAAACTGTAGCTTGTCAATCTGTTGATATACAATAAATTCAGACACTGTGAGCTCCTCTGTTTCTGACACAGCTTGCTCATGGCATCACCCCCTTCAGAATGGGAATCAACAAAAAAAAAACAAGTAACAACAAATGCTGGTGAGGATTCAAGGGAAAAAGAAACTCTTATACACTATTGGAAGGAATGTGAACTAAGTGCAAGTACTATAAAAATCGTGATGGAGGTTCTTCATGAATAATTAAGAGAGATCTATGATCTTGCCATGCCACTACTAGCATACATGCAAAGGAGTACAAATCAACATATAATGCACAATAGCCTAACTGTGGAATCAGCAACATGGCCACCATCTGATAAATGGATACAGAAAGTATATTACATATAACAACATGTTACTATTTTTTTACTTTAAGCAAAATTTAAATTGTTATTTTCAGGAAAATAATGGATGCAACTGGACATCATGTTGAGCACAATAAACTAAGTTCCCAAAGCAAATATGTCATGCTTTCACTCATTTTTAAAATCTACACCTGTACACACACACACACACACACACACACACACACACACACACCATAATATATTCGTATATATAGGAAAGATGAGGGGACAGGGAAGAGAAAATAGAATCAGACAGGGCAAGCATGAATACAGATGAGATGACACAAGGAAAGTCAATAAAAGCTGTTGAATGGGAGGTGGGATTGAGGAAAGAGGGAACAATCTTCAATCTAATTAAAATATGATGTGTATGTATGTGAGATACCACAGTGAAATCTTTGTAAAATTAATAGATACTAAAAAAAAAGGCCAGGAATGTGAAATGGGGTCCTGTTAGGGATGTCTATCCATGGGAGTGGGGGCAGGTGAAGTGGTTGAAAAAGAATGAATAGAGAAAGTGCTGTGTGTGTGTGTGTGTGTGTGTGTGTGTGTGTGTGTGTGTGTGTGTGTGTGTGTGTGTGTGAAGGAGATGATAAAATGTGATGAAACTGTGATTACCAAGATCTGAGCTGAGTGGAAGTCAGAGGACACTAAACCTCAGGAGGAAAAAAATTGCAGGTTTTATTATACAGCACGATGACTATGTAATTCAACCATGCACTGTTCTCCTGAAAATTACAGGAACATGAGGTACATGAGGAATACAAGCAATTTTACCAATTATATAGAACTAAGTAAAAAACAAAAACAATTGTTTTTAGAAGGAGGGAGGGGGTGATGAAGAGCACCAGAAGAGGTGAATCTGATCAGGGTACACTGTATGCATGTGTGAAAATAGCACAATTAAACCTTGTTATGTAACATATATATATATATATATATATAATTTTGTTTGTGTAATTTTATTTGTGCCTGTCCTGGGGCTTGAATGCAAGGCTGGGAACTGTGCCTGGGCTTTTTTGTCCAAGGCTAGCCCTCTACCATTTGATCCACATCTCCACTCCCGGCTTTTTATTGAGTTTCATGGACTTCCCTGTCTGGGTTGGCTTCAAACTGTGGTCCCTATATCGCAGCATTTTGAGTCACTAGTATTACAGGTTATGAGCCACTGATTCATAGCTACAACTAACATATTAATAAAATCTATCAGAAAATCCAGCATAAAGAAAGCAAAATGGCTTTACTACATAAGATACTGCAACGCTAAATATAAAGATTTGTTGTTGTTGTTACTGGGGCATGAACTCAGGGCCTGGGTCCTATCCATGAGCTTCTGCGCTCAAGACTAGTACTCCACCACCTTGAGCCGCAGTGCCACTTCTGATTTTCTGGTCCTTAGTTGGAGATAAGAGTCTCATGGACTTTCTTAGTTATTGGATGCTTCCGTTGCATAATTAAGATGGTAATATGTGAGTCACACCTTCCCAGGTGTTCAGAAGAGTGCAAGTTCTCTGTGTTTTCCAGACTGCTGGTGAAAATTCAAAATATAATCCCTGGCATTCTGACATTGTATTTTTTTTCTTTTTTTATTGTAATTAATAAAAGGTTTACATGATATTTGCCAGACAGAAGGTGCATTAATTCACATACATTGATACCCTTTCACATGTCTTGGTATCCATTACCCTCCCCCCCGCCCCCCTCACCCGTCTTTGTTTTCCCCCCTTCCCTATCAAATTTCAAATAACCAAATACAAATAAATTCAATATATCAGATAACAAAGTGAGATACTGTAACAATATGAGATAACCAAGGGACAGCAAAGGAGGTGAGCAATAACATAGTACATTAAGGACAACAATCATTTGTTATATGGCTTTTATTTCAATATCCTGGAGGTCCTTTCATTTAGCATCATACTATATGGCCTTATGTATCAAGATTTTGCTCTATTGCAGATCTCTGCTAGTAGAGCCCAAGGTTTCTATGATTATGACATAACCTTTGGATAAATCATATTATTGCACTTATCAAGAAATGAAAAATAACATTTGTGAAAATACACAATATTGAATAAGATGCAGTTACTTCAGTCTATTATGGAGATAAAGGAGTCTGGGCCCTTACTACATTGCTAAAGAAGATTCTGAAACAAGTCCACCAAGAAGATTCAATTTGCCAGGTGCAAAGTGACTCTTGTCTATGATCCTAGCTACTCAAGAGGCAGAGATCTGAGGATCATGGTTCAAAGCCAGCCTAAGCAGATGAATCCAAGAGACCTTTATTTCCAATCAATCAGCAAAATTCCTATAGTTCAAAATTTGAGGCAAAAGATAAGTACTTTACCTTCTCAAATACCTTTCTGCAGAAAACACTCCACATATATAGAAACATTGGACTTTTAGATTTTCATAGGCCCATATTTCAAAGAAATGTGATCACAGGCTCATAATTAAACCATTTGCAAATTATTCTTTTACTACTCTCTATAATCTGAGTACTTTGTTTTGCTGACTTTTAGATGTCCTCTAACCTTCAAAAGTTTCTTGAAAGAAACAAAGGAGAATTAGTCAGTAAGCTAGCAAGCACTCTGTGTGTTCATGAGTGAGCCAACCATGTCACAAATTAGATAACAATCTAACAGCATCTGTCAGAATATTCCACTCCCATAATTCAGTTCCTTTAATCCATGGTTTTACAAGTTTAAAAGTAAAATTTGAGATACTATAATAGGCAAAGGAGTTGTTAGTTTTATTGAAATTATTAAAATGTTTTGTTAACATATTTCAGTTTAGATAAAACACTTAAAGCTGTGTATAGCTTGGCTCTGGCAGCATTCTGCTAGGGTTTCAGTTTTAAGCAGCATATTTGTTTTTTGCTCTTTAAATGCCTTTTTAAAGTTTAATTTAGGATAGATATATTCAGATGTGTTCTAAACTATTTATTTGGCTAACTGTTCTTATTTATAGATTGTCTATTAATTTTGAGTAATACCCAACTGATGTGCCAAAACTTTTATTGTCATACCATAAAGCCTTCATGATTAACAGAGGGAAAACAGATATTGTAAAGCTTTTTGTAAATTAAAAAAAAATACAAAATAAAAAATCAAGTTAAAAAAAAAAGTCTCACGGACTTTCCTGCATGGGATAATTCTGAACTGTAATCCTTCTATCTCAACCTCCTGAGTAGCTAGGGTTACAGGCATGAGTCGTAGCCCCGAGCATAAGGATGTGCCGGGGCCAACCGGCAGCAAACCAGGGTTCGCAGATTGGGGTTCCTGAAATAGGGGACAAGGACTAGGAAGAAAAAGAAGAGAGACAGACACACCGGGTCCGGGATGTCCGCAGTCCAGGCAAAGACTGCCGAGACTGCCGCGTTTATTTTCCACTCCCCCTTCTTCCCTCCTCCTCTCCCAGGGAACCTCCAGGTGTTACATTCATATGGTAATTCTCAGGTCATTTACATAGAATAGGGCCAGAAAGCAATAAGACAATATAGCCATCGTCTGATGCAAGTCAAGGTACAGCTTGATTCCACTCTGGCTCCCAACAAGGATGTTTTTAAAGCACAATGAATTTTGTTTGAGAACAGAAATTCGGACTCAATAAAATCTTATGGACAATGTTGGTGTCAAGTACCAGACAAGTCTCTGCGCCTGCACTGAGCCCCCATCAGCAGTGCATTCTGGGGGAGTCACTGCCTGCCGAGGAGTCTGTGTTCTGTCATCCAGCCAGGGTCCCTGCTGGTCCCTGATCCATCATTCTCCATGGTCTAGCCCAGCATCTAGTCATCAAAATGGCTTCACATTTTGTTGAAAATTGGCTAATGTTTTTTAAGAAACATACTAAATTAAGCAAATTTTTTCCAAAGGTCAGATGGTACATCATAATGCCGCCTAGCAAAATAAAACTGTTGTTCTTAAGAATTGTTGCAGAGATAAAATGAGATTCACTACTTCATAAAATTGGGAAAAAAATAAAACTTCCTTTTCGGAGTCAGTTCTCAATTGTTTAACTCACAACTATGGATAACAGGTATGGAGGATAATGAAACAGAAGAGTCTAACGGCTGCCGACCAAACTAAGCATCCTTTACGAAACAAAGAGCAATAATAAAGATTCCTACACACTGGGAAATTGTGAGATGCTCTAACACAGCTCAGATTAAAAAGGGGTGGGATGAGGGTGTAAAGAATGTTTCCAATGAACAGGCAGATAAAAGGTAGTATAATTTGAACTAGCAACAATTCCACGTTAAGACAATCTCAGTTTTGACAGGTGAAAACTTTAAACTGACATTCACTATCATTTCACCCAGTTTCTGATTATTTATTGCAAGACTGTCATTAAGCCGAGAAGCTGGGAGCAGCTGAGCCCCATTCTCCCACCTGTCAGTTCTGACCGAATTGCTTTTGCAGCATTTCATTCCATGTACCTCAAATGTCTATTAACCAAAGACGTGTCCTATTTCCCAAGGGTAAATGAAAAACCCAAAATACAGCAAAAGGGAAAGAAAACCACTAAAACTCTTTGCTTAAGGATATAACTTAAAGCATTAATAACAGGCAAGAAAACTCCAGAGGCTCAATGTTCTTCCCTCTATCAAAAGGCTCTGGAGTGGAGCTCTCTCTCCAAGATCCAGAGACGGCCTGCCTCCCTGGTACCCCAGCCAGACTCCCAGGCCTTCTATGCTGTAGCCTATAAGGAATCAAAAGTAGCCCACATGCTCAGCATAATTCTGGCTTTCTGTTTGGTGAACTGAAGACATACTCAGGAGAAGGCAGAGTGCTGGCTGGCTAGCTCTAGTCCTCTCATGCTCCCTTCCTGTCTTCTCAGTTCTCTGGAAATGCCAGAGCTCAGCTTGAAGACCACTTTCTAAAACTCTAAAGCTTTTCTTGGTTTAGTTATGTGAGTGAAGAAACACCACGAGATGTAAGATGGTATGTTCCCTGGACCGTGTTCTGATACGAACCAAGGCACAAGATGCAACACTGGACTCGAGTCCAGTCCTCCTGGGCCTCTTACTGCCATCAATCCTCTGGGGTGAACAGGAGGACCACAAACTGAGCAAGCATTCAGAAGGCTGGGATAATGTCCACCATTAGGTGAGTGTCGGAGGCCTTTAGTGGGAAGAAAAGGTAAGGAAAAACAGCACTTTGTGTGAATAGCCTTCCCAGGTTTCTTCTCTAACCTCCCCAGCCACACAGAGCCACTGGAGGGAGGCCCAGGTCCCACACAGCCTGCATCCCCCTAGGATTGTGCTTCAACCAGCTCCCTTCACTTGACATCTTCAGGTTTGCAATTTGTAGAACTTCCCTTAGATAAACAGATAAGTTTATATGTGAGATATATAAACTAAGTTTCAGTATTGAAATGGAATGGTGATAGATTAGATATACCATTACATGAGCCTGAAATGCCTTCTACCTCCTAGGTGGATAAGTGATTTCCCTTAGAGAGGTCTGACACTATTCACTACTTCCTGCTTTCCTGGTCTGTCATTTCAATGTTGAGAAAGTAAAGAGTTTGGAGTCCTTCCCTACTATGATTAGAACTGAAAAGAGAGGGTTGAGTGTTATCCACAAACACCATCCTGTCTTTTGTTTGGACACACAGTTTTCAACACTTGTGTTGTAATTCCCATAATCAGTGTATGAAACAAACAGGTGGTTGTACCTACCGAATCTTTGTCATTGCTCTAAAAGAACTGAGAATAGTGAGTAAATGAAACACACAAAACCACTCCCTATGGATCTTACATTCTTCAGCTAAGAGGAAATGGCAAATGAGTGTAATAAGTAGGTAGGATGTTCGCAGGAGAGGAAGGTAAGTTCTACTGGGGTAGGAGCCTGCAGTTTTCTGGGCAGCATCATTTGATCTGGCTTGAGAAAGGTGAAGTGGGTGCACAAGTCTCTGTAGGTGAGAATGACCAGACACAGGGAACAGTCACCAAAGAAATGACTACAGACTTTGTTCTCAGTAAGATGGATTTGCTGTGGACCAAGATGTAGGAATGCTTGGGTGGAACAGCCTTAGGGAGGAGATTCAGAGAGGCAGTGTGGTTTGGGCCCTCTTTAGTTTGAGGAATGTGTCAGAAGTTGAGATATAGAAACCCAGTTAATGCACTAACAGAAACCTTAGAAGAAATGCCTAGGACAGAAACTACAAGCACAGAAGATTTTGCTTTCACGTTTTACCTAAAAGAAGAAACTAGATAAAACTACAAGGGAGGGCTGGCAGTTTTGCCTAGTGGTAGAGTGTTTGCCTAGCATGCATGAAGACCCGGGTTTGATTCCTTGGTACCACACACATAGAAAAAGCTGGAAGTGGTGCTGTGGCTCAAGTGGTAGAGCTCTAGCCTTGAGAAAGCCCAAGGACGGCACTCAGGCCCTGAGCTCAAGCTCTAGTACTGGCAAAACAAAAACAAAAATAAAAACAAAGACACCATCACAAGGGATTTGTATAGATAAAAAAAGGAAACCAGGGACAATCCAACTTTAAGAAGCCAGAAAGGAGAGAAATACTTGACAACCTTGACTGATACAAAAAAGCCAATGATGTAGAAAATAAACCAGAAAGTACATTATTCTAATAACAAAGTATTGAAATAATACTAAGAACAACAACAAAAAAAGTGATTATCCATATCACATAATTACTGACAGGACATATGGTCTGAAAGCTGATGATTAGTTCACAAATTTGGCAATGCTGATAGGCTACCTCGACAGGCAATAATGAGGATGAAAGCAACAGACGAGAATTACATAAAACACTCAATATAACAATACCAGTAAGTAAAAAAGAGAAAATGGTAGACAGTGGGACATGTGATGTTTTTGTTAATGACACAAATCTAAGCGATGTCACAGATTAAAATAGAAAGGGAGAGCAGACAACAGGAAAGGAGAGAACAGAGAACTGATGTGAAGATGACCTGGGTCCTGCAACTCAGGGCTGGGCTGCTGCTGGGAGATTCAGCAGGGCTCTACAAGTGCTGGGGAGGTGGGTGGCAGCAGAGAGTTAACAAGGAGGATGCACCTCCCCAAGGCTCAGTGACAAATTTGGAAGATAAACCTGGGGTGGGGTGCCAGGAAAAAAGTGCTATTGGTGGCATAGCAACTTCTCATTCTGCAAAAATATTTCAAAATAGAGACTGAGGATACATAGAGGATTTGGCAGTACTAGGCCAGAAGCTTTGCCTGTATCTCAATTAACACTCTATAATTTGGATTATTGTTGGCCTTTATCTGTTTTATTAAAGAATTCATTAACATTGATTTTTATATCATATTTCAAATGACATAATTAACAAACAAGTATTCAAGAAGGGAATCTCTATATACAATCACTGGCACTTAGATTTTAGAACATAATTAAAATTAGGCTGAGGGTTTATATATCATAGATACATATTAATCTATGTTATAAAACATTATGTCTATAGTCATAGATTTTTATGTCTATGTAGTTATGTTTATTTTTCCAGTACCTTGTCCATAGCATTGGGTACACAAATATTGAGTCCTCGCTCTTGTACTGTTTGGATCTAATAGCCACATATTAAGGATACCATGGTTGGCCTTTATCTTTAAGGAAACTCTTATCTGTAGTCATTTTGATAAAATTAGTCTGTTAGCTAAGAGTTAGGAAATGCTAGTTATGTAACAGAGACAACCTAAGGGCTGACAGGCTTAACCCATGGAATTGATCTGTCTTTTATGGTGTTTTCACTCTTAGGAGCCTTTCATCTTTACAATGACCATTAAGAATTTCAATAGATAAAGCAGAATAAATGAAAAAGCAATATTTGTAATACATTTTTTGGACTCTTTGTTTTCCCATTTTTATAGACAACTGACAATTTGGAACTCCTTCAGGGTACATGGCTAAAAAAGTTCCAATCCACTTAAAAAAAAAAAGCCTTACTTATCTAATATTTTTTTCATAACACTTAATATTTTCTCAGGAGGACAATGAGTAATAAGTTAATGAGACCAGGTTAAGCAAAATGGAAGAAAAGTTACTGCCCAAGTCCAGCCACCTCTAGACTTCTCTAGATCCTAATGACCTGAGGTGTTTGGAGACTTAGGAGCAGCTATTGTTAACTAAACTGGAAAGGGGGTTACAGGTAACTTTCCTGTCTTCTGTGTTTTGCTCTGTGTGTTCAGGTGAGTCACTTTCCACTTGACAACTCGGAAGCTGATAGGCCAGCCTTGATGCAGGAGATGCACATGATGTTCCTCAGAGGGCTTACTTCAATATGTGACAGGCAAGAGATTCGGAGCTTTCTGCTCATGAAGATATTAGGGTGGTAAGATGGGTTATTTCATAGGAAGGCTTCACTGGGTTTAACAGGCTTTAGACAACTGGCTCTACACTTCTGTCGTGTTGGCACATCACTGACCAACCTCTCTCACAGCATTAATGATACTGCACCTGCAAAGTGGTCCAAACAAGTGAGCCTGTAGACTCTTGATCTCTGTCTAGTAAAATGATATTGTCATAATAATACTGAGATGTAACTGTCTTTTTCCCTGCTAACATTTGCACTTAATAATGTGGGTAAAAGTTGTATGTGGGAATCAAGGCAATGGCATCAAACCACCTTTTCAGTTTTTTTTTTAAATTCTAAATATGGCATTTTTGTTTAAGGATGTCTTTGATAAAGTAAAAAAAAAATCTGCTAACTGTATGAACTTTTACTATTCTTGCAGAGATTCTGAGGAGAGAGGTGGAGAGCAGCACTGCCCTCCAAGACAAGCACCTGGACACGTAGGCGGCCAGGCAGCCAGCTGTTCTTCACCGACATTCTTCTACTTGAAAGAACAGAGGCAGGGAAGGACAGCCAGCCAGAGCCAGGATTTAGTAGGCATTTCCTCAAGGTACACAAAGGGAGCCTGTAATTTAGGGGCATAACTGACAGTGATAAATTTTGAGGTAAAAATAACAATTATAATTTTGGAAAACTGGTATTTGCCACTATAAATGGATAGCAAAGCCTGCTCTTTTGTTGCTGATTTGCAACTCAATTTTAATACCTTGACACTGAATAAGGTAATGTGTTACATCAAGAAGACATGCAGGGCTCAGGACAAAGTCTGATGTATTAATGTTTGCCAGGGAATATAGGGTAGATGTTAATGAAAGATGTTACAAGTTTAGTGGTAAGGTTTCAGAGTCTATATTATAACTTAACTTTAAGAAACACCATATGCCCATTTTGTGCGGTATCAGAAAATAATATCCAGACTATTTGAAATGGCTTGTTTTCCCTTTCCAATTATTTATACTTGTTTGGCAGTACGTGTTCACTTGTCTCTAAGTTTTAGCAGTGCTTGAAATATTTCTAGCTTTTCATCATTATTATGCCTATTATGGATAATGATCCTTGATGTAACTATTCCCATTCCTTGAGGACACAAGGAACTGTGTCCATATAAAGGGGAGATGGAACCAATGCATGTGTTACATGTTCTGACCACTCCACAAAGGGGCTCTGTGACCACTTCTTTCCTTCTTTTCAGTCCTTGCTATTCCTTAGGATACAAAATTATTGAAAATACAACAATTAACCCCACATGAGATTCTAAGTATTAATGGAACAGTCTTAAGTCTTTCACTTTAAATCAAAAGCTAGAATGATTAAGTTTGGTGAGAAGGCACATGGAATGCTGATACTGACAAAAGCTTTGGGTAAACAATGCAAGTTGTCAATGTAAAGCACTTGGGCAACTAAAAGTAGTATTGCAAGGATCAGAAGTGTTGCTTACATGACCATCAAGAACGGAAGGCCCTGAGATCAAGCTCTATAACTGGCACAAACAGGCTACAAAAAGTGCTTTTCCACTGAACAAATAAATGACAAGAATTGGAACAGTTTATTGTTGAGGTAAAGGAATGTTCAGTGGTTTGGGCAGAAGAACAAATCAATCACAGCATTTACTTAAGCCAAACCCTACTCAAGAAAATGGTAGAAACACTCTTCAATCCTGTAAAGGATGAACGTCGAGGAAGATGAAGAAAACTCTGAAGCAAGCAGAGGGTGGTTAGAGAGATTTAAGGAAATAAGTCATCTCTGCAACATTAAAATGCAAAAGGAAGCTGCAAATGCTTATGTGAAAGTGGTGGGAGTTGGGCTCTACCTAAAATAACTGAAGAGGGTAGTTATAGTAAACAAGAGTTGCAGTGTAGCCATTTAGCTTCAGACTGGAAGAAGACGCTACAGACTGCTTGAAAGGAAAAACAAAACAAAAACATGCCTGGCTTCAAAGTTTCAAAGGGCTCCTGGTGGAGACTAGTAGAGGTGATAACTTTAAGAAGAAGTCAGTATTCCTTCTCCATAGCCCAGAGAATTACTCTAAAACCTACTCTGCTCTGGAAATAGAACAACACCTGAATGATAGCACATTTATTTAGAGAATGAATGGCTTAATGAATAGTTTAAATACATCCTGAGATCTACTATTGCGCATAGAAAGAGATCCCTTTCAAAGTATAGTCACATTTTCAATAAAAAAAAGAAAGAAAATATATTTAGTCACTGAGAATATACTTGGTCACCCAAGAGCTCTGATGAAGATATACAAGATTAAGAACACTGTGCTAAAGCAGTGCCCGATCCATAGCTCAGGATCATTTAGATTTCCACAACTTATCTTTAAGAATTTTCATTTTAATGCTATACAGCTTGGGATACTTTTGTACAAAGTAAATTAAAGACCTTCAAGAAAGTCCCCAATATTGTAGATGCTGTGAAGAACACTTATATAAAGGCTCCTCATAGGTGCTCTGACAAAGTTAATTTTAGCCTTCATGGATGAAGTGGTTCAAAACTAGACTTCAGGTACTGGCTGCAGATTGCTATTGAAACAGTAGAGCTAAACTGAAAGTGGGGCCAGATTCCAGTGGCCAATGCCAATAATGCTAGCTGCTAAGCAGGCTGATGCCTAGACCATGGTTTGAAACCAGCTAGGGCAGAAAAATCAGAAATTACATCTCTAATTAGCGAAAAGCTAGACTGGAAGTACTTCTCAAATGGCAAAAATGCCAGCTGTGAGCAAACAAGCAAAAACAATTTGAGGGCCGGTGTGGTGGTTCAGGCCTATAATCCTATAATCCTAGCTATTTAGGAAGCTGAGATCTGAAGATCAAGGTTCACAGAGCCAGCCCTGGCATAAAAGTACAGGAGACTCTTATCTCCAATGAACTGTCTTGAAAACAGGAAAGTGGGGCTTGGCTCAAAGGTCAGGTAGTAGCCTTGAGCTGAAGAGCTCAGGGGGACAGTGCCCAGGCTGAGTTCAAGCCCCATGACCCACAAAATAAAAACAACAACAACAATAACAACAAAACAAAACAAAACACAATTTGAGGCTGAGGGAAGTCAATTCCAATACTGGCAAGAGACAGAGTGTTATGGAGAGAGAAAGAGAAATACAAATTTCACTGCTATTTTATATTCAGAAATTGCTACAGCTGCTTTCCCATCTCCTCTACGAAGACATTATCTGTGCTAGGGCCAGTCTTTACTTGTAGCTCTCACAGCCTGGTACAAACCCTCTCTTAGCCGGCTACATCCACTTTTGTCAGTTTATGGCATCCTTATATCTTAGACAGATGTCTCTCCATCTCTAACAGCTTCACCTGAAGATCAAGTAAAATTGCATGTGGAAGCATGTATGAGAAAAGTCAGTTCTAGAGAACCAGCAAAACTAATGATTAGGAGACTAGAATTAGGGTTAAAAGTTCAATTAAGTTTAAATTCTGTTCTTCCATTTAAAAGCAGTGAAACAATGTAGTTTTGCGTAGGCAGCTATATCTTGTGAATTTCAAGGGCTACTTATGTCTCAGACATAAAAGAAATTCAGCAAAATCACAGAAAGGAGTATTGCATAGATGGCCTAATATTGCTTAATAAGTAACTACCCCAATGCTGTCTCTTACATGATAAAGGAATATGATAAAGGAATAACAAATGGGTTCATGTACACAAAACACTTTTGGTTAGCCTGATATTTAAAAATAAAATACATGGCTGCTATTTAAAATAAAATACATGGTGACAGTTATTCTTACTATGACTGTTACAATCTGGTTTGTAAAATCTCATTTAAGATACAACAATCATTTGGTCCAAGAAAAAGACTTTAAACCCAGTTCAGGTTTGCCAGAGTATCAGACATAACTTTGCCTTTTCTAGTTGATTGCTCCCCTTCTACTGTGAAATACTTCTAAATTTCACCTCCACTATTCAGATACTGGTACTTTGTTCAATCAATTGAGAGAAATCAATCCTGAGAGGTCACATGGCCTATCATAGGTTACTTATAGACTGGAACATCATAATCAGCTGATAGCAACCATTATTTTGAAAGACTTTCACAGATGAAGCCTGGATAGCACGTCACAGTAACTTACCATAACAGATAAGGCAGAAGCAATGGTTTTATTTTTAAACTTAATCTCCTGAGAGAGACTCTGAAACCCTTCCCTTTCCTCTAATTCTGTACTGCATAGATCTAGAAAGTGCCACCTTCTATGCAGGAAGACTCAGGAAAACAGATTTCTGAAGGAAAGCCATAAGCGTGCACCTAGACACCTCCTAGCCCAGAGAGGGATCCATTTTCACAACTGCCTGGAGCTAGTGAAAGTGAGGCGTGGTCTGTGGGACATGTAAACAACTATTTAATACAGCACTGACAACAGATATTACTGCTGATCATGAGCTACATAGTTTCTTTTATCTTTACAAACTCTGCAATATAGTTATGATCTCCACTTTAGAAAACCAGAAACTTACCTTTTAAACTATACTTTGCAAGAGGGGCTTGGTCGTGTTGTTCCTGTGTGTTTGTTTAGTCTTTTGAAAGCCAAGTGGAGTGGCCAGGGAGGACTACAATACTGAAAGCAGTGGATAGAAACCAGATCTGAGGTACATGTATCAGTTTTAGAGGACAGAGGGGAAATTTCCTGGAAGAAGTATAGCCTAAATGGACAATGGGAAGTGAGACAAAAGTTGAAAAGTATGCTAAGCAGAACAACAATCCCTCTCCCTTGATAACAAGAAAGCAGTGTCTCTAGACATGTGGCAAGACTTCCACAGATTCAGCAAGAAAAGCTTTACCCTTACTTCCTTGCTTGGACCCTTTTCCATTTCCTCTGCTTTACTCATCATCTAATTTAAGTATTAATCACTATATTGGAATAAGAAATATGACTGGGTACTTTAAGAGCCATGTCATTCTAGGAGATGAAGATTATTGAAGTTTGAATGACCAAGTCTAGAGTTCTGAGATACTGGAAATGGTTCCAGGACTGTATTCATAGACAGTAAGACACTGAATGATTTGTTTCAGATAGGTGTGAATTTTTTCCTCTTACATGTTCACTTAAACAACTTTTATGGTAAGGGAGTGTGTTGACGAGTTTAACCTGTATTCTACTCCTTTTATATTTAACAGGACCAGGAGGGTACCAGGCATAATGTATCAATCACCAAGACTCTGCTTCTTAGTTACTTTTGCAGATGACATAGTTAAAAGAAGAAAAACTCCAGGAGGAAAATTTCACAAAATGTCCTAAAAGAAAGACAAACACCTAGGATGAAGCTATCTACCCTTGCTCCTTGTTCTTGGGCCCCAACCTAGTGGTTGGGATTACCATAGCACCATGACTGGTAAGAGGAGGACAGTATAGACAGGTAAGGAGAGTGGGGAAAAAAAAAAGAAAGAAAGAAAGAACACCCAATACCTTCAGTGTTATCACAGTAGCCAGAAGTGGCTTACATGCTCTCTAACTAGATTTGAATCTGTGGTTAGAACCAAGCTGAACCCCATCTGGAAGAGCTGAGTATTACTGTTTTTCTTCCACTGAGACCTGGCCATACTTTCCTGATGCAACAAAAAACAGTTGTCGTGCCACTCCTTCCCCTGGAAGGGTAGAGATGTACCACAGAATTGAAACACAACAAAACAAACAAGAATCCAATGTATATCCTACACAATTAACAAGAGTGAGGGAAGTGGTGAGTAGGGGAAGGATAGCTGAGAATGCTGAAGGGGTTATGCTGATCAAGACATACTATATTCATTAACTGCTTTGTTAAATGGCAATTCCTTTGGTCAATTACTTAAAGATAATAAAACATTTATATAAAACAACAACCACAACAAAAAGCAGGGTAAAAAGAAAAGAATGGTTTACTTAGGGAATCTCCTTTTTTCAGCCTGACACACTCAAGACACTCTGCTCTGTATCCACGTTCTACAGAGCAGAGCTGATGTCAGCAGGGCACCATCCACACAAAGCTCTGTGCATGGCCCTAATATGCTTGGCTTTTCATTTGAAGGCAGGGGTCTCCATTTTAGATGACACAAAACTAAATGAGTCTTTCTGAAGGCTAAGTGTACATCATGCTGTTATTCCAAGAGAGCTGTTATCACTAATCCTTCTGTGGCTCCTTTCCAAGTAAGTTATATTTTTCCTGAAAATATTTTAATGCAATACAATCTATTCATCCAACATCCAATCTTACCTAAGAGAGTAAGGATTTTATCTGTACAGTAAGGAATTTAACTATAGTGAAACAAGCCTAAAAAATTAACAGTAACTAATAATTTTCTTATATCAGCAGAACCCTTCAATTTCATAATAGCTTTGAACTTTTAAGAAGGTAAGCACTTTTCCATACATACTTTCAATTAAAAATAAGGCTTCCCTAGGAAAAAAATGAGTAAAATATGCCAGAACCAGAAAGACAAAAGGGCACGTTTGTTTTTGACTCATGTGGATTTTAGACCTAAAAATATAAACATGTGAAAACATATATAGGGCCATGTGCCTATATACACTATTAAACCAAATAAAGTATGGTGTGCACCATGACGTCATTTACTTAAACAATTAACAGTCTAACAAAAGGAAGTTGAAGCCTGTCCTAAGTAAGAGGGGTGAAACAACGCAGAGGAACACTGGGCATGTGCAGCCCATATACTCGGTATATACATGACTGGAAACAGAATTAGGAGCCTTGAGCAGACAGACAGAGGTGGCTTAGATGGGGAAAAGAGCTGACTCTCATCAAGATATCCTGTGCATTAAAACAGACATGTTATTTTGAAACTCCTTTGTATAACTATTTGGGGATTATAATAATAATAAAAAGAGGACATGTGTGGCTGCTCAAAGTCACACAACAAATGACAGACCTGAGATTCACATTCTCACTTGCCTTATGATTCAAATTTCATTAATTGTGCTATAGCTGTCAGCTGATTCTAATGACGAATAAAGTTCTCAGAAACACTACCATTAGAACTAAGATTTCTTAAAAAAAATAACAAAAGAGCAACAAAACATTAAAATGAAGAAACAGATCCACTTGCAGTACCATTTTTCCCCCCTCTATTCTGTCAAGGGGCTTGAACTGTGGGCGTGGGCACTGTCCCTGAGCTCTTTAGCTCAAGGCTAGACTCTGAACCACAGTCCCATTTCCGGTTTTATAGTAGTTAGTTGGAGATAAGAGTATCATGGACTTTCGTGAAGGGGATGGCTTTGAACTGTGATCCTCAGATCTAGGATTACAGGCTAAGCCACCAGTGCCTGACTAGGGTGTAACTTTTTCTGGTAAAAGATAATTAAAAAATATTAACAAGTACATTCATTGTCACATCACATGTAATTAAAATCTTAATTCTTTGCACAACGTATTAGAGCTGTGTTAGGACTTTCTGAGGAAAACTACAGCCTTGCAAAGAAGTCTTGAGAATGGAAGGGGAAGTCAAGAAGAACTTCCCAAAGAAGGAGTAAGCTAGGAAGATTGCTAAGGATGAGTTTCATAAAAGTAAAATATATACCCAGTTCAAAAATATAAGACCTTTTGGGTAGAGAAGATCATAAATTGATTTATTAAGTCTACTTATCTGTGCTTCTAGTTCTGATTACTGATTAAATGCACTGCAAACCAAGATTCACAATCTTTTAGAATTCAATACTTCATATTTTCTAACAGCATCTAGAAATGGCCAATCAACATTTGATTGGCCAGTTTACAATACTTCTTTGAATGACTTGGTAATCTTGAATTTATTTTTCAGTCAATCCTTCCATCGACTATACTGAGGTATCCCTGGGGAGATTTCAGATAAATACATGGGTTTGGTATTTGGATTTTCAAGTCATAACTTTGCTCATTAAAACAACCTTGATTGTGAACTAAAATGTTTACATCTGTGATATAAATAAATCTGGAAGAAAGCCTCAGGAGACTTTCAGACTGCAAGCATGCCTGCTATTGTCAGACAATGTTAGTCAAGCAAAATTTTCACTATTCTGTCAAATCTGGTGGCACAGTGACTTGCTTCAATTTGCATCTTAAATCACAGAGGCTTTGGGTGTTTCAGATTGAGCTCAGGAGTAGAACACTTGCTTATCATGAACGAAGAACTGAATTTAATTCCCTGCACTGCACAAAGACCAACAAACTTTCACACTTCAAATACACACAACTGAAGTAATTTAAAGTATATAAGCTATAACACTGTATTCAAATTTAAACACACTGTCATTTTTTTTTCCTGAGGCAAAAGCCTCCCTGTGAAGCCCAGGCTGGCTTTGAACTCTTTATCATCTTGCTTCAGCCACAGGAGGGCTAGTATACTAGTATGCCTTGTTTTTGTTTTCTTTGTTGTTGTTATTGTTTTTGCTGATCCTGGGGCTTGAAGTCAGGGCCTAAGTGCTGTCCCTGAGCTGCTTCTGCTCAAAGTTAGCACTCTATCACTTGAGCCACACAGCGCCATTTCCAGCCTTTTCTGAATATTTTATTGGAGATGAGAATCTCTATACACTTTCTTGCCCAGGCTGGCTTTGAACTGCGATCCTCAGATCTCAGCCTCCTCAGAAGCTAGGACAAAAGGCATGAGTCACTAACACCTGGTTACTTAAAATTACATGTCAAGTAAAATTCTTCTTTCACTTCTGTAGAAAATATTGTATTTGTTTAGTAACTATTTTTTGGAGACTTTTCCTGTCTTAGCACATTGCTAGGCTCTGTTCTGCAGGATATGGGAGTGAACATATTTAAAGATACAAGATACTGACCAAAGAATCACTTCAATACAAAATTGTAGTAATTGAAGGAAATTGCTTGGTAATATAAAAGCACATGATTATATAGGGGAAAATTACTCTAGCTATATTAAAGAGAAACAATATGAAAGAGCTTGAGTGAAGGTAGGACAAATGGCAAACAGGCTACTGACACTTCAAAAGCAAGAAAGGTATTAGCTTAGAGCAACATAGTGGTAAATGGGTACTGGAAAGCACCTTAACTTATAAGAACCAGGAAATTACTGTGAACTCTTGAATGTGGTTTTCAGTCCATCACAGACACAGTCTCTGTTGATCTTGCTTTAGATTCTTCAAGTACTCTCCCTGTTAGTTATTTCAAGCCACAGCCTCACTGAATAATTTTTATCAGCATAGACCAAATTCCCTTCACGGGGCACTGTATGTTATTTGTGCTTCTTGCTCATTTGTCATTACAGAGACCAGTCCTTGTATCTACTAAACACAGTATCACTGAAATTATGTAGAAAATGTCTTTTCAAACTTTTAAAATAAACTCATGGGGATTTTAGAAATATAAATAATAATACCTAAACATATAAATAAATAAATGGTGAATAAATAAATATGTAAATAAAACATGATAAAACACTTTGTAGACCATCTAACACAAGAAAATAGGCAACGATGACATACATATGGTGCAATCATAAACTCAATTCTATGAAGAATCACATGGGTATAAACTATGAACAGATAAACTGTATTAGTTACTTGAGCTAATCTGAAACTTCGGCAAAGTTGCAGGGTATAAAATTAACCCACAAAAACCAGTAGCTTTTCTGTATGCCAACGAGAAGATCAGGACAAATCAGGAAAGCAATTCCATATTTATGAGCCTCAAAAAAAAATACCATGGGAATTAACTTAACCAAAGATGAGAAGTACCTCTATTATGAACATTTTAAAAACCTTCCTGGATTGGAAGGATTAACATCATGAAAACAGCAATACTGCCCAAAGGATCTAAAAATTCAATGCAATATCCATCAAAATCCCAACAACATTTTTCAATGATTTAGAGAAAGCAGTCCAAAAATTCACATGGAATAATAAAAGATGCCAAATATCAAGAACAATTCTTAGCAGGAAGAAAAGTGCTGGAGGAATATTAATACCAAACTTCAAACTTGATTACAAAGCCGTATATTATACAATGAAAACATGGTACTGTACTGGCACAAGAAGAGGCCCAAGGACCAGTGAAATAGAATAGAAAACTAGGGAATGAACCCATGGGCCTAAAGCCACATTGTATTTGGTAAGGGACCTAAAAACATTTGTCTCCAGCAATGGCGCTGGCAGAACTTGCTATACCGACACGCAGAAAAGGAAACTGAAGCTACAGGATACATCACACCCTACATCAGAATTAATTCCAAATGGATTCAAGGCCAGACACCGTGAAAACACCACAGGAAGAGTAAGGAGAGACAAGGGCTCATCCAATGAAACTTCCTACATAAGGACCGAGAATCACAAAAAACACGAACAAACAACAGCAACAACACAGAAAGCCTGGATAAATGATACTGCATCAAACTGAAGAGTTTCTATATGACAAAGGACATAGCTAGCAAGATAAAACAGAAAGCCCATAGAAAGGGAGAAGATTTTTACCAGCTATGCATCAGACCAGGGTCTCATATCTAAAATATACTTAGAGCTCAAAAAAATTAAACACACCCAAAATAAACCCTTAAAGAAACAACAAACCAGTCAATAAATGGGCTAAACGCTTAAAGAAATCTCTTAAAAGAAGAATTAAGAATGGCCAATAGACACATGAAGAAATGTTCAGTATCTCTGGCCATAAAAGAGATGTAAACTAAAGCACTGACGTTCTACCTCACCCCAGTAAGAATGGCCATTATCAAGAAAACAATAGATACTACCAGGGATGTGGCCAAAAGGGAATGCTAGCTTCTACACTGTAGATAAATGGATCAAGAAAATGTGGTATGTACACAATGGAATTCTATGCTTCCACCAGAAACAGAAAGACTTGGAACAAATTACATTAAGACAAGTAAGCTAAACCCAAAGAAATATAGGGTGTATGGTTTCCCTCATTTGCAGTAATTAGAATATTACTATAAATCTACAAGTAAACAAAATAGAGAATAGAAAACAAAAAAGAAGCACTTGGACATGATAAATGATGATACAGGCCTCTAGATATTCACACAGTAAGTCCAAAGAAGGATATCCTTAGAAGATCACAAAGTCTCAGTTATAAGCATATGATCATATAAAATATTTTATCAAAATGATTATTTTGATTTTTCTTCTTTGTTGCCATTTTGGATTTCTGTATCTTTTGTCTTGTATGTCAATTAATCTGTTTTAGGGAGAGTAAGGGAGAACACAAATGGTGGCACAAAAAGAATGACCAAAGGCAGCAGTGATACTCACTACATACTGTTGAAAATGAACTAACTATGCAACTGTGGAGTAGGAGAATCAGGAGGGAAAAACTGGGAGAAAATGAAGGAAGAAGTGACACTTTCTAAAAAAAAATGTACCCATTACCAGGCATATCTAACTGTAACTCCTCCTCTCTACATCACCTTTACAATAAAAAATGTATTATCACTCCATGAAAAATAAAAATTCATCATGCATTAAACCTCAACCCCCAACAAAGAAATAGAGACCCTAAAACTAAATGTCTGAATGAATATTCGTGTGGTTGGGTCCCTGTTTTCTAGCTTTGTAACTGAGATTACCTAAGTTTTCTGATAAGATGAATTAAACACTGCCATAAGTCACCAGTGCTCACTGTTACCCAACAAGACAATCAATGGCAAATTCTATTTTAAAGAAATACAGATGTACAAAAGGGGCATTACTTTATTGTGGAGATGTCAATATGTTCATATACATTCACAAAGCCTAACACAGCAGTCAATATTGTCTTACTGCAGTTTCACAGAAGAAAGAAGCAAAACAAATGCATAAAACAAACTAGAACTCCCTAAAATCTTTAAACAACTTAGACCTCTTCTATTGGATATATCAGTGAGTCATAAAAAGGATTGGTGAAGATTTAAAATCATGGGGAAAATTTAAAAAAAAACAAGAAAAACTCTAAAAAGGGAATTTAAGTGAAGGAATGCATTTTATGGACACTTTATGATGTGTATAGATGACAAGCTCATAAGAAAGCTATTCAGCTTTCACCATCATTATATTTTGAAGCCCACACTCCTTCTTTTTTTCTTGCTTGGTTCCTCAGTGCTTTCACCACTGAGGGCTTTGTGCTTGCTAACTGGCACTCTGCCCTCTAAGCTACATCTCCAGACTTTTTGGTTCTGGTTTGAGGGAAGGTTTTTGCCTTTTGCCTAGACTGCCTCGGTCAAATGATCTTTACACTTATTTCTAACTGGAATGACAGGTGTATAGGCTCCAATTTTCTGTTGAGCCTCATGAAGGCTGGTTGTTGTTGTTGTTTTAATATATTTGCCTGGATTGTCTCGAACTCCTGCCCTCCTGATCTTCAGCTTGGGAGTAGCTAGGATTATAGGTATGAGCCACTGGTTCCTAGCTTCTTCAATCCCCCGACAAGTCTCGCTTGCATTCCAGGCTAGACTAGAACTTTGAATCTTCTTGCATTTTTGTCCTGAGTGTGGAAATTATAAATGTGAACCACCATATACAACATCTTTTTTCCACCCCCTTTTAAGACTAGGGGTGAGTATCCCCTTGAAGAATAAATTCACATTTACTTTCTATGGAGTACTCCTCTTTAGAATTCTTCTAAAATTTATTTCTTATCAAAAATTTCTATTTTCGATGCCACATTTCCACATTATTTTAGGAATACAACCACTCTGTCTTATGTACTCACACAAACCACAGATGTGGCAAACAAGACCAGTGTGGTACTGGTGTATGTCTTCTTCTACCATGCACATTAATTCTGAACCTATCAGAAATCAGGACAATTAAGCTTTAATTAATTAAGGTTTATGGAATTTCAATAGTAGAATATATGTGAAAATATATTTGTAAATTGAAGTTTTCATCTTCAATCTTCGTGTGGCCAGTTCACTCATATGAATTTCCCATCAAATATACTGGGCAAATGAATAAAACAAACTTTATTGGCGTACTTTGACATTCACTTTCAGATGTTGAACTACTTCTAATTCTAAATCTACCATAATAATTTGGGGATTCAACAAAAATCTATTTTCTTCTGTAATGTCCACTAATCTTAAAGTATTTACAAAGTACTTCATTTTTTTCTAGCCATTAGTACATTAAAAGGGACAAGATCTAGAAAATGAATCCAACGGACATAAATTATACAGCGTGATTAATACAACAATTAAAACAAAACAAGGAGACCATTATGAAAATGCTATCCATTAAGCAAACATGAAGCTTTCTATTAGATTTAGTGGCAAATATAGGAAATCTGTTTTCTTTGACAGTTAAATCTCTGATCATCTGATACCAACAAGTGTCTGATTCAGAAGGTTGCTGAGTTTGGCTAAATTTCCTCCTCCTCCTCTTTTTCTTTTTCTCCCTCTTCCTCCTCCTCTTCTTTCTCTCCTTCTCCTTCTTCTGTAGGCTGAGGAGCTTGAACTAAGTGCCTGAGCTCTTTTACTCAAGGCTAGTGTCCTACTACTTTGAGGTACAACACCACTTCCAGCTTTTTGGTGGTTAACTGTAGTAAGTCTCATGGACTTTCCTCCTTTGGTTGGTTTTGAACCATGATCCTCAGATCTCAGCCTCCTGAGTAGCTAGGATTACAGGTGTTAGACACCAACACCCAGCTACACTGGCTGTATTTGAAAGGCAAGAATTGTGCTAATGTGTGAGTATACTACTGAATAATGTGACAATTGTCCTGCAAGGATGGAAAAATGTACTAATTCCTTCCCCAGAATCAGGATTTCTATTCCTTCTAATAGCAATGGCCTTTTCTGTGGAACTGAGGATTTTAGGATTTCATCAATCAGGATCTAATCTTTCATATTTGTGATACTGAAGTTGTGGATCTTTAGAGATTTAGGGTTCAGGGAATCTAATCTTTTGGGATTTCAGCAGTTGAGTTATGAGGTTCTGCAATGTGCCATTCATGGTACAATTAACCCAACATCCTAGTATTAATACTATTTTGTTGCTCAAATGCTCCAGCTTTGGACATTTGGAATTGTTTTGACATATAGTCAACCCTGGTTCATTTATTTACTTAGAAAATCTCTTGCTTGTCACATTCCATATCTTACATTTTTATTTAATGTTGAGTGCTTTATGAGAAAGTGCAGAGATCTTAAGAAAATGTTATACCACATGGATATATAGCTGCTAGCTGCTGTATTTGTTTTCTACTTTTACTGTAACAAATGACCCAAAACTTAGTAATTTACCAAATTACATATCTTGTTGATTTATAGGTCAGAAGCATCACTTAAGACTTCCATTTTAAAATCAAGGTGTCAGCAAGGCCATAGTCCTCTTGGAGGCACCTTGCCCTTGCTAGCCTCTGCTGGTCAATCTCTTTCATCTGTGGGCTTCCTTCCACCTTCAAAACTAACAGACTGGATTCTTCACAGAAGCAGCCATATATTCTCTGACACTTCAACCTTCCTTGTTCACTTTTAAGGGTTCCTTTTGTGATTAAGAACCCTTCAGATATTCTAGGACAGTTTTCCCAACTCAAGTTCTTACTTAAAGGCCCTTGGCAAGGTCTCACTTGCAAACTGCAGGGAAAATGACTGGCTGGAGGTGATCTAGAAGCAATCTTTCACAAGTGGCAGTAAAGATGCTCATGATCAGTCTTATAGCCACTTCTGCTGAGAGCCAGCAAAGCTCCAGAAAGAACAGCTAAGTATAATAAGGCACAAATAATATTATTATTGTTATTATCATTATCATTATTGTTTTGCCAGTCCTAGGGCTTGAACTCAGGGCCTGGACACTGTCCTTGGACACTTTTTTTGCTCAAGGCTAATGCTCTGCCACTTGAGCCACAGTGCCACTTCCAGTGTTTTTCTGAGTATGTGATACCGAGAAATCAAACCCAGGATTTCATGCATGCTAGGTAAGCACTCTACCACTAGGCTATGCTCCTGGCCCAACACTTTCTTTTTTTTTTGGTCAATCATGGGACTTGAACTCTGGGCCTGGGTGTTGTCCCTGAGCTTTTCAGCTCAAGGGTACAGCTGTACTCTTGAGCTTCAGCACCATTTCCAGTTTTCTGGTGGTTAACTGGAAATAAGAATCTCATGGACTTCAGTGCCTGGGCTGGCTTTAAACCACAACTTTCTGATCTCAGCCTCCTAGCTAGGTTTACAGGCATGAGCCACCGTGTCTGGGGTGCAATGTACCGCTCACCCTCTACTCTCAGCTGTTCTCAGTTAAAACTTACACTTACCCTATGAGATAGATGCTGTTGCATTTCCCATGTTATACATGGAGACACAGATGGTTAGTGAAATATCAAAAACAGCAGCTAAATAGAGATTGGACCTGCACAATTTTATCTCTACCATGTCTGACATACCTGTGGGACTAAGAGTCTACCTTAATTTCTAGAAGATGAGTTGTATACTTTAGAAACTACCAAAATAGAATATCACAAGTAAAATTACAACAGAGTTATGTGAAAATTGAAGTAAAAAATAACAATATATTTGTAATTTATATGAAATACTGGAATGGATATTTAACAATTGTGTAGCAACTTACTTGTATACAAAATATTTCTGTACCACTTAATGTACACATTACAATTCCACTGATTTTCTAAATTCAATATGCTCCCAATAAAAATCCTGCTCCTCATTTTAATTAATCCCATCACATTCTACCCATGGATTCAGTGGAAATCTAGAGCAGTCATCAACTGCCCTTCTCTATCTCTGAACTCTATTCTAATTGCTTGTTTCTATAAAAGAGCCTTTACATGTTTTTACTGCCAAACGCTAACTACAGTCAAAAAGTATTGAAGTTAGAGTGCAAATATTAAGTCAAAAGTTACATGCCTTCCAAAAGAACCAACCTTTTATGATAGCAAAAGGGAAAACACAAATTCATGTCATGCCCGAATTATTTCAGTTTCTATAACTGTCGGTCCAAAACAAAATGAGGTTTGGATATATTTTGAATAATTTGAGCACTATCACTGATACTCTATTTTAGGATTCCAAACAATCTAATTTAAGTAAGTCGGCAACAACTCTCCATTTTAAAACTTTTAAATTTCAGATTCTCTATCTGTTGAGATTTTTTAAAATCAACTAGAATTATCCCAGGGTTAAAAATATTCCTGTTTAAGGTATAGGAACAAGGCTAACACAACAGGTATTATATAGACAAATGTGTCACAGGCTTTCCTCTAATTGAGGAAAATCATCTATCTCTGTGTTCCTTCCTCATCTGCATAATGGGAGAGTAACAGTATCTGTCGCTGTAAAAGGCTACAAACAGTGTGTCGCACACTTAAACTGCCACCATGGACAGTATACCTGGACTTTGATTGGATCACAACTTTACATGTGACAATATTTCTGTTACCATTTTACAGATAAGAAACAACTTACAAAAGTTAAGTAACTTGGTAAAACTTATTCAGGAAGGTGGCTGGGATTCAAATCTAAGCTACTTGGATTTACAGCCATGGTTTTCTTTTCTAAGTCATGCCATACATGTCATTATCTATAATATATAATTTCTGTTGCTTAAAATTAAGAGTGTATGTTTTATATATGATATACTATAGTAATATTATATATATATATGTTACATTATTTTCTTTCACTAAAAAGAGACTGTATGCAAGACTTGCTAGGAGAATTCTTTTTTATTAATCATTAAAGCATTTTAGGGGCCAGGAGTTTGGCCTCGTGGTAGAGTGCTTGCCTAGCATGCACCAAGACCAGGGTTCGATTCCTCGATACCATATACATATATTAAAAAAAAAACAACAACCTGGAAGTGGTGCTGTGGGTCAAGTGGTAGAGCTCTAGTCTTGAGAAAAAAGTCCAAGGACAGTGCTCAGGCCCTGAGTTCAAAAAGCCCCACAACTGGCAATAAAAAAAAAAATTTAAGTGCACATGAATCAGAGAAAGAAAACATTTGTGACTTCTAGATAGACTTTCTCTGTCATGACCTTAAAATTCTATAATGATGATTTTAAAGTAGGGTTTGATAATGAATATATATCTTCTGTTTGGAAACTTTACTATATAACCCTGTTTTGGTAACCTCTTTCCTAGTATGCAAAGCATCTGTCACTGCTGAGTTGCTGGTTGTAAGTGCCAGAGTCATCTTTTCAATGCTATTAAGCAGATGGCAGCGCTAAATCCAAACGATGTATTACATCTCCCCAGTGGACTTTGTTTTCACACACTACCATTACTCTACAAGTCCTCAGTGATAAATCTCATGTATTCCCAAGAACATTAAAGAGAGAACTGACAGTAGCCAATTTATTACCACTAGCCTGCCTTTGTCCACTTCTGAGTTTCCAAACACAGTACATATGAAGCACAAAGATTCAAGGTGGGACGATAAGAGAATTGCATTCTCTGCATTGATATGAGCTCTTCTACTATATGCCTCAAACTAAGCTAAGCAGAAGGAAATGTGCCAGAACCTCAAAAGACTGAATTTACAGCCTGAGTGTTCTGAGCTGAGATTCTGGTCCCACTCAAACTCTTTGATTGTCAGTTTCCTCACTTGTACAATGAAGGACTGACAGACAGCCTGAGGTTCATGGGAAGTAAATGGAATAATTCACATGGATCACACTAACTAATATGGTAAATGATACTAGTAAGTTCTCAACAAATACTTAAAATTTATTGATAAACCATGAAAAAAGTTTCATTTTTCTTCTACCAGTTTAATTACGGGAAATTTCTTGATAAAACTACAATTTTTTTAGATTGTTTTCAATACAATCAAAAATTGAGTTTAGTATAGCAAAGTAACTTAGGAAATCCAATGGGGTTCTAAGATTTATTAGTACAACTTAAGAATCCTTGCTCTACAGCTGGGTCATTACTAGAATGCAGTATTGCCAAACCTCAATCATTTCTTGACCTCTCACTGTATGTAGGCCCATTCATTTAGAAACCTAATCTTACACTCTACATGGGCTTTAACTGAATTGAATACTATTTATAAAATTACTTAAAAATATCTGAACATGCACCATCTGACTCATATTGTGAAATACCAGTGACACACAGGCTATTCTTTCAAAAATTAGTACAATGGAAAAAATACACTTGAAATCAACAGTGTTACTAGGAGTAAAACCTGAGAAATCTAAATTTAACTTTTCTCTGGGTCTGTTCTTCAAGAGAGAAATCACGTAGTCATCTTTTAACGTTAACATTAAGATCAGGGAGAATATATCATTCTTCATGTGAGTGATACTGTATAATATGGTCAACATAATCACATAGCAGACCTGTACATGTAAACACTCTAGCCTTGAGTTGTTCAATCTGAGCAGTCAGTTACAGATTTGTTTTCCCTGGCCAAGCTTTAGCTGAATTCCTGTACCTTTTCTCTTGAGCTTATCTACAGATTTCTTTATAAAATCCAGTTTTAGCATAGAATTTTGCTGACTCCATTTAGCAAGAACCTTCATACTTTTGATATATGATTAGACTCCTCATCCTACATTACTTTATGGTAGTGCCTGAACACCTGTCTGCTTTCAATTATCATTTTATCAGTGTAGAAGTGTGCATCTTAGTCATCTCCCTCCTCTGCGCACCTTTCTTCTCCTCCTTCCTCCCCACTCCCTCTCTCTCCCACCCTCCCTCTTTCTCTTTCTTCTCTCCCTATCTCCCTCCCTCCCCTGATGACTCAAGAGATGGGCCAGGTGGCCATAGATAAAATCTCTGAGATCATGAGCCAAAATAAATTGGACTTTTGGTGCTAATCTCAGGTATTTTGACAGTTATAGAACACTAATACTATTTAACCGGGAAACTATGTTTCCAGTTTCCTCTTAGAAATTTCCAAACAGAAATCCATGTTCTGCTCCACTGGCTTAGGCTGTATTCACAGATTTGTCTGCCCCAGTGTAAAACCCCACCAGCATAGAACACATCTACCAAGGTTCTGAAATCTGAATGCTGTCTTTCTTGCTGGTCTTTAGTAAAGATCACTGATTTTTAATTTTTTTTTATTTTAAATAAGACTGTAGCTTCCCTTTTGGCACCATTGCCCTTTCTCCTCCTTTCTACAGAGTTTTGAGAATAAAGACATTTTTGGGGTATATGAATTAAGGTTGTATCTTTGTTTTTTGCCAATGTCTATACTGTAAAACTAATATTTGTTTATTAGATGGGTTGCTCAAACTTTTAATCCTAGCTTTTTCAAAGGCTGAGAACTAGAAGACTGCAGCTTAAAGCCAGCCTAGGCAGGAAAGGCTGAGATCATCTCCAATTAACCAAGAAAAGACTATCTTGGAAATAGGGTTCAACTGGAAGAGTACTGGCTATACCCAAGAAAGGTAAGAAAAGCAAGGGCCTGAACTCAAGCCCTGCTTAAAGTACTAACATAATTTTTTTTTCTGACAGTTTAACAATGGAAACAACCCAGATTCCCTACTACAGATGAATGGATACAAAAAATGAGGTATGCATACACATACACACAATAGAATTCTACATAGCCAACAGACAAGATTAAAATAATGGCATTTGCTGGGAAGTGGATGAAACTAGTGAATCATGTTGAATAAGTTAAGACCAAAAGAACAAAAGACACATGGTATCCTTGATATGTGGATATTAGATTCAAACAGTACAAGAGCAATGACTCAATATCTGGGTACTCAAGATTATGGATATGGTCTTGGAGATATAAACATAACTACATAGACATAAAAAATCTATGATGGGATATATATACTCTATATGTTTTATTATATAGATTAATATATATCTTTGACACACAAACCCTCAGCTTAATTTTAATTATGTTCTAAAATCTATGTGCCAGTGACTGCATATAGATTCCCTTCTTGAATAGTTGTTTGTTAAACATGACACTTGAAATATGATGTAAAAAATCAGTGTTAATAAAATCTTAAAAGTGCATTGAATAAAAATTTAATATAGCAAATTTGAACTTTAGAACAAATCATTACACATTGCTTCTCAAAGTCCTAAACAGCTTATCCTATTATTTTCCAGTAGACAACTATACTGATGGCTAAATGGTTGTATTTTAAGCAGCAGATCATCATTTCCAAAGTTAAAATTCCAAATTACATGCAAGCTCTCTGAAGAAGAGAGCTCATTGTGCTACAGATCCAACAGAAATTACTATGAACTAGACAACAGGCACATTGGGAAAACTCAGCAAGAATACCCTCAACTTCTGAGAGCTGTCATGTTGCCTATTTGGACGCAGAAGCTGATGCTATGCTCTCTCACAAAACAAGTTATGATCTTAAAAACGGAAACAAATTTTACGTGAAAAAAAACAAACAAACAACACTACCTTGGGCTCAAGTAGTTTTCAACTATGTATTCTTAACAAAGTTGTGAAACCTCTAGCTCTTCAGCTTCCTTCTATGGAAAACCTGACACAAAGGATGATGTGAAACCGAAGATAACAAAGAAACAGGCTGCTGGGTGCTATATATTCAGTGGATTCTCAACACTATAGCTATCATTTTTAATTCCTTCTCAGGAATTTAAACTATTTTCATTAAAATTACAGAGGTTTAAGAAGATGAAATGAAAAAAACACAAACAAAAGTATTATGTGAATCAGAGTTATATATCCCTATAGAATTAAATTCCAGAGGTTAAATGTTTGTACTACACAGCCATGAACATAGTTCCAGGAAACTATTAGCACTTTCTTTGACATCCTTTCTATTCTATTTAGTTTATGGTCACTATAGGAGGTGAATAGTTCTTCGGAGAATGTAAAATTGCTCAAAAATACGAAGATAATTGTGGTTGATATTCAAAGTATAGGTAAGATACAAAATGCAAGCTACTTGATTTGACTTTGTTTGGATTAAGATAGATACATTTATAATATTCATCCAGGAATAAAAATTATACCCCAAGTCACGCCAGGGCAGGGCCTATGGGCTAAGGGCATTTATCATATGCTTTTCTTTTTCTTTATTCACCAAAGAGTTCAGAAGCTCTGTAATCAGTAAATACTGCCAAGCCAAGTTATATGTAGAGAAGTTTCTCTTTTCTTCACAGTACTTGTGTTGACACCTTTTCTTCATGCAGTAGAAACAGTCATTTGTAGTCTACATCTAATACAAGGTATTTCAAAACTAGGACAAAAATTTTCCAATTTGTACAAGTTTCTAATAAGAGGAATTTGTTTCTGTAACATACAGCATTATAAAATCACTTGGAAATTTAAAATGCATTTCTGAAAGAAACCCTTCCACACAGTAGACGTACCCAATGAGCAGCCATACCACTCTGCCATCTTGTTCTATTTTCTTTCCCGTGGACTGTCACTGATCACCTTCAGAACACCCAGTGTACAGCAGATATTGACCCTGACTGTGCTTTTGGGGAAGGGCCTTTCAAGGCACTCCTGCTCTCTTGAATTCACTATACAACATTTATGAAGGGTCCTGCAACATTGTCCAGTACATCCTTTTTTTATTTTGTCTGTCATGGGACTTGAACTCTGGGCCTGGGTGCTGTCTCTGAGCTCTTCAGCTCAAGGATACTAACCTACCCCTTGAGCCATAGCACCACTTCTGCTTTTCTGGTGGTTAACTGGTTATAGGAGTCTCATGAACTTTTGTGCCCAGGGTTAGCTTTGAGTTGTGATCCTCAGATCTCAGTCTTCCGAATAGCTAGGACTTCAGGCAGGAACCACTGGCACCTGGCTCAGTACATACTTTTTGTAGGGATCCTGTGTAAACTGAGAAGTGTCATATAACTGTGGACAAAAGTTATAAAAAGGGTTTACTCTGTTTCCAAGGGTATTGGCTGATTTAAACGAGTCATTTCCTTTAGTCATCTAGCAGAGAACAGGGGAGAACATCATGGGAGAACAAACAATATGCTCCCCTGTCTCCATCAATCTTAGGTCAATCTTCCAAAGAAAGAAGCCAGGTCATATACTTCATTAGCTCTGGCTTCAAAGGGTTTATAACACCCTCATCCAAATCATAGAGCCACAAAATGGCAAGGGACTGAACACAGGTCTGTCATACTATGAACTACTATTGCAAAGGATTCCAAATGTTGGAAACATTTTTATTTTGTATCAGAAAGAAAAGTATTTTTGAATCTGAAACTAAACTGTTCTTATGTGTAATATGTGCACTGTAAAATTACTTTTTATTTCAAAGTACAAAGCATTAAACACAGACACTGAAATAATGTGAAAATGAATTGGTAAGGTCCATCTTCCCTCTGTCCACCTCCTCTGGGGAACAGAGACAGATGCAGCCAGGATCACGTAACAACCCTGCCCATGAGGAAGATGTTCCAAACTGTCTCCTAGCTATGGTTTTTTTTTTTTTTTTTTTTTTTTTTTGCCAGTCCCGGGGCTTGAACTCAGGGCCTGAGCACTGTCCTTGAATTTTCTCAAAGTTAGTATTCTACCATCTGAGCCACAGTACCCCTTCTGGCTTTTTCTGCATATGTGATACCAAGGAATAAAACCTAGGGCTGTGGGCATGCTAGGCAAGCACTCTACCACTAGGCCACACTCCCAGCCCTAGCCATGATTTTTAATAAGAAAAAATAACCAAGCACAGAGGTATGGCTCAAATGGTAGAGCTGTGAATAAAACTACTGAGCAAGGGATCCTGACTTCAAGTATGAATACTTGTGCCATTGGCTCCTACAATAGACAGTGCAGTGTCAACCTCTGTTCAGTAGTCCCACTTACAGCAGGATGTTAAATGCCATTTCCAAAATATCTCTATGCTCTCAAAAAAAAAAAAAGTTCAAGAATATCTCTATGCTCTTAAAAAAAAAGTTCAAGAAGACCTGTACTAATACTCAACAATTGCTAGAAGGCAAAATATTCTTTCAAATTATAAACTGACAGTACCAAAGCATAAAACTAATCTACAGGACCAGAACTGTCTCAAATCCACACATTCCAAAACACAGACATTAAGTGTTACATTGAATTACGGGCTATTATCTACTGTGTTGACATTCAAGACAGTCTGAGAACAGTGGCAGGCAATGTGTTGAAAGAATCATATGCAAAATTGGACAAAGATTTTAATTTCACTGATCTCAGCCAACATCTTCAATATGCAGCCTAAGTGAAATTCTGTGTTGAATTTTTAAAGCCCAGGTCTCATATAAGGCAATTTCTAGTTTGGGTTGAAGTACAATGAAGTCTGGAAAGTATCTTGAAAGTTTTTTGGTTTTTGTTTTTTGTTTTTTTTTGCCAATCCTAGCGCTTGAACTCAGGAGCACTGTCCTTGGGGGTCTTTTCCTCAAGGCTAGTGCTCTACCACTTGAGCCACACACAGCACCACTTCGGCTTTCCTATATATGTGGTACTGAGGAATCAAATCTGGGTCTTTGTGCATAGTAGGCAAGTACTCTACCACTAGGCCAAACTCCCAGCCCCTTAAAAGTATTTCTTTAAACACTATATGCTTTCATTTTGACAAGATCCATGACAAGACAAGGCACAAAGTTTATTCTGGCTCAGTTCCAGAGGGCCCATGGTTGCTTGGCCCCACATGCCTGGGTATATAATATCTTGATATTAGAAGTGTCTGATTGAAGAGCTTCTGGTTGAAGAGTTCAGGAAGGAAACGGAAGGGACAGAAAGAACCCAAGGGAAAGACTTTAGGGCTCATTCCTACTCACATATTTCTTCTAGCTAAGGCTCTTCCTCCACTTTTCACTACCTCTCAAAATAGTGCCATGATCTAGGGACTAACCTTTCAAAAGCTGAGCACTGGAGAAACAGTTCACATTCCTATCACAGCTCTGCATGTGGGAAATACAAATATGAACTTGTTTTATTTAGCAACTAAAATAAAAACCATGCAAAAAGAGAGGTGAAAGACAGGGTAACACAACACAAAACAAAATATCTTGGAGCCAAGATGACTTCGTACCACTTCTTGGTCTAGTGAGAATTTTATTTTTTTTCAGCACCAGGGCTCATGACTGGTTGGAAACTGGGCCTATAAAGAGATAATTTAAGTGGAAATAAAGACCCTCAGAGTGGATTTTAATTCATTCTGACTGTTCATATTCAAAACAACAACAACAAGTGTAGATACAACATGCAGAAGAAAGTCAGCAAGCCAAAGAGAGACGACCTTGGGAGAAATACAATCTACCCACCTTTTGATTTGGGACCTTTTTGTGCCAGAATATCTTTCATCTCTCTTCATCCCCTCCCTCCCTCCCTCCCTCTTTCCTGTCTGTCTCTCCTATATACACATACAATTTGTTGTATAAGTCATCCATATCATAGTGTTGTGTTACAGCAACTTCAGAAAACTAACACAATGAATAAATCCATTTCTTCACCCAACTCTATAAAGAGCTGCTTTATTTCAATTCACCACAGTGCAGCACTAGTCAGATAAGGTTGGGAGGGATGCATGGAAAGCCTGTGTCCCAACAATAAAATAAACTTAGATTCAAATTTCAAAGTTTCACTCTCTTTGTTCTTTAGTTTTGTGATCTTAACCAAATTATCCAATTTTTGCAAACCCGTTTTCCTCTTTAAAAGAAGGTGCTTATTTTACATGCCATGCATACCTAACACCCAATGGCTTCTGAATTGCCCACGTACATAGTAGTATTCACATAATTCCCTATATTCCTCCAGGTAAGACAGGTTGTAGCTCTAGAAAAGATTACTTCAAAGAAGGTGGGCTGACTGTCATGTAAGTTGTTTTTTTCGGTGAATCTTTTCTGACATTTAAAGGGCTTATAATTTATAATGTACCAATCTTTAATTGGGCTCTGCCCGTAGGCTTACCATCTGCCAATCTAGACTTGGCATTGTCAGATAATTTCTCTAAATTCAAGTCTATGCACAGGACTTGCACATGACTCTTCAAAGGATTCCTATTAATCTATGGTATCAAATCTTAGCTTCTAGAGTAGAAACACGAGGTAACTTCTCCTTCCATCCCATCTCTCTCTCATTACTCCTCTGTGTCACATACCTTAATACTACAAAATTATGAGTGCTTCTCATACAGAAGTTTGGGTCTCATGCCTCTGTGCCTTTTTGTGAAATTCACCTTTTAAGGGGTATGTCACTGAAATTCCCAAACAAGAGTTTATCAAGGTTCTATAGTGGAAACACTCAATCTTTATACAGACTGTTCATAATGTCTTCCATATCACATTGCATTTAAATATTAATATTTGTTTTCCTCAACAAATAAGCTTTTAAAGGATAGGCATAGTTTCTGAACAACTGTTGCACTCAAGCAACATAAAGCTTACAAAAAGCAGTCAGTAGATACGGATGGAGTGAATGGTGAAAGATACGTTTATAATCAATCATTTTCCTTTGGGTGGAAATACCCCATGCTTTACAAAACTCTTCACTCACACTAAATATCACTCATTTATTTCATCATGTACTTAACTATAGTTATTCTCATTTGAATTAAACGTGTACTCATGTAATTGGTTAACGTCTATATGTAATTTAAAAAAGAGGGCTCCTTCTAATTCTCCATTAATTCACTGAGATATGGCTTCCCTGGAGAAATCATTTAACAGAAGAAGTACTTTGAAATTGGTTCTTTGTATCAAATATATGTATTTTAAAAACTCCACATATGTACTGTAGGATTATAATCCTACAGTACATATGCACTTCAATAAAAAGTGGCATTTCAGTTTTCTATCTCTTAAGTATAGTTAATGATATTACTGCACAGGAATGGACTGGTACCTGCCAACATTAACTGAAATCAAATTCAAGAAGCACCAGGAGAGTATCTGGAACATAGCAGGTATTCAGACCCTCACAATAGCATGCAACTCACTTGTTGCATGCCCTACATGCATGCATTTCAACTACATGTTGAAAGACCTACACGTGGAACCTGGAATAGAGATGGAGACAGGACTAACAACAGAGTGAAGTCAGACTCTAGAAAAGAGCTAAGGTTAGGAATGTGTGCTTGGCACTCATTCACACCAACCAAGTTCACACTCATTAGTAGGCCATTACGAGCACGGCTTGAAGTCTCTTTCAGTCGATTCCTCTTCCATAGCACAGAATCCACCATAAAGGCAGTGTTCAAGGTGACACGTTTGCCTGACTCAGATAGCAGTCATACAAAACTTATGTAAACAGTGTCAGAAATATACCACACACAACAAATGCAGTGGGGATTCAAGATTTTGTTGAAGAATTAAGACTGAAAGCCAAAACATTCACAGGGTATGGTGGTACCAGCCTGTAATTCCTATACTCAGGACCCTGAAGCAGAAAGACTTCAAGTTTGAGACCAGCTTATGCTGTTTAATATAAAACTATACCCTAAAAATTTTTTTAAAAGAAGAAAATTACCACAAGTATTTGTGGATAACTATGTTTTTAAACAAAATCAGAGAAGGGTCGAGTATTTTCGTACCCATTCGTACACAGGACAAATCTTAGAACTAGGAGATTTTTTTTTTTTTTTTTTTTTTTTTTTTTTTTTTTGCCAATCCTGGGCTTCAGCTCAGGGTCTGAGCACTGTCCTTGGACTTTCTCAAGGCTACAGCTCTACCACTTGAGCCTCAGCACCACTTCCGGCTTTTTTCTGTATGTGGTACCAAGGAATCGAACCCGGGTCTTCATGCATGCTAGGCAAGCACTTTAACCACTAGGCCAAACTCCTGGCCCTGAATTAGGAGATTTTAACACTGAATTTTATCTACTCCTTTACTATGTGAATTTTATAAATTACTTAATTTTGTACACCCTTTCTTTATCTATTCAATGGGAATATTTCCACACATTTCAGAAAGTTGTTCACAGCTAAATGAGATGCTATTGAAAAATTCTTATCCAACATTCCCCACATACATCATTGGGATCAACAAATACAAGTGGTTATATTTCCAGCATACCATAGCATACAAACAGGATACACAAGACTGCCAATTGTCAACCACTGATAATACGGTAAATAATTCATTATGAGAAAAAAATGAAATTGCTTAATACTAACCTCTATCCTATGATCAGAATTAAGAAATAAGAGAAGCTGCATGTTCAAAGCTTGAATTGCACCATGTGAGTGAATTAATGCCTCCTTAAAATAACCATAGTCGATATTTACTTACACTTTATAATCAGTGTAAAACCAAAATTTTGTTTAATTCATATCTTTGTCATCCAAAGCATAAACAAAAAGTTTCTAGGAATGTAGGAAAATATTCTGAGTGAATAAACACTGACTCATTTATTAATGACCATCAAAAGATATTATCAGAAGCGAAATCTGGAGAACTCTTTCTTTTCTCCTCTGAATGTGTACGTGTGTGTGTAACTGGGTAACTTCCTTTCAAAATGACCAGCCTCACTCCTTACTCACAAGAAGGAATTTAAAGATGTTAGAAAACAGTAGCATCACTGCTAATAAATGGAAATGTCCTATAGATAGTATGAAACTAATCTTTTGGCATTTTCTATTTTTAGGTGTGTGGGTGATAGGGCTTAAACTCAGTCTGGGCGCTATCCCTGAGCTCTTCAGCTCAAGGCTACCAACCTACATCTGGGCCTGGGTATTATCTCTGAGGTCTTCAGCTCAAAGCCACCACCCTACCCTTGAACCAAGCCCCGCTTCCCATTTTCTAGAGGTTAGTTGGAGATTGGTCGTTTTGTTCCTTTTGTACCCAGGCTTGCTTTGAACCTTGATCCTCAGAACTCAGTCTCTGAGTAGCTAGGATTAGAGGCGTGAGCCACGACCACCCTGGATCTTTTGGCACTCTCTCTTCCACAAATTGACAAGGCAGGTCATTCTTATAGTTCCCAGTTGCCACATGACTTAGGACTGAGGTTAAACCTCCTGAGATCAGACTTCTGGAATAAACTTGAGCACTTTAACAGTACAGTAAATCTGGATGGGGTAATATTTACTAGCAGGCAGAAGAGATTGTGCTCCTCCAACCAGGAGAAGGCACTGCCTGGTGTCACATCTCCCAGAGCACATCCCATACATGGTTGGGGTTAGGCACAGAATGCAGGTATTCATGTGGGTGTGGCAGTGAAGGATCACTCACCTTTGGGCTGGGGTACTGTAGCTGTTATCATAGGAATCGTAACTCTGGTCATCATAAGCAGTGCCATATCCATCGTCATAGTCCTATAACATAACAGAAGCATGACATTCAGAGAAGCTTCAGGACAGAAACTATCATTCTTCATAGTGCATTTCACTGAAACAGCAAATATTAAATTCTATGTCCAAGTAGAATGGAAAGAAAGTACAGAGTGGCTTAAGATCAAATGGTAGTTTAAGGATCACTAAACATTCCCTCTATCAAAGCAAAAAGACATTGAAACAAATTGTCAGGATCATCATTTCAGGATCCTGGCAATTAACCAAAGACCTAGAACTGTTACTTTAAAAAGTGAAATGAAATGCATGGTGAAACCTTGGTTAAAAAACAAACAACGACAACAAAAAAAAACCCATGAGTTACTTCATGATATTTTATCTTGTCAACTCCCATTCCTTATACCCAGCCCTTGAAAAGCCTTAAAAGCCGAAGAGCCCAGCCAGTACGTAGGTGGAGAAACCAGAACAAACCTGAAGCTCTTTCAACATCATGTTCTCAGAGAACTATCTGTAACTGTGCTTGCCCCACTTAAAGCTCACCTCGTACAAAAATCTTACTACAGTCGGAAGTAGCACAGCAGTAATGCAGAGGAGACATCAGTGGTAACACACTGATAAATACAGACTGTACAGAATCAGTTTAGAAAAGAAACTAAACAAATAACAAAGACAAATATCTTAGAAAAATTTGACTTCCAGAGTTGGTATATTGCATTATGTCCAATTTTGCAAAGCAACAAAAACCTGATAAAAGAACATACGCCAGAAATTATGACCCCTCTGAAAGAAAATGAAGCCATTGATAAAAATCTTTCTTAAGGAAGCTGAGAAATTAAACTTATTACACAAAGAATTTAAATCAGCTCTCCTAAATATAGCCAAGGAACTGAAGATGCCATTTATAAAAAACTAAAGCAAAGTGTGAATCCAATGTCTCACCAAGGAGAAAACAGTAGCATAAAGAAAATACAAAAGTGAACCAAACAAATTCTTAACTTGCAAAGATATGTTCAACAGCAGATATGACTAGACAGAACAGTCAGTCAACTTAAGTGATGAAGTGACCTTATCTGGTTTGATAATGGGAACAGATAATGGAAAGCAAACTGAAGAAAAAAAAACTGAACATCTGAGACCTGGGGGTCACCATGAGAAGAGTGAAATGAAAACAGGTACAAGGAGTTACCCAGATAGACTAAAGGTGCAGAAAAAATACAGAACACTGGCTTAAAACTCCCATAATTTGATGAAAAAAAAATCACATATTCAGGAAGCTCAGTAAGTTCCCAACAGTTAAAAAAGTTGAGAATTGCCAGGAGCTGGTGGCTCATGCCTGTAATCCTAAATATTCAGAGGGCTGAGAAGAATGTGGTTCAAACCCAACCCAGGTAGGAAAGTCTTGAGACTCTTATCTCCAATGAACCACCAGAAACCATAAGTGGCACTGTGGCTAAAAGTGGTAGAGCGCTCACCTCCAGCTGAAGAGCACAGGGACAGTACCAGGCCCAATTCAAGCCTCACAACTGATATCAGAAGAAAAAAAAAGAAAGAAAGAAAGCAAACAAACAAACAAAAACAAATCATATGTCACTGTTAAACTACTGAAAAACAAAAACAAAGAATCTTAATAGCAGAAAAACAGAAACAATTCAATATAAAGCAGAGGTCCTTAATAACGGTATCTGCTTTTGAAATGTTATGGATGACAGAAGAAAACAGGAAGCCACATCCAAAGTACAGAGACCATCAACTAAGAACTCTGAATTCAAAGACTCTGAATAGAGTTCATTTTGGTAAACGTAAGAGCCAAAATAGAAAGTTATACAGTAATAAAAAAGGTAGGACTCTCTAGCTGCCATCTTATCTTCTTGCGTATGTGTGCCTAATCTCAGCTGGTCTGCCCGAGACCTGCTAAGTGCCAACCCTAGGCCCCTGCATGGCCCCATTTCTGTTCCCAAAAGATGAAAGAAACTCATGAACTAAGAAAAACTCAACAAATTGCAGGCACAAGTGTGCATTGGCGGAAAAGGAACTAACGGTTCATAGAAAGAAGAGGGTGGTTCACAGAACAGCTACAGTAGATGACAAAAAACTTCAGTTCTCCTTAAAGAAGGTGTGAACAATATCTCTGGTATTGGGGAGGTGAATATGTTTACAAACCAAGGGACAGTGATCCACTTTACAACCCTGAAGTTGTTTGGCAGCAAATACTTTCACCACTATAGGCCATGTTGAGATAAAAGCAGCTGACAGAAATGCTTCCCAGCATCTTGAACCAGCTTGGTGCAGATAGTCTGACTAGTTTAAGGAGACTGGCTGAAGCTCTGCCCAAACAGTCTGTGGATGAAAAAGCACCACTTGCTACTGGAGAGGAAGAAGATGATGATGATGAAGTTCCAGATCGTGTGGAGAATTTTGATGAGACTTCTAAGAATGAGGCCAACTGAATTAACTTCTGAAGAAGATAAAACTTGAAGAAGTTACAGGAGTTGCTATTTTATATTATGACTGCTTTTAAAAATTCTTTTGTTTATAGATCTGATAAAATCTAGATCTCTTTAATATTTTTAAGCCCAAGCCTCTTGGACACTGCAGATCTTTTTCAGTTTTTGCTTATACACAATTCATTCTTTGCAGCTAATGAAGCTGATAAAGCTTGGGAATAAAGGATGAAACAGAGGTTAAAAAAAAAAGAGGTATTACTATGTTTGGAGGACACAGTATTATACTATATATTATACATATTATATATTATGGGTAATATATAATACTATATATTACTATATAACATGTAATACTAGATAGCATTTTATTCTATATAATTTATAGATGAATACTAGTATTTTATAGTGTTTGTCACAAACTGAATACTGACAAAAGAACTATGTATTTCCTATTATGGGAAAAAACATATAATAAGAGTATAGTGAAAAATACTTGTTAAACTAGAAAGAGAAAAACCAAGCCAAGCTACAGTGTTCTTCACAAAGAACAGTCACGGGGCTTGAACTTAGCCTGGATGCTGTCCCTGAGCAATTCAGCTCAAGGTTACCACCCTAACCCTTGAGCCAAGCCCCACTTCCCATTTTCTAGAGGTTAATTGGAGATAAGAGTCTCAGGTCCTTTTGTGCCGAGGTTAGCTTTGAACCTTGATCCTCAGATCTCAGCCTCCTGAGTAGCTAGGATTACAGGCGTGAGCCACCTCGCCTGGCTTACAACATTTTTTTTTTAAATAACAATACAAAACAAAAAGCATACCCTGTATATGCCAACTTCAAAAAAGAGAGAGCAAAGTTCGATTTCACACAGGATTCATGCCAAGACAGTTTTACAGATGGACTTCGCTATGGATATGAGTTATTCAGTACTTTCTTGCTTAAACTCCCCATTCATTTTCTTCTGCTTCCTAAGATAATCAACAAACTTGTATTCCTCTGAGTCTTGCCTTTATTGCCTTGCTTTACCTTCTGTACCTGCACTGCTGCTTTGCAACCCACGATGAAGGGTCCTGGAAGCAGCACTGCTGTGGCATGTTCCTCTTATTTTGATCAGACAATCTGAACAGTCACGGCTAAATTATCATTCTCCCAGTTTGCTCTGTCATGGAAACTTGCATACACACAGCACCTGTAATGCTCTTTTCTCTCTCACTACAAGATCCTTAAAAGAAGCACTAGGCTGTAATCTCTTTTCTGCTACACAGGAGACATGAGGTAATGTTTGCTGAATGCATAAAGAACTAATTAATAACTACATGGAAGGAAATGTAATAAATGCTCCTTTGAGATGAAAGTAAGTCATACCAGTACTGTAAAAAGAATAAAATATAATCTTTTTAATAAAAAGATTGTACATTTTGATAGCATGGCGCTTGTAGTATTTTTTTGAAACATTAAATATCAGTCTTGTATTCTTTACCTTGAATAAAAACGTCCTTCAAAACTATTTTTTCTTGCAAGTCAGAACAACATTATTAAAAACAGCAAATGTGCTGAATTTTTATTGTTCATTCCTGCCTCATTCAGAGTTGCTATTTCATTAAGCTACACATTCAAATTTCTAGCTTGGAAATGTAATTAAGCAAGGTGAGGGAGGACATGGAGCCAAAGTGTCTACCACTTACCACTCCTAACCTATAAAACTCTAACTGATCTAAGAGAAAAAAATCTTGGTTTGAAAAGGTATCTTCCAGAATAAGAAAATAGAATGATCTATTTAGTTTTATTTATATCAGAAGCAAAGTTGAGTATAACTGGGAAACCCATATTAAACAAGTAGAATTTAATACTGACTGGCTTACAATCACTACTTCAGTTTTGAGGCCTTTGCCACATAATACTTGACTTTAATAAAAGTGATAAATACCTAAGAACTTTATATAAGGAACCTTATAATTAAAAATGAAAACCACAAATTAAATTTCTAAGATCATTGCATTAAATTACGACTTGACAATGTAATCACATGGCCAGGTTCCTTATTTCATGGCTGTAAGAAATACATTATGTGGATTCCAAACTAATATTAATTCTTCCTCTAACTCTTTGGAGTGTGATGAGTTCGAATGACAACTATGACTTATTAGCTGACTCTAGAGAGATCACTAATCTCCTGAACTCCAATTGGGTGATTTGCAAAACAGGAATCAAGACACAAATTCTGGCTATTTTCCATGGTCATGCAATGATTAACCAAAAAATGTATATGAAAAATGCTGGTCACAGTTGTTTAACAAAGTACATTCTTTAAACTCTGTTTAAAATGTATTTCTAGTATTTTTGCAATATTAGGATTAACTTCTATGGCTTTACATAAAGAACTGATGAGCCAAGATTAGGTGCCATTCTCTCTGTCTTTAGTCTGTGTTTATGTCAACTATTTTTAGAATGTCATCTCTCTCAGTACATATCTAGCTGTAGTATAATTTTATTTGTTTGGATCATCTCATTTCCTATGTACTAAAAAATAGTAAAATATTGATGAGCATAAAACTAGAAATCCCATGAGTGATATCAAGAAAAATTGTGAAGAGAACATTAAAGAAAATTCTATTTTAAACCCAAAACACTACAAAAATGGGGAAAAGGGAGAAACAATTTTAATTCCTTATTAACATGGCATCATGTTGAAATTTTTTGTCTGAAGTTAGATTCTCATGTCATATATAATGCTTTCCAGTGTTATGTTTTTTAATTGATCTAACTTCCAGTGAATTAGTTTTTCTTTCCTTTCACTATGTCTAATCTGGTACCAAACTCATTTATTCTTTCAGTTTTTCTATTTTTCAAGTTGCTTTCAGCCTATTTTTTTTTATATTTTACAGTTCCTTGCTTAGTAGAATTACTTATCTCAATATTTTATTTCTTAGTTTCATTATATTCCATGGTTATAACGAGCATAGTTAGATTGTGACCTGGTTGTACTGTAGCCTTCATTATGGTGACTTTTTCTTGAATGTTTATAATTTTTATTACTTATAACTATATATTTTTGAACTTCTGTATTAGTGCGCTTTACCAGAGAGAATGCATATTTGTATTTTGTTGGGAGGAAAAACCTTCTGGGTTCCAAACATACACCAGTAAGTTCACAGTCATTTCACCCAAAAGTGGTGACATCAAAAAAAAAAAAAAAGTTTTCCCAAGCTCTTTATTTCTTTCTTCCAAGACTTGACTAAGTTTCTCTGCTTCCTTTTTTAGACACCAGCAGAAGCCCTCAACTCTCTTTCTCAAACAGCATCCCAAAGACAGAAGTCTGACATCCTAAGATATCTACTCTGCATAAAATAAATGAAATTCTATGCATTTAGACTATAGCACTTATGGACCACTCTTGCTAGTCAAGGAAGTATTTTTTTTTTTTCATTTCAGAGGAAGAACTCTTGATAAGAAAGATGCTCCAAGAGAAAAATGTATTAGAAAGCCAAATTTACCTCTGGCTTTTATTTTTTTACATATTGTTAATTCAGCATTTTCTTTTATTTTTCTTTACATAAAAACGGGAGTTTTCATGCCTTCCAAGATTTTGTCTGGTATTTCTGTTGTACCTTTTGTGGTCATTTTCAGTTAAGAGGGTCTGGGAGCTGCTTCTTAGTAATATCTAATATTTATTTGCTTTTTGTCTATATATCCCACTAGAAGAGCAAAGCCTTCTTCAGCCTTGTTTTCACTGCATCCCAGTGCCTGCCACAGACTGAGCATTCAAGAAATACTTTTGTGAATGAGCACAACAGAGGCAGTGATGGTTTTTTATGACACCCATACACTCAATCTTCTTTGGTGTAACTTCCTTACAATGAATAGCCCCTGTAGCATAATGACTAGAAGAGAGACATTGGAACAGAAATCCTATCCTACCAAAATTCAGACATATATATGATGAAAATATGAGTAATAGGCCAACAGAGGTTTATAATACTACCATGAGGACTATTCCTACTCTAATCTCTGCATTATCATGTGGCCTAACAGCAATCCTACAAAAGGATATGTACCTTTTGCTATGAGACTGTCTGGTGATTCTAGCAGTACAATTCTCTTAATTCACAAATTGACCATATTTTAAAACTTTTTATACAGGCATAAGACAAGCCATAAATAGATACAAACCCTAAGTGCACAGCTATCATCAAGTGAACAGAGCTGCTTATACTCTGGGTGTAAACACCATCCAGACCAAGAAATAGTACCTTGACAGCCTCCAGAGCCCGCCTTATACCATTTTCTAGTTACTGTCTGCTCGCCTAGAAATTATTCTCAATGCTTTCAGCATCATCAAAAGGCTTTCATAGAATGGGAGTCACTGCTATTTTGTGTCAGATTTCTTTCATTCAGCATTTGTGCCTGGGGAAATCATCCATGTTGCTGTACAGAGCAGCAACTAGCTTGCCTCATGGCTTCAAATACTGTTCCACATGACTTTTTTATAATGTATTTTACTCATTGCACTGTTGACAGGTCTTTTCGAGTCTCCAGGTGCATCTTTGTGGGCACTCTGAGGAGGAATCCCGAAGCAGCAGCACCTCTGCATCCCGGGAAGGGAAGCTAGGCTGTGAAGACAGCACAGAACATCATTCCACAGTGGGGGCCTCAATGTCTGCCCTGCAGAGGAGAGAGCACCTACCATGCTTCACCTCACTGACACCTGAAATTACCTTTTCAATTCGGTCATTCTATAGGTATGAATAGTACTGAATCATATGCTTTTATAAACTAATGTCTGAGGCATCTTTTTCCCTAAAAAGATAAAACTCCAATGACAGAAAAATAAGTTTTCTATGTCAACAAGAAAAAAAAACATGTACTTTATCTGTTCGGTATAAAAAGTATGAAAATTAATTTTCAGAACAACGTATTTCTACTACAGATTAGGATCCAAGACAGAGAACAGTTGTATACTTGTCTTAAGGTCACTGAGCCAGTAAAGGCAGAACAGGGCTAGGGGTTCTACCACTTGGTAGAACACTTGTCAATCAAGTACTAAGCCCTGTATAACCACTACTCCAGGAAAAAAAAAAAAGGCAGAAGATTTGAACACAGTTGGCTTGCTCTTGAGTTTTCCTGTAACCAACTATGTTATATCGTGTGTCCCCATATACTGCTGACATTCACCAGTTATTTCGAATTGGCAATGTACATGCTTTTTACAGCATCCTGTCCACTCCCATGAGGTACTCTGCTGTTGCTTAAGGTAAAGAGAGGAAAAAAGCAGACATACAGCCCTAAAATTCATCTTGTTTACATAGGGATTTCGAGCTAAATAGAACTGATGAGAAAAAAAAGCTCTCTGCCCCACCCTGTTTGCCCATACTTACAAGATTGAAAATCAAAAATTACTTCTTAAATTTTATATTACTAAAGTAAGTCAACCAACCATTCAATCAATTAAGGGAACAGATTAAAAGATGGACTTGTGAGACTCCAGATAGATATTTCCAGTAAACTATGTAATGCTGTTCTTACTCTTGCTTCTGGTAAAGTGAATATAAAAAATTATAGAACTGTCATCTTTTTATCTAAAATAAAAAGTATCCCTAGGCTATTCAAGTCATATTTAAAATACATTTTCATAAATAACCTTTTCACAATCTGCACACTGTTTTAATTAATTTCTCACTATGGAAAACATGGTAATTGAACCAGTTAAGAAATTAGTTAACTGGCCCAAATTACGCCAGTTGTCACTGCACAGGGAAAATCTGTTGTCAGTACTACCCTCCTCTGTGTACAATCCCCAAGCTAGTCATGTAATTAAAACTTCAGGTGAACTCTAGCATTTTTTCAAAAAGAATAAGGAGCACTATGTGGCTGGTGAGTTATTAAACACAGTCAACACTAAAGAATAAAATATACTTAAAAAATACATTTGGTGGGGCCGGGAGTTTGGCCTAGTGGTAGAGTGCTTGACTAGCATGCACGAAGACCCGGGTTCGATTCCTTGGTACCACATACTTACAAAAAGCCGGAAGTGGTGCTAAGGCTCAAGTGGTAGAGCTCTAGCCTTGAGAAAAATCCCAGGACAGTGCTCAGGCCCTGAGCTTAAGCCCAGGACTGGCCAAAAAAAAAAAACAAAAAAACAAAAACATTTGGTCTTCCCTAAAGGCCATTAGTGATGTTCCTTAACATCAAAATTTCAGAAGAATCTATACTCATCATCATGGAGGAAGTGCTGGTCCCTGCATTCATTCATCACAGATGAGGATACTATTTATGTTGGTAGCATTACTTTTGCACAAGACAACTTCTGTGTCATCACAGTGGGTAACAAAACAACAGAATAGGCAGTCAGGCATGTGTGTTCAGGTTCAGGTCCACCTCTATTCAAAATAACCTCTTTAGCTCTTTGTACTTGGACTAAGTTATCTCTGAGAAAATAATGTACAATTGGCAAAAAAGATGGATAAAATTTACTCTTTATATACTACTGGTTTTAAATTTTACATAGCAAACTTCATGCTAGGAGACTGAATGCTCTGCCTCTACATTTGTCATCTATGTCCAAAGACAAGGTTTGGGATTAGATGAAACTGATAGGGCCAATTACCAAAATTTTTCCTAGCTCTGCCTTAACCATCTGTGTGACTCTAAAAGAGTACTCATACTGTGGTGATGGTTTAAGGAGATAACCAATGCCCATAAAATGCTGAGAAAACTCTTACCAGGAAGTAAGCTACATGGATTTATTTACTTACTACAGCTATGACTGGAAGAAAACTATGAGCTAGTTTAAGCCTTCTGGGCTTTAGCTGTTCTCAGCTGAAGCATATTCCTTCACAGAAATGAAGAGAATAAGAGAATAGAAGAGTGAGTAATAATGTATATACAACAAAAGAATGACAGCTACTTTATTTCTGTTAACTTAAACTTAGTATTTTCCAAATATCAGAAAAATACTAGCACTATTCCTCTGTACTTCCAAGAAATTAAAGCTACAATTTCTTCACTGGCTGTAAGATTCTAGTTGATTCTTTAGTAAAGAAGCAACAGGAAGCAAGGGATCTTCTTTAACTAGTAAGATTTATTAGGAAGAGCTGTTTGGAAACACATTCATGTGTAGTGATACCTTTATGCACACTTTGGATTCTGTCTCTAAATCTATTTCTATACTCGTTTGTTCATTTTCTAATTTCTTGTTTAGCTCCTTACATCACACAAGTGAGAATGTAGTGAATAAATGCTAGAGTAATGGCTAAAGAGCCTGGGATCTATCCGATTCTGGCTTGTTCTCTCCTTCATGGAAGGAAGTCACAGGCTGGTGTGGACTTGACAGCTGGTCTGAAGCTCAGTAGCCCAACCCCTCCTTCTCAGGTGAGGCTCATCCAGGGATGGTGCATTGCAACAGTGTACAGCACTGTGCATGACTCACTGTACCTCAAAATCCTGCCCCTCCTGGAAAGTCCCACCACTGGATCTGAAGGGAAGGTACATGAACATTGCATACAAATGCACTAGGCTCTGGTGCTCAGAGCTGAACAACGAATTCCACTATCTCTTTAATTTAAAAATTACACCTAAGATAAAGCACAGCTTTCAGAGACTAGCCTTTCCTTGCTCTCTCTTTCAGTAGGCATAACTATATCACATGAGATGATTTAAAGGCAATTCTATATTCTGTTCAATAAGTATGTTATGACTGGATAATAAAAGCATACCACATACCCGCTAGAGAGGGTTCGTATTCTCATGAACTTGCATAACTGCATCTAGAATGCACCATCACACTGTCTAAATAGGAGATGAACCCACCAGCTAAGCCTCCAAAGAGCAGAATGACTAAATGTTTACATAGGGAAACTAGTGAATAGAAATGACCATAATTAAATGACTTAGGAAATAGGGTTAAATGTCTAATAAAATTTGTTTATATTAAAGTATTTTAAGTATGTATGTCTACCAAATTTATTTAAAAATATTTTTGAAACTTCTATTCAAAAGAACCATAGACAGTTTTAACTTATCTGCCAAGATTTAAAGGTTTGCTTTAGTTTTTCTGTACCATTTTTTCCCATATCAAAGCTTCTGGTTGATAAAATTAGGTATTACAAAACCATCTTTATGTTGATAGTAGAAGCCATGCTTTAAGAGAAGCACACATCCATCACAGAATGCTCACATTAAACAGAGGTGAAGGACATCAGGTGCTCTGACACTGTTCTACTAGCTACATTATCATCAACAGTTCTGCAGATTAAATAAATAAATAAAGCAAGCAAGCCAAGGTCCAGAAAGGTTAAATACTTGCATAAGAACACAATAGTCACACTGAGAAAAGAATTTAAAATCATGTTTTTTGCATATTTAACTCTCAATTAATTATTTTTAATATGCATTTACTCATTAGATGGACCGTGTTATATTTGCTAAATTTAGTTAAAGCTACTCGGTTTTATTTCACTAAAAAAGTGTATGTTAGCACACAACATGATGTAGACATTAAGAAAGGTCAAATTATCCATCTTCCACATACTTATTATCTAAATGTCAGACCACAAAAAGGCTTTAGGTAAGTGGAGTTTATAAAACAAAAACACACCTCCCACCTAAAAGACAATGATAGTCTACTAGAGACACACAAGTAAGCAAGTACTGAGGTAGGGATAGTATTAAATTGACAGGAGCCATGCGACTGAAGGATAAATACAAATTACACTATTCTGTAGGGGGTTTTCTGGCAGGGATCTGAAGTCTTAACAACAGTTACTTATGATAAATCTTTTATGTCACCAAGCTGAAAATGAATATTTTATTTAATCTTCTGAGAAATCACAAGTTAGAAAGATGAACAACCAAATTTCCCAAGTAGGCCAGTTTCAACTGACATGAAGTTTCCTCTGCTGTATCCAAAAGTAAACCATTAACCAGTTATTTTTCTGTCTTCTTATCCTTATCTTATAATGAAACTTAGAAATAACCAATCAGATTTTTATCTATAAAACTAATAACCTCTTTGCTGGGCACTAGTAGCTCATACCTATAATCTTAGCTAATCAGGAAGCTGAGATCTGAGGATCTAGGTAGCCCAGGCAAGAAAGGCTATGATACTCTTCTCCCCAATTAACCACCAAAAAACCAGAAATGGCCCTTGGCTCAATGATGTACAGTGTTAGCATGCACGGCAAAAGAAACTCAGGAACAGCATTCAGGCCCTGAGTTCAAGCCCCATGACTGACTTAAAAAAAAAATCTAACCTTTTTGCCTCATTAAACATTTGTTCTGCTTTATGGAATAAATTGGTATTCAACTCTAGAACTAAAAAAGACAACTATGGTCTTTAAACAAAACGTAATTATGTCTTTTGACATTAACAATGTTGAATTAGAAAGCTTCACAATTAAAGATTAAGTAGCAAAAGCATATGGCAAGAATAATACATGGAAGGGCATTCAAAACAAAACACATATGGAAAGAAGTTCATGTGAGTATGCTTAAATGAACTGCAACTGATATGGACAGAGCATGAGGAGAGCATGAGGTCAGTTTATCTGACTAAGCAGTTAAAACAGGAATAAAGAAGGTTCATAGACATCACGCAGGAGGGCCTCAACATCCATCGTAAAGAGACTAAGATCCTTCTAGAAGTCTAAACTAGTTCTCTCTCTTTAGGGGGGAGATGGTGATAGCTATGAAAGTTCCTATACAATGCCACTGAAGATCATGTCATTGAAGGTAACCTAAAATTGTGCTCCTGGGATACCATCACTAGTAAGCTGTGTCAAATATCTTTAAGGTGGAGTCGTTATTTTATGACATCAGAAACAAATCAGTAATAGTAAGGATTTATGTAAGCTCTGAGCTACTATCAAACCATCAAAGTTGGGGAGGAAATTGTGAGAACCTCCTATTTGTAGTCAAATCAGACAGAGGATATGGGTAACCAAGGGGCTTACAAGTAAGTGCTGGCTTCTGAAGAGGGAGCAGTCTCACGGGGTCTGCTCTAACTGTGCTAATTCCTGGTAGTTAGTGTCAGAACTGATACCAGCACAGAGAATTGCATAGTCTGGGAAATGTCCACACATACAGTGCAATATAATGCAAAAAGTGAAAGACTGAGAGTAGAAGAACAGAGAAAAAATACTAAGTTTTGTTTTCAGTAGTTGATATGTGCTTAGGTTGTAGAATTGAAAAACTATAACTAAAGCCACATTGAAAGAACCTTTCAGTATGGAGTCCTGAGACAACTACCAAACAGGGTTTCTGCAGGATGCCAGTGTCTGCTTGGAACATGAACCCTGGCCTCTGGCTTCCAAGCCAACCCCTGCAAGTCTACCACTAACTACAACCTAAAAGATGTCCTACCTGGGCCTGTGAATTAACTAAATGCTGGACACTCTCTCACCCCATTTTGCATCTGTGCCTTTGATCTTGCAGTCGTTTGGTCCCTAGGAAGAACAGCATTCACCAGTAACATATCTTGTATGGAAAGCAAACTGCCCCACAAACAGGCAATTTTCTTATCACACTTAACAGAATAGCCAAAAACAGAGATCACTTGCCAGTCAACTTATTTCTATCTGTTTTGGTAATAAAGTGTTAACAAAGTCTCTAAAACACCTCCAAAAACAAAGACTGAAATAATGATCAGCCAGGCTAAATACCTGTAACCTAAGACTATTTTAACTACACATCCACAACCCTATATTACCCTCTTCTGCAATTCTCCCTTTTTAATTTGAAACCAGTGTCCATAACTGAATATGGCAGAAAGTGTACCAAAATGTTACCTCTTCCTATGGCTGTCATATGATAATAAAACTCCTTCCTCTGCCCTTCACAATATCTCTTTGTATGCACATGAGGTCAGTGGCAGGACCTAACTTGGGACTCCTGGACTTTGGGCCTGGGGATCTAAAAACCTGATTTTATCCACAGGCTCAAGAAACTAATGAAAGGTTAAGGGATTCGGGCTTTATGGACACGTCCTTTCTGTCTACACACTTTTTCCCTTCACCTCCTTCAGTGGATTAGCCTTGCTCCTTTCCATCAAATCTTCACTGTTTCTGCCTTTTCCAAACTAACTCAGAGAAAATGAGTTGCAATTCCTACAACCCAGTAAAGGCTGAATTTTCATTTTTTCAGCTGCTGAGATTGAACTGGTTGACAAGGTTCTTCAGAAATAATACTTGGATCATACAAGTGTTAGAGACATATACTTATGCTGATTAACTGTTTTGGTTTCTCTTTTTTATCCCCTGGTTTGACTTTAAAGCAACTAATCACAAATGATTTCACTTTTGGAATCCACAGGTAAGCAGGGATCTGTCAAGCATGTCACTCTGCATAATTACGGGGACATATTGAATTGTTAATGTGCTCTCAGGGAATTTATTATGGATTACATTAATTAATTTTTCAGGTACTTAATTATTTGGATATAAGTAATAAATCAATGTCAATTTGGCAAAGAAGTAGTTCTCAAAAAGGAGATGAAGAGTTACTGCTAATTATTTTTAATATTCCTAAGTTAAAAGTAGAGCAGAGTTCCAATTTAGAGTCAAATAATTAAAAATATTCCCTTACATATTTTCTTCTAGGAGTAGAGGAAGATTAATCATGTTGAATGGCCTTGCTCTATTTTTTTTTTTAATTTCCCAAGAGGATGCACTGCACACAGAGGTGTATGGTTCATGGGTAGATAGAATTCCCTCTCCTTGCTCCAAAAATCCGAAAGGGGATATATTTGATATTAAACTGATATCAATGTATATCACACTTGATTTCAGTCAAAAGGCAGAAAAGTACAGTTCTTAAAAAAAAACAAGCATTCTTTGAGAAGATGAGTAACGGCCACCATGCATGTTTTGTGTACTCTTAGAATAATACTCAGTCAAATACACTTATATCCCAACAGATGTTCCTCTCCATGACATACCCTCAGAAAGCTTCTCTAACATTGACTCTCATGAAGGATAGCTGGTTCAGGTAACACTTAAAGTGATTAGATATCTAACCAACTAACTTTCCAAAAATCAGTTCCATTTCAATAGGCCATTCAGTATAATAAAGCTTTTAATGAGACTATTTAGTAAAAACAATCTTATTAGAACATATACCATTAGCTGTATCTAGCTTATCTAACTTAAACCAATATAAGTACATTATTTTTAGATTTTAGTAGACAAAACACAAGGAACACTGAAGCATACTTCCTCAAAATAAGTAGCAGCCATGCCAGGAACCGAAAACCATACTGATTTTTATTTTATTTTATTATTATTTTTTTTGGTGCCAGTCCTGGGGCTTGAACTCAGGGCCTGGATTTTGTCTCTGAGCATGTGTGCTCAAAGCTATCACTTTACCACTTGAGTGACAGCTCCACATGTAGCTTTTTGGTGAATAACTGGAGATAAGAGTTTCACAGACATCCGGCCCAGGCTGGCTTCCGACTGTGATGCTCAGACCTCAGCCTCTTCAGTAGTAAGGATTACAGGCATAAGTTACCAGCCCCTGACTTGAAATCATCTGATTTTTCATTCTGGAAATAATGGCCTCAGATAATAAATATTAAATGGATGTACCCAAAGAAAACCCATGTTGTTTATATTCAAATGAGCCCTACAGAAATATCTACATGAATTTGTTCAAAACTTAATTTTTTTTCCAGTGCTAGGCATTAAACCAAGGGCCTCACAGATTCTATGGAAATTCTGCATCACTAAACTAAGCGCACAGCCTCAAAGACATCTTTAAAATTTATATTTTTGAAGTCAAAAGAACCATAAGCCCTTTTCAGGTATTGATGCTCTGAAATTCTTAGTGAAAATGACATTTTTACATTTGCTAATAAATATCACAGTAGTGCTTTAGGAATTTTGTTTATGTTCTTAGATCCTACCCACATCTCCACCTTCCTAATGCTTTTCCATTCCCAAGGACCAATGTAAGAATCTGAATTGCAAGGGACACAAACACCAGTCAAATCGATGGTGATCTGCATTAGGAAAACTGAGCAAGTCTCTATGGTTAATCCAGTAAATATTTACCATGTGTTCAATCAACTAGGGTAGAAGAGAATAAATAATGAGATGCTAGTGATCTGAAAACTAGAAAAACATTTATCATTACATTATAGTTAATATGCTAAATTATAATACATATAAATTACTGTGTATGTATAAAATAAAAAACCAAACAAAAAGCATTTCTACTTCATTTTCCACAGGTGACAGCTGCCTGAAACTTAGTTTTGACAGGACTGATTCATTTGGTGAAGATTTACTAAAGACCTACTATGATACAGATATACTAGCTGCTGAAGATTAAAGGGTAAATGGGGATGGGGAAAGACCCCTGCATGAATTTAGAATTTACTGTTGTGATTATTTTACCTCAATGGAGTAGTTTAGTATTTGTGAAGGAGACTTCTGAAATAAGATGAATAATCATTTCTCCGTTTTATAGGGCATTGGTCTTTCTAAACTGGTATCATATAAGTATACTCATCCTATTTAAAGAAAACCAAGAAATATTTTTAATGTTTTTTTTTTTTTCTTTTTCTCTTTCCCATGCTCAAAGCTAAACACTTCGTGAATAACACACAGGATTTCAAATGTTGAAACCAATGGCTAATGTCTCCAGAGAGATAATGAATGCCAAGCTGTAATGAAGCACTTAGGAGGGGAAACTTAATTGGAGCTGGGTCAGGAGAGGAAGAACATCAGCATGTTGCTGATTAAGTCACTGTGAGGATAGAGAGGCTGTGTCTTCTCCTCATACCAGCAACCTGTGTACAGTTCCTAAAGATTTCATAGTAGTCATATTATAAGTCATATTAGTGAGGCTAAGATGAAAAATCCTTGTTGGCTATTAGAGAAGAATTCCTAGGAATAACATGTTTTCAGTTACTAAGACAATGATTCTATTTGTAATCTGAACCTTTAAAACTTCCTTTACTGGGTAAGGATTGACAGTATTTGTGGAATAGTGTACCCACTGTTCCACCTGAAGAAAACCTGGAAAACCCCCAATCATTTAAACTATGCAATAATTGTTACTTTATAAACTAATAATTGTTAGTGCTGCCTTCCATACAAATTAAAACAATGATGGCAAATATGGATATCAGATTCTAGAGAAGAGGCAGAAAGAGCACTGGTGCCTCGCAAAAATCCCAGGTGCAATGACAACAGCACCTGGGATAAACCCAGGTACTGTATGGAGTACTAGCAGTGAGGGTGAACCCTTCAGAGTTCTCACCCCTCTTCTTCTCAAAGAAGCCAGGCCCATCTATGGCAGTGGATGGAAAATCTCCCCAGCGGAATACTTAGCAATTCAATTCTGTCAATGCCATTCTTATCATCTCATCAACTCTTTTCTTTCTTTAAGAGTTACAAGTACCAAACCAAGAAACAAAAAATTCATTTGCTTTTACTTTTTCTCCCCTGGTCATGTTTCTTTCTGTTAATTTCTATTAACTATATCAAACAATTAATGAATGATAAATGATTTGCATCAATTGTAAAATAGGAAACTTTTGCTTCTTTGGTGAAAAGGATTTTCACTGAAAATTTGTGAATTTTAAAAGCACACATTTAAAAAATAGAATAATCGTGTCACATTTAGGCAGTCGTTTTCTAATGACCATATTATTCTGAGGCAATCTAAAGTAGAATATGAAGAATGCTCCAATAAATTTATGTAAGAACATGATAACATATCTCTTTTTATCTCTTATTAATTCCCCACCACTGAAATTCTTCTTCCATACTTAGCTTCAGGCATTTGATGAAAAATGTGATGCTGTATTTATATCTCTAATACCAAACATTTATTTATCATACAATACATATCTGCTAAACTAGTAATATTCAGTATCTTGAAGGAGGGGAAGAGTACTTGGCTAAGGTGCCAAGGGCCACATCTGTATTTAAAGACAGTGACAGTAGCACTTACGTATTCTCCATAGGCCTCTTGTGCTGGGGGTGGCGGTGGAGCTCTATACCCACTTGGAGGCACTCCTCTTGCCCGGGGAGTAAGAAGTCCTCTTCCCCGGCTCACTGGCCCCCGGGTGGAAAGGACTCCCCTGGGAGCTGGTGTCCCTCGAGGTACACTGACCCCAACGGGCCGCGCTGTAACTCCTCTTCCTCTGCAAGCAAATCCACAGCATTTATATTTTCTAACATCCCAATCTTCATTCATGTACACTTATACCTCTGATACAGTGACATTCTTTATCCATATCAGAACTATAGCAAATAAGAAACAGGTATCTGCTCCCCCTCACCTCCTGCCAAATTAAGGTATTTAGGTAGTCTAGGACACTATAGTCACAAAAAGACCAAATTTATGGCTCAAGGACAGAGTGGGAAATAAAATTGTCTAAAGAGTACATATACTGAATACGTCTGGGTGATATGCTCAGTCATACTCAAATGTGACCCCGATACTAGGAGAATGGTCTCTATCTTGCTCATCTACCCACAAGAAAATGAGGCTAAGACAGACTTTAAAAAAAAATACCTGGAAACACACAGATGGCAAAGGCAAGGACCAAAATATATGCCATAGTTCCACTAGAGAGAATAACACAGGACAAGCCATATGACTACAGGGACCATCCTAAGGGTCCAAAACGATTTAGTAAAAGTCACTATATCCACTGACAAACAGGGGGCAGGCAATCCATGGAGAAAAACAAATGAGAAAGTGAATGGAGGCTATGCTACATCACTGTGGATTCCCTAATTCTCTTTGCCATAATCTTCTAGACCACAGAATGGTCAGTAAAGCACTGAACAGAGAAGCTGGAGGTATAAAGAACTACAAACTGCCTTACTTACTATTTTAAAGTTTAGTTCTTTCATTCGAAACTAAAGCCAAAACAAGAACAATCTTGTTTCACATCTCACTGTAAGTTCAGATAGTTTATATCCAGTAGCAGAAAGATATCCTGCAGTGGGATCAGTGCATGAAAATCCCAGTGGGTAAATAACTTGTTCTAATGTTATAGGATTCCAAAGTTATGAAAGCCATGTGACCATTCCTACAAAGCCAAAATTCAATTTGTTAAGTAACAACAAGCACAAAATAGATGCTAACAAGAGTCTTTTAAGGAGTGTGTTATTGAATTTTATTGCTTAATAAATGCCTTTATGATTTTACACTGAAACAGGGAATGATCAGTGAAAAAGGGATCAAATAAGATGAATTCAGCTTAATAAATGCTACTAAGTCATCATAACAGGGCACTAGGTACCAGCTTCTGGATTAGAGGAGATCACTACTTTTGATGAGCTGCTCAGAAAAGGTTTGGCAAGAAGTCTGACTAGGTGGGACACAGCAGACAACAGGCTGAGTGGCTGAAACACAGGGGCTCTGAAGACGAGATCACATCTCCAAGGAAAAGGAAGAACACATCGGCAGAAAGCTATGAGAAACAAGTGAGCCTAGCCTGCTGAATGAATAAGAAAAGCAGAAAATACCAATACGTGACCAAGATATTCAATGACCAAATAGAGAAAAAAGTGAATGCAAGAGGTCATACAGTGTACTAACAGATCTGACTGTAAGAAATGCTTAGAATCCCAAATAAATATTTGCTGACCATAAACATGTAAATATAGATCTTTAGGTCTAGTACTGAACTAGGAAAAACCACTACAAACTAAACTTCAGGATCTGAATGTGAATGTACACTTAAAATAATCTCATAAGAGAATTTCCACCATCAAGACAATGATATTGTTTTAAATAACAAGCAATGTGTATACTGGAATAAAGGTAATTTTGTCAGGTAGGCACTGGAGACATCTGAAAAAAGAACAGAACAAATTGGGGAACTTAAAAATGTATTTTAAGCATATTATATGTGGAAAATCCTAGTAAAACACACAAGTTCCTACATTAAAGAAAAAGCTAAACTAAATTATGAACTAGTATGAATACCACCATTCTGGAATACACATACAATCCTGCTGGGAGCCAGAGTGGAATCAATAAAAAACGGGGGACAATCCATACTCCAATCACATGTATCCTTCTCCAAAGGAAGCCAGAGTGAGGTCACAGACACAGGAAGAAGAGCAGCAATGAAGATGAAACAGGGAGGAGAGTGATGTGGCCACAGGCCACAGAACACTGGTTGTCATTGGGTACTGAAAGGCAAAAGGAAGGAATTTCATCCAAATCTGGAGAGCACATGGCCCTGCCAACAACCTGCTTTGGGACAAATGATAATGTATGGGCATCTCGCTTCTACTTTGAGAGAATAAATTCCTATTAATTTCAAATATCAAGGTCATGGAAATTTTTCACAAAAGCTACAGAACACTAGTATAGCACATAAGTAATTTCATGTGACTTCAAGTAAATGAAATGGTAGAAGAAATGGAAATCAAAGAGATGGTCATTTACTGAGAATCTACAGGCAATGTCTCGTGAAATCAACAGCAATCCTAGAATCCAGTGTTTACTTGCTTTTTTTTTTTTTTTTTTTACCAGTCCTGGGCTTGAGCTCAGGGCCTGAGCACTGTCCTTGGACTTTCTCAAGGCTAGAGCTCTACCACTTGAGCCTCAGCACCACTTCCGGCTTTTTTCTATGTATGTGGTACCGAGGAATCGAACCCGGGTCTTCATGCATGCTAGGCAAGCACTTTAACCACTAGGCCAAACTCCCGGCCCTGTTTACTTGCTTTTTAAAACAACTCTTTGCTTTTTTTAAATCTTGGAGACACACAAAAAAAATTTCATCTTAAATGGCATCCAGGTACTAAAGAGATCCATATATCACCAGAGCAACTAAATATGTGTATTATAACTGAGTAGTATATGGGACACATCAGTAATCCCAGACCAGAGCAGGCAGAGGCAAGAGGAAGAACACAGCTTCAGGCCAGCCTGGACTACACAGAAAGACATTCTGTTGAACTAAACAAGGATATGCCCATTTTCTACTGACTGTTTCTGGAATACAGATTAAAAAATGAGGAATAATTCCTGAACCAATTTGAGATCGTCATATCAGATTTTTTTTTATTCTTTAAAATGCTTTCTATTAAAAGCAATCACTAACTAAAGACAAAAATAAACATTGCGTACTTGTGGATCAGCGCAGTAATTTCCACATTAGAGCATTTGTAATGAATAAAAAGGCATGAGCTTTCAGAACTCACTTGGTGGCTGACACTGCACTTACTCGTATTGGTGGTCTGATGAAAAAACATCCTGATGCAGCCCACCCAATGAGAAAACTAGGGCATCAGATACTTAATAGGTGTATCAGAACACTTCATTTGCATAAAAACAAGGCTCATTTAAAAGAATTAGTATTAGAGTAAATAATAATTACCCCAAAGCTATCAGCTAGTAAATAGAATGGTTAATTAGTAAGCTTAGATTTAAATATCTTAATCCAAAATCAATGGCTTCAGCTTGACATTACAATGTTTGAACACTGCGCTTGAATAGGTACCCTGATGATCTGTAGTATGTCTCTATATGAACTGTAAAACTGTGGCTATGGTACATTTACTTAAAACTCAGTGTGTCAATTAAACCCACCTGGCTACTGCTGGGGTGGCTATACCTCTTGTACGTAGGGTGGGCTTCCCACGCACGATTGGAACATCTGCATTCTCTGAACCACCGTTCAGATACGTTAGTTCCTGAAGCTGTGCTTGTCGGATCTCGTCATTGTAGTCCTACACAGGAAAGAGAAAGCAGTGTTTGTTTCCTATTAAAAATACAAAAGTAAGCTGGACACTGGTAGATCATACCATAGCTATACAGATAGCAAGATCATCCTAGCTATTCAGAAGGCTGAGATCTGAGGACCCACAAAGCAGGAAAGTAAGTGAGACGCCTATTTCCAAAAAGCCATCAAAAAGCCAAAGTCTTTAGAGTTACAGTGCTAAACACCCCCTCACACATGCAAGAACTTTTAAAAAGTGTGGTTTAATGAAATAGATGGTTAAAAATGAGCTTATTAAAATGAATATAAACAAACTTTTATAATAAGGGGAAAAAGTAGTTTTCCCACGCTATTTTTTTTTTTTTTGCCAGTCCTGGGCTTGAGTTCAGGGCCTGAGCACTATCCTTGGACTTTCTCAAGGCTACAGCTCTACCACTTGAGCCTCAGCACCACTTCCAGCTTTTTCCTATGTATGTGGTACCAAGAAATCGAACCTGGGTCTTGGTGCATGCTAGGCAAGCACTCTACCACTAGGCCAAACTCCCAGCCCCCAAGCTAAAATTTTTTATAACCAGCTACCACCCCTTTCATAGGCAACTTTCAAGATGAAACATGTATAACATGATTAAAACTATATGTGTAAGTGCTATACAGGCATTACTGTTTGCAATTCAATTCAACTAGTTTTACATGTGTCAGGTCAGAAAATCAAAGAGAAGTCATAGGAAGTCAATGTTATAATCATATTCTGCCAAACAGTTAAGAACCAATTCCAAAGGATTTCTTGATAATAACAACAGTACTGAGGGACTGGGAGTTTGGCCTAACGGTAGAGTGCTTGCCTAGCACACACGAAGACCAGAGTTTGATTCCTCGGTACCACATACATAGAAAAAAAGCCAGAAGTGGTAGTGTGAATCAAGTGACAGAGCTCTAGCCTTGAGAAAGCCCAAGGACAGTGCTCAGGCCCTGAGTTCAAGCCCCAGGACTGGCAAAACAAAAAACAAAAAAACAGCACTGACTTCAGCAACACTTTGACGCAGGGACGATCTTGAGTCCATTTCAGTAAGATGAAATCAGGAATGAAAATAAGTCACAATACTAAGGCAAGGGGGCATCACTTCTCCACAAAGTTTAGAAAAGGAAGAGACAGACATAACCCCAGTTTGAAGCAAAGAAGGATTTTTCAAATGAAAGACACACAAGCATATTTTGAGTATGGACTGAAGATTCAGAGAAATTTCCTGAACTATTTATAATTTCTTCTCATTTCGGAAGAGTACTTACTATTGATACAATCATTATAGTCATATTATTTAAAAAGTAAGGCTCTTACATCAGTTCCAAATCACACATGATGGCTTACTGACTCATTTATTACTTTTTAATTTATTTATTTACTTCACTGACTTATTACTTATTATTTATTCCAAAAAAACAAACCTATTCCAACATCAAAGCTGCTATCAATTATGAAGTAGAAAAGGGACTGTACCTCTAACTAAACAGATATATGAAAGTACATTTGAAGTCTATTTAGATGCATGTTATCCACACAGAGTGGAAAAAATAGTTTTTAATGAAATCATTAAAAGTAACTGATATTCAATGATCTCTCTGATAGGAACTTGCCAAAGAGGCCAATATTTATGTTAAAAGTTAATTCTAGGATCACTAATGATTGCAATCTTATCAGAAAAACCCAAACTGATGATTTGAGGACTGGCTAAATAAATTCTAGAATCAGCATACAGAACTATGCAGGTATTTTAAAAAGTCATATTAACTTTCACATATTTCTACTGACAAAGGTCCAAAATAACATAAGTTCAAATAAATAAAGGTAGTGAGAGGACATCATACTTTGGAGTCAGTGAAGAATTCATCAAGGCCTACTTATGAAGCAATTACTTTCAAAGTGTGGAATCTATGTGAAGGTGGGCAACATGCTGAAGATGATAAATTTACTGATGAAAAATGGTCAAATTGCAGTTACAAAAAGTAGGAATCTGGGGAAATTTGTTCTGGGAAGGTTACTAATCCTTCTCCTTAGACTAACTGGTACATTAATTCATTTGTCTAGGAGGGGAAAGCCAGGAAATCCCTTAGCTTTGCTTTGGGAAGAAACTCATTTAAGTTGGAATAAAGGATGAAAAACTTCTATGCTCAGAAGTCTTGTCAATGACAGTAGCAATTTTGGTGGCAAATGAAAACTGATGACCAGCAAAATAGCAAGATTGTTCTCTTTGATGAAGCAAGAAACAGATCAGCTTATTATAAGACAGTCTGGAAAGGAGAGAGACATGGAGGTCCCTGACATCTCAGACATTCTTGTGTAACTCTGAATCTATGCATGTGCAAAGGGGACCCAAGGATTCCCAGAAGAAAGCAAAAACCAGGCTGGATAAGAAAATGGGCCACCTTAGGTGCATTTCTCAATTTACCTAGCTCCATCAGCAGAAGCAGGAAATTGTGGTGACACAAGTGTCTGAGTACAACCACTGAACGGTTTAGACACAGCATATTCCTAGAAGGATATGGTTAAACTCAGAAACAAAAGCAAATGCAAAAATCAGGGGAAAAGAAGTAACTGCTGGAGAGGGCCCAGGATCTGCAAAAGACAATATGGAAAAAATAATGGTCAATAATTTCCAATGAAAAATTTCCTAGAGAAAAGAGCTTGACAGCAGATTTGAGGTGGCCAAAGAATTAGATAAGCTGAAGAATGGTCAATTTAAATGACCCACTCTGAGGAACAGAGAAAAACAGATGAAGTAAAGGAAGCCTGAAACTGTGGAGGACCAATAGATATACCAACATAAAAAGAATAATACTGAAAAGTTCAAATAAATAATGACTACAAATTTGGAAAGGGGTATCAATGTTCAAGAAGTAATGTACCCACTACCTGATGAGTGTAACTGTAACCCTTCTTTTTCTTTTTCTTTTTTTTTTTTTTTGCCAGTCCTGGGCTTACGCTCAGGGCCTGAGCACTGTCCTTGGATTTTTCTCAAGGCTAGAGCTCTACCACTTGAGCCTTAGCACCACTTCCGGCTTTTTCTAAGTATGTGGTACCGAGGAATTGAACCCGGGTCTTCGTGCATGCTAGGCAAGCACTCTACCACTAGGCCAAACTCCCGGCCCCAACTGTAACCCTTCTATATATTACCCCAACAGTAAAAAATAAAAAACCTTTTTCCACATTGCTAAAAACCACTGAATCAAAAATTCATTACACTCATCTCAAAAGTAGACAGTGACTCAAGAAAAAAAAGAACTAAAGATTAATATAGTCACAAATTTTATTAGCAAAATACTTCCTAAATGAATTCAACAACCAAGAAAGGAGTTTATAGATTACTGTGGTTCAATATATGTAAGTTATACTGTCCTTAAACAGAATCAAGGACAGGAATTACATAATCTTAATGGATGCAGAAAAAGCCTAACAACATGTGAAAGGGTATCAATGTATGTGAATTAATGCACCTTCTATCTGGCAAATATCATGTAACCCTTTTATTAATTACAATAAAAAAAAAAAGAAAAAGCCTAACACATAACTCTGGAAAAGTTATGGATAGAAGAAACCATGCCTTACCATAATAAAGGCTATATATTACAAATTTACAGCCTAAATCATACTAAAATTCTAAAAAACTGAACCCATTTTCTGTAAATAAGGAACAAGAAAAGGATGTCTGCTCTCACTACTCTCACTCAGTGTAGTACTGGAATGCCTCGGCAAAGCACTAACTCAGAACAAAAGTATAAAAGGAATCCTAATTCAGCGTAATCAAATCAACCTGTCCCTTTAATACTCTAGACATTTTCATTGTATTAAGCTGAGAATCCACTGAGTCCAGAGTTTTTCCTTTTTGAGTCTGTATTGCTATTTTGATTTTATTGTGTTATAGGTATCACAGTACATGACATTAAAATGCATAATATACATAATACATGATGTATGTATGTATGTATGTATGAATATATGCATGTGTGTATGTATATATGCATGTCATTTACAGAGAAATGAACAGACCTGAAATAGGCCCAAAGACAAAAAGAATGAATGGATAACTGTTTTCTCTTGTATGGGGAAAAGAGATCTAAAATAAAATCATATATAAAAATAGGACCATATGCATATGTAACTAAACTCATTAAAGTATAGAATCCCATGGGGTAGCCTCTTTGAACAATAAATGATAGCTTAAAACATATCAGAAAGGTGAAACATGTTTTGACGGAAGTGAATTAAGTTTAAGTAGACAGGGAGCAGATGAATAAGAGGGTAATGGTGGGTGGACAAATATAATCATGATACTGAACTTATGTGAAAATTAATCTAAGACACTTGAGGGGATGGGCTTAGCTGGGATAAATGGGGTGTGGGGAGTATGATAGAAGGGTGACCTGTATCAAGCTGCAATGTACTCATGGGTAGGCATACTGAATATAAATTTAGCAATATTATTCTAATCTATCTCAAATTTCATTGCTTCATGTACAAAGAAGAGATATCAGATAATTCACAGACTGTGAAGTCTCTAAGACACATATATAAACTTTTGTAACAGACCATGTAAGGATTACTAAGTACGAATTAATATGGTGGAATGGTCTAATACACAAATGAATAAAAACTGGACTCACAGGGATGAGGAACTTTTTTATTTCTTCCAAAGCATGTCCCATTCGGGCATAAGCTTCCGCTGGTGGAGCAAATACTTCAATGAGCACATGGAGGTCGTCATTGAGATGAAAGTACTTTGCTTCCCCACTTTTTCTCAACTCTTCTTCCTGCAAGGGAAAAATCACTTTTTAAAGTCATAGAAAAACAAAGTAAAAATTACCTAAAGCCTTTTTGAATGTGGTGGTCAGTAAGATTCGCTCAATAGCGAACATAACCCCAAAGATGTTTCAATACAAATCTGATCTGATTCCTGCTGGACTAAGCCTTCCTCTATTCTGTTACTGGCCCAGGAACCCGTCCATCATCTGGCCTAGTCAGTATGCCCTCCCCCTTCTGCCTGCTCCTGCTTCCCTTGCTCTATTAATCCACTGGCTGCACAGGCTTCCTTTGTTTCCTGTCCTGGTCAAGCACCAAGCAAGCTAGCTACAGGCTGTGCTATGTGCTAACAATACTAATGCACAGCATTTACCACTCTCTAAACTAACTGCCTTAACTTGACTTACAAGTCTCTATTTTCTCTCACTGTGATCTTGGAATGAATACCAATCACATCTGTCTTGTTTTGTGATGCTGGTGATACATTTTCCATGTCTAATAACTTGGAGGGTAGAACAAGTGAGTTTTGTATACGTGTGTGTGTTGCGCATATGTGCATGCATGCGTGTGTGCATGTGAGCGTGCGTGTGTGTCCTAGGGCTTGACTGCAGGCCTGGGCACTGTCACTGAACTTCTTTCTCAAAGCTAATGTTTTACCACTTGATCCACAGCTTTACTCTCAGCTTTTGGGTGGCTAATTGTAGATAAGAGTAGCACAGATTTTATCTGCCTTGATTGGTTTCAAACTTCAAGCCTCAGATCTCAGTGTCCTGAGTAGCTAGGATTACAAGAACCAGCCCAGTCAACAAATGCTTTGATGAATAAATGATATAACATTAATTCGTTCATTTCTGTGTTTATTTACTCATTTATATATTCATTGTAAATGTCAGCATGGCTCCTGAGAATAAGACAGTGAGTAAAAAAAATGATATGTATTACATGATTTTATACAGTTATCTCATGGTTAAAATATTTTTATTTTGTATAATGAAATTTAAAAAAGTATGATGAAATTAAGCGAAAAAAAAAAAACCCTCCAGGATATGTAAACAAAAGGTATACCTTTGTGATTGCTGTTCTTAATGTACTATGTGAAGTTATTTCTTTTCTCTTTTTTTCCCCTTTTATCTCATGTGTTACTGTATCTCACTTAAGTACCTAGTACATTTTATATATTTTTTTGTTTATTTGAAATAGGAAAACGAAGGTAAAAATGAGATGATTACGAGGGAGAGGGAGGAGGAGTATGAGAGAAATGTGGGAAGGGGTATCAATGTTCAAGAAGTAATGTACCTACTACCTGATGAATGTAACTGCAACCCTTCTATACAGCATCCTGACAATAAAATACAATTTTTTAAAAAGTAGAAGATAATAAACAAAAGAACCAGATAATGAAAAGTCTATTACCATTTATTAGCTAAACTTCAACTGGAGGTATACTTAGAATTTGTGCCTTCCATTTGTTTTTGCTTCAAAGATTAAGATCAGAAAGATGAAATTAGTTGAAGATATGCCTAAAGTGACTTCCAAAAGGTAGAATATCTGCTTAACCTTTACAGAAATCCCTATCAATTGAGAGAAACAACCCCAGGAATTTCTAGGACACCACATTTTAATTTCAGCATTAGTCAACCCACCAACAAAGCAAATGCCAGAAGATCACATGTCCTTGATTCTATCCTTTAAAGTTTTATAGCTTTCTTTACTGTTTTGAATTTTTACAATAAAAGGAAGAAATACAGAGAACAGAAAAAGGACACAAGATTTATTAGTCAGGCTTAACTGAACCCTAGCTATATTAGTTATTAGGTGCATGAGCTTGGAGTACATATAATCTGAAAATTAATGTGAACAGCCAATTTGGTGTTAATTCATATATATTAGTATAGGGCCATGGAACACAAAAGGGATCATTTATACAGATATATTAACACAAGGGATATAGAGTCTAATGTCTAGGTACATTGCCTAACATATACTAAGCACTCAGAACTTCTGGTCTCTTTCACATATATAGAAAGGAGATTAGAACTGAAAGAAAAGAAGAAAACGACTGAAAAGAGCATAAAATGTCATACCATAATATACTATTCATTTCCTTAAAAACTTGAATTCTATAAAAAGTATAGCTTTGAAGATGCATTATAGTCATGAACTGGTTTTTTGAATGGTAAATCTTTTGTACAACTACTTAAAGATAATGAAAGTATAATTTTCATAGTCTAGTATAATTTTAATAGTACAGTATATTCTTATTGTTCTTAATGTATGTTATTTCTTTTCTTTTTCCCCTTATGATTCATCTCATGTGGTTACTATATCTGACTTTGTTACCTGGTATATTGTATATACGTTTATTTGTTTTTTTGAAAGAGGGAAGGAAAGGGAGGAGAACAAGATAATTGGGAGGGGGTAGGAAATGGGGACCAAAACATGAGAAGGGTATCAATGTACAAGAAGGAATGCACCCACTACCTGACTAATGTAATTGGAACCCCTTTATATATTACCCTGACAATATATATATATATATATTTTTTTTTTGTTGTTGTTGTTGTTGTTGTTGTTAACCAGTCCTGGGCTTGAGCTCAGGGCCTTAGGACTGTCCTTGGATTTTTCTCAAGGCTAGAACTCTACCACTTGAGCCTCAGCACCACTTCTGGCTTTTTCTAAGTATGTGGTACCAAGGAATCAAACTCGGGTCTTCATGCATGCTAGGCAAGCACTCTACCACTAGGCCAAACTCCCGGCCTCATACCCTGACAATAAAATATTTTTTAAAAAACTATTCTTTTATGTCAACTATCCCTCATATATATATTGCATATATATTACACACACACACACACACACACACACACACACACACACACACACACACACACACATATAGCTGGTACTGGGGCTTTAACTCAGAGTGTGGACACGCTCCTCGAGCTTTTCTCAAGGCTAGTGTTCTACCACTTAAGCCACAGCAGCACTTCCAGCTTTTTCTGTGTATGTAGTACGAAGGAATCAAACCCAAGGCAGGCACTCTACCACTAGGCCATGCTCCCAGCCCCTATCACTTATATTAATAAGAACTTTTAAACATTGTCTGTTTACATTGGGTGGGGGATGTTGATTCTTGATTTGACATTTTTCTTGAGTTTCTTGTTCTGCCCATTTGAAAATGGGAGCAAGATTAATACTAAACACGATTATAGTTTTTCAAATATAACCAACCTAGACCTCTGTAGCTGGCAGACACTAGATGTTCACAAGTTTTGATTGGTGTTATCACTCTTTCTTTTTCTGCACTTACAGACCAGTCTAATATAACACTGATAAGCGATTTATACCCAAAACAATAAGCCTCTCAATCCAATCTCTATTGTCTTTAAGTCCCTCTGAGCCTAGAGAATAATTAAACACCTCGATATAATAAAGGCTGTGTATGAGAAACCCACTGCTAGTATTACACTTAATGGTGAAAACCTAAAGCCATTCCCTCTAAAATCAGGAATGAGACAAGTATGCCCACTCTCTCCACTACTCTTTAACATAGTACTAGAATTCCTAGCCAGTGCAATAAGGCAAGAAGCAAGCATAAAGGGGATCCAAGTAGGGAAAGAGGAAATAAAACTATCCCTCTTTGCAGATGACATGATTCTGTATTTAAATAATCCTATAGACTCTATTCCCAAGCTCCTTGAGCTGATTCAAAACTTTGGAAGAGTAGCAGGCTATAAAATTAACCCTCAAAAATCAACTGCCTTCCTTTACTCCAACAGTGAGAGGAATAAGGCAATAATCAGGAAAGCAACTCCTTTCACAATAGCCACAAACAAAATAAAGTAACTAGGAATTAGCTTAACTAAGAATGTAAAGGACCTTTTTGATGAAAACTTTAAAACCCTAAAGAAGGAAATTAAAGCAGAACTAAGGAAATGGAAAAACCTCCCATGCTCCTGGATTGGAAGAATCAACATTGTGAAAATGACAATCTTGCCAAGGGCTATCTACAAATTCAACGCAATACCCATCAATATCCCAATATCATTCTTTAAAGAAATAGAAGAGGCAATTCAAAATTTCATATGGAATAATAAAAGACCCCGTATAGCAAAAACACTTCTTAGCAAAAAGAACAGCGCTGGAGGAATTTCAATTCCAAACTTTAGACTCTATTACAGAGCTATAATTATCAAAACAGCTTGGTACTGGCACAAGAACAGGCCTGAAGACCAATGGAATAGAACTGAGGACCCAGATATTAAACCTCAGACCTATGGCCACCTAATCTTTGACAAGGGAGCCAAAAAAGTAGAATGGAAGAAAGACAGCCTCTTCAACAAGTGGTGCAGGCAGAATTGGTTAAGCACCTGCAGAAAACTAAAGTTGGATTCTTCTTTGTCACCCTGGACCAGGATTAACTCCAAATGGATCAAAGACCTGGAGGTAAAAGCTGACACACTGAAAACTTTACAAGAAGGAATAGGAGATACACTAGGCCTCCTTGGCACAGGTAGAAACTTTCTTAATAAGGACCAAGAATCACAACAAATCAGAGAAAGGCTGGATAAGTGGGACTGCATTAAACTGCGGAGCTTTTGTATGGCAAAGGACATAGCTAGTAAATTAATCAGGAAGCCTACAGAGTGGGAGAAGATCTTCACCAACAAAACAATGGACAAAGGCCTCATATCTAAAATATATCAACAACTCAAAAAATTGAATCACTCCAAAACTAATCTCCAAAGTAACAACCATCCCATTAAAACATGGGCCAAAGACTTAAAGAGAGTCTTCTCTGAAGAAGAAACAAAAATGGCCTATAGCCACATGAAGAAATGCTCAACATCTCTGGTCATAAAAGAAATGCAAATCAAAACAACTCTAAGATTCCACCTCACTCCAGTTAGAATGGCCAGGATCAGGAAAACGAATTATAACAGATGTTGGAGGGGATGTGGCCAGAAGGGATCACTACTACACTGTTGGTGGGAGTGCAAACTCGTTCAACCACTATGGAAAGCAGTGTGGCAGTGCCTCAAAAGGCTAAACATAGAACTCCCCTATGACACAGCAATTCCACTATTTGGCATTTACCCAACCATCCAGAAACAAGGGCATACTAAATCCACTACCACAACAATGTTCCTTGCACTATTATTCACCATAGCAAAGATATGGAACCAACCTAGATGTCCCTCAGTTGATGAGTGGATCAACAAGATGTGGTAGTTGTACACAATGGAATTCTATGCTGCTGTCAGAAATAACGACATTGCCCCATTTGTTACGAAATGGAAAGACTTAGAAAAAATCGTATTAAGTGAAGTAAGCCAGACTCAAAGGAACTTAGGCTCAATGGTTTCCCTCATTTGTCATAATCAGTAGAAACCTTGGGCTCTACTAGCAGAGATCTGTAATAGAGCAAAATCTTGATACATAAGGCCATATAGTATGAAGCTAATTGAAAGGACCTCCAGGATATTGAAGCAAAATCCATATAAACGAATGATTGTTGTTCTTAATGTACTATGTTATCTCTCATCTCCTTTGCTGTCCCTTGGGTATCTCATATTGTTACAGTATCTCACTTTGTTATCTGATATATTGAATTTATTTGTATTTGGTTATTTGAAATTTGATAGGGAAGGGGGGAAAACCAAGATGGGTGGGGGGGTGGGGGGGAGGGTAATGGGTACCAAGACATGTGAAAGGGTATCAATGTATGTGAATTAATGCACCTTCTATCTGGCAAATATCATGTAACCCTTTTATTAATTACAATAAAAATATTAAAAAAGAACTTTTAAACAATTTAATTATTGTTTAATTATTGAAATTATTCCATTGTTGAAGCTTTAAAAATTGGATTTACACATTAAAGGTTATTTCTAAAAAGACAGCGTGCTTAAAAATTATATTTTGCCTTTTCTCACCTTGTAGAAAATAGTAATTTAAATGTAATTTCACAAGTTGAATCATATTCACAAACTTTGGTTGGGACAGTGAGAATGTCTACTACAGAGTTACAGCCAAGTACAATTTCATGGAGTAAGGTGCCACACCAGAAAATTCTATGGATCAATAATAATGAGAGGCAGTGTGGTGCTTGGGAAGGCATAGAAACTGTGAAGTTCTTCACTCAAATCTCCAGTCTAGCACATACCATGCAACTTTGGATAGGTTACCTTATCCTTTCCCTGAGGTTTGAATTTAAACGTGGATGATAACTACCCACTATCTCATGGGGTTGCTACACTGATGTAGATTAGAATTACATCTCGTTCATACATATTCAAAAGGTGAATACAGAAAAGGTAAATGCTATCTGCACAGCTACAATATTAATTATCTTCCTATTTTTAATGTAAGGCAGAATGTCCAATATAACACACAGCACAAGCAGAAGCTCAACAGACAATAACATCACCGTAATGATTAGTTACTCTATGATTATTACCTAATATATAGCAGTTGTAACTATCCCAATTTCATCAATGTAGCAAATAAAATAAAATTGTTTACGTTATACTTTGTAAGATAGTAAAGTTGATAATCTCAAAGAATGAGACTTTAGAATAGGAGTTGAATACTAAGTAGAGGGAATCTTTTTAGAAAGAAATATTAACTGAGAATCTTCAAATGAAATTAATATTCAAGAGTTTGAGGATCTGATTATATGATATAAGATGAGATATTAGCAGAGGATTAAAGTAACACTACTTAAATCATCACTGGTGGGTACCTTCAGCAAAAAACTTTTCAAGTATTAACTGATATACCATGTGGCAGAGACATCATAGTTTTATGGACAGGAGGACAAGACCGTTGGAGTGGACAGAAAATGGTAGTTTATTGTAATAGTCAAGGGATTTAAAAAGGGGTTGATGTGGTATAGGATCTTGATGTCCTCAAAATGTCTCTGTTTTAAAGGCTGTGTATAAAAAAAGGTACTCCTGGAGGCAGCAGAAGCTTTGGGTGCTAGGACCTAGTGGGAAGATATTGGGGTATTCTTTGCAGGAAAGTGAGATCAATGGCCTTCACTTCTGCTGCCTGGCTAGGAAGTGAATGGTTTTGCACATTACATACATGATGTGTTTTATTCTTCCCTCTGCAGGGTATATCCTGGTGGAATAAAAATGATCAGATATCTGCAGAACCACCTTTGGCCAGAAATGAGAAGATTACTCTGTAGCTAAGTGGTCTGAAAAAGAGGCCCACATTATAAAAACTAGATGCCTCATAGATGGAAACGAGGTACTCTGTGACCAGCCAGTCATGAGGACCCACTGAGGCAGGTATCTGATGCCTCATTCCTAAACCATCTCAGACTGACAGAGACAGAAGTTATACACTACTTTAACACACAGACCGCCCTTCTGTTGACTGGCTGTCAATTTCTTTCCAGAGTGACCAATGTAACAATACCAGAGGATACCACAAGCTCTTGGGACTATGCCACTTAGAAATCTAGATAGCAATCCGATTGTATTTAGGATCATTTGCATTTGTTGGGGAAGGGGACAATTTTTGAACATATAATTAGCATTACAAATCTTTTCCATTTATAAAATTATGGCTGCATGCCTGGATTACCATTCCCTCATCATACAAAAACAAACAAAAACCCTCCCTCTCCCAAAATGAAACATTGCTTTAAAGAACTTGATTAAATACAATCAAGTACAAAATAAGTATACAATGGATCCCTGTCTGTGGTTTTTCACAGCTCACGTCATGTATGATATGAGACAGTTTACCAGATAGTTTTATTAAACACTGAATTAGAATATCAGCAAGTGTAAAATTCCTACAAGACACAAACATGGAATGTCTGACTAACTGACCCATTTCCCAAAATACAAGAGCCAAAGAATGTAAAAACATACTTAGTATTAAGTAATGAATAAAAACTTGGTTACGTCTAAGATTCAGTTACAAAAATGTACTGAAAATTCATGTTGAGTTTCCATCTGGGAATCTACTTTTTTTTTTTTTTTTTGGCCAGTCAAGGGCTTGAGCTCAGGGCCTGAGCACTGCCATTGGACTTTCTTAAGGCTAGAGCTCTACCACTTCAGTCTCAGCACCATTTTCCGGCTTTTTTCTATGTATGTGGTACCAAGGAATCGAACCCGGGTCTTTGTGCATGCTAGGCAAGCACTCTACCACTAGGCCAAACTCCCGGCCAGAATATACATTTTTAAAGTGTTCTACAAAAGAGCCTGATACATACAATGATTTCCATAGCAATAGTGGAAAACATATAAGTGAATGTCAAAAAGCTATAGTTTCATTTTTTACTAATTTTATCCAAATATTCAAATGAGTTCCTATTCATCCTAGATATAGTATCTCAAATTCTTTGAACTTCAATTTTCTATATATAAGTTATTAAAGTGCCATTATCTACCATTTTTTCACAGGATAACTGAAGGCCTATAAAATGTTCCACAGTGCCTAATTCTCAGTAGGTATTCAATAAACATATAGTGATTACTTTTTACTACACAATTGACTTACATGACCTTTTGTGCAATGAGGCTAGTTTTCATCTTCTAAAGTTTATATATAAAACACTTTATTTAATATTACAGGGCAAGAGATCACTTCAAGTAGAAGATCTCATCTCAATAATATCTTTTATAAAGAAGAGAACAAGTGAAAGAAACAGTTTAAATTATAAATATTCTAGTATGTAAATTTTTCTTCTAGAAATTTAAGTGGCCAATAATAATAACTTAGTAATATTTAACTTGTCAATAACATAGGATGTAAATACAGCCATAAATACATTTTAGAATACAAAGTAATTATTCAGACATTTAAAACAAATGTTTAACAAGATGATAAAGTTTGTGCCATACTAAAGAGAAAGAAGAATATACAGCATGAGCTCAAATCTAGTTCTATCCCACTTAGTGGCAGGGATGGGTCCTGAGGAAGCTACTGGTTTATGATTTCCTCTTGTGATTATCAGAGTATACTTACTCTAACCCAGTCACATCTCCACAGGACTCTGTCATGCACACTGCTGTGAGTGACCAAAACACAGTTACATAGCATAAAGATGTATATGAAATATGCCCAGAGAAAAGACTGAAAAGAAATAACTAAAACTCCAAAGCAGATGATGTGATTACGTATAATTTTTAATTATCTCTGTAATCATTTTATTCCTATCATATAACATGCAAGATGACATTACGTAGAGAAGAAAATAGATGAACATTAATAATTTATGTGTTTGGCAACACCTTATATTTTGAAGTTGGGCAGAGTAACTTAATTTTCTAAACACAATTATAAAACCTATTACTCTATATATTTTCACATGATACAATTAGCTTTTACATACTAAACGTCAACACATGGGATGACATGAACAGAGGAAATGAGTATTACCTTTGCTTTGTCTCTCATGGAGCCTTTCCCAAGGATGGACATTTTTGTCAGTGTTTCTTCTTGCAAGCGCTTCAGAGAATTGCCACGTGGACCCAGAAGTTTTCCCACAAAGTTGAACTAACAAAAACAAGCCATTAAACCAAATTGGTAAACATTCGCATCTTTAAGTGTACTTTGATATATTTCACTCAGTTATACATTATACATAAACCACAAATATGGTAAAAATATAAAATATTTTGTAAGAATTATAAAATATAAATGATAAACTCTATACAGATCATTTCAGCAGTGGCGATTTATTTCATAAATTGTGAATGGGGTTAATTTCCTAAAATTTCTGGCTTACCACTGTAATTATCAACTATAAACAGGATCAGTGTGTAGATGAAGACAAATGATGCAAATAGGCTATACGCTGCACTAAACTGGTCATTAGGGATTTCCAAGCACACAGAATGAGGTAGTCAACCAATGAATAGACTGACCAATATTTTTCTCATAAGTGGAATATACGAATTTAATTATAAACAAATATGATAAAAACATTAGAAGGACTATATGCAAATATAAACAAATTGATTAAAATGTGGTATATGTAAGTGGGGATTCTAATGGTACATTTCCTTTGAACAGTTGTTAATTCCATTCAGGAAACTTTAACATGTTTTGTCAGAGGGCAGGTGGTCACAGGGAGGAAGGAAACCCAATGGAGAGAGAAGTGTGGATGAAGACAACTATAATATTCAGTGTACGTATGCGAGGGACAGATAGGGAAAATGATGGAAGCAGTAACACTGATCAAGAGGCACGTACTCATGAACTGACATGTTGAACTGAAACCCCGTTATACAACTACTAAAAGAACAAATAAATACATATGGAAAATGTTTAAAAGACAAAGGAGGTTTGATGGTCTATCAGAATTACTATCATGAAATGGTCATATTTCCAAAGGCAATCTACAAATTCCATGCAACACACACCAAAATCCAAGTATCATACTTCACAGAGATAGAGAAAACTATCTACAAATTCATATATACAAGGACCTTTAATAAAGGAACTCTAGATTTTAAGAATGAGCACTGAAAGCCTCAAATTCTCTAGACCTTAGAATAGCCGTGACCAAAAATATAAACAACATGATAGCAAAGACCAAAGTGGGAATGGGCTGCTATTACACTGTTGACAGTAATATAAACTAGTGTAACAACTTTGGAAGGTAGAATGAAGAATTCTTTAAAAAAAAAAAACAAAAAAAAACAACTACCCTATGATCCAACAGTATCACTCTTAGGCATTGTTCAAAAAATTGCAATTTAGGATATGATAAAGACAATTGTATATCCATGTCCACTGATACACTATTCAACATAGCCAAGTTATGGAAACACCCCTGATATCCTATAATAGAAACAATAATCTTAAAATGTAAACATACACATGTACACACACAAAAATGGAACTTAATTTGCCTATTCCCATCTTAAGAGTTAACAAAAAATAATGAACAGATTAAGTATAGATGGAATGTACCTCAAAAGAATAAAAGGCATAGAGGAAAAGCAGTTAACATTGGGTTGGGGAAAAGATGAAAGTGTTCTGAATCCTGAAACAAAACTAGGATGCGCACTTTCACTATGCTCCTAGCAATCAACCAGACAAAAAGAGTAACAGTGCAGCCATATTAGAGAAGAGTAAATCAAATTGCCAATGTCTGTAGAGTATATGGTCTTTTTGTATAGAAATTCAGAAAGACCTGGAGGTAAAAGCTGACACACTGAAAACTTTACAAGAAGGAATAGGAGATACACTAGGCCTCCTTGGCACAGGTAGAAACTTTCTTAATAAGGACCAAGAATCACAACAAATCAGAGAAAGGCTGGATAAGTGGGATTGCATTAAACTGCAGAGCTTTTGTATGGCAAAGGACATAGCTAGTAAACTAATCAGGAAGCCTACAGAGTGGGAGAAGATCTTCACCAACCAAACAACGGACAAAGGCCTCATATCTAAAATATATCAACAACTCAAAAAATTGAATCACTCCAAAACTAACCTCCAAAGTAACAACCATCCCATTAAAAAATGGGCCAAAGACTTAAAGAGAGTCTTCTCTGAAAAAGAAACAAAAATGGCCTATAGACACATGAAGAAATGCTCAACATCTCTGGTCATAAAAGAAATGCAAATCAAAACAACTCTAAGATTCCACCTCACTCCAGTTAGAATGGCCAGTATCAGGAAAACGAATGACAACAGATGCTGGAGGGGATGTGGCCAGGAGGGATCACTACTACACTGTTGGTGGGAGTGCAAACTCGTTCAACCACTATGGAAAGCAGTGTGGCAGTGCCTCAAAAGGCTAAACATAGAACTCCCCTATGACACAGCAATTCCACTACTTGGCATTTACCCAATCATCCAGAAACAAGGACATACTAAACCCACTAGCACAACAATGTTCATTGCAGCACTATTCACCATAGCAAAGATATGGAACCAACCTAGATGTCCCTCAGTTGATGAGTGGATTAACAAGTTGTGGTATTTGTACACAATGGAATTCTATGCTGCTGTCAGAAAGAATGACATCGCCCCATTTGTTAGGAAATGGAAAGACTTAGAAAAAATCATATTAAGTGAAGTAAGCCAGACTCAAAGGAACTTAGGCTCAATGGTTTCCCTCATTCGTCATAATCAGTAGAAACCTTGGGCTGTACTAGCAGAGATTTGCAATAGAGCCAAATCTTGATACATAAGGCCATATAATGTGAAGCTAATTGAAAGGACCTCCAGGATATTGAAACAAAAGCCATATAATGAATGATTGTTGTCCTTAATGTACTATGTTGTCTCTCATCTCCTTTGCTGTCCCTTGGTTATCTCATATTGGTATAGTATCTCACTTTGTTATCTGATATATTGAATTTATTTGTATTTGGATATTTGAAATTTGATAGGGAAGGGGGGAAAACCAAGACGGGTGGGGAGTGGGGGGGGGGGGGGAGGGAAATGGGTACCAAGATATGTGAAAGGGTATCAATGTATGTGAATTAATGCACCTTGTATCTGGCAAATATCATGTAACCCTTTTACTAATTACAATAAAAAAAAATTTAAAAAAAAAGAAATTCAGAAATACTACAAAAAAAATCTATCAAAATAAATGTAGTGAATTCAATGTACACATTAGTGTAAATTAGTACAAGTGCTATTAGCCAATACCAAATATGTGAAACTGAAATCAAGAATGAAATCCCTTTTACAAATAGCTGAAATAAACCAAATAAATACATGTTCAGAAATAAATTCACCAACAACTTTAAATATCTACAATGAAAAAATTAAACGTTGATGCAAGAAATAAAAGAGGACAGAAGTGGGAAAGCATCACAGAATCAATATTGATGAGGTCATGCACGGTGGCTCACACCTATAATCCTAGCTACTCAAGAGGCTGAGATCTGAGAACCGTGGTTCAAAGCCAGCCTGGGCACTAAAATCCTATCTCTAATTAACTACCAGAAAACCGGAAATGTTCAAGGAGTAGGGCAGTAGCCTTTAGTTGAAGAGATCAGTGACAATACCCAGGCCCATAGTTCAAGTCCCATGACTGACTAAAAAATAAATAAATATTGATGAAATGCTCATTTTATTCAAAATAGTGTAAAGAATCAGAGCAAACCTTTTCAAAACACCAATGGAGCCTTTATAGAACTAGAAAAAGCAATGATGCAAATTTTGTGTGTGTTCCCACTCTTCAAAAATAGCCAATGTCTTCAACAAAAAGAACAAATCAGAAGGTGTTGATTTATTAAATCAAAACAGCATAGTATTGCCTTACAATGAAACACAGGGACCACTGATATAGAGACAATAGAAATAAACTCACATAACTAAGTTAACTATTTAATTTTATTTATTTTTCTTTTCTTTTCATTTTTTTTTTTTTTTGCCAATTCTGGGGCTTGAACTCAGGATCAGGATCTGGGCACTGTCCTTAGGCTTTCTCAAGGCTAGAGCTCTACCACTTGAGCCTCAGCATCACTTCTGGCTTTTTTTTTCTATGAGGAACTGAACCCACATTTTCATGCATTCTAGGCAAGCACTCTACCACTGGGCCAAACTCCCGGCCCCAAGTTAGCTAATTTTTTAACAAAGATGTTAAAGTCCTGCATAAGAAAATGGGAAGTCTGTTTTAATAAATGATGCTGAGAAAAATTGGTATCTATCCATTTCACCTGTTACAAAAATAAACCCAAAATGAAGGTAAGACCAGAACCCATGAAAGTATTAGAATAAACAATCATAAGAATAAAAAGACAAATTACAGAATGGGTTAAAAAATTAGAAATTGTAAAATATCCAAACTGTACAGAACTCAAAAATGGTGAGATAAATTACATAGAGAGACAAACAGAATTAAATCAAACATTCTGGAAGACAAAAACTGACCAAATAGTGTACTTTAAAATGTTCACCATCACAAATCATTTGGAAAGTCAGATCATAATCACAGTAAAACATCATCTCACAATAGTCAGAAAGGATACTATCAAAAAGACAAAAATAACCAGTATTGGCCAGGAAGTGAAGAAAAAGAGAACTTCTATATACAGCTGGTGAAATTTTAAGTCAGTATGGTCATTATGTAAAACAGTACAGTTTTCCTCAAAAGCTAAAACAAACAAAAAAAATACAGCTACTATATAAGGCAACTATCCCACTACTGTGTGTGTGTATAAATATATATATATATATATGCACATACACACTAAGGAAATAAAAATCAGTATGAGATCTCTGTAGTCCCATTACATTGTCTATATTCTCAATAGCCAAGACATGAAAACAACCTAACTATCCATCAACTGATAATAAAGAAAACATGGTATACATATACACAATGGAGTACTATTCTGTTATGAAATGAATGAAATTCCACCATTGTAATAACAGGGAATATTAATGTTAAATTAGATAGACCAGGCACAGAAAGGCAAGAAGTACTATGTGATCTCATTCATATGCAGAATATTAAAAACTGAACTCATGGAAGTTTGAAGTAGAATGGCAGTTACCAGGAGTTAGGACAGTAATGGGAAAAGAGAGATGGGGAAAGATTAGTTGAAAAGAGATGGGGATAAATTCTGAATCCTACTTCACAGGAGGTGTGACTAAAGATAATGTTTTGTAGTTTTGACAGACAGATTTAGGATATTTTATAATAGACAAATAAGCTTGAGAAGACTGATGTTAACCTGCATCCAACATTAGAAAATATATGCAAGCATTAAGTATCACATCAAACATTATGACATGCACATATTTTTTTTTTTTTTTTTTTTTTTTTGCCAGTCCTGGGCTTGCGCTCAGGGCCTTTGGACTGTCTTTGGACTTTCTCAAGGCTATACCACTTGAGCCTCAGCACCACTTCTGTTTTTTTTTAATATGTATATGGTACCAAGGAATTGAACCCGGGTCTTCATACATGCTAGGCAAGCATTCTACCACTAGGCCAAACTCCTGGCCCTGACATACACATTTTTAACTATCATGAGGTACCCCATAAATATGAGTAATTTTTGTATTTATATATCAACCAATATTTAAAAAATAGGTTCAAATTACACCATCTGTATTGATTTTCCTCTGTGATTAGGAAAATTTAAGCCATTTTCAAGATATATGTACAAAAGTATGAAGGAATAAAGTTACAAAACATGGGTGAAAGTAGGGAAAAGAGCCAAGTAAAGATGGAGTAATGAAATAAATCAGGGGCCGGGAGTTTAGTCTAGTGGTAGAGTGCTTTCTTAGCATGTACAAAAACCTGGGTTCAATTCCTTAGTACCACATACATAGAAAATAGTCAGAAATGGTGCTGTGGCTCAAGTGGTAAAATTCTAACCTTGAGAAAGCCCAAGGACAGTGGCTAGGCCCTGAGTTCAAGGCCCAGGACTGGCAAAAAAATAAAATAAAATACATAAATCAAATACATTTCACTTGTAATAAATTATTTATATAATCAGGAAAATCCCACTGAACTCTATGCAAAAAGGTAAATAATTGTTCATGACTTATAGTTTTAGGAGTTCTTGCTCCATTTAACTATTAAAAAATCATCCTAAGATTGGTCAGTAGTTTGTCTACAATTGATAACAAGTTAGTACAAAATTGATGCAATGACTATTGTGGATATACATAATCTTAATGATACTCATGTTTGCTGGAACTGACTTTACTTCTTGCACAGGGCTACCAAAGTCCAGCCACCAGACTAAAATGATACGAGCAGGCTCGGGCCACTTTGATCAAACCCTGACCTTTGATTCTAAGATGGAGAACTAACTGTGTAGATCCTGAACATTCTCAGAGCTGAGTCATGCTAACGGAAATACACTTGGTTGTTTGGTTAGTTCTCAAACTGCAGACTGCATCACCTCTTTAAGGGGCATGTGAAAATATTTAGCAGGTTTGTTTGGCTGACACAATGACTGGGGTCACTGAAGGGATTTCGAATACAAATTGATAAAGGTTTATCATGTCAGATATCAGAAAGAGACAGGGTCGCCCTACACAATGAAGTATCCTGTGTAAAATGTCAACAGTAAAATAGCTTTTTCTAAGACATAGTACTAAAGCAGACTCTCAGATGTGGGTTGCTTTCTATTTCTTATACTTGATGCTCTTCAGTGTTGACTGAATGATGTTCATTCAATGTGAAAGTTCAGTTCCTCCCTGATTGCTACAAAATACTTTAACATGCAGTTTAAAAAATGTTTTTAAATCCCTAAAGTTATGATGACATTGAACAAAACATATTATATTCACAAAATGCTTTGAATAGCAACTCCTTTGTACAACTACTTAAAGATAACACTCAAGACTCACAAGACCTGAGCAACATATGGATTAAGAACATATTTTCAAATCTTTAGGTGATACAAGCAAAAAACAACCACACAAAAAAAACCAACCCATGTAGCACATTCTCTCACTGGTTCTTAGTTCCACCATTCTTTAAGGGTCTCCAAAGCATGGACTTCTAAAGGAGTGTTGCTATAGCATGCCTTTTACGAATAAAGTGAACATGAAAATTCCAGGCCTCAATTTCAGCATATCACACCATATTTATGTGTCTTATAAGAGTCATTAGACTTTGTTATTTAGAGTAAAACATTAGATAATATGCTAAGCCCCGTGACAATGATTAATTTTATCTGAGTACCCTTCTCCTAAAGGCAATGAAGATTAAAAAGGGCCCCTCTACTTTGTACTCTGAGATCGAACTCACTGCAAAGGACCACTCTGACGTAGTAAACTCACAGTTGCTCATTTATTTGCTTAGGATAAGGCCAGATAAAAGGCTCAATTCTTTTTCTTTGTCCTGAAAAGGTTAAATGAACAGTTTGTCCTTATTTCAATCAGAAAAAAAATATATATACCTTGATTGGATTAAACTTTAGTCTGGTGTTTTTGTGGCCTCCAGGTCTCTAAACTTGGATTCACAAGCTGACAATCACTCCCTAAAAGCCTTTCTAGGAAATAGGCCATGCTCAAGAGGAAATGCTCGGATCACTAATGCACTGCAGGTTCTCATAGCTTCCTGGCTGCCTTCACTTTTCCCCAAAGAAGAAAAGCCACTTGCTGTTTGCATTCCAAGAAGGAACTTGTAGGTCTCACCACTAGCAAGACCACCCCTCTGGAATAAATCTAGGTACTTTGAATTATTCCTTCCTAATAGAGTCTCTATTTAATTCTGGGTTTGCTTTTCATTTGAAACTGTATATGCAAGATAGAAAGAACTTAATAGATTTCAAAGTTATCTTTTTACAAATATTTTAATTTGCCTAAGTACAGTCATGCCTCCATTAATCAATGTCAGTGTTTATAGTTGAGTTTCACTACGAATTGTGTATACAAGTTGCAATAATTACATTATTCATTGATAAAGACCAAGTGCTTTGATGAAATGGTCTTTAATTGATCCACATTCTATTCCTTGGGGAACAATTCAGTTAAGCTGTCATTTCATAAACAATCAACTTCAATAACATGTCATGGGCTCCACTACAAGATTTTCTTTAACTGGATGTTCACCAAAAAAGTTGTAAGTTCAACAAAGGGATGCTTAATTGATCTCTACTGCAACCTGTGAAACGGAACTTGTAACACAGGGCCACTACACCCTCAAATGTATTCTTCCAGAGCTCCAAGCACACCAAAAGGCATTCCTTTCCCAGGCTTTCAGATTGACCTTTTGAGCGGCACAGAGCAGGCCTTCCAAGTTCAATGCTCTATCTCCATTGCCTGTGCAGAGAGGTTGTTCAATAAATGTTCAAGGGGTTATTAATCAAGTCCTAAGAAAAGCTCTCTTGTGCCTAGCCATTTTCACTAGCCATACTACAAAGAGCCAACTGGACCACCTCTTACATGATCACTAGAGTCCTTTCTCTGCACACACTCCAACCACTTCCATCAGCAGAGAAGTCTTTTAGAAACACAAGGGTAACTTCACTGTATCTCTGCTTAAACACAGCTTTTCTACTCTGCTCAGAACTTATCTCAGGTGACAGAACTTACCTACCTGCCATCAGGCTCTGCGATTCTTACTTCCGTCATTTTGGATTTCTCTTTGTTTCTTGAAGCCACCATGCTCCAAGAATAGCCCTTACAACTTGTATGTACTGAGCTGGAAAGTTACTTCTACCCCTAAAACAAGCCAGACACCATGACTCACACAGTTCCTGGCCTTGCAGTTAGTGGAAAGCAGAGCGACCAAGGATGAAGGTTAACACTTCCAAAAAAGTTTGAGAAACGCCATTTAAACCAATAAAATGTTGAAGTAAATGGAATGCACCAAGTGGCCCAGCTGTATGAAAAAGGTAAACAAGATTTCAGTCCAGGCTGCCCTTAGCATAAGTCTAAGCTCAAATCTCAAAAATAACTGATAAAAAGGGGGCCTAGCAGGGTTCAAGTGTCTACCCAACAAGAACAAGGCACTGAGATCAAACTACAGTTCCATCAAAAGTAAACCAGTGAAAGAACTAGATGGACTCCAAATTAATGAAATCCCAAGGCAACACTAACCTCACAAAACCCCAGGCCCTTCCAAGAGGGAAAAAAAAATCAATTATTTTTTTATGATACTATCTGAGATCACTGATATCATGAGAACAAAAAAGTCTTGGAAGACTATGAATTAAGATGGTTGGCATTTTCTTGAGTTTTTTTTTTTTTTCCTGCAGGAATCCCCCATGTCCTATTCACATAGAGGGACAATGAGGGATCAAATGGAAACAGCTTCTCTTGGAGAGCTGGACAATCAAGAGAAAGGAAAGGAACAGCCATGGCCGAAACCTGTCTAGACCCAACTACTGTCTTTCTCCTTAACAAAAGCAGTCTTCTGCAGGAGGAAGGGCAATAAACTATTTTATTATTCTCTTTAATAAGAACAACAAAACATTATTCCACTAAACATGTACTTATTAGTTTACTGCCAAGCTCTCAACAAGTGTTAACATTACAATACCTATGACCTAGCAAGAACCTTAATGCCTTTACTATGGTTTACATTCCAGTGGAAAGAGACAAAACAAGTAAAGTATAAAGCAGATACAAGACACAGAGAGAAAGCAATCACTAAGAATAGGGCTTTGCCCATAGCTGGTAGTGAGGTTAGCTTCAAGGACAGTATGCATGACTGCACCCTGCAAAGGGTCTGCCAACAGGACCACCCTGCAATGTGAAGGAAGGACACAACCTTCATGCATTAGGGAGCTTCCACAAATCACACACGGCATGGATAGGGCAGTGACTCAGGAGAGGAGACACACACACACAAGTAAGCACAAAGATGAGATATATCCAAACTGGGCTTCAGAGTTAGGATTTAAACTAGAGATAAGCTAGGTGCTTTCATTTTCTATTTTTATCTTGCGTACTTCTTAATTTTCCATATTAGCATTAAGCTTACAAAGAAAAACAAAATTGTAAGTTCATGTGCAACCAATATGTTCCTTCACTGTCTAACAGGCCTCCACCAACTTGTCCACACATCTCTATGTGTGACAGGGCCTAGGAATTAGGATTTTTTTAACAGAAAATTATATGCTGGAAGTGAAGATGGATCATCTGAAGAAATCCTGACTCAAAACAAGATTCATCTCTCAGGCAAAGTCCATCTCCTATGCCTGGTGCTCTACTACCAGAACCATGCCTCCAGCCTGGCTTTTTGCTCATGGAATTTTCTGCCCAGGCTAGCTTCAAGTCATTGTGATCTTCAGGACCTCACTCAGCCTTCTGAGTAGCTAGTATTATACAAGTGAACTACAGTTGCCTAGTTTTTTCCCCTTAATGTAGATAATCTTTTAGACCTACAGTAAGGCTCAGTGGCTGGGAACTCCAGTAACAGCTTGTCATTTTGAACCTGCCCTTACACTCTTCTCTTCCTGCATTTCAAGTCTAAAGTCTCCACAACACAATCCCTTCTATGTTGTAGCTTTGTTTCAGATCATATATGGACTTCTCCACTTCCTTGATCTGATGGATTTTCGGTGTTCTCTCTCAAATCCCTTAGCTGAGTAGCTACAGTTTTCATTGTACTCCCTTTTCCTTCTTTTCACAGTCCTTTTCTCTAGTCTTAATATGAGTCTGCCACAAATACTAACATGGGGGAAATAATGCAGTAAGAAATGTATAAGCTTTGGATCCAGCAAATTTAAGATCCATCTATTATTTTGTTTTGCTTAAGCTGCAGCTATATCAACAGCATCTTAAAATATAAAAGTATTGACATAAGGGGGAAAATGCTTAAAAAACTAAAGATCCGACATGTGAAAGGGTATCAATGTATGTGAATTAATGCACCTTCTATCTGCCAAATATCATGTAACCCTTTTATTAATTACAATAAAAAAAAACTAAACTAAAGATCCTGCTTGGGATTGAGCTCTGTGGGAAAGTACTTATCTGGCACATGCAAGTTTCTGGTTCTGATCCACAACACCCTTTTAAAGCAAACAAGAAAATAAAAAACCAAAACTACAAAAGTCTTTCCAATAGCAGTGATTCTACTCACTAAAATAAAAAGTGATCTAAAGTGTGATGCCTTTTTAAAGGTTACTAAAATACAATAATATGCCATTTAAAGAGTACAGAAGCAATTTGTGAACAGAACATTATTCAATGAATGGATATTGCCTTATTAATTGGGAGTTTCAGAAACAGCAGCTCTCTCTGCCCTGAGAGGCTGTGCCCTTCTGAAATCAACTACCCTGCAGGAGCATCCTCCAGTTCCCTCAAACTCAGTGTGGTTAGTCAGAGCATTCAGGAAAGCTTTCCCTTAGAGAGAGTAGCAATGCTACATTAGCTTTTATACACAGCTGTCTCAAAACTTGCATGCTCCATTATGCTAAGGAGAGATTTCCCTTCTCAATATTTGGAAAGCAGTTCAGACTCCTAAGCAACCTACCTCACATACTTTTAACTCCTTGAAATAAGACTAAATTCTCTCAAGAAACAGAATTTAGAATGTGTTTTCCCTAATCTCATCAAAGCTGACACTGAAAAACAGTATTTGAGATTTTGTTTCATATATTTTCTTCACTTAGTTGATCAAACATGCTAAGTCATTTATAACAAAATACTAATTTCAGGTCAATTATCATCTACTAGAATACATAGTCTTAAAAAAGAGGTATGTCTGTTCATCTTTCTATCTATTACACACTGATTAGGAATGAAACTATTTAATGTTCATAACTAGTTTTCTGCTTACTAAAACATTACATGCTCTGCTTTGTAAATAAAATTAAATTGTTTCTTAAAACAGACTGATAACTCAAACTCTAAAGCAAATTACAAACCCATTAAAATTGTAAAGGAATAAGTAAGAGTAATAAGGGGATAAATATGATCAAAGTGTGTCATATGTATGTACACCAACGTAACAGCACAAAAACACATTTATACAATATATAATAATAAATATAGTGTGTGTGTGTGCGTGTGTGTGTAATATATGTTTGTATAAACCAAATGAACTATCTGATGCCTAGAAAATGATCAAAAGAGGCAGATTCTGATGAGAGTTAAAACATGAAAAGAAAAAAGTGGGTCTTGGAACATGGCCTAGTAGTAGAATGTGTGCCTAGCATGCAAGAAGTCATTGAGGGGTTTGATTTCTTGGTACCACATACACATAAAAAAGTCACAAGTGTTGCTGTGGCTTAAGTGGTAGAGCATTAGCCTTAAGAAAGCCCAAGGACAGTGCCTAAGCCCTGAGTTCATGCTCCAAGATTGGCAAAAAATGACAGGAAGGGAGGGAAAGAGGGGAGGTGTGACTCAAATGGTACAGCAGTATTTTAAGAGAAAAAGCCAAGGGATAGCAAAGCCCCTGGGTTCAAGCCCCAGTATCAACAATCAAAACACACATATGCACATGTGCACACACACATGCACATACATACACACACAATGAAATTTGGGAAATTACTTATTTTAAAGCCTGACTCACTTAGTTTGAGAAAGGTAACTGCTAAAATATGAGAAAGAGCTTCCAGGAATTGGGAGTCCTCAAACTGTGTGTTAAAAAGTCTACTCAAATATCCAGGTAAACCCTGAATAATGTATACCAAAAATTGACTTCTCACTAAGAACCATTGCAGTCTGAATCTAAACAAGTTAATGTAATTCCAAGTTAAATACTAAAACAAAGATATTAACATCACTGAGAAAAATTTCTAAAGAATGTAATGTGTCTACAATGTATAGGTTACAACCTAAACATACCCAACATGTGAGGAAGTAACACAATAAAGCTTTTTAATTAAGATGAAAGAATACTATGAAACATGCTTCATGACTAAGTAGGAGTTAAAGAGAGCAAGTAGACAAATGGAGTGAGGAATGCTGGGCAAATACAGTCATAACATTCAATTCACAAATATGAAATGGAACTCGGAAACTAGAGGATGGGGGGAGTTGGGATGGTAGACAGGACAGAATGATAAAAGACGTGACACTAATCAAGAATATTGAAGTTAAGCCAATATATCACATTTCAGAAATAAATGGTAGAGATGTTGTTATATCTATTTCAACTATATTCAAGAAAAACTACCCTTGCAATAAATGATAAAGAAAATCATACGGAAGTGAAACACAAAAACACACAATCAAATGTTCACTATAAAATAGATAATTACAATATGATAATTACCTGATGAAATTAGTAAGCAAAACGAAGACAATATAGGAAAAACTCAAGTTTAAGATGAGAGCAGAAATGTTCAAATTTGAAAAATAGGAAATAAAAAGAAGGTGGAAAGGAAAAAGTGTAAGAGTTACAGTATAATAATATGAAAACAGAAAAATATAATTTAAGTCTCAGTAGCAAAGAGATGGAATAAGAAATCTTTGAAGAGAGAAAAACTGAAACATTATAAGGTAATGGACAAGACAATGAGGTCTTGGCTTAAATATCCTTACAGAGATCAATGAAAAATAAAAATAAAATGAAAATAAAAGAAACAAAAGGAAAAAGAAAAAGAAAGAAACAAGGTGACTTCCAAACATGTCAAAGAGTAGACTTTTATATACATAATTTGAGAACTCTCAATTATGGGCTCTGTCTTTCCTGGAAAGAAAGCATCTTTTCACAAGTAGTGCTAAAAACAAAAAGATACTCCAATAGGGATAAATACTAACTTCATCTTTTTTTTAGTCCATTTTTATTGCTAAGTATACTTGCATGCACAATTTTATTTATCCATTCACTGCTTGTTAGGCAACTCAGCTGATTCCACAGTTTGGCTACATCAAGCAGAGCTACAGTAAAGACGAGTATGCAGGTTTGTTTCTTGCATATTGATTTACTTTCCTTAGAATAATGTACTCAAGTGTTATGAAGGGGTCATAAAGTTTCTATCTTTTGAGAGAGCATTTATTCATGTATTTTATTTCTTCTGCTTGCCCATTTATTAATGGAATTGTTTTTTTTCATTGTTTAGTTTGTAAGCTCTTTGTATAGATAATCCTTTATTTATTTATCTACAGAGAATGAGACTCTGTAGTCCTTTGACTCTGCTAATTGTTTTTTTGGTGTCCAGAATCTCTAATTTGATGCAGTCTCAGTCATCCACTCTTGGTGAGGGATATATATAACACAGATGACATTACATGAAGAAATGGACACATGGAGCACACTAGCTCACTATTTCTGTCGTTTGCGGGAGTTAAACCAAAGGCTTTGTACTTACTAGGCAGACACTGTACCACTTGAGCCAGGCCTCTAACCCTTTTTGCTGTATTTTTGACTTAGGATCTCACTTTTGCCCAAAATAGCTTGGTCCACAAGCCTATTTGAAGCTCTAGCAGGGATAACATCACCTTTTCCTGTTGAGATGGTGGCACATACACCACACTCAACTCTTGGTTGAAATGGGGTCTTGAGAACATTTTACTCAGGCTAGTCTGGAACTGTGATCTTTCTAATGTCTGATTCCTGAGGAGCTTCCAACATAGGTGGGAGCCACTAGTCCATGTTCCTCCCTCCTCCTCCTTCTAAAACCACTAATGACATCAAGAAGACTCCAGTGTTGGAAACTCATCTAATCCTAGTTGCTTCCTAAAGGCCCCACTTCAAAACAGTACTAACACTTTAATTTGGGGATTCAACTTCAGACATACTCAAACCAGGGCAAATTTTATGATATACCACACAAAAACGTTTATTAGAGATGCATCACAGACCTTATTGTTAAAAAAAATCATCAGTCTATTAAACATAGGAAAATTTATTTATGACAAAAACTCTAATATTGCCTTAAAATCAGTAAAGGTTTCTTAGTTTACAAAAAGATCCATAAGATACTATCAAAATTTAAGATGTCAGCTTATTTCTCTACTAAGAAAATAACAGGTAAGCTGCAACTGAGCCAAATATTTGCAAAACACAGACTAAACAAAAATCTTGCAGCAAGGATATAAAAAAGCTTTTAGTTAGCACTCACTCGATGACTCTGCATGTGTGCGTGTGTGTGTGTGTCTGTGTGTGTGTCTGTGTGTCTGTCTGTCTGTAAGAAAATTTAACTTTCACAAAAGATAATATATAAATGACCAAAAATATATAAAAATTACACAAAACTATTAATCTACAGGAAAAAGTAGATGACCATTACAAGAAATTACAATGCAATGCAATGTAAGAAAAAACATTAAAGAAAAAACAACTGATGGTCCCCCTGAATAGGGGGATTTTCTTTTCTTTCCTTTTTTAAAACAAAATGTACAGCAACCTCAATTTGTTCTTAAATGTTCACAGCAATTTAAGTTGATAGTACCCTAGAACTGAAAACTACCTGGGCAAATAGTTAAACTGTGGTTCATTCAACAGATTATTATTTTCCAAGAAATGATCTATCTATACAACACATGTGAGATGAATCACATATATAAGCACTGCAAAGAAAAAGGTAAAAGAAGGATGAGATTTTACAGTATCTCACTTTGTTATTTGATATATTGAATTTATTTGTATTTGGTTATTTGAAATTTGATAGGGAAGGGGGGAAAACCAAGACGGGGGTGGGGAGGGGGTAATGGGTACCAAGACATGTGAAAGGGTATCAATGTATGTGAATTAATGAACCTTCTATCTGGCAAATATCATGTAACCCTTTTACTAATTACAATAAAAATATAAAAAAAGGATGAGATTTAAATACAATTAGAATACACGGTACTTTTGATCATGCATATGCCAAGCATTGTTGTAAGCTCCAAATATAGATAAGTTTATTTGATTTTTGTGTTCCAACTTCATAATGCACATGAGGAAGTAGAGGGGAAGAAATCATATCGCCAGTATGACTCATAAGCCTATTTTCAGCATCACTTATATTAGTAGCAGACAGAAAAGCTATACTCACTAAATTTACTAAATTTTTAAGTTATCTTTAAAGGTATATATGGCTGGGAATGCTGAGTAAAAAAAAAATATTCTCTGAAAATTACCGAATAGAACGTAACTTCAAAGGTCTTCCTAAGGTTCAGATTAATAAGTCTGCAGTACAGACCTGACTGTCTTACCTTAGGAAACTGTTTTACAGGAATTAACACTTTCTGTCCCAGCTTCATGTTCTTATTTATCACCACATCAATGTACTTTTCTTCGTCCTTGTTTTCTCCTTTTTGAAACTTTTCTATTTCTGTGGAAGCAAAAAGATAACCATGAGATGGATGAACCAGAACTGCACCATCTGGAAATTCTGGATGGCTCTTTGGGGACGGAAACTTAAAGAAACAGTATTATTAAACTATTGCCATTTTTTAAGTAGTGAAATGTTACTTATTTATCAGTGAAATCTTCATAAATCCTTTTTTAAAAGGCACACACCATGGCACCACAAGGTCATTCCAACTGCCTATGCTAATGGAGAATAATGAACTAGATAAAAATGAAGTTGTTTGGGGCCTACTGGAATTCTGGAGAAAGATTAATCAAATATCAAAGGAGAAGCAAAAGAAGAGTCACACGTCAGTCACAAGGCACTAACATTCCTACTCATAGTGCTTAGCTTTACAAAGCTCTGATCAAGAATTCCCTTACATTGGCACAAAAAGCTGTAGACAGGCTTCTGTCAGTTGCCTTCACCAACCAAATCCTGCCTCCTAACACTCAGCAATGACCAGCTATGTGCTCTTGGTTATGACTTGCCTAATGTTCTTTCATTCATTTTGTACGTGATTTCTTTTTTCTTTCGTTCTTTCTTGTTTTTTTTTTTTTTTTTGGTGGTCATGGAGCTTGAACTCTGGGCCTGGGCACTATCCCTGAGCTCTTCAGCTCAAGGATACCGTCCTACTCCTTGAGTCACAGCCCCACTTCTGGTTTTTTAGTGATTAATTGGAGATAAGAGTCAGACTTTTACGTGCCAGGGCTGGCTTTGAACCGCGATCCTCAGATCTCAGCCTCCTGAGTAGCTAGAATTACATATGAGCCACTGCACCCAGCCTGTGATTTCATTTTTCTTTACACTACACCACTACATCTCACCAGTTCTATGCAACTTTCCCTACACCCAGGGTTCTACCTTGACAACTCAAGGAATTTTATGTACAACTCTACTGCTACTATAAAATAAGAAAAAATGTGGCACTTCTCCCAAGAGAAGTTTCTGCTAGGTAAAATCAATTTTTTTTGTTCCAAAAATATCTTCTACTAAGTACCTTCAATGTGTAAGTTCCATGGCATAGAAATCTTAGCATAAATGTCTTTCACTTTATGTATGGCCTACACAATTTTACTGTACATCAAACAATGACTAGGACCAAAGGATCATGGTTCAAAGCCAGACAAGGTAGAAAAGTCCATGAGACTCTTAATCTCCAATTAACTACCCAAAACAAACAACTAAAGCAAAAACAAACAAACAAAAAAAACAAAAAAACAAAATGGAGTTGTGGCTCAAGAGGCAGAACACTAGCTTAGAGCAAAACAGCTCAGGGACAGCACCAAGGCCTTGAATTCAAGCCCAGAACCAGAACAGCAAATAATAACAGCAATAATAATAATGAGGAGGATGTGGAGGAGGAAGAACTAACTTGACTAATGGAAAGGGTGAATTTAAAGCTCAGATTTTTTTCTGACTCTGAACGCAATGTACCACTGCAGTATTTCCCCTGATTTTTATGTCTTGCCAGAAAGAAAATAAGCTTCTCATAAAACATTCACCAAGATGGAGGATGTTTAAAGGTACAGGCTTCATATTTGGGTCTCTAAATACAACTAAAGGAATGGGGCTGGAGGTGTGGCTCATGTGGTAGAATGCCCGACAATGAGCAAAAACATCAGATAATGAGTTCAAGTCCTGGTCTTGAAGGAAAAAAATCAAAAACACTAAAAGAAGCAGAGGGCCTTACAGTAGCATCAGGGAACTTAGATCTACAGCATATCCCCATTGCTTACCACACTGTTGTCTATTAAACAGAAAGATTTTGATATAAGAAATAGAAAATTATTCAGCAATAAGAAAGAATGAAATAGTATTTGCAGGAACATGAAAAGGACTAGAGAGCAATATGCTGAGCAACATAAACCAAGCTTAGAGAGAAAATATTGCATGCTTTCACTCACACGCACAATCTAGAACTAATAATAATGATAACAATAAGACCTGACTGAAAATGGGGAGCCTGGCAGGGACCAGCAGCAGTGAGGTCAGGGAAAGGTGGTGATGGAGTGAGTATGATCCAACTATATTATACATGTGCGAAATTATAATAAAACTAAATACATAAAAATTATACATATAACTATGTAACAAACTAAAACTGGTAAAAGGATAATAAGAGGGATTAACAAACAACAGCAAAGAAAATTTAAAAAAACATGAAATTATGAGAACTTAAAAGACACTTAATGAGACGTACAGATTTCAAGGTTCTAGAGGTCTTAATAATTCTCTTCTGTATGATTCCATGTTCTGTATTTAAATTCAGGTTCTTCATGTTTAAAACCAGAGTAAGAATTTGGTTCTAAATTACTGAGATCTTATATGAATGCTGACAAAGATTTTCACCCCTTGATCAACTCTTCTAATAGTATTCAAGGTATTTGGGAGTTCCGTGAGCTAACACAGCAAACTACCACATTTTAGGCAAATGTGTAATCAGCCAGGCAGAAATGTAGGTGGTAGGGCATCACCTTAATGGCTGGAGTGAAGTAGTGACACAGAAGAAGCCTTGTTGAAGAAAGCCCTCAATCGGTATAGGTGGAAAAAGGTTTGAAAAGCAGCGCTTATTCTAACTCTAGACCTGAATTGTTTGATGCCCAGTAGACACTGGTTGTAGAATCTGGTGTCAGAAAATACTACACAAGAAGAATCAAGTGACTGGATAACAAAGTCGGGGGAGAGGATCTGAAGACAAAGAAGGCCTGCTGACCATTATTAAGCAAACTAATCATAACATATGCTGGAAGGGATGGGGCCAAAAGGAAAAGCAACTACACTGCTGGTGGAAGCATAAACTTGTTCAACTACTCTAGAAAGCAGTATGGAGTTTCCTCAAAAGGCTGAATGTAAGAGCTGCCCTATGACCCAGCAATCCCACTCCTGGACATTTACCAAAATGACGACAAGAAGACCACAATAAATCTACCAGCACAACTATGTTCACTGCAGCTTTATTAACCATATCTAAGATTTGGAATCAGCTCAGATGCCACTCAGTGGATGAATGGTTCAAGAAAATGTGGTGTATATACACAATGCAACTCTGTGCTTTCCATCTGAAAGAATGACATTGTCCCATTAGTAACGAAATAGAAAAACTTGCAAAAAAAGTCACATTAAGCAAAGTAAGGCAGACCGAAAGAAACAGACTGCTTGGATTCCTTCATTTGTAAAAATTAGTACACATCAAGGAGAGTTCTAGCAGAGGATCACAACAGCTCAGTAGCTACGCATCTTCTAAAATGATGCTAACCAAAATGAACTACAAGATTTGGAAAAAGGAGCTGGTTTTTTTTTTTTTAATGTTCTATATACTATTATTTTTTCTTTTCATTTTTACCCCCTTGGTTTATGGTTTACCTCCTGTTGTCACTGTTTTTGATCAAATCTGTCATCTTACAAAACTGAATCTCTAAAGCCATGAGACAACTACTTCCTACTTTTCCTTTTCCCTGCTGCTTCAGTGAATACCAATTTATTTTATTTCTAAATATTTGAACAGTAAGTGAATTGTAAAGATCTCTTCATAACTTGTGTTTTACATATACTATAATGCCCTTAAGGTGGATCCCTAATTTTAAGACTCCACTTTTAATATGCCACTTCATGCATATACGGCTTTGTTTTATATTAATTAATCTATATTCACTTAAATTTACTTTCTTAGCTACTGAAAATAATTAAAACTTATTATCTTACTTTGGTAAAAATGATCGGATAGTATACAAAGACCTATATATAGCTGAGGAGCCAAGAGTTTGGCCTAGTGGTAGAGTACTTGCCTAACCATGCACGAAAACCCAGGTTCAATTCCTTGGCACAGGAACAAGCAAGAAGTAGTGCTGTGTCACAAGTGGTAGAGTTCAATCCCTGAGAAAGCCCAAGGACAGTGCTCAGTCCCTGAGCTCAAGCTCAGGAATGGCAAAAAAAAAAAAAAAAAAAAAGTGTGTGTGTTTGTGTGTGTGTATGTATGTATCTGAGAAAGGAGACTACCGTAGCATGATGCCCCAGAAGATGGCACTTTAAAACTTTCATCTTCAAGTACCTTTTAAGCTTGTAACTTTTAACAACTATTATTTTTCTTTTTTGGTGGTACTGGGATTTTTTTTCATTGTTGTGTTTTTTTAAAGAATTTATTAACGTTGATTTTTACATCATATTTTAAATGACCAGTTTAACAAGCAAGTGTTCAAGGAGGGAATCTCTATTTACAATCACTGGGACTTAGTATTTAGAACTTAAGGGTTTGTATGTCATAGAAACATATTAAGAAATAAAACATTATGTTTATAGAGTCATAGGTTTTTATGTCTATATGTTATCTTTGTATTACCATTACCATGTCCATAGCTTTGGGTATGCAGTTATTGAGTCCTTGTTCTTGTACTCTTTGGATTTAATAGCCACATATTAAGGATACCATGCGCCTTTTGTCTTGACTTGTCTCACTCAACATGATTCGCTCTAGATGCATCCATTTCCCTGTGAATGCCATTAGGTACTGGGATTTTAACTCTTGGCTCCTACTGACCTTGGGCCATATCCTAGCCCTTTTGGGGTTACTGCCTGAATTACTGATCTTCCTACAATTAAGTTTTCATAAAGCAGGAATCACTGATGTGCTCCACTTCTCCCAGATTATTAACTAAAATGGGGTCTTATTACTTTTTCTTTGGCCTCAAAATGAGAGCCTTTTGATCTCCACTTCCTGAGTGGAAATGCAGTCACAAATCATCACATCTACCCACCTCTTATTTTTCTCCTTTCCTGAGGTGTAAGAATGTCATGAGAGCTATAATCTCAAGTATCAAATGTTAAATTTGAAGACTTTCTTCTTAATGTAGCCGCATCTGTTTATTTTTCTACCATATACCTTTGCTGTGAGAAATGCTTTAGTGTTAAGAAAACACTGCCGACAATGGAAGTTCAATGTCGGTAATCTTCAATAAGGACTGGAAGTAGAGTTAAAGAAACAGCTGAAGGCATGTTGTATGATATCAAGGATAGATCAAGAGCTAAGTTCAAATGAAAAGATAAAAAAAGATTCCTCTATTGCCAAAATTGACAAAGGAGTGAAATGGAAGCAATCTCTACATATAGTAGCTGAAAAAAATTAATATACACGATGGCATGAGGATGTTAACACAGTTTGTAAGGACATGCAGAAGCCATAGCCTGAAATGATTAACTAAGAAAGTCCTTAAACAATAAGGCCTCAGTATGACTACCACTGATATAGTCAATGCAGCTCTCCCCTCCTCCTCCTGCCTTTTTCCAAGTACCTTAACTCATATCAGCTTTAATTAAAACACAGGCATTAGGTGGTCCTATAATAAATTAAGAAGCTAACCTAAGAGGAATGATGATGCCTATATTCAAAACATTCAGAAATTCACTTCAAAATAATAGCCATTTTAATATTCAGGCCATTATAAATTCTAGCTTACAAAAATGTTACTCTAGGACTGAAAATTTTAACCTCTTAACACAATAAATGTTTTCACTAAGGACTTATTTTAAACAATCCTTAGTGAACCTAACTGAACACCTATTATATTCAAACTAGAGTTAAAGACACTGAAATCTCCCCAAATAAAATTGATCCATAGTCCATAATTTTGCAAATAATGATCAATACCAGAAATGACAAATCACTTGCCTTATAAGAAAGAATAAGCTCATCTTAAATACGTATAAAATAACAAGGGAGAACCAGCTAATATTTTACATTTCAAGTAAGTTTGGATATAAATGATTTTGACAAAGACAAAGTATTTCAGACAAAACGTTCTTACATACACAAGATTAAGGCACACGTATTAAAGTGTACACACACACACACACACACACACACACACACACAAACTTCAAATTTTTCCAGAAGAGAAAGGAGAAAACAAAAAGACATTAATTAATTAAGACTCATCACAGATAATTAACAAAAATATAACAAAGATATTGACAGCTAGAATTCATTTACTGATTATTTCCCAGGTGGTTAATCCCTGTAATGAGGCGATAAAGTAAACAATCATCACTGAACAGGAAAAAAAAGACAATCACATAATTCACAGACATGGTATAGACAGGACACTTTTATCTAATTTCTTCCATTTCCTTGGCATTACTGTACAAAAGGAATTCTGACTTCAAATAGAAGTGTTTTGAATTATTACACTGGGGCAAAACACAAAGTATTCAAGTAACACGGTTATTATTTACTTAATACTCAATATTGAGGATATTATTATTTACTTCCTACAATATATAATTTGTCCAGTCAGTTTGGGGAAAAAAATTAGCAAGCTAGTGATTATCTGAAATGGCTCTAGAGTCTTGGGTTCCTACCTAAAGAAGCAGAAACACATCTCAGAATGCATGGTTACAGCCTGGAAAAGGAAGCTTAAGTTTAGCCAATCAAAAATAAGCAACTAACTTCTGTGAGACTAAAACTTTCCAATTTAACAAACCAAGTATTTTCTTTGTTGTGCTTTTCTAAACGTAAAACTCTGTCCTTTGAGTCACATAGCATAATGTCCTCAAGGTCTAAGAACCTTGAATAATCTCAAGGGCATTCCACTGAGAACAAATATATTTTCTTTATGTAGCCACCCACTACTGGAGATCTGATTCTAAATCTTCACTACTGACATAGAGATAATACACACAGTGTACACACAGTGCTTCCACAGACTGCTTTTCCTCTGTATAAATCCCTACCAGTGGCATATCTAGATCATATGGTAGTTTTATGTTTAACTTTCTGAGAAGTTTATACTGTTTTCCATAATGGCTGTACTAACTTCCCTGCAACAGTGTTGAAGAGTTTCCACTTCACATTCATGCCAACATTTGTCTTTTCTATCAGCCCCTTAAGCTCTCCCAACTATATAGACAGTCATTCACCAAACAGGCAGTATAGCAGAAAAGAAAAACAAAGAAAATATAAGGTCACTCTATATCTCCATGAAATGTAAATTTATCCTCTAACCAAGAGAAAACACTCTGTGGCATTAAGAAATTACTGGGTTCCTGAACTTGGGTGCTAAACCAATACAATTGTTTTAATCTCAACTAATTCAAAAGTTTTAGTGCAACTTTACGAAAATGAAGACCAATAAGCAGGAATCAGAGACAAGGCCTCTAAAACTGGTATATGGGATCTAAGAAGTTCAGTAATAATTAGATTCTAGATATTATGATGGAGGCTTTACATAGATGTAGTCCTTATAACTTCTCAGACGGGTAAGAAAATTACAGAGCAGAAATACAGTCTGAGCAAAAGTTTTGTTTGTTCTCCAAAATAACATTCCAAAAAATGCAGGATTCAAAACTTAAAAGAAATCTTCCAAGCAACAAGTAAACCTACACATGCCTAGTGTGTAAGAATTTCCTTCTACAGGAATACTCAGTCAACTGTATTCATTGAATGCCTGCTGTTTCCTGAGAAATATAACAGAAGCAACAGAGAAATGTAAGAACATAATAAACGTACAACAGTGCAGACTAATTTCCAACATGCTGTTAGGCATAGTAGTGAAGAAGATAAATTATTGAGCTAAAGTTCACCTACAGTTTTATTGGTCCTAATGGTAAATACTCGCACATTTCTTCTTTACTAATCCATTTTCATTTGGTAATAAGAAAAGTTCTGAAATAAAAATTTATTGCAAGAGCTTGTAAAAACTGGTTTAATGTCTACAAAAACTACCTAAAGGCAGGAGAAGGAAGGTCCTAGCCAACAGAATAACAACAGCAACAAAAAGAGACCAGTACTTCTTGTCTCTCAGCCATTCCAAATGACTGAAGAGTACCTTTAATATAATCTACTTCTCAAGTAGAAGAAAATACACAAACTACATTTGGGAAATTTAAAGTATTATAGATTTAAATCAGAAATTGTTAGAAGAGATAACAATCATTATTTGTAGGCTGGGAATGGTTCCAGTGGTAGCACCTGCAAGTAAGACTCTTCAGTCCAAACTCCAGCATCACAGAGAAAAATAAATGTTTTTTCTTGAAAAAAAAAGGAAAATCAACTTTTCAGTTACATCTAAGGGTTAAACCACATTTCTCACTTTTAATTGCAACCATCATTAAGTATGCTACAAAATACCAGCTATCTTAAACAATTATCAGGCTCCAAAGGTCACCAATTAGAACTCTGTAAGGATTTGAATTAAAAAAAAAAAGTTTCATGATTAGGTAAAGTAATGATCCAAGAAAGAGATTAGTTCTGTTCAGACTGCATTCATTATAAAACCCATTTCCTTTGTGTGAAGATTCAATGTCTTCCTCATTTATCCCACTGGCATTATCACACTCTGAGCTAGAAATATGACTGCACTGATGATATTCTATAATAATCATATAATACAAGCATTTTACTCTCTATTACTTTCATATCTAGTAAGATTACAAATGAATATTTTCTGTTGGTTCCATGTACAATAGTATAGTGACAAATTACTTAAAATAAAATTAAAGTAGAATTAATAACTCTAATGCCATGTCAGGTCACTTTCAAAATCAGTCCCTATTTATTTGAGCAACCAAGCTAGCTGTTGCAACTTAAATACGCACCAAAAGGCCACAATATGTGAACAGCTACAGTTGACATATAAGGAAGAAGTAACAGGAAAAAAAAAAAAGTTGTTCAGAACAATCGGAAACTGAGGAAATTATTGAAAATACTCATCACAAATGATAACTGTTCCAAGTGAGAAGGTGGCTCATATTCAAACGCTACTTTTTCAGAATTTTAATACATTTTACTTGGACCATACTTATGTTCCCCCTATCGTGTCCTTTGCCCACTGATTTCTCCCAACACTAATTCCTGCCATCTCTTCAGGTCTACATTCTACATGTGGTAATATTTGTAACAATATTTGTCTAAGGATGGCTTATGTAGTTCTGTTCATTTTCCTGCAACTCATAATTTGCCTTTGTGTCATGTCTGAATAGTATTCCATGGTGTCTTTGTGCCACATTTCTTTACCCATTTTTGTTAGTGATGGGCACTGGGGCTGATTCCACATTTGTTATTATAAGTAAGTCTGCAATAGACATGGGTGTGCAGATATTTCTGTCATATGTTGACTTATGTTCCCTTCAGATACTTACCCAGGAGAGATATGGCAGGATCTTATAGTAGCTCTAGCTTTTTGAGCAATTTCCAATAATGATTTCCACAGTGGCTTTTCTACTTCCTGTTCTTCCTAACATTATTTAAGAATGCATTTGTACCTCCACTCCTCACATTCTTCATTATCTCCAGCATTTGTTCATTTTCCTTAATGATGGCCATTCTGACTGTGGCAAAATGAAATATCAATAACATTTTTGAGTTTTATTTCCTTATGGCTAAGATTGCTGAATATTCCTTCATATATTTATTACCATTCCTATTTTTTTATGTTTGAAAATTGTTTAAAACACCAAATAGTCAAGTAATATATGGGCAAATTGAAGAAACAATCCTTTTGAGATCTACTTTCTATACTGATACTAATCCTTGTTAAATGAACAGGTAGCAAAATCTTTCAGCAATTATTCTATAGTAATTAAGAATTCTTATATTATTATTATTATTATTTCCTTTGATATGCAGACCCTTTATAATTTGACCCAAAGCCATCATCAGTCAATTCTTCCTCTTATTTACAGTGACTGGAGTTCTACTGGGAATTTCATTGCCTATGAAAATATCTTCAAGGCCGGGAGTTTGGCCTAGTGGTTAAAGTGCTTGCCTAGCATGCACGAAGACCTGGGTTCGATTCCTTGGTACCACATACATAGACAAAAGCTGAAAATGGTGCTGAGGCTCAAGTGGTAGAGCTCTAACCTTGAGAAAGTCCAAGGACAGGGCTCAGGCCCTGAGCTCAAGCCCAGGACTGGCAAAAAAAAAAAAAAAAAAAAGGATATAAAAAAAAATATCTTCAAGTGTTTCCTTATGTTTTCCTATAGCAGTTTCAAAGTTTCAATCTTACTTTAAGGTCTTTGGATTCTTTTTGAACTGAATGTTTTACAGGGTGATTACTATTATTGCTTTAAGCTCATTGCTTATGATAGATCAATGCTTGTTTATATATTCTCATTTCAATTTTGGTAAGTTGTGAACATTTAGAATGGGATTCATATTTTCTAAATCTTCAAATTTACTGGAACATAATTTTTCTAATTATTCCCTAATAATATACTGAAGTGGTATTCATTGTGACAGCCCCCTTTTCAGATGTGAGTCATCTCCCTTTTTCTTTTGGTTAACTTTGCTAAGAGTCTGTCAATCTTGTTAATCTTTTCAAAGAAACAACACTCTCACTGTTTCTTCATATTATTATTATTTTCATTTCCATTTCATTCATGTCTACCCTGATTATTCTTTTTTCTTTCTACTGCTTTTAGGTTAGATTTTTTTTTTGTTCCATCTTTCTGAGAGCTTCAGGTACATCACAAAGTTATTAATTTGAGATAGCTCTGTGCTTTTAACACTGGTGCTATAAAACTTCTTTACTATTGCCTTTATTATCTGTGTTCCACAGGCTCTTGCGCGTTTTTTCCATTTTAATTTGATTCTAAAAATTTTCTGATTTCTCCTTATATATTTCAAATAATCCACTGATCATTCGCATGTGTTCAGAGACTACACGCTTGTATATTTTCTGTAGTTTCTTACTGGTGATTTCTACTTTCAGTCCATTGTTGTCTGATAAAGACAAGATGTTTGATCTGTTTTCTTGAACTTGCTGAGCCTTGTTTTTGTGTCTCTTACACTTCCTGGATGTGGGCTGAGGGCAGGATCCATGAGGTGCAGTTGTCTATTTCAGACCTGATTTCATTTAGATCCTCTTCTTAGTAGGCTTAGAGCCACTGCTATCCCAAATCCCTGAAGACTATGGAATAGAGAATGGCCTTGCTCCTGAAGCCTCTCAGTTTGTATCCTCAGGGCAACAGGTACCTGCTTCCAGTGTTTGTTCATGAACTTGTCAGCTGTTCTGTGACTTTTTTGTGATTTTCCATACTCTTCCTCTCTCTTTTCACAATAAGAAGAGTCTTCTGACTCTTCTCACCCTTGGAATCAAATAGAAAAGAGCTTCTCTTTTACCACTTTTCACTATCTGCCATAAATAGTTTCATATCATATAAAATAAGATTTAAATTAGGTCAGTAAGTAGAGCAGTAAAATTAGAACCAAAAGATAGAAATTATAAAGCGCTCCAATTTGAATTATAGAAATGAAAAGTTTAATACATGATGGTAGTTGCCAAATTGGAACTATTTTTAAATGATTTCTCAGTGAGTAAGATCCCTGTCTATTCAGCACAGGGCTGAACAAAGGGCCCAATCTTCTCACAGAAAGTTGAATTTGAAGGTCTCTTTCAACCCTGAGAATTACACACATCTTCACGTTTGTGTGACTGATAAGCTTTTAGACATGTGAAACCCTAAGTTCAGTACCTACTATGGGAACTTAAAATACGATATATATTCAGAAAGTGTTTCATTGAATGAATGAATGAGTAAATAAATTCTTCATAGGTGACACAGTTGAGATTTGGCAAACATGTCTGAAGAGCCAATGATGGACCTAAAAACAATGGAAGTTACCTTTATCCTGTATTTCTACAACAATCACCTCTTAGCTGCGTAACGACAAATTCACTGTTAGATATATGAGGAACCATGTTCCTCCCCTGCCTCAGGACCTGAGGGGTCAGAGAGGTCCAGGGGTTTGGACTAACGGTAGAGTGCTTGCAAGCACTCTGCACAAAGACTGGAGTTCGATTCCTTGGTACCACATACACAGAAAAAGCTGGAAGTGGTGCTGTCGCTCAAGTGGTAGAGCTCTAGCTTTGTTTCCCAAGGACAATGCCCACGCCCAGAGTTCAAGTCCCAGGACTGGTAAAAAAAAAAAAAAAGTGGGGGGGGGAATGAACAATTGGTGTTCCTTCCCCTTATTCTTTCCAGTTCCTGGTATTACAGGGATTTTCACCGCACATTCCCAGGACTACATCACTAAACCTCCTCAGCAAGGCAGGGTCCTCTCCTCAAAGCTCGCAGCTCCAGCCCTGCAAGGTTCCTTTCAAGCTCCAGAGTTAAGGATCCTAAATGGCTCTTGGTCTTCTCTCCAAGGAGCATTTTCTCCAAATGTACTGCTTTTTCTCCCTCTGTCCTAAAGGGAGTCTGCTGCAATACCGTTATTCCTCATTGTTTCCTAAGTTAGTGCCTACCTAATATATTGAATCTTCTCTGGTATGACTTCTATTTATCTGACTAGATCCTGACTGAGACATTCACTTGATTAATTCCTGACAGAGAGGGAAGGTACCCAGGAGTCAACAGACTGGAAGTCTAGCCAGTTCCAGGCACTATGTTGCAAAGGGCCTTCTGGAGTCCCAGGGACCATAAATAGTGCACTACAATGGACATAAGTATGAGAATAGCAGAACAAATTTCAGCTCTAGAGAAATTCTGGCAAATCAGCCTCAATGAGCTCTATTTCATTCCTCTATAAAGATGGAGGAAACCTGGGTACTATGCAACTCATACACACCACTTAGGGGTAGAGACTTACTAATGGAATGACATTAAAACATCTCTAATTCAATTTTTAGTCTTGACATTGATTAGAAAAATAAGTTTTTCCATACTTGTGATTAGTAACAATAGGGCTTCTTTTTTTTAAGGCCCCCAAAGTATTTCTGGCACATAGCATATTATTGCAGTATCTCTCCTAAATGTGGAGAGTGCTTTCTTACTGATGTCATCAGTGTCAGATGTTAGAGCTGCTATCATGACATACCTGTTTATCACCCACTCCAACTTCAGTATATATCATAATGATCACCATCCGAGTTTGGGAAAATGGTCTCTATGTAATGACATTAGCATAGATGTGCTTTATACAATGGAACCATAATGAATCTTCCTGGAGGCTAAATTATCTGAGCTAAATTTCTGATTTCCCCTGTGAAAAGCACAGAAGACAATATAATCTGAGAATATACAACTGCAGGTGATGTTTACCTTGAAAAGCATACCTATCAGCATCCTAATTTGAGTGGCATAGAGTAAAATTTCTATGAATATATAACCATTCAACACATTATTCAGAAGGAAAGTGCTTATCATCTTTAAAACATTTGCTATTCCAAGAACTAATTAAGTTTACAAACTGTGTTGTGAATACCAGAAGGCAGTAGATGTACAAATCATATTGTTAATTATGCCTCTGACAAAGAAACCGTATTACAGGTATTACATACAAATGCTACAAACAGCCAGGTCCTCTAAATTCTGACCTCAAGCTCAGGAATAAATAAAGCCAAAACATGAGCATAAGATGAATATAAAATTGAGTTGCTTAGAGGAAAATGCAAAAGTCATTCTAAGTGAATGCTTAATCGAGCTGTTTTATCACCTGCTTTTGCTTATGGCACTCCCAGAAAAGCATATTAACCTACAGCCTCCAGACAATCACAACTACCTAGCTTTTTGATAACTTAAATAAGTAGAATATAAATTACTGATAAAATGGCATAATATGGGGACAAAAATTTAACTAAAGTGTTTAAAAAAAAACCTGGGGTTTAAATTACAGGCCAGTACATACATTGTAAAATGAAAAGAAAAAGAAAAATCAGATAGGTCTTAATCACCATGACTATCAATTAGAGATATATTTATATTTAATTCTAAAGTCCTAAAGATTAGCGGTATAACTCAAGTGCTATGTCTAGTAACTGGACAATGTAAACTCTAATCCCTTTCATCCACTTTTTTTCCTATCATGAGAAAAATATATGCAGAAAGGTTAAAAGAATGAAAAATTCAATTAGCATAATGAGAACTAAAGAAATCACAAGGTTTTAGACAATCAAAGTATCTCCAGAATGTTCAGTACTCTGAAAGTCAATCAACTAGAAAAAGACAACTGAAAAGATGTCAGCCTGGTAAAATTCCAACTTTGAACAAGAAGTGGGAGGTTCTAAAACGATTCTGTCTTAACTTGCCATGGGTTAACCATCTTTTGGGGAAAATCAGTCATTATCTCTAAGGCAGATATTATTTTACTTGAGATGGAAATTGAGACCTTGACCCTATACTTGAAAGTATTCACATGATACTGCCTATTACGCTATTCTTATACTGAAAATTTATTAGTTGTAGTACCTACAATTAGTATCCACCATCTGGGCACAATCCAGATGACAGTCAAAAGCACTTAACCAAACACTATCCAAAAGAACTACTATGTAAAGACAAAAAGTCCTTGAACTGTATGGTCCAATACAGTAGATATAAGCCACATGCTGCCACTGAGCATGGAATGCAGCTAGTTGACCATGGGGATGTTTTTTGTTCACTTTCATTATGATCAATTTAAATTAGTTCTCAAATGGCTAACGTTTTACACAATACACAGGGAGAATTCAGTTAAAAACCAAAAAGTAAGTTAAAAAGAAAAGGCATTTGACATTAAGAAAGAGACTAAATCAAATGCATATATTTATTCATTTATTCAACAAGAATTTATGAAGTACTGCAACATGCTATTAATGTCCCTTAACATAGAGATTCTGAGTAACAGCTTGATTAGGTGGAAAAGTGTATGTGGGATAGGGAGGCCAGCACCTCTGGGCTCTGAAGGATAGAGGTATTGCTGTACAATATGAGAGATTGTTGGAAGTATCCGTGGCGGTCCATTCGTAAGACAAGGCATCTGACCCTGAATAGACAGTTTCTAGGAGTTTGCATGCATAACAATTTAACAGCTCATCACAAAGTTATTGTCCCTGGAAGGTCCCTAAACAAACAGAAAAAGCAAACAATGTTAAAAGGGGTTTTTTTTCAACTAGCAGGAAGAATCGTAGCTTACAGTCAAGTGAGCAAGTAAAACTATATGTGCCAGAAAGAACATATACCCAGAAAAGCCTTCCTACCACAAGAGAAGAGGTACATATATTAAAATTACCCAACCAAAAATAATGAAGTACAGGGGACTTCCGGGAAGATTGTACATCCACAGTACTCAGCTAATGAGGAACTTGGAGGAAGCACTTGTATATTGGGGAATACACTGCTTGCTGCAACCTCTACCTACCAGACACTTTATCTTGAAAGATTTCCATTAACCAGTAAAGTCTCACTTTTGCTGTACTTCAAGTCTCTGAATTCATTCTGAGTTTGGGTGTGTGAGTACGTTTCTCACAATCAAGTACAGGCATTTATTCATTTATCCAACAAGAATTTACTGAGTGATTACAACACACTATCAATATTCCCTAACACATAAAGATTCTGAGCAGCAGCTTAATGAGGAGGAAAAGCACATGTGAGCCTGAGAGACCTGCATCTCTGAGCTCTGAAGGGCAGCAATAGTGCTGTGTAATACAATGTTAACCTTATTCTCAAGAAGTATATATTTTGCTCAAGACTACATGTTGATTTTAAAATGCATATTTTAAGTCTTCAGCTCTTTATGGAAACTACAAAAAGAATAATGCAACATTTTTAAGAAGCAACAAACACATTTAGGTCAAAAAATCAAGGGCAACTTTAAAGTGAGTGGTATTTTAACTGAGACTAATTAATAGCCTCAGAGGAAGTATTTCACAAATAGGAAACAGCATGAGCAAAAATGTAGATATAACCATGGAAATCTCTTCAAAGAATACAGACCAGCAGACTGTGTACAAAGTATAGGACATGGGGCAGTATAGTGATACAGTAAAAAGGTAGACAGACAGAAGACACATAAGGAATGCTACTATCCAGTTCCTTCTACAACTGGAAAGTCTATGGAGGCATTCATATGTGAGAAAAATTGTTCTAACTAAGTATATTTGCTTAAAAGTTCCTGCTTTGGCCTGGCTCTTGTTAAGGAAAAAGGTCTCTATGTAATGACATTAGCATAGGTGTGCTTTATACAATGGAAACATAATGAATCTTCCTGGAGGCTAAATTATCTGAGTTAAATTTCTGACTTCCCCTGTGAAAAGCACAGAAGACAATATAATCTGAGAATATACAACTGCACTACTTATAGCTCTTTTGGCATTTGACTGCCTAAGCTGACTCTAAACCGCACTCCTCACACTCAGCCTCCTGAGTAGCTGGAATTACAAGCCAGAGTCATTGGTATCCAGCTAGGTAGTGAAAACATTTTATATGACACTACCTAATTCCATCAAGAGCAGACATACAGGCCCAGTACTCTGACAGGACTTATTACTCATGGTACCACATGTGCTCTCCACACTCCAGGCTGCCAGTCTGAAGAACAGATCAATTTCCTACTGCCATATCCTCATTACCTCATGTATACTCAATTATATGAAAGAATACAAGATTACCCTATGTATACTTATTTACATTAAACAATAAGAACTAACCTTTGACCATTAGATTAAAAGTTAGTTTTATCATGTATTTATAGATGGCATTAATAATGTTGGTGACTACTGTAGCTGCGGACTTCTTCTAGAAATAAGACATTTAGATGAATAAACACAAATTAGAGCTAGGAGACAATGAGAACAATTAATAATAAATGTCATGACACAGGCAATAAAACATACTAGCAGGAGGACTCAATCCAGTCCACTTCGGGATCAAATAACAAATATGTAAGCTAAGATGTGCTGAAAGGCTGCCATACAACAATTATGTCATCGGAATTAGTTGATAAGAGTTACTCTCACTTTGGGGTAGGGAGACTTTCAGAATGGAGTAGCCACTTAGCCCACTATTGAGGCATTCTTAATTATTACTAAAATATCCCTATCCATGATCCTCAAAAAAAAAAAAAATCCCAGCTGGGAGCAGTGGCTCACACCTGTAAACCTAGCTACTTAGGAGGCTGAGAACTAAGAATCAAGGTTCAAAGCCAGTTCAGGCACTCAAGTTCGTGAGACTCTTACCTCCAATTAACCACCAGAAAACCGGAAGTGGCGCTACGGCTCAAGGGGTAGGGCAGTAGCCTTAAGCTGAAGAGCTCAGGGACAGAGTCCAGGCCCAGAGTTTAAGCCCCACAACCAACCCCCCCCCCAAAAAAAAAATCCAAAGGAAGTGTTTTATGGTTTTAAGTACCAAGGCTTAAATCTTTTAAAGCAAGATGGACAAAACACACCTAGAAGTGTTCATCTGAGTTTAAAACCATCTTGAAGCCTAATTGTGTTAGTTATGGAGCTTGAACTCAAGGCCTGGAAACTGTCCCTGAACTTTATTGCTCAAGGCTAGTGCTCTACCACTTGATCCACATCACCACTTCGAGTCTTCTGGAGGCTGGTTGTGAACCGTGATCCTCAGACCTCAGCCTCCTGAGTAGCTAGAAGTGAGCCCCTGGCACCTGGCCATGCAATATTCTTAAATGAACACTGAGTATAAGAAACAAACCATAACCTAAGTTCACAAGGCTGAAGTTATAATCATGCTCAATCACCACTAAATAATGGTGGCGTGGTGCCAATGGACAACAGTGCTTCCTACGCTACATCACATGAGAACCATCTGACAGTGAATTGATGATTAAAATCAAGTATTTTTGAGAAGTGAGATGGAATAACAACAACAAAAAGAATGTAATCTGATCATTTGCTTATCACATTCATTTTTAAAAAGGGAGTAACTGACTGAGACCTAGCTCAGTGGTAAGGCACTTTACTACAATGTTCAAGTTTACACAGCCCGAGTTCAGTCCCCAGCACAAGGGAGTGGAGGCTTTAAAAGGGAAGGGAGAGAGAGAAGACACGATTAATCTCCCATCATTATCAAACAAGAACAGCATATACAGAGCACCTGCTTAGCAGAGTGCTGGACTATGTTAGATATTAATAAATTACTCTTGTTTTAGATTTATATGAAAGCACATTCTCATTCTCCTGTATTATTTCATTTGCCCTAATAACCTTGCAAGTGTCCTATGACTTATCCTTCCTTCCTTGTCTGGGAACAGAGCTGTTAGAGATGTCATTTCTTATTACTAACAGGCCACAAGAGATGTTTTGTTAAGAGGTAATAAAGGCTGAATTCATACATAAACCTTGAAAACAGCCATTAAAAACAGGCATGTAGCAATAAAAAGAAAAAGACACACACAAGGAGAGCTGCTGCAGTCATAATACCTTTTTCTTTTCAGAATACCATTCTAGACCTACATACATGACCTGTGGCAATTTCTGGCATATCCATTATTGACAGCATATATGCTTCTCTTTCCTTCAAATGTAAAGGAAAGAAGTTCTAATTGTGCCATGGTGATTTAATGTCAAGAGGCAGGGCTATATTACAGAAAGCAACACAGTAGTACCCAGGAGTTTCTAGTCCAGCTCAGAAGCAGTATTTCCAGCCTGCTTCAGCCCCTAGCAATGCTTCTTCCTTGGAAAGTCCCTCTGGAAACCTGTCCCTGTGGTGCTAGGAAGCACAAGCCAAGATGAGGCTATGGCTAGCTAACGGAACAACAGTTATGCTCCCCACTGAATTTCCAGCCTCTGCTGGCCAATATCATGTAGCAACAGTGGGCATGAGCCATGCTGGCATCCAGCCCAGGAAGGCCTTTAGCTGAGTGAGGCTCTAGCTGCCTTCTAACTGACACACAGGAGACTCTAAATGAGAACATATAACAACAGATAAAAAGTATCTATTAGGATATGTGGATTTAATTAAGGAATTGCCAGGGCAAGTCACTAGCCTTAACCAGCCTACCATAGCAGAGTATTATCAATAAATGTGGTAATTCAGGTGACAGGTGACTTTCTTAAGAGATAAAAGCTACAAGGACTACTCAAGGAAAAAAAAAAAAGATGGCATGGACAGACCTCTGTGTTTAATAGAAAACTGAATTCACAACTTCAGAAGGTGTTTCAAAACCCTAAGCCCAAATGTTTTCACTGGTGATTTCGGCCAGGAAAACAGAGAAAAATGCCAATCCTATGGAAATTATTCCAAAACAAGAGAGGAAAGAATAACACCCAATCATCTTATTAGCCTAAGACCAAAATCAAGAATTTTTCATTAAAGTTCTCCTAAATATCCTAAACAAAATTAGCAAATAGAGCCTAACAACAGCCAGATAATACATAAATTACTCCTCTGCAGAGTATTGTCAGAAGGTAAGTTGTATTAACACTTAAAAATAATCTTAGTATTAAGAAAAAGAAAAATATGTCAATCATTTGAATAAATGCACAAAAGCATTTAAAAATATTAGGTATTCATTATAATTTAAAACTCTTAGAAAACAGAAAAGGACACGTCTTCAACCTGATAAAGGGCATCTAAGAGAAACGTAAAGATCACTTAAGACTCTTTATGCCCCATAACCAGAGGCTAAGACCCCTCTACATTTTAATGGGTTCCTAGTTAGTACAATATGACGGAAAAGAAATAAAAATGCAATCCAGATTAGAAAAGAAAAAGAAAAATTGTCTTTGTCCACAGATAGAACACTATATAATATCTTCCATATAATCACTAGAAGTAGAAAAATGAGTTTGGAAAACTACTAAAGATTATGGTTAATCTCATGTGATTACTGTATCTGACTTTGTTATCTGGTATACTGTCTATACTCTTTATTTTTTTTTATTTGAAATAGGGATGGGAAAGAGAAAACAAGATGACTGGGGCAGAGGGAAAGGGAGACAAAAACATGAGAAGTGGTATCAAGGTTGGAGAAGTAATGTACCCACTACCTGATGAAAATAACTGTAACCTTGACAATAAATATCCTGACAATAAAATACAATTAAAAAAAAAAAAACTCCTAGAGAGAAGAAAACTCTACAACAATCACCTGTATTTCTATGTAGGGGCACAAAAGCAAAGAAACAGAAACTTAAAAAGGCACTTCAATTCTGTCAAATATATTAAGTATAAAAAAAGTGGGGCCTGTAATCCTAGCTACACAGGAGGCTGAAATCTGAGGACTGCGGTTCAAAGCCCACCCAGGCACTAAAGAGTATAAGACCCTTATCTCCAACTAACCACCAGAAAACCAGAAGTGGTGCTAGGGCTAAAGGGGTAGAGCGGTAGCCAGGGACAACGCCCAGGCCCAGGGGTAGGGTAGTAGCCTTGAGTTGAAGAGCTCAGGGACAGCATACAAACCCAGAGTTCAAGACCCACAACCCACAAAAAACAAACAAAAAAAAGTGCAAAATCTACGCACTGAAAAATCATAACACTGCTGAGACTAACTTAAAAAAATTCAATATTCGTATGACAATAATCTCAAAGTTAATTTATAAATTTTAGTAATTCCTATAAAGACAAAATTTACTTTTATGAAAATGCATTTTTCAATTTTAAAACCTACAGGCACATGCAAAAGACCTTACATATGAGTAGGAAGATGATTTTGAGAGAAAAAAAAAAAACAACCTGCAAGACTCAAACTACTGTCTGTCAGGACATACTACATACTAAGGAACAAGTTGTGTGGGCTTAAGGAAAAACAGAAACAGAAGAGTGTTCACAATTAGACCCATCACAGCCCCTTACTACTTCCATTTTTTAAATACTTACAAAGTCATCAGTCAGAAAGCTAGTCTTCTCTAAGTAGATTGGTTCAATTGATATACAAATACTATAATTGTTGTCATAAAGTAAATGAACTACATTGTACTTTAAAATACACTTAAAGTTCACTTAAAGGAAAAGATAGTTAAGTACTACAACCTTCATATGTGGTGCTAATAATCCCAACACTTGATCAGTATCCTGTATTATTCAAAATCCAATACTGCACATTCCTACATCAGAAGGCTCCTTAGCTTCGGGTAAAGGATCGTCAGCGCTGCATGTGATTTCACTGAGCTCACCATCTACTGTGGCACCTAGAGAAAGTAGTACATATGGGTTTCCCTCTATGTCACAAAGAACACTTGAAAAAAAAAAAGAGTAGCATTCAGCAACATCAACAATTTCTACTGTTCCACCACTGATATTCTGAAAGTAAAATTATTCTGGGTTTTGTTTTGAAGCTTTCAGTACCTGACAGTCATACTTATTTGGTGCCACTACTTAATTTCTGCTAAGAGACCAGGGATTTTAATCACCAGTGCTTAACAAAAGGAAAAAGAGAAAGCAAGATGCTGACCTTGCAGGCTCCGTGGGAGGGTGCTAGGAATCTCCAGGAGTCACACTTTGCACCAAACTTTGAGAAATTCCCTACTAATCAATTTCTATAAATATGATCCTTTTCCCTTGATTTTTCAACCTAGACAACCTCTGCTCTTTATCTCATGGATCTCTTTGTAACAAAACTTTACAAATCAATTTTCTTGTCTTAATTCAAAATACACTTATACAATAAAATGTTTACTTTTATTTAGCACTACTTATTCATATAAATGCAATAAACAATTGCCAAATGAATTCATGAGTTCCAGGAGTTGGCTCCCCTCCCCTCCCCTCCTCTCTTCTCTTCTTTAGGTTTTCCTTTTTTGCTGGTCCAGAGGCTTGAACTCAAGGCTGGACACTGTCCCTGATTCTCTTTGTGCTCAAAGCAAGTGCTGTACCACTTGAGCCACTTCTGGCTTTTTTGAGTAATTTACTAGAGGTAAGTCTCACAGGGACTTTTCTGCCTGGGCTGGCATCAAACTGAGATCCAGCTTTCTGAGTAGCTAGGATTACAGGTGTGACCCACTGGAATCAGCTACATTTTCTTTTAATCTAAAGAATCCTATTCTTAAGTATGTATCAATGGTTCAAAAATAAGAATAGACACTTCACAATTTTCTAAGGAGATAAAACACGAATTTCAGATGCTGTATCTGAAATAAGAAACAGGAAGGCAAACAGAGACACACATATAAAACCCAGACTTTTTAAGACCTAGAAATACATTTGGGGGAAAGGAGGCAGAAGGAAACAAAACGACACATAATTGGTAAATACAGGTGAAACAATCCCAAAACAGTGAGAAAAGGCAAAAAAGAGAAGAAAAAAAAAAAAGCTGAGTTCACAGTAACAGCAAAAAAAGATATAGCTTAAATCTCTGACCAACAAAGAAATAGACACTATCTATTAGTAACAGCAGTATCTTAGAAAATAATACCAAGATAAAAATTCTTCGTTTTTGAGTTAAGTGAAGTCAGGCTGAAGGTAATAGAGTTTACATGTTTGTTTGTTTGTTTTTTCTCGTACGTCAAACTAGAGGCACCCTATGAGCAGGAGAAAAACTGGGCGGGTGGCAGAAACAGCCCAAAGCAAGATACCTTCCTATCCGGATGCCTTCATAAAGAAACCCAGAGAACCACGGGGATTCAGAGTCTGAATTACATTCGCATGCTTTTCACTACTTAGTTTTAAAGACTAATTAGCTTCAAAGATTCAAAACTGGAGAAAATGTCCTCTATTTCCCCAAACTGCCGCCATGACAACGCCTTACTCCACCAGAAGCAGTTACAAGATAGCGTGGGCAGCTGCAAACCACAACAAACGCACTAATGGCAGCTGAACGCCTGAACTTGCCACTATCCATCTTGCTTTGGGTTTGGGGCTGCACAACAACACAACTACAATAATTATTTGTTTGAGAGGAAAATATTTGCAGAAAGGCCTGACCACTGCAACCATATGTCTAATGTCAATCAAGTTCATAAATAGCAACTTTCAAAACATGGGCCAGGTACAGAGTGTTAAATTAGTAAATACAGCACTTCTGAACAGAAAATCTAATCATTTTCCCATTTCTTTTTTGGGATGTGCCACTCCTGTGGTTTGAACTCACGGACTGGGCACTGTCTCTGAGCTATACTCTTAGGTAGCTAGGATTACAAGCATAAACCACCAGCACTCAACTCAACTTCCTTTTTAATGAGGAACAGTTACAGAGGAAGAAAAGGGAGAAGAATTGATGTCTGAAACTGTTAGGTAAAGGGGAATAAAATAAATCCCCCAACATGAATCAGCACAAGGAATAAGCACAAGAACACCCTGAGGGCACTGCTGGGTATTTAATGCAATCATTTAAGCCCTGGCTTATGCCAGGCGACTGAGCTTTGCAGGATCACTGTAAGTCAAGAACAGTTTAGCTCTATTATAAAATGCATACACCTGTGTTGTTTGAGCTTCTTTGTGCTTATAATTACTATACCAATGACGTTAGTTTATTTCTCTATATTTCCCCATATTTAATGAATTATTTCAAGTAATAATGTAAAACATGGTGGACTAAAGCAAAAATCAGTGAATAATATTTACCTTTTTTAGCATAACAAAAAAGACATAGCTCTTGAAGTCACTGTTATATATTCATGAACTTTATTTAAAGCCTGATGTTTTCTTGGGCCCAGTTTGATTATCCATGAAACAGGGTGGTATCACTACCTCACTGTGGCTCTTGCAAAGGTGAGTGTCTTAAAAGCTCTGGCAAATAGAATTGAGAATACTACTGCAATAAATAGTAGCTACCACTGTCATTATTACATGATTGATTTCTGATTATGAAACATCCCAGAACAAACTATCTGAAAACCAAATAGCAGCAATACTTCTCCTGCTATCACTTAACTACTACGGTCTAAAATGATCTTTCGCACGTGAACATCTACTTATCAACTGCTGATATAATAAAACTGGTACGTGAACACAGCCTTTCAACATTTCTTCTACTGTCATCTTTAGATATCATTTACTTTTTTCTCTTGCTCCATCTTTGTATCGTATTCACCCAACTAATGTGAGATCCTACAAAGCTTTGACACTAAAGAACACAAATGTAAGTCTAGCTTGATGGTTATAGTAGGTAACCTTGAGAAAGTCATCCAGTTTCCCTATGCACGCAATGCACAGGAATAGCACCTCAAGGAGACTGCTATAACCATCAGATGGTACAAGGCACTAAGAACCCAGCACAGAACAGGAAGGTGAGAGAGGTGAGCCACAAGTGCAAAGGCCCTGGACACCACATGACTTTTTATTACACAAAAGCTTACCACATCCTCATAGTCCACAGGCATGGAAGAAATAATTTACATAGATAAGAAAACATTTAACTTGAAACATTTCCTAGATCAGATCCAAAGTGAAAGATTCTGATTTGCACTTCACTATAATAGTCTATTAGAAGACTGCACGATTAGGAGAGACAACTAACAATACACAAATATTCAAGTTGGTGTGATCTATCCATGTATCAAAAGTAGAATAAGAAGAAAAAAGGAGAGAGAATTTATAAAGTCCATTAGCTATATTAGTTACTTTAACGTGTGATACCAAATACTCTTTGACAAATATCCTAAGAGATATTCTATTAACCAAATTTCATAATTGCACAGGGAGGCAAGAGAATTTAGTTCCTTGACTCCCTCTTCTCTTATTTTATTCTATTTTTAAAGAGAATATGTGACTGAGCATTAGACTGCTTCCTGCTTCATAGTATACAGCTAGAAGATAGCCATGTAACACCCAGTCACAACTTCCAGGAAAACCTAGAAGATGGAATTTATATCATTTATTTCAGATTGTCCACTGAATGGGAAAAGTACAGTCTCTAAATATCTTCATTAAATCCAATGCCAATGCTTCGCAGGAACTCAACACGCAGTAGCAGCGCACTATTAGTAGTAATTATGTGGCAGTGACTAGTAGCTTGATCCCTTGAACCCTTGATGTGTATTATCTGTGATAATATCACAGGACATGAAAATCTCTAAAACCAGGCTGAAGATACAATAGGCATTCAATAAACATCAATTTCCTGGGGTGCTGTCCAATCCTCTGTGATAGACAGAGATGACTGGCCTCATCAAGCTGTGTAGCAAGAGAGCTGATATGCAAACAGAACTAAGTCTGCTCAGTATCTGCTTTAAAATGGAGATATTATCCAGACTTACCCAAGGGACTCCGTGTCTTTACAAGGACTTTACAAATGGGAGAGAAAACTACAACAGAGGATTGGAACAAAGATGGCAATCTAATGTGATTGCTCTGAAGGAGAGAAAGTGGGCCATACACTCACTACACTGGAGCAGCTTCCAGAAGCCTGTAAGTGAAGGGATAGATTTTCCCCTTGTTTCTCTGGAAAAGAACTAAGCAGTGGAAACCATTTGAAACTTCTAATTTTCAGATTGATAAGACAATAAAGATACTAAATTTGTCACAATTTGTTACAGCAGCAAGGAAAGCCAATAGGCTTTCCCTCCCAGGTTTTTAGTCTCATTTTAAATGAGTCTAAAAAAAGCATCTGAATCTTACAACTGGAAAAGGAAAAAAGAGGGTTTTTTTCCCTCACTCTATTTACACCTATAATTCAATATTGCATCTATTCTATAACGTATCTATTGTAAAGATCTTAAAAGAAAATCACTTCTTACTACACTAATGTGAATAAGTACTCTAAGTACTCAATCTTTGCTTGATTCCAGGCAAAGGCATATGCCCAGGTACAACCACTTGTAAATAACAAAAAGAGTCTTGCCACAAGATCAAGTTCCAGACCCCAAGCACCCATTCACACTGCTCCAGTCCATGGGCCTGGCACACTCATGTGAGAAACAACTCATCTCTCCTCAAAATCCACAACTAGAAAATAAAATGAAAAGCAAACTCTTGAAGTCTTACTCAATGATCCTGAATTAAATCATTACCAAATCCAAGAAAGAGACATTAAGACCGCCGTCCCTTTAATAAGTGTTCATGGAATACTCATCTGTGCAGGCTGAATTCTGACTGTTAAGCAGGGAGAGAGGCAAGGGGAACATGTCAGCCTCTCTGCCTGCAAGGCACTTAGGTTCTCCTGAGAGCATCTCATAGGGCCAACAAAGCTCTATCATTCAGGAAGATACAGGCCAAGATGGAGACGAAGAAAAGGGACCCAGGCTAAGAATACAGAAGGACAGGATGCCATTCCCTGCCAGACAAGGGGCCTGCAGACTTCACAGGTCATGGCTAACCTGAGGCTGGCCTCCCTTCCAATGTCTGCACAGTATTCAAGACCTGTCTGCATCCACTTTGGAGTCTCTCCTAAGTCCCTCTTCCCACGCAGACAGGGATAATGTACTGCTTCTAAGCACTTCCATGGCACCCTATGCTGTCTTTATTACAGCACTTACAGTGCAATATAAATGTCTTTTAATTTGGCTGCTCCCCCACCATGGTGAAAACTCTTTAAGCAGGCATAAAGTATTATGGACTGGGTCCCAACACTGAGCCCAGCCCTGATGCTCCCCAAGTAAGCACCGAGCTGCCTTTGAGCTTTGGGGAGGGTATGGGATAGCAAACACCCTAGGCCTTCTCCTTAGTTTTCCCCAGAAAGCTACACAGTGACTTCCTCAGGGTCCAGAAGTCTGAAGCCAAAATAGTACAGTAAGAGCCTCTTTTACCTCCAAATCATTGGAAGTACTGTTTGGTATGAATTCTTTACCAGAATACAGTGTTCTACCAAAAGTGTGAGGCCAAGAATTCATGTACATGCTTGTCAGTAACTATTTCAAGTATCTAACTGAATAGGAGTACAGTCTGTGTCTATCAGTCGGAAACGAAGACAATGATTTTGATAAGCTGAGTACCTAGTAATATGTAAGTATTCACCACAGGGTGATGCTGATGAAGCTAACTACTAGTGGAAAGGTAGCCATGGCCCCTCACCAACTCTGGAGACCCAGGAGCCAGAGCAAGAGCTCCTAAGGGATGAATCCAGGACAATGGTGCACCAGTTTATGCACCGTGATAGTAAACAATTACAACCCACAAAGTTAAATAATAACCTATACATTTATAAGATAAACAATATGATGAAGAGGAGAGTGGGAAAGAAAAATGGAAGAGGGACAGGGAAAGGAGAGAGATGTCCCTTTTCAGAGAATATAAAGAATTAAATGTGGATGCAGTGAATAAGGTAGAAAAACTGACATTTTGTAAGTGTCATAGTAACTGTAAAGTTTCAGGCAAGATTCATTAACAGATGCTAAAATTTATGAGGGGGGAGATTAACAAGGAACAGAATATTTAGTCTTAAGCATCCTCCACAAAAGTACCAACTAACTACAAAAGAAAAGCAGTTACTTTTCAGGGGGCTAAGCAGGTGATTAGCTGTCCCCATAAGACAAAGCCCATGGGCAGCAGTGCCCTGGCGTGATGCACCTAGAAGCCACTCCTCCCTCTCATAAGCACGCCTGCCAATTAGTGCATCCAAGGAAACAATGGGACAAGAAGCCAAACCAACAGGCCTGTGCTTTTCCTGAAATGTTAGCTATCATGAGAGGCAAAGGAAGACAAAGAATTTGTTCAAAATAAATTCCTGGAGACTTCCCAACGAAAGGTAATGTGTGACCTTGAACTGGATCTGTAAAAATGGAACAACTGACAGAGTAGCAGACTGATGAAAGTTAACAGTGCCATATCACTGATGAACTTCATTTTATCTCTACTAGAGGAAAGGAAGACCAAGGAATTCCAGCAGTTAGGTCAAGAAACATACACAACAGATACACACATAAACATGTACGTTCTCTCTGATAAATCACAAGACTACATCCACATACATAATACATGTAGCTTTCTTTGCAATGAGTCATGAGAATAGATACATATATAAAGTAGAAATTGTTAGGACATATATGGCAAAACATTCACTGATGAATCCAGGCAGGATGGGAAGCATTCTTAGCACCTTCTTTTTTAACTTTTAGCCAACATTATTTCCAAATAGCAAGTTTAATGCCAAGAAGAAATATAGTCCTTAACAGTGGGAGAGGAAGTAGAAGAAGACAATCAAACAGCTGTCACATAGTAGCAGAGGCAGGAACATGAAGATAAACGGAAACACAAGACAGGAGACCCTCCTACAAGGGCCAGTAAAGTTATACCTTCAGGTCCAAGTCGTCTCCCCTGCCTAGCAATACCTTCTGTGTCCAGCTAATTCCTATTTGAACAAGAAAGCCAATGAGGTCCTGAGACAAACCAGAGCTCTTCTACATGAGCACTCAACACACTCTTTAAAACTTGCCCTGTCAAGTCTGGCACTGATGGCTTACATCTATAATCCTAGCAACAAAGGCAGACGAGATCTAAGGATCGCAATTCAAAGCCAGCCTGGGCAGGAAAGTCCTTGAGACTATTTCCAATCAATCCCTAGAAATCTAGGGCACTAGACTTGAACACAAAAGCCCAGGAACAGCATCCAGACTCATTTATCCTATTGACATGTTTATCCCCCACTGGATCACAGAATTTTTGGAAAAATAAGATGCTGACGTCAGCAACAGCAGCAAATATTTACTATTTACTCTACACTCACTATGTGCCAGAAATCTCACTAATTCTTCATGGTATCTCTTTCTTAAAGCTAACAAAAACTCCAAAGCAGATTTAGTTGATTTTTTTTTTTTTTTTGCAGTACTACGGACCTCATTCTTGCTAGGATACTATTTTACCACTTGAATCATTCTTGGTTTGTTGTTTTGCAGTTTTATTTTTTTTTTGGGGGGGGGGGAATTGTGTCAGCACTGGGGTTTAAACTCAGATCCTCATGTTCTTTCTCAGTTTTTTTCTAATCACAGTTGGTATTCTAACACTCAAGCATAGTTCCAGTCTGGATTTTTGCTGACTAGAGTGTCATGGACTTTTCTGCCAAGCTGACTTTGACCTCAGTCCTCAGATCTTAGTTTCCTGACATGCTAAGATTACAGGTGTGAGCTCTTGTCCCTCTTTAGGTGCTTAGTTTGGGTTTTTCTTGTTTCTTAATCACCATTTTACAGATATAAAACTGAGGTCAGTATCACAACACAAAGAAAGGTAGAGCCGTTACAAGATGTACAGCTGCTATTTTCCTTACGAAGTAGCCTAATTTAATTTCAGTAATATACAATTTTCAATGCCACTTGCATATCACAGGCAAGCTGAAGAGGGATTTTTGTGTTTAACTTCTTAATTCTCTGAGCATAAACAAACTGAAAGCAAGAGACAGAGGAGGTGCAGATAGTAAGAAGAGCCATTCTTTAAAAATAAAAGCAAGAGCCAAGCAGCTCTGTGAAGTAATCTAGAGTACCCAATTAATGTAGAATAGTCAGTCAATTTAGAAGATCACAAACATCAGGTGAATAAAAGAGTAAAAATTTTGATGTCCTGTAAAGTTTCAATACAGGTATCTACAATTCAGCCCAGCAATCATTACTAAAAATAGTCATGGCTTTGTCCAAGCTTTCCTAGGCTTTGTTACCTGTCAGACAAGCTCTTTAGCCCTGTCTCAGTAGACAATAGAAGGCAGGAGGGAGCAGGAATTTCCACATTGCTGACAAGCCTTTTGTTACCCAGTGCGCTTCCTTACACAAACCAAAGATTTTGATATACACACTCCATTGCAAATTAACAACTATGATTTCCCTCTCGGAAAAAAAAAAATGGATTACACTGCCAGTAGCTATAAATGAGACTATCGTAACAGCTTCTTGGAACAGTTTTCAGTCCAATACTTTGATTACTTGGGGGGGGGGTCCCAGTGACCCTTCTAAGAGAGTTGATCGCCTTTAATAAGCTACAGAATCTTCTAAACACTAGAACACTGCCTGTGAAGTCACCAGGAATAAGTGAGGGTAGGTTGGGGGGGGGGGGACCTACAAAACAAAAAGGGGCCTTGATTTCTGCAAATACCAGTTACAAAGTATCAGAAACATGGAAAACAATAACAATACATGGTATAAATTAAAAGCCCTGTATGCTTGTCCATCAAAAGCAATTTCTGGAGAACTGAAGTTCAAGATAGCTACAGCTATAGATGGAAAAGGGTATCCCAGCTATGGGGGCGCCATCTGGTGGAGGTGAATCAGAGCACAGTGGTATAAATGTAATGAAAACAGCAAAAAAAAGTAAAATAGTGAACATGTAAAGGTCTCTTCTCTCATTACAATGTCTCATTGGGAAACTAAACCACATGTAAGGTTTATGACAAAGACATCAAAAGAGCTCTTCTTACATAGTCAAGCCATAAGCCATATCACCATACCAAGAAAGAACACCAATAATGCACCAGAACACTTAAAAACCTTCAAATAGCAGCCAGGGTTGATTGGTTCAAAAATTATGAAAAGTGAAAGAATTACAGAAATTCAGAACTTGGTAATTCAGAGTAAGATTTCATATTCCTGCAGAGGTGGTAGAGTGTCCACACAGGCTGTAAAATTTTATGAAACATCATGTGTTCATTTAAGCTTCAGGTGTTGTAGCTTGAGCATAATAAAAATCAGTTGGAGCTGCTGTTAATTTTGACATGAAAGAAGCTTCCTAAAGATGGACTTTCTCTGTCAGTATGTCCAGAATTAGAATGCTAAAATCATTCTAATAGTGGAAAATTACATAAAGAAATGCAATTAAATGATTTATGTATTAAACTATCATTATTCTATGTTGTCTGAGAAGGGCAACTAACACATATCTGTCTTAAGGCACTGTACAAAAACAGCAGGTGATGATTAAGTACTTGTTATCTGATAGGCACTACACTTATGCCTAAAACACCAACTTCATAAAGAAGGCATGTATTGATTAATTTTACAAATAGGGAAAATGCTCTGAGAAATTAGATTATTTGCAGAGTACAAAATTGTCCACTCTGGGGCTGGGAGTTTGGCCTAGTTATAGAGTACTTGCCTAGCATGCATGAAGACCAAGGTTTGATTCCTTGGTACCACATACATAGGAAAAAGCCAGAAGTGGTGCTGAGGCTCAAGTGGTAGAGCTCTAGCCTTGAGAAAAGACTAAGGACAGTGCTCAAGCTCAGGACTGGAAAAAAAAGCCTGTCAACTCCTATAATGACCTGGCTCTCCTCATCTACCAGATTCCCTGTGCTGGCATGGATAGAAAGTTTCCCATACTACCCATCCAGCCACAAGTCTGTCCTATACTCAGGGTGCAACCTTTCCTGTTCACCACATCATCCCTCCAAGACCACAAAGTGAATGTGAGAAGTTGTGATATTAAAACTCCCTACCAAAAAGTAAATACATAAAACAAAATAAATAAAAACAAAATAAAAAATGTAAATGCCCTCCAAAAGCCAAACATATAAAGCCACACACAGTGAAAGGTGCCACTACCTCCTGGTGCTCCTACAACTCTGCACATTGGCTTGCAGTTACGCAGCCCTGGGTTTGAATCCTGGCTAATCCCTTACTAGCTATGTGACCACTGGAAATTATTTGACTTCCTAATCTCAATTCTATTATCAATAAATAAGGTAAAAATACTTCCTCTTTTAAAGTTGTTAGAAGAAATTAAACAAATTAATATATTTAGGGAAGGGCTAGTTGTGTTGAGAGGGATGGGATGAAAGGGGTAACAGATCAAGATGTATTATACTTATAAACTGACATGTTGAATAGTAATCCCTTTAGACAATTACATGTATGTATAATAAAGATATAATTTAAATACACACACACACACACACACACACACACACACACACAATTATAAAGCATACTTGAAATCCCAGCTACTTCAAAGGCATAGATCAGGAGAATTATAATTTGCCGAGTGAAGCACAAAGCTAACTTAGAGGCCTCATTTAAACCCATAAAATAAGTGAGTTTGGCAGTCTATAATCCCAGCACTGCAGAAAGTGAAGGTAGGTAGACCACAGTCTGAGATCAACTCTAGACAAAAAGAAAAAGAAAAAAAATGAGAATTTTACCTGGAAAACAGCTAAAATGGGAAAGGGGGGGGTCGGCTGAGGGGTTGGCTCACATGGTAGAATTCTTACCTAATAAGCATGAGTCCTAATTTCAAATTCCAGTACTGCCCAAAACAAATAATAATATTAGTACTGTAATTACTATTTCTAAAACATGGTAAACTAGAAAAGACAAGAATGTAAAATAGAATAGACTCTTGATAAATGGTAGCTGCTATTATTACTGAATCTAGACAAATATATTTTAAAATACTTCCCTCTAGCGGGAAGCCAAAATTATTATTTGTAGAACCACGTTCTTGTACAAATGCTCATTTTCTAGAGAATTCCTAAGTATATTATAAATCTCTGATGTATTCTGAACCAATTGTCTCAATGATGAACAACATTAAAGCACAAAGACCCTTGTGCCTGACAGGTTCCTTCAAGTTAAACAGACCCTCAAATAAGAATTTTACTACAAACTTACCATACCAAATGCTTTCCTACTTTCTCTCTGGCCACTGAATTATATACACAATTAAAATCCTTGCCTTGCATACTTGCTGATGGAAAAATATTGCCAGAGAGCACAGGAAAAATAGTAGGCATGTCTTTCTGTTACAGTCAATTTCACAAACCTCTTAAAAATGTATCTACACCGATGGAAATTCCTATGGGCCTCTATTATAGCAAATTTTCATTTAAAGCCAAACAATATTTACCGTGTGCTTTTTAATCTCTTAAGTGTTCTATCAAAGTACTACAGTCTGACTGCTTAAAATCTGCGCACCTTGGCTGGGCAAGTTACTTTTCTGAGCCAGCTGCAAGATTTCTAACAAGCAACAACAACAACAAACCAACATTAATTAATTAATTAATTAATTAATTAATTAATTAAAGGAGGTCATGGCAGGGATAAAACCAGCTACCTTGCAGATCTTGCATGGATGAGCAATAGCACCTGGCACAGAAGAGGCCCTCCCCCAGTGTGGAAGCTTTTACTGAAATCATCATTCCCAATGTTAAGGAACGCCCTATTTTGCTGCTTTTGAAAAAATATAAGTCATTCTTCAGTCACAAGGATCGGTGACAGAGGAGTCTTTTGATGTCCAAGTTGCAGCTAGCATACAACAGCAAATCAACTGCTCCTCTGTCTTAGAGTTTATGTGTGGCATCTGGACTTGCAGATTAACTCCTTCAGGTAAGATCTGGCATGTGACAAGGGCTTCAAAAATTCTAGTTTGGGCCGGGAGTTTGGCCTAGTGGTAGAGTGCTTGCCTAGCATGCACGAAGACCCGGGCTCGATTCTTCGGTACCACATACATAGCAAAAAACCAGAAGTGGCGCTGAGGCTCAAGTGGTAGAGCTCTAGCCTTGAGAAAGTCCAAGGACAGTGCTCAGGCCCTGAGCTCAAGCCCAGGACTGGCAAAAAAAATAAATAAATAAAAATTCTAGTTTATCAAACAACAACAAAATCGCACTAAAGGTTTAAAGAGTAAGAGTTAATTGGCTTAACAAGTGCCTCAGGTAAGAATAAAAATAAATAAACCTCTGGATCAAAGCAGATCTGACCACATCTTCTTGCTGCTTCCTCCTATGGTTCAACCACACTTGAGACTCCACCATGTTCTTCTGCTTGTTTTCACTAACATCTCCAGAGCTGCTAGACTTCACCCTGTGCCAAATCAAGTGCTCTCAGGGGATAAGGAGCAAAGTTCTTCAGTGACTTTGTATCCACAATTTATCTTTATGATATTTCAAACTCAACTGTGAAAACGACAACTAGAATTCAGCTTGCAACCCCCACTGCAACGCACCAAGAAGAAGGCTAGCAGCTGAAGCCACCAAGACCAGATTTTGCAGGATATCCAAGCAAAGAGTGATGAGGATCTCACCTCTGCCAAGGGAGATAAATCAGACAGTGGAACCCCTTGTGAAGAAAGAGAAGCAAGCAGAGAAAACAGCAGAAGTGTGATGGGTGAGGTACAAAAGCAGATACATCATTTATCTTTCAATCTAGCATGGCCAGGGAAACAAGAATAAGACATGCGTAAAGAAGCCATGATTGCCATTCTCCTTTGTCACTAAGGTACCAATTTAGCCACTCAGACCTCTGAAGGTCAGAGTGGCAGGTTGAAACCAACAAGGAAGCCTGAACCTCTGCTCTGACATTTTGTAAGTACAATCACCTTGGCAAGTTACTGCAATTGTCAGTCTTGGTTTCTACAAGTGAAAAGCTGGCTTCAATAACCTCTTCCATCCTTGGACTGTCAACAGTATTCGGATTATAAACATGACCAGACAGAAAAGGGTCTCAAAAATGTTTGCAGCCTTCCTATTACAGTTAAATCTAAACAATCGAGTCACCTCTAATTCAGAAGGACAGGCAAAAAACTCACAAGGTGTTCTGTCAGAAAGAGGCTATTTTATAAACCTAAAGGCCCACCCTGCTGCCTACCCCAGGAATGGAAACAGCTTCGCCCCTTCACTCTGGGACCCAGCACAAAAACCTAGCAAGCATACTGAGCCCTGGATAAGCACGTTATCAATGTCATCTGCACTGTAACTCACAATCACTGGATCACTGAATAGACTCTGTAAATGGAGAGACTTTCTATCCAGAAGAGAAACAATTAAAAACTAATAACCACACCCTCCTCTGGATGAAGCAGAGAACCACACATGATAACAGCAAGCATCTCACAAACAGAATTCTTCAATTCTCATTCTTCTCTCACTTTACAGGTCTGTGGAAAGTCAAGAAATGAGAGATTCCCAAGGGATCCCCTAAAATGAGAAGTTAAACCATTGGGTTTTACACATTATAAAGAAATGCGTGTAGGACAAAGTAATGAATGTCCTTTTTCACATCAATATCAATCTCTCTCCCCACCCCACTCCATACAAACTAAGGAATGTTAAGAAGCTTAATCTTTGAAAAACGGGATATGGAAACTATTCACTCTACAATATCAACACACTACCCTTGTAGGTACACAATGCCTGTTTTACTTGAGTCGTCCCCTCCACTTCCTCCAAATACATTTTGGCAGGGAGTCAGATGATCCATACATCATAGCAGATAAATAAAAATGCAGTGCTGCATAATTTTATTTAATGATGGGCTTGGTTTGGATGAAAATCACTCAAATCTATGGCAGAGATCTGGAGTAAACTGGAACTCTTTAGACAAGTCTGAGGATGCTCAGCTGTAAGTCAACACATCCCCTACTAGCCAATGCAATATAAAACAAGCAAAGCCATTCTCATCTCTAATTAACCTCCTCAGCAAGAAACACAACGTCAATTCAAATTCAGTCTATAGACCCTTGGGAGAGGAGGGAGATGGAGGGAGGAAGGCCAAGAAGAGAGAGAAAATACCAAAGCCTATTCATTTTTATTCTATTTTAACACAATCAGTTCTTTTTTTAGAGAAACAAATTCATTGGGCACAAGAAAAGGAGACTCACTTAACTTGAGAAAAATCAAAACAAAAATCAAGAACTAATGCCCATTGTGAACACAAGTCTAGACAAAGTATAAAAGTCACTCTGTACTAGCTATGATTGCATCTCTGACATCATCTTTGCTCAACTAACTTCTTAAGGGTTGTTAGAAACAACAGTAATTCACCCAAGAAGATGATTTTTAATGACTATGACTTATGTGCAATTTTCATTACTGTCATGTGTTGATTACTAAATTTTAACAGTAGTGGAAGAGCCTTAATTCACAAGTGCCTTTTGACCTGAACGTTGAAAAACTGTAAGGCAAGTTTACAATGGACGCTGGCTTCTTCAAAGAAGACAAACACAAACTTAAAAAAAAAATGATTGCACACATTATTTTTCTTGTATGAAATCAACCAGGGACAATCATACTAACCAGACTGATTTGTGCAGAGTTTAAATTAGCACATTAGAAGTATTTCATTCTGTCTTCTTAGAAAGGTACAAATAGAAAGAGCAAAGGCACTGGAGATAAAAGACCTAGGTTCAAATTCATGTGTAGGTGTCTAGAGCTTATATGGCTAAGATCCTCTGCTTCTTCCCTGAAAAGGACATGGACATCAAGCCTTTGGGGTATGCCAGTGTGGGGATGAGTTAGACAGTGTGTGTCTCCAAATGCCTGCCAACTTCAAATTACTATACAATCACAAGGTACCAGCTCTTACATATATGTCTTACAATAGAGGTTTACAACGCTGGCCGGTCATTTCTAAGGGATTTAGTACAGAAAGCTCTGGCAAAAGTACATTTATTTACTGAAGGCACATATATGTGAGGAAAATGGTTTTATGTCCTTAATAATAAGGTGGTTGCTTTGACTCAAACTTTCCTAGCAATCATTCAGGCTCAGATATTATATTCTGGAAAGGCACCTGTAGTTTGGGAATTACACGACAGAAAGTAATTAGTATTTTAAATGAGAGCACTGTGCACAGTGGCTATATGCCTACGATTTGAGGGAAAACATCTTAGGGTGAAGTGCTCTACCATAACAGTAACAGAGGCAAGCCTCCAAGAGTATCACGTCCTCCTTCACCACAGAGAAATGTGCTCTTATAAGAATTCTATTTTTCAAGGAAAAGAATCAAGTTTCCCATCCAAAAAAACACTAAGTGGCAACATTTTCCCAATACATCGAAGCTGATAGCATTAGTAAAACCACAGAAACCAGAAGACCTAGGAAACATGAAGGAGACAATACTATGGCAACACAGCACAGAAAGAAACACACACACACACACACACACACACACACACACGACTTTGAAAATAAGTCATTACACTTTTAAACTGCTTCCTAACCAGGTGAAAGGGTAGAGCTTAAGTTCGATTCGGCTTTCATTAGGAGAATGCACCTGGTTCCACAGTCCCCGATGCCTAATGGCTCTGATCTCAGACAAAGTACAAAGGAAATCTCTCCGCTGAGATGACAGCCCGGCGGATAACACAAGACACAGGTAAATCATTAAAAAAAAAAAAAAAAAGGCAAGGAGTACAAACCCCACTGTAGGCTGCTCACCAGGACGCAGAAAGGAAGCAACATTCTTTTTCACTATTTCAGGAAGGGCATCCCCTTTACTTTCTCACAAGTTCATTATGTAAAAGAAATTTAAAAAAAACCCAACAACACAAAAGAAGTAGCTATTCAACGTAAGAGAGCTCTGGTAAGCCTATTTCTGTTCAGCAATTCACACCGGCTTACATTCCTAGCGATGCAAAGTCTCTGGACCAACCTTCACTGGAGTCAATGACGCACACCCTAATCCAAAGAACAGCCCAGAGGCCAACACGGGAGGTGGCGGGTGTGAGGCTGTAGGTACTATGCACACACGGAATATGTCTGCCTCCTCTTTTTTTTTCTCTCCCAGCCTTAGGAGCAGCAGCCCTAGCTTGAACTAGCAGGGACCCCAGGCTGTCCACCCCGCAGTGATGATCACATGGGGAAGGGGCGCAGCGGCCATCAGATGAGGTTTCTGACATAATATCCCGGAAGAAAAGAAAGAAAAGAAAGAAAAAGAACAGAGCCGACCGCGGGGGGGGGGGGGGTCCGCCTGTCCATCTTCCAGGGGGAGCAGCGCGCGGCGGGCGCGGTTTACCTTCCATCCTCCCCGAGGACTGGGACGCTGCGGGAAGCCCGGGAACTCCAGGCTCGGGTAGGCGTGCCTCCATCCACCCGAGTCCGGCGGCCGCTTCCCAGCTCCGGGCGTCACACCCCGGGCTGCCTGGAGGAGCGGGACGACGACAAACGGAGCCGGGCTCCTTTGGCAAAGGGCCCAACCTTCCCTCCCCCCCCCCGTCCCCACCCACCCACCCAGGCAGCCGCCGAGGGGGAGGGTCACCCCCGCCCCGAGCTTCCCCGCTCGCATCCGGGGGGTTCTCCGCGCCCGCCCCCGGGGAGGACGCGGGCGATCGGAGGGGATGGGCTCGCACTCCCCGGGGCCGCCGCCGCGCTCCTCCCCTCCGGCCTGGCTGTCGGGGTCTGACCGCTCCCCCCACTCCTCCCCAAGCCTCTTCGGAGGTCCTCCAACTTCGCGATCCGCGCACGCACCTGTTCCCCGCGCCTTCCCACGCCCCCCACCACCCCCGGATCGGAGACCGCCCCCCCCCCCGGGTCCTTCGCGTTCCCCGCGGCCGCACCTGCGGCTCCGACTCCCCGGCTGCCCCTCGTCCTCCCCTCCGCTGAGAGCGGGAGGCGCCCCCGCTCCCCCCCCGACCCGAGACACCCCAGGCTCGTCCGCCGCCCCGCCCCCGTCCGGAACTTTCCGCACGGCCCGCCCCCCCCCCCCGTGCCACCCCCGAGTCCCTGAAGGCTTTCGCCGGGGCGACCCGCCCTCGCCGGCCCCGGCGCCCCGCGGCCCCCGTCCCCGCCCACCCGGCCGGGCGCGGGGCGCCTCACCGCGGTTCACCAGGCGCAGGGCGTGCGTGAAGGAGGGATCCAGCGAGTCCTTCTCCGCCATGAGCTCGGGCAGGTACTTCTCCTCCATGCTCGCCGCCCGCGGGGCCCGGGACCCGGACTCGCGGTGCGCAGGCAGCGGCGGCCCCGCGGCCCGACCCGCCCGCCCGCGGCGGCGCAGACCCGGCCAGACCCCGCGGCGGACGAGCCGGGCGGGCGGCCGGGCGGCGGCGGCGGCCGCTCCTCGAGGCGGGCGGCGGCGGCGGCCCCTCAGCCCGGCCCCGCCGCCGACCCCCAGAGCCCGCGGGGCGGCCGGCCGAGGGCTGAGGAGAAGCGGGCGCGGGCCCGCGCGGCGGTCGAGGCCCAGCGCCGGGCGGGCGGCGCGCTGCGAGACCACAAGCCGGTAGTCCAGGCTCGCCCGCCGGCGGCGCCCGCGCCGAGCTCCGCCACCACCCGCCCCGCGCGCCGGCCACGCGCGCTCTGAGCCGCCGCTGCCACCGCCGTCGCCGTCGTCGTCGCCGCCCCCGGCCCGCGCGCTCTGAGTCGCCGCCGCCGCCGCCGCGCGAGCGCTTGGCCGCCCCGCCCGCCGCGCATGCGCACGGCCCCCGGCCGCCCGGCGCGCGCCGCCTGGTGGGGCGGCCGTGCAGACCGCGGCGGGGGGCGGGCGGCGGCGGGGGGGAGGGCAGTGCCTGGGCGCCTCCCGCCGCCCGGTCCCCCCAGCTCCTCCCGGAGCGTGCGCCCTCTCACAGCGCCTGCTGGGAAACTGAGGCCGGAGGTCAGGCGATGGCTCGTCCAAGGTCACCCAGCCGGCGATCCCACCCCCCCACACCCCGGGGGAGGGAGAGCGAGGGGGAGCCGCGATCGTCCCCGCCCGGCCCGGGGAGGCGGCGGCCGGGGAAGCGCCCTGCCTCCCCGGGGCTCTCCGGGGGGACCGGGGCCGCCCTGCCCACCCTGCCCTTCCCCAGGCCGGCGCCAGGCCCAGGCCCTTCGGGGCGCCTCGGTCGTCCACCCCGACCCCGGGTCCCTACACTGGCCGGCGAGGGGAGCGAGCCCAGCCCCCCCCCGTCCGTCCCCCAGGGGCGCCCCCTCTACAGAGGCTGCCCCGGGTCCGACCCGGATTCACCGGGGTCCCCGGCTGTGCGGTGCGCGCGCCAAGGACTTTCCAGAGTCCTTGGACTGACTGTGGTCTCATCACCACCACCACCAGCTGCAGCAGCCCTGGCCTGACCTTGTCACCCTCCCTGCACTGCCTGGGGACAAAGCCCATCTGCCTTCTCGTGCTCATCTGACCAGGCCCCTCCTGGAGCAGAGCTGGTCCCTGCCTGGGACGCTGAGGGGAGAGGATGTCCCCAGGGTCTGTGCAGGAATCCAGTGACAGGCGTGTTGTGCCTGCTCCTGCCCTGGGTTTCAGGGAAGATGCTGCTTCCCAATCCGCCCCTAAGAATCCTCCTCGTGTCTTTCTTGGGTCTAAATTTGTGAGAGACGATGTGATTGATGGTTAAATGCACGACTCTGCCCACTGGATGTGGCCCTTGACATGTTAGGTCACTTGCGCCCAGTTTCCTTCGCATCAGTGAAGGTGACCAGGCGACATGTTAGATGAGAAGATGATGAGTATTCAATATTTTAACTCATGGTAAACTGCCCAAAACAAATAGTAGAAGCTTAGCTGTCACTCTTTCAGAATTTTCATCCTGTCCTGGCTGCCCTCTGGATCTGACTTTCACCTCCCGAAGACACTGGGCAAAACTCCCTGGGCTATCATCACCGCTGGTTTTGAGTGTGGTCCTAGCAGACTGAGGATGGATTTGTGATGGGCAGACTCCTGTTCTGACCCTGAGCTTGAGCTACACCTGGGAAGACAAAGAGGGAGGATGATGGCAGCCTGGCTCCACGCTGAGGCCTGGCACCTGCTTTGCTGGTCAGCCTGAAGGCTGAGCTTCAATACCCCAATATCCAGGGCCCACCAGAAGTCCTAAGGAGGCCACTAGAAGGCCTATGGAAAAATGTTTTCTCCTTTTATAACTACATGAAAGCACATACCTCTGTCTTACTACAGTCTTAAGTTGAAGCATAATTTCCTAACAGGTAGGAAGAGGGGGCAGAATGCCTAACGTGAGCCCCAAGAGGAGAGTAGGGATTAGGTTGTGCTCCTAAGTACTAGGGACCTGGTAGTATGAGAGTAGTGCTAGTTGGCCTTCGACTCTCTTCTAACAGTTCTCCTAGTTATTTTGCAACAGTGACAGTCCAAACCTTGATTAATCACTGTTTTTTTTTTTAAATCAAGTATAGACTCAGTGCCAGGCTTTGTGCCAGTTGCTTGGCATAAAGTTCTCCCAACACCCTGCAGCAGAACAACTATTGGTTGTCACTTGCAAATCAAGAAATCAAAGCTCAGATTCATTTAATACTTTGCTTAGCATTTCACGGCTCTCAGTAGGGGATCCAAGTCCATGTGATTCTAGGTACTCCCTCTTCCCAATCCTGCCTTCCCAGGTAACACTAGAAGCTGCCCTGCCCTCACCCAAGCAGTTGGCAAAGATAGCCCGCTAACAGCTGGGGGAGAGGGGCTATGCTCCCAGAAAAATGACAAGCAAAGACACTGAATCTTCTGCTCCTAATCCTCCTCCTCACAGAACTTTCTAAAAGGGTAGATGCCCAGCACATGAGTGCCCCTGCCAGGTTCTGCAGGGAAAAGGGGCACAGATATCTCTGTGAGATACTCAGGAAATTGTCTCCACCCACCAGCCTGGCTGAGCCTGGGCTATGGGGTATGGCTGTACATTGATGCACACTCTGCTCATCTCCCGGAGGTCTCCAACCAAGTCTCTAACACTCCACATGAAAATGAGATAACTGGATGTTGAGGAAAGTTGTGACTTTCCTTCAGATGCCTGAAGGTAATACTCAAACTCAGGTGATTGCGCTTCCAGGCCAGAGATCTCTCCCCAAATAGATCAGTACTCACTGCTGGAGTACTGTGTGCAGACTGCTTTTGAGTCCACGGTGTGAACAACTCCGACATTTCAAATGCCACATCAGCCAACGGCACCAGCAGGTTGGCTGTGGACTTCCTGTATGCCCTTCTGCATGGAGACCCTCAGATACAGGAAGTAACACAGGCTGCTTTCTCCTCAGAACTGGGTCAAGGACTTGTCTCTCTGGCACCCTCAAGTAGCATTTCCCAAACCATTCTCACCCCTCATCCCTCACCCCACATTTAGACCGTCAGCAAATTTCTGCAGCCCCAGCTGGATTGCTGTCTGTTAGAAACTTCACCTGTAGCCTGACCCCCCTCCCTCCTGGAGAGAGAAAGACAGCCGTGTTCCTGACCTCTGAGACACCAGCTGAAGCCAGCCAGACTGTCGCAGCCATTCACTGGTGTCAGAGGATGTGCAGAACACAGAGAGTGTGTCTGGGAGGTAATGCCTCTGTTTTGAAGGATTGCTGCTGTCATTGCAAGCTTTCTGTTCCTTTTGTTTTAAGAGGTGCGAGCCCCATCTTAGTTAAACACTTGGTGCTAAAGTGGGCAGTGCATTATCAAGCACTCACCATGTCTGAGCAAACGGAGAGGACAATGCTGACCTTACAGTAGGTTTCACTGTAAGGCTTAAACCCAGCAGTAGAATCCTTGTAGGCAACTAGCACCTCTTAAAGCTCACCCACTCTGCTTTCTCTCTTCTCCATCAGGGTCTTTGTGCTCCTGGTCATACTTACCACATCGGGGCCTGAGCCTGTGTGGACCCCTTCACTTCCCACTGTCCATGGCACCTGCTCAGCAGCTCCGCCTCAACACCTGACCCAGGGATCAGTCCACACAAGCTCTCCTTCATTCAGGAGCGTTTTCTCCTGATAGGCAGTGCCCTGCTGGCCCTGCTACCTGAGACAAGTGTTTGTCATGTGAGACGGGCACCAAAAGATGGCATACCCTCACCTAGAAATCAGTCATGTATGTGATGAGGAAAAAGACACCAAGAATGTTCACTGTGGTCTGTGACTCCAGTTGTGACAGCAGGAAGGGTATTTTCAAAACTTGCAACTGTGGTTGGAAAGGCTTCACACAAGTCGGGGAGGAGGGGGAGAAAGACTTCAAAGTTGGGAGCCCTCACATAGTTTAGAGCCCCCCACCCCCAGATCAGGAGTGGCTTGCTGGGTCCTAGCTGATCTGCTCCTGACTTTTTTCTCCTATTCAACAACCCCCAGCAACCTCCTCCCTTCAGCCACAGAGCAGAGCTCCATTGGGAGTTACTCCATGTTGCTCTGAAAGTTTGTGTGACAGAAAGATAGTAAGGGGAGAGTGGAACACACTTGCACAGGTGCACACAGTTGAGTACCTGCTGATGCACACGTACACACACGCACACGTATACACACACGTGCACACCTATCTATTGCACTCCATCTAGGGACAGATGGAATCTGAACTTATGTCTTCCACCCTTGTCACTCACGTATATGGAGACACCTAGCCTCCTATCTCTGCATCTGTGATCCCTGAAAGTCACTAACCTCCCCTGGAGACTTGGACGATGGAATAACCAGTTCTCTTACCATAGCAATAGCTGTTCTACTTCTGTTCCCAGCAGCTCAGGCCCACAGATATTGCATTTACACCCCCTAGTGGCTACATTTTAAAAGCTCATGCCCCAAAAGTTTATGTGGTTTGATGATGATTGAGATTGAGACTGTTTACCTCTGAGAAAAAATGTTAAATGGGATTGTAATGCCATCCCCGGAAGGAAGACAACGGAATATGATCTTAAATCAAAGACTATAACGAAGAGGCAAACAACCAAAGGAAAGAAAAATATGACAGAGGAAAAAAGAACAAAACAAAGGAAACCAGAAGACAATAGGACAGTGATCAAAAGAATAATAGCAACCAAAATGACGAGGACAGAGTCAGTGTTAGCAGATTGCCCTGTGGCAGTATGAAGAGGACAAACAAGCCAGGCATGGGAGGGAACAGGGTCCCACTTTTGGCACTTTCTGCCACTGTTTCTCTCCTTATAAAAGGGCACAGTTGTTCCCTTCCTATTTTATGGATACCTGATGAGACCAATAAAGGCTTTGCAGAGAAAACGCTGAACGTTGCTCTGAGCTCTCAGATATAACCATCACAGAACTGTGTTTTATTATTTTCCTCCATGCTGTAGCTTCTCCATCCCCATCCTTTACTTTGTGGCCTAAAAGGTGAGACGGAGATGCTGGCATGCAGAAGTACTGGCTGTATTTCAACAATGTACCGACATATCACCCCCTCTGGTGCTCTCTGAGATGCTGTGATTTGAAAAGCACTGTTGAAATGTAAAACATTACTGCCACAGTAGTAAAAGTATTTCGTGTCCATCGCCTAGCTCACTATTTCTTGTCAGAAGGCATAGAGATACACACAAAACAAGTCCAAGCTCACTAGCAAATTGTTTTTAACCATGGAAACTGCACCTATCTGAGTTCATCAGCATAATCAGAAACAAAAGTTTTTGTTGGTATCAAGTTATCTTCAGTATCCGAAGAGCTACAAAAAGAGTAATGCGGTTTTTTTGTTAAATTTCACTGTGCAACTACAATACATCTAGGTCTCATATAAAAACTCCAGCTTGCACTTATGTTTTCCTTTAGTTAACACATGAAGAGCTAAGTGTAATTAAAAATAATGGCTATAGAAAAAAGAATATCCATGAAGTTCCTGAAGTTGAAGTTGAATATGTACTTGTATAAGATCATTGCATTACCAAACAAAGTCCAGAACAAACATGGGGTCAGTGACCCCATGCATCTCTTTGGGTTTCATTCTCTGGGTTCTCTACATTGTAGCTCTCACCTTCCCATAAATCTCAGCAATCATACAGGCCTGCCTTGGATTTATCCAAGGCATTCTATAACATCCTGCCAATTCCTTGCTTGATGATGGGAGTAGAGAGAAGAGGCTGGGTATCCTTGATGGACCTCATGCCACCTACCTCAGACGACAGTTGGTGTGCAGGAATGTCCCATCTTCATCTGAGTAGTCACTCCCTCTCAGTCTTCCCAGTCACATTCTTTGAGAATAGCCTTGCAAGCAGCAGCAACTTTGATATACAAACCATTCTGGCCTGTGCACAATTGCACGCGGTAAGTTACCATGAGGGCCTGGTGATCGAGAACGACAGCTGAGCAGTCAAGCACAGCCAGGGGCTCCCTTCATCAGGTGATGCTTCGGGGCCAGGTGTCTGTGAAGTACAGAGACACACATGAGGTGGCCATGAAGTAGCTAGAGGGCCAGTAGAACAGTACTGCATAGTCACACAGAAGGACAAAGTGAGCTGTGTGCAATCTAACTTTTTCCCAACATCAGTCAACATGAAAGAGATGGTTTTCCATGTGACTGGTGGGGCAAGGGACAGGTGGGGAGGGGACGATGGAAGGGATGACTGACTGAGGTGCACGACACACAGACATTGACATGTTAAGTTCTAACCCCCTTGCACAACCAGGTGAAGATAATTTTTCAAAAGAAAGCAGAAAAGATAGAATATTGCCAAAATATCCAGATATTATTTTGATGTGTTCAATAATGTGAAAATATTAATGATTTTTATGGTATTTTTGGTCATGTCTTTGGAAGCTAGCACTTTTGGCCTAAAACATATCTCATTCCAAGACATAATTTTCAGCAGTAAAAATGTCTTCTTCTGCACATCACCTTTATAATAATAAAAAATTTTAAAATGTCTTATAAAAACTATAAAGGTATGTTCTAAATAACATTAAAGCTTTTCACTACTCTTAGCAGCAATTGAAGTGTTAATTGGCCATAGGTGGCCACTAGCCTTGAGATTGTACATTCTTGGTATTGTATAGTCTAGGGAGATAAGAGATCCATCAGTGTGGAATGGAAAACCCAGTTGTCAATGCTTATATGTCACGTCCTCTTGCCTTAACTCCACAGGAAAGTAGGCCATCCAGGCCTGGTGCAGTGGTTACAAAGATGCCCTTAACATACCCACCTGCTTAACTCAGTCCTTCTGCTCTGGAGTCTTTGGGTGGCCAAATGAATTACTCCTACTCTACCCAAGCATCATGACCTCACCCCAGGCAGGAAAGGAAGAATGAAGAGCTAAATGGAAAGTAAATGATGAGTACCTGTTGGTTCTGCTGTGCTGGTAAGATGCTTTCTGAGAAACCCCACCAAATGGCTTGTGCTCAAGCATCATTAACCAGGAGTACCACACAGAGACACCTTTATGTGCATGGAGCAGAGCTGACAAATGTCATGTTTTACCTGGGCACATTACTACATTCAACAAGGCTAAATGTACTCAGGAAGGCACGGAGGAGGGGACAATGGATGTTTAGCAAACACCTGACACCCTCCATCAGAAATGAATTCTACAGTCATCATTGTACTATTATTACTGTGATCACTGAAATATAGCCATAATCTCAGACATTATCCCCAGTAGGGACTCACACCTTCCAAAATAATAAAAAGTAATCAAGGTATGCATTTTTTTTTTGCTGAAGAAAACAAAACTCCAGGCATACCACATCACATCTTAGAACACAGCTGAATAGTGCATAGACTCAGAGCACAGGGTTGGGAAGGCAGCAGGACCGGACTGCCTTCTTGTGTGTGCTGTGGACACAAGCAGGAAACAACCCTCTGGGTGTGGTTCAGTTAGAAAACACCTGCCTTGAGACCATTGGGTAGAAGCTGGACCTCCACTGAGTGTCAGATGGCAATTTGATTCTGGCAACTGGAAGGATAACTACATAGGGAACTGATGTGTGTTCCCTGAGGTGGGCCCCAACTGTCACAGGTACCAAAGATATTTCTGTGGTACCATTTAGAGACTTGCTTTGGGTGCAGGCCATAACCTTGTGCAATACTAGGCTGATAGATATAGTGCCAACCTCGGTATGATCAGTGTATGACCTTGTTTGTTCTTGGAGAGTTACTTACAATCTAGACTTCACAATAGGATTAATAATATGGCTATTCCATACGTCAAATGTACACGAATGAACAGCTCAGCGCCTACCACATAGAAGAGCTCAGTAAAATATTGCACCAAGTTTTCTTTCATTGTGCTGTAATGAGCTCTGAGTTTTCTTTTGTCATGTAATATACTGGTCAGACTCCTAACAGGAAACAAAGAGTACTCAAAAAAGAGTCATTATTCAGAGTATCACAGAGGGCCATTTACAAGGTGAGGGTGGATGAAGTGGCCCTGTAGCTCAAATGGTATGATGCTAGCCTTGAGCACAAAAAGGCTCAGGGATATTACCCAGGCCCTGAGTTCAAGGCCCAGTACTGGCAAGAAAAAAAAAGAGATAAAGAAAGAAAAAAATGAATACAAGGTGAGGGTGAGGGCCAAAGGAAAATGAAGTGGGCAGGTTCAGCAAAGTGAGCCAACAATGAGAAACCTCACCATCCTGCACTGCAGAAGCAATGGAGAGAGGTGGCTCCAGAGCCTGCGCAAGCTGTAGAGGTGGGAGGAGCCATGGCTACACACAGAGACTGCAGTTCCTGCCCAATGATGGCGTGTCCTGAAAAGAGCCCTCCAAATCATGTGCCCTGACCTCACTCTTCCTCACTGTGGGTTCTGGTAGGAATAACCCCACCCACCCCCTCACCCCCACCCCCTGTCAGCTGAGCCCAAAGAGAAGCTAGAAGTCAAGGAAGCCTAGCACTCTTCCGTAGAGATTGACCCTTCCAGAAGACAAAAATGAGGTTGAAAAGGTGCTGAGTAGACTCATAGTGGCAAAAAGGAGGAAAACTAAACCACTGTGTCATTGTGCAACGTGCTGTAGAAAAAAGATGTCACCTGAAATATGTGGCATTGACTTCCTAGAGTCTGGCTGACTCTTCCCCATGTGATAGTTGACCACCTTTTTCAGGTTCTGTGTACAAAGAATTTTATAGCATGTCTCTCCAACTCACCAAGTAAGCGAGGGCCATCTAACCAGAATTCTGATTGCAACTCTCCAGTGGGAATATGGGAGAGAAAGTGGCAACCTTGTTGCCTGCGATGGATGTTCAATGCTGTGGCTGCTCTTTCCTGGGCCTCTGCCACCCTACAGAAGCAGCAGAGGCTTCCTCTGCACAGAAGTCTAGCTAGGCTCATACTCTACAGGTAGAATTTGTGGGCTCATATCACAACTCTGCCATCTTTAAACTCCCAACTCCAAGTACTTGACTTCATTGCTGAGCCTTTTAACATCACAGTGTCCTCATCTACAAAATGGAGACATCTTGTCCTGAAGACATAAGGAGATTAGGAGAATTCAGTGAGCCAGGACATGGTAGGTGATCAGGACAGTGGGTAACACCAGCATCTGATGTCCTGTAAAATACTAAGCAACACACCGTGAGCTCAGGACCTCTGCATCTCTCTTCACACTAGGGGTTGATCAGCACCAAGGCTGCGGACAGCGACTTCCCTGTGAGTAATGGAGGTCATAATTCCTACAGGAGCAAAGGTAGGAATTCGTCCCTCTCCACTGTCCTGGGTGAGAAGGGAGTGTTTGAATCTCTGAGCAGAAATGGAGGATGTACTTTGAGACGGAGGTTTTAGTCCTCATGGGAGGTAAAGCATAGCCTTGTTTTGCGCAAGAAAGAATGGGGCTTCTGCTTCAAGTGTAAAGGGTAGCCAGTTTCTCTCTACCCGTATCACCTTGAGCTACTTTCTTAACATCTGTATGCTTCAATTTTCTCAATTATACAATGAGATTGATAGTAAAAAAAAAAAAACAACTTACTGCATTTGTTTATTATGAGGATGAAATCAAGAGCTTACAATGGGGGCAGGCACATAGTGTTTCATTAAGATTTCTTAAATGAATAGAATTGTCTTAATACAATAGACAAATTTTTCTGTGTTGATGTCCTTAGTGTCTCATACTGGTCTGAGACACTGCACCCCCTTGGGTGTTGAGATCATATAGAAATTGTTTGTTCAGGAAAGAGACTGCACATGCTTGAATCAGCAAAATCAAAGGGATCATTTATTGATACAAGTCACTCAAATATGCTACTTAGCATGCCATAGCCTAAGAACAATTTGATTTTTTTTTTACAAAAAAAGCCCTAGAGACAAAAGCTTTCCAACATTTCTTGTTCAGGAAAAAATGAATTTGAAGACTAGAAATGAAATTTTTGTTATGTATACAAACCTGGCTGAGGTTTCTTTGAATCTTCATTTTCTTGGCTGTTAACCGGGGAAATATTTTCTTAATTCTCAAATATTTCTATCACCATATCCCAGTAACTCAGTAAAAGGAAATGTTTTCCTTCTCTTTTATTAATTTACTTTTTAGCAGCACTGGAGATTGATCTCAGAGCCTTATGCTTGCTTGACAAGTGCTCTACTACTACATGGGTGGACTACCTCTGCTTCTTGAGTAGCTGGGATTACTGGCATGTGTCACCACACTCAGGCCTTATTACTCGCCTTGAGTAATGATGTCTACAAAGGACTGAGAGATTGAATTTTACAAATGGATCATATTTAAAGAAGCATCAACAACCTAGAAATCCAAATGTCCAGAAGATGTTTTTTTTAGTCATTCAAGCAATGTACTTTTTAAGCAAAAAGAACAAGCTTCTTATCAGAAAGAAGGCTCTATTCTACTTTTAATGAAAGAGTTAATGACTGAGAATCTGTTTTAAGTCTGTTTTCCCTTGCTATTCCAAAATTCCTCAGGCTAGAAACTATATATAAAGAAAAGAGGTTTTCTTAGCTCAAAGATTTAGAGGCTGAAAGTCCAGATTCTGGTGAACCCATCGTTTGGCCTCCGGTGAGTACCTTGTAGCAGGCAGTGTCATAGGGGGACTGTATATAAGACAGAACTCAAAGAGTGAGGTAGGAAGACTGAGGGTAGAGGGGGCCATCTTGCTGTTTTATAGTAAGCTTCTTACAAGAACTAACCAGGATCCTATGAGGATTTCCTTAATCCTTCTAAAGGCAGTGGATACAATGACCTAGAGACCTCCCTCTATCTCGCCTTACCTCCAAAAAGTCCCAACACACCTTATTATCAATAGAGCAAGGAACAAGTTTCCAATACAAGAATGTTTTATGGACATAGCTGAATCATAGCCAAACTGCAGCAGAGGCACAACAAAGCCAAGTGAGACCTTGCAGCCCAGCATTTGAACTCCAGATTGAACCAAATCTTTAACAAGAGCCTTTTTTTGCACTACGTTTCAATTTTCTCAATCATAAGCACCTACCCTATAGAAACAGAGCTTGAGAAATATTATGTACATGAATGGTTTGCACACAATAATAGCTTATCCCATAATAACTGCCTCTTGAAAAAAAACTTCTCATCAAACATCTGCATTAAAGTAGATTTTAAAAATCCACATAAATTGCTCTTGCACTGATGATTTATTTTCTAAATTCCCCAAAATAATAGAGACAGGAATGAAACATTATACTCCAGAGAAATAATAGCACTTCTGTTGAGGAAGCTTTTAAATTTTGAAGTCCACAGAAACTCAGAGCTGGAGAAGTTGCTTCTGAACAGGCCTTGGAGAGGAGCTGAGAATCTGAGGTTGTTAGGAGAGAGGTTGTTAGCCATTGAATAGTTTTTCCAACATATGAATTTGCTTTACAACAGGCCCCTTAATTAGCCTAAGAGTCCTTAAATCAAGTTAGATGATGATTAAATAATTATTGTGGTCTTGTTTTGCACTTATATCCCCATCTTTCACAAAATATTCATCCTTCCTTTTGCACATTTTCTTGCTTTTATTTTCTTCCTTCAGCTCTCTCCCAACTTACTCTCTATATGGGGTAGCAACCCATTGCATGAGTTCTTCATTATTCTATGAATCTGAGAGCTACTCTACTTCCCCTCATCCCACAGTGAGCAACTCCTGTGAATGCCCCTAATGTCCTTGAATCACCTCTCCTTTCTTCCTTCTCCCCTCTCTCCTCTCCTGTCTCCCATTCCTCACTCAGGCTCTAGCCTATTCAGTGATCTAATGTTCTCTGGCCTCTGTCTCAACATCACATAAGACTGGTGTGTGTGTGTCTGTGCGTGCGCGCATGCACACACACACAGGTGCGTGCAAGTGCACCTGTCCTAGGGCTTGATCTCAGGGCCTGGTCACTGACCCTAAGCTTTTTGGCTCAAGGCTACTGCTCTACCACTTGAGACACAGCTTGACTATTGGCATTTTGATGGTTAATTGGAGGTAAGAGTCTCACAGACTTTCCTGCCCAGGCTCTCTTCAAATGGCAATCCTCAGATCTTAGCCTACTGAATAGCTTACGTTAAAGGTATGAGTCACTGACTCCAAGTTTCAGAATAATTCTTTAAAACATAAGTATGGTTTTGTACTTCCTGGCTTAAAACTCTTCCGAGACTTCAGATGAGATTAGATCCTTCATGAAAGCCAACAAGGTGCTGTAGGACAGGAGTCTATTCTGCCAGTTTTTTTTTTCCTAGTATCATTCCAGCTATAGAGATCTTTGGATTTTAGAAGGCCATACCATTGCTTAATTGAACGATTGCTCCTCACCTACAATGGTTCTCATTGCTAATAGTACGAACAATCTCTAATAGCTACCCTATTTTCTATGATTTCCTTCCTCCCTCCACTTACTCTTCCTCCTTCCCCTTCTCCTCTTCTTCCTTCTCAGGACCAAGGCATTGCTTATGGGAATCAGCCATCTGTGCTGTACTAGTAAGCTACACTCCTACTGCGGTGGTCAACTAAGACAGGTTCATCTGGCCTTCTACCTTCTCATCAACCAGCACACACACACACACACACACACACACACACACACACACACACACACACACACACACACACACCCCTTGTTCCCAGACTAGACAACCTAAGCTAGTATACCCAGTGAATCAGTGTGATCTGAGATTCAGTAGACACTTCTGAGTTTAAAGGAAAAAATCTTCTCAGGAGCTTCAAAACTCCTGTGGTCCTCATCTCTGGTTTACCTCCCTGAGCACTGAGTACATATTATGTGTCCTTTATTGCTTCAAGTTGGGAATAGAGTCTCTGTTGCTATCAAGCATAGAATCTAGTAAAGGAGTTAGGCAGGCCACTTACAATTCTCTTGTCATGAGGAAGTGACTTAACCTCCCTGTGTCCCAGGTCTATTATCTGTATGATGGAACTATTAATGTCATCTTCACACTGTTGTTATAGAATGAAGTAAAAATAACATATCCGTTGCTAAGTGCTGACCTAAGGATTCGTATGAGACATAATGAGATAATACAAGAAAGTGCTTAGAATAATAACAAGATGATATATATATATATTCAACGAGTGATAGCTTCATGTTTTGTTATGCAAATAGAGGCATGTCCAAGTGCAGTGATAAGAAATGACATAGGGAACCTTTTTAGTTGGAGTAAGGGAAAACTCCTCTGAAGAGGTCTTTATAAAGGTACTTATGATCATCTGCAGAGACAAAGAGTTCCATCAGAGCGTGAGGTCTGCCATATACCATGAGAAACGCGAGTCTCCATATGTCCTCTGGCCCATTGTGTCTCCTCTGAGGCTCAGGTTCATCATCTACAGATTGAAAATGACAGTTGGAATTGTAAAGAGAGTATAAGGGTACAAGGACTTCATAAGATAATGCTAATGTAGTAAATGTTTAAATAAGATAACTCATATACATTACCAAGCAGAGACTCCCACACAGTAGGCATTAATAAATGCTAGTCATTCCCTATCTCTCCATCTGCTCCCCTGTGCTAAGTATTAGCAACTGCCAAATTAGCAACTGACTTTTCAGATCACTCTTATCACCAGTAAATCAGGCTTTGAAGTCACACTGTGCTATTGTCCAGTCCTGGCTCCTTCAGCATCACCCTAAGTCAACTCAAGAAATCCAGAATCATCCTAATAGCTGACAATTATGCCTTTTGTTATTATTTGCGATGTTGATTAACCTTTGTACATGCTAGACAAGCATTTTAGCATTCAACTAAAGCTCTACCCCACAATAATCATACAGTAAGAGGAATCTATTCTTCACCCCATTTTATAGGAGGGAGAGAAGAAGGGAGAGAGAGAGGGGGGAAGGAGAACAACAACTGTATAAAGGGTATTGTTGTTTCTTCTTTGCATTTAAAGGAATTGAGGGCAATGTCCATTCAACTTCCAAGTCTGTAAGGCATCGGAATGAGTAGTGAAACTTTTCCTCCACAGAATCCTTCCAGACATATCCATGCTGTGTCCTCTCAGGATCATTGTCTACATTCTCAAGTTCACAAAAACTAGTCATTTGACCCAGGCCTAACATATGACCTTGACTTTGTCACCCTTTAGTGTCCCTCCACGGTATATGCTGATATTCTGAACTTTCTCTGACAAATGATTTATCTAGTCACTGCTCTAGGGTCTGGTCTGTGAGGAGTCTGTTTCAATTTTATACTTCAGGATTAGGAACAGCCACATTTTCCCGCAATTGCTGTACATCTAAAGGATCTTTCTTCTTATCTTCCAATCCACTTCCCGCTACTTCTCCTTCTCTGGCGCCTCATGTTCATCCTTGAGAATTGTCTTACTAGCATTCAACCAACTAAATCTTTCTGGACACAGCAGCCTACCACAGGCCTCCCCATAGCACAGTGACCTCCACAACCAGCCCCATTGGGTTGGGTTTTCCTGGAGGCCAGAGGCCATGAATGCTCAATAAAATTTAGCCAAACAGAAAAGCAAATGTTACCACTGCTGTAGCCATGAATTGGTGGCAGAGTTTCTATGTTAAAAATATATGTGAGCCATTTATACCATCTGCACACATTCAGGAACCAACACATTTGTAGTGAACTGATTCATTTTGAACCAATACAAAGAAAAAGGAAAACTAGTTATGAATAATGGTTTCAGAATTCAAGAGGAAATGCCTTCTAGCTATTATCTAGAGAGTTCTAATGAGGTAAAGAAGGGTTAAATATGAGTTATTTTTTTCTGCATCAAGTCTCAATGAGTGTGAACTAGTGCTGTTACTTACTATTTGGCTAGATGTAATCTGTATCACGTCTTGAAAGCCAGTTATGTAAAATATAAATCTACATCCATTTGACTAAAATTGATCTATGGGAGTCCAAAAGCTGTTCTTTTCTGTACCTTCCCTTAATGTGCTAAGAACAATGACCAGACAGCAGTTGTTTGCTATTGAGACTCCACGTGTCAGGCTTTGGGGTACACAAGGACTTGTCTCCTTGTCTTCTCTGAGGCGGATATATTAAATAAATAAGCTTATACATCACTATGGAAATTACAAATGGTGATAAATGCTCTGAGTGAAGAGCAGCCAGTGACCCACTTAAATCAGGTGGTCAAGAAAGTGACAGGCTAGAGAGATGGCTTTGTCTGAGTTGTCCTTTTATAGACTGGTAAGTAGAAGCCTAAGGGCTCAATGTGGAAAGCTAGCTATCAGGTAGAATTCAGGTTTTCTCTGTCCTGAGAAAGGAAAGCTGACTATATGAGGGTGACAGTCTTCCTTGCTTAATGAGTCACTTCTAAGGCCTCCCTACTGCTAATAGTCCACAAGCTTATTTTATTAAATCTGCTCAATAGATTAGCTATTCCTTCCACCTCTTTTTTCATCCCCTTGTAAATCATGGTCATTCCACTGGAGGAATTATTTTCATTCTATTTTTCTATCTGTTTATAGACATACATACATATATTTCTGTCTATGCTTGTTTTCTTGTCATGTTTAAAACCGTGACCTTCTTTCACAATTTGGCTCTGAAATGTATCATCATGTTACAAGGTACAGGTGAAAAAATTAACATTAGATTGAAGACCCATGAAGGTAAAATTTTGAAGAAAGAAATATAGAGTGTGTGATCCATGCTTCTTTTAATATCTACATAATCAGCCTCTGTGCAAAAAACATTTCTGAAATACTCTAAAGTGATTTATATTTTATTAGGTAGTAGGATTGGTAGAACAAAGTCTTGTCATAGTATAAGTCTGCAATTAATTAAACAAAGGGACAAATAATATTCAGAGATCTGTTGCCAGGTTATCAATGCCATGACATTTTTAATTGGCACATTTCCCATAATACATCTGATCACTTTTGTCTGCCTATGGAATGCTGCCACAAAGGAACTCTTAGTTTGAGCCCTCAAACTACAATTTTATTTAGCTAAAATGTGTCCCAGATCTCAAATATCTCTTCTTCTTCCTCTTCTTCTTCTTCCTCCTCTTCTTCTTCCTCCTCTCTTTCTTCCTCCTTTCCTTCCTTCCTCCTCCTCCTCCTCCTCCTCCTCCTCCTCCTCCTCCTCCTCCTCCTCTTCTTCTTCTTCTTCTTCTTCTTCTTCTTCTTCTTCTTCTCTGAGATTTCTCCATAATGACTTCATTGTTTAGACCAAAGACTTTATTTTAAACGAATCAAAAGGGATAGAAAGCATGGTTCAACGATGGTAGGCTTGCCTAGCAATTACAAGGCTCTAGATTTAATATCAGTACCACAAAAGAAAAAAAAAGCAATATAATTCTTTGGCCAGACATAATGGCACATGACCATGACCTCAGCTACTTGGGAGGCAGATGCAGGAGAATTAGGCCTTACCTCAAAAAGAAAATGTCTAGGAGCAAGTCTCAAGAGATGGATCACATACTAGTACATGTAAAGCCCTTGGTTCAGTGCCCAACACCATAAAAAATTAAAATAAAAAATTGAAACAGAAATTCCTGGCAAAAGTAATTCACATTTTCTTCCTTCCTTCCACCTTTTATCCCTCTCCCCCTCCCTTCCTCCTCTCCATCTTTCCTTCTTCCTTTCTTTCCTTCCCTCCATTGCTATTTCCTATGATCCCTCCATCTCTTCAATCTTCCATCCTAGTGTCCTTCCCACAAAAATAGCAAAAATATGTTAACACTGATGGCTGAAATAGGAGTAGGGAGCCTGACCCTTTGGGCCACCCCTTATCTGCTCAGAGCTGGCAAAGCATGGAGGACAAGGCAACTCTCCCATCCACTCATCTCAGCAGTACAAGGGCCTCAGTGGACAAGCATTTTACTCTCTTCTCTGCCTTTGCACAGAACACAGATCATCTCCTGGTACCTCCAGCTGTTTAAATGACGAAGTTGAGCAAACCAAATCCAGGATGGAAGGCAATACTCATTCAAGAGAAAGCAAGACTTTTGGTTTTTGTAGCACACTAGAGAATGTCAGAGAGACAAAGATCCAAGTTCTTGGGTACTTGGTACTTTGGGGTACTTTGCACATTGTGTCTTCATCTTAAACTAGATACCAAAGCTCACTGGATTGTTGTGAAGATGGAGGTAGTGACATAATCAGGTTTGTCGTAGAGGCTAACAGGAAATAACTGCTTAGTACCTGTTTGTTGAATCATCACCTTCCCTTTGGAGGGTGAAACTGTGAACCATAACTCTCAGACTCTCTTCTGACTTGTTTGCAGAATGAGTAATATTCCATTTGTTCATTGGCTGGGAACCTACTCCATGTTTAAGTTTGCTATTCTATATATAGAATGCAAGACAAAAACTACAACAGTGCCCTAGCCTTTGAGGAAGTAACCATTATGTGTAAATAGATGGTTTAATCCATCTCATTATTTGGTAACCAACAGCTGCAAGCTCCCCTGGATGCCGGTGAAAAGAAGGATATAAACACTCTCCTTCAACACCTGCCTTCTCTCTCTCTCTCTCTGGACATTAGGTAAGGAATAAAAGCAATTGTGCCTTACCATCATGGCTCATCTCCGTACAAAAAGGGACAAGTCACCACCTTCTTTCCTCTTCTAGCAGGTTTTAAATTTACTATTAAAGCTGTGAATTTTCACACAGAAAGTGGGCTGACCTGGGAAATTAAACTACCTGCGAATTTTGTATAGTTTTGAATGTAAAGCAAGTAAATGCATAGACATGTGTAGTCCAGAATTTTTGCTTGTCCTACATAATCCACAGGTATTCTACTCATTCATTCACAATTCCATTCAGAAACTCATTCAGCTCACAACCAGCCTCTCCCACATGCCGGGTATCACACGAATGCCTCACCGAACTACTATCAGCAAACACAACCAATCTATGAGGTAGTGACTATTAAGAAAGTTCTCAACAGATCAGAGTTTGTTCAACATTGAAGAGAGGTGCCAAGTATCACCCAGCAGAGCCAGAGCTATGAGTATGGAAAAGGGGAAGTCTGGGCTTTAAGTACAATTCAAACAAGGAAGTTGGCAAAAAATTCTGCCCAGGGTGATGCATACTTTCTTGACAGGCAAGGATTTTCAAAAAATTGCTCCAAGGCAGAGACATCCAAGAATGGCCCTGTGCCTGGGGTGGGGATGGGGGCGAGGGAGGGGTGTCAAGTGGAATGTGAATTCAGAATTAGGTTTTGTGAATGGTGAACAATGCAGATTCCCCTCAGTAATAATTACACCCACTGCACAAATAAGGAAAACAGAGACTCAGGAGATCACAAGATTTAGTCTAGTCTATACCATTAGTAAGAGACAGAGCCTAATCCCAGTCTCATACTAGCACTCTTGTAAATGGCACAGGGTAATTCATAGCAAGGTAAAAGGGGACTTCCCCACAAACCTGGGCAGTCCCACAGGATTCCTCAGCAAGCAAGATAACTGAGTTCCAATGGGAAGCAGCACAAAGAGTCTGGGTGGATGCTGCGTCCCAGAGGCTCACTCCAGCTGTGATCTACCATCCAAACATGTCCCTAAGGACAGGTTAGTCTCAAAAAGATAGGTACCAAGTGCACCTTTTGATGTGAGAAATTGCAGGTATGGATAGAGGGGGAAGGATTGATGAAGATTGTCATGGAGATTCTTTATCTGAAATGACACTTTTGGGGAACTGAAGAAGGTCAGGGAGGTATCTTTACCCTGGGTGGACCCTAAAACTCAAGGATAACTCTGGATATTCAGGTTTTGAGTTTGAACTTCACCTCAACCTATTCTACATTAAGGCAATGGGTTCAGAAGGCAGATTAGTGTTGGCATCATGAGACTGGGAAGAAACGGGGGGACCATGCTTCTAGGCCACCAGTGCAGCTATGGAGCTTCGCTCTCTTTCGATGAGGTGAGAAGAGGCAGAGTCAAATGAATACATGGACCTCCAGTGATAGCTTGATTCTGACATATTTCATCCCACAGTTCATTGAGGTGGCTTCCTAGAGAGCTGCAGAGTAAAAGGATTTCTGTGGGTAGAAGCCAGTTAGCGTACATCCCTCAGAATGAAGTGAGTTGGTGGCTAATGTGATCAGTGTAGAAGACCCAAGAGAAAGAAATGTATTCACGGGAAAGCTCAGTGAATTGTTGATCTCTAGCAGTTCTTGGCTCCCACTGCTGCTCTCAGTTAGGGGCTCAGCAAGAGAGGCAGGGCAGCATTCTGCCTGTGGGCTGTGTTAGTATTAATGAATTTCACATAGTTGTATCATCAAAGCAAACACTGAGATATTTTGGTCTTGTGAGCAAACTTTGAAATTTTAAAATAAAGTTGGCCTTTCAAAGGAAAATAATATCAAAATACACAGTGTCTATGGGCGACATTAGCTATAATATCAAAATACGCGGTATTTATGGATGACAATGGTATAAAGACAAAGCTGTTGAACAATAGAGACACAAGAGGGTCTGGGATGCAGAGAGCAATAGATGGAGTTAATCTGACAAACTAATAATATAGGCAGGTGTAAATTACCGTGGTGAAACTTTGATATCAAAGTAACATATCCTGAAAATAATAAATGACATGGAAGTGAAATAGTCTCTGTTGGAGAAGTAGGGACCAGTGGGAAGGAAGAAAGCCAACAGAAAGGATGAAGGAGGGTGGATATGGTCAAAGAACTTAATATTCATGCATGGAAATGGAACAGTGAGATCAGTTGAAATTGTTTTAAGATAAGGGAAGGGGAGAATGAGGAAGACAATCAGAAGGGGTGTGTTTGATGGTACCTTGTATGTATGTCTACAAATGTCACAGTGAACCATCTTCCCGCTATACAACTGAAATGTTCTGGGTTTTTCTTCCCAGATTTTATATTTTATCATCAAGTAGTCATACAACAAAGTTGCCATTTAACAAAGCACTTTATGTGTGCAATGAGTCTTGATCAATGTCATCCCTTTGAACATTTTCATTCACACCTCCCAACCCTCCCCTTCCCTCACTCTTCTTAATTTTGTAGGGTTTTGAAATTTTGAATTTTTTTTGTACTGCATTCCCCCCCCCTTCTTCTCTTTACTCATCTATCGTCTTCTCCAAACATCAGCTTTGTTCTTTTAGAGGACCTGGGAGGCTCTGTTACCTAAAGCCTCAAATCCCAATCACTTTAGAAATGATTTCCCCCTTGTCTTCAATTTTTTATTTTGCAATTGGTTGCTTAAAAGTCCTTGAAGCAGACTTTGTTCTGTACCTTCCCACTCTTACAGGAATGGCCCAGATCCCAAGAAAGGCTGGGTGCTCCATGCATAAGGGAAGACACACTGCATTCATCTGTTTCCTGGTGGGAGGTCTTTGAGGCTGTCTGCCTGCACATGCATGGTTCACATTCACTGTCTCTCCCTATGTGTTATTTAATAGCACCAACTCTTACCTGTTGCTTTTCTTTTTCTGAATGCTACTTTTGGACTGGTGAGCTGACTTGCAGATATCTTCTAGGAGCTGCAAGGAAGTAGAAGGTAGAAAGTTGTGCTGAGAGCAGAATGCAGGCTTCAGCAAATGCTGAAACCTCCCAGAGCCCTCCCCTGCTGCAGTGATGTGGCGAAGAGAGCTGCACACCTGAATTACTGGACTACAGGCTGCCAGAGAGCAGGCAGAGACCAAACTACATACTTACTGCTGAATGAGCTTGCAAAATACTGCTACAGAGTAAATGTTCCATCAGTTTGTTAAGTGAGTGAAACAATAAGTAGAATAAGTAGAAAACCAAGATTTTCTATGTAAGATTACAGCAGTGTCTGGAAGATGAAACTGCTAAATAGGAAACCTTTGTCTTCTGCTTGAGCATGTACATTTGTGAAGTTTGTGAGGATGTACAAGTTTTCTAAGAGCATGTAGTGTTGAGGGTTGAGTTACTCTGCATAATTGAACAAAGATTTGCCAGAGAAATCCTGGGGGGATGTAATGAGGAGAGAAATAGCAGAAAAAGGAAAGCTGGGAAAATAAGAAGGTGGGAGAGTTGTATAATATGCCATGTACCCCATCATATTTTCAACAAAATTTATCAAATATGTATGCAAATGTATATGTGAATGTACACATATACATAGGTGCATTAGTCTGGGTACTACAGAGAAATAGAGCCAATAATGTATATCCAGATAGACAGGAGAGGTTTAATAAGAGAACTGGCTTATGCAATTATGGAGGCCAAAATGTCAATACGTGATCTGCAAGCTAGATACTTGGAAAGCTAGAAGTACAATTCAAGTTTAGGGCAATGGCCTGAGAAATAGAATCTTTAAGGTCCAAGGGCAGGAGAAGGAGGATGTTTCAGCACAAGATTCCAAAGGAGAATTCACCCTTTCTCTCCCTCCTTATTCTATCTGAGCCCTTACAGGATTGGATGATATCTTCATAGGGTAGCAATGCCAATCATCTTTACTCAGGCTACTGACAAAATTTTTTTATTTCTGAGAGAAATTCTCTGACAGATTCATCTAGAGATAGTTTTATTAGCTATCTGGGCACCGTGTAGCCCAGTCAAGTTGGCCCATGAAAGAAATCATCATAGCATATATGTCTGCTTTCTGCTGTCTTGACAGAAGTTTGGGGTCACAGTTCTATAAACTTGGAAGTCCAAATGCATGGCCAGGATCTGAGGAGGGCATTGTTATTACACCTCCATGTGGGGGAAAGGTGACAACACATGCAAGACTCACTGTGATGAGGAGCCCGCTGTTGGACAATCAGTTCACTCCCAAGGCCTAATTATCTCCCTATAAGTTTGGGAGGAAACCTTCAAACCAGACACAGCCTGCACACAGACCAAAATGAGCAGAAAGCTTGCCTGCATGCTGAAGTTCACATGGTGTAGGACAGGCAAGACATGCAGAGTCAAACCTAGAAGGATGAATAAGCTCTGGGAGAGGGAGCTCTGGACTTCACAGAAGTTGTGCAGGCAGGTGTGGAATTTCCAGAGGCAGAGATGTACCTGATGGGATGTCTATACTAACATAGCCAGAGAGAAGAAATGATCTGCAGATGATTCTGGGAGGGGAGTCTGGTGAGTGGTGTGGTCTGGGGTGAAGAGGTGAGGTTTGATTTCTTTGGTTACCATTCCTCCTCTCACAACAGTCTCTGCTTCTCCAAACACTCACAGGATCACATTCATCCCTATGTTCCAGGGCCTATTAAGGTGCTTACTGGCATCAAGGCACTAATAAATGTTTGTCGAATGAACAAATTAATGGAGGTGGTTTTGCATATAAAACAAGATATGTTGCTTAAAAATTCAATTTGCACTCCGCGTTGCAGATGCACATCTGTTTCAAGAGTTGGTTATTTTAATTACATTCAGCTCTTTTGTATGCAACATTTATGAAGTGGACAGTGACAGCCACAAAATTAGACTCATCAGGGTAGAAAGCGAAATAGGCTAATGCAAGGTAGATTTTTGACCTCGAATTATATGATATACCTACCATCATTCAGGATATATTAAGAGAGGAAGGGATGGTCCAATGGAGAATCAAGTCCTTTGGAACAAATGATGTCAGTATGAATCCTAGCTCTATCCTGTAGTATCCACACAAACTAGAGCAAGAATCAGAGTCTATCTAGATGTGGCTCTGTGATTGGACACCTGCCTAACTTGTCAAGGCCCTAGATTAGACTCTTGGTTATTAATCTCCACTACCACAAAAATAAATAAGTAAAATAACAATCAAATTGTCATCTTTTATATGAGAAAAGTAATATCCACTGCCTTGGATGGGAGGCCTTTGAGTGATGGCACGTGTGCATTATGATACATTCAGTAGGACTGTTCTGTTTTCAAGTCAAGTTGTTCTAGGATTCAAACCTTTAATGGCTGTGAACTTAAGGGAGAGACAAGAAAAATGCTTTAGGAATCAGCTCCCAGCTCAGAATTCAAGTACCATGAATGACAGGAGTCTTGACTGAGCCTGGCTTTAATCCAAATCCCATGACCCGGTGTTCATCTAGATTCAATATGAAGTCTGGTTCCAAGCAGTGAAACAATATTTAATATCAGTCCACTGTTCCACTGAGCCCCACCATAATCTGTTTTTAGATTTGCTGAAGTTTTCTTTCTCATTTGATCAGCAATTATTTCAAATGAAATTGGCACAAAGCAATTGGATTACTGGGTCGTTGACTCTCATCTCCTGGCAGATGAAGGAAAGCAAATGTAGTTTTCATGGTTACATGTCAACGACTCCACGTTGTCACGGAGGGAGGCAGCTTGGACTAGAATTTTGAAGTCTGGAAAGATATGAATGGGGTGGAGACAGTTTCTGCTCTCACTTCACACATTGCTTCATGGGTGTAAGATTTAAATGAATCAGATTTTCATTGTTTTGGTCATATATATTCATATAAAATGAATTTCCTACCATTATGATGATTTATGCTCATAAAGTACCCATTCTTTAGAGATATTGTAAAATACTTTAATCTCCCAATAATTCTTCTGGGAGAAAAGATCAGATGAAGAGTATGGAGATCAGGTCCAGAGAGAACCAGACTTAATTTTTCACTTCAGCACACAATTTGTTTTATTTGAAAAAAAAAAGAAAGAAAATAGAAGTCCTTCCAGGCCAACTTGTTATGAAGACTAAAAGAAGGAGTAAAGCGGGGCCGGGAGTTTGGCCTAGTGGTTAAAGTGCTTGCCTAGCATGCATGAAGACCAGGATTCGATTCCTCGGTACCACATACATAGAAAAAAGCCGGAAGAGGTGCTGAGGCTCAAGTGGTAGAGCTCTAGCCTTGAGAAAGTCCAAGGACAGTGCTCAGGCCCTGAGCTCAAGCCCAGGACTGGCAAAAAAAAAAGAAGGAGTAAAGCGAGGATCCTACCCAATCATTTCCTGCCCTTCCTCCTGTACAAATGCAGCTCATCTCATCTGTTTTGTGGAGTAGAGTGGATGATTCTCAATTACTTTTTCCCTATAAAGAAGTATCTTTGAATTTGAAAAATATGTACAGCAAGCCTGAATCCAACCTATAGCACAGAATAAAATATTGTAACTTTCTGAAGTTCAAGGGACTGTTTCTATGACAGCAAAGACTGATGAACATATTGTATGCTTAAGAGGAAACAAGACAGACTGCTTTCCACCTCATGAAAGTTGCAATAAAATGAAGGACACAAATATTAGACAAGTAATTGTCATAAATTATTTGGGTGTTGTATTTGACATGGTTCTCTCGAGAAATAGAAATTAAGTACATGTAAGTATGGGCATAGTTTACATACATATCTGCAACATATAAAAACAGAAATGAAGTGCATGTATTAGTTTACATACACATGCGCACATATAAAAAGATATTTATCTTAAGACACTGGCTTAGGTCATGGCACTGTGGACACCTGAGTCCAGACTCTAATGGCAGAAGTTGACAGGCCCAGAGATGCAGGACTGAAGTTCAAATACAAAGGCAGTTCACTGGATGAATGGATGTCATGATCAAAGTCCAAAGGAGAATTCTGGAGAATTCTCTCATGGTCAAGGAAGCGTTAGTCTTTTGTTGTGTTCAAGTGTTCCACTGACTAGATGATGCCCACCTTCCTTACAGGGGGCTATCTGTTTTACTCAGAAGTCTACCAGTTTATATGTAAATCTCAACAAAAAACAGCCTCACAAAAGCATCCAAGTAATAGTTGATCAGCATACTGTGGTTCAGCCAAAGTGATACAAAGTTATCAGTCACTGGGCTCCATGATGGACAAAGGAGGGGTGGGGATGTGTGTGTGGCAGGAGATTCTCCCAACTTGATGGCCAGTGGACCCTGAAGAATCTTCAGACAGGCTGGGCACTCACTTGATTGGCCCCACAGCTTGTGGGACTCAGCTGGGATCTGACAGGGTGAACAGGATGCCTTCGTGGTCTATAGCACTTTTCAGGAAACTCACATTGCAGTAAGAATGGAGATGCCTGCTCAGGTTACTTTGAACAGAATATCCTGCATTATGTGGTTGTGCCTAATGTAAGCATAAGAGTCCTTTAAGCGTAGGAAAGGGAAACCCAAGAGTGTCAAGATGAGAGAGAGATTAGAAGAGACTCTACTTCCAGTGTGGAGTGAGGAAAGCAACCACAAGCTATGGGATGTAGGAGGTGTTTCGGAAGGCAGAGGGATAAGGAAATGTTTGTGCTCCTCAAGCAGCATAGCTTGGTCCACACATGACTTGAAACAAGTCAGACCTGTTTTGAGCTTGAGTCCTAAGATTGCAAGACTTCTTTTGTAAGAAGTAAGACTTGTTTTGTTTTAAAACACTGTGGCTGTGGTCTTTTATTACAACTCCAACAGTGAATTTACACAGATGATTCACTTCTTCTCCAGAGCTCCCAGATGGCAATTTCTGAGGAGTTACTTCCTGCTTTCCCTAGATACCAAATCTACAGGCATCAGAGGAGCCCTGGTAGGAAAGATTCACCAGAGCAATACCCAGTTGCCTGTAGTGAGACCAGAGAGATGGAGAAAGACCAAAAAGACAGAGAGAGAGAGAGAGAGAGAGAGAGAGAGAGAGAGAGAGAGAGAGAGAGAGAGAGGAGAGGGAGAGGGAGAGGGAGAGGGAGAGGGAGAGGGAGAGGGAGAGGGAGAGGGAGAGGGAGAGGGAGAGGGAGAGGGAGAGAGAGAAGTGCAGAAATGACAAGTGAGAGGAACAATGACTCTCAGGGATCACCCAGCAAATCTCATCTTACAGATGGACCACAAGGGCTCCAAGGCAGGTCAAGGGATACCTACAGCCGTAGAAGTAGCTAGAGCAAGCTAGACTCCAGCCTCTGGACACCAGATGGAAGGGTCTTCTCGTAAAGATGATGCAAAACACACTCAGGCCTACCTGCAGCCCCATCCCACCCCTGGCAGCCACGTGCAAGGTGCCAGAATGGAAATCATCTGAAGAAGATCAGGTTGGGGGCAAGGGTGAGGAGGCTGATCAGGGTTAGCTCCCTGGTAGCCTGGGACATGCAGGGTGTCCCTCGAGGCCACGTACCCCTCTGTAAGGACTCCAGCAGAGGTATGTGGAGAGGGACACCCACCGTCAGCTGGAGAGAAGCTCACATGGTGACTTTAGGGCCCTTCCATCTGCACTTCCAGGCCTCAGTGCGTCAGGGGTGTAGGAAGGTCACTCCCTGAGGCGCCTCTATAGCTCAGTCCTGTCCCTTTTCTACACTTCCCCACCCGCCCTTCTACCAAAGCAGCAGGAACAGCTCTCAGCTTTGTGCTTTAGCACTTCATTCTTTCTACTTTTTCCTCTTCCTTCTAGGCCCCTGGGAGACATATTTGTCTTACTTCAAAAAGCCCCTCGCGGTGCCTGGCCAGGGAGTGACGAGCACCCCACTAGGGGTGAGCTCATTTGCCAGGGTCTCTGTGGTTCAGAGCTGGCTCGCCTAAATCCAGCAGGAGTCTCTCTTGGCTTCTGGTTAGCCTGCTGTGTGGCCTTCACCTGCCTAGTCATCTCCTTTCTCTCCTAGAGAAGAAAGACTCACCATGGCCTCGGGACCACGGGGCCGGACAAACCTTGGTGATCCCGAGACTGGAGCTTTTTCAAGTGTTGAGTCAGGATGACTGAGGAAGCCTCTAAGTACCTGACCTCAGAGAGTTCTGTGGTGCTCTGTCCTGGGAAGGAGATGCTGGGGGTCGGGAGGATAATGGAGAGCTAGGAAGCTTGCTGCCCCCAAACCATCAGGGCCTTCCAACTAAACGTTCCTGTTTCCCAATACCAGTAATACATGGAACTTTCCTTCAGAAAATAGTTTAGGCCATATTGTCCTTTTTTCTTTCCAAGAGAAATTCATTTTAGAGTGGTAGGGGAGCCAGAGTAAGGGGTTCAAAATTAATTACTCGGATCCCAAAGGCCAGAGGAAATTTCAGTAAAACTGTGATTTTCTCCCCCCCTTCACTTTAACTCTATGCCCAAGACTCGATTTGTAAAGATCATGGACCCTACTTGTGATTGCAGTGTGTCTATCTCTGGTTTGTATCTGGGGCTTCTCTGTAGGTGTAATTTCCTCCTCCCCTTTGTGTTGCCTGAGTGAGAAGAAAGAAGACAGAGACAGAAGGGGGACACAGCAGGCCCTGTTCCTTCTTGTTCCTAAACAAAGTCTCCAGTAGAGAAGGGGGTGGGGCGCCTTTTCACATTTGTAAATTGGAGCTGAAAAAAGAAAGTCTTATGGGGAAGAATGTGAATGTGTCTCAGGAATAAAGGGAAAAAAAGATACTTGGGGGGGGGGCCTAAATATTTTTAGTAAAAAGAATTAACTTGGAGTTCTTAGTTCTTTCATAAGATGGAAGAGTCACCTGATTCTTACTTTGAATTTTACTTTGAAATGGAATTTCATTTAGGACATTGCCCTGTTTTTGTGGTACTAGCACTGAATATGAGGGCTTCCATCCTTAGCTCAGTCTGTGCATTGTGTCACACAGACAGGATGGCAGGCAGGCAGCTGTGTGCAATGGTTTTGCTCTACCGTGTTGGTTCCCAGGTGCCCAAGCCCCCTCCACTGTCTGAATAAGGAAAGCAAGGCTTAGGGAGGCTGAACTCAACCTTTATACTTCTCCAGGACACAGAGATTAGACTGGCACATATATGCCTCTTGGCATCAAAGCTGTCATGCTGGAGAAAACACATGGAGAGACTATATAGAATTGGAGATCCCCAGAGATGCAGCTGCTCAGGTCTTCTCAATCCAGTCAACTGATGTATAAAGGAAACTTTGTATCTTCTCAGTCCCCAGCCTCTGAACCACTGATGAAGTGAAGATAAAAATCCTTTACAGTATCCTCTATGAATTTCTGACCTTCAGAATTCACAAGCAACATGTACAGCTTCATGAGTCCACTGGAACTTTGTCTGCTTTGCTTTGTAGCTATAACCAATTGAAATGTGTAACTTAAGGACCCAGAAGTTCATCTCCAGTGGAGAAGGAGGCTTCTTCATCTGCTGTGACTCATTCTTGGGTAACATAGTCACTTCTGGTGTCAATACAGTGACAAGCATCAGGGAAGGAGGAAATAGAATCCAACTCTTGATGAGGGGGAATTAACATCTTGAAACCGTATTTTAAGATTTCCACAGCCAGTGTCCATTTCAACAAATGACAGGAACTGTTTAAATCAGAAGCCCACAACTTTTCTTCATTCCTCCCTCTCCCTTCTCTCATGTCCATCCCATCAACAATCAGAAAATCAGAATGAATCTTCTGCCAAAGCATTAAATCCACCTAGACCTTTCTTTCACATTCTTGCCCTTCTCGATATAGCTGCTGTAGCCTCTTCGATAGCACAGAATTATCACCTCCTTAAGAAACCTCTGTTCAATTCTTATTGTCCCTCATTTAATGATACATCACCAAGAAATTTTAAAAAATGACAGACATCTAAACTGTTTAGTGTGATGAATCTTAAATGACTACTTACTGTTTGTTTGTGCTGGTCCTGAGACTTCAACTCAGGGCTTGGGCACTGTCTTTATGCCTTTTTGCTCAGGGCAGTACTCTACCACTTGTGTCACAGCTCCATTTCTGAATGTTTTGGTAGTTAATTGGAGATAAGTGTTTCATAGACTTTCCTTCCTGCGCTGGCTTTGAACCATGGTCCTCAAATCTCAGCCTCCTGAGTAGCTAGGATTATAGATGTCAGCCATCAATTCCCAGCTTAAATGATCACTTCTTGTTTGGTGCCCTCAACCCATGTCATGTCATTCATTGTCTTCTTTCTACCATCTGCCACTCATATTAAGCAGGTTTCTACTCCAGAGCCATTCGCATGCTATTCTTTTCACATAGACTCTTTTATTAGGTTCTTGGTGGATCTGGCTATCTCTTACTCTTCAGGTCACAGATTAAATGCCATCATTTCAGTAAAAGCCTGTAGTGACCACCCCAGTTAGCATTTATCTCATCTCCCACTCTTCTCTCTGTCTACAGCATGGCATTGTTTTGTTTATGCAGTAGACTTGAAATTTACCCATGATATTTCAGAGAAGCAAACATGAATGACTGATTCTTTTACCTTTATAGACGATACCATCATCTTACCCTAGAGTCTTCCTCATTACTGCTGCTGGAGAGAATAGAAGCATATTAGCTCAGTCTGTTGGGGGGTAAATTCAGTCTATTTTGAGTAAATTCTGTTTCTTTGGAGAAAATATTTCATCAACTCCCCAAATCCTAACTTTTCATCAGAACTATTCTGCCTTTTCCTGGTTTACCCTCTTCATTTGCTTTCTAAAATGCTACATATGTATTCAGGAAAGATTTGCTCTCTTCACAGCTGGGTGAAAGCACCTCTGAGGACTTTCTGTACACAGAAAAAGCTAGGAACTGCCCTCTGTAGTCTATATACAATTTTCCTCGAATTTTCATGATGAACTTGAGAAATACTATGTATAAATGAAAATAGGTGAGGTTGTTCTCTGTAAAACATATTTCTGTAAATGTGTAAACCCTGGAGTCTCAGAGACTTAACATAGTGCAAGTTTATTTGTCATGCAAATCTAGGCTGAATGCAATATGGATACTGTATAGAATGTTCTTCCTCTTAGCTGTAGCTAGATCTCTGTATTTCATCTAAAATCAAACTGGTCTTGCTATCTGGATGATCCGTTATTGTCTTCTTACCAAGGTCTAGGCACATGAGACATTCATTATTTTCCTATTAGTCAAACCTCTATCCTATTTCCTGTAAAGCAATACAATCACTTCGTGATGCTTTGGGTATTGCAGTTAGTTCCTGCCCAGACTTAGATTACAGAGCGTTCTATGTTGTGAATGAAATTAAAGAATATCACAGTGGTACACCTTCTCCTTAATACCCAGGGGAGATTAGAAGTCTCATTTTACCCAACCATGAATAGAGCAGTTTTGTGGAAAATGACAATACTAATTTCATTCATAACATAACATACTAATAGAGAAACAAACACTTTTGAGGCCCCAAATTATGAGGTTTAGTAGGTTTGATTAAACTTTTATTATTAGCTATAAACAATCAAGTTTTATGAAGCAATGCATCTGCTCATAAAAAATATAAGTGATTATTAAAAATGTAGACAAAACATTCCTATCCATAGAAAACCTAATAGAATGAAAACAGTAATTACAATGCCAGAAATGTTGCTAAGTGTTAAAACTGACACCAGCAAAATGAAACACTTTGCTTAATTTTTGACAACTTTGCGTGTTGAAACATGACATGCTTGGTATTTCGATTGACACAAATCTTGTTGGTTTTCTTTTTTTTTCCCACTTGAACACATCTTATTCTTTCACACTCTGCTTTGCAATATGATCTCACAAATTTGGGCTTGCTTCCAGCAGAGGAGTTGCAAAGCATCACAGGCTGAAATTCTATTTCCCTCCTCCCTTTTGTATGTTTGTCAAAATTCAAAAGTTTGTTTTCGTAGTTGTTCTCCTTTTAAGTACCAATCTAATTCTATTCCTTGAAATATCATTGCTTATTGTGTCAGTGGCCTTCCCAAGAGAATCATCTGTGTTTAGGGATAAAAACTAGACCTTGAGATACCTGAGGAACTATTGGACCTTATTCCATAAAATACCTGCATGACACCAACACTAGGCAAAATGTAAAGTGTGAATTACTTTGTACTTTGACACTATTTTATACAATGAAAAGATTGCCCAGCAATGTTTTTACAATTTCTGTTTTAATACACTCCCCGTAATATATGCAGGTTTCTACAAACAAAAGGATCCCCACAAATTTCAGCAGGGTCGACAAGCCTGAAAGGGACATCTCCTCAGAGCACTGAAGTCAGCAGCATTTGAACAAAGCAGCCTGTCCTTTTAAGAAAAAGCCCTCTATAGAAATGCTATAATTTCACTGTTACAAAGGAGCCTTTTTCTGAGCACGTAAAGTGCCAGTTTGTTCAGTGTGACCTCTGCTTTCATTCTATCAAGGTTGTATCTGATTACAATGTAAGACAGATGAAGGGAATGCCGTGTTAGGCAAAGAAGAAGAAGGGAAAAAAGTTTTAGTCTTGGGTCACTTGCAAAAGTGGTTCATCACTTTTATTGGAGATGTTTTCAATATAATTTGGGGAAGGGTCTCTCATGTCATCCTTCAAAGACCTGTCTGGGATGTATTTTCCAGCAGGTGTGTTTATTGAAAGCTGACTTACCCAGAGGGACCCTGGGCTTTCCCTTAGGAAAGCAAGGCACAGAGAAAACTAGAGTCTCATCATCACCACTCAGTGATCTGCAGGCCAAATCTTGCCTACTGCAAGGGAACCGGATATGGTAAAAAGGACAATACACATGTTATAGGTGTTGCACTGGAGACCAGAAATTATGATGGCGAATTGCCCAGCACAGCTGTGTTCAACGTTTTTCCTCAAATTTCATTCAGATTTTATTCAACTACTTAGGAATTCTAGCAAGCATTCCTTATTATCTGTGTGACACAGGGTCACTTAAGGATGACCTTGAAAAGTAAATTCGCTCTCCGCATCAGCTATCTTGTCAACTTGCATAAGATTGCCAAGTGTTAAACGGGACTCAGAGCATAATCCTCTGGGCACCGTGTCCAGGACAAAGTAAATGTTCAGGAAATGTCAGGTGTGATTACTATTTGTAGTTACAGTGCTTTTAGGAAAGAGCTAAAGCCCTAGTAGTTTCCTTCTCCCTGAGAGCCTGAGAGGGAATTTAGTGTAATCAAAAGAGCCTAGACATTATGGTTATATTTGTACGGGTACCGAGCTTAGAGAATTTAGCTAGACCCATTTCCAACCTGGAGCTGCTTAAGTATTGAAATGAAGATAATAGTTCCTCATTCCTAGTGCTGGACCTACAGGATGATCCATAAATGTTTTATAAATGCAAGGATGAGATAACAAGCACAAAGCACGCGGCATGGAGTTAGCTGCTTTACAAATGCCATAGAGTGTTTGGAGGTTGGATTATCTCCATCTCAGTAGGAAATTGTGCTCTGGTCAGCTCTACCTTGAATGCACATCCCAGTCCCCCATTGTGCCTTCCTCCCAACCCCCTGCCCCTGCCAGGAACAGCACACCCCCTCAGTGCTGTCCCTGTGGCCGCTCTGAACATTGCCAGCCGCTCCCTACCTGGCAGTCCAGAGAGAACTTTCTAAAAATATGAGCCCTGCTTGGACCCTTCTGCGGCATCCATTGTCCACAGAAAGAACTCATCGCTCCCAGCCTGGCTCGTCCTTTGGTCTTCTCCCCTCCTCTTCTGCTCCTGCCCCACTGTCCAGTCTGATTTGGTCCCTAAGTCTTTGCTGTTCATCTAATGAAGGCATCACAGGCTTTGTGGTTCCTTCTGTCTGGACTTCTTTTTTTTTTTTTTTTTTTAACCAAATCTTCCTTGACCTCTCTTTCTCTCTTTGTCTTTATTCAGGTTTCACCACCTTCACCATCTTTTTTTTCCTCTGCCCCTATTAGGTTCCCCATGACTGTCTTCTAGTTTCCATAGCAGCTGTCACTCTTGAACTTCTCCTTTTTGATTTTTTAAAATAAAAACATGTTTCTTGTCTCCTCTCTGAACTAAGTTTCTCTGAGATCCGGTAGTTTTCACCTGTCATCTGTGCCTGCTACAGGCACTGGCATATGGTAGGTGTTCAATCAATGTTGGATTAATGAATATTGATTGGCTCTGTGTGCCTGAGCAGTGGTAAAGGTGTCTGGGATTCAGAGATGAATGGTTGTTTTGTTCTCAAAGCAGACAAATATTGCAGGAGAGGTAAGCTTTGGATATTTTGTGAGAACAAAAGAAAGACAAAGACATCTAAAGAAAATGAGAGTGATAGTGAGGCAGCAGAGATTTCCCAGGATGGTCAGTAAGACTTGAATCTTGTTCCAGTTATACTGCCTTCTTTCAAATCTATCATGTCAGGAAGGAATGGGTCATGTGTTAAAATGCTTTGCAAACAAATGTTTGCTATAATGTCTTTGTTGCTTTGGGTAAGGATTTACATTTTCTTTCTCGTTCAAACTACAAAAACTCTCTCAAGATGGTTCATTTCTTTTCTCTTTATGTGAACAGAAAATCCCAGACCTTCAAACTCCAATCGTAAGCCTCTGGGTTCATGAACAGCACAAGGGATGGTGGGTGTAAAAGAATGGGAAAGCCAGTGGTGGGAAGAGAGAGCCTTGGGAAATTGCTCCTGCTGCCACACCAAGTTGATTCCTGTCGCCAGAGCTCGTCAGCCCCGAACAATGTCGTCCGGGGAGATACTGGTGAGAGGCTCTTACAGTAACACACAAGAAGAATTGCTGTTAGAAATATTGTGACAAGTTATACGAAGCACTGAGGGATATTCCTGAGTTCTCAAGAGTGAGGCGATCGTTCCCACAATCATAAAAGTGCCTTGGCAAGCGAGGACAGTAAATGTAATAAAGGGGGGCACGTTGTCTGAGCTCATAAAGGAGGAGGGCGATTGTATAGTTACAGTCTTTCATAAAATCCTTCAACACAGTAGAGGGAGAGAAATTGGGTCAGCAGACGATACCTCCATCATGCTCCCTAACATAGGCAAGATTGGTTGGCTGCAAAACAAGAGGACTGTGTCGTTATTCTAGCAAATAAAAGCCGGTCTAGAGGGAGTGACCTGTCACTTTAGATTCACTACAAGACATGTTCTAAGAGTAGAGAACTTGTTTGATGAGGGTCAGGAGACCTGGCTTTGAGTTCCTGTGTGGCTTGAGATAGTTACTCAATAAGTTAGTTAGGGTTCTTATAACTACTTGATGTAACAAATAGCTCCAATTGGTCTCATGCATTAAACATCACCATATGATACAGGCAGGAAAGGGGCTTTGTTCTGTCTTGACGTTCTGGGACCCAGTCCAATGGGTGCTGCCATAGTCAGGATGATTCTCAAGGGAACCCCAGACATTACCTCCCAACCTTCAGATGAGGAGGAGAGAAAGGAAAATGAAGACTACGTGAGATACCTGAAGGATCCAGGTTCTTAGAAACAAAACTTACAAAAAGCATTCTTTCCTTTTTACATGCAATAACAGGGCAAGCAGACAGAATTACCTAGTAGAACCTCCTATTCACAAAAAGAAGTCACGTCACAGTCACAGATCTACAGGATGTATAAATTCTTTTGTGCCTGTGTTGTGAAGCATATTTTATTCCTCACAGACTTCACTCTCTTTGGGCAGAACTACCACTTGCATCTTTTCTCGATGGCCCCAGTCTTTTGAAGGAGTGTTTTCCTTGGTCACATTTGAGGTAACTGTTGGAGAGAGGTGATTCTTGGGGACATTACAGTTTTTTGAGCCTGCTGTTTGCTGTCAGACGTCAGAGCACTAATAATCATTCTAAGTTTCAAATTGCCAAAGATCCTTTTAGTCTGAAATGTGGCTTGCTTGGTTATAACCATACAATTTCCCCAAACTTTAGAGGACTGCTGATTTCCAATTTGTACCAATATTTCAAAACTCCCCTCAAAATTCATGGCACCTCAGGGATGTCAGGGTTAAGTGGAGAGACCATACTTTCAGTCTGATCTTTGAGGCCGTGTTACCACTTGACTTATTTAGATCAAAGGCCTTCTCAGTCTTATGTTATATCATTTGGTATCTAGAATCAGCTTTTCTGACTATCTAAGGGGCTCCATTCCTGGACTCTACTCCCTTTTATTTTTGCTTATCAATCACTAATGGTCCCCTGAGAACATCTTGCTTTTGAAAAGCCTTGTCAAACTGCCAGTATTAGCCAGGCACTCCCAACATTCGATTTTTCACTGGAGATGGGCCCATTACTGCCTCAAATCCAACCTATATCAGATGTCCTCTTTCTTGGTCCATTTCTGCACCAAAAATTGAAACAGGGTTTCTATCAGGAAAAGAGAAATCCCTAGAGGGATTCTGAGCAGGAAGGGATTTAGTACAAACAAATAGAATCTTGCCCAGTCATCGACAGTGCTAAGGAGAAAAGGCCAGGCAATCTACTGCAGCTTTTTTTCACATCCTCCATGAAAAGGAAGGAAGCAGACCTATAATCTATGATGCATATCATGTAAGCAGCTTTTCTTAGGATTCTGGGGGTACACTGGATTGCTTAATCTCATCTAGCAATGAGGAATGTACTTCCCTGAGCTTTGTCTTTAGTTCAGGCTTCCATAGTACCATGAGATGGGCACCTTATATATAGTTCCTGAATTCTAAGGTGTTGTCATTGTTGGTATTCTGAAGTCATGCTATGAGATGCCTTGTAATAAAACAACACTATAATTGAAATGTAGCATCGACATTCCAGAATAATGGTTTCTTCTTCATTACTTCTAGATAAAATCTGGACCCTTGAGCATGAGACATGAGGATGTCTGTGGTCTGTCGTCTCCTGACTGCCTTGGCTCTTGCTGCCTGTTCCTCAACATTTCTTGCTCTCAAAGTGAATCAGCATTTTGCAAACACAGCACTCCCAGAAGCCTTTACCTGAGAATTCTATTTACCTCAAGAAAAAACGTTAAATGTTCTAAACTAAATAAAAACAAAATTACAACCCTTTATATAGTAAAAAAAAAGTGTGGGAGAAATTATGGCATTGTGTATATATGTATATTCTTGTATTTATATTTACTTACATATATTACATATATGTGTGTACATAGACAGATAGATAGATAGATAAAAATGAAAGATTTAAGCAAAAATTATGAGCCTGGAGGCATAGCTTCAAGTGATAGAGCACCTACCTAGAAAGTGCTAATCCTTAGTAATAAGAAAAAAATCTAAGTTTCTGCCAGAAGAAAGTATAGAAAGGAGAGAAGTTTAAGTTGAAATCATGAGAAAAGTAACAATAAAAACTAAAGCAAAATTATATGAAGTTGAAAACAATAGAAGGAATAGCTCTTTGTAGAGATCAATACAATAGTTAAACCCCTGTCCAGGCTAACCGAGTTACACAAAAGGGAAAAAGCACAAACTACCACTACTAGAAATAAAAGTCAGGTTGTCACCACTGATCTGGTAGTTGCTAAAAGATAAAGATAACATTGTGGAAATTTTCTTCAGTGATTTAGATGAAAGAGACCCATTTCTTGGAAAGGATCTGCCAAAGAGATAGTCTATTGGAGAATTTGAATCAACGACTATTAACCTCCCACAAGGAAAGACAACTAAAAGTCAGTGAGGCCAGATTATTTTTCTGTTGAATTCTGTATGTTAAGAGAAGAAATAAGACCAATTCTCTACAACTTCATGCAAAATAAAGAAGTACAGTGACTATCTCTAATCCATTCAATCTGATTAGCATTGCCAAAAATATCAAAACTAGATTATGAACTTGCAACAAAAGAAAAACATAGACCAATATCTCTTGCTTCTTTTGTACGTTGCTGGTTACTGTCCATTAATTTTTTGTTAATAACAGTACAAAATAGAATCCAACAATGTATAACAGAAATAGACACCATGAACAAGTGAAGTTTACTCCAGATGTATAATTCTATTTATAAAAAATAAGTATGTATAAATAAATATGATATATAATGCATTATATAGAACATATATAGAATAATATAGAAGACACAAAGAAGGTACACAATGACAGCTAAACATATGAAAACACATTCAACATTATTTGACACTTGGATATTTAAGTTCAAACAACCAGGTAACTCTAGAGTTCTAGTGGAAGGTTTAAAATCCAATGGAAATGTGATAATAATAATTGTTAGCAAAGATAAGGAACATCAAGAACTCTCTTCATTGCTGTTGAAAGGACAAATGATACAGAATTTTTTGGATTTTCTTAAAAAGTGAAACTTGCTCTTGATCTAGCATTTCTGTTCCTAAGTAAATACCTAACCCATCTGAAAAAAATATGTACACATGATTAAATGGAGATAACGCTTGTGGAAGTTTCTATTAGCTTTATTCAGAATCACCAAATCTAAAGGCAACCATGACCTCCAAGTAGAGTAAAGATTTTAGCTAATGAGATTGCCTCGCTGAAAAGCATTTTCTCCCACAAACAATTGCACAGAAGTAAGGTTGCGATCTGTTTGCTGCAGTGGCTCTTACGAAAGCTGTGTGATTCTTGAAGCACAACTTCAAGTTTCTGTTCCAGATGGTTTCTTTATTTCCTTGGAGCCCTTTGGATTACAGAAGTGACACACTAGAAAGAACTCCAATCTGCCAGTGTACATCCTAAAAATGTTTACTTCTGGTCTCTGCAGAAATGAGAAAAAAAGAGGAAAAGCAGAACTATTCTTGTGAATGGTTTCGTGACATTGGAGAATCATACACAGCATCCATGAATGAGATACTCGTTAAAGCCTTCGTCTAGTTTGTAGCTCCTATCTCACATTGCATTTTCCCTATTTTGAGGGAATGGAGAGACATGCTGAAAGACCTTGTTGGTGATATTACCTGGGAGAGTTTTCTGACACAATACTGGCAACCCTATGTTTGCTTTCAGAACACCCTTTGGGATTGTACAGACACACATTCAATGGTAGAGACTGGAATTCCCTGGCCAAGTGGGTGCCTGTGAGGTGTGTGTGTGTGTGTGTGTGTGTGTGTGTGTGTGTGTGTGTGTGTGTGTGCCTCAGCACTCCCTCCCCCACACAGTGCCCCTAGTGGACAGTGGTCAGATTGCGGCAGCTAGGCAAGTGAAACCTGCACTGAGTCAGCTTCCTGTGTGAAATCAGATGGAGAGTGGTATGTGTCCTGCCAATTATCATTCACCTGATGGAAAAAGAATTCGTGATTCTAAGTTTGAAACTAAGCAGAGCTGCTGTTTAAAACTTGATAAGATGGGGAAAATTACACCTGCTTCTATGCATCTATGTGAATATTGTGAGGCGCAAGTAAGCTAGCAGATACAATTGCTACTGGATGCCAAGCAACCTAGAGATGCAAATTAGGACTCCTCAATACTGTCAAAAGGAGCCGTGATGATAACCTTGTGCTCATTACTACAGGGGTCTCTCCTGTGTATTTCAGGATCATGGAAAACAGGTTTCTACTGACCATGACCCCAACAGGGCCTCTGAGACTGCATCTGACTGAGGCCCGTCAACGCCCTTGTCTCTCTTTCTGCAAAGTCAAATGTTAATATGCTGGGCTCCTTTGTGCTCCTCCTAAATAGAAGTCCTTTACTTTCAGCAGTGGCCTTGCTTGCTGTCATCGGAAAGGGACATTCGGGGATGTTTTGCATTGCTCCAAGTGACAGGCTGGAAATGCGCCCCTTCCCTCACCAACCCTGGGTTCATTTTCTGGCAGGAACAGCTCAAAATAGGAGCTTCTAAACTTATTTCGAAGTCTGTGGCCCTGGAACACAGAAAGGATGCCAAGCAAAAGAACTGGCCACGAAGTGATGATGATGATGATGACGATGACAATGTGATGATAGGATGATGAGGATGAAAACACCAGTCCCCTTACAGATGAGCACATGAGACAGTGAGATTCAAGTTCACACTGCAGAAAAAAGGTTTATGCTGAGATTTGAACCCAAGCAGCCACTCAGGGTTAAACATTTGGCCACTAAGCAATAACATGCTGCCTTATAACTATGAAGAAAGGGTCGTGAAGTGGATTGATCACATGTTGACTTCCTGACTACTACCAATTCGTTCTCGTAACGCTCCACCTGCCACACAAAATGTCTCACAGTACCCCAAGCAAGCCAACTTTCTGGCCCCTGAATCTTTGCGGTACACTTCTACGTTTTCCTTGTGAAGCTTTTACCATCTCCTCCCCCGGGTCAGAGGTCCTTTCAGGGGAGAGACTGGCAATTATTTAAATAAGTGAATGGTGTATAATATAACCTGGAAATTCTACTTCTAGATATCTACCCAAAATAATTTGAAACACAGCTTTAAATAAAAAATTGTGTATGACAATATTAAAATACTCACACTGAACCAAAAAGACCTAATTCAAATAAACCTATTTCAAGCACTGAAATAGAAATGGCAATAAGAGACATTCCATCCAAGAAAAGCCCAGGGCCAGATGGATTCACAGCTGAATTCTATAAGGTCTTCAAAGCAGAGCTCACACCAACACTCATCAAGCTATTCAATGAAATTGAAAATGAAGGCTCTTTGCCAATCTCATTCTATGAAGCCACTATAACCCTCATCCCAAAACCAGACAGAGATTCACCAAAGAAAGAGAACTATAGGCCCATTTCTTTGATGAATATTGGTGCAAAACTTCTCAAAATATTGGCCAACAGTCTTCCGCAACTCATCAAAAAATTATACACTATGATCAAACAGGATTCATCACAGGGATGCAAAGCTGGTTCAACATGCACAAGTCAATTAATATAATTCAACACATCAAGAGGAGCAAGGAAAATAGATGCAGAAAAGGCATTTGACAAGATCCAACACCCCTTTATGATAAAAGCTCTGGAGAAACTAGGAATCCATGGAACATTTCTCAGTATAATAAAGGCTGTGTATGACCACCCCACAGCTAGCATTATACTTAATGGCGAAAAGCTAAAGCCATTTCCTCTAAAAATCAGGAATGAGACAAGGATGCCCACTCTCTCCACTCCTCTTTAATATAGTATTAGAATTCCTAGCCAGAGCAATAGGCAAGAAGCAAGCATAAAGGGAATCCAAATAGGGAAAGAGGAAGTGAAACTTTCCCACTTTGCAGATGACATGATTCTGTATTTAAAGAACCTTATAGATCCCACTACCAAGCTGCTTGAGATGATTCAAAACTTTGGCAAGGTAGCAGGGTATAAAATTAACCCTCAAAAATCAATTGCCTTCCTATATGCCAACAATGAGAGGAATGAGGCAACAATCAGGAAAGCAACTCCCTTTGCAATAGCCTCAAAGAAAATAAAGTACCTAAGAACTAACGAAGAACGTAAAGGACCTTTTTGATGGAAACTTTAAAACCCTGAAAAAGGAAATTAAAGCAAAACTGAGGAAATGGAAAAACCTCCCATGCTCCTAGATTAGAAGAATTAACACCATGAAAATGGCAATCTTGCCAAGGGCTATCTACAAATTCAATGCAATACCCATCAATATCCCAATGTCATTCTTTAAAGAAATAGAAGAGGTAATACAAAATTTCATATGGAATAATAAAAGACCCCGTATAGCAAAAACAATTCTCAGCAGAAAGAATAGCGCAGGAGGAATTTCAATACCAAACTTTAGAGTCTGTTACAGAGCTTAGTGACCAAAACAGCTTGGTACTGGCACAAGACCAGGCCTGAAGACCAATGGAATAGAACTGAAGACCCAGAAATCAACCCACAGATCTATGGCCATCTAACCTTTGATAAGGGAGCCAAAAAATAGAATGGAAGGAAGACAACCTCTTCAGCAAGTGGTGCAGGTAGAACTGGTTAAGCACCTGCAGAAAACTAAAGTTGGATTCTTCTCTGTTACCCTGCACCAGGATTAACTCCAAATGGATCAAAGACCTGGAGGTAAAAGCAGATACACCGAAAACTTTACAAGAAGGAATAGGAGACACACTAGGACTCCTTGGCACAGGTCGAAACTTTCTTAATAAGGACCCAGAAACATAGCAAATCAAAGAAAGTCTGGATAAGTGGGAGTGCATTAAACTGCAGAGCTTCTGTATGGCAAAGGATATAGCTAGCATATTAACTAGAAAGCCTACAGAATGGGAGAAGATCTTCACTAACCATACAACAGACAAAGGCCACATATCTAAAGTATATCTACAGCTCAAAAAATTGAATCACTCCAAAACTAATCTCTTAGGACTAGTGAAGAGACTAAGATTATAAAAATAACTCTTGGTGACAGCCAACATGTAGAAGAAAACACTCAGGGCATTGCTTAATTACAGAAACTGTAGCATGGTGAGCCACAGTGGTGGTGTTAGCACCGCTGAATGAGCTTTACCTTTCAGAAGACAAGTAGATGCGCCATAGTGTGATTTGAGGATTGTTCAAAAAGAGCTTCATCTCTCCTAAATTCTGACAAGATATCCAGACTTCCCCTTTAGTTTATTCATATATTTTTATTGCAATTAATGAAAGTGTTACATTATATTCACCAGGTAGCAGGTGCATTGCTTCACAAACATTGATACCCTTTCTCATGTCTTGCTCCCCGTTTATCACCCCCCACCCCCACCCCTCATCTTGTTTTTCCCCCTTCCCTATCCTATTTCAAAAACCCAATAAACATATATACAATATATCATATAACAAGGTAAAATACCATTAAAATATGAGATAACCAAGGGACAGCAAAAGAGATGAGAGACAACATAGTAAATTAAGGACAACAATCACTCATTATATGGCTTTTATTTTTATATTCTAAAGGTCCTTTAATTAGCATCATACTGTATGGCCTTATGTATCTAGGTTTTGTTGTATTGTAAATCTCTGCTAGGAGAGTCCAAGGTTTCTATCGATTATGACAAATGAGGGAATCCATTGAGCCTATGTTCCTTTGAGTCTTGCTTACTTCACTTAATATGATTTTTTTCTGTCTTTCCATTTTCTTACAAACAGGGTAATATTATTCTTTCTGACAGCAGCATAGAATTCCATTGTGTATAAATACCACATCTTGTTGATCCACTCATCAACTGAACGACATCTGAGTTGGTTCCATATCTTTGCTATGGCAAATAGTACTGCAATGAACATCATTGTGCTAGTGGACTTAGTATGTCCTTGTTTCTGGATGATTGGGTAAATGCCAAGTAGTGGAATTGCTGGGTCATAGGGGAGCTCTATGTTTAGTCTTTTGTGGAACTGCCATACTGCTTTCCATAGTGGTTGAACGAGTTTACACTCCCACCAACAGTGTAGTAGTGATCCCTCCTGGCCACATCCCCTCCAGCACCTGTTGTTACTAGTTTTCTTGATCCTGGCCATTCTAACTGGAGTGAGGGTGGAATTTTAGAGTTGTTTTGATTTGCATTTCTTTCATGACCAGAGATGTTGAGCATTTCTTCATGTGTCTATAAGCCATTTTTATTTCTTCTTCAGAGAAGACTCTCTTTAAGTCTTTGGCTCATCTTTTAATGGGATGGTTATTTCTTTGGAGATTAGTTTTGGATTGATTCAATTTTTGAGCTGTTGATATATTTTAGATATGAGGCCTTTGTCCGTTGTATGGTTAGTGAAGATCTTCTCCCATTCTGTAGGCTTCCTAATTAATTTACTAGCTATATCCTTTGCCATACAGAAGCTCTGCAGTTTAATGCAGTCCCACTTATCCAGCCTTTTTTTGATTTGTTGTGTTTCTTGGTCCTTGTTGAGAAAGTTTCGACCTGTGCCAAGAAGGCCTGGTGTGTCTCCTATTCCTTCTTGTAAAGTTTTCAGTGTATCTGCTTTTACCTCCAGGTCTTTGATCCATTTGGAGTTAATTCTAGTGCAGGGTGACAAAGAAGGGTCTAAATTTAGTTTTCTGCGGGTGCTTAACCAGTTCTGCCAGCACCACTTGTTGAAGAGGCTGTCTTTCTTCCATTCTATTTTTTTTGGCTCCCTTGTTAAAGATTAGGTGGCCATTGGTCTGTGGTTTAATATCTGGGTCCTCAGTTCTATTCCATTGGTCTTCAGGCCTGGTCTTGTGCCAGTACCAAGCTGTTTTGATAATTATAGCTCTATAATAGAGACTGAAGTTTGGTATTGAAATTCCTCCAGTGCTGTTCTTTCTGCTAAGAAGAGTTTTTGCTATACGGGGTCTTTTATTATTCCATATGAAATTTTGTATTGCCTCTTCTATTTCTTTAAAGAATGACATTGGGATATTGACGGGTATTGCACTGAATTTGTAGATAGCCCTTGGCAAGATTGCCATTTTCACGATGTTGCTTCTTCCAATCCAGGAGTATGGGAGGTTTTTCCATTTCCTCAGTTCTGCCTTAATTTCTTTTTTCAGGGTTTTAAAGTTTTCATCAAAAAGGTCCTTTATATTCTTAGTTAATTCCTAGGTACTTTATTTTCCTTGAGGCTATTGGAAAAGGAGTTGCTTTCCTGATTGTTGCTGTGTTCTTCTCACTGTTGCCATAGAAGAAGGCAGTTAATTTTTGAGGGTTAATTTTATAGCCTGCTACCTTCCCTGTGAGATTCTTATCTCCAATTACCCACTCAAAAACTGGAAGTGGCATTGTGGCTCCAAGTGGCTAGCCTTGAGCAAAAGAGCTCAGGGACTGTGCCCATCTCGGAGTTCAAGCCCCATAACCAACAAAAGCATGTAATGCAGGGCCATCTTATGTAATGAAACTTGATGTTAATTGAAGGAACCCAGACATAAAAGGTCACATAATGTATGAGACTTCATTTATCCAAAAAGTTCAGAATTATAAAGCTCTACAGAATTACTAAGCAGATTAGTGATTCTTAGGAAATGGTGGGAGGGAGAAATTGGAACTGACTACTAATAGATGCCTGGTTTATTTGAGGGTAGTGGAAATATTCTAGAATTTGGTATTAGTTGGTTCCACAACTCTATAGATATATTAATATCCTAAACTGTATATTTTAGAAAAATTAATGTGGTAATTTTTGTGCATTAGGTCTTAATTATGTCAGTGATAGATACACAGTAGAAACTCCCTGTATCTTGGATTTAATGAACCTTTCAAGTGTTTCAAAATAATATTAGGACTGATATCATTAGCCATTTTTTCTCCTCTCTATTAACACCAAACTTTTTAAAAATACAGATTAATTTTTTTTCACCAGAAAATGGAGTGGTCACACTTTTAGAATAAAGATTTTGTTTTAATCAGCTAAACTTAGCTTCATAAAAATCCTTCTACATTCCAAAAATGTTGTTGACAGAATATTTGGCAAACCTCACACTCTGTACTTGCTCTGGGCCAGGCTTGAGAGTGAATGGAAATCCACTTGGGCAAAATAAGTGCAGTGTTTCCCCTGTGCACAGGGCAGTCTCCTGGAGAAATAACTGTTCAGGATGTGAACTTATTGAAGTAAGCCAGTCTCAAAGGAACATAGGCCCAAGAGTCTCCCTCATTTGTCATCATCAGTAGAATCCTTGGGCTCTCCTAGCAGAGGTTTACAATACAACAAAACCTAGATACATAAGGCCATATAGGATGACTCTAAAGGAAAGACTTCCAGGATATAGGAACAAAAGCCATATAATGAGTGATTGTTGTCTTTAATGTCATATCTTATCTCTCATCTCTTTTGCTGTCCCTTGGTTCTCTCATATTGTTACAGTATTTCACACTTTGTTATCTGATATATTGGATATATGCATATTTGGTTATTTGAAATAGGAGAGGGAACGGGGGAAAACAAGATGAGGGATTGGGGTGGGGGGGAGGGAAATGGGGACCAAGACATGAGAAAGGGTATCAATGTTTGTGAAGTAATGCACCTTCTATCTGGCTAATATAATGCAACCCTTCTATTAATTACAATGAAAATATATGAAAAAAAAGAAGTGAACTTTCATAAGTCTGTAACTTTGGAAAATGCCAATGACAAGAACACAATGGTAAGAGGGAATCCACAGGCTTTGGGCATTTATTTTCCTCCTTTTACTTTTGGAAACTACACAGCTCTGCCCTCATCCAGGTCTGAGAAAGGCTGGAATCAGTGAAAGCATGGGCAGCATCAAGCATTAGGTGAAAAGGTGGGAGAAGAAGCAGAGCTGTTCGGCTTGAATCACAGGGGTGTGTCTTTGTCCTCCTCAGCCTGCCTGGGAGATTTTCAAAGTGAGAAGCCAATCTGGTGGGAGCAGTTAGATAAGAAGGTGAGTTCTGTGGATGTGTCACAATCTCATCACTCTCTCCATCACTCCCAGAGAAGCCCAGAGACTTGTATCAGTGCGTGTTTTCAGCAGGCAATGATGGAAACAGAGAAATGAAGATCAGGTGTGGTAAGGCAAGGTTAGAGACGTGACAGGAGGAACAGACTCAAGAATAAGGAGCTGCTGACCTGAACAGGCATAAAATAAAATTAAAACAGGAGAAAATGGGAGCAGGCTGACCATAATCAATAAAATTCCAAGCCCTAAAGGATTTCTGAAGTTAGGCAGTACATGAAAGGGTCAGGGAACAGTAAGCAGCAATCCTGTACAGCAGCTGGCTGGTAGTGAGCTTGGTTATGTGAGACTCAGGAGTCTAGGATCGATAGAATGAACTCAGTCTACCTTGGGGCTCTACCACCAGAGAAGGTCCCAGATGACCTCCTGGTGCCAAGCAAGCCTCACTGCATGTCCCTCTTTCAGGCTGCTTTGCTTGTGATGACAGGGGTAACTGACAGCTCTTCTCTGCCTTACTCCTAGTCAATGGAGTGGCCCGGAAAGGAGATCTGAACCTCAAGGGGTCCAGCTGCCCCTGTGTTCCCACCTGCCTTCTCTCAGGGTGCTTTTCTGCAGTCTTACTTCACTTTTGGAAGGTTCCATTCATCAAGTATTCCTTGTTTCCTTATACTTTCCCGACTTCCCTAGAGGTACAAACCGCCTGGGCCTGTAGCAACTGCTCCCAGGCTAATATCAATAAGTACCTGGCAGGAGATCCTCACGGAGACCTTCTAGTACTCTGTAGGTTTAACTAGATAAAGACTTGGGGAATTTTTATTAGAAATCTGGGGAAATACTGGGCCCTGGAGGTTAAGACTATGGGTGTTAATAATGAGACCCACTGCTAGATTCCTGTTTCACTGCTTTCTCGCCTAGCAGATAACTAGGTAAATTATAGAGCCAGGCTCCTGTAGAATGAGCACAATGTCTCTCCTTTAGGATGCTTCAGAAGATAAAATAAGACATGCTTGCAAAGCACCTGAAAGAGGTGGGGTATAGAGAAGTCTTTCTATTAATATGAATTCAACTGTTGCTGTAGACCGTCGCTAATGAGTCGAAGAACAGCTGGACAAAAACTGTACAGTGTGGGATAGTGAGAAATCAATGAGATGGATTTTTATTTCCAGCCCCATCATGTGATGAAGCCCCATAATGGTCTTTCTTTTTTTTTACTTTAAAAATTTTTATTGTAATTAATAGAAGGGTTACAGTTATATTCACCAGATAAAAGCTGTATTACTTCATACACATTGATACTCCTCATGTTTTTGTCCCCATTTCCCTACCCACACCCCCTCCCCTCATCTTGATTTCCCTCCTTCCCTTTCCTATTTCAAATAAACAAATAAACATATATACAATATACCAGATAACAAGGTAAAGATACTGTAATACTATGAAAATAACCAAAGGACAACAAAAGAGAAGAGAAATAACATAGTACATTAAGAAAAACAATCACATATTATATGGCTCTTGTTTCTATATCCTAGAAATCCTTTCATTTAGCCTCATCCTAAATGGCCTTATGGATCTAGGTTTTGAGCTATTGTAATCCTCTGATAGGAGAGTCCTACGTTTGTATGCCATAGTTTTTCTAGTTTCTCACTTGACCATCTTCTGCCTAAAGCCTTCCCATATTCTGGTCTCCTTCAACTGTTCAATCTTCAGCCACATTTCCTGCCAGGCCTCTCTTCAAATGTCTCAACAGCTCCTGATTTTCTTTCTCGATGACTCTGCTGCCGGGATATTTGCACCTCCTTTCATTCACCTGCTCAACAGGTAGCTCCTATCAGATGTTAATGCTCAACTGGGCTCTTCCCTACCCCAGCATTGCTTCTTATCCTTCTGATAGAAGTGAATCTCAGTGGAGGAAAGAGGATGTGAGACACTTCTCGAGTACAGCATGCTGAAGAGGCAGGCAGGGATATAACCCTCGGGCACCCACAGGGGAGACAGTGCCAGGCAGTGTACTTTGATAGAAGGAAGATTCTTTAGGGGAAAAACAGAAACTTTCTTGTGTGGACCCTGGGGAGAAAGGATCCCCTGAATCCCCCTCCCTCAGAAGTTCCTATACCCATGAGAGGTGGCCAGGCCAGAGTTTATTGAGGTGACTGCAACAGGAGAGGAAGATCCATGTATAAGCTAGACTGCAGCTAAAGCAAAAGAGGTGGAAGCCTAGACAGTAAGAACACAGAGAGAATAACAAGAAGTGATGGGAGTGGGAAGGGGGAGGGTATGGGACAGGGTGAGACTGGAGAAGCAGAAAGAGGACACAAGTGGAAAGTGATTGAAGAGAGTTCGAACCAGGACACTGCATTCAGGGTGGGTCCTCACATGGCATGGCCAGGGGTGACCTTTAGGTAGAGATTAGGCAAATGCTTGTAAAGTCTGTGGGCAGGGTGCATGCACCTCTCTGTGGGAGGGGCCTTCACGGTTCACACTGAACATTCCTCACCATAGTCTACACAGATCTGGAACTGAGCTCAGAGCCATGGTGGGTGGTCCACTTGGCTTCCTGCTGGGACAGGATGAGGACTGAAGGGGAAGCTGGAGTGAGCATATTTAAGAAGGAAAGGCACACCTAAAGCATGAATGTGTCCTCAGAAGGAGGCAGGGCTCCAATTCTGACAGGATCAGTGTTTGGATTGAGATGTCCCAGACTTTCCTCCATTCCTGAGATCTTGAGCACGGAAGGGGCACAGGACTAACACACTAGTTCTGTAGAAACAAACATCCTCAATTCTCTGTGGCTCCAAGCCATAAGTTTTGTTCCTCAGTTCTACTGCCCATTTCTCCTGAGTCAGTTCAGCTCTTGGTCTGTCTGCTGCTCTCTTTCCATGGTCTTACGGGTCAAGATGAAGAAATAACCAGGAAAGGAGCATAGGCCAGCACTCAGGAGGTTCTGAAGAAAGTGGTATCCATCCTCTCAGCCCACCTTCCACTGGCCACAGCCAGTGCATCTGGGCATGCCTGATGTCAATGCAGCAGGGTTCTTTTCTCACCCTTGCATGATTCCTGCTGCCACAGCCAAGTTACAGAACTTCTCTGTGAACAAGGAGGGGCATGGGGATGGGTGGAGGGTTTGCACATCGCTCATTTGCACGCCTGAGTGTACAGTGACAGATGTGGCCCTGAAATCACTGGGTGTTGTTCAAAAGTGGAAAACAAAATCTTCTGTCAGAGAACTGCAGACTCTGGATCTGGGTGATTGGAGTGGTATCTAATTCTCTTTCCCTTCCTCCTTCCCCCCACCCCTTCAGTCTTTTTTCTCTCTTCTTTTACTCTTTCTCCTATTCTAGTCCACTATCTTCCTTTTTGCCCCCTCAGTCTTCTTCTCTCTGGACTCATCCCATGGTCTCTATTTTCTTGAGATATGGTGTTAGTATAGAGAGCTTTGACTCACTATGTAGTTCTTAGCTAATCTGGTTTCCTTTAGTCTCCATTCTCTACCTCTGAGTGCTGGAATTATAGACATGTACCACCGTATCTGAATTACATCCTCTTCTTTTTTTCCTTCAGAAAATGTGGTCCAAATAACTTGAGACACTTCCACAAGGTTCATATCCCAAACTATCCATTCTGCTTCTTAGTCCAGTGTTTTGTATTGCTTTTCAAGGCTATAATTCGAAGAATATTAAACAAAGCCATTTATAATGAAGCTTGTGGTAAAGATAAAATCAAGGAAAACTAAGCAAGCAAATGAACAATAAACATTCCCCTCCTTCCATCTTTCAAGCTAATATTTCTTAAAAAGTTGTATTTCAATGCAGCTCACCTAGGCTGGATTGTACTTAATGTTCAAATGTCTCAGTGTCAGGTCCAACCTGGCTGGGGTGTTAAACTGTCAGCCATTTCACTTGGTGAGAGTATTTAAACATGTTTGATGTTTGCTAAAGGTAATTTATGTCACAGCAGCAGTTACTGTAAAACAATCACAATTTCTATGAGATTCAGGGGAAATAATTTCAGAAGCAGTGCTTTCAGCAAGTTCATTAATTGTGTGTAGGTTTAAGGAGCTGACAATCAAAGCTGCAAAATGACTACCTTCTTTTACCATACAATGCCCTCTCTCTCAATTAAGCCGTTCTTGTTGTCTTACACAGCCTCAGCAGAGATCATCTGAAAATAGATCCTGTGTGGAGGTGGGTGAGGGGTAAGAATGGATTGATGCTGCCTTAATGACTCCTGTGAGAAAGTCCTCCTGGAAGGAGAAGAACATTCTACGGAACCAAGCCCATATGTCTCCACGACAGACTGGTCATATAAACTTGGGTGCCTTCTCCACCCCAATATCTTCACCTCAAACCACCAAGAAACCTCCCAGAGAAGAGGAAAAGAGAGAAGGACATTTATGCAAGGCTTTAGCACATGGTCTGCCACTATTCGGTCAATCAGAAAAGTAAGCCTCGTGGTAGCATTACAATAGCCACTGCCTGAGAGTCTCCATTCTGCTTGCCTGACTTACATGTTATTTCTTGCACTCAGCTACCCTGCAAGAAACAGAGGAGGTTGAGGAAGGTGTGCAGAAAGTTGAGAGTCATGTTGGAGACTACAATATTGCACTAACAAATACAATCACCAAGGTTTCCTAGTCTAAAGCAATGAGCACCATGAGCCTGTCTTGCTGAATATTGGAGTGGATCCTAAAGATCCCCTACAATGACTACTGCCAGATTCATGAAACTCTCCACAACACCAAGTTAGGAAGTATATAGTGGCAGCCCAAATGCTTTGAGTGAAAGAGACGTTGTTAATTGCCAATCATTCTCAGCTATTAAAGAGCTGTAGACATGAGAAACAAAGTCGGCATCTTCCATGCTTGACTGGTAAACTCATGTGGTCAAAAATCCTGCATCGTGTTTGGGATGTGTACACACAGGCATAACTGTAGATCTGCTCAACCAACCGTGTTTTTTCTCCTTTTATCCTGAACTTACTACCTGGAATGCATCTAAAGTGCATTTATAGGATCCCTGTGTTACCTTTATCAGTAAGTAGTTATACTTTGGTAAGAAGTAATATACATTGAGAAAATACAGGCATATATTCAATGTATATTATGTAAAACTTGAACTTACAGAATGGAAACATCCTTATACAACTACTTAATAAATAACAACCACAAAAAGTCAATAACATACATTATGTGTAGCAGGATAGGCTCTGGTTTCACCCAACCTAGGTTCAAATCCCATCTTTGTCATTTCCTGGCTGTGTAATGATGAGACAAGATACTTAAGATCTCTTAAGTCTCGTCAGGGCCTTAAATGGAGGTTTTAGTAGTATAATGTTATCGAGATTGAGTTATATGAAGAGTACTTCTAATATGTTTGTAATGCAGTAAGTGCTCAATAAACATACCTTACCCACCATGACCACCATGTAGTGCAGGGGATGCAGTCATTAGGCTGTGATTTTCATCTGTTTCCCAAAGGTTCGTATTGTTGGAAGCTTGATAGCAGTGGGGTGGTGCAGAGATGTGTTGGAACCAGTAAGAACTGTGTCTTAGGTCATTAGGGGAACTGTCCTTAGAAGGGGTGAAGGTAGTTTTTGTGGGGCTTCAGTTTGTTGCCAGGGTAGGAGAACGCTGTGAAAGAACCCAGTCTATAGTTTCATGTCTCACCATGTTCTCTCTTCTGCACTTAGTCTCACCATTGCAATGGCACCCGCCAGGAGCGGGGCAGGGGCAGGTGCCATGTTCCTGGACTTCCGTATCTGCAATCTAAACAAGCCCTTGCTCTCCACAAATGACTCAGTTCCAGATACCTCATTGTAAAGGTGATATACACAGGGGTTACAGTTACACACGTCAGGTAATGAGTCTGTTTCTCCTTTTCAACAATGTCACCTCCCTCCCTCCTCTCCCAGGTTTTCCTCTCCCTAATCCTTTCCCCCAAAGTTGTATATAGTTCATTTCCAAGTAGTATCGAGTGGCTTTGACTGCTAAAATTGGTTCACTCTTTGTCCCACTGTTTCTGTTTTTCCCCTTCCTCTCCCCAAATCATACAAACTCATATACAATACAGGGGTACAGAAATTAAAAACAGTGTGAGGTTTCCTGAGAGATTATTAACCTCAGAGGATAGTATATATAAGGACACCCATTAAATAAGGAAATCAAAGGCCATTTTAGGTTTACTTAGATTGCATCTTATCTTTAAGTATCTATCAGGTTATTGAAAATTGAATTGGTATGTGTAGAGAATAGATGTGTAGACAGGGAATGAAAGAACCTAGACCATTTAAATACTCAATCTGAATTTCCCCAGTGAAAGGAGTCACTACATTGCTACCTAACTATCACAGTAGTCCAGAGCTTTATCCCACCGGTAAACTCTGGGAAATGAAGAACATATGCCTTAGCATTCATTATTCCCCCTTAGGAGTGGTTACATGGGATATTTATATACCAAATCCCAGTCAGGATTGGGAAGACCAGCCTTCCAAGGTACTGAGAAAAGCCATCTGCCAACATACTGGCACTTCATGCAGCCTATTGTGTGCCTCCAAGGCATGTAGGCAAGGACCGACAGCCTCCGCAAAAATTCCTTGGGATCACTGCTTGGCGTTTACCGAATCATCCAGAAACAAGGACATACTAAATCCACTAGCTTAACAATGTTCATTGCAGCACTATTTACCATAGCAAAGATATGGGACCAACCCAGATGCCCCTCAGTTGATGAGTGGATCAACAGGATGTGGTATTTATACACAATGGAATTCTATGCTGCTGTCAGAAAGAATGACATCGCCCAATTTGTAAGGAAATGGAAAGACTTAGAAAAGATCATATTAAGTGAAGTAAGCCAGACTCAAAGGAACTTAGGCCCAGTAGTCTCCCTCATTTGTCATAATCAGTAGAAACCTTGGGCTCTCCTAGCAGAGATTTACAATACAACAAAACCTAGATACATAAGGCCATATAGTATGACATTAAATGAAAAGACCTCCAGGATATGGAAACAAAAGCCATCTAATGAGTGATTGTTATCCTCAAAGTACTATGTTATCTCTCTTCTCTTTTGCTGTCCCTTGGTTCTCTCATATTGTTACAGTATTTTACCTTGTTATCTGATATATTGTATATATGTTTATTTGGTTATTTGAAATAGGATAGGGAAGGAGGGAAAACAAGAGGAGGGACTGGGGTGTGGGGGGAGAAATGGGGACCAAGATATGAGAAGGGGTATCAATGTTTGTGAAGCAATGCACCTTCAATCTGGTGAATATATTGTAACCCTTCTATTAATTACAATAAAAATATATGAAAAAATTCCTTGGGATCATTTTGAATATTGTTGGTGACAGAGTTCAATCAGGCTTTGTGATCCTCCAGGTACAAGCAGAGTGATGTGGAGCCTTTGTTAAAGAAAGACACGCCTCCAGAAGGATCACCTCTGTACAAAAAGTAGAAAGTTAGAAGAGTCAGGTCCTTCCATGGCCGCTCTTTGGCATGGGCTTCCCAGGCTGTTATCACCAGCATTATAGCCTGGCAAAGCACAGCACACTGTAGGCATTTCAATGAGCTATTGTTATATAATAGAACATCTTCAAATGAAGCAGGTTAAAACATCCCTGTTCCATTATGTCTCATAACTCATAACTTGGTTGAGCTGAACAGTGTGATGACTGATGCCAACTGGGACTGACTTCATGAGAGGTTCAACTGGGCTGAAATACCCACAATACCACTCTCCTGCTTAACAGCTCCTGTGAGCTTTGTTCTCTTCCATGTGGCCTCTGCATGTGGCTTGGATTTCTTGCATCTGGATAGCTGAGCTCCAAGAGACCTTTGAGGAAGAAGGAGAAACACTGGAGGTATCTGAACACCAGCCCCTTAGGAATGGCATCATAGCCACCTTGCCCTGTGGATCTGACCTCAAAACCTTGAGGTCAGAGTCAGTGTGAGAAATTACCGGCACAAGCCTTTCTGGGAGAGACCATCAGGATCCTTCTCAGGGCAAAATCCGGTAAAAAAAGGATCTGGAATCCTAGGAGCATGAAGGAAGGGTGCTTTGAACCAGGGGACATTTGGGCATGCAGAGTTTTATATTTCTTCTCCTTTTACACTTTCCTGTGTTTGGCATACAATGAAAATAAATGTTTGCTGAAAATTGAATTCAACAGAGCATTATTGAATGAGCGGATGACGGTACCATTTACAATACATCAAAATGGTTTTGAAGGTTTTTCTTGAACATGCTCCCAGATCAAATGAAAAGCAAGGCTTATATTTTTTATAAGAGGAAGAATGTAGATGACTTTGTATTTTGTTTTACTCAAGGGACAGTTCTCTACACACACGAATACAGTTTTGTATCTAGCTTTGCCACTGCATAGAAATGAGTCCAAATGCTAATTTGGGGACAGGCCAATGAGCTTCCACCTGTATAAAAAAAATGAGTACATCCTACTAAGAAATACATCTGTGGCCCAACTGGAATAATCATGCAGAACTTCACAGCATGCTTTTCCGCTCGACAGAATTCTTTTAGTTTGTTTTCATCTTGTTATTCCAGCTTATTTTCTCCTTGCCCCAGTTTTCTAATTTATTTTTATTTTTCATCTTGCTGTGCTGTGTGTAAGGACTTCCTCAAATTATTTTCAGAATGAGGTTGAGTTTAAACAAACACACCACACACAAATGTGTCCTTGTGAAATCACAATCACCAGCACTGAAGCACCCTCAAGCTTTCTGCTCCATCCCCACAAACACCTTGGTGGATCTACTTCCTGATGAGTCCTTTAGGCCAGTGAGTCTCAGTTTGGATTGTAAGGTCTGATGACTTTACATCAGACAGAATTGGCTTATGACTATGCTGGCATACTCCTTTAAGAGATATGAATGCTTCTTTCCAAAGCTTGCAATCCAGGATACCAATACATGGCAACTAAGGGGCCTTTTAATATTCATCCATAATTCTTTTACTGAGTTAAAACTATGAGTCCATTATGCATCAATTTGGTAATATGTTGGAATTGTCTACAAAGTAAATATATTATCTTTTCCTTTGTTCCTGTAATATTTCCTGGGAGCTAAGGTAATAAACTTCATTTATAGAAGTTAAACATGCAAAGATTATTTTTTATCATTTCTTCTGCAACTGCTACTTTATACCCCTATTTAAAAAGGAATGAGTTTTAGGTCCCATAATCGAACAATGGCCTTGTCAGCTCTTCTAATATTAGATCATTAAAGCACATATCTTAGCTCGCCATAGAATTTCTTTTTGCTAAAAATCTCTCTTTTCTTCTCCAATAAATCCTTTAGTTTACTGCACTTCTTTGGGGCCTCATCTCTAGCCCACTCCCTCCCAAATATTCAGCTTCAGCCTTAGACTGTCATTTATATAGCAAACTGAGAAGGTGATTGTCATTTATTCAGCCAGCAGGTGTTGGAGGGGTGCCGGATCCTTGGTTTGGCTCTGGATTAATGAACTCAAAGGCAATCAGATTTTCATACCACCCAGATAACTCTTCTGTAGCAGGGTCCTTTGTTACGCTAAAAATTTTTGTCTCCATTTGTTCTAATCCTCTTTGTAACATGGCAAACAACAGGAAATGTAGAGAGGAAAAGAGACAAAAAAACTCCATATTTAAAATTTAATTTCCTTATCGCCTGGATTTTGTATCTTATTATGAGAATTTTAATTAAAAGCTCATCTCAGATTCAATTTCTCTATTAAATGGAGGAAGGGGAGATGAAAAGGATGAAAACTACGGCTTAAATTGATGAAGTTATAGGTTTCATTACTATATTTCAGCTAAAAGATGGTAAACAACATACATCAGGAGTTCTGGCGTTTTGTTTTTCAGGTGACTTAGAGATAAGTAGTGAGATGAGTTGGACTGTGAAGTACTTTGAAAAAAAGGCATCTAAATCCTAAATTATTTAGCTTCTTTGGCTTCCTTAGAAGGGCAAGTAGGGAATTCCATCCTGTGCCATTCTGACTTTTCTGGCTTCTGAAACTTCATCCCATCCCATCCCCACTTGGCTGGATCCTGCTTCATCCTCCTGCTTCCTAGAGGGCCTGGAGTGTTTTCTGGTTCATTCCTCTATTTTCTCACTCTCTCCTTGCTAGGATGGATGGTTCTTACCATTTGCATTTTCCCCATGTCTCTGGATTTTTATAAGTAATGGGTTTTTCCATCATTTCTTCTGAAGAGAAGGGATTACAATATTCATTTTTATCTACCACCCTGACATAGCTTGTCCTGTGCTTTTTAGTAGATCTGCCTACAGGCTTGAGCATAACACACACACACACACACACACAAAAAAAAAAACTATACATACATACACACATGCACACATGCACACATTTACACACACACAAACCCCTTTATGAGAACAAATAAATTAATTTCCATCTTGAAAACTGGAGAGAAAGAAAAAAGGAGAGAGAGAGGGAGAGGGGGGTAGGGAGAAAGAAAAGGAGGGAGAGAGAGAGAGGCCCTTGCCTCTGGAAAATATAGGATATACATCTTCATCTCTGCCCATAATAGAAGCATCTTTTCATGGGGATTCAGTGAGCTTCTAGGCTCCAGAGCACGATGAGGTCCTGTCTAACAAGTCAGTCTTTGCTCTGCTTGTGTAGAGCTGTGGGTACTAAGAGAGGATGAGTTGGACCAGTGGTGTTTCTCTTTTTCCATCTGCAAGGAAGTTTTCCTACAACAAAGGATCTGTCTTCTGTAAAGGTGAATTCAATTGCGGACCTTTTATAATAGAGAATTTTTCAAAGCTTTGAAGTAAGAGATTTCAAATACCTAAGGACAATGATTTAGTCCAAACGTCCTCTGTGTGTGTGTGTGTATGTGTGTGTGTGTGTGTGTGTGTGTGTGTGTGTGTGTGTGTGTGTGTGTGTGGTGTGTGTGTGTGTCCCTCCCTACTGCTTATTACAGACACTTCAAGATGAGGCCTCCTCGCTGACACTGGCCTGAGAGGACATTGTGGTGACAGGCTGTGGTGAGTATAACTGGTACTATGAAACTGCATGGGCAACTGACTAAGCACTGAAAAGCACCGACTCCCTACTTAGGCCCACAGATTAACTGAAAGCTGGCCAAAGGTTGACATGCCCGCCTCCATTCTGTGCCCTTCGCTGGGAATTGTTCCCATCGGCAGTCACTCTGCAGCCCCCTTGCAATTCCAGAAGGATAGCACAAATGGATACAGTCTGTACAAGGAAATACACTCTAGGAAAGCAGTGCAGTCTCTACAGGGCAGATCACCTGCCAGGCAGTGATGACTTCCTTTTTACTGATCACCACAAGATTGTACAAGGAAGTTACAATTTAACGTGTTCACTGAAGTCTCCTGTGATGTTTAGTAGAGAATATATGTGTACATATGTATAGACATGTATGTATAAATGCACATATATACCTGTAAATCTGTACATATGTATATATACACATACGTATATAGATATATGTGTGTATATAGGATAGATAGATAGATAGATAGATGATGTTTGATCCATTTATCCATTGTGGGGCATCTGCCTTCATAACTTTTGTGATACTGTGAACTGTGCTGCCAGGAACATGAGTGTTCTACTGCTGTTCTATTCAGTCATGCAGCCTTTTATGTAAACGTCAGTCATATCAATGGATTACAGGATAAATCTATGTTCAGTTTTGTTTTTTGCTTTGTTTTGTTTTTGTTTTTCTGTGGGCCTAGACACTGTCCCTGAGCTCTTCAGCTCAAGGCTATCACCCTACCCTTGAGCCAAGCCCCACTTCCTATTTTCTAGAGGTTAACTGGAGATAAGAGTCTCAGGTCCTATTGTGCCCAGGCTGGCTTTGAATCTTGATCCTCAGATCTCAGTCTCCTGAGTAGCTAGGATTACAGGCGTGAGTCACTTCACCCGGCTTATGTTCAGTTTTGTAAGGAACATCCATAGTAATTTCCACAGTGGTTGCACTAGTTTACTCTCCCATCAGCGTTGTATTAGAGTGCCTTCCACCCCTGCCACTCCCGACCTCACCAGCATGTGCTGCTCTTTGAGCTTTTGATGATGGCATCCTTACTGGCATGAGATGGATTCTCAGTGTTGTTTTGCTTTGTATGTCCTTTTGGTTTGTGTTTCTGTGTATCCATTGGCCACACGTAACAAGATTCCTTCTGACCAATCATGAGAAAATGAGCAGCCATTGGACCATTTTCTGACCCCAGAACACATCAGTGGCTGGGAATGTTTAAAAATTGTATACTTAGCTCTCTTTTTGCCCTCAATTCTTTCAATATTTAACCTAAAACATGTGTTTATACAGGAAAGATGGGCTGAAATGCATACCTTCCCTCTTTATGCTATGCCCATGCTATCTATGCTAATTGAACCCCTTTTTGCTGAACTTCATCGTGACTCTTTTTTTTTTTTTTTGCCAGTCCTGGGGCTTGAATCCAGGTTTGAGCACTGTCCTTGAGCTTTCACAAAGCTGGACCCACAGCACCACTTCTGGCTTTTCCTACACATGTGGTGCCAAGGAATCGAACCCAGGTCTTTGTGTATGCTAGGCGAGTGCTCTACCACTGGGCCAAATTCCAGGCTCTGTCTTCTTTATGTGGCATGCTAGGATAAATTTCCAGATTTGACCCCAGGGTGGGACTTCTGGCATAGAATTCAGATTACAGGAGAGGCTGAGAAAGGGTGTGCTTTCCCCTTCCTTGATATTGCTCAGGGGTTCTGGCTGTTCCTCTCTTGTACCCCTTCTCTCTCTCTCTCTCTCTCTCTCTCTCTCTCTCTCTCTCTCTCTCTCTCTCTCTCTCTCTCTCTCTCTGAGAGTGTGTGTGAATTTAAAGGCAAAGTGAATATATATTTCATCAGGCCCCCAGATGTTTTCAGAAATCTGCCATCACATACTTGATTGAAAGACATTTTCACCTAACACCTGGTTTTAGTTGTTGTAACAACTCAGGGTAAGATAAATCAAATTATTAGAACTGGAAGGGAACATTTTTTGATCCAAATGCTTGAAGTCAATACAATCTTCTTTGTCACACATAATGCTTCATGATCCTTGTGTCCTGGCTGAAATCCTCTCTCTGTGCCTGGCCTTACCGCAGTGAACAGTACCACAAGGACCTGAAGACCTTTCTTGCTGGTGCTTCTGACAGGCTCACCTCATATGCACAGTTCACATCCATTCTAATGCCCAGATAATGGGTAGAAGTCTACTCAGCACACCCCTAGTGCAGCCTGAAAACTCAGGGGGCTAAACACAGAGAGTGGATAAAAGTGGACATCCTCTTCTCCTGGCTACATGCCCGGTGAGAAGCCCTGTGGCATCCCCTAGACACTGCTCAGCAGTGCTCAGGAAAGATGTAGCTACACACTTACATAAGAAAAAGCCCCTTTCCTTATGGTCATTCACTTCCCTCCAGTTCGCTAGGTTCTCTGAATTGAACTACTTGCTGAGATGTCCTTGTCTCAGAGTCTGGTTTGGGGATGAGGAGCTCATACTGCAAGAGTTGGTATCTGAATTGGTCCTAGAAGTCAATCAAGAGGAGACCCTGGAAGAGAGTAGCCTGGGAGAAGGAAGTAAGCTGGCAGGTGCAGGTGAGTGGCAAGGTGACACATGCCATCCTACAATTGTTCTGGTGGTGACCAGAATGGGGCTTGGGTGGAAAGTGAGTTTTGAGCTATATGACACCACAAAGTAACAGTAATTTTAAGCATCAAGAATTAATTTCCTTCTTTAGACATTTTAGAAGCCTTGAAGAAAGAAAATCAATCTCAGGCCAGTCACCTACCACCATGAGAAACAAAAGTCTCTACCACCAGTGAAAGAGGTGAACTGAAAATTAGACCCAAGATTCAACTGTAAGGATGATAGTCTGCAGTTAGAGCTCCATTCACAGCATTAATAATTTTCTCACATCAATTTCATAGCTCTGAGACCTAAGTTGGGTGGATGAGTCTAAGAAAGTCAAGCCTATGGATTGATGTGAAACTCTTGGGTTGAAAGAAGTAGCTCATTCCCTGCTAGAGGAGAGAAGTCTCTTCATGTATTTGCAGACCCTAAACATATCACACATGTTTCAGGTGTCTCATGAAATAATTGTTTTTCTCTTATAGATCCATATGTTTCTCATGATTATCTCGATTAATAACTAGAAAATTTAGTCTAATAATAGATGAAGAAGAAATGCTTCTGTAAGACAATGGAAAATGCTAGCCAATACATGTCAACTAGCAGAAACATAGTATTTGTTCAGAAAGGCATATTTTAAAAATGAGTAGGAGGTAATCTATTGGAGCAAAAGTCTTTCAAAATTTAGAATCTAACATCCTGGCAAAGATACTTGCAGCTTCTAGAGTGGATCCATGAAATGAGGACACATAATCGGCTATATTAAAAGGGGCAGAGGAATGACAAAAAGTCAGAAAGAGTAAGGAATTATTCTGTAAGAATAGGGAACATCCCACATGACTATATTTCTTGAAGGATCTCAATGGACACCCCTTTTATTTAGGCAGATTCTAGGGAAACTAGATTAGGATACTCCAGGAAAGCTGGCTTTATGGAACTGGTGTGAGTGGGGACAGTCAAAGTTTGGAACAGCTAGTAGCATTTAAAAATCAGAGGAAAAGTAGTCATTCTGTCCTGGAGAGTAAAGACAGAAGAGAATGATGGAGCTCTGATTCCCAGGTACAAGGAACAATGACAAAGAGATGCATGTGTTCTTAATGGCAAGAGATGCTGGTTACCAGTGAGTCATGGCTTTGTTTCTATACCCAGAAGAAATCAAAAGCTGGCAAGCCCAATGGAGAAAGCACGATCGCTCACCTGGCTTCCAGATTAAAGACTGTTTATAGATGGTATACAACCAATACGCCCCAATCTTTCCTTTAATGGATTTGAAGTAGAGGAAGTGGGCACTGGGGGCTGATAGAGACCAAGTAATGAACTTGATTGGTGTCTGCTTTATCATAGTATATTGAGTCTACACATTCAGTCCTTGAGGGATTTTTTGGGGGTTGGGGGGGATTGTTTTTTCTTTTTTGTTTTTAGATTGTAGTTAAGCTGAAGTCCCAAGTTACTAGCTGCATTCTTATGGTAATTTATGGTAAAAAAAGAGCCATTAAAATAGGAATGTCACAGTAAATACTATTAATATTGCTGTCTTTGGAGAAGCTCGTTAATCTTCTCTCTAAAGGGAAGCTTATATAATCACCATCCCTTTCTATGTACAAGAGTAATTCAGAAACAATACCGTATTCCAGGAGAAATTCAAAGTTACTGTCACGATCTGAAATATAAAAGAGGCTCTTCTCTACGATACATTTAACCTGATAGTGAGATCTCATGGAAAAAAAATACAGATTAAGTGCTAAGAAACAATTTAAACCAAGGTTAGTCCCAGTTGCAGCTATTCCATTTTTGTGTTTCTTTTTTTTCTCCTTTGAACAATACTGTGCTTTGTTTTTATTTCTGTTTTTTAATTCAGGCCCTTGTGCTTGCTAAACAACTCCTCTCCTACTTCAGCTACACTGTTGGTCCTACAACTATTAATTTGACATAACTGTTTTAAGCCTTATCGATAAGTACAATCCAAATTGATTGATCAGGGTACATTCAAAATGGATTTCTATTATATTGCTTATTAAACAACATCTTTCTTCCAGCATAATACTTTTCCTACTTATTCTTTGGCAGAAACAAAAAATGCTTGACACTAATAATCCTGACTGCACATGGTGTGCCAGGTATTTTCTATAGATCATTACTTCAATTCTCACATAAACTCCATGAAGGAGGTTTTATTAAATCCATTTTAAAGACCAATGACAATAATGGGATGAAGTTTACAGGACAAAAGTGTAGATGTGTTGGGAAATTAAACTCACATCTGTATGTCAGCCCAATCCTATATTTACTACTTTTTAGGGAAAAAAAACATTTTCAAAATGTTGTAAATCACAGTTGGATCACTGTTGACTTTGCTATTAATTTACACCATTGTTTTGTCGCATATTCCATGGTTCAGGTTTACATCTTCTAATAATAATGTACTTAACCACTGGCAAGATACTTTGCTTAGTGTTTTCCTTGAAATTATCCTTGTAGAGTTCCATGACAGTTCTAAGTGGTAATTTCTAACCAAAATTAATAGAAGAAAAAATGAATTTCAGAGCTTGATGGCCAAGACCATTTTTTGAGTCTAAACAATATCTTTTTATCCAATTATGTAATGCTGTATTCCACAGAAGCTGTTCACAATGGAGGGAGCCCCAGAATTTGAGTCTTCACGAATAAGAGCTGAAGGCCAAACAATGAAGATCACAATTGTAATGACTTTATGAACTATAGGCTAAGATTTATCCCATTTCATTCCTATAGATTCTGCTTTCCATATTATTTTTTCATTCTTTGTTCCATCAGGATCTGTTTCCATTTTTCTCATTCCTCTTTTTCCAGATCCCATGATTTGAACACAAATAGACCTGAGCAGAGAGAATTATAGAGGATAGATAGTTGATGCATTTTGTTATCTAGACATTTTGTTATCTAGACATTTTGTTATCTAGTTGATATCTGTTAACAAAGAAACGTTTTCTGAATGAATCAGGGCTTTTCTTTGTTGTTGTAGTTGTTGTTCCTCAGAGAGAATTTCAAAATGGTGGAAATTAGACAACTGGCTATTTCACCTTGTTGATGAGTTTTCAGGCATCATTGATGGCTCCAGTTTGGGCCACTCACAAATGTGGTGGATACTTACAGTTCTTTTCTAGATTATGCATTTCAATTTAACTCCCAAATTGTTGATACACGTGGTGAGGCAATTCCAAGCACTAAGCTTCAGTGGGGTAGGAAAGCAAGCCTAGGCAGATGCCTCAAGAAAGGGGCTCTGAAGGGGTCCATCTCAGTGAAGATGAAACAGAGGACAGGGACATCACAGGCCTCAGCAGATTTAGAGGTTCAAAGAGTGTAGGTGAGGTTGAGGTTTCTCCTCCAATGTATTACACATCAGCTCAGACATTTATTCCTTTATACCCAAGAATCCTCTGAGCAATCACACTGTTACTGTGGTCTTACAAGGGCTTGAGTATAGATTTGGAGAATCCACTATCTGTATCCTAAGAAGAGAGAGAATCGGAAACAAAGACCAAGTTGAAAGTCCATCAGAAGGTCTCTACAAGATGAGGACAGGAAAACCTGGGCAGGTGATGAGTTTTGTGTCTTGAAAAAATACGAAGCTTGGCCAAGAACAGAAGATTAGAGATCCCCAAAGAGGAGACAGCTTCCAAGACTCTTGGAGGGTTTTGAACAAGGGTGAGGTATTTTACTACAGCTCTGCACAGTAGAATGAGAGAAGCAGCCATTTTCAGAGCCAGGGTAGATGGTGATGGTATGGGAACCAGAGAGAGAGGACAAGATATACCCTTCAAAAGCACACAGCCAGTGACCTACTGCCTTGAATTAGGCCCGACCTCCTAAGTGTCCATTCAGCTTTGAGCTTATTGCTGGAGTAAAACATTAACAAAGTCTGTGTCCTCATGATCTGCTTTTCAAGACTGATAGCAAATGGATGCTAAGACTTCAACCTGTGAACCTTTTGGGTGACACCTCATATCCAAGCCACAATATGAACACTGCTCCTTCTTGTGGTGTGTGTGTGTGTGTGTGTGTGTGTAAAGGAGCATAATTGTTCATGGGCTAGTGGGAGAAGATGAGCAAACACATAAATATATATCATGAAGTACAAGAAAGATCATGAAATGCAGAGAACCTGGGAAAAGCAGGCAAGAGCATAGTCTTTTGTTCCAATTTCCAGCCACTGTGTATCTGAAAGGAATTGGTCTAATCTGACTGTTGAAACAGCCTTTGGCAAAAAGTGGTCATATTTTTAAATGAGGTTATTATAAAATTCAGTGCTGGGGATTTCCATGGAAGTTAGCAGCAGAGCTCCTCATTGGGTAAGTGTCTTACAGTTTTGTGGCCTGTATCCATCCCCCAGCCCTTCCATACAAAATAACAGGCCAGAAGCCTAAATAATGGAAACGTATTTCTCCACAGATCTGGAGACTAGAAGGCTAAGATCAAGGTATTGGATGGTCTGTTCTCATTGGGGGCCTGCAGACGGCCATGCTGTCCAGTTAAGGTACGTTCCTCGATGTGTGTGAGTTTTCTCTTTTTTATAAAGATACTGGTTGTATTGACAAGAGCCTACCTCCATGACCTTACTTAATTTCAATGTTCTCTTGAAAGATTTTATTTCCAAATATTTCTAGATCCTGAGTTACTTGGGGTTGGTGAATTTGAGATGCAAAATAGGATTGCTGCTCTCACTGGAAAGAGAATCAAGGTATCTATACAGACATGAGCTAAAATGGTGATATGAATCTAACTATAAAATGGAATATCACAGAGTGATGGTGGGCTCTTTTATGCTTATGTAGCCTGGGATCCAGATCCGTGGTTGTAGGTGATGGTTCATCCTCAAAGGCAGTAAACTTCCAGAACTGACCATGGACAATCTCTTTTAATGACCTGATAAGTTGTGAGACCCTCATGAATCCACTGTGTCCAGTCACGTTAGCCACTGTGAGAATAAGGAGGAATTCTATTACATTGCCTGGGACCCCCTGGGTGCTTTTTTCAGTTTGTCTTCTCTGATGATTGATCAGGAAGTAAACTAAAGCCCATGCATGTCTTCCAAGTCTCATCTCCTCTAGGTTTAACCACTATATTTGGGACTCCAAATAGAGAGCTTCCATTTGGCCCTCCTGAAATTATGAATATTATTATTATATTTCTTCCATGACTCAGAAATAGTGTTTACATCAACACCAGGCTACATGTTCTTAGTTAAGCAATTTAAATATTCTTAAACTTTGGTTCATATATCAAGATTTTTTTTTGTCAGTCATGGGACTTGAACTGTGGGCCTGGGCATTAAAACACTTCTTTCACAAGATCACAGTAGGAAGTAAATTAACTATTACAAATAACAATGACTAACTCAATGGCATACTTGTAAAGCCACATCACTGAGGAGCTCTGGTTTGGGGGAAACACTGGTAAGAAGAATTTGGGGAGCTGAGAGACCTATAAAGGTCAATTCTCTTGTATGCAATTGATAGAGGTTTACTGCGTGCCAGGCCTAGGCACAGAGGAGTCTGTGCTCTAACGAACTTGATCACAGCTGCCTATTTCTGATCCTCTTTGGTGTTTTTTTGAGTCTATCTCTTTTCCCATTACTCAGTTACACAGGTCCAACTTAACCTGGTCCTTTCTGGATGCCAATTTTGTTGCTCTTATTACTTGATACTCTTCCAAGACTAATGCCATCTGAAGATTAAATTTCTATCATCTACGTCTTTATCAAAGCTTCTTAACTATGGGTACCATCTAATCACTTCTAGTGTTTCATGGTCTCCAACATTCCTCTCCATATCTTTTCCCCAACTGATCCAACAGCAAAGTCTCTCTGCCAGATAATAGAGGTTTCTGTTGGGAATTGTATGGCAAGCTTTGACAATATCCTGCCGTTGGTGGTAATTTGAAAGGTATTCATAGGTCACTGTTCTGCTTCCCAGAAATATTTTGGGACTGAATAAAAGGTTTTATTTTGCGCGAATGTAGGAAAAAAACTAATAATAATAGCAAGTTATTTCACACTTTGCAACCTATCCAAACTAGAGCCTTGTTTCATTTAACGTTATGAAGTGTAATGCTGGTTATACTCAAACTGAGGCAAGGGTAACCCAAAGAGAGGTCGCTTCTGCCTGAGTCATCTTGTGGATGTGTCATTGCACAGATGCTGTGGATCTTGAGGCTAACTCCACGTCTACATTCACTATTCCAGTGGAGTTGAGTAACCAAGATGGGTTTTCATTTACTTCATCACGTCATCTAATTGTTCAGCTGCAGCATCACAAACACACTAGAAGACATCTCTGTAGTGGCCTGTCACAGAGGGGGACAATGACTGTGGATGATGATACTTCATCACTCTTGGGTTCATGGGCAGAGAATCATTTTGCCCATGCTAGTGGGGCTAAGTTATTCCAGTCATTCTTCAGCCACATCACAGCAGCAGAATTACTTTAAGTTAACTATTTCTTCATTTTCCTCTTCTTGATTTTCTTATTTTTCACCCTGCATAGGCTTTGGGCTAAGTAATCTTCGATTACTTCAGCGTGTCCATATTCTGTGTAGCATCTGTTTATGCTTTGCTTTGTCTTCCTATATCCTGTTCTTCTACACGCGGTTGCCCTTGTGACTCCTGTCCATTATCCCTAGCCCTGTTTCTGAGGAAGTTAGAGTTGCAGTGAATCTACATGACATCACAGTGCAGACCTTTCCAAACACACTCTCGCACTCCCTCACCTTCCTCTGCATTCCTTCCTTCCATGGTCATTCCTTCACAAGACCCCTGAGATGGACCTGTGCCAGACACTCTGACAACCAAGTCAAATGAAATCTATTTTTACAAGAGTGTCCAGGGGTTCATGTATTTCATTTCTCCTGGCACCTCCAGTGGCTAGCACAGTGCTTAACCCATACAGCTAAGTCAGTATGTATTAATGGTAGTCAGGCAGAAATACAAGCATGCAGGCAATTTTGGACTTTTAGAAGCTTACTATAAAATAAAGGATCAGTGCCAGAATGACTTCTATTCATTGTGGTAGATCTGAAATGGGAAGTGTGAGCCTGGGACAATTTAGTACTATTGAAAGATATCTAAATCTTTCTAGAAAGAAAAGCCAAGAAAGGGTTGGGGAAGAGATTAGCCTTGGTCCAATTTCAAGGTTTACCCCAGAGAACAGTGACATTTGCACGGCAGATGTTGTATGTGTGAAGACAGAGACCAGAAAGAACATCAGATGAGTCAAACATCAGCTGGTCCATGCTCAGGAAGCACTTGTTGCATGCCAGGATGAAGTCTGGGCCCCTAGAAGGAGAGTGAGAGTATGCAGAGTCCTTGCCACTGCATGAAAATTTCACTTCTCAGACTAGAATGTGCTCAAGGAAATCTAAGTTGCATTCATACCTAGACTTTGATCTTTTAATGACTTTTCACTTGTGATTCTTCCACTTTACAAAGCAGAGTCAACCACCCAGTCCTAAGCAATGCATCATAAAATAACAAATGAAAAAAATATAATTACATGTTCCTGAAATTGCTTGGTGGTTATCCTTGAAATATCAAATCATTCCAATGAATTACTTGGTAATGTAACTTTTCTTTTTTTAATTTCATGATAATGTTCCATTTTACTAGTCACAAAACTTCCTGACATCATTGTAGTCCCAGCAGGGTGGATATTTTAAGCAGTTTTGACAATATAATTATAGTTATTAGGTAGATATTTGTTTCACATCAGCTAAATAATAACACCTTGTCCCAAGAATCTAGGTTTCTTGGAATAATCTCAAAATGCTTTACCAACAGGCATTGGTGTTTTTTTTTTTTTTGAATGGAAGCTCAAAAGCCCCTAGGTTAAGAGATACACATCCCAGCATGTGCCTGAAGCAGATGGTAAGGGGAAGCATGCAGGGCGGAGCTAGGGAGGAGCAGGGAGTAAGCTCACGCCAGCTATGTCATATCAGTTGGCCTGGTATCCAGATGCACAGCTGCTAGTTGGAGGATCTAAGACATGCTCTGCATTGCTTCAAAAGGGTAAGAATTTCTGAATTTTGTGGCGATGGGTTCTTGGAAATTTACTTCACTATAGCAGCTAAGTAAGTCCCTGGAAGTGTGCTTTGTCTGCCGACCTCAAGTTACACAGAAGTTTTTGCATAATGTATTTCTTTGCAGTACAGCAATGATAACAGGTATATAAGTATGCATGTATATGTGTGTATATTTATGTGTATGTCTTTGCAATACAACAAAAACAACAAAAAATCTTATTTAAAATGTGTAGTCTCATTAGCAATTAGACTAACATTAAATAAAAACAGCTTCTAATTACAAGTTTTATTGAATAAACAATTAAAAACAAATGTTGTCTAGAGTGAGAAGAAATGTGCATCTTCTATTGCTCGATCTTTCTAGACAAAAGCAATTTGCATCTATGAAATCACTTCTCAGGCTGAGGATGTAGATGAATGGTATAGTGCTTGCTTCTAATGCACTCAAGATGGTATTAAAAGGTTTCTTTTGACTGATAAATTATCCTGATTTCTTCAATGAAATTAAATGAAAGGTGCTTGAGCATCTTTCCAAGTATTCAGTAGGTCAGCAAGGAAGCTACGTCTGTTCAGTGTGGGTGATACTCTAAGCCAGCCTTCCTAGCAAAAATGGAGCAGGAGATATAGGTGTATACTACTATACATCAAAGCATCAGGAGGACAAGGAATAACTTTTTAATGTAAGTTTAATTATTATTCAGTGATGGTGCCACCAAAAAATCAGAAAATAATATGGTGCTCATTGAAAAGATTGTTACAGTTCTCAAGAGGGGGGCATGTAGGCCCCAAGCAGAGCCCACAGTGAAGTACTAGATTTGGTCAGGAGGAAGAGTGGTGGGGCATGGGGGTGGACTTCTGTCTGACTGAGGAAAGGGTAACTATATCTAGGATTCTCCAGTTTGCATGACTCTGACCAGTTCTGGAGTCAAGAGAGTCCCGATTCCCTTTAGTTGTCTGGCACATGGCCCTGGTATAGTCAGAGTGAGTGCTCAGCAGCTTGAGTGCCGGAGCTCAGGAGAAGTAGAGGGCATAGGGCTTATTGGTCTGCTTATAAGGGGTAGACTAACAAGTGGCTCATTTGTTATCTTAGCAATTGACAAGCCCTGGAGAAAACAGTGTTTCTATGACCTGCAATGTTCCAGACACCAGCATCAGAAAGACCGGTGTAGCACATAATGGAAGAAAGCAGTGAGGCAGGGCACAGAGAAAGGAAGTGCTAAGTGACACATGACTGAGATGATTGCCATTCATGAGAAATGGCAGCTGGCCTTGTGGTCGTGTGGGATGGCCCCACGTATTATGTCTTGGGACAGCTGGATGATTGGGGTAAGAAGATTTCTCTGCAGTGCCTTCATTTTCTAGGCAAGGATTGCTCTCTAGTGTATATAGTCCTGATTCAGATCACAGAGGAATTGTTAAGCCCGAGAACAAGTTGTTGAGAGCCTGGTAGCCAGTAAGGTCTGCTGTAGGATGAAACTCAGAGAAGAAGCTCAAATGACAAAGGAGTTGTTGTGGATTTAAATGAATCTTTCCCCTCCCAATTCATTCACTGAAGCCCTAACTTCAAGTACCTCAAGAAATCTCATTTTTTTTTCATTTTGTATTGGTGATTGTGGGATTTGATCTTGGGACAGGAGCCCCACCTTCTGAACCAGGCCGCCTGTCCTCCTTGATTTTGGTTATTTTTTCAATAACATTTTGCCTTTCCCCACACTCTAAAAATAGCCTTGGACTAAAACCTCCCTTATTCTTTCAGAGTAGGTAGGATCACAGATAAAAGACTAGCCTTGAACCCTGATATTCCTGACTCAACCTTCTGCATAGCTGGAATTACAAGTGTGAGCCAATATGCCTGGCCATAGAGATAATAGATAAGACTTTGACGACATAATTAGGCTAAAGGAAGTAATCAAGTGGCCAGGAGTCCAATCCAGTCTGCCAGGCAGACTGGAGGAGGACAAGGAATTTGGACGCAGATGGCTGCAGAAGGAAGGCTACAATGGCCATCTGCAAGCCAAGCAGAGAGACTCAGGAAGAACTGACCCTGACAGTACTTGCTGTTAGATTTCTGGCCCCCAGGATGCTAAACAATATGTTTCTGTTTGAGTAATCCAGGCTGAGGTGCTCTGTTATGTCTGCTTGAGCACGCTAGTATTAGCAATGATGTGAATTTGTTGAGAAGCTATGGCTTTGACAACTACAGTCTTTGGAAACAATCATCATAGAACAATGTCAGGTACAGCAAGGTAATGAACTAATATATATCTGTTAAAATAAAATCAATCCTCTGCAGTGAGAACACAATTGCTTGTTGAATGATGGTGCATAAAAAGGCACTGAGGAAAATAGAATGTATACTGATTACAACGAGGTGAAATAGATGGTTGATTATATAAAGATCAAAAAAGCTTTGGAAACGATGGAAAGTAAATGGTTTATCCCCTACAAAATGGTTTTAGACGAACTATATACTGTAATTAAAATTTCTATTACATTCATTTAAATGTCTTATTTGAGTCTTTTGTACATGTAGATCTTAAAGGAGATAAAATGCTCCGGTAAGTCATCCAACCTCACTGAACCTGTTCATTTTCAAGGAAAAATGAAAACTTCTGAGAGGTGAACTGGAAGGATTCTGGAGCTTTGCTGAGACAATGCAGTGCTTTGTAAGAGGTGCAGCAGGAATGCCTGCGATGTGTGCACACACCGTGCCGTGAGTGAACCCTAGATTTCTGTGCAGATCTTATTCTGTAATTCCAGGAGAGTGCCAAGGAGTCATTTCAGGCTAGTCAAGTAAACTTCTGTACTTCTTACTGACTACATGAGCATGGAGGGTGTTTTGGTGTGTTTCATAGCAAGGCCAAACCCTTGTTCCAAAGTCTGTCTATACGTCACACTGCCAGCCTTGTGGAGAGCATGCAGCTGGCATTACTGACTTTGTCTCTCATTTGACTGTGGATTACTCATCTGGAAGAGATAGGCGAGCTCCTGAGACCCCATTGTCTCCTCATTGATCTCAGGCAGCTTTGTTTCAGCTTTCTAAACTAAATCAATCGTGAAACAAATGAACCTCTTCCCTATCACTTAAATCTATTTCTTGGGTTATCTAAACAATAAATCAGTGATCACTTTTTGTTGTTGCTGTTGTTTTCTCTGTGACAGGGTCTTGCTATATAGCAAAGGCCCACCTGGAATTTGTAATGTAGCCTGGATTGACTTCAAAGCCCTGTTCTCTTTCCTCATGCTCCCTCCTCAGTGCTGGGATTATAGACAGATGCCATCACACCCAGTCATATTTCTGTAGCTCTCTGCAACATACAAAGCATTTTCCCACATGTTTAATTCTTCTATGTCAGCCTCCATTAAAGGCAGGCAGATTCAAATCATTATTCCCAACCCTTCTAGAGGGGCTTTGTGATTTCCTGAAGTTGGATAGAAGAAGAAGAAGAAGAAGAAGAAGAAGAAGAAGAAGAAGAAGAAGAAGAAGAAGAAGAAGAAGAAGGAGGAGGAGGAGGAGGAGGAGGAGGAGGAGGAGGAGGAGGAGGAGGAGGAGGAGGAGGAGGAGGAGGAGATGAAGAAGAAGAAGAAGAAGAAGAAGAAGAAGAAGAAGAAGAAGAAGAAGAAGAAGAGGAAGAAGAAGGTGGTGATATACAGATGGATAGAGATATACATATCTACCTGCCCCATCTACATAAAGTTATCTCTATCTATCTATCTATCTATCTATCTATCTATCTATCTATCTATCTATCTATGTATCATCTTTACTCTAGTCTGGCTGATCTCACCCTCGGGTTCTTTTCGGCACACAGTTCTGTGACCCAGGAGATCACATCTAACTTTGATGACAGTTGCTGACACAATGGTTTCAATGTGTTCCTTAGGAACTTTAGAACCAGCCAGTCATGATGTCCTGGGCAAAGCCAAGACTCACCCTAGGCATTCTCTGGTTCATCTAGAACTTCTTTGAGGAAACTCAAAGGGACCTCTCACGTTCCATGTGTCCTAGGCTAGAGAGCTGAAAGAAAGTTCTCAGTGAAAACAGGCCCATTTTCTGTCCTGAGGGGGAGGGACTGTGGAAAGATTTCACCGTAGAGGAGAAGGCTGAGATGGGGATGAACCAAGGCCACTCTTCCAATTCATAGAATCACCACCTGCTTAGCACCATGGTCTGGAGTTCCAGCAGACAACACTGACTCCACCATTCTTGGTTGGTGGAAGATGACTCTGAGGCTTAAAGAAAAAGTTTTTTTCATATATTTTTTATTGTAATTAATAGAAGGGTTACATTATATTCACCAGATAGAAGGTGCATTAATTCACATACATTGATACCCCTTCTCATGTCTTGGTCCCCATTTCCCTCCCGCCCACCCCCACCCCTCATCTTGTTTTCCCCCTTCCCTATCCAATTTCAAATAACCAAATACAATATATAATATATCAGATAACAAAGTGAGATACTGTAACAATATGAGATAACCAAGGGACAGCAAAAGAGATGAGAGATAACATAGTACATTAAGGACAACAATCATTTATTATATGGCTTTTGTTTCCTTATCCTAGAGGTCCTTTCATTTAGCGTCATACTATATGGCCTTATGTATCTAGATTTTGCTCTATTGTAAATCTCTGCTAGGAGAGCCCAAGGTTTCTACTGATTATGACAAATGAGGGAAACCATTGAGCCTATGTTCCTTTGAGTCTGGCTTACTTCACTTAATAAGATTTTTTCTAAGTCTTTCCATTTCCTAACAAATGGGGCAATGTCATTCTTTCTGACAGCAGCATAGAATTCCATTGTGTATAAATACCACATCTTGTTGATCCACTCATCAACTGAGGGACATCTGGGTTGGTTCCATATCTTTGCTATGGTATATAGTGCTGCAATGAACATCACAGTGCTAGTGGATTTAGAATGTCCTTGTTTCTGGACAATTGGGTGAATACCTAGTAGTGGAATTGCTGGGTCATAGGGGAGCTCTATGTTTAGTCTTTTGAGGCACTGCCATACTGCTTTCCATAGTGGTTGAATGAGTTTGCACTCCCACCAACAGTGTAGTAGTGATCCCTCCTGGCCACATCCCCTCCAGCATCTGTTGTTAGTTTTCTTGATCCTGGCCATTCTAACTGGAGTGAGGTGAAATCTTAGAGTTGTTTTGATTTGAATTTCTTTTATGACCAGAGATGTCAAGCATTTCTTCATGTGTCTATAAGCCATTTTTGTTTCTTCTTCAGAGAAGACTCTCTTTAAGTCTTTGGCCCATCTTTTAATGGGATGGTTGTTTCTTTGGAGGTTAGTTTTGGATTGATTCAATTTTTGAGCTGTTGATATATTTCAGATATGAGGCCTTTGTCCGTTGTATGGTTAGTGAAGATCTTCTCCCATTCTGTAGGCTTCCTAATTAATTTACTAGCTATGTCCTCAAAGAAAAAGTTTTGCTTTTTATTTTTTTTTCACCTAGGTATTCCAACTTGTCCCAGCAGAGACAGGATTCAAGTTTGGAGCCTTGCCTAAAACAGTGGCAGCTTTGAGGTAGTGATGCCATTGGCTTGCACCTGCTGACTTAAGGCACTTACCCTGGCAGACAGCTGTTCTCCTTAACTCATTCTCCACAGTTTATGAGGAGAGGTGAAATGCCTTGCCCCAGGTCACACTGCTTTAAGTGTCAGAAATAGGAGTCTCACTCTGCTATAATTCTGTAATCCAGATGTTTCAGCATGTACTGTGTGCCACCTCCTGCATTTTATGCTTTCTATTGTTTTATGTAATTCTATCATGTACCCTGAGATAAAGGAATCACGTTGAGAGATAAAGAAATGGATGTTGTTTAAAACCACTATATTTGGGTGGTTCATCATACACTGGAGCTTAATGGATATGGCACATTATCCCTACAGTTTTCAACAGTCACTCTGTGTTGATTGTCATTAGAGTCACTTAGCAAATGAAGAATCCTTAGTGTAATGGAGGCAAAGTGGCTGCTGGCTGTCACAGGCTGGCAGGTATCAGAGCTGGATCAGAATTCGTGCTCCTTTTACTCCAGAGCTAGCACTTAAATCACTGTGATAGGCTAACCGCAATAACAAATAAGATTTCTCAGAGCTCCCCATCTTATTCTCAGAAGCTGTGACTATATTACCTTGCAAAGAGGAAGTCGGGGTTTCATTTAGAATTTAGGTTGCTAATTAGCTAACCTTCCCATAGGAAAATTATCCTAGATTATTAGGTCAAAAGCGAGGAAACAGATTATTCCTCAGAGCCTCCAGATAGGACTACAACCCTGGTGATACCTGAGCTTTAGCCCAATGACACTCAGGTCTGTCTTCTTACCTCTAGACCTATTAATAAATTTGCATTCTATTGCAATTATGTGTGTAGAAATTCATTACAGGAGCAATAGGGAGGTGAATACAACCACAGTAGTGTACACATCCTTTGCCTGGCTGTTCATGCAGGATGTGAGCTTTGTTCATTCTGTACACTCATAGTGCCTCCCACATAGGCTGTAGACAGCACAAGATACTAATTATGGCCATTTTCTGAGTAGTATTATAGTCCAGACACTAAGCTAAGTGTTCCACAACAACGCTTCATTAATTGCCACAAGTACACTATGGCTATTCCTCATACTAGTGCAACAATTGAGGCTTTGGAAGGTACCATGACTAGAAGTACCATAGGTAAGTTTTGAACCCAGGTCTGTTTGCTCCAAAGCCTTCCTTCTTTTGCTCTGATGAGTTTGGAGCAACAGTACTGTTTGTTGAGAGAAAATGGAAAAGGCCTTGAAAACACAGAAAGAGCACTGATGAGTTTAGATAAATACTGTCTAAGAAACCAATGTCTCAACCGTAACCTTCCTCCACTTCCCTTTCTCCCTTTCACTCCAGTCATTCCCACCTCCTCTTCCGTGTTTACTTACTCAACAGCTGTTCTGGAATATAAAGATAAAAATGGCACAGTCTTTGATTCAAAACTCTCCCTTTCTAACAAAGAAATTAAAACACAGAATATCCCCCAACCATGGGACAGAATCTCACTAAATCCATGAGGCTGGGGGAATGGATGTTGGAAAGGGATAGAATGCATACTTCTGGTCAGTTTGGGACTCAAAGAAACAGAAATAAAGGTTTCATCTTGGATGTAGATTTGGTGGCCTCAATAAAATAAGTAGTAGCTCATATTCTCCTTCAGTGCCAGAAAATTTTCTAAGTTGCCTATTGTAACCTGATTCACCTCTTTTACCTCTCTGAACTCAGCCAGTTTGAAAAATAGTTTTTGAACATGGACTGTATACTAGAGAGGGAGCAAGATGGATGCAAACTGTCAAATAACTAAAATATATTTGATGAGCTGACCTCATTTCGGGAGTCAGTGAAAATCCTCCAGCATTTGGAAATATGCTAAGATCTGTGAATACATAATGTCAACTGCAAACTGTGTAGGAGTGGTGGATAAAAGGAGTCAAAGAATATCCAGGCAGAAAGAAGGCTAGGAAACAAAAGACAACATGGTGGTTCAAGGAGGGAAATGCTGTAGACAAGACATTGCATATTCAAGCTATGACACCATCTATATATCTAGCCACCATCTACTCATATAGTCATGGGTAAACATGATAAAGATGCATATATGTATATACATCTTCAATATCCTTGGTACTATACACATATTACTTAGTTCATTTTTCACAGCAATGATGTAAAAAATGACATTGCCATCATCTGTTAAGGTAGGACCAGAGGTCATATAGTTAAGTAAGCATAACAACAATTAGACACAGCCTTGTCTACCATAAATCGGGATCCTGGTGCTGTCTCTGTCTCTTGCCTTTCTAAACCATATTTCCACATTAACCAGACAGTGGAGACAATCTGAGTCTTGAATTTTTTTTTAGAAAGCCTTTACACATGATATTTTGTCAGAGACTTGGTGGAACAATTCTCACATTTAACTTATCAACCTTTATAGATGATAGATGGGTAGACAGACAGAGAGAAAGATAATGTTTGCTAAAATTCCAGTTGAAAACAAAAGAAACAAAATAAAATGATAAAAAAAAACAACTATGCATTTCCAAGCAGGGATCTAATTGAAACAGGTTACCAGCATGACTTTAAGAACACAGTATGAAACTATGTCTACCTGAATAAATAAAGGGAAGAGAGGTTTAGTGCACACAGAGAGAGAGAGAGAGAGAGAGAGAGAGAGAGAGAGAGAGAGAGAGAGAGAGAGAGAGAGAGAGAGAGAAGAGAGAGAGAGAACAGAGAAAGAGAGAGAGAAGAGAGAGAGAGAGAGAGAGAACAGAGAGAGAGAGAGAAGAAGAGAGAGAGAGAGAGAGAGGCTGTGAAAAGGAGACAGCCTGGTGTTGGAGAGTTATTTGAAACCATGGGTATCTTCTGGCAGATTTATATTCATGATTTTTTTTTTAAATCACACCACTTTCCCCCCAAAATTGAAAGAACATTAAGACATAAAGAAATTTTTATTTGCTAAAATGAAATGGTGAGATCCATTTCACACTAGACTCAGGGAAAGGAGAGTCCGGTTCGTCACACAGTCACATTGGGTGTGTGCTGGAAATTGAATTCTGTTCTTGAGCCCAATGCAGCTTTTCCTGGTCAGAGCAGGTGAGAATGGAACTACTGCCCATGGACCAGCTTCACTTCACACATCTGTCCTATATACTGGGCAGAATGTGGCTCCTAAATCCATATATGTTGTCTACTCGATTCCTATTTCCAGATTTTGTCAGAAGTTTTCAGATGCATGAGCGAACGAAATCCTATCAGCGGGCTTCTATCATGTGAGCATCATCGTCCCAGGAAACCAAAGGTCAGAGAGAGTGAAGTTGTTTTAAGACACCAAATCAACCAAAATACAATCATCACCATAGGAATAGCATTCTTATGGCAAATGGGACATTGGAAATGTGATCCAACAAAGGGTTTGAGATAGTCAGATTATTCTGGATTATTTGAAGGCCTGCAAGGTAATGATAAGGTCTTTGCAAGAGGGATTCAGAGGGAGATTTGGTGACCAGAAGCAGCTGATGAAAAGACTGAAGCAAGATGTGAAGCTATGTTGTGGACTTTGAAGATGGAAGAAGGGGCTGAAGGCCAAGGTAAGCAGCTCTAGCTGCTAAAATGCAAAGCAATCCTTGCTTCTCCACTTCCTCTTCTAATGGATATTTTTGCATACACTACTTATGGAAGATCTAGTTTTGTCACATTCCCACACATACTTCACAATGCACTCCATCAAACTCACTCTTCTGTCACCATTACTTTTCTCCCCTCCTTAAAATAGTTTCAACAGTTTTATCAATATGTCTATGGACTATTTTGACCATTTTCACCCTCCATTCACTTTCTCCCCTTCAGCTTATCTTTTCCCCACAACAGAACCTATTTGGCCCACCTGTCATTCGCACTTTTCTGTATATTAATTATAACAATGGGTCCAACATGTCCTCTATATTCCTAAGCTTGAGTGCATCTGATCTCTTATATAACTTGTAACAAAACAAAAAGTCCCAGAACCCCCAAATTAAGGAGATGTCCCCAATTTTTTTCAAATTTAAAATAGGGCAATTTGATGCAAGTTCAAGATACAATTTTGGACTCAACATAACTTTCTATTTTTAGATGGCAACTTACACATGTTAAGAGAGAGAAAGCCCCAAAGTAGCACTCTCTCTCTCTCTCCCTCCCCCCCCCTCTCTCTCTCTCTCTGCTCTATTAAATATTTGTGGGTTCAAAAAGAAGAAAGATTCTTCAGGGATGCTACTATGTGAAGGTACTTTGTTCTAGCACTGTGGGGGGGTGGGCAGGAGGTGTTTGGAAGACAGGCAGTTTCTAGTCCATTATGGATGAGGAAATAGGAAATCATCTCCCTCCCCAGTTAAGTGACTTGCTATGCTACTTCCTAGAACTGCTATCACAAAGTATAGAAAACTGGGAGACTTAAAACAAAGCAACTTACTGACTCATTTTGCCTGAAGCAGGAGGACTACAATACATGGGCTGGAAGGCTCATGCTTCCTGTAAGGGAGACATGTTTAGGAGAGACTCTTCCTTGCCTTTTTCAACTCCAGGCATTTTCTAGCAATCCTTAGCATTCCTAGCCTTGCAGTTGGGTTACTGTGATGTCTGCCTCTGCCATCCCATGGCTCTCATTTCCCGTGTCTTTTACCTTTCTTCTTCATTGCATATAAGGACACTAGTCAGATTGGATTAAAGGCCTACCTGCTGCAGTCCTACCACATGCTTAATTTAGCTAATTACATCCACAATGACCCCTTTTCCAAATGGGGTCACACTATGAAGTGCTGGGAGTTATTCTTAATACATGCCAAGTCCATTTAGCTAGTAAATGGCAATGATGGGCTCAACTACAGATCTGGCTCTTTTCCATTCTCCAGACTTGATGGAATATGAATAAGTGGGTTCTTACCAAGAGGAGAATGAGGCTGAGGGCTTTTCTGTGCCTTCCTCAGTCCTTCCAGCAAGTCCTTGGCGCCAGGAAGTCTCCCAGGTACCTTCACTTGGGAGTTCTGTTTTGCTCCACTGAACTTAAGTCTGAGGGAGTTCGTGTTTGCAAGCCTCTTGTCCCTATTCCAAAAGGCTTAGACACTTTATTTCCATTCTATTCAGCATGAAATTGCTCTCCAATGTGCAGACAAAGAGGCATTTTATTGAAATGGATTGGTTTCTACCTGGGAATGGTTATGTCTCTGCTGAACATTAACCATTCCTATCCTTGGCGCATTTAAAAAATTTTGAGCTGTTGGTATTTTTCTTCTTAATTCGTAAGAACTCTTTCTATATTAACCTTTTGCTATCATGGGAAATAGGATATTCTCTCCAATCTATCATTTATCTTCTGACATTGTTTTATATTCTGTTCTCATGCAAAAAACATAATCCTCTGTGGTCTGTGTACACGCTTTTTGCTTTTATAGCTTCTGGCCTTTCTGACTTGCTTAGAAAGCTCTCTCTGATCCCTTGGTGCTATGGATGTCCTTAGTTTCTCCTTTTTCTGTTGGTTCTATTTGCTTTTTACTCTTATGCTTAAATGGAATATGCAAATTATTAGAATACTGATAATACCACCAACTAGACAAATTGTGCCAAAGTCTGTTTATTTAAAACACATGCTAAACATAATTAGTCTCTGCTAATAACAGGTTCTACATAATTTCCGGATTGTAGTGAATGGGTATGGGTTTTCAGCCCACTGAATCCACAATGTTGAATGCTCAGCTATTGGTGTGACTCTGGGTAAAATGAAGTGAAACATGCTTGGACAGAAGAGAAGGTTAGTCCTTGTTCTTCTTTCTTCTGCTTAGCTCTTCCTTTGGCAAAATGTTGAGTGAACTGTCTGACAAACCCAGGTGATTACATGTATATACACACAAGAATGTATGTTTCTGAAGGAAGATGGCGCCGAGACAATAGGGACGCTGCCTAGCTCTCTCTCACAAAAAGAGAGAACCAGGGAGTCCCACGAGCCAACTACCTTAAGAAATCCACAACAACAAACTCAAAAAGCAACGGAGAAGGACTCAAACCAGAAAAGAAATCCAGATAAAGCTTACATCCAACTTTCTCAAAGAATTCGGATCGCGAGGACCCCTTCCCCACCCCTCGCCTCTGGCTCCGTGAAAAGCGGCAGTGGAAGGCACTGAGCCGGGCAGCCCTGACCCACAGAAATCAGCACAGGACCGAGCCAGCGAGCCACAGAAGCAGCGGAACCCAGACGCAGAAACAGAACAGCAAGCAGCAGGACCCAGACACAGAACACAGGCAGCAGAGGAGACCCAAGGGGAGTGAAAGACTCCCCACCACCGTGGAACACCCGCAGACAGAATGCAGAGGCGTGAGTAGCACAGCGCATCCCCAAACACATAGGGAAAGCAAGAGCTGGTGCCAAGCAATAGAACTTAACTCAGCCCTCTCAACCCTGCCCGAGAAAGACTGGCAGGAGCAGGGGGGCAAAGAATTTAGAATCCTGTCCCTTCCCTCAACAACCCCCTCCCTCAGGCCATTGACTGGAGATTGACAGGCGGGCTGTGCTAAGACCCAGCACCCCACCAAGGGAGGCAGAGCTCTCCCAACTCCCACCCACCCAACAGGCTCAACTCCCAGCCCTCTGATTGGAGACTGACAGGCGGGCGGACCCTAAGACTCAGCACCCCACCAGGGGAGGCGGAGCTGTCCCAGCTCCCACCCATCCACCAGGCTCCTCTTCCAGGCCACTAGATCTGGAGACTGGAGGGCGCTGGGACCCTGCCTTACAACAGCGGGTAGGGTGTGCGGGAAAATAGGAGCCAGCATCTGCCCCCCCTCAATTCTTGAGCGGGCCATCCTCCAGCTGGGAATCCTGAGCAAGACAGCACTGAGGGGCCCCCCACAGTCACAGACTCTCTGATAAAGCAGTGGAAACACAGCAGGGATCTGAAGGGCCAACCAGCAGCCAAGCTCGCCTTCTGAGAATCAAAAAGGCATGGCTCCACACTTGGAGCCCATGTCCTCAGCTGGGCCCCCCCCTCGGAACAGAGCAGTCTCCTGCTGGTCCCGCTGAGAGCCTCTGGAAACTCTCAAACCCCAGACCCTTGGCTGGGGGCCGCCCCTGGAAGCAGCACAGGAAAATGTCTGCCCAGCAAGCTCAGACTGAAGCTCGCAGATCCATCCCATGGTCCACTGTGAGGCCACTGGTTGGACTAAGAGCTAGGCGTGCAGCAACACATAAGTTTTATTCTAATACTTTCCAAACTTCGTACTCAAATACGCTACCTACTTACCAACTTAGGTCAGTTATCCTTACACTATACCTTTTCTTTATTATGATAATATTCTTACACTCCTACATTAATCCTCTTGTACCTCCCCTGACCTCTCTCATTCTATTTTTCTATCTCTGGTCCTCTGTTCGTCTTTCAACTCTTGTAATGCATGGATCTACACTTGATGGCTGTTGAGCAATACTGTATATCTAGGTGTTTAATTATTCTCTAGGCTCAGAGGGACTTAAAGACAACAGAGATTGGATTGAGAGTCTTATTGTTTTGGGTATAAATCGCTTATCAGTGGTTGTATTAGACTGGTCTGTAAGTGCACAAAAAGAAAGAGTGATAACACCAATCAAAAATTGTGAACATCTAGTGCCTGCCAGCTACAGAGGTCTAAGTTGGTTATATCTGAAAAACTACAATCGTGTTTAGTATTAATCTTGCTCCCATTTTCAAATGAGCAGAACAAGAAACTCAAGAGAAATGTCAAATCAAGAAACAACATCCCCCACCCCCCTCACCCAATGTAAACAGCCAATGGAACAGTCACTGGCAAACCTAGAGGAGAGTCTTCCAAGTGCTATACAAATGCAATTGATAAACATCATTAATGAAAAATGTGAAAATATAAAGAAAGAGATAAGGGAGGAAGCCACAGCTAAACAAGAGGAAACCTTATACAAGGTGATAAGTGAAAAAGAAGAAGCCATAAAGGAGGCCATAATAAAGGTTTTTCAAAGAAAGATGGATGAATTCATAGAATCCACAAATAAAAACGTGACCAAACTCCAGCAAATGTCCAAAGAAAATAAAGCTACTGAGCTAACCACTCAAATGGAAATCAAGGAGCTAAAGAAATCCATACATGATCTAAAAGAAGAGATGCAAGACATCAAAAATGAGCAATTAGAAGCAAGGGAGATGAAAAATGAAGTAGATAGCTTTGATATCAGGTTAGACAATGCAGAGGAGAGAATTTCCAGGACTGAAGAAAATTTAGTTATTATAGAGAAAGAACAGAAAATGAGTCAACCCAAATCTAGGAAATATGAGAGAGCGCTTCAGGAGGTCCAAGATACAATTAGGAAGCCTAATTTAAGGCTAACTGGTATTGAGGAGGGTCTGGAGAAAGAGGTCAATGGTATTGGAAATATACTTCAGGAAATCTTCTCAGAGAATTTCCCAAATATCCAGAAGGGCAGGCCCATCCAGATACAAGAAGCTTTTACAACCCCAAACAGACCTGACCAGAAAAGAACATCCCACCTCCACATTGTAATCTGAACTGGATCAATAGAAACCAAAGAAAGGATCCTAAAGGCAGCCAGGGAAAAGGGATCAATAACCTATAAAGACAAACCAATAAAAATACCCCAGATTTCTCAGCAGAGACCATGCAAGCAAGAAGTGACTGGAAGCATATATGTCATGCCCTTAAGTCAAATAATTACCAACCAAGAAGACTGTACCTTGCTAAGCTCTCATTCATAACTGAGGTAACAATAAAAACATTCCATTCCAGGGAAAAACTGCAACAATATGTAGCAACAAAACCAACACTACAGAGAATTCTCAAAGATGTTCTATACATAGAAAACCAAAATAAATGCAATATAGGGAAAGAAATGGCACCTAAACAGCATACCATCTAAGGACCACAAGAACTGCCAAGACACAGGCCCTAATAAAAGCTTTTAAAAATGATAGGAACTAATAAATATCTCTCAATCCTAACTCTCAATATCAATGGACTTAACTCTCCAATTAAACGGCATAGGCTGTCTAGTTGGATCAAAAAGCAAGATTCATCATTCTGCTGTCTTCAAGAGACACATCTTACCCCAAAAAACAATCATCTTTTGAAAGTGAGAGGTTGGAATAAACTCTATCAAGCTAATGGCCCCCATAAACAGGCTGGAGTTGCCATCCTCATATCAGATAAAATAGACTTCAAATTAAAATTAGTAAGAAAAGACAAAGAACCTTACTACATACTACTAAAGGGATCTTTCCTCCAGGAAGACATAACGATCCTAAATATTTACACACCCAATCCCGGAGCTCCAAACTTCATCAAGCAAACTTTACTTACACAGAAACCATACATAGATCGAAACACAGTGACTGTTGGTGACTTTAACACACCACTCTCACCTATGGACAGATCAACAAGGCAAAAACTCAACAGAGAAACATTAGAACTGAACAACTATATAGACCAAGTAGATCTAACAGACATCTGCAGAATATTCCACCCAGCAACAACACAATATACGTTTTCTCAGCAGCACATGGAACATTTTCCAAAATAGACCACATCTTAGGTCATAAAACAAACCTGGACAGATTCAGAAACACTGAAATTATTCCATGCACGCTCTCAGCCCACAAAGGCATCAAATTGGAAGTGAACACACATCTCCACTAACGAAATCCCTGTAACTCATGGAGACTGAACAACACATTGTTGAATCACCAATGGGTCATCGAAGAGAACAGAACAGAAATCCAACAGTTTATGAAATTTAACAATAAGGAGCACACAAAATACCAACTCCTTTGGGACACAGCAAAGGCAGTACCAGAGGAAAATTTATAGCGCTGAGTGCCTACAACAACAAGTTGGAAAAATCACAAACCAACAAGTTAATGTCTCACCTTAAGCTCCTGGAAAAAGAGCAACAAACCAACCCTAATCCCAGTAGAAGGAAGCAAATTATTAAAATCAAAGCAGAATTAAATGAATTGGAGTCCAAAAAAACTATAGAAAGAACCAACAAAACAAGAAGTTGGTTCTCTGAAAAAATTAACAAAATTGACAGACCCTTAGCAAATATTACCAAAAAAAGAAGGGAGCACACTCAAATGAACAAAATCACAAATGAGAATGGTAATGTCATGACAGAAATTACCAAGATCCAGAATATCATGAGGGAATACTTCTCAAACCTTTACGCCAACAAATTTGAGAATCTAGAAAAATGGATGAATTCCTAGCCAATATTAACATACCCACACTGAACCAAGAAGAACTAACTAAACTCAACAGGCCAATTTCAAGCTCTGAAATAGAAATGGCAATTAGAGACCTTCCAACTAAGAAAAGCCCAGGGCCAGATGGATTCACAGCTGAATTCTATAAGGTCTTCAAAGCAGAGCTCACACCAATACTCCTCAAACTCTTCAACGAAATTGAAAATGAAGGCTCTTTACCAAACTCATTCTATGAAGCCAGTATAACCCTCATCCCCAAACCAGACAGAGATTCATCAAAGAAAGAGAATTATAGACCTATTTCTTTGATGAACATTGATGCAAAACTCAACAAAATGCTGGCCAACCGTCTACAACAACACATCCAAAAAATTATACACTATGATCAAACAGGATTCGTCACAGGGAGGCAAAGCTGGTTCAACATACGCAAATCAATTAATATAATTCAACACATGAACCGGAACAAGGAGAAAAATCACATGATTGTCTCAATAGATGCAGAAAAGGCATTTGACAAGATCCAACACACCTTTATATTAAAAGCTCTGGAGAAACTAGGAATCCATGGAACATTCCTCAATATAATAAAGGCTGTGTATGACAAACTCACTGCTAGTATTACATTTAATGGTGAAAAGCTAAAGCCATTCCCTCTAAAATCAGGAACGAGACAAGGATGCCCACTCTCTCCACTCCTCTTTAACATAGTATTAGAATTCCTAGCCAGTGTAATAAGGCAAGAAGCAAGCATAGAGGGGATACAAGTAGGGAAAGAGGAAGTAAAACTATCCCTCTTTGCAGATGACATGATTCTGTATTTAAAGAATCCTATAGACTCTACTCCCAAGCTCCTTGAGCTGATTCAAAACTTTGTAAGGGTAGCAGGCTATAAAATTAACCCTCAAAAATCAACTGCATTCCTCTATGCCAACAGTGAGAGGAACGAGGCAATAATCAGGAAAACAACTCCTTTTGCAATAGCCTCAAAGAAAATAAAGTACCTAGGAATTAGCTTAACTAAGAATGTAAAGGACCTTTTTTGATGAAAACTTTAAAACCCTAAAAAAGGAAATTAAAGCAGAACTAAGGAAATGGAAAAACCTCCCATGCTCCTGGGTTGGAAGAATAAACATTGTGAAAATGACCATCTTGCCAAGGGCTATCTACAAATTCAATGCAATACCCATCAATATCCCAATGGGATTCTTTAAAGAAATAGAAGAGGCAATTCAAAATTTCATATGGAATAATAAAAGACCCCATCTAGCAAAAACACTTCTTAGCAGAAAGAACAGCTCAGGAGGAATTTCAATTCCAAACTTTAGATTCTATTACAGAGCTATAATTATCAAAACAACTTGGTACTGGCACAAGATCAGGCCTGAAGACCAATGGAATAGAACTGAGGACCCAGATATTAAACCACAGACCTATGGCCACCTAATCTTTGACAAGGGAGCCAAAAAAGTAGAATGGAAGAAAGTCAGCCTCTTCAACAAGTGGTGCTGGCAGAACTGGTTAAGCACTTGCAGAAAACTAAAGTTGGATCCTTCTTTGTCACCCTGTACTAGAATTAACTCCAAATAGACCAAAGACCTGGAGGTAAAAGCTGACACACTGAAAACTTTACAAGAAGGAATAGGAGATACACTAGGCCTCCTTGGCACAGGTAGAAACTTTCTTAATAAGGACCAAGAATCAGAACAAATCAGAGAAAGGCTGGATAAGTGGGACTGCATTAAACTGCAGAGCTTTTGTATGGCAAAGGACATAGCTAGTAAACTAATCAGGAAGCCTACAGAGTGGGAGAAGATCTTCACCAACCAAACAATGGACAAAGGCCTCATATCTAAAATATATCAACTCAAAAAATTGAATCACTCTAAAACTAACCTCTAAATAAACAACCATCCCATTAAAACATGGGCCAAAGACTTAAAGTGATTCTTCTCTGAAGAAGAAACAAAAATGGCCTACAGACACATGAAGAAATGCTCAACATCTCTGGTCATAAAAGAAATGCAAATCAAAACAACTCTAAGATTCCACCTCACTCCAGTTAGAATGGCCAGGATCAGGAAAATGAATAAGAACAGATGCTGGAGGGGATGTGGCCAGGAGGGATCACTACTACACTGTTGGTGGGAGTGCAAACTCATTCAACCACTATGGAAAGCAGTGTGGCAGTGCCTGAAAAGGCTAAACATAGAACTCCCCTATGACACAGCAATTCCACTACTTGGCATTTACTCAACCATCCAGAATCTAGGGCATACTAAATCCACTAGCACAACAAGGTTCACTGCAGCATTATTCACCATAGCAAAGATATGGAACCAACCTAGATGTCCCTCAGTTGATGAGTGGATCAACAAGTTGTGGTATTTGTACACAATGGAATTTTATGCTGCTGTCAGAAAAAACGACATCGACCCATTTGTTAGGAAATGGAAAGACTTAGAAAAAAAATCATATTAAGTGAAGTAAGCCAGACTCAAAGGAACTTAGGCTCAGTGGTTTCCCTCATTTGTCATAATCAGTAGAAACCTTGGGCTCTACTAGCAGAGATCTGCAATAGAGCAAAACCTTGATACATAAGGCCATATAGTATGAAGCTAATTGAAAGGACCTCCAGGATATTGAAACAAAAGCCATATAACGAATGACTGTTGTCCTTAATGTACTATGTTATCTCTCATCTCCTTTGCTGTCCCTTGGGTATCTCATATTGTTACAGTATCTCACTTTGTTATCTGATATATTGAATTTATTTGTATTTGGTTATTTGAAATTTGATAGGGAAGGGGGGAAAACCAAGACGGGGGTGGGAGTGGGGATGGGGGAGGGGGGTGGGTAATGGGTACCAAGAAATGTGAAAGGGTATCAATGTATGTGAATTAATGCACCTTCTATCTGGCAAATATCATGTAACCCTTTTATTAATTACAATAAAAAAAGAGTGTATGTTTATGTCAGAAATCCCTAAACATACACCAGAACTTCCATGTGTGTTATACAGAGAGAAGAGATAACACCTTTCCCTCAATTATCACAAAGGTGATGGACAACACTCTAAGAATAGGAGACACATTATGATTTTTTCATGATACAAGGGTATTCAAAACAAAGATCCCCAAACCAGAAAAATCTATGTGTCTTTAGGTTTGACAGAGTGGAGTGTTATTCCAAGACATAATGGGACCAAAAGGGCATGTTGCAATGGAATCTAGCAAGTCTGTCTTCTCAGATCCTTCTTTGTTTCTTAGTACATTCCTCCTCTCTGGATATGGCACAGGTTTCCTGTATAATAAGTATTACAACCTACTTTCTTATTTGTAGGAAGATGGATTTTACTCAGGGCTTTTACATGCTAGGCAGGACTCTAACATGTGTTTCTAAACCCCTTTCCTGTGGTTATTTTTAACATAAGGTCTTTTGATTGGCCCCCATTTGGCTTGGACTATGATTCTCCTAATCTCAGTCTTCATAGTAGTAATGATTATAGATATGAGCCATTGTCATTTCATTTTTAAGAACCTCCACTTCTGGTATAGTTCTGAGGGTGAAGTGGTAGTCTCATAACCCTGGTCAAATTATCCCTACCCCCTGCCTCTTTCTTAGCTACGGATTATATACATCAGTGAGTACAATGGGACTTAGTTACCTCGAAGATCTTTCTAATCAAATAATTATCTCTCTGATACCCCATAGATGTTTTTAAAAAAAGCATCTAGAGAGAGTTTTGGTCATCATGTTTCAGTAACAAATTCTATGTCATAATCTACCACAAGTTCTTGGTTAAGAATTATAGTATTTCAGTGTCGGAAGCAGGGCCTAGTGGTAGAGTGCTCGCTTAGCATGCATGAAGCCCTGGGTTCGATCCCTTGCTACCACATACACAGAAAAAGTCAGAAGTGATGCTATAGCACAAGTGGTAGTGCGCTAGTCTTGAGAAAACCCAAGGACAGTGCTCAGGCACTGAGTCCAAGTCCCAGGACTGACAAAAAATTATATTATTGGGGGGTTAATAAAATGCTAACTTGTTTTCAGAACCTATTAATGGATGATTATCTGAAGTTTGAAGAACTTGGTAAAACTGCAATCCTTTAAAGAATAGAATAGAACTCAAGACACAGAAATCAACCCACAGACCTATGGCCACGTAATCTTCAATAAGGGAACCAAAAAACTAAGTTGAAAAAAAGACAGCCTCTTCAGCAAGTGGTGCTGGCAGAATTGGTTAAGCACCTGTGGAAAACTAAAGTTGGATCCTTCTGCATCACCCTGCACCAGTATTAATTCCAAATGGATCAAAGATCTTGAGGTAAAAGCAGATACCCTGAAAACTTTACAAGAAGGAATAGGAGATACACTGGGTCTCCTTGGCACAGGTCGAAAGTTTCTTAACAAAGACCCAGAAACACAACAAATTAAAGAATGTTGGACAAATGGGACTGCATTAAACTGCAGAGCTTCTGTATGGCAAAAGACATAGCTAGCAAGTTAAATAAAAAACCCACAGTGTGGGAAAAGATTTTCACTATCCACACAACAAAGGCCTCATATCTAAAATATATCTACAGCTAAAAAAATTGAATCTCTCTAAAACAAATCTTCAGTTAAAAAGACATCCCATTAAAAGGTGGGCTAAATTTAGGCTTAAAGAGAGACTTCTCCGTTGAGGAAATAAGGATGGCCTACAGACACATGAAGAAATGCTCAACAACTTTGGCCATAAAAGAAATGCAAATCAAAACAACTCTAAGATTCCACCTCACTCCAGTTAGAATGGCCATGACCAAGAAATCTAACAACAACAGATCCTGGAAGGGATGTAGCCAGGAGGGATCACTGCTATACTATTGGTGGGAGTGTAAACTCATCCAGCCACTCTGGAAAGCAACATGATGATTTCTCAAAACACTAAACATAGAGCTCCCCTATGACCCAGCAATCCCAGTCCTTGGCATTTAACCAATGGTCTAGAAACAAGGACATACTAAATCCACTAACACAATGATGTTCATTGCAGCACTATTTACCATAGCAAAGATATGGAACCAACCCAGATGCCCCTCACTAGATGATTGGATCAAGAATATGTGGTACTTATATACTATGGAATTCTATGCTGCCATCAGAAAAAATGACATTGCTCCATTTGTAAGGAAATGGCAAGAGTTGGGAAAAAATAATATTAAGTGAAGTAAACCAGACTCAAAGGAATATAGGTTCAATAATAATTAGTATACATCTAGAACTCTCCTAGCAGAGAATTACAGTAGCTGAAAACCTAGGTACATAAGGTCATATAGGATGAGATTAAATAAAAGGATCTCTAGGATATGGAAACAAGAGCTTTATCTTGTGTGATTGTTGTTCTTGATATACTATATTATTTCTCTTCTCTTTTGTTGCCCTTTGATTAACCTCATATTGTTACTGTACCTGACTTTGTTACCTGGCATATTGTATATACGTTTATTTGTTTATTTGAAATAGGAAAGGGAAGGGGAGAAAACAAGATGATTGAAAGGGGGTGGAGGCAAGGAAATGGGGACAAAACCATGAGAAGGGGTATCAATGTGTGAGAAATAATGTACCTACTACCTGATGAATATAACTGTAACCTCTCTATGCAGTACCCTGACAATAATAAAAATAAAAAACTACAAAAATGCAATCCTTCATTAAAATATGTCACATTTTATATTTTAGTAATGATACTATTAATTATAAGAACATGCTGCTACATACTATATATTGTGTTATAATATGTAACTACAGATAATAATAAGGTACAGCAATACATATAACATTGGTATGACCCTTCAGAGCTCACAGAGAGTTTCATTTAATTATTATGCCAACTCCCTAGTGTGAATGAATCTATTTTTCATGTGAGTGAAGAAGCCCAGAGAATAAATACTATGGCAAACACCCTTTTGCAAACCAGTGCTAGAGCCAGGACACAATCTGGGACTTTAAATTTCTTGGTCAGATTTTCTTTCTTTAAAAGCCAATATGGTCAGATTACCTAAGGGCTTATCAATTTTGTTTATCTTTAGGAAGAGCCAACTTGGTTTTGTTGATATTTTGTATACTTCTTTTAGACTCTACTTCATTGATTTCTGCTTCTAATCATTATTTCTTTTCATCTGCTTGTTTTGAATTGGGCTTGTCATTGATTAAATGTTTGAGGTAGATTTTTAGTGTATTGGTATGAGATCTTTCTGTTTTGTTGATGTAGGCATTCGTAGATTTAAAAAAATCAACAAAAATGTTCCAGCAGTTTTTGTTTCTATTTTCATTAAATTCTAGGAACTTCTGAATTTCCCTCATCTCTCTTCTATGGCCTACAGATCATTCAATAATGTCTTGCTCAGTCTTTATGATTTTGAATATTTCCTGTGGTTTCTTGTGCTGTTAAGATCTAATTTTATTCCATTATGGTATGACAGGATTTCAATTTTATTATATTTTCTGAGACTTGTTTTATGACCTAGAATATTGTCTATTTTGGATAATGTTCCATGGGCTTCTGAGAAAAATTTGTATTGTGTAGTTGATGGATGGAATATTCTACAGAAGTCTGTTCTAGAGTCTAATTTAAATCTGAAGTTTGTTTGTTAAGATTTTGCATAGGAGATATATTCATTGGTGAGAACTGGGTGTTGAAGTATCCAATTATCATTTTGTTTTGTTCTTTTAAAATATAATAGGGTTTAACTAAATTGAGTGCTTCAGTGTTTGGAACATTAATGTTGAGAATTGTTAAGGCTTTTTGATGGAGAGTTCTCTTTAGTAACAAGAAATGGCATTCTTTAACTCTTCTAAATTATTTTGACTAGACATCTACTTTATTAGACATGCATATTGATATTCCTGCCTGCTTACAAGTCCTTGTGCTTAGAGTATTTTTCTTCCAGTTTTCCCTTAAAACAATATTGTATTTTTGTCAGATGTATGTGGACAACACATATTTGGGTCTTGTTTTTCATTCTGTTTGCAATTTATGACTTTGCATTGCAGAACTGAGTCCATTAATATCCAGTGTACAAATGGAGAATCACCTTACACCCAAATTTGCTTTTTATCTCTTTCTGTTCCTCCTGTTTGTCGACTCATCTGACAGGATATGTGTTCTCCTTGTTGCTCATAATCATGGCATTCTTCTGTGTTCAGGATAATTTTTCAGTAGTGCCAGTTTAGTGGTGACAAAATGCTTTTTTTCATCACTGAATATTTTTATTTGTTCATCAGTTATGAGTAAAATCTTGAGTGGATAGAGTATTCTGGGTTGGCAATTGTTTACTTTTAATGCTTCAACTATATCATTCTAAGCTCTCCTTGCTTTTATGGTTTCTACTGGAAACCTGTTGTTATTCTGATGGATTTTACTATGTCAGGGAACAAACTTTCTCCCCCGACCCTCTCTCTTTCTTTTTGCCAGCACTGGGCTTAAACTCAGGCTTTGGGCACTGTCCTTTAGTTTTCTCAAGGCTAGAGCTCTACCACTTGAACCACAGCACCACTTCTGGCTTTTTCTATGTATGTGGTACTGAGAAATAGAACCCAGGGATTCATGAATGCTAGGCAAGCACTCCACTTCTAGGCCACACTCACCACCCCTGTTTTTCTCTTACAGTTATGACTTTTCTTTATTTCTGTGCTTAATTTTTTAATTAAAATTTGTCATGGTAAAGTTTTTTTTTGTGCTGGTCTGTTGGGTGTTCTAAAGCTTCTTATACCTTATTAGGGTTACTTTTGAAGAGAATTTGGAAGCTAATTGCTACTATTCTATTAAGTGCATTTCTTGTGTATTTTACTATCCACTTTTCTGTTTCCTCAATTCCCATAATGTATTTATTTCATCTTTTAATTAAGTTCTGAAATACTTGTAAGCTCCTTTCATAATTCTTGATTTTTTTGTGTGAGTGTTTGAGTACATATTTATTTCTTCCAACTCTATTAAATTTACTCTGTCCTTGAGCCCAGAAACTCCATCTTTCATATCATCTATTCTTTTGATGAAGCTTTCTACTTTATTTTTTATCTCTTATCCTTCAGATTTATTATATCATTTTCAAGGATCTGTTTAAGTAAGGTAGATTTCTTTGTTTTGTTTTTCTTGCTTGCTTTCCCCCTACTTTTATAGGCTTAAGTTTCAATTTATATATATATATATTCATATATATTATGTCTACTAGACTCTGCCTCATTGTACATTTGTTGGCATCTCACTTAATCTGGCTTTCCCTATTTAACCCTTGTAAGCTTAACCCACATATGGATCAGAGGAGACAATAACTTTCCTCTGTCAACATTCTGCTATCTTGTCACAATTATTAATAGTAATGAAAATCAGTTTGTTTACATGATGAGATCATGAGAGTTGTACTGTAAATACTTTGATCATGTGTCCTTGGTGTTCAAGTAGATGGATTCAGATAGGCAGGAAATAGTCAAAATCCCCCTCTTCTAATCCCCATAATCAACAAGGTTTGACTTCATTTAAAGGTAGGATAGTTTAAAGGCCAGACATTTGCATAAAAGTTTTTGTATTTTCTTTATCTTCAACCTAATGGCAATAGAAGACCTCTGCTTTACTTTCTTATTTTTCTTGCTTACAGATTTTTAAGGTCCTAGCTAACAGTTCAGACCACCTGCTGTATAAAAGTAAGCAAAATAAATCCTTCAAAGCCAGAGGCAATCCTTACTCTGTTAAGGATGAGATTTCAGGTTCAAGGTGGAGGTGCTGATTGCTTTTTAAACCTAAGAGATAAGACCTGAGAAAATGAGACATTTTAAACCAGGAAGAGAGGAAATCTTGTCTTCTTGCAGGGGCTTGTTGTCTGCTGTTCTGGCGAGCCAAGGACTAGTGGTTACTTCACCATCCCTGTGTCAAGGTTTATATAGCCAGACATTCAAGTATGGGTTAGCTTTTCTTAATTGGTTACTTTGTGAAATTAACTACAAGTACCAAGAAGAATTTTATTTCTTAAACCCTCTATATCTGTATTTGCCTATTAAGGCAATAAGAGAAAACGGAAACTTGTCCATTCCACTCTCCTTCATTCTTGAAGTGAGTATTTCATACCAAATTACCCGTTTGATATTTTCTATACAGGTATAGTTTTGGAAACAATATCATTTTTATTTTGTTAGGTTATATATAGGGAAACCTTTAAATACATCTATGATTTTGTATTCAGGACTGTTGTTGCAATGTGCTTTCCCTATTCAGTATTCTATCAATAAGTAAATGCATCATTTTTTACTTTTGACTGCAAATTATCAATTTTTACATCTGTGTATCACAAGTTATCTATTTGTCTGTTGAGGGATAAACAGGCTTTCCCTTTCCTTTCTTTTCCTTTTATTCTCCTTCCTTGTCTCTTCTTCCTTCCCTACCCACCCTTTCTCCTTTCCTTCCTTTCCTCTCTTGCTCTCTTCTTTTCATTTTTTTACTTACTGAAAATATGTTTCTTTACCCTGGAGCACATCATATGGGCACGTCAGAATATCTCCATGGACTACTACTAACAAAGGAGTTGCAGGATAATAGAGGTTTGCTAACTGTGACCATTACCGATATAATTCTATTTATTCGTGTTTCTTTCCTTGTGTTGCCACCAGTGAGCTTTGAAAGTTCCAGTTTCTTTATAATTCTCACAAACATCAGCTCTTTACTAATCACCAAATGGGAGAGGCAAAAATCCTTGCTTGCTTTAGTTTTATATAGTTTATTTTTTCCTGATTTCTGGTGTAATGTACCTCTTTTCAAATGTTCATTAGATTCTATCATCTTGGCTGGGTTTTTATTGCTTGAAGCCAAATGTCAGTCATAAAAGTCCGTCATCCATGTCCAGTGTTATTTGGCTTTCCAAGAGAGCCCTGAAAGGAGGGAGGGGAAGCCAGAAGAGGAAACAAGAAACTTACAATTCCACTTTGTATTTAATTATTTAAATCACAATCTAACAAACTGATATTTCTCCAGGTTAGGGATTTGTTTTCTTTCTGACACATCCGTCATCTTCACATAGTGTCTTTGGGAACACTGTCTGAACTTGATCACCTTGCCTATGACTTCTGGAGTCAGTGTTGACTGAACAGAAACATCTGCATAGTTCAATACAGCAAACACTTCTCAGGTTCTTACTATAAACAAGACTCTGGGATATCCATCAGATTAAATTTATTCCCTTTAAGGAACATTTAACAGTGATTTCAGTCTCCACTCAAGGCTCAATGCTCCCAAACTTCAAGTGGAGAAGTCAAAAGAGATGCCTGTCCAGGAGCTGGCTTTTCCTATCCTTGCTATGTTGAATTCCTCAGATTCACTTGCTCGGATGCTTTATACCATCAATATCTTCTTCCATCACTTTCAGACTTTTCTCTGGGACCCAAACCAATGCAGAGGTCAAGAATATAGACTGATAGGCTACATAGGTGAAATTGTAGAACCAATTGCAAGATAACCTTCTATCAGCCACTGTCTTGCACAAGAGTCCAGATTTTTCCTAGTCTCAGTTCAAATAACAGTGAAACAAAGGAGGGCAGATGTATTAATTATTTTTTGTACAGCTCTTGTGAGTTCGCAATGAGATACGACATGTACGGTCTGTCACACAGTGCACGGCTTCACACAGTCAGGATGGCCACATCACCTTGCTTTAAAGTTGCTTCTTCCTCATTTGATTGTTGTTTTACTTCTTTGTTGGCTCCTTAAGGATATAAACATTCTATTTTCAGAATATTCTGACATGATTCCAACTGAGGAAATAGATGACAATGGACCCTGAGATCTGCAAGGAAGCCTCAGATCAGGAAGCTGGAACAATAAAAGAACCCTCAGATCCGGAGGCTGGAATTCTGAATGAACAGTGATTCTCAAGTGGGAAGAGAGAGTACAGGAAGAAGTCATGCAGTTAATTTAAAAAACATGTTATATATTATTATTTAATATATATTTAGAAAACAAACATAAAAATGTTTGGAGCAATGAGAATGCCAGTTTTTTTTTTAATCTCATCGAGATGAAGCCTTTTTAAGTGATGGGGAAAATGCTAAAGAATTATGCATTTCATCTAATATGTTTCTTTGTAAAACATCAATTGGTAGAATTTGGAGAGCACCTTGATTAGTTTATAGGTAGTAGTTGATGCCCTGAAGTCTCCTCACTCAATCATCTATCCAACTGCCCAATAATAACTCAGCCGTAGTGCATTCTAGATTCATGGAAAGCCCATTCTGAGTCAACCCAGAGCCAATGAATTTGAACAGCTCACTATGAAAGGAGACTCCATATCTTAATAAAAGGGATGCGTAGGATTTGTTCACTGGTGATGAGAGGTGGACACAGGGGTAGAGATTCGATGTCCAGCAGAGAAACCAGAAGTGGACGATGCATTTGAAGAACCATGACTCCTAACCATTTCTTGTCTGGAAGGGGTGCTGTGCCTAGTTCCGTGTCAAATGAGAAGCCCTGAACATGGTGAGAATGGGGCCCGGGGCTGCCACTCCCCTTCCCTCAGCGGACTGCGTTAATGCTGACTCTGCTGGGGTAGAGCTGACGGCACAACACCCGAGGCACTGGTGGCAGCTCAGCATGACTGTGGTGATACAGTTTAGTCTAGGAGAATCAGAAATGTTATTTTCTTTGTCTTTTATTTTAACATTGGCCCTCCCTCCTATTCTAAAATGGAGCCAAGATATCAAGTTCTTCCTCCTGGTACCCACTGAGGTAGGCCAAAAGATGGGAGCAAAGATGGGATCATCACTGACAAGAGAGGTCATCAAGTCCATATTGTCTTCCCTCTGATTCGTATCTACTCCTTTAGCCTGTCCACAAGTCTTTCCCTCAGCTCCCCACAGTGAGAGAATCTTGTCATTAGGTTCCTTGGATTGTTTTTTTAAAAACAAACAAACAAACAAACAAAATTTCCTTCTCCTCTTCTTCCATAACCGTTCTCTATATCTCACCCATCATTTCTGCCTTTGTTCTGGAACGTCTTACTCTGTTTAGCTGATTGACACGTTCTTCTGGTATTTATGTTCTCTCTGGCCCTGAGAGTAGGAATTCCCCTCTACATGCAAGACCAAACTTATTCTAGGTAGGTGGCCTTTCTTTTGACAGAGGATGTTTTACAGTTCATTCTAGCACTCTCACCTTCAATTAGATAGATAGATTGATGGGTGGACAGGTGCATCCACACATGAAGTATTGCTTTTCTTTCCATATTGGAAACAAGAAAGCATTTCAAGTAATTTGGGGAGTGAAAGCACCAATATAGGCATGGACTATATCATGAATGTAAAGAATACAAGAGGACTAATATCTAAAGAGTTCTGAAATTCCAGACTTACTTCCTGCATGAATCTTTTTTTTTCTTCTTTTTTTTCAATTTTTTTTTTGCCAGTCCTGGGTTTGGGCTCAGGGCCTGAGCACTGTCCTTGGACTTTCTCAAGGCTTAGCACTCTACCTCTTGAGCTTCAGCACCACTTCCAGCTTTTTTCAATGTATGTGGTACCGAGGAATTGAACCCGGGTCTTTGTGCATGCTAGGCAAGCACTCTACCACTAGGCCAAACTCCCGGCCCTCAATTTTTTTTATTGTAATTAGTAAAAGGGTTACATGATATTTGCCAGATAGAAGGTGCATTAATTCACATACATTGATACCCTTTCACATGTCTTGGTACCCATTTCCCTCCCTCCCCACACCCCCACCCATCTTGGTTTTCCCCCCTTCCCTATCAAATTTCAAATATCCAAATACAAATAAATTCAATACATCAGATAACAAAGTGAGATACTATACCAATATGAGATAACCAAGGGACAGCAAAGGAGATGAGAGACAACATAGTACATTAAGGACAACAATCATTCGTTATATGGCTTTTGTTTCAATATCCTAGAGGTCCTTTCAATTAGCTTCACATTATATGGCCTTATGTATCAAGATTTTGCTCTATCCTGCATGAATCTTAACTAATGCTTCTTTTATCCAAGTGGCTGAGTTACCACTGGGGCAGAAATTTTATAGAAGCAGCACACAATCTTTGGAGAGGTTAAGTGACTTTCCTAGGATCAACAGTTGTTCATAAGCTAGTAGAAGTGAAAAATAAACCAAAATTGCAGCCAGTGCAGTTTCCCCAGTAAAAAAAGGCATTTACAGTTGAGAAAGAAAGGGCCACCATGAAATAGCAGCAACTCTTGCTTCTCATTGAAATGGGCAAAGCCACATGGATATTAAAGCACATGATTTCTCTTTTTGGCTCTTCCTTTTGTACTAGGCAGAGCTCAGAACAAACCTGTTTCTGTAATCCTCCAATGATTTCTCACCCTTGTATATTGATCTGACAAGTCTCTCGAGTACGTTGCCTCCCAAGGGCTCAAGGACAATTTGAACTGCATCAATAAATGAACAAGTCTTACCCTCAGCTGGCCACATATAGAAAAGGAATGCAGGGAAATTGGTGGGCAAAGGAGAAAGTGGAGAGAGGGTATCGGAAGCTCTTTTCCACAGCTCCCAAAGAGATGGGGACATGTAGTTGTCTCCTTCCTTCCTCTGCCCCTCTCTGGGATGTAGTGGGAAAAAGTGCTTTCTACCCATACTTGTGATCCAAATGAAAGTAGGTGTCAGTGCATGTTGGTATGATTCTACCGGGTAGGCTCCTCACTTTGGAGAGCCCAGTAGTGTTCAACATCCAGGACCATTTCTAAGTCTTGGACTCAAGGTTCTTTGTCTCAAAGGCCACGTGCTTGTCAGCTGTCATTCTTTTTCTGTCCCCTCTCTCTGGTGCAGCAGCTGTCTTTCAAGTTAGGGCAGAGCAGTCTTTCTGTAACTACTTTCGATGCTTAGGCCATTCAAGGGCATGGATTCCTTTGATCTGTGGATTCCCACCTCCTAATAAAGAGATGGAGATTTTCCTTTCTCTGTTCTGATCAAGTCCTTGTCCTAGGCAGAAGGAAACTGAGGGCTCATTATAGGGGAAGTCAAGGAGACTGTGCAGTCACAGTCACTGTGCAGGTCCTCAGACCTGAGGTTCACAGGATGTTCAAACAGAGGCAAAGCAGGCCCCTACTGTGGCCATGTGTGGATGAGAAGGGAAACAGGGAATGGCTTGTGAGTCATGGTAGACACCATTCCAGTCCCACGTGGCTACAGACATGACTATAGTATATATGCAATCCCCACTTGTCCCATGTAAGGGCATTCCAAGGAGGGGAGCTCATCTCTGGAGAGCCAGATTCTTCTGAGACATGTTCCCCACATCACTAAGAGCACACAGTGCCTCATCTGCATGAAGTGCTGGGGGCAGACAGAACTTCAGTGCTTGGTTGTTCAATATCAACAGAAGCCCTAAAATAAGAATGCATTTAAGACAGGGCCAGGACTTTGGCCTAGTGGTAAAAGAGCTTACCTAGCATGCATGAAGAACCCAGGTTCGATTCTTTGGTACCATATACACAGAAAAAGCTGGAAGTAGTGCTGTGGCTCAAGTGGTAGAGCTCTAGGCTTAAGAAAGTCCAAGGACAGTGCTCAGGACCTGAGTTCAAGCCCTGGGACTGGCCAAAAAATATGAAAAGAAGGAATGCATCTAAGACAGAGTTATAGTTGTGTGGGAGATGGGTGGTTTGCATTTGTTTTTAGGATTCATTTCCTTAATGTCAGGAAATGGTGGTCAAAAGCATATTTATGCATCTGGAATTCTTCATTTTTTTCCTGCTCCCTGGCAGTATACAAGGTCCCCAATAAACACCTGGCCTGAACCTCCTAGACTAATCTGCCTGCTAGATTTCAGTCTGGATCTTTTCTGAGGTTGAAGTCAGGAAAACAAGAACAATCATATTCATTCCATGATTTTCCAGTTCTTGTCACTTAACCATGCTGTTGAACACATTTCCTAAGAACTATATTATGACACAGAACAGTATGTACAACAGAAATGGCCTTTGGAGAGGGACTCCGCGAGTTCTGAAGCTGGTAAGTGTTTAGAAAATGGAATACTGGCCACTCTGGAGGCCGAGTGGTCACAGGGTTAGGCAACCAAGCAGAGGGACCTTGTTCCAAGGTGGCCGCTGTTGGCTTTCCAGAAGCCGACTCTAACAGGAGATGTGTGCTCAGCACCATCTGTGGGGCATTCTCAGAGAAACCTGGTAGGTGGAGAGCTGGCACAGTGTGGGGCCGCTCTGAGCCAGTCTCAGGGAGAGAAGACTGTGGTGTAATCTGCAGGGGGTCTCTGGGTAACAGTGTTGGGCAGAACTTTGTGGGAGGGATGAGGGAGACCCAGCAATGCCTTCTGTACCATCTGGGTTAAGGGCCGCCCTAGTAAATATCAATTCCTGAATACCGTTTCTTCTTCTTGCTTCTGGAAAAGTAGATTTGGAGAGCCTAATGGCAGTTTATCAATGTAGAGACTTGGTGTGGGGTGGACGAGTGGGGGTGAGAAAGTGCATCAGGAGTGAGCATGTTTCCGGTACCTAGGATGCAGAGAGGGCCAAGGGACCAAATCTGTGCTATGAGAAGAGCCATGGACATGCCTGCTACAGGCAAACACAGGGAGGACCTTCAGAGGGGCGACTTTTGAAAGGAGAAGAAATAGAGGCTGCCATAGAGAAGAAGGCCATCGGATGAAAGGCTGAGGGTTCTTGCAACACTGAAAGCAGCATGAAGTTCGGGGTCGTATCTTGAATGATTATCAAGGGAAGGGGAAAAGGGAAATGGAGGCTCAGGGAGACTGAGTAATTAGTCCAAGGTCCCACAGCCCCAAGATCATAGCAAGCTCAGTTCTGACACACACAACCAGGAGCGCACAATGTAGATTAAACCTCTCGGTCTTTGGGACTTGCGGGACTGGTGAACCTACCTAGGTAGAGCAATGGACAAGGAAGAGTAAAAGGCACCCAGAACTATGCCTCTTATACTTGCTGCCTTCCTTCTTAGAAAAGCCTCTGAAGAACATGGATACAATCGAACAGACATAGCTATAAATAAAGAGACAGATACCATAGCAACAGAGGGAGTGAATTTTTTTTTAAAAAAATGAAATACATCATCTTATTGTAAAGGGCAAAGCCTACGCTATATATACAGTGAGCGAGCATCTCTTTTCTCTTTCTGTTCCTCTCCCACACAAACATTCGGGGCTTCATTGCAGCAGGCCTGCCTCAGTAGCAGCAATGCTCTTACAGAATGTAAACATATTGTTGTGCACATCTCCAGGTCTCTATAATGTGTCAAGTTAAAGTAGGCCTACCCCCTGTCTACAGAGATATAAATTAGGCTGTAGTGTCTATACTTTATGCAAAATACCAGGATATACAGAAGCAGATTGTACTTTCTAAGATGGCAATGCTAGTATCTTACATTTCCTAGTTTGCCTTCTACAAGACTTGATACTCATCTCTTTGCCCCTCCATTGAATTTGGAAGCATTCATTGCTGCCCCACCCAACTGAGTAAACAAGTATCTCTGTGTGGTTTATGTGAATTAGAAAAGAACAGGCACTACCCCCTTGAGACATTTATTACAGAAGAATCCAATCCTTATGTTCAAAAACCAGCCATCCTGAGACTAACTTTCTGGAGAGCTCACATACTGGTGCTCCAGTCAAGACTGTTACTGGATGCAAGCATTGAAATCTAGAGTGAAAAATGACATCTTTCCACTCATAAGGAAATGGAAAGATTTGAGAAATATATATATTAAGTGAAATAAGCCAGACCAAACAAAATGTAGACGCCTCATTTGTAATAATTAGTTTATGTCTAGGATAGTTCTAGCAGAGGATCACATTAGCTCTATAGCTATGTACATATGATCCTATAAGATGATAAGTGAAATGAACTCCAAGCTATGAAACGAGAGGTTTTTCTTTGTGGTCGTTGCTTTTAACATACTATGTGGTGTTATTTCTTTTTTCTCTCATTTTTCCCCTATGGTTTATCCCCTATTGTTGATACCCTGTGTATTGCATATACATTCATCTGAATTAGGGAAGGGAAGGGTAGCAACCAAACAGTAAGACAAAGGACAAAGGTGAACCAATGCAACAGTAATATTCATAAGACAGTGGAAAATGAACTTTACAATTTGGGGTGGGGGGAGAATCAGAAGGGGACAGAAAGTGGGAAAAAAACAATGGAGGGGTAACAGTTTTCAACAAAAATATCACCACCTTATGTAGGTAACTGCAACCCCTCTTTATATCACCTTTACAATAAAATTAAATAAAAAAAAAGAATGCTAGACAGATGAGCAAAGTGATCTTTGGCTACTCCACATAATGTATCCATCAATAGGTATCCCCAAGGAAACTTAGATGAAGCCACAGACAGTGAAGAGTCAGATGAGAATTGCCTCACATCAGGACCCACTGGATTTGTGAGATGTCATAAAATGGGCATTCCAAGGAAGTTGTCATACCACGCACACAATGGGAACAGATACATAAATATTAGAAGAGCTCCTGTCATCCCACAGTCTAGCACATACCTTACTCTCAGCTCAACTTGACCTCCATTCTGTCTTCTAATCCTCAAGTCAATGACATCAGGTAAGATAGCAAGATCCACTGTCCAGATGAGAAGGCAGAAGTTCACATGCCTCTGGAACTTGGAGCCAAGACTGGGATCCAGATGCTGAGTGCAGTAGTTTTCCTGCATACCCCAAAGCAGACTGCCTCATTGTTGAGTTTTGACTTCTGTATTCTCCTTGCCTTCTCCTTCTCACCTACACTTTAAAAAATATTTTAGAGAAATAGAATGCTATTATACAGACTCTTGTGTAACTTGCCAGTGTCTACAGACATATTTCCAAGTTAATACATGCAGATCTGTTATTGTAAGTGGTCAGTACAGTGTGTCAGATGGATTTACTCTAATGCTTTTAACCAGGCCCCCTGGGGATGGATATTTAAGTTGTTTTTTTTGAACTTGTTTTAAGGGTTTTTTTTGAACTTGTTACAAATAATGTTTTTGAAAATTTCTTTACACATATATCTTTGTACCCTGATACAATTATTTTCCTAGGACAAATTTCTACACATTAATAAGCTGGGATGTGTAGAGGCTTGCTCAGATTTCTCTAATGATGTAAGTGGGTTCCAGTTCACTCATGAGCTTTGCAGCTTGGGGGCTTCTTTATTGCTTCTGATGTCTGCTGTGGATGCCCTTTCAATGTTCGTTGAGAAGTCCAATGGAAGTGGCTTTGGAAATGAAAGTATAGAATTTCTTGGTCTCGGTGAGGTGTGAAAACACATTTCAAGAAAGGCCCTCAAGTAGAGAGGCTAAAGGCATGAACCCTTGTGTCCAGATGTGAAAGCTCTACACTCCAGCTCTGCCATCTCTGTTACCACTATAACCCTGGATAGGTTATTTGGTGTGTCAGAGCCAGTTCCTTCTCTATGAAACAAAACTAAAAATAGAACCTCCACTAAAAATCCATGTGAGATGACACAAATAAGACACAAAGCCCTGTGCCAGACACCTAACTAAATGATTACATAATATGATGTTATGTGAGGAAAATGCCTTGCAACATACCAGACCATAGATTTTTCTAGAGCTTTAGGAAAAGAAAGGCAGACGGGAAGTACAGAACCAGGTGGGTTTCATCCCTGAGACTCACTTTTGAATCAGTCCCTCCTCAAGTTCTGATATTATCTCTGATTTTCCTAAGCCACTTCTGGGCTCTGCAATATCACAGCAGTTTGCAAGGGAAGAGCTGACATTGTCCAAAAAAATTGTACTCTTTACCAGGCGTGGTGGCTCACACCTGTAATCCTAGCTACACAGGAGGCTGAGATCTGAGGCTCAAGGTTCAAAGCCAGCCCTAGCACAAAGGACCTGAGACTCTTATCTCCAGTTAACCTCTAGAAAATGGGATGTGGGGCTTGGCTCAAGGGTAGGGTGGTAGCCTTGAGCTGAAGAGCTCAGGGACAACACCCAGGCCCAGGGGTAGGGTGGTAGCCTTGAACTGAAGAGCTCAGGAATAGCGCCCAGGCCAAGTGCAAGCCCCACGACCCACAAAAAAAAAAAAGCAATGTACTCTTTACCTGACTTATGTAACTGTAACCCCTCTGTACATCACCTTTGTAATAATAACGTTTTTTAAAATATCACTTTCATGATGGAGAATAATGGATTGAAGAATGGACACACAAGCTATATGAACATTTCTGGGCTTCCCTAAGACATTATCAATCAGAATTTCACCATTCCAAGGCCAGAGTTTACTAGCAACTTTCCCTATAGAAGAACAGCATGCCCAGTGCCTCCCTCAAATGTCCTTACAATAAATCTCTCTGCCTGACTTGGGATGAAATATTGAGGATGGGAGAGTTTCAAGCAATGGCCATTTAACCTTGGGCTTTTTGTCTCACAGATTCACTGAAAAAAAAATCAGCTAAGAGTTCAGTGCTCTCTTTAGAAGAGATACAAGAAGCAACACTCCCACCTACTAAGGTTCCCCCAAATCCCAGGTTCCCCAAATCCTGCTCCTTTCTTTTACCTGGGGCTTCCAACAGCAGTTTAATTTAGCCATAGGAGTCTTCAAAATGAGATTTCCTGAAGCCTGGGACAAAGAAGTCATTCTGTATTATTCATTCAATTTTCCAGAATGGCTGGCATATGGTCCGGTGGACAGCCCCAGATAATTGATCTTGAGACAAAATTGCCATGTAAGACAGTGCAAGAAAGATGGCCAGGGCACACAGGCCTCTGGTGCTGCCCATGTAGGGCTGACCTCCCGCTTTAGAGGACACAGCTTTCAGTGAGTAGAACCTGTCTTGTCAAATGTGTCTCACCACTCAAGAGTTCTTTCCCCACCTCATAATCAACTTAGAAAAATCCCAGCTTTTGTCCTCATTATCCTTGGAAAAAAAACCCCAATGTTCCCAGAGCCTGATTCCTAGTCCAGACCTTCCCGTGTCCATATGCAGAGAATGTAGCAGATCCTTAGGACATCTTAGGAAAGGGATCCCTGCTTCCAGGTGCTGGTTGAGCTAAGCCAGGTGTCCAGACTCCTGGGCTTGGAGTGAAGAATTCTCAGGAGGTGACTTTTGGCACCATGTGCATCTCGCCTCTGCTACCTGAGGTGCCAGCTGGAATACTTCTACCTGCTTGTAAAGTTAAGAGGTTACAGTGATGACCCTGTGTTATAGCTTTTCTTTTTTACAGACTATCCCTGGAGACTCTGTTTTTCTTCATATGGCTTACAGACCATCTTAATGTCTATGCAGTTCTGAGGTGACCCTTGTCCACTTGTCAACACAAGCCAGAGCCTTGTCCAGCAACATAGGCTTTTGTTGTCATCTGCTCCCATAGGTCTGTACAACTGGCTCTTGGTGGCAGCTACAGAAGCATTGTTAGCAGACTCGGGAGCTGCAAATTGAGTTGTGGCTTCTGAATTTCTGGAATTACAGCCTCATGAGCTCCAGTGGCCTTTGTCTTTCCACAGCTTTTCAGTTGCTCAGACCTCAGTGGAGGGCAGCAAAAATGTCTTCCTTGCCCAGTGGTGTGGCCCTGGGACTCCTTCCCCACAGCCTGGACCTCTCTGAACTCAAGACAAAATTACTTGGAGGAATTCTGAACAGTGTTAACTCGCTTCTTAAATGTTTCTCTCCTTTTTATGTTTCCTTTGCAGAATTCTTCCTTTCAGCTTTCTCTTCCATTTGTTGGTCTTCCTGACAAGGAAATTTGATTTTCAGATACCATCTACGTTTTAACTTGTGAGCGAAGTAGGTGAACACAGGAAGACCCAAGACTCTCAGAATTATCCATCTCCTTGACACATGTCCTTCTTAGTTGGACAGGAATGGTTCTTCCATCAAGAAAATTTCTAGTTTCAACACTGACATGTTTGACATCTTTTCTGTCCACCTTCCCACTTTTCAATAATAACCACATCATCCCGGGATACCAATTCTACAAATTACGTCCTTGGTTCCCTTAGAGCATATTTTTCTGCTCCATTTCTTCATAAGCTTATATAATACCACCAGTTTTCTCAGTTTACTCCTGTGTCCTTGTCTTGTCTTCCCTGGAATTCAAGAAGGGGCTACTGAGCTGCCTCTCCTTGTAGCTTTGTGGATACGGTTCTAAAGGCTCTTCTGAACCCAGAGTCCCTTTCAGTCATTCTAGTCTACTTTCTCAGTTCTAGCTTCTTCCTCTCTGTGTAAGATGCATTTGGCCTTTACTAGTTTCCATGAGATAGGAATAATGATATTTCTTTCCTATTGACTTTATCGATAAGGTTGTGGAGCCTAGGTAAATCTCTGTTTTCTTTATACACTTGTTCAGTTTATCCTCCAGGAGTTTATATGTTCTGATTATCTGGACTGGTCCTAGGTCTCAACTTCTGAAAAGGAAAGGAGCCTTGTTCCTGGGATTGATTATCCTGTCATTCCATTTTTCTTTCCTTAACCAGGGAAATTCTTCTCTGGTTTGAGAAGGAGAGAATTCCATGCAGACCATGCATAGAATTTTAAAACACTTGGTAAAAATGTTCTTACATCTTTTTCAGCCTGAGAAATTGACATTGACCATATACAATAGGGACCCTTGATTGAATCCTTTGCTTGTGATATCCGTCATGGTTTAGTTGATGGAGCAACAATCTGGGCATCTGAAAACCAAATGACGATCAGAGCTAGTGGTGTGTCAGTATACAGGGCAAATGGTTAACCTAAAAAGCATGGGGAGGTGATCACTTCCCCAGGTTTCTATAAGATACAGCCTTCATACATTAGTGCTTTTCAGGCCATAAGGTAGTTGGTCATTTTTATAGTTCTAAGAACTGGCTTAAAATCCTTGCTAAGAAACAACAGGAAAAGAAGCAAAAGGATTATCTCTCCTACCATCTGCCAACAAGATATAAATTGAAACTGTCTTGGTTTAGGCCTATGCTGAAAAGGCCTAAAAGGGTCTTTTTTGAGAAGTGATGCATACTTCTGTGCTCCCAGTTCACATCCAAATCATCTGGCATAGAAAGGCCTAGCTCAGCATTTGCCAGCCACCTGTGGCTGGTGCCCTCTGAGAGTTGTGAAGTAACAATCAAAAATGAAAGCTACAGGAACCTACTATTTTCTGAAGTGCCTTCCACCTCAGCCATTCCAGAAATAGTGTCTCTTTCTCTGTACTCTGGGGCACCACATGACAGTTCCAATGGCCATATCTGAAGAGTTCTAGGAAAAAAGAATGCCCTTGACTCCAAGGTGCACAGTCTCACTGTGCAACTTTAGAGTTTGAATAAATTAAGCAATAACACATAGGAGTTAGAGGAATGAGAATTAAAACGTAAATTCTATAACAAATTGGATGGACTGGAGTTTTGTAACTTAGATGTACTGCTATAGATGGAGACTCTAACTCTCACTTCATCCACCAAATTGAACTTGCCCAGCCCAAACTTCATACCCTTCCCCTACTGCAAGGTGGAAGAGTCTGTTCCTCTTCCAAATTTATCCTATGAATATGCCGACTTAAGCCCTCCTGAGCCAGCCAGGTGGCTCAGTGGCTTCTCACCAACTCCCTCATCTTTGCTTCCCTTGCTAAGTTCACTGTAGGAAGAACTTGGAGTAGATGAGCCAGATAAATGACTCATGTAGAAACATGCAAATTGTGGCTAAATACTCCTCTAATGTTAGTACTATGGCATGGCTGTCCTGTCTCCAGTACTTCAGTTGATGCCTAGATAAAACTCAAGTTCTGTGAACAGAGCATTCAGAGCTACAATGGAATGCTTCAAAACCACCACAAATATTGAACAGAAACAAAAGACATAAAAAGAACTATAGAAGTATATAAAACCATTTTGGTGCACACAGAGTCAGACTTTCACTAGAGCTACAATATACATCCCCAGAACCTTCTCCTGCTTTATTCTTCAGATGTGCTTACAGACTTGTTTTGTATCCCAGAGAGAATCAAGAAAGGGAGTCACGGGGATGAACAGAGATCTTCCAGGGCAGAGAGGAAACCCAGAGCTCAGAAACAGTGAGAAGAACACAGGGTGAGAATGAGTGGGGCAAGAGGGAGAGGGAGCTCTTGAAAGATGACTTCAATTCCTGCCACAACAGATGTATTCCATTGACTTTGATAGACAGGAGAGTGATGTTATTTGGTTCTTACAAAACAAACATTGTGGGCTGGGAGTTTGACCTAGTGGTAGAGTGTTTGCCTAGCATGCACGAAGACCTGGGTTCCATTCCTCAGTACCATATACATGGAAAAAAAGCTGGAAGTGGTCCTGAGGCTCAAGTGGTAGAGCTCTAGCCTTGAGGAAAGTCCAAGGGCAGTGTTCAGGCTCTCAGCTCAAGCCCAAGACTTGCCAAAAAAAAAGAGTTCATAAACTTAAAAACAAATCCCTCATTTGTCATAATCAGTAGAAACCTTGGGCTCTCCTAGCAGAAATTTGCAATAGAGCAAAACCTTGATACAAAAGGCCATATAGTAGGACGCTAAATGAAAGGACCTCTAGGATATAGAAACAAAAGTCATATAATCAGTGATTATTGCCCTTAATGTACTATGTTATCTCTTACCTCTTTTGCTGTCCCTTGGTTATCTCATATTGTTACAGTATCTCACTTTGTTACCTGATATATTTGTATTTGGTTATTTGAAATTGGATAGGGAAGGGGGAAAAACAAGATGAGGGGTGGGGGTGGGGGGAGGGAAATGGGGACCAAGACATGTGAAAGGGTCTCATATGGGAATTAATGTACCATCTATCTGGCAAATATCATGTAACCCTTCTATTAATTACAATAAAAAATATATGAAAAAAACCAAATTGTTCAATAAATAAGGAAGTTGAGATGTACACAAGAAAGTCAGGCCACCCAGTAGCCAGGCTAAGTTTTGAACCTCTGTCTCCTCACTCCTAAACCTTTGCTCATTTGCACCTGTTGACCAAACTTGAGCAAGTTCTGCAGGACTCTTCTGTGTCTCTCCATCACACAGAGGGCTGGGAGCAGCGCTGGACTGGTGTCATGCTCCACAGTTGCTGTTGATATTCTGCTGCTTTGGTCCTAGTGACATATACAGAGCACAAGCATGCACACATGCACACACCCCAGGGTGACATACACACACGCACGTACAAATACACCCCCATGTTTAGAGTAGGTAAGAACCCTTCTGGCATAAGCTAGAGAGAATAAACAAAAATATGACATATAATATCACAGGAATGGAAAAACAAATTCTGAGTTGGATCCGACAAAGAACAAAATCTTAGAACAGAAAGCAAAACCACTTGAAGAAAATGTCATAAAAACAGCATCCGCCCACAGCTCGCTGCTTCCACTCTCCCTTCTTTGTCAGCTACGGCCAGCTGGTATCTCTCTCAGCGACACCTGCCACAGCTCCTAAGCCAGAACAGCAATTCTCTGTCAGAGACCCCACTCCATTCTGGATCCGAGGGAGTGTAAGTCCTGTATGGTTCTCCTGATCTTCTAATGACTGACCTTAATTATCATTCCTGTCTTAAGCTTAATTATTCTCTCCTCTGAATGGATACCACCACTGGCTTAGAATTCTATTGCATCTTACAGATTTCAATGTGGGAGACAGAGCAGTGTACACACAGGTGTTAATCCTAGCAACCACTACCAGCTCCCATGTCGGGTAATTTTCCCTTACTGATACTATTGGTGGAGAGGTGTACAGAGGATGGTTACAAATCGTTTGCAAGGACAGCATGATGGACAGGCCATGTCTCACAATGCATTGACATAATTCAGAGCTGCACGAGCATTTGTTTTATGCATGTTAATGGATTCATTTCTATCTACTTAGAGAGGGGCTTCCCGAGACATGCCCCATGTATGACACAGCTAGAAATTTAGAAGACATAAAAATTTTTTCCCAAGTTGGAGGAAGTTGATCATATATTTGAGGCTGTCGCAAAACTCTACAGGGCAAAAGAAGACATTATGAACACACAACGAAAACATGTCATATCCATATGTTATGGATAACCATACTTGGGAGGTAGAAGCAGACAAATCACAAGTTCAAGGTCAGCTCAGGGCAAAATGCAAAAAATACAAAGAACAAAATGGCTAGAAGTATGGCACATGTGCTTCCCTTACATGTGCAAGCAAGGCACTGGATTTAAAATTCAGTACTGGAAAACAAAACAGCAACCAAATGGTGCCAAATGACGCCAAATGAATATAAGCATAAGAGTTAAAAATGAGGGTTTGGAGAGTCATTGTTTAAGAGCAATTCATGTGTAAAGTATTTTAAAATATTTCAGAATCTCAAAGGTTGGAAAATATTTTTCAAAAAGCTTATAAATGTATACTTTTACCAATGTTGGGTTTTTGATTTAGTAATCCACTAAGCAAATAACATACTTAATAAAAAAATGAAATTAGCACAGCACTAAAGTAATGAAATGGAAATCACTTTAATTTCCAATAGTAGACATATTCAGTAAAATATTGTGCATCAGCATATTTACCGAGAATATTTAATAACATAACATAATCTTTTCCCTGAATAGTATTGTCTTTCTAACTCAAATTGTATCTTTTCATGGGAAAACACTGGGGAAAATCAGGGAGAAAAAGCTTTCAGTGGGTTTCTATATTCGGTCACCCCTGAACTCTCTTAATGTTCTTGAGAAGGATTGTAACAAGGAAAAGACATCCGGGAACAAACAGAAACAGGAGTCACACCTCAGACTCCTGGGTTGTGTTCTCCGGTTTCATATCAATATTGGTCCCGCTGTGTTATTCCCATAGCAGTTAACTCCCAGGGGCTGTACCAAGACATGGCTCCTTTTATTGTTTCTTTTCCAATTTTCTGTCATATAGAAATTACATAAGAAGCTGTCAGTTTTTCACACACTGTCATTTGCAACTTTCAGGTTGCATCAATAATGTGATATAAATTTCCCTGCACCCAAGATGATCACCAACACAACCTACATCCTGTTCTTCTTTCCTCCTGGATCTCCTCTAATCATCCACAGGACTGCCTCTGAGGCAGGAGTTCCACGTAGTAAACATCCTGTGCTTCAACTCCCATGAACAGAAGGCAAATGAAATTCAACAAAGGCACTGAATGGCAGATGCTGCTGGCTCATGCTTGTAATCCTAGCTGAGGCCAGTCTAGGCAGTCAAGTCTGAGAGACTGAATCTCCAAAACAATCAGCAAAAAACAGGGCTGGAAACATGGATCTAGTGAACTTAACTCCCAGTCTCACCAAATAAATAATAAATAAATAAGTAGGCACTGAACCTGTAATGACAAAACAAAGTTGAGGCAATTACTAGATATCGTGAATCCTAGGCTCATATTTGAGTTGTCTATTCTAAAGCTGGTTAAGGAAATACTGGGGAGGGGTGAGAGCAGAGACTGGGAGGTACAGAAAGAACTTACTTGAAACAAAGCTCTAACACTCATATTCTGTATATCTCTAGACAGTTACTTGACTGGCCTGTTCTTCATTTTCTTTTTCAAAGAACTTTTGAATGATAACAATGTCTACTCTCTTGTGCAGGATGGAATGAGGTGGTACATAATAATGTTTCATGTGTGGTCAACCTAGACAATTCAGAATATCCAGGATTTGCTTCAGTGGAAATCAGAACAAATAGCAGGGTATTTAGAATCTATTAGTGTGTGTAACATAATTAATCACATATGAAATCCTTATGAAATAAGGATCAAAATCTCTCTCTTTTTGTAGTTGCTCTAGGGTTAACTAGAAACTCACACTCCTTAGAATGTGGTAACTATTCAGTAAATGCATATCATCTATCTTAATTATTCTGGTATGAATGAAGGATGTTTGCTCTCTTATTTTAGACCCGAGTCAGAATCCTTCATAGAATCCTTCTAGGATGCTCTTGATTAAAAGTAGACCTTCTTTCATTTACATAGAATTCTTTCTTTAAGAGAAACTGCATGTATCCACTTCAATCTGAATGAAAAGTTTTAAGATAGAAGAATGGATATTCTTAGGAGTAGTTCCTTAGGGTAGAAAAAAGAGAAATATTACTGATGGAAGGGCAATTATTTATTTACTGAGAAGCTTATTCAGGACAAGCCATAGGTAACAGTGCAGAGATACAAAATATGTTATTCATTAGCTCACTTTCTCAAGTTTTTTCTCCAACAGACACAAATATTTTAGTAGAGGAAAGATGCAGGAGCAGGAAGTTTTATCGCGTTGTTATATACTCAAGTTGTAGAAGACTTGAAAAAGAGAATAGAAAGTTAGACAGTAGGAATCTAACATGCATTGTACGGAGACGCATTAGCTTATTTGTTAACTAATACTCATGTATTGAAATTTTATTGACTTTCTGCTTCATACTAAGTCATTGATTAAGAAACAAATTTTCGTTTAATAGGTCCTAGTGGCAAAGAATAATGACAGTGGAATCAGTGGGAGCAAAACCAAGGTTTGGGCAGGAAGGACCTGTGCAAGCATTCCAGGGGAATGCTGAAAGAGGCTCTGGGGACTTGGAATTCTATGAGCAATCTGTTTAGAGGATCACAGGAACACAATAACTCATTTCAAGCTCAAAAGTTTGGCTGTGGTAAAACTGAGGAAGTTTCTTTTTTAGGATGTCTAGGATATCTCTTTTTTAGTCTCTCTGCTGATAGATTCTTGCAAGATTTTATATTCACTTCTCTTTCTTTGCTGTAGTGGTTCTAAGTTGAGAAAAATTACCCCTCAATGATCTGGGCTTGTGGCTGGGACTGAAAGAAGGGCAGAGGGGTCAGCTTAGCTAACATCTGGAGATATAAAACTGCTCTTCATCTAGTGGTAGTGGCTCGAAATCCCTTCTATTTACAATAGTTTCTAAATTAAACCCTAGAGATAGTGCATTAGTTCATATTATCTTGATGTCACCATTTGGTTTGAGATGCATATCTCATTTGCTTTACCTCTTGTTCCCCTTTTCCTTTTGCTTCCTCATCATTCCATTACATCACTACAATCTCCCAACTTAAGGGGTGATATATGTTTCTTAATTCTCCTTGTATCCTTGAAGAAAATAGGTATCATTTTGAGTGTGCATATTTTCTTTCTTTTGTTTCAGGTACAGAAGTTTGAACTCAGGGCCTTATATCTGGCTTTTTTTGTGCGGGGGAGTGGGGGACAAGTGGAGATAAGAATCTCAAGAATTTGTCTGCCTAGGCTGGATTTAAACAACAATTCTCAGCTCTTAGCCTCTTGAGTAGCTAGAATTGTAGGTATGATCCACCAGTAACCAGCTTGGATGTACAGAGTTTAAGTATTCAAATAATATTGGGTAGTTAATCTTGTTTTTTCCTTTTGTTTTATACTCTCCACTATGTTTCTTAGATCATCCATGTAAGTCAATCAGATTAACTGTCTCTTTCTATTATATACAATTTAAAAATAAGCATCTATGAGATTATGTAAGCCCATTTCCTTAGTTATACACATTTAGGTTGGTGTCAGCAAACCATTAGCACAAGATAATTGATGGATCATGTGGAAACTGTCTTAAATTTTTATAAATATTTCAAGGCTGTTAAATCATGATTAAATTATAAAAACCAGAAGTGTTTTGTGGGAAATGGGGACAAAAATATGAGAAAGGGTAGCAATGTTTGTGAAGTAGTGCACTTCTATCTGGTGAATATAATGTAACCCTTCTATTATAATTACAATAAAAAAATCAGAAGTGTTTCTATGTACCAGTACCAGCTAAGCCCAAAATGCAATAATTGCAAGAGATGGAGATGGTCCATGGGTGGCATCCATCATGGAAATCCTGAGTAGGCTGGAGGACCCACATCTTCACTGATTAATGCTTTTCTGAGATGCTTTTATTATAGAGCTACGACCCATAGAAAGTCCAACTTAAGCCATTCCTTCTCCCAGGTTTTCTGTCATCTCATCTGTCTCATTCTTTCAGGGCCTCAAGGACTAGAAAAATGAAAAAAAAACTGTGCATTTCTTACTCATTTGTCCCACATTTGTCCACTAACTACCACACATCAGCAACTCTGCTCAGTGAAGGTAGAGTCCCATTAGAGTGTATGTGTGGATAGGCAAGAGGGGCATAAAGAAACAAGAGCAGTGGGTACCAGAACACACATCCTTTAGGAAGGAAACATGAACTTTCCTTTCCCCCTGGAGACTTCAGACTCTTCTTAGACAATGCAATATGTACAAGCTAGAACAAAGAAATAACAAAAGGCAGAAGGTATATCAGGCTAAATGAATCTATTTTCCAAAGCACAAGGAATCCCTGAAGCATTCTGGTAATCCATGAGAGTTCCAGAGAAACTGAAATTAGGTACAAAGACATTTTCAAAGGGTCAGGTTGTAAAGGGATTCATGTGTGAAGTTGCAGTGATTTGTTTTCACCATGAGCACAACAGTATCTACAGAAAAGAAAAACTAACCAAGAAACAGATATTATAAAGATGCACTTTAACTAGTGGCACAGAAGTAGAAGGAGGCCACTGGGGTAAGAATCAGGACAAAATGCAGACAGGCAAATATTCAGGGACAGTTTTGTAATAGGGGCAGCATTAAAAGTTGAAGAGCATAGAGGAAACACCAAGGACAATGAGAGCAATTAGCAGAGCTGTCCAGCCCAGCCTCTGTGTGGATTGATTTCCTGTAGGAGGTAGTACCCATGACTGTGCAGACTACAGGAAGGTAAGTTGTCCTGAAGAAAGATGCCCTCATCTCCACTAAACGCATGCAAGCAGATAAAACCACCAGAATAGACAAAATATGAAAGAATCAGGAACTAAGCAGAGATGGAGATGGATCGTGAAGATCTTGCAACTCCTGGACATTGACTTGCCGTTGATGACATGTCTTACACACCCTTGTCAGTTCTAGTAGATCTCTACTCCCCAGTCTTGATAGCAGTGTAGGGAAACAGACAACAGTAAGAGTATGAAGAGAGGGGGTATCTACATATGTTGGAAAAGTTCCATTTTGGAAAATGCTCCAAAAGACAAATTTTACAACACATATCAGCAATTCCTTCCAGATCCAGGATCACATACATCTATTATCAAGCACTCAGATCTAGGACATGGTCCACTTCCTTACTTGTGCCTGTTGTCCCTTTGCATAGATTTATGGTGAGGGGAGGGAATCAGAGAAGGAACAGCTCATGGGATCTATGTTAGCAAATCGCCTCAGCTTGGAGTTCTGGGAAGAAATTTTGTGAGAAAAGTTTGCATCTTGGCTCTGCTTACTTTCTTAGGATGACTCAGTTTGGGTGAGAAATAAGTGTTTTGGCTGCTCCTCAAGAACAGGGCCTGTTGTCGATGAGGACTTGGGACAATGTGCTCTCCTTCTATCCAAAGCCCCGCTGTCCTCTCTTCCCGAATCTGTCTGGGCTGGCTCAGGAAGGAATGCCAAGCCCAAGATACATGTGTCAGCTCTGCGTCCTCATGTCTCCAACAGCCAAGCCATCTGCAGGAGGCTGGATCTGCCAACTTGTCACCAGGCAGGGAAATCCATTTCACACACAAGGAAAATGTTCACATCCTTTCCCCACTCACCAGTTGGAAGTTCTTCTTTTTCTGATGAAGTTTTCTGACCAACATAAGGCCAATCTGTCAAGTTAGGTTAAGCTTTGTTATTCCACAAAATGAGTCCCTTTGTGTGACAGCTGGGGATTTACTGAGGACATTTCACAGAGGCCAGGGGCAAAATGAAATTGTGTAAGGCAGAACTTTCACACCAATAATTTGATAATTGTATCAGGCCCACTATGAAAGATTTTTGAATAACTGATGGAGAATGTAGATAGGTATTGGGATGTTTTAAATTTCCATAGCCAACAGTTAAGAACTCTTCCAATTTTAATTTGCCCTGAATTTACCTGTGTATCATATTAGTATGCAGATTCTGATGCAGGGCCTTGGGACAGCCTTGGTCCTTAATCTTTAATAACTTATTGGGTGTTGCTGGTATACATGACCTGTAGACCAACTTTCAGCTGCAAAGCTCTACATAGGTATATCCCGCAACTGGAAGTCTTACCTCCTAGTTGCCTGCTTGCAGAACAAATTTTATCTTTAATATTTTCTGCTTCTCAGAGGTCTTCTAACTGCTTAGGCTATTTCTCTGCATGAAATAGAGGTGCCCATGCCTTTCTTGTGACCTTATTTGGACTGGTACAAACCTCTACCATGTCCTCTGGGCTGTCTTTTCCAAGCTGGTTAAAATTCATGCAAATTTATGTTGTCTTTTTAATCTTTTGTGGAGTCAGTGTTAATAACTACTACTGGAAATCGCCAAAGCCCTGACTCTTCTGTTCTACTCAGTTTTCTTCATAATTGGTAGTTATTTGACATTATCTGCCTGTCCCAATAGAACATAAATTCCAGAAGGAGAACATTTTTATCTGTTGCTCACTATTCTTTCAGCATTGGCCTCACTCATGGTATGTGTTTAATAAGTAATTTTTGAGTGAGTAAATGAGTAAGACTAGGTGCCGTATCCTGTGTATGGCAATGTCTAATCACAGGTGATCAGATACTTGCTATTCATTGGGTTGGTGAAATACAGAGTATAAGGGGAATGCAAGAGTAGTTTGGAGCAAAATTCAGCAGAAACAGGGAAAAAAAGCTAAAAAAGATAATGTAGGCAAGTTGCCTCTAAATAGTATATCATGGTTACTCATAACCAACCCATTTATTCAAATTATTTATCATTATTATTACTGCAGGGCTAAAAACCAAACATACACATTCTAGGCAACTGGTCTACCCCTGAGCTACATCCTTCCCCTTGCACCTGGGTGTATAGCACTGATGACCTCTCTTTCCACCTATCTTTTATGGTGGTATTTAACCACATTTTGTATTAATTATTAATAGAGTTTATAAATCCTTATTTTCAATTTTTTTGCCAGTCCTGGTTAAGCTCAGGGCCTGAGAACTGTCCTTGGATTTTTCTCAAGGCTAGAACTCTACCACTTGAGCCTCAGCACCACTTCTGGCTTTTTCTAAGTATGTGGTACCAAGGAATCGAACCCGGGTCTTCGTGCATGCTAGGCAAGCACTCTACCACTAGGCCAAACTCCCAGCCCCTCAATTTTTCTTTTCCAACCTTCACATATCCAACAATTCTTCTCAATTTCTCTTTTTTTTTTTTTCTTTTTTTTATTGTAATTAGTAAAAGGGTTACATGATATTTGCCAGATAGAAGGTGCATTAATTCACATACATTGATACCCTTTCACATGTCTTGGTACCCGTTTCCCTCCCCCCCCCACACCCCCCACCCGTCTTGGTTTTCCCCCCTTCCCTATCAAATTTAAAATATCCAAATACAAATAAATTCAATATATCAGATAACAAAGTGTCTTCTCAATTTTTCTCTCCGGGACCAATTGGATATGTTGTGGCTCAGAAATTTATGTGGTACAATCATGAACAGTAATCTTACATCCAACACTGGAGTGTGTGTATGTGTGTGTGTGTGTGTGTGTGTGTGTATGTGTGTGCATGCGTGTGCATATTTGTAACTCACATATCCTGAAAATGAGGAAATCTCATTCCATTTCCTGAAGGAGCTCTCATTTTGTTGGAAATTTTTTAAATAGAACTTACCAAGACACCTACATTAAACTTAGATAATTTGCCTGGCTGGGTTTTTTGTTGTTGTTGTTGTTTTCTAGGATGGCTTTTTGATTATCCTTGCACTGAGAGAAGGAGAATTTAAACAAGCCAGGTTAGGTACAAAGGGCATCATTGTAAGTTTCCAACTAATGAGCTCCATTCTTCCTGTTGAGTTACATTCCATTAGGGGAACAATGACTTTCTAGAGACTGAGTGAAAGCATGGATTTCACAACCAAATATTACAAATTCAAATATAAATGTGGTATTTACAAATGACACCTACTAGAGGTTTCTAGAACAAAACTGGTCAGTCTCAAGGATTAACTAGTGATGCTTTATGATTAGAAGCTGTGAATAACTGGACAGTAAACATTAGGGGAAAAATAGGAAGAGAGAATGGTAGAAGCAATATGAATCATGTGCTAGCGTTTAATGGCCACTGCATCCCGGGGAGCAGCACAGAAGCAGGACAGGTTCATGGCAGGAGGTCCATATCTAGGCCACCATGGAATAATATGCTGTGTGGGGAAGTTCCACTGTGGAGCAGCCCATTGCAGAGGGAAGGCAGGGGTAACTTATTTCCTAGGCATTCTCCTCTTCCTATTCCACACTGAGTATACATTCTCCTCTTTTAGTTCCCTATCTTAACCTTCTAAATTTGCATCTTTTGAAATTTCTTAATTTTTTTATTTATGTATTTATGCTGTGGTGGTGCTGGGGTTGGAACTCATGGTTAAGAAGGGCTCGGCAGGTACTCTTACTGCTTGACCCATGTTTCCAGCCCAATCTTCTGGGATCTCTAAGGGCTGCTCAAAATGTCATATTTTTCAGTATTTCATGTTTTCTAGAAATAATAGAAGGAACCAGAAGACCATGCATTCTGTGAATCAGGTTGGCTGAGAGTTGACAGCCTAATCGAGTGGGGACCATAATCCTGGAAGCCATAGTGGTCTGACAGGCAGGTAGCCAACGGCAAGGTAAGTGGCTCATAAGATCAAGTTGAGCTCACAAGTTCAGTATGAAAAGGCTCTTGGTGAGCTTCCAGTTCAATTCCTTCAACTTACAAATGTAAAAAGTGAATCTCAGTAAGATTATGGCTTTTCCAATATTCTGAACCTTACTTAAACTTACAACTGGATATGGATATAATAGTTGGTAAGTGTGATTTTTCATGCTTTTCTCATAAATCAAGGGATCTGATTTCACAATGGATAAGATGTATGCATTTCTGAAAAATATATACCTTTTATTACTTGATGAAAGTAACTTTATGGTTAAGAGTCTGTGTCTGGGCAGGATAAGCCTGCACCTGGCAGGAGAGGCATAAAGCAAGATTAATTTTTTCCACTGACTTGCTTTATAATTTTGGCATTGTTCAATCTTTCTAGGTAATATAATAGGACTATGCATGTCCTAGTGTTATTTGGAAGCCTCTAATGCCTTAACACAGTGTTTGACACATAGTAGATATACACATCAAAATAAATCTTAAAATTAACTCTCGTTTAGTAGTTCTATACACACAAATAAACTCTAGGTTAGTAGATACACACACAAAAGTAAATCTTAAAATTAGCTCCAGTATCATTCTAATAATTTTCTCCATTTCTGTACAAATCCTCTATGCTTACATAAACCTTAAACTCATCATACTTCACATCTCTATACCACTCACATACTATCCATCCATTCTTCCATCTGCCAATCTTTCACCCATCCATCCATCTATCAATCTTCACAGATTTTTGTAACTATTCAATAATGGAGAAAAGTTTCCAATTTTTTGATTGTTTTATGACCAAAGTGGTATAGTGATGTTTTTTATTCAATTGTTAAACACAAACACAAAGTCATTTTAAAAATTCACTTTCTTTTGATGACGGAACAGTGTAAGGTCCCAGATCAGGGAAAAATATGCTTTCAATTTTAAAGATGCAAAAACAATTGAGCTTTTTCTATATTTGCACATCAGCTTTGTATAGACATGTGTATTATACTTTATTTATAATGAAGCAGAGTTAATCATAAATGAAATGCCTTGTTGCTCACACAATTCATTTCAGGATTTCTCTGGATCAAATAGAAGAGAGGAAGAAGGAGAAGGAGAAAAGATTAGCTCCTTGGGCAGATCCAGTGTGAGGTCCTGTTGAGAGCTGATATTTACTACAGGATTCTACAGAGGCCTGCCAAAAATTAGAGTTAATAGGGACAGACAAGGCTCAGCCAAACAATCATTCTGTATTGCTCACTGCTCCAAAATTGTTCCCTGAGATGTACTTTCCAGTTATTTGTCCAGATTTCTATGATCTTAACAGATTGCTCCTGGGTAGAAGATGGCTTGACTTTTCCAAGTTCTGACTTTATTTAGCCTTGTTAATTCTTTTGTAGCCTACATGGATCCCAGAGGGAAAGACACTTATCTCATTGTGTGGTTTGGTGTCTGATTCCCACAGGATGGTTGGCAAAGCTGTACTTCAAGAATTCTAATGCTGCAGAAGTTCCAGGAACAGGGATTTCACTTCTTACAAGAATTTAGCTTTGGAAAGGATCAAAGCTATGTTCACAATATCTCCAAGGATGGGCCATCCACTCTGCTTATCTCACAAACCTGATAGCCAGGATATGACTGATGGCTGAGTCAGAGGACCATCTAGTACTTATGAAGAGCTGCAGGACTAAATACCAGGTCTCCTCTCCTCATTATGCCCAGATGTCCTCATACCTTTATTTGTCCAAAAGGTGTTTTGTCAGTAATATGGTTGCTCACTCAATTTGACAGATGAGACAGAAACGGGATGCCTTTCCATGACCCATGCACTAACCAGAGACTAACCAGTGTCCTTTCACCTCTCTGAGCCTCGTTGAGCTCATCCCCACAACAAGAAAGATGAGGCATAATAATGCCTGTCAGCACTGTCTCTGTGCTCACATCCAACTCTGTCCTTTAGTAGCCCTCTGGAAGTTCCTTAGCCTCAGTACTGAAAACTGTAAAATGGGTACCACAGTGGTACACACCTCAAGAGACCTTGAAAAGATTAAATGCATTAGTATTTTCAAAGTCCTTACAACATTGTATGGTAAATGTGATATAAATGGTGTCATGTTAAAGAACTGACATTCTCTAACATTCAGCCCAGGTTTAAATGCCAAGTCGTTATTGGAGTGGGTAGGTTTGACTGCCTATGTTGCTTTAGTGAAAGCTTCAAATTCCCCAGAATCATAAAGGAGTGCAACCATACTAGCTTTACTGTGATGCAGGGGAATGGCTCAGTGAGTCATTTTAAATATACAAAAAATCAGCTGGCCAGAGCATTCTTTTATTTTTTGCCAGTCCTTGGGCTTGAACTCAGGGCCTGGGCACTATGCTTGAGCTTTCTCAAGAGTAGCATTCTACCACTTTAGCCACAGCAGCATTTCCAGCTTTTTCTGTGAATGTGGTACTGAGGAATTGAACCCAGGGATTCATCGTCATTAGTGAATGTCATTTGATTATTCTTTTATTATGCTTTTAAATGGGAAATAGCAACAAACTTAAAACAAAAATCTGTACATATAGGTTTTCTGGAGAGAGTCACAATGATCTCTATAAAACAATAAAGCAATTTGCAAAACAATTTCATATCCTCTCAATATGATTACTCTTACAATCATATCCAGATTTCTGCTTAGAAGAATGAACTGAGATAAACTGAGATATATGGAAATAACCTGAGATTCTTAGAAGCCCAGTGATTCCTTCTCTTGGAGGGTTGTGAAGAGACCCATGTCTACAAGTGCATTTTCTGACCCAGGGGGTTGCTCCCCTCATTTAGACACATCTTCTTCACTAGGTTTCTAGGAACTCAGCTTCTCTCAGTTCTCCAGCTCATTACCATTGCAACCCAGCCCTCCTACTAGATCCCTTTTGTTGAGCTTTAAACTTTGAGGGATCAGAACTCCATTCTTGTCCTTTGGACCTGTCCGCTCTCCCATTAAATAAACCTAGTAGGCTCTGTGGCTTCAAATACCATTGTCTCATTGGATGGCATATTTATTATTTTCTCATAGAACACAACTTTCTTTTCTTTTTTAACTTGGAGCTTGTACTCAGGGCCTGAACACTGTTCTTGGACTTTCTCATGGCTAGAGCTCTACCACTTGAGCCACAGCACCACTTCTGGCTTTTTCTACGTATGCAGTATGAAGGAATCAAACCTGGGTCTTCATGTATGCTACGCAAGCACTCTACAACTAGGTCCAACTCCCAGCCCTAGAATGCAACTTTCAAAGTGGTCTTCGATGCTGTGTCTCTGGAGCTTAAAACAATGCCTGGAACTTACCACTAAGTAGATACTTAACATGTGACTAAAACATGATTTTAAATGAAAGACACATGTTTCAAAAGACATTGATTTTGCCACCAACAATGTAGACAAGGCTTCTCAATCAGCATGGTTGGCACTTGATGCTGGCTAACTCTGCTCACAGAGGTTTTCCTGGGTGCTGTAGGATAATTAGCATTGTCTTTGGATTCCACCTCCCAGATATCAATAGAAACTTTCAGTGAGACTACTGGAAAGCTGAGTCATGTGGGTGTTAGAATAAAGAAAGATCAGAAACAAACTCAACAGGCCAGATCAATTTTAATAGAAAGTATAAAAGGGAACCATGGTGACTTGAGGAGAGTCAGGAGACACAAGGCATAAAAAGGGTAGAGATGTGAAGTAAGATGCTGAATCTAACCGGCGCCATCTTGGCCACATGACAGACGATAGGGAATTGGGTTTAACTGGCACCTCTTGTCTTCATGGTGGAGGTGGGGAAGTTCCACCTCCCAGTGAGGGGACCTGAATTTCTAGAGGCAGGGCAGGGACTTGGACAATAGGTTACTGGACTTGCCAGTCTTGAGCCATGAACTCTCAAGCTCCCTGTGACCTCGTCCCCTGACCCGACCCTATGTAGGCCTGGACCAGCTCGGGTGGGGGTATGCCATGCCTTGTGTCCTGTTTCCTGGCTTCTGGCTCTTCTCCAGACACCACAGCACCCACTTCAGCTCTCCACTGGAGCTGATCTGGTTTGTTACATTGTTTTTCTGCTTTTTCTTTCTTCTCTGGCTCTCATGGCTCAGTTTTCTGACAGTGTTAAATGTATTTGCTGAAGTTCTTTGGGACAGGAATCTGTCTGCAGATGCTTGTCTTTTAATAAAGACTCAGGGTGGACCACTCAAAATGTGGCTTCCCTGTTTTCTCGCTGCTGTGCAAGGGAGTCTTGAAGTAGGGTCCTAAGTGGGGCAGGGTAAAGGTGGCTGGATGGTATATGCGAGCAAGTTTGTTGTCTCATTTGTTGTTTTGGCTGGAAGTTGATTACTCAGACCTGGTTCTGGAACTTATTGTTGAGCAAAAAACAAAACAAAACAAAACAAAACCTTGCTTAGTCGGGTGTGGTCTGCTTGAAGAACTTACTCACCAGTCACCTCAGGGGAGAATCCAGGAATGGGATTTTGCATTTTGATATTGCAGATTCCCATCAAGGACTATGAAGAAAACTGTCCAAACATGGCTAAATGTATCCAGAAAAGAATAATAACCTCTACTTGGAAGAAATGGACTATTAGACACTGAGTTTACCAGAAATTAGAGATTAGCATTCTTGTTTCAATGCTACCACAAGTTATTTACCTGTCAGAGCCTCCTCTATATATGAGAAGCTTTCTTTCAATGCAGTTGTTATAATTAAAAGTTGTGTGTCCAAAAATAACTATCGTAGTATCCAGTTAGGGTTTACTTCCCTCTGGCTCTAGGATTTACCTTTTTCATATCCCAGGTGATATATTTCTAGTTCCAGGCCTCACTTCTCTTGGTTCTGTCTCACAACTTACTCTGAGCTATTTTCAAAGTCTAAGATGTCCCGACTACTCAAATCTTATCTGCTACTGTATTTTGTTTGTTTTTAGCTGTATGTTTTTGGTCTTTTCTTTTTTAGTACTGGGGATCTAACCTAGGATGTTACACGGAACTATACAAGCACTTTGCCACTGAGCTACCTCCCAGACCTTTGCTACTGTGTTTTGATCATTACTTTTTAGACATACTTCTAGCCATCAAATATGTCTCAATTCAGAATCTACCATCTAGTTCTGGAACCACAATGACATTCCATCTATTTCCTTCCAGGCTTTCAGATCATTCTTGTCTTATCAATTTTCAGCCACCTGAACTTAAACAAGGTCACCCTTACGTCTGCATCTCACACTGTCCTCAAAGCTATGGAGATACAAATCAACACGGAATTAAATATGTGGTCTTCAAGGGCAATAAAGATCCTGTCTATTTGGGCTCTGTATTTTCATCTGTTTTAGTTAGTTCGTGAGAAAAGGATCTATTGTTTTCCTTGAACCAAATGATCCCAAGATCTTCCCATTTTAATATTTTTCAAATTTAACACACAGGGAGAAACAAAAAAGACATTTGGATCAGGATTGTGTGACTTCCTCTTCTGCTCATATCAGGTTGCTTTCTGGTGATAGGATAATACAGTTACTAGGGGTCAGACAGATTAGGGAAAGAATCTCTATTGCTATCCAGCAGAGCTCACAATGTGATCTTCAGTCAGTTAGTTACTCTTTCTGAGCCCTTGAGGCTCTCTATTTTCTAACAGAAGTGCTTTATGAGGGTCATACATGCTGACATGTGGAGATACCCATCAATAGCATTTGAAACAAAATGGCCCTTTATTAAATGTCATTTCCTACTCTTTCACTTTCCACATCTAGTACTTCTGTATAACTCTTGCACTATCTAGGGTAAAACCATCAAGTTTAACACCTTCTTATATTTTCCTGCACCCTGCTCTGATATATTACTTTTATGTAGCAATGGCTCAATTAAACATCCTTTGGGTGAAGTAAACTCGATGTTTAGCCCATGAGAGGATAGCAAGCAAAAATAAGTCATTAAACTATTACTGAAATAATGAAAAAATATAAATACAAAAATAACAGAACAATAAAAGGAAAGTGCCTTGGAAATTCAGTATTTGATATTTCAGCTGGGCTTTGCATGGAAGAGCAATACTTTAAAAGAAGACAAATCTTCATGTCTGACTGATCTAGTATCTTGTAGAATATCTGACAGATAATAAACATTGAAGAATAACTACATAATGCAGCTTGTTTAATGTACTCAAGTACCAATTATGTCAGTTATAAGCAATCATTTTCCTTCTCTGAGCTGTTTCCTTAACCTGTACAATGGAAATAGAAAGAAGAATGAGGCAAAGTAATGGGACTGGGGGAAGGGCTGAGTCCCTGAATGTAGCGGGGAAGGAAAGGAAAGGACTGGGTCCCTGAATGTGGTTTCTAGGATGCACATCCTATGCGCTGTTGTTCTTAGTTTCTCTGTTGCTCATTGACATTGGTATTGGTGAATATGGCTAATGAACAGCCCTAAATGTTGAGCAATCACACTGTATCACCCACTGGGAAAGCTTTTAGGCCAGTGAGAAGAAATAGTGGTGGTTGTGGACTCAGCACTGGAGTATCGATCACAGCTGCTCTGATGCCTCCTCACTGTGACCCGCAGGGACAATCACTTCAACCTTTCCAATCCCTGTGTCTGTGCCCATTTGGAGAAGATGCGATCTAGCAGCTCTGTCATTTCTAAATATCTCTTAGAAAGACTAACTGGCTTTCAGTGAGGCTTCCATTCTTCTTATTGGAAGGCCAGGCTCTAGTTCCCTTGATATTGGCCTGTGAAAGTTAAGGGTGTGCATGTAGGAATGGAGGCTGGTGATGGGGAGAGAGGGGAAGGACACGGACACGGTGATTATCTTGTGCATCAAGCATGTCTTCATCGCTCTTCATGGCTTTTGTATAATCACTCACCTAAATCCTGGGGGAATGGTTTCCATAGCTCTGCTCTCCCAATAAAAAACTTCAAATGTGGCAATGCAAAGTAACTTGCATAAAGTGAGCATGAAACTCCATTCCCTTCTCTACTGTTTCCTCTTTGGTTCAGATTCTCGCAGCAGCCACAGCTGATTCATTTCACTAGAGAAACTGATCTCTGGGCTTGCAGCCTGCTCCCTGTGCTGCTGGGGACCAAGCTCTTCCTGTCATGTCAGAAACCTACTCTGGTCCTCAGGGAAAAGTCTAGGCGGCTTAGCCTACAAGGTCAGTGGATTCTGCCCACCTCATCAACTGTATCTTCAGCATTTACCTTTCCAGTCTTCCTTTATTAAGAACTTTTCATTCCAAATATTTTTTCTGGTCTGCCTCCATAGTATTAAAATGTATTCTTGTCTCTTACATATAATAGGGTAAGTTACATTAATTGACTAACCAGTCTTTCTCCATTTTATCCCTTGTTATCTATCTACCTATCTATCTCCCACGTGTCTACCTCCGTACATGTTTGCTCATCTATAGTCTTTTCTCTCTTCGTCTGTCTATCCACCTAATGACATTACTTAACATTTATTAACCACGAATGAATAAGACACAATTCTAATTTCTTCAAGAAACCTTTACCCTTTTCATCCAAATGTTCCGACATGCCTATGAGATAGGAGTTTTTATTTCCACTTTTTCCACAAAGGAAAACTGCCTTTTGGAGGGCTTACATTGACTTCTAATGCTCACATAGCTAAGCAGCAGTAAGACCGGGATCTGTATCCAGGAAGTGAATGCATACTCTTTGCCACCACGTACTGCTTCTTGGGGTTTTGGTTAAGGATGAGGATGGACACAAAAAAGAAAGGCTTGCACATCTGTGTGGTGCCAGTAAGAGCTTGGCAGAGGCTTAAGAAAGTGCACTGGAGGGCCGATCTCCTGGCCCTTCACTCCTTCCTCACTGTGTGATGCAGGCCTCCTGTGGACTGGCGCCTCCTCCTCTTCAGTCTATCTGAGGCTGGTTCCTTCACATAGAAGGTCCACCCTCTCCCTTCATCAGGCTAACACCTGTTCATTTACTCATTTGCATAGCAATTATTGAGGCTGCTATTGTGTCTGACTCTGCTGGAGTCTTAGGCTGAGAGATAAACAGACACAGCCTCTGCCCTCTGAAGTTCACCATCTGGAAGGAGACAGACCTGCACAGGATGGCCAAGAGGACTGGAGCAGTGCTAGGAAAAGAGAAAAGTCGGCTTGTTCTGCCTAACATCACGGCCATTTGTCAGTAAAGGAAATGTTATGTCTAGTGTATATTTTTAAGGCTAAGACTCAGGTTTCAGTGTACCTGACCAGCAATCCAAAAGGTCTCCCTCCCTCCATCCTTCCTTCCCTCACTCTGTCCCCTGTGCCCTCCCTTCTTTCATTCTTCACAAAGACTATACTTACTACTTATCCCAAACCCAGCATGGGAACCCCTACAGAAGTTCCCTCTTCAACCATAAATTTCCCAGGAGGCCTGACTTTCTCCCACAAGATCTGATTGCTCTCATGGGAAGATTTGCTCTCTTTCTCCCCACTGGACTGTGGACACAGTCTTATATGAAGCCTGATATAATACCTGTACACATAGATGTGTCATTGCTTAATATATATTCATGCTATACATGGACAAATTCAGGAAAAAAGCACAGTGATGTTATAGAACGAGTCTAGGAAGACAAGAGGTTTGGTTATATGACTCCTAAGTTCTCTTGAAATCTGACTCTATTAGATGGCCCTAGCTTCATGTTTCTGTGGTTTTATAGGAGAGCCTGGCAGCCTAATTCTTTACATAGAAAAATCTCTTCTAATAGTGGTTAGCTTTGGCAAATCTTTTTAAAGACTCACACAGAGTTCCTGATTTGAGTAAAAGACTTAGCATTGTCCTTATCTTTCAAAGTGCAAGAATACTGAAGTTTTAGCTGAGCTCACGAACACCAGAATAAAATCTGTACATCCAAAGACTCTCTTCTCCCAGGTGTAGCCAATGAGACGTGGGCATCGGTTTGTGGAGTGCTGTGTGCTGTTCCCACTTCAGAACGCTGTCATAAAATTCAACGTATATATGTTAAAATGGAAATAGGAAAATTGAGGGGATGAGTGAGGTTGGGAGAAATGGAGAAAAGAGGATGAAAGAGGTGACATTGATCCAGATTAAATGTCCTCATAAACTGACATGCTGAATTAACCCCCCTTTGTACAACTACTGAAAACAGCATTGCCACCACCATCATCATCATCATCATCATCATCATCATCACCACCACCACCACCACCACCACCACATCCTTATTCACTGGTCCTGTACCTCAGTATTGCTGGCTGTAACAAGAAGTCAGAAGGAGCTTGAATCTCTGGAAATGTGGAATACTTACTAGCTTTGGCATGTTTTACCTCTGGACCAAGAAGAAAGAAATAAACTTTGGTCTTATTTAAAACCTATGTTTTTGTTGTTGTTTTTTTTTGGTTTGGACCTCTGTTACATTTAAGCACTTTTAATCTTAAAATAAAATCTCTTATCTCATGTAATGAGTTCTCTCTCTCTCTCTTTCTCTCTCTCTCTTTCTCTCTCTCTTTCTCTCTCTCTCTCTCTCTCTCTCTCTCTCTCTCTCTCTTTCTCTCTCCCTTTATTTTTATTACCATCAAGTAACTGTACAAGGGGGTTTCACATTGACATGTCTCTATAGCATCAATGTCCCCTCACTAGCTTTACCCCTTCTCATCCTCCTTCACCCTCCGTGCTTCATTTTCTCACATGAACAAGCAGTATTTTGACCACATTCAAATTCCTTTACCTTCTCTGTCTTTAGTGTAAGGAATCTTTACCAGTATGTAGACCTTCTTTTTACAGAAATACAAATTGTCAGAGGCCTGTAAGCTTTTAGAGATAACCTAATCAAATGTTTCTGAACCATTTTGGAGTCATGAATATTTTCAAGTTTAAAGAGCGATGCCTACCATAAACCAAGACGAATGTCCTAGAGAGCTATGCCTCTTGTGTTAGGCATCCCTATGTCTGGTGCCAAGCTGTTATTTCAACTACAAGAAGGATAAGGCATAGGAAGATTTGAATTGTTGCTTATGGTCACATGAGAATGTGATATCAGGTCAAGAACCAAGACCCAGTCTTCCATAATAAAAGCTTTTCTTATCCTTTGATAGATACAATTTGAACATGTTGGGCTCCTTCCAATTCCTTAAGCAATGCCTCAGTGAAGTCTTGATGAGGCTCTGCATATTTTAGATTTCCTAGTAACTGAAGACATGCCCTCCGTTTACCAATGCATTCATTCATTCATCTAATTAAGATGTAATTCTCAATTATCTCGGAAGGTCAAACAGAGGACATCACACCATTGTGCTGAGACTCACACCCACTCAGTGAGTGAGACACTAAGCAAACTAAACCTCAAAGATGCTTATGGTAACAAAATAGGATGGTAGAAGAGGAAAGTAAGAGCCGGACACAGTGGCTCACACCTGTAATCCTAGCTATTCAGGAGGTTGAGATCTGAGGATCGCCATTCAAAGCCAGCCTGGGCACTAAAGTCCTTAAGACTCTTATCTCCAATTAACCACTAGAAAGCCTGAAGTGGCTCCGTGGCTCAAGGGGTAGGGCGGTAGCCTTGAGTTGAAGAACTCAAGGACAGTGCCCAGGCCCAGAGTTCAAACTCCATGACCACCCAAAAAAAAAAAAAAAAAGAGGAAAGTAAGATCTTCTGAAATCAAGGCCACTGTGGAAGTAGCATTTAGCAGAGCTAAAAAGATAAAAAGGTGATAGACATGTAAGGGAGTAGGTGATAGATGGTCCAGGCAGGAAAACAACTTGTACAAAGATCTTCAGAAGGAAGAGCAAGAATATCAACGAGCCAGCAATAATTTAGGATTATAGTGTTAAATGATTGGAGATAAGTTCGAGATATGACAGAGGCAATATAGAGGCCCAAGTGAATTCCTGATGGACCCTAATAAATCTAGATCTTTATCTTCATGACAGAAACCAAGGGCTTCCCAATCTCCTGCCCAGAAAGGTAAGTGATACGATCCTGGGCTTGTAATAGAATCTTGTGCTGTATAAAAATAAATGGAAAACTACATGAGAGGTTGCTACATGGTTCTGTTCACTGGTAGGGGTTGGTGCAGATAGCTTTGACAAAATGTAGACAGATAGATGTGGAACAAATATTGGGTATAGGGCATATTTTGGCCTGGTAGCAGACTGGTAGTACAGGTGCATGTGGAATATATACTGGGTGTAGGGTATGTTTTGACCTGTGGAGAGGACTGTGAGATAAAAGATGCTTATAGTCTCTGGTGAATTTTCTAGGATTTCTTTATAGAATTCACAAGTGAAAGGAGCTCAGACTTAGTCAGATGCCATTAAGAGATCCTTCTCAACAGCCCCTGGCCTGCTCAGAGACATTCACTTGTTTGAAAAAGTGAAACAAAGTTGAATTCCAAATTACTTTACTAAGTCAGATCCCAGTTCTCAAGAAAAAGGGTGAAAGCTTCACAATAAGGTTAGGTAGGATTTTATTCCATCTGAGTGAATTGCCACAAATAACTCATTGATTTGGTTTGGGGGAAAAAAAGGTATGTTACAAGTACTGACTTATACTGCTATGACTTGCGTGACAAGATAGATACTTAAAACTTGGGGAAGACTTCAGAAACATGATCGTGTAATTACTCAGGTTCATGGGTTTGGGTACTCAATACAAGTGCCTGTTGATCATTTGCCTTTAAGTAGCCTGAGAATGAAATAGATGCTATGTCCTTAGCTCTGGCTTTCAAGCTTGCTTGAAAATCCTGATTCTCTTCACCATCCATGCCCCTCCTACCCTACAGGGGGAGGAGGAGGAGGAAGGGGGGTAAACATGTCATCATCATCATCATCATCATCATCATCATCATCATCACCATGCCAAGTAACTACACACATGTTAAGTTGAGTTAATTTTCACAATAAGCCACTTATTATTACCTTGACTTTACTCTTGAGGAAGCAAGGTTTGGTGAAATTAAAAGACCTGGCAGGGCCACAACAATTAATTTGAGGAAAGTAGGATTATATCCTAAAACTTGTCTTTGGTCCCTTCCAGATTTCCAGTTCAACTCAAGTGCCTCCTAGTTCTAGAAGCAAAAGAACACTCAAATGTTGCCATAAAGTAAAATATTCTCTCAAATACTTGATTCTGAGATCATTCTCATAATTTTTATATTCCCCCATAGTAGAATTTATTAGCCTCAATTTCATCTCTTTACTCATGACCTTTTGTACATGACTTTCAAATTTCTCCTACTAGAAACAGAATATATGAATTCTCCTGTCCCTTAACTTTGGGCTCAGTCATGTGACTTGCTTTAGCCAATGGAATGTTAACATGTGTGAAGCAAGAAAAGGCTTGTAATGCACTGCTACAATGCAATGCCCTCTATGCCTCCATCCTTCCATAACAAAAGCTTCCCAAAGAGGAGCTATCCCTAAGCCTTCATCCCAGCACAAACCTAGGAGACACAGACACAGATTTACACTCACATTGCAACCTGAAGCCTGATGGCCAACTGTGCTTTGTCACAACCAGCCAATTCTCAACTGAGCCACAGACCCATGGGCAAAGCAAATATCTTAGTTGTGACATGGCAGTGAGTTGTGACACTATCCATCATTTGATTGCTATACACACGAGGACAATAACTAACTGATATGCCTTAGCAGTGGCCTTCACCTCCATGCTCTACAATCCTAACATGTGAGTAACTGATAGACACTGATTGGCCCTTGGCCGCATAAAATAAATACAGTTTTCAAACAGCAGCTGTGGAAATTCAAAGATGAGAGAAAGCAGGGCTTCTTCAAAAGAGTTCTCATTAGAGTAGAAGAACAATGAGCCTAATAAAGCAGGAGTGACGTTTCTGCATGGACACTGATAAGGGAACTTACTAGGTTCAGAGACCAAATTAGCTCCCGTCCAACAAGTGCAATGCCATGAGTTCAAGCCCTGATTATGCCAACAAAAGTTATTGTCAACATAATTAAAATGTAATTATATGACCAGCTACTTAGGTGCTACAGATATGGCATTTAAGGAAAACTTCAGTGTTATATTAGGATAAAAGCATAAACATAGCCTGTATTAACACCTCCCTGAAGTCTGTGAATGTTGACCTAAGTAGTCATGTGATCAGTTCATTCTGGACTCCTTAGCTGCTGCATTTGTAAACGCACAACTCCCTGTGTGATAGGCAGAACAGTGGCTGGTTGGTTGGCAGGCAGGGGTGTGGTGCTTTAGCCCAGGTGGGGTGGTGGGACTGGCTGGGCTTACAGCCAGAGGATGGATGTCATGGTCCACACTAATGAGTCTATGCACTCAGATAGACTGGAAACAAGCTATAATTTCTGGTCCAATGTGAACTACAGGTGTAAAGGAGAGCCCAAGAGAGAGAGAGCCAGAAGAAAACCAGAGGTAGGTGGTTGTGCACCCCTTTCTACTTTGTCAGTGCTGTGGCCACCCAGTTAACTATCTCTTCTCTGCATCCTGCTGTCCTTGTCCAGTGCCACCCAGGCCAACAAGCTCCGCGGACTCTCAGAGCAGACCCTTCTGGGTCAAAGAGAAAACTTGCTCATCATCATTTTACAGATGAGAAAGTAGAGCCCCAAGAATGTGACTCAGCCAAGGACACCTAGCAGGAGGGCCAAGATCTTGGAGTCTGCATGGCTGAGGGCAAGTATTTTTCTTTTCCATTATTGAGAAACAATGGTTTGCCATCCTTTACCCAAGTGGTGGACATTGTAGAAAAATCAACCCATTTTTGCCTTCACACAGAATCTGAGCAAGTCATTCATGGAGCCTCGGGTACCCACAGGCTCATCTGAATTAGCCTTGGAGGTTAAAACAGGAGCTCAGAATGGTCAAGCCATTCATGGAAGCACCACAGCCAGCCAGTTCACAGTGCACAAAGGCTTGGGCTCACATATCCCAATGTGCATCCTACATTTTTTTTTCAAGCCATGCTCTTACTTTTTCTAATAAAATGTCTCTCAAGCCCTAGGCATCATGGAATCAAAGAGAACAAGACAATGACAGCTTTGGGGCTTGAGTAGAGCTCATTCTCAGACTCCGCAGCAAAGCCACAGGTCAATTCGACAGGTCAGCATGGCAGAGCACATTTATGAGGGAGATGCTTTGAGGTACCATCAGTACCACAGCTAGTTTCTCTAACCTTAAGCCGAGTCAAGCTGTATTGATCAGAACCAGTTGGGAAATGAATTACGGAGGCTGATCTATAAAGAAATTCAATCTAGAGTGGAGCAAACTATTGTCACAATTCCTTATTAAGGCACTCCACACCACAAGCTAAATAAAGCAAATGAACGGGTCCCCCACACAAAGGGCAGGCTTTTTCAAGGGACGAGGAAGGCATTGTGGTTGGGAATATGGGCCTGACTAATGCCATCATAACTGACCACTTTTTAACAACCAACAAATCAATTCTTCTGCAATGATGCTTCCGAGAAGTAAAAATAAGAAGGGACTATATTAACAAAGAGAGAGGCAAGTGAAATCAGGCCTCCAGATGGGATTTCTCTCAGTATCCATAGAATGGGTGAGAATCTGATAACGACAGCATTCTACAAAGATTTCAAACTGTTGTTTCATTTAATTAGGAGTAGGATGGTGTGGGGGTGGGGGGAGGGAGACAGAGACTCCTGGGTAAGGAGAAGGCACCAAAGACAAGGAAGCCTCAATTTCAAAATCGCTTAGCTAGAGCAATTTTAATTGCTGCCTTTTTTTTTCAGAATGAAAGATTAAAGGTAGTTATGTCCCAGTGTACTTCACTTAAAGCAATCAATATGTTCCTGACTAGTTATGCACAAATCAAATTTTTGTAAATCAAATCCAATTTTAAATGTCCTCTAAGGAACCCGTTAAACAAATCTTTTTCTAAGAACTAAAACCATTTTGTAATCTATTGGATGGGTAAGTTTACATTTTTATAGATGATAATAAATTGAGTCAACAGAATCTTTACCCATTCTCCCTGAGGAGGAGAAAGGGCCCTGGAAATGAAATGACTGTGTAAACACAGTGTCAATGAACCCACTAGTACTACAGTTAGCTCCTGTGTCTTCCACATTGGCAGCTGCAGCACTGGGCAGTGATAACCATGTATGGCATCAGAGCAACGGAACAGAGAATGTAAGTGCTACCTGGAAGGAAATTGAAGGACTGTCCAGTCCAACCTTCCTAATAGAGGTTGTTCTTTGCAATATTAAAGTAGTCCTTAGAAACGACGCGTCCATGTTGTGGCATTCACCCATAACTGTGGTAAATACACGTGGATAGCTAGCACTATGGTGCTCTCCTTTTGATAGAATTTAACCTTCTTGGAAGGGTCACATCCATAATTGGTACATTCCAGCTGTGATGTGAAGACTGCCAGGCTGGACTACAGGATCCCCTATGAATCGAATTATGTGTCAGAATGTCAGTCCCTGATGTAACAATATGGGCAGCTAGGTCGTGGAAGGCAGGAAAAGTCATGAGAACCCTTACTCTCACTAATAGGTCAATGCTTCCTGATGAAAGGATGGCCTCCACCCCTCCCCCCACGCCGTTGCATACACATGCTCTCGCTGCCTGCAGCTCTCTGCCTTGTTCTGATGAGGCGAAGTGTCCTCATCAGAGGCAAGCTGCCATCGCTGGCCTTCCTAGACTCCAGAACCAGGAATTACATAAGTGTCCACTACTTATAAGTCACTCCATCCCAATGATCCTATTATCGTAGCACAGAATGAACAAAGAGAAGATGCTGCAGAAGCTGTCAAGGGAAATTGGTCTGAGAATGAAGACAAAGGGGAACATTTGGAGAATGCACACGACACGGGGAATGGCCTTTCAACTTACATTCCAACATCTCACTCCAGTTCCCATGGGAAAGTGGAGTGGAAAAAGGCAAGAATGGGAACAGATAGATGCATGGTCATGGTGGAAGATGTCGGGGGCAAAGGTGCTAAGAGTAGAAGTGGACAGAGAATCTGTGAGAAATAGAATCCACATTTCTAAATTAGGACATGGAAAACGGGGAGATAATGGAGACCATTGGTAGAAGACTAACTATATGGGGAAGGAGATATCTGATGCTCTAATTATGCTCAACTAGAGCGAAGGAGACATCAGTACCGATGTTAATAACTAGAGTTTGGGACCCCACAACAGTCACCACTCTGGAAAGATTGGCCAGAACATTGTAATCCTCCAGCATTGGCTGGGTTCAAGAATTCAGCTTCAAGCCTGTCATCCTAGCTATTCAGGAGGCTGAGATCTGAGGATCAAGGTTCAAAGCCAGCCTGAGTACAACAGGACTTGAGACTCTTATCTCCAATTAACCTCTAGAAAATGGGAAATGGGGCTTGGCTCAAGGGTAGGGTGGTAGCGTTGAGCTGAAGAGCTCAGGGAAACAGAGTCCTGAGAAGACCAACACAAGTGGCCAGCAATCTGAATTGTGATTAGAATATATGGTCTTGACAGATACTGAGTGATAAGACAGAGCCAGGATCATAGGAAAGCAACAATCGAAACTTAATTGCTAGTGTTTCTACTCAATTTTTATACTTTTCTTGGGTTGACAATGTCATAAAAGTAGTAACCAAGAGATACTTTTGGCCTGTGATGATAAGCATTCTGGTATCAGTCCCAAAAACTCGGAGATAAATATCTCAAACATTTGTAAATCTCAAATTCATTTGACCACATCAAGGTGCATGCAACAATTTCTACTGATGGAACATTTGACAGAATTTACCACATCTACCATGCTAAGCACTTGGCAACAATTTGCAGAAGCGAGAGGGGGTAATCTGTGTTTAAGTTTACCTGTCTTAATCCCATGATGTGTCTAGGAGGTCTTCATATACCAAGGTTTAGGTCAAACACCACCAGAATGGAACTTCCTCCACCTCCCCATATTCTTTCATCTTATGGTGCGGAGGGATTGAACGTAGGGATTTATGCACGCTAGCCAAGTGCTCTATGACATGAGCTACATTCTCAGTCTTTTGTTTTTATTTTATTTTTTTGAGCTACGGTCTCTCAGCTTCCTTTCACCAGTCGGTCTCAAATCCACAATCCTCTCTGCCTGTGCCTCCTGAGAAAGTGGGACCGCAAAGGTGCAATACCATGCCTGGATTCCATTTTTTTTTTTAAGCGACATGTGTCAGAACTCCACCAGTAAGTGGGCCAAGCTAATTGGTTGGGATCATGAACAGGTCCATGGAATAGCTGAGCAAATGAGAGCCACTCTTGGGATTGAATGCATCATGAAAGATGTGCCTGCTTCCTTTACCAGGCTCACAGGATGGAACCTGACCCTGTAACCATCTGTACACATGCAGCCACCAAGTCAGAAAAGCTACCTAGCAGTAAAACCAGCACAGAACAATGCAGAGGCCCGGACACAGATATGACAGAAAGCAAAGAGACAATGATGAAAGCCTGGCATCGCCTGAAGTCCTTCGCTCTTTCTGGAGTAAATTTACTCTTGGATTTTTAGTACACACGGTTTCATATGTCTTATTTTCTGTCACTTGAAATGTGAACACTTCTAGCCAATTCCATGCATGTGATTCAATTTGTCCCACTCTGGCCATCAATCTGCCTGCGTGGACGTGATTGTGCACCTGTCCCTGGGAACTCCTCAGTCGGCTGATTTCCAGGATGGAGTCTTCAGCTCACAAGTGCTACAGCTTGGAGGTGCACGAGGGTGAGTTTATGTGCCTGGTATTCTCCACAGAATGGAATGAGGTAGGAGAACGACGACCAAAGAGGGAAGGTGCTACCATTAGAACTAAAACATGACTGAGCAGGGGATGGGAGTTTGGCCTAGTGGTAGAGTGCTTGCCTAGCATGCACGAAGACCTGGGTTCGATTCCTGAGTACCACATACATAGAAAAAAGCCAGAAGTGGTGCTGAGGCTCAAGTGGTAGAGCTCTAGCCTTGAGAAAGTCCAAGGGCAGTGCTCAGGCCCTGAGCTCAAGCCCAGGACTGGCCAAAAAAACAAAAAAACAAAAAAGATGACTGAGCAGACCCTTTGCCTAGTCAGGTACCCTCTGTCCTCAGCAACACACAATCCTCCTCAGATAGAATGTGTCTTCCCTTGAGCTGACAACACAGAGATTACACAAAGGGAACCCACCATAGCCCCCCAGAATAAAGACTGTACAGCTTCCCAAAGGACCTGTTCGGTAGACTTAAATACATGTGAAATCTCTAGCAATCAAAGGCCCACAAGGAAGGCCCTCATAAGCACCTGCACACCCCACCTGACCTGGCCCACAGAAACAGAGACAACCTGTGCATGTCTGACATCCACTAGACCTCCTCGGGGCCACTCTGCTAACGTCAGAATTAGCTCTGGAACTTGGTGCCTGGACCTCACTATATGTCTAAGGTGAGAGAAGTGTCTATGGCCGTTACCATGGGGCATAGAAGGTTCAGCCTCGCCGTTAGATAGCACCTGGCAGAGCAACTGGGGAGCCGGCATCTCAGAGTCCAAAATTACAATCCATGCCATGCTCTGGGTATCCCAGAGGAGCTGGTGATCACAGCCCTGGCAGTCCTCCATGAACAGGATTGGTTCTGGAGAACACAGAGAATAACATCCTTGGTAGGGAAGCCACAGTGAAGTCAAGCTCTCCGACGTGTCGTGTCTCCCTTCCCTTCTGCCACTTGCCTTTTGTCACATCTTCCCAGAGCTATTTCTGTCCATGGGGAGTTAGCAGGAAGATCACATATTGTACAGAGTGGGGTGTTAAATTTATGCAAAGGGAAGGAATGTGTTATGGCAAAAAATTATTTATTGCATGGCGTCTCCCTCGAGGGTTAGTGTCTTGTTAGAGCTATAAGGACAGCAGCTCTATATTTGTCACATGGCAGAGCCACACTCCTGCCTGCCTCCCGCTGTCTGTGCCAAGAGCATTTATGTAAAGTCGTGACGCAAACCTGCCACCTTTAGGAGGCACGATCTGGTCTAGCAGAGTGTGCTGCCTCTGAGCCATTTGTGTGATGAGAGGAGTGAGTCTTCAGCCAGTAAGAAGGAGGAAAGATGGGAACAGAAAGGTGTTGGATATTCTGGAACTGGGCCACAGTCTGGTAAATGAGTTGAACAGTGAGACATTTGACTGAGCTCGGAGGAGTTAGAAAGTGGTGTGTCGTAGTTTAGCACTCAGTCCTTCAGACCTAAACCTAAATGCTGCTACTGCTGCCTCATCCTGACTACATGTCTGAGTCAGCTGGCATCTGCAAGCCTCCAGGTTCTTGCCTGTGCAATGGGCAGCCTATAAACGCACGTACGCTTTGCTGTAAAAAGAAAATTAGAGTACATACTGAATGAAAGGTGCTAAAGTTACATTTATTTTCTCTTTCTTTTTTATAAAATGGCGTGTTAATCCAGGAGTTAATTTAAGGCAATGCATGACAAATGTTTGCTGTGAATGACCATAGCTACCTTCTTCCTCTTTGTCATCAAACATTCTTTATTCAGGATAGCACTCTTTTTTTTAAATTGCTCAAGATTCTCCTCAAGACAGTGCTTACGGTGTGGTCACTGAGAACTCAGAGATGATGTATGCATTAAAGCCCTTTGCCATCTGTGATCCAGTGAACATTCACAAATTATTCTGTTGCGTATTGCACCTTGAATGTACAGATGGTTTTAATGTACATTAAACGGACGTCCAGGTGCTTGGAGGACACCATACTTGTGAAAGACCTGCCAGCATCCTGCTCTGCTTTATTCAGATGTTGAATCACAAAGTATCTATCTTACTTTTGGACATTAATGTCCCACAACATATGCTCTTTAAAGGAACATCATGTCAGCCACTCCTCAGCTCTTCACGGTGTCCAGGGAACAGAGCTGCTTGGGGAAGAAGTGCATGCATGAGAGGCTTGGAGTTGAGTTTTATGGCTAGAAGGCCCCAGCTATGAATGAATGATGCGAATCTAGCTCAGTTAATTAAGCTCCCAAGCCTCAGTTTCTTCATATTTATCTCTGTTCTATGATTATTACAAATGCCTGACCCCCCCCAAGGCTATTTTGATGAGATGGAGCTGGCAAAGGACAGAGAGCCTAGCCATGGACTTATCTTCAGCAGTTGTCACTGCTGGCACTTAATCGTTCTTGTTATCATGATTTGGAGTATGTCTAGGGAAGGGAGGTCCTAAGAAACTCACAATCATCCCTCAGAAGAATAGAACAGAAATTGGAAAAGGTGGAAAGATAAGGCATTGGAGAATTTTCTGGCCATCTCCAAATGTTTCTGACAGATTTGACAATGTTGTTGATCACATGATCATTCCTAAATGTGGGCTGCCCTGTCTTTGAAAATACCATACTCTCTTATCTTCTCTGAAAATTGACTAAGAGCATGTGAGTCTTTAACCAATGAAGAGTAGAGGAAAGTAATCTTTCCACTTTCCCCTGGCCATGGGACGAAGGTAGAACATGTGAAGGAAGAAGAGGAAATAGCAGAGACTCAGCTCACCAAAAGCTGATGTGTACATGAGCAAGAAAAGAAGTCTTTGTGGCATATCACTTTAGTCTGGGGTCACTTATTACCTTGGTAACTCAATCAGGTAGATATTTTCTTTGTACATCTATGGAATACAATAAGAATAGGAAACACTTCTTCTCAATGTAGAAAATAACTCCCTGTCAATACCAGCTTATTGGTTGTGATGGGGATCTTGCTACCTCTTTTTCCCATGCTAGCTTTGCCTCTCAGTCCTAAGTAGCTACTTGCATGCACCACCACACCTGGCCTACTTTCTCACTGTCTCCTTATAATTACTTTTCTTTTGTTTATTTAGTACATTTAAATTTTTCCTACATTAGCATGGTTCTGTTGTCTTGGAAGTGTTGGTTTCCCTGCTCTGACCACAGCAGTAAATTCTCCTGCGATGACTCACTTCCTCATATATTTTGTGCAGATTTATTGTTAATTCATCTTCAGTGAGGGCTAATTTTATACCTTGTGGCAAGCACATATATTTTGAATCTGTTTCTAAGCCCTTGATTTTTGTCTCCTGTTAAAAGCTCCAGGGCATTATGAACTAGTGATCACTTTTTAAAATATTAATCTGTAGGATGGGATTTCTGAATCGTGTGTATCATGTTATTCAGTTCCCAAACTCATATCCACAAAGCCCTGGGTAGGTAAACCTTTGTGAATTCCCACTATTACTTCTTGAAATTTTTCTAATCCTATTTTCACTAAGAATTTAGTTATTTTATGATTTCAGCTTTACGTTGAAAGTTACAACTTCCTCCCCATCACAAACTCCAGACCTTATCTGCTGTGCCTGTATGAGACTGAAATCAAACCTATAAACATCTGGAAAGTTTGCTATGTTCAATGCTATTCTCTATTCACCTGGGCTGCCACCGTATAAGACTTTACCCATTCTAACTTTCCATCTCCTCGCTTGGGCACTTAATGTTTCTCATTACTTGGAAATTAAGACATATGCATGTACCTTAGCTTTTGAATAGTTATACTTCACCTACCATTTCTATTAGCATATGATATGTATATAGCAGGAAATGGTCTAGATTATTCCAGACATCCCACTAGCCAGGTCTAGAACAGTGTTTTATATACAAAGCAATCTCACTTTTTATAAAATTAAGGTTATGTTTCTATTTAATTTTGTGAACATAAAGGTAAGCATTGATTGGATGAGGCATGATGTCAGAAGTATATTAAGAGCTCAGTAAATGCTTGTTATTATATTAAAGTGACATCAAAACTTGAAACAATTATAAACGTCGAAAGATCTTTTTTACTGTATTCTATTGTGGGGATAATGTATAGAGGGGTTACAGTTACATTCGTCAGGTAATGGATGCATTACTTCTTAAAACTTGACACCCCTTCTCATGTTTTTATCCCCCTTTCCCTCCCCCTGATCCCTTCCAATTTAAAAAGAGACAATGACGGCTCATTGCTTTTGGACACCTGGCCTACTGAGCCTCTGATCACAACCAGGCCTCAGCTTGCCTCTGAGCCTCCCTATGAGCACTTTCTTCCATTCTCATGCCATTCTCCTTGGGAGGATGGCAAAGAACTTGACATATTCCACCATTTATGTTGACTGAAGAGAACAGGATAAAGGCAAGAATTTGAAAGAAAAACTTTTTCATGTCTTAGCTCTCTGCCTAAGTGCCCCATCCATAGTTCTCATGGAGATTCTCTTTCCTCACCTGTCTATGGATTTCTCCTCTTTCCTGTCACTGAATACATCTACACATCACTCTATTTGTGTGTGTGTATGTGTGTGTGTGTGTGTTTCCATGAATCAGCATATAAGACCCACATGAACAAGTATTGGTCTCCCTAGTGACTCACAGAGAATCAGCCGTACACTGTTGATCAATAAATGTTGAGTAAATGAACAAATCAGCAGAGCTGGGTCCCCGAACTGGCTTCCAGTTGTCATGTTGTCCTGGTCAAGATGATGTTGGCAATACCAATGGGAAAGGTGGGTGGAACAGGGTCAGGATGCTCTTCTCCTTTCTGTCTTTTATGGTCTGGGTTCTTCATACAGACAAAACAATTTCACTAAGAAAGGTCAAGAGTTTGGGAGAAAGAACCTTTATTGCTTTTGATGATAGAGGAGAGATGAGTTTGAGAGACCTGAAAATACCTGCCAGAGATGAGGGAGGACTTGAGGAGTTTGGATCTAGTGGGAGGAAACAGGAGAGGGAAAAATCTCCCAGAGATTCTCTGGAGAAGAGAAAGAGAAATTTCTAACATGAGATACATGTTTTATTTTTCCTCTAATTTTGCTGAGAGTTGTACTATGTAGATTTTCTCCATTCCATAATTGTCAGTTATCCACATTGCTCACTAATGCTTTAGTCCAAGTAGATTCTTCAGGGGGAAGGGAACAGCTGTTGAATTCTGCAGCCAGGTGGGTAATGAGATAAACTGCAGACAGTGCATGTGGGCAGTGGATTTGAAGGATGGGTTCATAATTGACATACAGCTTCTACTCCATACTGCTATGTATTGAGAAGTTACAGGGAAACTCACACTGGGACACACTGAGACTGCTACCCTAGAAGTTAAGCCAAAGAAAGCAAGTTAATGAAGGCTTCTCAGTGCTTTCCCAGTAAGCATTCTAGTTACTTTGTCCTTGAGACTCAGAAGAAGCCTGTGGGATGGATCCATCAGATCCCAGTGGCGTTGGTGAAAACCAAAGGCTCCTTTTCATTACCACTGTTGTTGGTGACCCTGATTTCTTGACATTTTTTCTCAGTCAGGTCACAGAGAGAATGCAGCTGTAAGCTCTGGGAGAATGTGCACCCTTGGAAGACAGATGCCAGGGGAAAGGGCTTAGTCTTGATTCCTGGTTGACGCTCAGTGATTTGAATAGGCCTCATTACCAAAGGTTCATGTGTGGACTGCTGGTTCCCAGTGTCATAGCACTGAAAGGCAGGGAGAGCTCTGCAGGACGCTCATCTCCTGGGAGGGTTTTGGGCCTTGCAGGACTGGTGGATTGGTTACCACAAAGGTGGGTTTTTACGAAGTCAGTTTGTCTCTTAGTTTATTATTGTTTCTTCTCTCTCCCTCCTCCATGTATCTGGCTCTCCACTTTCTCATATGCTCTGACCATATGCTACTGTTTGCCATCTTATAACACTTGATGAGGCTCTTGAGAGCTGCCCTATTATGGGACTCTAAAATGGTGAGCTAGACAAACATCCTTTCTGTATAAACTACCCAGATTCAAGTATTTTGTCATAGCAACACAAAGACTGAGGCAAAGATCATGCACAGAGAAAGATGTCTGGCACAGTGAAGTAGAGCCTTAAAAAGAATTGCCTGTGAGGTCAATGAGGCCATTTCTAGCCTTGTTTCTAGATCATTTCTAAGCTGCTTGAGCCAAAACCATGTGGGACAGAAATGCTACATGCACACTGAGTCCATCTGAAGTCCTGACCTGTGTTAGCAAAGGCAGAGTATGGCTGATATTTGAAGCAACTAAAACAAAGAATTATAATGAACAAATGACCCAAAGTCACACATGTTAAAAAAATTAAGCACACTCTTTAGTTTTCATTCATGTCAACTTGCTTTACTTCTGTTTGCCTCTTACCTTTGAGAAGAAGAAAGCTCTTAAATGTGTACTAAAAATTGAGTGTCCTGCTCATTTGGAGCCTGGGTCATCAAGACTTCATCAGTTCCTGGTAAAGAGATCTGAAGAAATTGAAATAACCGAAGACCAGCTTCTGGGAGCTGACCTAGATTGTGGGACCAACTGCTAGTTGCGGGGGAGGGGGGGTCCTTTCTTCTCTTTCCTCCAGAGAATTAGTGTGAAATATCCTTCATACAGCAACATCCAGCAGGAACACTTCTCAGGACAGTGGTCTTGAACAAAGCAGTCCAATGTAAAACACTGTTGTAAAGCACTTGGGATTTCATCAGTGCAGCTATTAGGACTTGGTCTTCATAACGGATTCTTTTTCATTAGAAGGTCATCAGAGCTTTTAGGCTGCATTCTTTGGGATGGATGGCTGATGGTGACAATGTCCTTGTAGCAATTCTAACCCATTACTTACACGATAGATAGGTTGGGAAGTAGAACTAATGGAGAGAGGAAAAGACAGTGAGTAGCATTCTCTCACACGGAAAGCTGGCTTTTCACAGAAGTAGAAAGTGTGCTTGCATTGGAAGCAATTCTTCGGATTATTGACTCAAGGATGCCAAGGCCATGCCTAGTGTGATTTCTCGGGGCATAGTGTTGAAAAGGTATCCGAGGTCCTTTCTGACTTTAAAAGCTTTGATCAGTTGACAGTAGCTGTCTTTGAAACAGGAGTACAAGTGTAGAAATCCATGCCATGTGTCAACCATCTTCTTCCCTTCACTTTCACAAGTGGAAATAAAGCCCTAGGTGGAGAGGGTCTGTCAAATGCCACATGGGGAGTTGGTGAGGCACCCCGGGTTTGTCTGAAGGACCCTCTCACGTTTTCTATAGTGTTTTATTCACTAAAATTAGAATTTATCACCCTGTACTTACAACAAATGACATGGATTTCGTTACTTTACACTATAGTTATAGGATTTCAGCTTCGGAGTCCTGAAATTCAAGAACACAGCTTATTCTATCTCCAAACTTGGGTCACATGTTTTTGTTTTGTTGGTTAGAATAACAGCCACAAGAGTATGAGTGTGTGATTTCTAGTACAGATGCTCTTGGACTTTGGATAGGATGAATCCTGAAAAAATCTATTATACCTTTTCTATTTAATATTTTTAACTTACATTAAGACCTACAACTCACCAAACAGCCCAGTATAGTAACAACACACTAGATTCAGCTGCCTCCTTTTGTACTGTGTGGCTGACTGGAGCTTTGAGCTCTCTGCCACCATCTAACACCATGGCTAGATGTTGTACTGAATGCCACTGGCTCAGGAAATCATCTAAATTCAAGATTCCAAGTGCTGTTCCTACAGAAGATATATTACTTTTACACCATCTTAAAGGTGAAAAACTGTAAGTCACATAATCCTAAGGAATTGGTTGTATCTGATTTCTCAGAACTCTATGCAGGATTTGAAGAACATGTTCTTGCTTCCTTTCTCATCTGAGCCCAATTCTCCCTCAGGGCTGTTGACTCACTTTCCACCTTTGGGGATCTGCTTTTCATTACAGAGGGAAATGTCCTTGCTGAAAAGTGGACACCCTCAAATCAGTGACCCCATGTCTCCCCACACAGAGGGCATCCTTCCTTCCTTTCTCTAAGCCACTTCAGTTTGCCTGGGCTCTTACACTCATTGAAATCTGTACAACATATTGCCTTTTCAGCCCTAACAAACACATTGAACAGAGAGAGAGAGAGAGAGAGAGAGAGAGAGAGAGAGAGAGAGAGAGAGAGAGAGAGAGAGAGAGAGAGAGAGAGAGAGAGGGGGGGGAATGTGTGCATAGTTTGTAGCTATATATAGAACACTGAACCAAGAACCTCATGGAATAAAGAATCTACGTTACTACACTGGTCCATTTGTCGCTGGCTTTTGGAAGTGCTATGACACAGACTGTTAAGATAGTGTTGCACCCAGCGAGTGTGATGGTGTGTATTTTGTGTAAGTATTCCTACACCAAATAGCCGAGGTAAGTAACTTGCTGTATTCTGGAAGCTCCTGATCGAGATCCTTTGGCCCCGGTTGCCTTGAGCCTGGAGTGAGGGATACATCATGTTGGGATACATAGCAAGGTAAACCCAGTCACCTCCTGCCAGGGAATGAGGGAAGAAAGGAGATCAGGGCTCTACCATCTCTTTGCGACAGCACGTGTACAATAACCTAAGCTTTACCTCATACAAGTCCTACCGCCTCCTTGAAATAGCACCTAAAAACCAAGGTTTTGATGTAGGGATGGGCCTTGGGGCCACATTTAAGAGTAGTGGACAGCCAGGCTCTGGAGGTTCACACATACAATTATAGCTACTCAGGGGGCTGAGATCAAAGCCATCCCAAGAAGACAAATCTATGGGACTTTTATCCCAGTGAACTCATAAAAATCTGGAACTGGAAGGGTGTCTCACTTGGTAGAGTACTAGCCATGAGAAAAGCCCTGAGTTCAATATCCAGTACCAATTAAAAAAAAGTTACCGCCACCGATATGAAACAGGTTTAAGCCACTCTACAGAATATGAAAATATGCTTCCTTTCCTTCCCATTGCCACACACAGGCAGGAACTTACTACCTTAAGGACTCAGATTAAATCAGGATGACCCGGTTTTGCCTCAAGGACACGGGCTCAGGCATGAGCTGCTGCTGCTCTAAGTGACGGACTGGGAGGAGACCAGGCTGGGGTCCAGGTTGTCTGAGGCCCATGTGAGTGATCATTTCTCAGATCCACCACCTTGACATCTTCTCGAAACTGGAATTTAATCATTGTGGACTAAGACAGGAACCACAGTTAATCAGTCAAAATGAATAGTTTAATCATTATGAGCAGAGAAAGGAAGGGCTCATGTTAATGTAGAATTACTAACTATATTAGGGATGAGATATTTATGGTGATTGGAATTATTACAGTAAGGAACTGATGGCTGCTATCAGCAGGTAGCTCTGTATTCCACGAAGCGGACATTCCCCAGACCTTCTGAGAAAAAGTTTTCCATGGCCCATACATTTGGCAAATACCACAAGTCCTTATGGGAAATTCGCAACACCTATGAACACCAAATTCTTTGAAAAATGTTAGAGAAAAGAAACCTGTTTCTATGTCCTTCTTTGCCCACCAAATCATCTTAAGGAATATTTCCTGCTAAAACTCCTAGGAGAATTTGTGAAGTAAACTTTGTACCAGATAATAAGTTCAGAGCCCACACTGGTTATGCATGCAAAAGCAGTCTAGGGCTGACAGAGACCCCTAGAATTATGGATTTTAAAAATGTGTTTATGAAGTTCCAAAGAGAGTCCTGCAGAAAGGAGAGCAGGCTGGGGTCTCAGCCCCGTCTGTCTGCTTCAGCCACAGAGATTCTCTCTCTCTCTACCTTGGGCATTGAATTTCTCTGTAAGATAGTCACCTATTCCCATAGTAAGTGATCACTAATGGCCACTTTGGGGTGACAGTATTTGAGACATTAGGATCAATCAAGGAGAAAATAACCTCATAGAACTTCATGAAAAAGTTAAATTTCGGGATGACAGAAATGAAGGTTGGGGGCTGGGAGTTTGGCCTAGTGGTTAAAGTGCTTGCCTAGCATGCACGAAGACCCGGGGTTCGATTCCTTGGTACCACATACATAGAAAAAAAAAAAGCCGGAAGTGGTGCTGAGGCTCAAGTGGTAGAACTCTAGCCTTGAGAAAGTCCAAGGACAGTGCTCAGGCCCTGAGCTCAAGCCCAGGTCTAGCAAAAAAAAAAAAAAAAAAAGAAAGAAATGAAGGTTGGTAGAAAAGATAGCATATTAATGATTAATAGCAGATTAACTTAATGAACAATAAATAAATGAGAGAACTGTATGGTATATCCAAAAACTGATAGACATGTAGAAGAGAGACGAATCAGAAGAAAGTATAGCGGGGAATTGACAGGCAGTGGACTGGAGGAAGTGAGAGAATGAGTTCCATGCACACCTGAGGGAAGAGCCAGCCAGGCAAAGTGCAGAGAGCGGCTCGCGGGTAGGCCCCAAGGCAAAGCACAGTGTTGAAGGAGATGCATCAAAGAAGTCTGCAGACCATGCGGTCAGGAAGAGAGTATCCTGGTATGGCGAAGAGGGCTAGAGTGCATACAACAAAACAATGAGGACACAGAGGAAAGAGATCATAGCCAGTTGTTTATAGCAGTGGGCAATGCATGCATCAGAATTCACCTGGAAAAATGGAAATTTCTTGTTTTCTTCTGAGAAAAAAAATACCTGGGAGCAGTGGCACACTGCTGTAACCCCAACTACTCAATCGTTCAAGGTCAGCTTAGCCGAAAAGTTAGCAAGACCCCATCTCATCAAATGCCTGATCCACCTGTCATGCCAGATATAAGGGAGGGACTGCATCCGAGACTGTCTGGGTTCTGGAACACTGGAAGAAGCCCATTGATCTCATTCCAGAGCCTCCCTTGGGCAAGACTTACTGGAAGCCAATAGAGTCACATAGTCCCTGTTTCTGCAGAGAAGCTCAGTAGATGACAAGAAAACAATGTGAGCACCAATGGGTCCAGGGCCTGCCCAGGTGAGAAGGCTGAATAGTGGACACAGGTATTCACACGAGGGTGGTTGAGGCTGAAGTCACAGTTTCCTGGCAGGAGAGAAGGAAACCTGTGCAGATCCTTCTGCTACGCTCAGGATTCTCCAAGAGATGGGGTTCAATGCACCTGCTGACAGTAAGAGATAAGGAGGACGCACTGGGGGCCTGAAGGGAAGAGATGGTATGGCAGGTTGCCTGGGGGTGAGACAATAGAAAGACCAAGACATTTGGCGATGTCTCCTGGCAGTAGTAATTGACACCCAGAGGTCCCAGGCCCTCTGCCATAAATCTAGGTGAGCGCAGTCATTGGAGCTTTGGGTTTGTCCCCAGCCACACCTTAATGGACACAGGAAATGAGGAGAGAACAGCTGCATCTCCTTGAGGTTATAGGGGTTTTCTTAAACAAAGAGAGGGAAGAAGGAACAAAGAAGGAAAAGAAATGGGACGGAACAGTGAGAGAGGAAGAAGGTCTTGGGAGGGGGCCGAGGGCACTAAAGCCATACCACAGTAGTGGTTTCTGGTGGGAATGTGCTGCGGGGTGGCAGGAAAGTGTGAGCCACTTAGGCCAAGTGAAGGAAGCCACCAAGTTAAAGAACTAAAAGCAATATCTATACTTATTTGTTAGACAGCTTTGACTTTCTTTCATCTTCCCTGAATTCTCTTCTGTGCCAATTCCCTTTTGTAAGCTCAGCTGCACTCCCAGGACATGGGGCTGCGTGGGTGGCACAGCTACTCAAGCTCAGGTTCCATCACACCAGCTCTCATCACTGGAGCCCTCAGAACTCTAACACCTAGGCCATAGGGAGTCATGGACCTGGGAGAAGGGAAGCAGGACTCTGAAGGGGGTTCTGGGAGGCTGGAAGATGCCCAGAGAGTCACCAGAGCTGCAGGAAAATGCCAGTGGGGGGGGGGGTGAATATCCCTATACCTGAGAGTTTCAGGAATACAGCACTAAACTCTCATATTCTGAGATGGTTGGATATCTAGTTTCTTCTGAAGCAAACATTTATCAGATCTCTATTCCTGCTTTAGCAATAATCAGAGTTCTTTTTCCTAGTGCTGGAGAAAAAAATGGTTTTGGAAAATCAGGGTCAGTTACCTTCAACCAAGCAGGCACTGCTCTGTGCACCGAGGCCCAGAACGTCACCTTGTCACCACCTTCTGTGACTCTGAGTTTCCACACGTCCACCTGCAGAAGTTTCTGTGCAAGCTGAATGAGATTATATATCTTCAAGGGCTTTGCAAAGATAAATAAGAATGTCAGGGTTTGGTGGTAATTTCTATTACTTTACCATTACCATGGGACTTTGATTCTAATTCCTTCTTTCTTTGTCTTCTGGGATCCTCCCTGCGTCACCCAGAAATCTCATTCATTAAGCACTGAGGATAATTCCCATATGGTCAAAGGATGTGCAGTTTCCACACAGGCTAAATTAGAAACGTTTAAATTTTTCATCTATTCCCTTGTCTGCTCTTTGGTCAATAGCTTATTCTGACAACTTCATTACCTTCTAATTACTCTAAGTTCCTTTGCTCATTTTCTGTGTGTGATTTACAAAAACAAAAAAAAAAAGAAAGAAAGAAAAAAAAAGAACTTGCTCAACAAAGGGCTTTGCCATGCCATGTCACCGGCTTCTGGTTGACACCCACACCTTCCACATTCACTAGAAGGTGATTTTCTTTTTCCTAATGACTGGGAGTAGATTTGCAGGAGGCCTTCTGGTCCTGGCTTGATAGGTGCAAGCCAGTTTTCCTCTCCTGTACACCTCACCCCTCGCTGTAAGAGGAAAGCTGTAAGGTGCATTTTCTTCTCTCGCCTAAGCTGATTTATCCTTTGCCTATAAATCTTTGAAGAGCCATTCAGGAAGCTGTATCAGATGTGCCTTAATCTTTGTATTACTCATTTCTTGAAGGAATTTAATCTACTGGGCTTTAATTATATATCCCTTAGAAAGTGCCAGCCTTTTCCTAGCAAGGCACTTTCTCCGGCAATTTAATAACCACTTTTCCTCTCACCTTCTCATGAGTCTACACTTAACAGACTGAGGGGATAAAGGCCACAGAGCTCACTCTGCCTTGGTACCTCAACCTGGGACCCTGTGCTTTCCTTAAGGCTACTTGTTAAAAACCCAGACTCATAATCAACTTGAGTCCAAGCTTTACACTCTGGCAAGTGTACATTTAAGAAGCCATCTAGTAGGAAAAGCATGTTCTAGGCTGAACCAAGGAGAAAAAAAAATAAATTACAGTGAGATTCTCTCTGAAAAGTAACATAAAGCCAAAAAGGATTGGGAGACAGAGCTCAAATTTCTGCCTGGCAAGCACAAGACCTTGCATTCAAACTGCAGGACTATTTAAAAAAAAAGACAAGATAAGGAAAAAGAAGAAGAGAAAGATGCTCAGAGAGGAGGAAGAAGAGGAAAAGAAGTCACTACCAGATAAAGATAATGGACAACATTAATGTACTATGTTATCTCTCATCTCTTTTGCTGTCCCTTGGTTATCTCATATTGTTACAGAATCTCACTTTGTTATCTGATATATTCGATATATTTGTATTTGGTTATTTGAAATTGGATAGGGAAGGGGGAAAAACAAGATGAGGGGTGGGGGGGAGGGAAATGGGGACCAAGACATGAGAAAGGGTATCAATGTATGTGAATTAATGAACCTCCTATCTGGTGAATATAATGTAACCCTTCTATTAATTACAATACAAATATATGGAAAAAAGATAATGGACAACAGAGGAACTGCATATCTAGTTCTTGGATTTCCAGTGGGGCAGCATCAGAGTAGAGGGGAAAAGAAATACTTTGGAGATCCAGGTCATGGATGCAAACACTAACTACTTCATAACAACTAAACATCTTGGATAGGGATAGTTCCTTATCCTCTGTGGCCTTAGTAACCTAACATGTAAGCACTTCAAAGTGGGAATCAAAGTACTACAGGAATGATTTCTGGGGCTTGCCATGGGAAGCATGTATAAGACACCTCCAGGGGCCAGGAACCTTGCAGAAGTTTGTTCTCTTTCTCTCCACTATTGTCGAATACAAATTGTGTGCTTATTTTTATAATAGTCCATTGGTTATGTTAATGCAGTTTCTAATTAAATCCTCACAGCACAACTCGGGGGAGGGGTGATGAAACCATGATTATTTCCAATGCACACGTGAGGAGACTATTGTAGGTACATTGTATTCGAGAAGGTGAGATTCTGCAACAATGGCCTCTTCCGCTCTCCCCCTTCCCAGGAGGATGCCAGGGGCAAAGGTTCTGAAGGGTTCAGACAGACAAGGGGAAGATGGTCATCAGCGGTGTTATTGAACACTGGGCTCTGACCTCCACTCCCCTACATCCTTGCTGGAGCAAACTAAGATCACGAGGTGACCTGAGGCTCTGTGAGATAGATACATTCAGTTTCCCTAGTCCTCCAAGCCAGTGCGATAGACCTAGCTCTAGCACTTTGGTTTATGTTGAGATAACCACTCCTTCCCACCTTACTATCCCTCAAAACTAGTCAGAAAATGGAAGGGAAACTGAGGCAAAGTAGGCTGTCAGATAGGAGCCACATCCACTGTGGGAAGAGGAAAGTGAGTCTTGACTTTATGATATACAGGTATAAGACCTGGGATTCTGAATCTCACAGCCTGTTTGATTGACATGAACAGCAATATTGTATAGGTGATAGAAACTGACAACCAGAGGCAAGGCCTGTTTAAAACAGAAGGAAGAGCAGGAAATGTGTCTACGATGTACCATCTACACGTAAGCGTTTCTAGTACGATCTACTCACCTAAAGAAGTCCACGACCCAGGAAGAAATACATTCTTCATAGGTATGGAAGGCTCCTTGGCGCGAAGGAGATTGCCAAGCGTCTCAATATTTGGCTTGACTCTAAAGCTGGGCTGTTCTCTTCTCAGCTTGACATTTTGGTTTCAGCTTCTGGCGGACAGCCATTACTTCCAGGTAGTTCTGCAATGATGTCGTAGTAGACTGGCATGTGCCACGGAGGAGGAGGTAAGGCAGGCATTCGTACCTTTCTGTGGACGGTGCTTCCCGAGGAGGCCCATCTAAGCCCGTGGTCAGGAAGAAGGTTCTAAACATGGCACACTACCCCACCCCTAGAGGGCTGTTTTCACAGAACCAGTCACTAGTTCCCAGGAACTTGGACTGAGGATTCCTGTGGCTGCAGAGTGTCTATTAGGAGTCTGGTAGGTAGGCTGGATTTAAATGAATTCACGATGTTCTTCAGATTGTCACTTTTACTTGAACTAATAGCAGAGGGGATGGGGGAGCTTTCACAGTGTGTCACAGAGCAGCCAGCAGTGCTCACCACAGTGTAGACACAGAACTGTGACCCCGCCTTGGTGGTGTTGGCATTCCAATTGGCTGAGGGAGAATGGAGGGCGGGAGCAGGGGGGAGTGACAGTTGCTGTGGGGAAGGAGGCAGTGAAAGAAAGGAATTGCCTCAGGTCTGTTTGCTCACACTTCTCCCCAAATAAAGGCTGAGTCTTTTAGCACTGAAAGGAGAAAACAAACAGCCTCTGGTGGAGGGGAGGGATGGAGGTGTGGGTGGGAAGAGAGGGCTAGCCTAATCCTAGGCTACAGAACTTCTGCAGGGTCTCAAGAGAGTGGAGTGCACAGATTGGGAACCTTGGATCTGGGAAGAAAAGCCAGCAGGAAGCATGGACCGAGATGTCATTGCAGAAGCTGGCTCCCTTTATACCACACTGCTTCTTAACTGCTCCCCACCAAACAGAGAATCCGGATCAGTAGGCAATGAAGTGTCAACTTCGTACAAGGTGCAGAAGCCATTTATTTCTGGAGGTTTCATTGACTATTTCAACTGCAATAATTTATTCAGAGGACCATTCGCATTCTTAAGGTCATGGGCATTACAAGGCGCACGCAACAATGGCATTCTTGGCTCTGTGTTCTCAGGGTGCTCTGTATTAGATAGAGCTGCAAGTATCTCACAGGTCAGATTACCTTTAAAAAAATATTTTAAAGGTGATGTACAGAGGGGCCTCAGTCACACAGTCAGGTAATGAGTATGTTCCTTGTTTCCCCCATTTTCCCTCTCCCCACCAGTTGTGTAGTTCATTTTCAACATAATGTCTAGTGAGTATCACAGCTGCTTTAGTTCACTCTTTGCTCCATCTTTTTGGTGCTCCCTTGTATCCTCTCCCAAACAGATGAACTTACATACAAGGCAAGAAGTATAGAAATCTAAAACATCAAAGTGGGGGAGGGAAAGTAGTAAAATAACAAAAAAAAAACAAAAACCACTCTTGTTTCCATTTCTTGGAGCTTGATAAGCATCATTTTCTATGATCATATGCAGATAGCTATTGAGCCCTTGTGATCCTCTCCTAAGAATATCCTCCTTTATTCTCACTGTGTGAATGTTTAGAGTCCTATTTAATTTGCCATGTCCACGTGTAATTTTTAGTCTTTTGCCATCTGTTCTATCAACTTGGTTTAACTCCAAAGCCAAGTCACCAATAAACACTCTCCCTGGAAAGCAGAAATAGAAGAAAGATGGCACCCTGGGAGTGTGTGTAGGAGGGAAAGGGAGGAGGGTGGCAGCCTACTGAGAGCTTCTGATTGCAGGCATTGTGGCCCCACTTCCAAACACACACAAATCCTTTATCCCACTGAGGGTCAAGACATCTGACCTCCATGACATCTGTGATGGGCCATGGTGCAACATGGGGTGGATCCAGGAGCTCCTGTCCTGTCTCTAAGACACTGTCACCAAACAGGGACCCAGATGACTTTCCAGGATGCTTTCAGCTCTAGACACAAGAGAATCTAGGAGTAGACAGGACTCCTTTCTCAATGAGGGGTGGGTGTGTGTGTGTGTGTGTGTGTGTGTGTGTTTGAAAACTCAACTCAGATGTCCTTTCATTTCTTTGGCATCTGAGAAGGTCACAACAAGAGGGGAACCCTACAGAGTCTCTCTGACCAATCCCTCTGGTCAGTGTGGAAACTGAGGCTCAGGGATAGTGACTTCGCTGGGCAGCAGCAAGCCAGGACTAGAAGCCTAGTTCCTTGGCACTGAACGGTGTTTGTAACACCCCTCCCATTTGTGGAGCCTTAGGACATAAAACTTTCTGTAAGCAGCCTCTCTGGAAACCCTATACGCAGCACAGTCAAAATGGTTTCAGAAACCAAGTTTTGTTAGGAAAGGGGAAAACAATAAGGATCTTAACAGAGAAGTAAACTTAAGGGTTGCATGCTTGGCTAAGAAAAAATAATCGAAGGAAAGCTGCTGACTGCTGGCACAAAAGAAAAAAAAAGGGAAGAAAGAAAAGTAGGCAGACTCTGGAAACAGAAGGTGAGGGAAAAGGTAAAACAGAGAGCTGTTTATTTAGATTTCCTGCAGCTATGACCAGGTCAGTCTCTTCAAAAATCTCCCGTGGCTCCCTATTGCCTGGAGAGCAGAATAAGAGAGTGAGCATTTTTGAGTTAGAAGCATTTCTTGTTAGTGAATAGATAGCTCAACCCATTGCTTAAAAGTATTGTTTTTATAGTGAACAAAGAAGTACATATTGTAGAAAACAAAAACTATTATAGAAAAACAACTATTGTCAACTATCATCGCCATGGCTAACCACCTCCTTCCACCTAAAGTAACTATTAGCAATCAGTCTGGAGTCCTTCAACATAATTGTTAATACATTTATAATGGTATTTTTGTATGATTTTCAGAGAGGGCTAGACAGGATAGAGTTCTTCCTTCATTAAGGGAAGGCCTTGAATTCAATTATAACCCAAAAGATTTCCAGAAAACTGAGATTATTCAAATTTTACTCTTATTTTCCATCTCTCTCTTCTATTCTCTTTCCATATATATGTACATAGGTGTATGTGCTAAAAAATAAACATAGTGACTTTTCTACACCAACAAATAAGATCTCGCTCATTCTTTATATAAACAGTTGCATAGCAGTCTGTAAAGATGAAATAGCCAAGATTTATGTCTCCTTTTAATTAACACCTAGGTTGTTCTATTAATTTTATCATTAAAGATGTTGAAACAGATAATCTTGTAAAATGAAATTTATGTTCATGAGAGGTTATTTCTGTAGGACAAATTCCTATAAATAAAATTGCCAATGTATTTCTAATTTCAGTATTCACATGGGCAATGGAATAATAAACATTAACCTTCAGTGAGGGCTAGCTGTAAGCCATCTCAGTTTGCAGTATTTTCCATGGATTAGAATACTTCATTTCAAATTAACCCCAGAAATTAGGCACTGGGAAAACCAGGGGGAAGCAACAGAGTGTGGTGAATTCATTGGTTCAAAGTCACAGTATGGTATAAGAGATTGGCTTTCAGAGTCCATGTTTCTAATCAACTTACTTCTTCTGTTAAAGAGAATATCCACCTTCAAGAATGTATTACTGGGCTTAGTCAACCACATGTTATTTTATTTGTGCCAATTTAATACAAATTTGTGTTTTATTTCAATGTTGTGCCATTAATATTTTCTGGTATTGAGAAATTTTTCAATTATTTAGTAGCCTTTTATCTATATCATATTAATTTATCTTTATGCTTCTTTAATTACAGCTTTCATTAATTGCTTATGAATTACATTCTTAGTATTAATCATTTATGTTTTAATCATTTATTATATATATACTGTACCATTTTTCTTACTGGTACTTTTCTTTCAAACTTGCTAGTTTTTCTCTATAAAAACAATAAAGCAATTTAATAAAGCACTTTAAAGGCAAATACCAGTTGATTTTTACACTGAAAAATTTTAAATCTTCTATGGGACAACTTTACCAATCACTATTAGCAAAGGTGTTCTTAAATATTTATTATACTTTCCAAATTTTCCTTTAAAAAGCATTCATTTACTTTCTATGTGTATTATTTCTATATAGGATGTGATTTGAAAGAAAATAATTTATCCATAGCTATTTGTCTTAGCACCATTTCTTTACTTCTGTTTTTGACTGACCTGCACTAAGACTTCTCATAAATTCTCACATGCTACCAATCGGATTCTTTTTCCTTGTTCTGATTTAGCGAGTCATTAGACTATGTTGTGTTCCGAGCAAGATTAATTCCTATATCTTGAAAGTATGTTTAATGCTTATTGCAGAAAGTGGCTTTTATTGTATTTCTTACTCAGTGTACAAGCTATTCTTATTGATTTCCTCTCCTAGATGAATTTCAGAATTGTACAGAATTTTATTTTTTAATTATTATAATTCTTCATAGAATAAAGAGGAAGAATAGGACCAGAGAGCGCAAAGTGCATACTCAGGGTTTCAGGCGTGTGAGTCATGTGCATAATTAAATTTCCAGACCACATAGGCCATGGAGACAGGCTAGGACAGCTGTTCCCTGCGTCCCTCTCCCTGACACCTGCCTGTCCTGCCCTGTGCAGTTGGCACACGATTTCCCGTCACTACTGCTTCCTTCACTCTCCCCTACATCTCTTTATGTCCTCATGGCACCCGATAGTCTCCCAAGCACTACATTGGCCCACTACATTCAGATGTGTGTGGGAGAGTAGATACAACCCTCAGGTAGACTTTAGCCCTTCTCTTTTATTTTCCCTTGTGCATGTTCGAAACAAAGCAGCCTCTCTGTGGTGCATCTGTAGCCAGCTGATGGAAGTCAAAATCTGCTTTCGGTCCACCGGCGTGGGTCATTCTCAAGTACATTTTGCAAACAGAAGCCCCTCTTGTGAAATTACTAATTTGGATTGTTAGTGACACACTATTTTAACTCTTCCCTTTCCTGATCTTTGGAAGGATTTCTCTTCCTTGCCCTATTGAAGTTGGGCCTGGCAATATCACCTATTTTAGCCAACTTAAATGGGAGCCTAAACAATGTGTGTCATTTCCAGATGGCAGGTTTAACAGCCAGAGACCCTCTTTAACCTGCCTGAGTGATCACAGGAGCAAGAGGTGAGATGGAGCCTTTGTCAGCTCAGTTCCCTGAATGACCAAGATGAATAGGCCCCTCTCTGCCTACCCTGATGCTCATGTAGCATAACAAAACAGTAAATGTCCGCTGTTAAGCTGCTTGGGTTTGGCACTTGTTTCCAGAGTGTGGTCTAGCCTGTTGTGACTGAAACTGGGAAATTCCATCATCCAAGGTGACACTGCTTCTAGAAGCTGGAGTGCTCAAATGGAGAGTTCAGCTACCAATAGCCTCTTGGTTCATTTAAATACACTTCTTTGACTCAGGCTCTTTAAACTTGTTAAAAATTTCATTCATAAACTTCTTCCCTTGAAACCAAAAGAGGTTTCTTAAAAACAGAGTGCTGATGGTTATAAAGCATCTTCAGAGAATACGCCAAACATGGGACATCATAAAGTTGGTTTTATATTAAACACAAATAGTATCGTATTTTTACTGTGCAGTGCATCTAGCATATCCCTTAACTCATGACAGGTATCACGGTCTCTACTACATGCCCTACTCAAGGGATGAAAGCCAGAAGGTGTTTTTTGTTTCTCTAGAAATTCACATTATATCTGTTTGGCCAATTTTTCAAAAATAAAAAAGACAGCACTGGGAGGTAGGTGTTGATGGCTCATATTTATAATCCTAGCTATGCAGGAGGCTGAGATCTGAGGATCATGGTTTGAGGCCAGCCTGGGCAAGAAAGTCTGTGAGACTCTTATCTGCAATAAACCACCAAAAGGTTGGAAGTGAAGCTGAGCATCTCAATGGGTAGCCTTGATGGAACCCAGGCCCTGATGGTATCCAAACCCCAGGACTGATACCCAGAAAATGAAGGTGTGTGGAATTCAGTAAGTCTGTGGTGGAGCTCTGTGTAAAGCTTCATGGAACACCGAGGATCATTCTCCCTCAGGGAGCCTTCCTCAGAATGCCAACACTGCTTTGAGTCCTTCTTCATCACATCAGGACATGCCCTAACTTAGCACATGGGGTCTCTAGGGAATGGGTGTGGGCATTCAGTCCCCACAGGGAGCTTCTCAGCATGACAAATCTTCATCTCTCTGGTGATAATGTATCTGAAACTGGCACTTAGCAGCAGCCTATGATTCAGAAACTCAAATTTCTTACTAATTCATAAGCAATCACACAAAACCCATTGTAAAGGACGATTCTGTTACCTTTCCAACAAGAAAGGCCACCAGGAGTTTAACTGTTAATGAGATTTCATTAGGTTATTGTTTTATTTCTGTCTTTTGAAGATGCCAAGCTTACAAACTATAGCTCGAAGACTAGCTTTCTAATTTCCCTTCTTCAATTTTAATCTTTATATCTAGTACCCACTTTTATAACAAACAAAAGAGGGGCCCAGGAGTTTGGCCTAGTGGTAGAGTGCTTGCCTAGCATTCACGAAGACCCAGGTTCAATTCCTTGATACCACATACATAGAAAAGCCAGAAGTGGTGCTGTGGCTCAAGTGGTAGAGCTCTAGCCTCGAGAAAGTCCAAGGACAGTGCTCAGGCCCTGAGCTCAAGCCCAGGACTGGCAAAAAGAAAAAGATATCTGAGGTCATTTTTTGTATCCTTCAGTTCTGGGCATATGCACACAGAAATGACTATGATAAGGGACTATTCACTAAAGCCCATTTAATTTCTGCAGTCAAAACTCTACCTATAGAAGTATTTTTCCCCATTTTTTCTGTATAAAGCATCAGATAACTGTAGGACGGTCTTCTTTAACAGAGTAAGGGGCCTTTTGGAGATACTTAAGTTAACCTAAAACTTCAGAACCAGAGCATACATAATGGATTTTAGAAGAGATTCTAGAATATTCTAAGCACATTGTATCATTGTCTTGGTGGTCACTTTAGAAAAGACAATTTGGGATTTCTCAACAACAATAGATGAGATTATTGCTAAGATTGCTACCAGAGCTAATAGTAGCCTAATAGAAAGTGATAAAAAATACAAATACAAGGAGAGTAAACTAGGGCTAGGCATTGTAACTGTCGGAGTCCTTCGTCCCCAGTCCCTCTTGACTAGTAGGAAGGATGGGGAAAAATACACCCCGACCAGTCCAAGCCACGAGAGGAGAGACCCACTGTCCTCCCGCACTCAGCCTTCCTTCCCCGGTGCACAAACAGAGACACCACGCAGCTTCATCAAGGCAGAAAAATCTCTCTCCAAAAACCCCCTCCTTCTAATATACACTCACTCTAGGTCCCAGCAGAGAGCGATAAACAAAACACATTTGTAACCAATGGTAATCAAGTCTTGCACCCTGCCTCTTGCCCCTTGCCTTGGCCCAGCAGAAAGTTATTAGACATGGCGTTACTTGGCCCCCATCATCTCCCCCATCTTTATTATAGAAAAAAGACAAAACCTAGGATATGTGGGGCTACTATCATATCAGATCGACTGTGCCTGTCTTAGATGTCTCCAAGCTCGCTAATCTTCTTGCCCGTCATGGGATCACCAAGCCCTTTTTACTTGGCTCCTGTCTTAGGTTGATAGGCTGCCAGCCGTCCATTTAAGCAAGCCAGACTTGAGGAGGATGCACCTATTTCCATGGGAGCAGATGCCTGTCATATTAGCATACAAGTTCTGTGTTGACTTTGTAGGCAAGCAATATAGACATATTACAATTATAGCGCATAAAAATAAATCCAAACCGATCAATCCTGGGCAGGATCAAAGGACTTTGATCAAGTCCCAAAATAGCCTTAACCAATCACCCAACGTTAGAATATTAATATGTGTCATTTGTGCACATAACAATTCCAGTCCTCACATGCTGGCTAATGGCTTATTCAAAGCATTCTCTGTAGGAACCGCAGTGACAACGACAGTCACAGCAGCTACAGATGAGGCAATGGCCACCACCACGGCCAGGAAAATACCAAAGTCTCCTCTACTGATAAACAGGAAAGCATTCTCCGCCTGTATAGGCGCTGGTATATACTGAGTGGCTCTGACTACAAGAGCCAGAGAAAACAGGGAAACATTCTAACATTAACTATTGAAACCAATAGAAAAAACCGACTATCACACAAGCCATAGGAAATAGCAGGGCAATGGATGAATTAGAAGAGTCTTCCAATCCCCCGCCCCACTTTTTGTTTTAAACTACTGTCTCCCATGTCCTATCTCACCTTCCAAAAATGACTCTGATCCCTTCATTTTAAGGGGGTTATGGGCGAAGATCCATTTTCTGTAACTTCTTCAAGCTGACTCAGGGCCGTTGTCTCTATATTTTGCCAGGGACCCTAAAAAGCTTTAGCTTGTTTTCAACTATTCTGAACTGATCACAGGCTTTCTAAATCACTACCACTTAATTCTTTCTCTTTCTCAAGTATTTTTCCCAGCGTCTCTGCGCTTCTTTTCACCTGTTCTTAAACTGTTTACTCCCGTATAAGTTGCCACATAGTTTAGACTTATGCTAACAACTTAACCTTGAACATGTTCACTCACACCTATTCTCACACACATTCATACTCACACAAAATATCGGCCGTTCTGGTCTGAACCCATTTCGGTTCTATTCTAAAATTGCCTTGCGCTTTTACTGCTCTGGCCAGAGACTCCCTCGAGGTTCCTCAGTGACTCCCTACCGTCCTGAAGTGACGTGAGCTTCGGAGGTGATCTGGGGATGATTTTTGCCTCACCCTCCATGAGGTTCCTCAGTTTCCCCACCATGCCGAAGTGACCTGTGCTTCGGAGGCGGACTGGGAATGATTATTAAAATCTTTTACTGTTGAAACACCTAGCTGCTTCTGCTGTTTGCCTTTCCGCTTTGACACAGCTGCAGCTTTTTTGCCTTTTTTCTCCTTAGCTTTGGGAGGAGTTTTTGGGTTTCAATTTTCTATCTTTTGCCTTTTTTATGGGTTTTTCTTTATCTTTTGCCTTTTTTATGGGTTTTTCTTTGTCTTTTGCTTTCTTTATGGGTTTTTCTTTGTCTTTCAGATTTCTCTGGTTTTTCAGTCTTTGAGTTTTTCTTCTTTGACTTTTGCAGATAGTTGCTTCCTTTTCTCATGTTTACCACCTTTTTTCTTTTTCTCTTTGTCTTTCTCTGTCACTCTCTTTCTCCTTGTCTTCTTCCCTGTCTTTTTCTTTTTCCCTGTGAGCAATTTCAGCCTGCACTTTCCCTTCAGGTTTCCCTGGCCTTTCAGTCTCTCCTTTTTCTTTTTCTTTGTGCCTTTCAGGTTTCTCTGGCCCTTCAGTCTTTTTGTGCCTTTCAGGTTTTTCTGGTTTTTCAGACTTTTCTCTATGTATCTCTCACTTGGCTCAACTCGCCATCGTGCCCCATTCCATGCCCCACGTTGGGTGCCAGTATGTCGGGATCCTTCATCCCCAGTCCCTCTCAACTAGTCGGAGGGATGGGGAAAAGCACACCCTGATCAGTCCAAGCCACGAGAGGAGAGACCCACCACCCTCCCGCACTCAGCCTTCCTTTCCTAGAGCACGAACAGAGACTCCACGCAGCTTCATCAAGGCAGGAAAATCTCTCTCGCCAATAAAACCCCCTCCTGAGGCAGTCCCTCCAGCTAATAGACCCTCACTCTAGGTCCCAGCAGAGAGTGATAAACAATAACACATCTGAAACCAATGGTAATGAAGTCTTGCGCCCTGCCTCTTGTGCCTTGCCTTGTCTCAGCAGAAAGTTGTTAGACATGGCATTACTTGGCCCCCAACAGTAACAATTAGTACATGGTGTCTCTGGAACCCTGGAGCAGGGATCATGTCTCAAGGCACAGGAATCTCTCAACAGGACCCCACTCTGACAGAAGAAAGACAGGATCTCAATGCCGTTATGGAGGTTCAGGTTCTTCCTTCTTTTCATGTCACTTTCCCTAGTAGAATGCCAAAATGTATGAATGCGTGAAAATCTCAAGACAATAACAAACGAAGTGGAATGTCAACCTAAAAGAGTCAAAGAATGACTGAAAAAATCATGCTTACTAAGGGCTAGTGCCCAGGTTAATTGGTACATGAATTTTTACTTTTTCACAGTAGTACATTTATTCTAGAATGTGTGTTTTCCTTTTTTTTCTTTTTCTTTTTTTTTGGCCAGTCCTGGGACTTGAACTCAGGACCTGAGCACTGTCCTTGGACACATTTTGCTCAAGGCTACTGCTCTTTCACGTGAGCCACTGCACCACTTGTGGCTTTTTCTGTGTATGTGGTACTGAGGAATCGAACCCAGGGCTTTGTGCATGCTAGGTGAGCACTCTACCAATAGGCTACTCTCCTGGTCCCTAGTGTGCATCTTTCTATTAGAAAAAGTATTATTATTGTTGTTATTTTACTATTCACAGTTCAATCTGTCTTCTAGCAACCCTTTGTTCCTCATATTAGAGAAGATCCCATTCTGTGTCAAGATGCTGAGGATCTTGAGCCTCTTGACCAAGACTCTGCATATCTGATTTGCTCTTGACAAACTCATGGGTTTTGAGTTCTGAGGAGGTGGCACAGTGACCCGTGAAAGGCTCCTGGCTGCATCCATTGCCAAGGCCACGGCTGAGCAGAGGTGTTTTTACAGAGCCGAGGGCTCGTGCTGCAGAGCCACACCCATGCCTCTGCTGCCTGATCACATCTGAGCACTGAGCCTCTGACATTCACTGAAGGCCCCAACAACTCCACGCTCAAGTCTGTCCCTGCTTAGGATTACTCGATGACACTTTTCAGTTGCTTTCCACCAAGCAACTAAAAAAAAAAAAAAAAACATGTAATTAGCAAATCAAACCCACAATTTTGTAGATAATATTCCTTAGGAAATGATAAGGTTTTGAGAACAGGGTTGACACATTAAATTAAGAGGAACATATTCAATAAGAGAATGAGCTGTGTGCCACTAGCGAAGACTGTCTGCGACATGATGTATTCCACATTTTACAGGTGATGAATGTGAGTCCATGGCTCCGCTATGGATCTCAACTAGAGCTGCCTCCCTGACTCTCCATTAGCCCCACAGTTGACCCAGCTGTGGACACAAAGCTGGAAATATCCTGGGTCCTAGGTTCAGTTGTCATCAGTTGCCTCCTTTTTCTTTTTCGCTCTTCTCACCTCAATGCAGGACAAAGTCAAGCCTGGCAGCATGGGGCTCATGTAACAAAGATGCACTGTCCTTTACCGAATCACTCACTGCCCAGGAATAAGGCTCCTCGCCCCAGAGCAGCACCACTAGGTCTAATGTTGAGCTTCATCTCCTGGGAAGCAGAACATTTTGCCCTCGCAAGGACTCTTTGGAAAGTGACATGCAGCCCTGACCCCTGACTAGGTGCAGAAGAAGCACTGTTTTCTGATACCTACTCAGAAAGACCTAGAAGTACAGCCATTTTGCTGGCCAGAATCACATCCTGTTTTCTTTGGATTGGAGGAACTGTCTTGAAATAATTTTCCCCAAGAAGCCTACAGGGATCTAGCTCATCACCATAACTACTAATGTAAACTTTCTCTGATGCCCTCTTCCTGTCCCTGTCTGTGTTGTCCCTGTTCGGGCAGAATAACCTAATGTGCGCAGACACTGTCCATACCAGGGGCTGAATTTCACAGAAGGAAGATGGACTGAACAAGTATCTGGGTCTTAACCGCAGTCCCCAGCTGTGTGGGGCTTGGAAGGACCCACGGGTGGAGAAAAGCAGGAGTACCAATCAAGGAAAATGCCAATACAGAGCTGAGGAATGCAGGGCCATCTAGAGAGATGGGTAGTTTCAGAAGCAGGTATGTATGAGAGAAGATGGAAGAGTGTCTGAGGGAGGAGGTGAGACTTGCAGAGGTCATCTGGGACTCGACTGCCCCTCGAAGGCTGTGTGGAGCAGTAAGTGGAACACAGCAGTGCAGTCTGGTAGGCTAGGCTTTGGCTGGGAGATTGGAGTGAAAGTGTTTCTTACAATGTCACATGTAAAGACCAGCATTTCTCCAGGCTCAGAGATGTTCCTTTATAGAACTGCTTCTTTAAGGAAGGGAAAAGTCTTAGAAAATGTTGAAAGATCATCTCACTATAGTGTGGAGGATAAATGTGGAGCAAATGCCTCAGAAAGGCCACCTGCAGAACACTTCAATTCACTGGGCAGGAGAGAAGCTGAAGAAAGTCAATGGATGGAGCAGGGTAGAGCCACAGGAGCAGCAGGTATTTGTGAGTCCAAAGCCATGGGGTTGGGGCTTCATGGCAAACAGTGAAGGAGGATGAGGTGAGGTTGGAGAACAGTAAGAGTTTCAGAACTCTTCTTGGATGGTATGTGGAGTCTCAAAGAAGGTACAGAATGGCAGACAGGGTGGTTATTACATCCACTCTTAGAGATTAGCAAAGCTAAAACCAGAAAGTGAAAAGCAAAGCACGACTAAGAGAAATATATATATATATATAAAATATATATGTAATATATAAACTCCTAAGTTATTTATACTCAGTGGGAAATTCAGATATTTTTAAACATACAAATATAATATAGCATAATGAATAAATACTGGATTCATTCTGAGATCAGATTTGTAACTTTGTCTAAATCCTTGCTATATAATTTAAAAATTTTTCTAAGCACATCTGAGCTTCCATTTCTTCATCCACATAGTGGCAGCCCCTTCTTGGATCCTCTGTCAATTGGAGCACAAGGCAAAATATTCAGACCACTCAAAGATAAGGTCTTTCATGCTAAATCTCTAAACCTGATGATTTGTGGGGTCAGAATTGCCTGTGTTTGGAAATGCTGTCCAGCATTCTCAGTTCTTCTGGGTATTATCCAGCACAGGGCTTTCTGAGAGCCCAGCATGAGGGCCAATGAGCTCCTCTGTGGGATCACACTCCTCACCATCTGTCTGTATCAGAGAGAAAAGAGGAGGATTCTGTACTCTGCAGTGCCTGATACTGTCAGGAAGGAGAAAAAAGCAGGCTGGTCCTCTTTGAGAACAAAAGAATGATAACTGATGGGTTACCTCAGGTCTCAATGATAATAAGATGATGAGGACATTTTAGTAGGAAAGGAGGAAATAAACTTTGAAGATTGGGGGAAGAGAGGAGAGGAGAGGAGAAGAGAGGAGAGGGGAGGGGAGGGGAGGAGAAGGGAGGGAGGGAGAAGGAGAATATAAATAGAAAAATATAAAGGGAAGGAGGAAAGGAGAGAAGGAAAGATGGCAGGAAAGAGGCCTAACATAGAGCCAACAGAGTACGCCAGATGAACTGTCCAGCAATGTGTGATACTTTCTATCATTCAATCTTCACACCAATTCCTGTACAGATAAGTAAAAGTTACAAAGCTGGGATTGAGAAAGGTTAATATCTTACCCAAGGTTACACTGGTTTTCTAAGTTACATATTGTGTTTTCCATCAAAGCATGCTCCTTCCCCTTCTAACTCTGTATTCTATGTTCTGGGAATGTGTTCTATCAAGAACAATGGCTAGGGGCTGAAAGTTTGGCCTAGTGGTAGAGTGCTTGCCTAGCATGCACGAAGACCTGGGTTCGATAGAAGAAGAAGAAGAAGAAGAAGAAGAAGAAGAAGAAGAAGAAGAAGAAGAAGAAGAAGAAGAAGAAGAAGAAGAAGAAGAGGAGGAGGAGGAGGAGGAGGAGGAGGAGGAGGAGGAGGAGGAGGAGGAGGAGGAGGAGGAGGAGGAGGAAGAGGAGGAGGAAGAGGAGGAGGAGGAGGAAGAGGAAGAGGAAGAAGAAGAAGAAGAAGAAGAAGAAGAAGAAGAAGAAGAAGAAGAAGAAGAAGAAGAAGAAGAAAGGGGAAGGAGAAGGGGAAGGAGAAGGGGAAGAAGAAGAAGAACAGAAGAAGAAAAGGAGAAGGAGAAGAAGGAGGAGGAAGAGGAGGAGGAGAAGGAGGAAGAGGAGGAGGAGGAGGAGGAGGGTGAAGAAGAAGGGGAATGGGAAAGAAGAAGGGGAAGAATGGCTAAGTCAGGACTCATGAAGAGAGGTCAGATATAGTTTCCCATCTACGCTAAGGGCTTCCCGATGGTTCTCCAAGCCGGGCTCTCCGGAGCGGGTTGTGTGCTCAGTTCTCTGTTGTTAATTGAAGATAAGAGTCTCATGAAGACTTCCCTGCCCAGGCTGGCTTCAGACTGTGATCCTCAGATATGCGCCTCCTAAAGAGCTAAAGTACCTGGCTCAACATTCATTTTTTAAGTACCAAATTATTGCATTTATATAAAATTCTATAAAAGGCATATTTTAAAAAATAACATATATTAGATTTCATGCAGTTCAAGTTCCTTTATCAAATGTACCCACTATATTCCACTTTTTCACCCTCCCTTTCAATTCCATTCTTTAAATATCTGCCCAGTATTTATTTAAGAGGCTGGAAGCTGTGAGGAGTGTTAGGGAACAGGAGACCTGGGTGGCTGACTTTCTTCGGGACCCAGATATGAGCACATCTCTCACCAAAGCAAAGCCCCAGGCGGCCATAATTATTCAAGCTCGCCACTCACCTTAAGTACTTTATTAAAGCTGCTTCTCCCTTTCGCTGCACCAACGTCCCACCCTTGAGGAATGCTGAGCAGTAAACTGAATTCCAGCTTTTTGTGTTTGGGTTTTGAAGACCTAGATAGTCTCCTTTGCAAACCCATCACTAAATCCAACGTCACCTACTCATTCGTCATGGTTTTGTGCAAGTGGCGTCTCCCCAGGAGACCCTCAGTAAGTGAGGTAGTTCTGGATGCTCTCTGTTTTCTCCCTCATTGTCTTCCTCACTTCGTAGTACAATGGTCAACTGATTTGCTGCATCCCTCACAAAATTAGGAGTCCCCTGTGTGGCAGCCACCACCCCCTAACTAATAGATTATCGGGACTCAGGAAATTGAAATAACTTCTTTTTTTAATAGTATGGAAAATTTTATTTAGAAAGTTACACAGAGACAAACTCAAAGACAAGAAAAGAACAGAAAAGTTGATAATCAAATATATAATTTTGTGAATTTTACACTATAAAATAACAGGTAATTCATGGTAACACACCACATACTGAGCAACATGGTAAAAAGATTACGCATATGTATATCCATATATGTATATCTATGTACATATATATGCAATGTATATATAGAGAGAGACACTTGAAAACAGACAAGCAGCTAATAATGTGTGAAGGAATGATGCTTTGAAATAACTTCTTAGTGTGTCACAGAGCTAGTAGTGATAGATCCAAGATTGAAATTTTTTTAATCTCAATTTATTTTTTTAAACAATAAGCAGGTTGGTAGCACCTCTACAGAAAATATGTATTCCCCAAAATAAATCCCAAACTGGACATTGGTAAGTGGCTCCCGAGGGTTTTGGAGTGATGAAATATTCTTTTAAAGAGGATGATCTCATAATTCACAAGTTGGCCTTTCAATTAACCAAGCACTGTGACTTGTTATTTAATGTTATGTCTACCTAATCTAATTTTGGTTACAGGTTAATGAACCCAGAGGGAGTTACCGCCAGTTCACTTTCAAATGAATGCGGCAACGTTGCTGGATTATGGGTTGTTAATGGGATCATCCAGCTGTTTTGACTTTCTTCCAATCCTTCTTGAGGTGACTGTGGAGGAAAGGACACAAACAGAGGCAGTGAGACTCACCTTGAGGACACTGGAGCTGCCAAATGTCCTTTGGTTTCATTTGTTTTTTTTTTTTTTTTGCCTCCAGAAAAGTACATGCACAAATCTAGACCCAGAACTCCCTGTACTATCACTCATGTGAAAACATGTGTTGAACAGGTTTAAGTTCAAGGCTGTGTACTCCTGCTATTGAACACATAAAGAAGAATCCAGTATGTGAGAGGAAGAAGTTTCATTTGGTTGGGTTAAAAAAGTTCTAGAACACCATTTTGTCATATGCACTGTTCATTGCCGAAACCCTTATATTCATTCACTTGCTTGTTCTAATAACATTGACTAAGAATTTGCTTTTCTCTAGTAACTCCAACCTCCCTGAAACTTCTTTCATAAAGCCTTTAGATGAAGTCCTGAGCAGCACTCATTTGGGAGGATTAAAGTATTGAGGGGTCGTGTGAATAGAAATGAACCATCCCTACTCAGGACTGAAAGGTCAAGCAAATCTTCTTAGAGGATGGTGGGTTCAGATCTGAACATAAACAAGAGTCAGCCAAGAAAAACAGCAGAGGTGAGGAGGAGCAGAGCCTCTTCCAGAGAGACAAGCATTAGCAGATAAGCAAGTAATAGAGAATAATCCACATTGGAGAAACTCCTTGAGTAGAGTGCAGAGTAAGGAGCATGGAGAAGAGAAATATGGCTGGAGATAGGGACAAATGTAAAACACACAGAATTTTGTAAGCCCGTGAGATGTTGAGTGTGGATATTTTCCCATGTGACAGAGGGGTTTGGACTTTTGACAAATTTCTAAGCTATACTCTGTAGCACTGATTTGGGAGAAACAAAGTTGGAGACTAGTATACTGGACCACATCTTGGAAAAGACTATAGAAGAAGTGATAAAGGTGGCTGATAAGGAAAATTGGGAATAGAAGCCAAGGGAATTCAACAGAAATGAAATAAGTTCTTGTAACTGGAAGCAGCAGACTTTCAGAAAAGTGCAAGAAAAACTCAAATACAACCCTTGTATAACTGAGATTGCTGCATCACATGAACTAATAACACTTAAGTTTATGAACAAAGTCATTCTGGTCATGAGTCGGTTAATTTAATAATATGTCAAAAAGAAAGGAATTCGAAAACTAACATTGCCGGGTAGACAGTGTGGACTTAGGAGTGATTCGGGACCCAGTCGGTAATGAATGTTTCAGAGTGCTTTTCACTTTAATGGGAGACAAGACATTTTTGTGTGTACTAAATTAGGTTTCACTGATGGGATATTTCATTTGCTTCAGAAAGTGAGGGGAAGGTTGATTCTCCCCTAGAAAGGGCCACGAAGGTTGGTGATCTTCTTTTGGCTTCAGAGCCCTAAGATTAGCTTCCAGAGAGAGTGTGTCTTGCAACGTTGTAAAAACATGAACATGTGTTCACTCCAACAAAGGTGATTCTTCACATTTTCAGGAAATCACACCCAAGCTTCTGCGCTGCCAGTGTGTGAGAAGAAGTCGAGGGGCATGTTGTCTGGAGGCAGACCAGTGTGATGTGTAGCAGCTACTTTCCTCCAGCCTTCTCACAAGCCATCTTCCCAGCGTGCACACTTATGTGTGAAATGTGGTTGGTGATACTAATCCACCCCCCAGGCAGAAGCAGGCTCAAAGCAGAGCACCTATTTCTGGCTTCTCTGACATGCATTCTTGCTTCCTACAAGAGCAGAAATCTCTACTGACTACCGGACAAGTTCCATTGTCCTCAGGGATGATGGAGGCTCCGAATTCAGACAGTGTTTGTGACCACAGAGAAGCAGCTGAGACCAAGTTGTCCTTGAGCTCATGAGCCTGTCTCACGCCCTACCAAGGTCCAGTTCCCTGGGACACCGAATGTGCTTCCATGGTGACAACCAGCTGGCTTTCTTCTTTGCTCCATCTGCTAGTGTAGGAGAAACACACGGAACTAAGCACAAGAATTCCTCAGGCTCAATGCTCTGCTATGATTTGGATTTAAAATGTTCCCCAAGGGTGTGTACTAAGGCTTCATCGACAGCTGAAGTGATTGGCTCATGGCCTCATCAATACATTAATCTATTCATAATTTGATGGGCTATCAGGAAGCAGAAATTTAGGAGGTAGGTTCCAGTTGAAGGGAGTGTGTCATCAGGGGGTGACCTTGGGAATGACATCTTGTCCCCCTCTGCCTTCTTCCCAGTTACCATGAGATGAGCAATTTTGTTCAACCTGCTTTCCTATCATAATGTCCTCATTATGGATCCAGAAACAATGGAACCAGCTACAATCTGAAAAAAAACCCTCTGAAAACATGAGCTAAGCTAATAAATTTTCCTCCTATTAGTTGCTATTGTCAAGTATTTTGTCTTAGTAAAAGGTAGCTAACAAAGTCAGTGATTCTCAAGTCTGACCTCTTCTCCAGCTCTTAAGATCCTTGGGTGACTATCCCAAATCGCTTTGCTCACTAGCTACCTTCTCTGAGCCCACATCCCCCCAGACTGCCATGGTCATAAGGGCTTTGCCATTCAGTGATTGAGGTACTCTTCCAGACTTTGCCTGGTCCCCTCCAAATGCCATGTGCTTGGAGGGCAGGGACTTGGTCTTCTTCCATTTCACTTCCTCAGGTCTCAGTGACATTATAGGAACTCCACAGAGTTTTCCCAACTAAACCCATCAAAAGAAGTTTGCCTTCCACACTGACTCCTCTGCTCTTCTGGTGCCCGGGTCTGGGTTAGCAAAGGAAAGATACACCACACTGGTGACTTGACCTCTGCTCAGAGTGGGGCGGGGTTGTAAAAGCTGATTATATGAAAACAGACCCTCCCCACTCTCCCTAGAGACAGACCTTTCCTCTCTGTTCACTACCCCAATCCTGGCTCAGAAGCCTCTCAACAGAGCTTTTTCTGAAGCCTCCTGACATTTCTTTCCTCACAGCTTTCTTGGGTTTTTTTCCCCCTATGAATGTTTGGACATTCTGCACTGGCTGTTATGTGCAAGAGTGGACACCGCATGCACTTCCACTGCATGAAAGAGGAAACAGTGTGGACTTCCCAGCTTCAGACCCAAGACCCTTCTCTGCTATATGACTACTACCATCCTGGCCGGACAGAGTCGCCATGAAGGATGAGTTAGAGCACCACATAGATGGGTATTCAGCTCCCTGGAACAGGGAATTCAGTAGAAGGATGGGATTTTGTTTGCTAGGGATTCAAGAGAGAAAACACTGCATTATTCTGGAAAAGTGGTTAAGGAATTCAAGATACTCAGACTGACTTTTATATGGCCACCCTCATCTCTGCCTTTAGAGCAAGTAGAAAACAGGTCTGAGTCATCCTATCTTATGACTTAGTATATCTTAGCTACTGAGTCACAAAGTCACAAAAGCATAGAACATTTGGATGGCAGACCGAAGAGAGAAAAAAATAAAAGTTCTTTTTGGCACACAAAGTACCTTGAAAGAAAATTAGAGCAGGATGTTGAAGCCTAAGCCTGTGATCAGAGTCATGAGTTAACAGATGAGAGATTCAAATCCAGATCTCCAAGTGGGGAATTTGCAAAGGAAATGTCAAAGAACCCATCCAGTCATCTTCTTCCCATTGTGCTTGTAGACAGAACTATGAAGAGGAAAGAAAATGGCACCGGAGATTTTTCCAGAGATGCTACTGTACTTTTGTTACCAGAGAAGCATTCGTGCGATGTCCCAAAGCTCTAGAAGGTGTTTCCTTCTATCCAGCTCTAGCTTCTAACTGGCTTTAAAGAGGAAGGAAAAGGGATGATGTTCTGCTTTCTTGGTGGAACTTAAGGAAAGCTATTGCTTATAAATCCAAGATTTTCTTGCAACAAGGAACAGGGAATAGTTCAGAAAAGCCAGTATGTGCCTTTTTGGGTTGAGAGAGGGCTAGGAAGGGGCATCTTAATTAATAAGGAAAGAGGTGGGAAAATTTCATTCTCAAGTATCTGGATACTTGTAGTCTGAAGAAAGAGATGACTCATCTACCCAGGTTGGGTTATTTCTATCTGGCATGCAGGAAATTCAGGGGAATCTTCCTGTAACGGGACTTCTGAGGCATCTAAGAATGCCCATATTTCTTCTAAAACCTGTGATTGCAGGACAGCTGCTAGGGTGCTGTAACAAGAGACTTCCTATTTTCCTACCTCTTTTCCCATATTTTCCAACCCTTCAAGAGTAAACAGTTGAGAGAAGTTCACCTTCTGGGAACTGTTGAAGCACAGTTGTAAGAAACCGAGATGCCCGCCACCAAGCCTCCACCTTTCACTCTATCACCTTTAGGAAGAAAGAAGAACACATGGCTAATGCCTTTCAGTTAGCATACTAACCCAAGGCCACGTCTGAAACTTAAAATGACCATGAAAGCACCAGCTACCTGGAAATTCCCAGAAAAGTTGTGTGCTTGCCTCATGTTCACTCAGGGACAGGATAAGATGGCCCATCATATAAATTTTACAAAGGTAATGGGAGAGCACAAGAAAGATGCATTTTAATTGCTTTTCAAGCTATGCTTGTTCAATCTGCATTTTTAAAAAGATATTTAAGAATCTCTTTGAAGCTTCAGGGAACAAATATCCTTCAAAATTACTTAGGCATAAGAATGGTAAGTGGATAGCAATTGTTTAATATCTCATGTTTCCACTTACTATGTGTAAAATGCCCTTCATGCTTTCCTGAATTAGCGACCTGCCCCCAACTTTGAAAGAAATGTGAAAGACATTGTCACTGTCTTTATGATCACCTTGTTATCATCAGCACATAATTTTCTTGGTTTGTTTCATAACTTAGTTCTCTTTTTACTTCTTATTTTCTTCTTTGATTACTTATTTATGGATACCTGTACCTTTAATGATTTTTAACTCCCAATTTATCCTATGAGGATCCTAGGTCCTTTCCTTCATAATTATTAGAGGGGAAATTGGTATTTAAATGTTTACCATATTTAAATATATGCTTCCTTTTAAGTAATTGATTTCATTATTGCTGTCTGCTTTCCTACACTAAGTGGTAGAGAAAGAGATATTCAACTTAACATATATGTGAATCACAATATAAAAACACAAGAAATATTTTTTAAAAAACCAAGGTAGTATGATTTCTCCAATAGCTCTTAATACCTTTATAACTAAATCCAACATAGTAACATAGCTTAAACGCCAGATAAAAATTCAAAATTAAGGGGCCAGGAGTTCAGCCTAGTGGTAGAGTGCTTGCCTAGCATGCTCGAAGACCCAGGCTCGACATACCAGCTTCCTCATTATCACATGCATAGAAAAAAGCCGGAAGTGGTGCTGAGGCTCAAGTGGTAGAGCTCTAGCCTTGAGAAAGTCCAAGGACAGTGCTCAGGCTCTAAGTTCAAGCCCAGAACTGGCAAAAACATTAAAATTTTTTAAAATGTTCAATGTCCTTAGAGAAGATCCAACAGTTGAATGAAGAAACCCACTTGTGATTTAGACAAGAAAGTTATTAACAAGGATAAAAGATTCAGTAAGAAAAGAGAGATCTTGTCAGGCACAGTGACTCACGCCTGCAATCCTAGCTACTCAGGAGGCTGAGATCTGAGGATCAAAGTTCAAAGCCAGCCTGGGCACAAAAGGACCTGAGAGTCTTATCTCCAATTAACCTCTAGAAAATGGGAAGTGGGGCTTGGCTCAAGGGTAGGGTGGTAGCTCTGAGCTGAAGAGCTCAGGGCCAGCGCCCAGGCCGAGTTCAAGCCCCATGACCCACCAAAAAAAAAGAAAGAAAGAAAAAGAAAAGAGAGATCCTGAAAAAAAAAAGGAAATTGTGAGAATTTAAAAGCTCAATAAGTCAATATAGTTCCTAAAAAAATAAAAAAAGTGAGGGAAGGAGTGGGAGGGAGGGGTGGGTGAGAATGTTGACCAAGATGCACTTGTTCATAAACTGCTTTGCTGAATGGCAACTCCTTTGTACAACTAAAGATAATAAAAATCAATGCTATTTAATCTAGACTACATTGGTGGTCCCAAAAGAAGAAGCAAGATGCCTGTGTAAAGAATGAAAAAATTTAAAGGTCCATGGAGGAAATAAGTTTTCTAAAGCCAGAGTAAGTCAACAGTGGCCTGAGCTGGTTGGGAAGGTGGGCCGGGGTGGTGAGCACGAGGTGTTCATACAGTGTTTGGCTAGCTTGGCACCGGCGACAGGTGTAGTTCACAGGACTTCGTGGAGGAAACAGAATCAAAATGAGCGCCACGGGTCTCCAACCCACAAAGTGGCTGGGAAAACAGAAAAAAAGATGTACTCAGAAGATCCCAGCTACTCCATGAGAAACAGAGATAGCACACATCACTCGCAATTCAAGAGGGAAGAGCTAGAGATGACACTCTCATTAAGGAATGAGAGGGCATTGTGGTCCATTCTAGAAAATAATATTGGACCAGTAAATGCAGCTGAATTCACGAGCTACATGAACAGCGCCAGGCCTTATTATCCTGTTTCAAGAAGCAGTCCGAAACTACATGTCAAAGATTTCATGAAGGCGTAAACACGTGGATTTGACATTCTAGGACTCAAGTCCATCTTTGAGCATTTCTGGGCTTTATAAGATGGCAGCTATGTGATACACAGGCTAGAAACCTCCGTAAAATCTTTGTAGACATTTCTAATTTTTCTATAAAGCCCCCTTTCTTTGATAACTTTAGGAAACTATCAATTATTTCTATTTTGTATATTTAACTAATACAATATTTGATACTAGCCAAGTTTAGCCCTTGAATATATGCTCTACAAATCTGAGATACTAGCTTGGGTCAGCTCACCCCAGTCACATGCACACACGTTCACATGCATGAACACACACAACACACCTTCTCTTGACATGTTTTGTCCGGGCCTTCACACGTCATCATTTCTGGTGTCAAACACCTCATGCCATGTCCTATCCCAACTTGCAGTTCCTATAGACGTGGGATCCAGGATCTTCCCTTTATGACAATATTATTGCTCCTAATCCTAAATAAACGGTGCATATGCACACACATATACACATGTACACATACACACAAACACACACACACACACACACACACACATGCCTTTCCATGTATTTGCTCATTAAGCAGACATCTTTTGGGCATGTGCTATATACCAGAGAGTAGGCATAAAAGATAAGTGAAGCAGTGTCTGTCCTTCATGCACTCATGGCTATCGCTAGTGGCCTCCCTATCTGGCCTCATACTCCTTGTCTAGTTTATCTCCCACCACGCCTATGTGACATCCATTCCAGCTAACACCTGCACTCAACCCTACCACAGTGACTAAAATTCAGACAGCAGGTAACTGTCTGTCTGAACCCCATTTCTGGGCCACCGTCTATCAACATTGCCTTCCTGCATCTGTCTTAACCTTTCTACACCTCATTCACCTTGCAGGGTGTAGGTAAGGATTAGATGGGATAGGATTAGTAAGGACTGAATGATTTAGTGTCAAGCTCACAGTGAGCATTTTGACACATGAGTTTGTAGTAGAATTGTTATTGCTCTTGTTCATTCTCCTTCCTGAGCCTTGTTTGCAGACAGTTCTCTCAGCACACATTGTCCTGTCTCTGATGCCCTGCTCCACCTTTCCCAGGCCTTGCAATGTCAGCTGGAGTCTCCTAATCACCACTCCCTCTATTGACCTCCGCATAGAGCCTGGGCCCTGGAAGACTGTCTTGAGACACGGGCTTGGGGAGCATTCCTGCCACCACTGGAAGAAGGTACTGCAGATGAAATCTCACGTAGGCCTAAGAAGATGGAAAAAAGGTTTTAACTTTATTTAGATACTCCAATGGAAAACCTAAGATGCTACAACTTATAAAATTTGTACCTTGCTGTGAAGTTAACCAGCAAATATTTGGTGTTCCTCAGAATTATAACTTCATGGTGCTTGTCTGCTTTGACTCATAAATTCCCTGGGGATAAATCCTGCATGAGATGACCCACATTTTAGTCTTTCATTCTTTGTCTGAGGCAAACTGGAGAGAGTACAAAGGCTTCATAAATGCATTAGAATAACTATTGATCTATCACTACTAGATATGAAAACTTCTAACAACAGAGATTGTTCAAACTTATCTGCCTAAGGCATCCATCACTGTTGGGGCCTAGCCTCCATCCCTGAAGCCTGATTCTGGCTCAGCTGCAATTAAAGGGCTTTGACCAGGCATTCGGTCCTTTGCATACCTCTCTTAAGGCATCTCTGTGTATGTGACTTGATTGAACCCCCCGCAGTTTTGCGGGTCTCGCAGCAGCTCAAGTCTCGTGTGCTTTCCTGCACCTGTCCTGCCCAGTACCTGAAAGCCCCACCCAGACCCTTAGTGGTAGCACAGAGGCCCTCTTCCTATTGGCTACCTTCCCAGTGCCCACCTTCTCCTACCCTAACAGTATATAACTAATTGTCTGACACAATAAAGGAGGAGAGCATCAGAGAGAACGAGAGATCAGCAGAGATCAGCAGAGAGATCTGATGCGCTTTCATGGTTAACACTGCTTCTGACTCAGCGTGGTTTTTTCTTCCCCGGTGATTGGGGGAGGGCTGGGTCTTCGACACTTACCATCTCGCTCGGCTCCCGGGGGACTACAGGCTGGCCCTGTGTGTCCCTCCCCGTTCCCGTGTTGCTGCCCCGGAGAGGAGAGGAGCAACACATCACCACCATCATCATCGCAATCATTCAACATCATCATCATCATCATCACCGTCATCGTTGTCATCATCATAGTCATCATCATCTTCCATATAGAACTTATTTTTCTCTCCCTGTGTATAGTACATAGTTTGGCATATAGCAGATTCTCAGTCAATGTTCCTTGAATGATTCCCTTTCAGCTTTGAAAATGTCTTAACCAAAAAATTTTATTTCTAAAGGAATAAGTAACTTTTTTTCCAAACTAATCAGACGTGTTTATATATCAGCAAATTAATAAACTTAGTAAAGCCAGCAACCATAAGGCCTTGACCAAGTGAACTCCTCTGATAAATCCTTCGGTTACTAAACTAACAACGGCCATACTGCTCTTCCTGTCTCGGATGGCCCACTTCTCCTGCTGGGTTGGAAATGTTGGGTCCTTACTCTGCAGCTCATTAATGGGAATCGGTTTGGGCTCAGGGACATAGAAAACATTTTCAATGTTTAGTGGAAATTTCTAGGAAATTCTTCTCCCCACTTATGATAGGAATGGATTTTTAAAGCAACACAGTTTGTGTTCTCCAACCAGTTTGGGCTCTGTTGTCTGGAGCCACGTGGGATGAGGCAGCGGAAGGCAGCACAGAACAAGGGGTCTACTTGAGTTCCTGAAGACAACGTCATTAGGACTTCAGTGCTGACAGAATCACTACAGGGGTCACTCACTCCTGAACATCCTTCTGTTGGAGAAAAGAAATTTTTAAGAGTTCAGTGAAATCTTTTGATATTGTTAGCTCAAATCTTTCTGATTGATATAATTATTCGCGCTGACTGTGGCTTTAGAGCACCCTGGGAGAGCTTGTGCTGTTATGTGCAATCACTACAAAGTTCTCAGGAATGATGATTGCTTATAAAGCTTTCAGAGGTCCACGAGTCAAACCTAGGCACTTACGTTCAGAGAGACAAAAAGAGGGCCTGAGGGACTGAATTCTATGTCAGCTACTTGCCAGTTGGAAATATGTGTTAGCTCAGAGTTCCATAACACACTACCACAGACTGGATGATGAAAGCAACAGAAATATATTTCTCATCATTGTTGAGACTAAAAGTCCCACATACGAGTGGTGGCTGATTCAGTTCCCCCGTGTGAGCTGTCTTTCTGCCTTCTCACCAAAGTGGTCTTGTGGGTGAGTAGGGGAGGGGAGAAAGAGAGAAAAAAAGAGAGAAAGAGGGAGAGAGACGCAGAAGAGGAAGACGAGGAGGAAGAGGGGAAGGGAAGGGAGGAGAAGAGAAGAGAGAAGAAAAGAGAAGAGAGCTTTGCTGTCCCTTCTGATGATAAGGGCAGTAGTTCCATCATGAGCACATTATCTCATTTAAATCTAATTAACTCCCAAAGGCCTCATTTCCAAGTATCATTACATCAGAAACTAGGGCTACAAGATACATATTGTTGGGCACTCTTCACTAATATGGGAGGCAATTTGCTATGGGCAGACCCAGTCCAAAGCGATGTGCATGGCACGTGCTTGACACAGGGACAATCCATTTCTTCATCTGCAATACAAAGCACAGCAGGAGGGTTTATACCAGCTGGTGTGGAGATAAGAAAGGGAAGGCACATGAGAGGCTCAGCCCAGTACCAGACAAGGGAGAGGGCTGGATCTCGCATGCTGTCCTTTGCAGTCTCCCCCTGGACGTGTCCGAGGCAAGTGAACAATTTTTGTTTTTTGGCTCTGAGTCTGGCTAGCTCTGTTTGTCCTTAGAGGAAGGTGAGGAATGCCTACCTGAGCCCAGCAGCAAAGAGAACATTAGAGCCTCTTAACAGCTGGAGGGCGGAGAGCAGAAATGAAGAGCAATTTATAAACCATCACTTTGAAAGCCTGCCCAAATCTGAAACCTGTTGGTTTCCTGGCCTGATTTCTGAAGACTACTAAAAAAGGGCTTCAAGCTCCAGTCATTTTTGTACTGGAAGGAAATTCATCTCTTCTGATATTCTCTAGACTTTTGCCCAGGCTGGCTGGCATCCTTATCTGGAGACTATTCACTATTCTGTGGGTAATTTATCCTTCTAGGAAAAATCCAGCCACCCCACTCCCAGAAACCTGTGAGCCACTTCACTTCCTCTCTGATGAGAAGTAGCGAAGAAAGGGGCCCCTTCTCTACTCACCCAGTAAACATCTCCTGATTCCATCACAGAACTCTTCATTTATTTGTTACCCTGATAAAGTGCATACTCAGTACTCACCACGTTGCTTTCATGTAATCAAATGATAACATGTCCATAAAAATAAGATTAAATGAGGTAAGTAAACGTTACTCGAAGCAATTGTAAATTTGATATACAAAATAAAGGATTTTTTATTTTACTTTAAGATAAACTAAATGTATTTGTAACCTCTGCTATAATTTTTTGGGGGGTAGGGGGGAAAGTTCTATTTTATTGCCAAAAAAGGGACAGACACACAAAGAAACAAAGTGTATGGTTTGAAATTGGAAAAAAACAACTAATAATTTATGAGTTAGAGAAGAAATCATAATTGTAATTTAGAAGTGAATGAGTGCTACACATTAAATCTTAAGTAATGAAATTTAAGAGATACTTAGAGGAATTATCTTGTTTTAAATAGTTGTTAGAAAAAAATTAAAACATCAGAAGGTATAAATTTAACTCAAAAGTTAGAAAAAAAACAGAACTGAGTGGAACAAAAATTTAGAAGATAAAAATAAAAAATAGAGATAAGAACATGGTGAAAATGCTTTAAAAATAAAGGTAACTCACTAAAAATATTGTTAAAATAGCTCTCTGATAAGACTGTACAAGAAAAAGAAAAGGCAATCAATCCTTGCGCGGACAAAAGAAACTTAATTCAGTTAAGACCGTTTGTAGTATTGTTCCTAAATTATTGAGATAGTATTATTACAACAATAATTTAAAAAATAAATAAACACATACTTTTACAATAAGCTGACAAAATTTATACAACTGAACTGAGCAGAGTAAATTTAGTTGATGACAACAATTTGTTCTCCTCCCCTGAATAAAAGAAACAGGATACGGTAGCCTTACACACAAACTTCACCAGATATTTTAGGAATGGACAATGCCTGTTTTTATACAACTACTTCCTGAAGATTAGAAGCATCAGAAGAGTGAAAAGGCAAAGAAGATGCCTTTCTTTCTAGATGGAGGGATCTGACCGTGTAGTTGACCTTGGGCATGTGCTGAAGGTGAAGTATCAGCTCTGTTCCAGGAAGAATAACTTATGATTAGAAAAAGACAAAGGAGCTGCGGGATCTACAAACTACGTCATTCCTAGAAGACCTTGAGTAACCAAGCCCTCGTGGTGCAAAACTGAGCTCAGTTTCCTGTATGCGGTCACTCTGATCCGTCCTGGTAGGTGTGGAAGCAAGGCCTGTGGAGCTACTGCAGCCTGACTGACTTCTATTTTAAGCAAGAAGCGCACGCATGTGATCTCCTTCTCTTGCACCTGAGCCGTTATCAATGTGCTCTGAGACAATCCTAGGAGTTCTCTGTAAGCTGCTCTAATGACTATCATCCAAGAAGGATGTCTTTCACCTCGTGGAGACCCCGAGGCCCAAGGGAGGCTCCTCAGATCTAGAGAGCAGCAGCCTGGGTGCAATAGCAAAACGTAAGCCGTGAGGTTAGCAGAAATGTTAACAGAAGGCCACAGTAACAATAGAAATAAAAATTGTTAACAATATTACTTTTAGATGATGAAAAAAGTCTTAATATTTGTCAATTGATTTTGGCAAGGTATTTAAACACACACAGAAAAAGGGATAAGGAAGGAAGCTAGAGAATAAAATAGGAAAGTAGCTCAATATGAGGAAAATCTATTACACAAATTTAGCTCACTACATTAGTGGATTAAAGAGCAAAATCACGTAACAAACATTGCTAGCTATAAGTACTTCAACATCACATGTAGCCTCTGCTATGTAAAGTCCTGGTCATCTTTTCAAATTGCCGCAAAGGTCAAATGAAAAGGAAAAGAAGCAAGAGAAAATAAAGAATGAAATATACCCATCATAGCAAGTTTGAAAATAAGTTGGAATTAAATGAGTTATATGACAGTGCAAAACACTGTTCAAATAACGGTGTTGAACAATTAATGAGACTTTTTATTTATGATGAAAATTATGTCATTAAATGCCTGCCAATTTAAATTCTGTTCTGTTCATATTCATGTAATGCTATGTGTTAGTTAAAATGAAGGAATTTGGGTTATATGCATCAATACTGACCCACAGGGAAAGCATAAATTTATGTAAAAGTACATTGTGGCTAAACCTACAGAATACAACCATATAAGCAAATCGCTTTCATAAAAGATAAACTCTATAGAATTTTGTACATGTGGCATAAAGTTCAAAGTGTACACAGGAATACTCTTTCTTGATTGCTTGCTGATGATACTGTGTCCTTTAGAAGAGAAAGTGAGATCAGAAACATTAAGAAGAGTTTCTAGGTTTGATCTTAAGCAAATATCTTTTTGTTTTAACTGAAGGAATGAAGACGGTGATTTAGAGACACCCAGCACTTTCCTGATATAACATCAGGTGGGTGGCTGCCGGGCAGGCGGTGGTGGTGTGGAAAGACAGGAGTGCCACAGTAAACACTAGACAGTTTGAAACCATGAGAAATGCTAAAATTTAGATTTGTAAAAGACACAAAGAACTCAAGCTTTGGTTGTTAGATGCCAGGTAAGACAGAAGCATTCTCCTTAGGCCTTAAGCATGAGAGAATACTAAACCTCAGGCATACAACATGACTCTCTGTAAAAACATAGCTTAAGCCATGCATTGGTGGCTTACAATGTAATCAGGAGGCTAAGATGTGAGGATCAAAGTTCAAAGCCAGTCCAGGAAGGAGAGTCCATGAGACTCTTCCCACCAGTTAACCACCAGAAACCCAAAAATGGTGCTGTGGTTCCAAGAGGTAGAGCACTAGCTTTGAGCAAAATTGCTTAGGGACAGTGTCCAGGCCACATGTTCAAGCCCCATAACTGACCAAATAAAAATTGTTTAAGATAAGAGGACAGCAAATGGGAAGCAGGGGAGCTCCTATAGGTCCTATCCTGTTCACTGGTGCCATAATAAAGCACTGTCTTACGAGATGACTTCCTACCAAACCTTTCAACCAGGCTGAGCAGTAGTCCCTGTGTTTTTATATATCTTAAGCTTCAAAGGTCTCCTGGCAAACCGAGTGACCATTCTGAGCATCAGTGTGGGACCAGAAAACTGGCCGTGACTTAGACACAGACCCTGGAACATAGACCTACATGGTGGGGAGTGTAGATTGCATACAGAGGGCAGGTGAAAACACATCCAATTGGCAACGTCAGCCTTGACATTATGAGGGGAAAAGAGCAAGGTTATTTGAGAGATTGACTATCAGAGATTAACTACATGTCTAAAGCATTCAGGATCCCTCAGTTCCTGTGCCTCTTACTCCCCATCTAGTACTGGTTCGACTGGTTCTATATCCTCAAAGATTCAGATATATTTGCTGGAAATGCAGTCCTTGGCCAGGTATTCTTCATGCCAGTGCTCACACTAGAATGATGCTCTGATAAGAGGGGGCATTCAACCCACAGGCCATAGGCTCAGCTGGAAGAAACATCTCCTGCTCTGACCCAATGCTAAACCTTTACATGGAAAACACTAGCAAGAATTTAGCCCAATATTCATCATATTTGTGGGGACTCTTCAGCAGGAAATGTAAGGCAGGACTCAGTCTCCACTCAGTGCTTTCTGGTCTGGCTTATTTCAGAGAGCAATGAGTCAATAGCCCTTGCTCCCCACATTAAGTAAACAGACTTGGGGAAAAAAGCAAAGCATCTCCATCCTGAATCTTTGCAACAGGGAAGAAACATTATCAGGTCTCATTTTTAAAAAAATATTTTTTGTTTTATATTTGCTTTACTTTGTTTCTTCTCACTATTATTGTTTCTACACTCAGTACATATAAATTTTCATCTCTTTCTCAGCTTGCTTTTCCTTTTCTATCCTTTCCCTTTCTATGGCATAATAATTAACATGTTTACCTTTACTAATTTTTAATTCCCACTTTGTCCTTTGTTTGAGCATTTTATTAACTGTGCTAATTGAGAGTATAGCTGTGGTTTCCTTTATTTTGCCAGTCCAGGGGCTTGAATTCAGAGCCTGGGTACTGTCCTTGGGCTTTCTCAAGGCTAGCACTCTACCCCTTGAGCCACAGCATCACTTCTGGCTTTTTTCTGTGTATGTGGTGCTGAGGAATTGAACCCAGGGCTTCGTGCATGCTACGTGAGCACTCTACCACTAGGCAACATTCCCAGCCCTGGTTTTCATTTTTAACTGTATCTAGATATCTGGCTTGTTTCTGAGTTACTCTTTGCACGGTAGTCTGTAAGTTTCCTCAGACTGGTAGTCGAAATTGAGACCTCAGGAGAAAGCTGCTCACTTACAGATCCATTCAAGAGTAAAGTGGGAGAAGACATTCATCCTGACACATGCACAAAACCCAATGGAAACACTAGAGAAACATGAAAGAACAAAGGAACCTGTCAGCTCCAAAACTTCATAATTCTTCAATAACGGACTCCAAACATAGAAAAATCATTTAAATGTTAAACAAAAATGTAAAAGCCTACTTTTAAAAGCAATCCTTAAGGTTGGTCCATGCCTGTAATCCTAGTTACTCAGACGCTGAGCTCTGAGGATCATGGTTGGAAGTCACCCGAGGCAGGAAAGTCTATAAGACTCTTATCTCCAATAAACTACTCAGAAAAAGATGAAAGTGGTGCTGTGTCTCAAATGGTAGAGCACTAGCTTTGAGGACACCGAGGCTCAGGTACAGAACCTGGAGATCTGAGTTCGAGCCCCGGGAGAGCAAAAAGAAAAAAAAATGTTTCTTAACTTCAAAGAGAGACAACTGTGGAAATGGTACTGTGACTCAAGTGGTTGAACGCTAGCTTTGAGCACAAAGAAGCTTAGGAACAGTGCCCAGGATGGTGTTTAAGCTCTAGGACCAGAAAAGACAAAGGAGGAGAGGGAGGGAGGGAAAGGAAGGGTAGAGATAGGGTGGGAGAGAGAAAGAGAACACTAAACAAATGAACCAATCAATTCGAGACATGGGGAAGAAATTTTGCAAAGGGTGATTTTGGAAATGAAAGGCCTAATTAAAATTCAATGGAAAGAGTAACAAATGACCAGATCAAGAAGAATATAGAATATCAGAGACTGGGGACCATATTAGGGAATTAGCATATTTGGCCAGAAATGAAGAAAAATACAATAATGACTAACTTTCGAAAACTCTGAGATATGATCAAGAGACTGGAACTGAGAATCCTTGGTATTGAAGAAGGAGTTAACATAAAGGCATATGAGATTGATTCAATAAAACTATAAAGAAAATAAAGAATGATTTCCCAAATCTAGGGAAAGATATGGATACCCAACTACAAATTGTATTTAGAACTCTAAAAAAAAGTCTTAGGCAGAAAATAATCTCTCCATGTCACATTATGCTTCATGACAAGAGAATAGAGAAATAATATTGAAAGCTATAAGAGAAAAGTTTCAAGTCAAAATCTACTGAAAGAAATCCTAAAAGCTTGGGAGTATGGCATAGTATATTTCATTTCATATTTTTATTATCTTTCAGTAACCATATAAGGAGTTATTCAATAAATCACTTCATGATTATTGTCACTCCTTTTATCATTCTCCTCCAACCAACCAACGCACTTCTTCCCCTCAGTTATCTTAAGTTCTTAAGCTATGCATTGAATATTATGACTACATCTCTCCCTTTAGGATACCAAAGTTCAAACCATTTGTGTAAATAACTACCAAGTAAACTGCTATAGATGGCAAAGCTACCTCTTAAATCTGAGGCGAAATATAAACCTTATAGGATAAACACATATGAAGCAAATCATAATCATTAAGCAAGAATTACAATAGATACTTAAAGGAATCCTACACAGAAATCTAAAAGACAGATAGCCACAATCATGAGATCTCAGAAAAGAACTAATGCTGAGAATGTTTGAGAAAACAAGAATAAGAATAAGACACTGTCAGTTCAGTAGACTAGCAAACCTTGACTATTAATAAAAGAGAAAAAAGAACAAAGAGTATTGTAATCAATCGTAAAAACTAAACCAACAATATTACATAAATCACCCCACACCTCTCCATGACTTAAATCATTAATTAAGATGGATCACCTGATTGGATTTAAAAACACAAGACAAAATGAGATCCAGCTATAGGGTGGGTGCCTACAAGACTCCTTAAAGTTAAGACTAGCTAAGACTCACTAGCTAAGACTCCCAAAGACTAAAATTTAAAGGTGAAACATCCCAAGCAAATGAAATCTAAAAATAAGCTGATGTAATTGTACTCATATCTGAAAAAAAGATTTCAAGCCAATATTAAAATGAATTAATTCACTATATAATTTATTATTATTATTATTAAATAATGGGAATAATCGAGCCAAATGATTTTGCAATTCTAAACATGTGTCCACCAAACATCGGTGTACCCAAGTGCAAAAGGAACGTCACTGGAAATAAAAGGATAGGCTCAAACACATGAAATATAGATCATCTAGACAAATGAGCTGGATTATTCCCATTATTTAATAATAATAATTATTATTGAAATCTGTTTTTTTCAGATATGAGTACATTTACATCAGCTTATTTTTAAATTTCATTTGCTTGGGATGTTTCACCTTTAAATTTAAGTCTCTGGGAGTCTTAGATAGTGAGTCTTATTATTTTATATAACAAAATATCCAACTGCAAAAAACATCTAAACAAAGTTTTCTGCGGCCCGTAGAACATTCTCCTAAATCACTCGCATTGTAGGCCATAACTCTTTTTTTTTTTTGCACCAATCTTGGGCTTGAGCTCAGGGCCTGAGCACTGTCCTTGGACTTTCTCAAGGCTAGAGCTCTACCATTTGAGTCTCAGCACCATTTCTAGCTTTTTTCTATGTATGTGGCATGGAGGAATTGAACCCGGGTCTTCGTGCATGCTAGGCAAGCACTCTACCTGGGCCAAACTCCCAGCCCCATGTAGGCCATAACTCTTAAATACAAAAAACAAGAACTAACTTTTTGTATCAAATCATTATTGGAAATAGGGTTTTAATAAGTGTCACATGCTGAGGTTCTGGTTGGGAGTTTAATTTCAAGGGACATTATTCAATCCAGTTCAGTGACACATAATCGTAAGGATCGTTCTGTGTTGTACTGGAAGAGTCTTCTTCATACAGGCTCCTTCCGACGTGTGATAATTGAATACTCCAAGGCTATGTCTCTTACCAAACTCAGGCCTTGAGGATAGAGTGGGTTTCTGGCTGCTGTTTGGCTTTAGATTTTCTACATCTGGAGTGTTTCAGTCAGGATCATGACGTGCCAGCAAATACATCTGGGACCTCGTTTTTGCCAGACTAGCAGCTGGGATGGTGAGAGTGTGGGACAATGTCTGTGGAGGCCTCTACAGAGATTCAGTGCTATGTTGCTCCTCTGTCCCTTCGGGTGGGGATGCATGCTGGGCTCCTTAGTGCTGCCCCAAGTCCTTTTCTACCCCAGGCTGATGGGTTCTCTGCCCTGACCTCAGTCCCCTACTGCACAGGAGGAGGTTTGGAAGTCAGTTCCTGCCTCCCTTTATGGCCTGAGCTGGCTTATTTTTAAAAATCACATAGGTCATATTCAGGCAGAATTGAGGTTATTAAGAGATAAGCATTAAAGATCGTTCAGGGCATTTGCCCTGGAGTCAAACAACCTTCAATTCACCATGGCAGGCATTTTCCCCTTTAAATAGATGCACCTGCATCTCCAGGGTGACACCCCCGCCTTGACTGCCTGGCAGGGAGTTGGCTTGCCTCAAAAATTCCTCTGGTGAAGATTGCCAGGGATGGCAGGGAGCGACACTAAACACAGTATTTCACTCCGGCCCTTCATTTAGGCCCGCTTCCCCTCTGAATCTGAATTGGCTGCAGCAGGCTCTTGAGGGTCTTGCAGAGGAGGTGGAGGGCCAATCATGAAAGGGCAGGGGCTCCCCAGAGAGGATATTTTCCTTCATATCAGAGCCTTTCAAAACAGCAGGGAGAGTGAAGAATTGCATTGAGAATGGGCTTCCCATCGCATGGCTCCTGCAGAGAGGAAGTGGGGAGACAGAATTCTCACTTTCAGGCTCCACGAAATTATTTGAGACTTGAGAAAGACAAAGATTGAGCTTGGACAGCATGCTCTCCAGGAAGTTTTCCCACTCACACCTTACAGCCTGGTCTAGGGCTACCCCCTCATCTGTTTCCCCTCATTGCTAGTTCCCATGAAGCTATGGCCACACTGGCTTCGAACACGGGGCTGGATGGCTACTGCTTGTCCTCCCTGACTCCATTACAGATTAGCCTGTGTTTTCCCACTCAGAAAACTTTGGAGAGGCTCTAGGACAAAGTCAGTCTGTTGGGAGGGTATCCCCAGGAAGCCACACAAGGCACAGGAAAGGTGAGTGGGAACGGGAGAAAGGTCAGTGAGAAGGTGTGTTAATAGGAGGAGACCTGGCAATTGTATGACCCACTGAAGTTGACTGCAAGGACGTAGCTTTTGTCCGTGGATCTGGCTTCCCCGCTGCTGACTGGGAGTGGAGGTGGTGAAATGCTGTGCACTCTGGGGTTGCTTTGCATGCAGCGGCTGGGAAGCCTGAGGTAGGAACAACCAGACATACAGCAAGCGTAGTGAGAAGAGGGCTGCAAGAGTGTGGTGCCAGGCAAGACCCCAGCAACCTGCACCACCTGCTCATCTTCCTGTGTCCTATCACAGATCACACAGGAGAGTACACTCAGGCGTGCTCTGGAAGTGGAGACAGGAGAATCACAAGGTTAGACCTCCGACCTGAAAAACAGAGTGGGTGGGGAGAGCCTATTTTTTTTAAGGCAGGGAGTAAAGTTTAAAGAGTATTTGCCCAGCAAGAGCATACACAAGGCTGTGTTTCATCCCCCATAGAGCAAAATTAACATGACAGGGAGGTATGAGGGCATTCTTTTCCTAGCGCTCTCTGCACTGGATAGCTACCAGTAGACTGTGTCCCTTTATCAAGGTAGCTGCCTTGCTGAGACAATCCACACTGCTCTCCTGGTCTGGGATCTGGCAACTTTTCCTTCTCTGTCCATTTTGCCTCTCGGCTGCAGGCTGCTGCACCTTCCTTGCCGTTTCCCTAGACCTTTACTATCAGGACCATTATTTCCTCCCTCCACGCAGCGTGCTTCCTGCTCTTCCAGTCAGAAATGCAGCCCTCTATTCCCCTGGCCTGGCCCTAGCCCTCCTTTCATTATCTCTGGTGTTCCTGGGAGAGGAGATGTATAGAGAATTGTTCTTCCATCACTGGTTCTGCACTCCTGGTTCCTTTGCACTGATGTAGCCTTAGCTGAATTTTCCATGGTTCTTTCTGCTCTATATCTCCATGTCCCTTCATTCCCAAAACGGTGAACTTGGAAGACCAACTTTTATTGACAATCCAGCCCAAAAGATGGGTTTTTCTACTTCAGAACCAAAAACCTAAGACGGCAGTTTCCTCTTCCAACACCCTGTGTGGCTCTTGGAAGGAGCTGCCATGCTCACCTCAGGCACTGGGAACCCCAGTTCTGACCCCAGCTCCTCTACTCTAGGATCTGTTTCCTGCAGGATTTAGATTTCCACATGTTATTTTACAATTTATTATTTCCTGGAATGTTTGGTCAGATGTTATTTTAAAATTTAAGTTATTATTTCCTGGGATGAATGGTCAGCTGCTTAGGAGAAAAATTAATATGAGAGAGTGGTTCCCTTGTGGTCCTCGAAGCTTAGGACAGTCTCATAATACTCTACTGAAAATACATTTATCAGGGTGTGCATAGCATTCAAAGTCCCTGGAAAGAGACTCCTATGACGTCACAAAAGAAAAGTGGTCAAACCATTCACTCAAACAAGTTAGTCATCGTTTAGACAACAGGGGCAAGAAGAAAGCTTTCAGAGGATGCGTAGTTGATGATGAAATGTCCCTTTTTTTGTTCTCTTGTCTTAAAAATGAGACTGTCCTGCATAGAGGTTTCCCTCAACGTGGGATTCCACAAGGAGAAGACAAATGAAAACCCACTGGCGGTGGTCAGGCTGTCAACAAGCTTCATGGCACAGAAGTGCACGTGTGCTGTGGGAAGCTGAGATCTGGGGGCTGCTTTTACTTAACCCATCTATCTAACACAATGCAAACACCATATAATTTAACAATGGAATCTCATGATTACGTATTTTAACCTCAAGGATTGTCTTGGAATTAGCTGGTATTTTTTTTGAGGAAAAAAGTGCTCAAATTGGGATCCTGAAAAAAAATGAAGTTTTGTAAGCTTTTTGTTCATGATCCTGTCTTATGATGAATTGTTCCTTATTTTAGAGATACTAGAATTTGAATTTAAGCCTTGTACTTGCTAGGCAAGTGTTTTGCTACTTGGAAAATGCCTCAGCCCTTTTCCCTTTAGTGACATTTTAGCTAGAATCTTATAGTTTATGCCTAGCGGCCTGTCTTGAACCCCAATCCTCCTGCCTATAGCCTCTCCCATAGCTAGAATGTGGGCAGGAACCCCCATCTATAGCTTGTTGGTTGAGACAGGATCTTGCTAATTTTTGTTTATCCAGGTAGGACTTTCAGCTTTGATCTTCCTAGTCTTTGCTTCCCAAGTAGCTGGAATTTGAAGGGTGGGCCACGGTATAACTTCCCAGGAAGTATTTTTATTTTCATTTGTAGAAGGAAGCGAGGCCCAGGGGGAGTTTAACTGGTTTGTCTGAGCCCACTCTGGGGGTAGATAGGATCTGAAGCAGGTCTGGAATTATGGAAAAATCTATGATGTTGCCCATTTATCCTTCTAAAGTAGCACTCATCAGCCACCACGGGGGCAAACAAAGATTTCCTGTAATGAGCTTCCCACCCAGCTATCAATCAAAGCCTGGTGATCAGATATTCCAGTGGATATGTATTACTTGTTTATAAATTCCTGCATACTTCAGTATCTAATATGTAGCATAAAGTATACAGAGAATGCAAGAAAAGACATGGGCTTTAAAATGGAAAAGTCAAAGTCCAAGGCGATGGTCACACACTGAACTGGACCACCTGTGTGGGGTTCTCTGGAGACACAGGGGTTCACATGGAGGGACCCCACTCCTATGAGTCTCCAAGACCAGCAGTGCTCCCATGCAGCCCTGGGGGGATGTCTATTTACCTGTATCTTTCTCCCCCGGAGAACAGTCTTATTCATCTCTCAGGCTTTTAGACAGTGCCTGACACAGGGAGATTCGCTATAGAATTTTCTGGGAGTGACAAAATGAAGCATTGGTATTGTGGTTACAGCAACTATGATTGCAACTAACTCCATGGTTTGTGAGAAAGCATTCCTAGACAAGATGCTTCCAGAGTTCTGAGGTTCAAATACCCTTGTTCCTAGATTCTGGGTCTGGACATACTTCTGTTGAAAGTTTGGTTTCAGCAGCTGACTTAACAGGAAAGCTAACAGACATGGAGGGCCTGTTAATGTCTGGCACTGAACTAAGTGTTTTGCTGCCATTTTTTTAAGACTGCCAACAATCTCATGAGACCATTGTGTTGTACTCCAAGGAAGAAGGCTAAGAACCATTCCTGGGGTTACAGAGCTACAGGCAGAGTCAACCAAGCTTCTCAATCACTACTCAAGGGACTCCTGTGAACCTGGTGCCAGTTTAAATTACACTGATCCTGCCAATTAAGGTAGGCTTAGTATATTATATCATAATTTAAGGTAGTCTTAATCTTCAGTTTGGAGTCTTAGCTCTTTATTTTTATTTTATATTTTATTAGCACCAGATTATTATGCAAGTGTGTCTTACCTTAAGTCTTCCCTATACACATACAAGGTGCCTTGGTCAGACTAAGATGACTCTCCATATTCCCATCTCCCTTTCTAAACCAACCTCATTAAGCTTTGTGGTTCCATTTTTACACAGATACACAAAGTATTTTGCAGCATCCACTCTCCTTTATCCTCAGCATCCACCCTCCCTCTTCCTATTAGTGCCCACATGCTGGACCCGACTTCTTTACATTCCTGTCATTCATTGTTCCAGTGTCTGTTAATTGTTCATAGGGTTTTGCCCATGAGATTTCGCACATGCATATACAGTACTTTAATCAGATTGAGCCCCCTGGCTTCCTCTCCATTTTCCATTCTCACTACCCCCTATTGCTCAACAGCTATTGATGAGTTTCTATGGAACATGCTTATACTTGCTATACACACAGGAGGGGGGATGGGAAGAAAGGAGAATGTTAAAGCATGAACAATACCAAAGTACCCTACATCTGTGGATGAAATTTGGACTATTTTTAAGCACTTCTCCATCAGTGGAGTATTTTCACATCTGGGAAACAGGGGCATACTGGAGCAACTGAATGTCACAGCGTGCAGAGACCACGAGACTTCTGAAGCTCAGGGATTTGCTTCCATTGTCTCTATTCGCAAGGTGACTCACAGTTGGTCAGAATCAGAACTATAGCTTGGCCCTCCCACTGTCATATCGCACTCTCCCCATGCCATGCAGCTCTGGCCCACTTGGGAAATTGTATGCTGTTATTATTTGCAAACTAATGGCCCAAATTCTGCCGTGCAACTGCTCCAGAGGCAGACTCTCTGAGAGACACTCACAGAAGCTGACCTTTCGCCGTGTCCTCCAACTGTGACCCAATCAAGCAGAATGAGTTTAGAACAGGGCTCGGAATTGTCTATTTCTTTCTGCCTTCCTTTTCTCCCGGCCTTTATCGGTATTTTAGCAGAAGGCTGTTTTTCCTTCTGCACTTATTTATATTTAGGCTGAGCATCCTGTTAATTACAGAGCAGTTTCAGAAGAATTAGGGACACTATATATAAATTTGCCATTTATGCAAATTGCTAAGAGAGAACAAAGAAAAATTAGCTTAATTAGGGTAATTGCTAAAAAAAAAAGTGGGAGGCGAGGCAAACACGGTTTTAATCAAAGAAGAGGCAAAGGAAGTCTCAAGGAAATGGTGACCCAAATCAGCACAGACTGGAGGGCTCTGACCTTTCACAGTTCCCGAACCTTGCTGAGACACTGAGATTTCCTGAAGCCCTGGAGGGGAGGGGCAGAGAACTCAGTGTAAAAAAATGCTATGCGGTTGTTTAAGAAAGAAAGAAAACCTAGGAACTTAGAAACTGTTGGCACATGTGTGAGTGTAGGTGCTGAGGTGGTGTGTAACATTCCCAGCCCCAAGTGTCCTACAAATACACACTGACTCCCACTAAGAGCTTCAGTCATCTTGGATGCTGGAGACACGGCCATGAATGAGAGGCCATCTCTGTGGTCATGGGGCTGCGAAGACAGAAATAGAAGATGCCACCAGCACAGTACACGTTCAGAGCAAAATAGAAGGGCTTAAGTGACAGCCTTGTCAAATTTAGCAAATCCCATCACAGGAGGCCAAGTTATATTTTAATTTTAGGAAAACAAAATTATATTTTTAGTCTAAGTATACCCCTGTGGCATCTTTACACTTAAAAAGTAGTTTGTGGAGCTGGGAGTTTAGCCTAGTGGTAGAGTGCCTTTTACCAAGCACAAAGACCCAAGTTCGATTCCTGGGTACCACACACATAGAAAAAGCCAGAAATGGTGCTGTGGCTCAAATGGCAGTGCTCTAGCCTTGAGAAAAAAAAGTTCAAGGAGAGCGCCCAGGTCCTGAGCTCAAGCCCTGGAACTGAAAAATAAAAAGTAGTTTGTTCCTCCATATTAACTGAGCATTCTGAGGACGTACAGAGACTCTTGGGGTCATATGAGGGGAAAGGCAGAAAGAGGAACACGCTGAGATGAATCAGAGCTGGGAAGTTCTGGGAGGTGAGGGGGTGCTCAAGGTTTCAGGGCCACTGAGCAGCACATTTGCATGAATGAGTTGAACCTAGATCCTCAGTAAAGCCACTGGCTGCACAAATGCAGTGTGCGTGAAGTACTCTGGGTCATATGAAAATCAAGGCCGGAAGAAAGTTCTAGGCCACCCTGCCTATGCCTTTCAGACTGTAACTCACAATGACACACCTAAGGTGGGTTAGATACTGTTCCCATTTCACAGAGAGGAAGATGGGAGCGGTAAGGCCGCGTTACTTCAGGAGAAGTGGTTAAGAAACTTGGAGCTGGGATCCAGTCTAGTGGCCTGGCCCTAGAGACTGTGATAGTGCATTCTCTGTGCCACATACACATGGGCGCTCCCTATCAAAGTGCTCCATCACCCAGTTATTCAGTCAATGTAATGAAAACCAAGACTGCCTTGATTCAGTGGCATTCTCTGTGAAGATAAGAAGGGGAAATTGAATTGTGGATTTCTAACCACCCATTTGCCATTGTGGTTTAGAAAAAGGAACATGAATTTGTTTAGTTTTTCTCCACACAGGATACTCAGACAATGTGAACAGCTAACCCAAAGTAAGGAGCTTGGAATCCCCCACTATGGGACTGTGGGGCTTATATTCCTGGCTGAGCCACAGCCTGGAGCAGATCTTAACTCAGTAATACAGTATGGCACTGGAGCATACATCTGTAACTCCAGCACTGAGAATGGGGTAGAAGAAGGCTGATGTAGAAGGACCGTGAATCTGATGCTAGCCTGTGCTGAATAATGAGTTCAGAACCAGTATGCTAAAAGAAGATCCTGACTCCAAAAAATGGGAAGATAAATAATATAGAGAGATGAAGTGCACATTTCAGTAGCTCACGTTGCCTTTTTATGTTCCGTTCCAAGGATGACTTCTGACCTCTACCTTTCTCAATCAGTTTTCAGGCTCAGGATTCCTAGGCAGCGAATAAATGAAAGATTTTCAACAATGATGGCTGGCTCCAGATCCTTATTTTCATGTCCAACATGCAGCTTTATTTGGTTCTGGCACAAAGAAACTTGGCATTGATCATAACAAGTCCCCAGAGTTTGTTTTTACACTTATCAAAACCCCAATCTTCACCTACCTCCTCTCCTTTTTGACCACAGTTGAATGGAATACTTTCAAAAGTTGTCCTGGATTCGTAAATTGGCAAGAAGGGTCATTGAGACCAAGTTGAGATCCAATGAATGGTTTTCATTCTACCCTCTCCTTAGGAGGGTTCACCGCTTATCACAGAGTCTATCACAGAGATGCTTATAAAGGAAAAACACCAGTGGGTTTCAAATAATGTCATTCTCCTGTCAGAAAGCTGCAGCTAGCTAGCATTTCAAGACTTCATTTGCAAATTATAATTAAGTAGTTGTGGATGGGTGGGGGGTCAATTCAGTGTATCAGTTTATAAGTACGAAGTACCCTGATCAATCTTCCCCTTTCATAATGCTCCCCCATCTCTCCCAAACCCACCTATCCCCTCAATCAAAATTTCTTTAACCTGTCTGCTCTGTTAAGAATTTGTCCACAAGAAAAAGAAATAAAGCAAACATCTGAAAAAGTGTTTTCAAATATTTGAGGGTTCAACACACGTAGCCTAAAGAGACAACTCATTCTCATCGCTGGAGTTATTTTCTGAGCATGAGTCACCATGGTATCTTGCCTCTAGGGGGAGGAGAGAGGGGCAGGAGGTGGGGGAGATGTGGCAAATGTTTAACACAGGCAAGAACTATGTATCTGCTATATCAATTACACAAAATTTGGGGGTTTATTTGTTACTTCAGTATATCTTAAATTATCCCTAGTAATATATTTGGATATGTGTCTAGAACATAGGAAAAAGGGTTAGAAAATTATATAAAATGGCAGTAAAGACTGGGTGGATGTGATGACTAAGCGACAGCAATGGAGGCAGGAAGCAGGGGTCTGAAGAACAGCTAAAAAATAGAAGCAAGAGGGGCCGGGAGTGTGGCCTAGTGGTAGAGAGCTTGCCTAGCATGTACGAAGACCCAGGTTCGATTCCCTGGTACCACATACATAGAAAAAAGCTGGAAGTGGTGCTGAGGCTCAAGTGGTAGAGCTCTAGCCTTGAGAAAGTCCAAGGACAGTGCTCAGGCCCTGAGATCAAGCCCAAGACTGGCAAAAAAAATAGAAGTGAGATAAAGAAAATCAATGAAATCTAAGAAGGAACATTCATACTTGGAGAAGAGCTTGAAAAAAGTTTTTTTAAAGTTATGGAAACAAAGACTGAAAAGAATTTCAAACAAAAGAGAGGAGAAATCAGAGGTATAAAATGCCTTGGGATATATGCCAATTCAATTAGTTTCCATTTGCTTGAACTTCACAAATACAGCTAGACTGTGTTTCATAGTCCAGGGCAGAATAATATGGGCTATAGGAAAATGAATACATAAAACAGCCACAGGCCATTTGATGACTCTGACTGGAGCTCCTTCCCCGGAAAGTGATGGGGGCAGAAGCAAGACAAGCACAGGTCAGGGGTGAACTGAAGGTTGGAAGTGGAGATTACCTAGTGAAGGATAAGGAGCTATAGTTGAATGAGAAAGACCAGAAAAGTAACATACCACATTCCTACTAGATAGGAGAGTGGATAGGATAGATTTCCCCAATAATCTAACAATAGAGAACTATTTATACTAGCACAAGTAAAATGGTGAGAGTTTATCTTTTAAAAAGTGGGCATGGTTCAAGTGGTTAGAGTTTCTTCTTGATAAGGACCTGGCTCTGAGGCCTAGTATCAGGATAGACAAAGATGACTGGGAAGGTAGCTTAGTGGTAGAGTGCTTGCCTAGCACTGCGTTCAATTCCTCAATACCACATAAATAGAGCTATGGCTCAAGTGGTAGAGTACTAGCCTCGAACACAAGACACTCAGGGGCTCTTCTCAGGCCAAGTTCAATGCCCAGGCCTGTCTAAAAATGCTAGGAACTGTGCTAGCTACAGTAAGTTTCTAAAGAGGTAGCCATTCTTATTCTTTTCTAAAAATTATCTTTCAAAAGTTATACAAAAGCGGTTTATGACCATAATGCATCATGATCAATGTCACCCTTCCATCCTTCCTACCATCCCTCTCAACCCACCCTTTACTTCACTGCTCTTAATTTTGAACTTTTTTTGGTTGGCCATGGGGCTTGAATTCAGGGCCTAGGTGTTGTACTGTCCCTGAGTGTTTTCCAAGGCTAGGGCTCTACCACTTTGAGTCATAGGACCACTTCTGGTTTTTCTGGTGGTTAATCCCAGATAAATTTCTCTGGGACTTTGCTGCCCCAGGTGGCTTTGAAACATGATCCTCAGATCTCTGCCCTGTGAGTAGCTAGGATTACAGGCAAGAGCCACCAGCAGTGGCCTGCACTGAATTCTCAACTGCATTCTCTCCTCACTTGTCCTCTTCATTTGTATCTTGCTTCCCCAGAACCCCACCCCATCCTTTCGTGCACTGCTTTCCCGGTGTTCATTTTGTTGAACTTTGACTTTGCTTCTCTAAGGAATTACACAATTGAATTCTCCCTTAAATCTACAAAAATTTGGACTGCATCATGAATTTGTGTCTTATCCTTGCACAAGGCCATGCTATTATTCCAGCTTTAGCAAATGCTATGCTAAAGCAAACATGCCACTGCTATCCTTGAACCTCTACGTGTTTCAGTGTCTTCACCTATCCATTGAAGGTAATGGAAAACTATGTAATGGAGTCTACGGGGTTGTAAAGACTAAGAGCATGATGTGTTTATGGGATTAACTGGCAAGGTCAATGCCCAAGAGTCTTCACTTCTGATAGTGGAAAAGATTGTTGTAATGATGAAGAAACAAAAGAAAGAAGCTAAAGCACATGCTCATTAAAAGAACTGTGAAGATCACTAAGTGAGCAGGACTCTAAGGCTCTGGGGATTTCTGTGCTATTTTATAAGCAAAGTCAGGAAAGATTAAGGATGATGGGATCTCGAGATCAGTCTTAGAGGTTGGACTGTATTTGACATTTGTTTATTTACTGACTTCATCAACAATATCCATCAAATGCTACTCATGTCCCAGACAAAGTGCATAGTGAATAAAATAGGTACAGGAGTACTATCCAGCAGACTATGAGTCCTGGGAAAGTGAAAAGCAGGACCTTGACACACAGATAGGATAAACTTAAGTCTAACCTCGCCTGCCATACTCAGAGAATCACACATGAAAGATCCCTTGAGAAGTTAAACCCACTCTATAGACCCTGAAGGGGAACACTGACGTAGAATTAGAATTTCTTTTTATGAGGCTTGAACCTGGCAGGGTGATTTTTCACGCAAGTGCCAGGCCCTGACTCCTCAGTCATGTCAACCCACCTTCCTTCCAGCCTGGCCTCCTCGGGTGATACTCTAATCCTATGCCAATGGCTGCTGATGAATAAACACTGCATCTATTTTCAGCTTTTTGCCATAAATTTTGGCAGATCTTCACTCTGAAATCCATAGGTAACCTCTGAGCATTTAAAAAAGTAAATACCCTTCTGAAATATTCCTTGAACAAATGTAAACAGACAACAGATCTGCTTTGTGATTTGCCACTGACGATGAACAAGAGCGTACAGTGAGCCCCCGATTAACAAATCCTTTGACAGAGCTTACAGCCTGCGATGGCAGTGTTTCCTGGATGGGGGTGGGGTCCCCTTGGGTGGGCAAGAGAGGAATGGTGGGGAAGGGGGTCTACTCCAGATGCTGGATATGAATAACTCCTGTGAAGGAGTTTATTTCATACCAATTCTTTGCAGAACCAATCTGTGTCAACTAAGCTAGGGAAATAAGCATAACGCGAGGTGGGTCAAACATAAAAGGGGGAGCAGGAACTCTTCACAGGAATTCTTCAGTAGATTTGTGTCTGGAAGTTATTCAGATAGACATCATTCCCCAGCATCCTGCTGCTGGGGATGGATTACTAGGCCCAGGCACAGATGTGTTCAGCTCAGACCTCCAGACAGAGCAATCACCACAGGTGGTTCTTAAAACTCCAGGTCCAGGAGCCTTGACTTGCTCTAGGCTCTGGAAAGGACCCAGATTATGATTGTATTCCCAGGACCTAGATCTTTCCCGAGCTATTGAGGAAGGAAAGGAAGGATTGCAGAATCAAGCACAACTCATGGTCTTAGATAGTACAAGATTCCAAAGATGTCAGCCTTGGTTGAAAAGTTCAGATGTGAAGAACTAAGTTCAGGTTCCATCCACAGAATGAAGTAGAATAAGCCAAGTTGGAAAGGCCAGGTTAGGATAATGGCACCCACAGTGTATCTTAGGAGGGCCAACCAGGGCTGAGAGGAAGTGTGGTGTTGAAATGGAGCATGATAGCCTCAAGGGAAAAAAAAAGTTCTAGGACTCTTTCCTGCCATTCATTCATTCTCTTATCTACTCACTTTGTGGTTTTCAATAACCATCATTGAGTCAGCCAACGAATTCCCACACTCCATCAACACAGTCAGTATTACACATGCCAGTCCTTTAATTTACTCAGTCGTTTGTTCTCTCTTTCATTTATTCTTTTATTTGGTCCTTCCATAACACTTTAGCTAGCCATATATTTTCCTCCATTCAGTTAAATCTTTTATTCAGCCAATCAATTAATTTTTCACAATGTCAGGCAGTGATTTGACTCACTTATTCACTTATCTAGTTAGTTCTTGTATATGTCAGTCAGTCATTCTATAATTATTGTCCTCATTTATTCGAGCATTTATTTGAACATGCAGAGCTGGTCACTAATTCATTTTATCATTAGTGTATTTATTTATTCATCATTCTGTTAGACACTTGGACAACTGGGCAATTTTTTACTTAGCCATAGAGAACTCATTCACTGTCTCCTGAAATTAGACTCTAATCCATATATTTTCTCCAATTAAACTTGAATCTGCAGAATGATATGGAAAATGGTTCTGACATTAAATTCCCCCTTTGTTAGAAACAAAAATCATCCCCAGAATCTTATATAAGAAGTGTGTGTACTCAAATAAACCTGGAAAGTTCATGCCCAGAGGCCTGCTGCAATGACTGGATGGGTTAGGCTCTAGAAAGTCCTTAACGGGACCAAGAGTTTGACCTAGTGGTGAAGTGCTTACCTGGAATGCACAAAGACCCTGGTTTGATTCCCCAGTTACCATATACATAGAAAAAGCCAGAAATGGTGCTGAGACTCAAGTGGTAGAGCTCTAGCTTTAAGAAAGTTCAAGGATAGTGCTCAGGCCCTGAGTTCAAGCCCAAGGACTGGCAAAAAAAGTCCTTGAAGACTACAGGGTGCATGGCTCCAGGGACTGTCCCCAGTTCCAAGCATGGGGCCAACACTAGAAAAATACCAGCAACATCGTTTTACAAAGCTATTACTTTCTTGGACCAATGACTGATACAAATAAATAAGAATATGAAGAATAGTTTGAATAAGGATATTAAGGGAAGCCATGAAGCCTATGTTTTCTTTGGGTCTGCTTTTCTTCACTTAATATAATATTTTCTAAGTCCTTTCCATTTCCTTGCAAATGGTACAATATCATTCTTTCCAATGGAGAAGTAGAATTCCACTTTGCATATATATCACATTTCCTTGATCCATTTGTCCACTGAGGGGAATCTGGGGTGATTTCATTTCTTGGCTATGGTAAACAATACTGTAATGAACATGTTTGTGCTGGTAGCATTAGTGTAGCTTTGTGTGTTTTCCTTCATTTATGGTAACTAGAATATGCCTATAAATCTACAAGTAAACACAGTGGATAGCAAAGGACAAAAAATATCCTACTAGGACATGATAAATTATACAGATCTCTAGACATTCACATAGTGTGACCAGAAGAGGATTTAAAAAAAAAAGAGGATATTCTTAAGAGAGGATTCCGAAGGCTCAATAGCTATGGGCATATGATCATATAAACTAATATTGACCAAAATGAGCTTGGTCATTTTGAAAATGAGAAATGGAAATGAGAGATTTTTTTCTTTGTGGCTGTTTTTGTTTCTTTATTCTTTGTCTTGTTTTTAAGTTTATTTGGTTTGTGGGACAGAAATTGTGGGACAAAGAGTGAACAAATGCAGCAGTGGTATTCCCTACACACTCTGTTGAAAATGAACTAGACAATTTGTTGGGTGGGGATGGGAGGGAAAACTGGGAGAGAGTGAGGAAAGGGGTGATGTGTTTAAATAGAAATATAGTTATTATCTGATTTATGTAACTGCAACCCCATATGTATATCACTATACAATAACAATAAAATGTGTATTTTTTAAAGATAAAATAAATCAAAATTCCAGTACTCAGAATGAACAGTTGCTGATACTTCAGTATATATACATATTTTAATTCAATTTAACTAGAAAATGAAATAATGACATATTTAATTAATTATAAATATGTCATTCACATAGAATAATTATTTATTTAAGAAAGTTTGATTTATTGGGATTGCAGTTCAACTTTGTGAGTACAATTAAAATGAATGCTTTAGGAACTGATTTAGAGGAGTTTTAAGTTAATTTGTCCTAGATTTATATGTAACATTTAAACATTTACAATGTCATAGAATTATGTGGTGTTTATAAGTTTAATATCATCTATTAGATTTGTATTTGAGCACTCAGGAAATTTACTTTGTTAATCAAAGAACTGAAAATAGAATCAACCAAACTTATGAAGTCAGTTGAAAAAAATCTTTAAAACTGGATTCAATATTAATCCAGGTCTTCTTATAATTGATTGCTCACTCTTGCTAGATTTTCACAAACAGAAGAACAAGGTCTAAAAGTTTGAGAAAGAACGCCCATTTGTAAACTTAATAAATGCAATATTGAGTTTTGAAGCCCAGGTAATTTTCAAGTGATCTTTCATAGACAAACATTCTCGAAGACACTTTAATTAGTATATGTCGAGGATAGTCCTAGCAGAGGATCACAATAGCTCAATATCTATGTAGATATGACAATATAAAATGATGCTAATCAATGTGAAAGAAAAAGCTGTCGATCTCCATACATATTAACAAAGAAGGAGGGCTTTCCCTGTACCTTCCATAGGCTCTGCCTTTCTCTGGAGGCTCGTCTTCCCCTGATAAATGGTAGCATCCAGGCAGGTATTACAAATGGTGACTGAATTTCTGTGAGCACGCACTGCGTGTTCTTGCCAGGCACTGAGAGGTGCCGTGTTGTGCTGACCCAAGTCTGAATGTCTCCTCAACCACAATCCGAGCCTGCCTGTGGAAGGACAGCACCTTCTTCCCCAAAATGAGCCCAGATGCCAACCCAGAGCCTAGCCTACATCAAGTGACCCACTGTGATGCAGATGACCAGGAGAAAGACTAGCGAGGCCCTTGCAGGCACAGAGGGTCTCCCATAACCAGACAGCAAGGGCAATCTACAGCTTCCAATCTCTCCTTCATTTACAAGTCTCCTTTGCTGGGGTGAAGGCCATAGGGTTGTAGACTCTGAGGATTTTTCACTCTCTGGAAAATTGTCCTAGGCATTTCTAGTCCAGTGATTTCCTCTGATTATCCCCCAGTGTGCATTTAGACAGGCTGCCGAAGGCTTGTGCATGGAGAAATTCCTGAGCCAACTCAGAAGGTCCAAGGTTACCTATCAGAGATAATAAAAAGCCAGTGTGGGAAAGGCCTAACAGCTGACAACATATTATATAAAGACCCCAGGCAGTGAGCTTGCCTGGATCTATTAGGAAAAGAAAGAAAGAAAAAAAAACCACTTGGAGACAGAAGGGCTAAATTTTACCCTTGAAAACTCTGTGTCTGAGGCTCCCAGAAGGAGAGCGGTAAGTCAGCTCACAGCAGCTTCAGACAGGCTCTGTGAAGGGACCTCTGGAGAAATGCAGACATTCTTGACCTGCGGTCCATCTCCAGAGCTTCAAGGTAGCTGCAACCATTTCCCTAAAACCAAGGTCAGACTCAACCCCACTCCTGCTGAAGGCCCCTGGCTCTCTTTGCCATCTGGTGACAGGCTAAAACACTTTGCCTGGACACTACTGCTGTACCGTAACAACACAAGCTGCCAAAGGGGAAGGCAAGACTCACAAGTTATAAATTATTATTGGGCCCTGCGATTTGAACCTCAAGCTGCTCCAACTCCAAATATGAAATTCCTGCTCCAACACTTCCCAGGAATCCTCAGCCCAGACTTTTCTGCCCACCTTCGTCCAGCATGAAGCAGACGCTCAGTTCAGCCCTGGTGTCCTTTCTTAGGTTTTCCTCAGCATGAAGGCTCTCTTCCAGCCTCGTAGCTCTGGGCAGGGAACCCTCACTCCTGATTCCAAGACATCTCCAGTGAGCCTAGTTTGAATTTCAAAATACGAATTAAAGTACCATCATTTTCCTGGGTTGTGGACAATTTTAGCACAGAAAAAAATCAAATGCCATTGGTTTCTCTCAGAAGAGCCTCTCGTTACTCCATTTCTAGCTCTATGTCTTCAGGAAAAGGAAGGGAAAAAATATATATCCAATCGTCCTTCATAAGTAAATGTGGGCAACTTGCTGGGCTTGCCCATGAGCTGAGCTGGTGATAAACATTCTCTAGAAGGACCATCCAAACATCTCCATCTGTTTGCTGCATCCTCTAAGCAAGGTTGCCCCATTGACATGGAGTCTACCTGTTTTGCTGCATTTGGGGCCATCTTGCTTGACAAATGGCTCTTATTACAGATAATTTTCCTCTTGGCACTGTTTCAGCCTCCAATTTAGCCTTAATATTAATGTGCCCTTAAGCCATTCTCGTAGGAGGCTGGCAGGAGTGAATTTATTCCCAGAGGTATCAGCATGAATTCTGATGAATGCAAATGCTATATGGCTTCATAATTTCCCCACTCCTAACCCTCCTCTGTGACACTCCTGAGCTACAGCTGGAGTGCTGCCAAATGCTATAGGTGGCTGAGGGGGAGGATGGCAGAATAACAGGGGTTTGCCCTCATGTTCCTTTCTAGCTTACTTTCCCCTCCATGGTCAGAATTAAAGCCTCCCTTTGTTTTTCTTTCAAGCGTTATTTGTGTTGCTTGCTCCAGTATAAAGCAAAACTTTTCAGTCATTTTTGACAATCATGTCTGTATTCACAAATGGCTGTGTTTGGTAGGAAGAAAACGTCAGTAAGGTACCAAATGCAACTTTGAATTTCCTGAACATACAAGAACTTTTCATAGTCATATACGTTCACATACATCACCTTTGTTTTAGACAAGAGTAAAATATCATTGAAAAAAATCTAAGGTCTTTTTGAGGTAAAACAACACAAGAAAACCTTCTGCAATAAAATTTCAAAAATCAGACTAAATTCTTGAGTTCCATAAATTACTTTTCTTCTTTGGGGGCCAAAGCACAGAAGAGCTCTTAAAGAGGATTTATTTCTTCCATTTAGCTTTAATCAACATGGTTCTAGTCTCCTACTCTGGAAGTAATTATATTTGATTTTACTGTCTTCTCTATCTCTCATACACACATGCACACATGCTCACATGGGCACACACACACACACACACACACACACACACACACACTGAATTACTAAGTTCAGTCAAGTCTTTTAGGTCAGTGTCACTCCCCTTTTCTCTCTGTCCATCATTCTCATGTATTCATCCATCTACCCATCAACCCATTCAACCATACTGCAATTATCCATTTATCTACTCACCTACACACTCTCCCTTTTCATCTCTTCCATAGCTACAAGTGAAACCTGTATATCAATGCTTGATTTGAACTTCAATCCGCAGGCAAAATGACTTCTATGTAGGCTAGAATAGGACTTTGCCTGCTCCACATCTTCTGCACAAAGAGAAATGCTTTGGTATGTGAAGTCTTTGCTGCATAATATGCATATATTAGGACGCTAAATGAAAGGATCTCTAGGATATAGAAACATAAGCCATATAATGAATGATTGTTGTTCTTAAGGTACTATGTTATCGTTCATCTCTTTTGCTGTCCCTTGGTTATCTCATCTTGTTACAGTATCTCACTTTGTTACCTGATATATCAGATATATTTGTATTTGGTTATTCGAAATTGGATAGGGAAGGGGGGAAAACAAGATGAGGGGTGGGGGTGGGGGGGAGGGAAATGGGGACCAAGACATGTGAAAGAGTATCAATGTATGGGAATTAATGCACCTTCTATCTGGCAAATATCATGTAACCCTTCTATTAATTACAATAAAAATATATGAAAAAATGCAAACAGTGACAAGAGAACTAGACCAGTGTACTCCTTCCATTTCTTTTAGACTCTTTCTCAGTATCATCATTGTCATTGCCCGAACCAAAAGTAAAGAAGGAAGCAAGGCACAGTAATTGCCATTTCCTCACATGACTTCCATGCAGACTCTCATAGGTATGTCTGCATTGCAATCTCAAGTTGTTTCGCATCTATCCCTACATAAGCTCTGTTAATGGTTATGTGTCTAAGAGATATGGCTCCAATTGCCATAATTTTGTGGTATCTGCCATTGCAGAAATGAATAAACTGGGATCTTAACATAAATAGAAGGCTATAACATCTTATTAGGTTAACCTTTCATCTATCTCCTCATTTACTCTCCCCCCCCCCATTCAACAACCTGCTGAATCCACTGAATATAAAATCAACATCATGTAAACTGAAGGGATGGAAGTCCAACCCTCAAATAGTTTTTAATCTAGAATGGAAGAAAAGAAAAAAATGAATTAGAAGCAGCACAAAATAATGAGTTCTTCAAAGGAAGTGATTGAAGAATTTATGGGAGGACCAAGTATAAATACATCTAAGCTGACATATAAAAAAATGAACAAACATGGATTTGATCGATGGAGGAGCAGAAGGAGCTGTCCTGGGCAAGGAAGAATAGAATTGCTAGGTTCAGAAGCCAGTAGAAATATGGCTAGTACAGGGCACATCAAGGTGTGACTTGGGAAAGTGCCAATAATTGGGCTGGAGATGTTTGCCAAAGACCAGAGTGTGATGAACATTAATGGTGATGTTACAACAGTTGGACCTTTTCCTGAAATGATCAAGATGTATGGAAGCATTTCCAGGAAGTGTTGAGAGTGTTTCTAAGGTCAGTGTTGTTAAAAGAAGCTTCACTGGCAGTTTGTTATCTCACGTGTCAAGACTTAAAAGCACACATGGTTTTAGTCCTGGTGTGAGAAATCCCTAGAGAATCTAGATTGGTTTTATAAGGACTATAGGACCAAAAGTTATCTTCCACTGACATGTTACACATCACTATTCCAGTGTGAACGTTTCCCCCACCACATATGTCTCCTTTGTGCCAGTTGCTGTTAGGTACACAAATGAAAACTTGTATGATATACTACCATTCCACAGGAAGCAAATAAATAGAAGGTTTCAACAAAACATCTGTATCTCTCTGGGTCACCTGTCTTGTGCCATTATCTGTCAATTCTCCATTGTTCAATTAATCTTCTGCCCAATTCCAGGTTCTCAGCAGTTCTTGAATGCAGCCAGAACCACTTAAGCACTTGAGCCTTCTCGGATTGTCAGCTTGTGCAGAGCCCACTGCTCTTAATGATTTTTTTAGCCAAAAAAGAGTCTCAAAGCACACTCTCACACACAAAGGTACTGATGGAGTCATGGTTGGGGATGTTTGGGGGATTTAGAACACATTCTCTAAAAGCTTGGGGAAATAGATTTTACCAATCTATTTGTCCAGTGTCTCCATCTGAGAGCTATATAATTTCCAGTTGAGAACTGTGATCATTTTCTCAGCTAAGTTCACCTTTGCTTATACTATTTTTGCCTCTCTTTCCTCAGGCATGCTCACTTTACTTTGTCTAGGGAACTAAAGTTATTCTAATTCATAGCATATTGAGATTACAATATAATGAAACCTGCCACATGTTGTTTGATAAAGGGGCAGGAAAAGGAAGGATGGGAGACAAGAATAAAGTGGAGGGGGTGAATTTGCTCAAAGTACATTACTGAAATATCACAATGAGACCTCCTTATATTACAAAATATGGTAACTCAAAAATAAAATAATAAAAATAAAAAGGAACGTGTGATACATACTCCGGAAAGAACTAAGAAATCTTGGAAGTTAGACATTTGGCAGCAAAGTAAAAATTCAACAGAGGAACAAAAGGCAATGTATAATAAGTGCAGGGAAAAGGTAGAAAAACAAAGGCCAAGAAAGAGACATGGAAAACAAAGGAGGAGGTGTGACTTCATAGAGAAGAGAACCATTAAGGTAAATTTGTAAGAATGAGGACTGAGCCCTTTAGGTAACTAAACCCAACACAGAATGGCCTGGGGATGGGAAGCAGAAATGAGTTGTCCCCAGCACCTGGGCAGAGCTACCAGAAGCTCCTGGATCTTCCCAGGTGGAAATTGACAAGTATATCAGAATGAAGATCCCATTTGTGAAATGGACATGGAAACCAATGCCAACAAAGAAACCAGTCACTAAGAGAAAGAGAAAGTGAGTCAAGCTAGAGAAGTAGTCACAACGTACATGCCATTCAGCAATGGAATTTTTCACAGAAATGCAATGAGTCAGGAGCTAAACCTGGGGTGGGAAGCTGGGAAGAGCAGAAGTCAATGGGACCGTCTTCTGATAGTCTCAAGCAGAAGTCAACAGACACTTTGCAAGAGGACAAACAGCTAACAATGTAGGTTTTGCTGATCAGATGGTTTATGTTACAACTAAGCTCATCTTCCATTTCAGCATCTGAACACCCAGAGAACAGATAATAAGAGCATACATGCATCACACAGCAACCCAATGCATTTTTTTATTCACAAAAGCTGGGTTTGGCCAGTGGGGTCATCGTATGCCAACCTCTAGTCTACTTAGGTAGTTCTCAAGCATGACTATGATGAGGAACCACGTAGGAAAATTCCTGATACTTAGGCCAGATCAACTTCAGCAGTTTTTAGGAGCCCCTTTGTACACACACACACACACACACACAAAACGGGATTTGTAGGACTTGTTCAGGATGGGAAAGAGTCATGTGTTCTTCAGTGATGTGTCACTACCAGTGTTCTAGAACTTCAGCCCATAGAGGTTAGCATAAAAATTATCACTTAAGTTAGGAAGGCCACTGTTCATTAATTCATTAATTCATTACCAGATCATAAGTCCCAGGCATTATGAGATCCACTGAGTATATTAAAATGAATCATTTATTAGTCCTATGAAACATGAAATTTCAGGCCAATGAGAGGAACTGGTACTGAAATGTACTCACAGTTATCTCACTTTGCCAAGGACTCTACGTTAGAAGCTCTACTTGGCAGTTATATCTATAATTTTATTTTATCTTCTGTGATGATTGGTCTTGTTGACAATTAAATCAAGAGCATCTAAGAAATTGGTAAAGGGCACTTCTGTATGTGTCTGTGACCACGTTTGTTTCCAGAGAGGATAAACCAAGGGGAAAGCACAATTACAATGACTAGAGAGCATTCCTAGGGGAAAATACAGCAGGCCCCTCTCCCTTCCTTCCGCTCCCAGTCTCTCTCTGCTTCCTGTCTGTCATGAAGTGAAATGTTCTGCCCTGCTACAAAACTTAGGAAATCATGATCCAAAATGCTTTTCTTCCTTAAATTGTCTTATCATGTTTCTGTCACAGTGATGACAATCTGACTGCATATTTTAACAAGACCTCTGGTGTGAGCACCATTATGTCTGTGTTACAAACAGTGAAACAAAGCCTTCCAGAGAGAGTACCTGCCCCCTGGTCACACAGCCAACAAGTATGGCCAAATGAAAGGTTCAGAAATCAACCTCTGTGGCTCGTGCTGTGGTGGAGGTGAAGCAGGCTGTCAGTTCCTCAATTTGGATGAACATTGAAGGAAGGGCTGCTTACATCAGGCTGTTGATGGAGTTATCACCTCAATATCTTCTATGACTTGTTTTCAGCAAAAGTCCAACACTGGACCCAACCATAAGCATGAGAAGCACATGTGTGCAGGAGGGGGCAAGAAAGGGGTATGAATATTGGCAGGTGTAATTGGATGCGGGCACTAATACAGCAGCTGAACTAGGGTAATGGAGCCTGGTGTACAGCAAAATCAGAAATGTTACAAGAGGTCTCACCTTCCTATAAATCCCAGGCCATGAGATATATGCTCTGATGGGTAAACTAGGCTAGCCCGTCACCTTAGGGAGAAAGGAAGAATGCTGTGCTGAATCCAGAAGTCATGTAGATGGTGAAGTGTTGAAAGGAGTGTTCTGTGTTGTGTATGAGACAAAAGCCTCCAAAAGGTTAGAGGACCCTGTGGGAACTGGTGAGAAAGAAGACCAACAAGGCCAGATCCTGAGGGCCCCTTAGTGCACAAGACTCTGACAAATGGATTTTGTCCTCCCAAATGTTAAGCAGAAGACCTATGGCATGGATTGGAAACTTGGGGACATTTCCATGCAAGTAACAGACTCAACTGGAAAGTTCCGGCACATAAACTAGTGGTGACTCCATGTCCCTGAGTTCCCTCACAGCCTACTTCACAATCTGTAGAAACCTGAAGATGCATGCAAAATTCAAGCATCTGAGCCACACTGCCAGTACTGTTAAGCCAGTCTTAATACTTCTAAGTCATTTGGCTAGCATTCAAGAATTGTTTGACAAAAGTAATAAGAGCCACAAAGTCTAATTACCTGGGAAACCTCCTTTTCTTCCCATAATGTCATTTTCCATCCATGAGATGAACTAGAACTGAGAAATATTTCAGCAGAGTTGGAAACTTGGAACTGGAAGTTTCTGAGTGGGCTGCATTTTTGGCCAGAGAGATTTTATTCTCTCCTTCAAGGTTGTTATTATGTCTTTTTATTTTCCTCTGATTGTTGGCAAGATGAGATCAACTTGTCTTGTTTGTTCCTCAGTGAGAATTTAGATTTCCTTACAGAGATTTGGTTACAGGACACCATGGAACCGTTAATGACAGTGGGTGGGAAAATAATAATAGTTTACACATCTCCAGAGCCACAGGCTTTACAAGGCTTTGGCACACACTTTCTCTCAATGGGGCTTGGCATCAAATGTGTGAGGGAGGAAGGACTGGCAAGATTACACCTTCTTTAGAGAGGATTGGATCTCTTCCTGGACCTCCAGCTCAGGGAATGACCTCCTGTCATCAACGTCAGCCAATCCTTCTGGAGGCCTGCTATGCACTGAAGATTTTAGTGTTTCTTCAAAAGTTTCATGTGTTGGAAATCAATCCATAAAAATCTCCTGTTGGGACTCAGGGTATCTGGGAGGAAACTGGGCCATGAGCACCCTCATTAATGGAGATATCCTTTTATGAAGTAGTGGACTCTAAAGCACACAGGCATGGATCTGTACATGTGAGCTTTCGCTGGCTAGCCTGCTTTCTCTCACCTGCCACGTCTCCAGCCATGCCTTACCTCCACAGGAAGGTCCTTACCAGATGTTCAGCAGATGTTGGGGTCATGCTCTTGACTTCCTAACATCCACAGCTGTAAACTTAACGAACTCAAGTTCCCCCATCATTCAGTTGTGCAACAGAAAATGCACAGCTGGGCATGGTAGCTCACACCTGTAATCCTAGCTACTCAGGAGGCTGAGATCTGAGGATCAAGGTTCAAAGCCATCCCAGGCACAAAAGAATCTGAGACTCTTATCTCCAGCTAACCTCTAGAAAATGGGAAGTGGGGCTTGGCTTAAAGGGTAGGGTGGTATCCTTGAGCTGAAGAGCTCAGAGACAGTGCCCAGGCCCAGTTCAATCCCCATGACCCACAAAAGAAAAGAAAATACAGAGAGAAACTTCTTCACTCCACTTATCTACAAACAAACCTAGACAATGTTATCCTTGAAATTTAGTTCCTACCCATATGCTATGCTCTGTTTCTCAGTTGCCTTTCATGACTGTCTCTCATCTGCACAGTGGAATGTTCCCGTCACCTGACACCCAACTTGGCCCCTTGAAATCCTTTTTCAAAATAGGCCAATGATCTTAGCAGAATGCATAATACCCATCAATGACACTTCTCTGCTTACAATTTTTAAAGGGAGTCTCATTACACCTGGGATAAATGCAAACGTGCTCAGCATAACCTATAATGTCCCACACAGTCTGGCTCCTGTCTTCTGTCTGTCACTCACAAACCTTCCACAAACCTCTCGTTTAATCTCTCTGCCTACTTACACATTCTCCTGTCTGGTTCTAGTAAGCCCAGCACTCACTAGCCACAGCAGCCTTGCACATCTTTCCCACCTCATGGAGGGACTCTCACACCATCTTTACCTACTCAGTCCCTTTCAGTGCTTGAAACTTAGCTCAACTATCATGTTCTCACCAGAGCCAATCCCAGATATTCTCTACTATCAAAGCTTCCCATCACATACTCACGAGAAAAATCATTTCCCAATATAATAACCTATCATGCATTATGATTGTGAGCATTCACTTTATTGTGAAAATGCTACAATTTTTATTTGCTTTCCCACTGTTAAGGTTTGCCAGAAAGGAAACTGCTACATGGTTCAGGCAGAAACAGTGAGAGCAAACTGCAGGCAGGCCCATCCAGAAGGGAAGGCCCATCCAGATACAAGAAGCTTTTAGAACCCCAAACAGACCTGACCAGAAAAGGACACATTATAATCCATACAGGATCAAGAGACCAAAGAAAGGATCCTAAAAAGCAGCCAGGGAGAAGAGACCAATCACTTGCAAAGGAAAACCAATCAGAATAACCACAGATTTCTCAGCAGAGACCATGCAAACAAGAAGAGATTGGAAGGATGTATGTCATGCCCTCAAGACAAATAACTACCAACCTAGAATACTGGACCAAGCTAAGCTCTCATTCATAACTGAGAGAACAATAAAAAACTTCCATTCCAAGGAAAAGCTGCAACATTATGTAGCAACCAAACCAGCATTACAGAAAATTTCTCAGATGTGCTAAACATTGAAAACCAACATAAACATGGTCCTGATAAAGAAATGGCACCCCAAAATCATACCAGCTAATTAGGGTAAGAACCATCAAGCCACAGGCTCTAATGAAATCTTTTAACAAATGGCAGAAACTAGTAAATATTCTTCAATCCTAACCCTCAATATCAATGGACTTAACTCTCCAATTAAATGGCATAGGCTTGTCTAGTTGGATCAAATCGCAAGATCTATTGTTCTGCTGTCTTCAAGAGACATATCTTGCCCCCAAAAAACAAATATTTTTTGAAAGTGAGAGGTTGGAATAAAATTTATCAAGCTAATGGCCCCCATACATAGGCTGGAGTTGACATCGTCATATCAGATAAAATGGACTTCAAACTTAAATTAGTGAGAAAAGACAAGGAAGGTTATTACATACTAATAAAGGGATCTGTCCTTTTTTTCAGCAGCACATGGAATATTTTCCAAAATAGACCACATTTTAGGGCATAAAACAAATGGGTGAAGATTCAGAAACACTGAAATTATTCCCTGCATTCTCTCAGACCACAAGGCTTCAAATTGGAAATGAACACCAATCTCCACCAACGAAAACCCTGTAACTCAGGGTTGAACAACACATTGTTGAATCACCAATGGGTCATCAAGGAGATCAGAACCGAAATTCAGCAGTTTATAAAATTTACCAAAAAGGAGCACACAAAATACCAGCTCCTTTGGGACACAGCAAAGGCAGTACTCAGAGGAAAATTCATAGCTCTAAGTGCTTACATTAACAAATTGAAAAAAATAGCAAACAAACAATTTAATGCTCTTGGAAAAAGAGGAGCAAACCAAAACTAATTGCAGTAGAAGGAAGCAAATTATTAAAATCAAAGCAGAATTAAATGAATTGGAGTCCAAAAAAATATAGAAAGTATCAACAACACAAGGAGTTGGTTCTTTGAAAAAATTAACGAAATTGACAGACCTTTAGCAAATCTTACCAAAAAAAGAAGGGAGCACACCCAAATAAACACAACCACAGATGAGAATGGCAATATCATGACAGAAATTACCAAGATCCAGAGCATCATAAGGAAATATTTTTCAAAGCTTTATGCCAAAAAAAATGTGAGAATCTAGAAGAAATGCATGAATTTCTAGCCAATGTTAACATGCCCGCACTGAACCAAGGAGACCTAATCCAACTAAATAGACCTATTTCAAGCACTGAAATAGAAATGGCAATAAGAGACCTTCCACCGAAGAAAAGCCCAGGACCAGATGGATTCACAGCTGAATTCTAGACGGTATTCAAAGCAGAGCTCACACCAATACTCCTCAAGCTCTTCAATGAAATTAAAAACAAAGGCTCTTTGCCAAACTCATTCTACAAAGCCACTATAACCCTCATCCCAAAACCAGACAGAGATTCATCAAAGAAAGAGAACTATAGACCCATTTCTTTGATGGATATTGATGCAAAACTTGTCAACAAAATACTGGCCAACCATCTTCAGCAACTCATCAAGAAATTATACACTATGACCAAACAGGATTCATCACAGGGATGCAAAGCTGGTTGAATATACGCAAATCAATTAATATAATTTAACACATCAACAGGAGCAAGGACAAGAATCACAGAATTGTCTCACTAGATGCAGAAAAGGCATTTGACAAAATCCAACACCCCTTTATGATAAAAGCTCTGGAGAAACTAGGAATCCATGAAATATGCCTCAGTATATTAAAGCTGTGTATGACAAACCCACAGCTAGCATTATACTTAATGGCGAAAAGCTAAAGCCATTTCCTCTAAAAATCAGGAACCAGACAAGGATGCCCACTCTCTCCACTCCTCTTTAACATAGTATTAGAATTCCTAGCCAGAGCAATAAGGCAAGAAGCAAGCATAAAGGGGATCAAAATAGAGAAAGAGGAAGTGAAACTTTCCCTCTTTGCAGATGACACGATTCTGTATTTAAAGAACCCTATAGACTCCACTCCAAAACTCCTTGAGCAGATTCAAAACTTTGGCAAGGTAGTAGAGTATAAAATTGACCCTCAAAAATCGACCGCCTTCCTTTATGCCAACAATGAGAGGAATGAGGCAATAATGAGGAAAGCAACTCCTTTTGCAATACCCTCAAAGAAAATAAAGTACCTAGGAATTAACCAAGAATGTAAAGGACTTTCTTGATGAAAACTTTAAAACCCTGAAAAAGGAAATTAAAGCAGAACTGAGGAAATGGAAAAACCTCCCATGCTCCTAGATTGCAAGAATTAACGTCATGAAAATGGCAATCTTGCCAAGGGCTATCTACAAATTCAACATAATACGCATCAATGTCCCAATGTCATTCTTTAAAGAAATAGAAGAGGCAATACAAAATTTCATATGGAATAATAAAAGACCCCGTATAGCAAAAACTCTTCTTAGCAGAAAGAACAGCGCAGGAGGAATTTCAATACAAAATTTTAGAGTCTGTTACAGAGCTATAGTGACCAAAACAGCTTGGTACTGGCATAAGAACAGGCATGAAAACCAATGGAATAGAAATGAGATATTAACCCACAGACCTATGGCCACCTAATCTTTTATAAGGGAGGCAAAAAAATAGAATGGAAGAAAGACAGCCTCTTCAACAAGTGGTGCTGGCAGAACTGGCTAAGCACCTGCAGAAAACTAAAGCTGGATCCTTCTTTGTCACCCTGCACCAGGATTAACTCCAAATGGATCAAAGACCTTGAGGTAAAAGCAGATACACTGAAAACTTTACAAGAAGGAATAGGAGATATACTAGGCCTCCTTGGCACAGGTCAAAACTTTCTTAATAAGGAACCAGAAACACAACAAATCAAAGAAAGTCTGGATAAGTGGGAGTGCATTAAACTGCCGAGATTCTATATGGCAAAGGACATAGCTAGCACATTAACTAGAAAGCCTACAGAGTGGGAGAAGATCTTCACTAACCATAAAACAGACAAAGGGCTCATATCTAAAGTATATCTACAGCTCAAACCATTGAATCACTCCAAAACCAATCTCCAAAGAAACAACCATCCCATTAAAAGATGGGCCAAAGACTTAAAAAGAGTCTTCTGTGAAGAAGAAATCAGCATGGCCTATAGACACATGAAGAAATGCTCAACATCTCTGGCCATAAAAGAAATGCAAATCAAAACAACTCTAAGATTCCACCTCACTCCAGTTAGAATGGCCAGGATCAGGAAAACGAATAACAACAGATGCTGGAGGGGATGTGGCCAGGAGGGATCACTACTACACTGTTGGTGGAAGTGCAAACTCATTCAACCACTATGGAAAGCAGTATGGCAGTGCCTCAAAAGACTAAACATAGAGCTCCCCTATGACCCAGCAATTCCACTACTTGGCATTTACTCAATCGTCCAGAAACAAGGACATACTAAATCCACTAGCACAAAGATGTTCATTGCATCACTATTTACCATAGCAAAGATATGGAACCAACCCAGATGCCCCTCAGTTAATGAGTGGATCAACAAGATGTGGTATTTATACACAATGGAATTCTATGCTGCTGTCAGAAAGAATGATATCACCCTGTTTGTAAGGAAATGGAAAGACAGAAAAAAATCACATTAAGTGAAGTAAGCCAGACTCAAAGGAACTTAGGCTCAATGGTTTCCCTCATTTGTCATAATCAGTAGAAGCCTTGGGCTCTCCTAGCAGAGATTTATAATAGAGCAAAACCTAGATACATAAGGCCATATAGTATGATGCTAAATGAAAGGACCTTAGAATATAAAAACAAAAGCCATATAATGAGTGATTGTTGTCCTTAATTTACTATGTTATCTCTCGTCTCTTTTGCTGTCCTTTGGTTATCTCATATTTTAATGGTATTTTACCTTGTTATCTGGTATATTGTATATATGTTTATTGGGTTTTTTGAAATAGGATAGGGAAGGGGGGGAAACAAGATGAGGGGTGGGGGTGGGGGGTGATAAACGGGGACCAAGACATTTCTTGATACCCAAGAAAGGGTATCAATGTTTGTGAAGCAATGCACCATCTACCTAGTGAATATAATGTAACACTTCTATTAATTGCAATAAAAATATATGAACCAAACTAAAGGGGAAGTCTGGATATCTTGTCAGAATTTAGGAGAGATGAAGCTGTTTTTAAACAATCCTCAAATCACACTATGGCGCATCTACTTGTCTTCTGAAAGGTAAAGCTCATTCAGCAGTGCTAACACCACCACTGTGGCTCACCATGCTACAGTTTCTGTAATTAAGCATTGCCCTGAGTGTTTTCTTCTATATGCTGGCTGTCACCAAGAGTTATTTTTATAATCCTAGTCTCTTCACTAGTCCTAATAACACTAGACATTGGTAGGAGGTTGAGGTAACTGGCATTTTGTTGTCAAAGGCTTCTTTAATGGTTTCTGTTGGTATATTTGCAACCTGGTTTCTAATCCCTTGCCTCGACTTCTGCTCTTCCTCTGCCTGTTGCGTTTCATACATCCCGCAGGCCTCGGGTAGGTTCTTCCTGCTCTTATCACAAGAGCACATATGTTCTCTCCTTCCTGGGAACTAGTGTTCAACAAGGGTCAGTTCTGTTTCTGTATACTGTGAGGTAGGGATCTAATATTATTTTCTAACATATAATGAGCCAATTCCCATAATGTATTTTATTAGGAATTATTACATTATGAAATAATTTATCATTTTAAAATAGCCCTTGTTGCACATGTCTCATATGTAGGATGCTTTAAGTACTATTTATTTTCTCATCACTCCCTGGAAGTAGGTGACCAGGGGCTGAAGTAGCTATAGCTGTGCTTTTGGATTTTTCATCAAGAAGAATTATAATCAACTACTCTCAAATTCTGTGATGCCCCATTCCACTGATTTTCTTCTATAAAGTTGGTCATTGATTCTTAGCATTCTATTCGTTTCCCCTTCTCAGTCTTTGAGTGTTGATAGCAAACCTTACAATGGAAAGGTAAATAAAAATTGCAGCATTTTCACCATAAAATGAATGCTTACAATAATAACACATGATAGGTTATTATGTTGAGAAATGACTGCTCTTCAAGTGTATGTGATGGGAAGCTTTACTAGCAGAGAATATCTGGGATTGGCTCCTGTGAAAATGTAATAACTTGTCTTCCTTCCTTTGTTCTCTTTCTAAGTAGCCTTAATATTCCCTAAAGTATTAGATACTACTTATGTACAGATGGTGCCTCCAATTTGTACGTGTACCTGCAACTTTCTCGTGTAACTCACACTCATAAATATAGTTTCTACTTCATGTCTCTACATAGAAGTCTAATATCCATCTTCAATTTTACTAAAACCACCAGGTTCTGGTGGCTCACACTTTTAATCCTAGCTACTTAGGATAGGCTGAGATCTGAGGATCATGGTTCAGAGCCAGCCTGGGTAGGAAAGGCCATGAGAATCTTATCTCCACTTAACTATCAGAAAAAAGCCAGAAATGGAGCTGTGGATCCAGTAGTATAGTGCTATATTTGAGAAAAAGAAGCTCAAGGATGTCACCTAGGCCCTGAGTTCAAACCCCAGGACCAGAAAAGAACTTACTAAAACCAAATAGAATGAAGTCCTCCTTACTACTCCCCAAACCAGCTTTTCATCACAGGCTCTCCCATCTCTGTAAGTCTGCATCCTTCCTGCCTTGTTCTCAGCCCAACTTGGACTGAAGACCCTGGATTTGCTCTATTATTTCACCCCATATTCAATCAGTCAGAAGGTTTGATTAACTTTACTTGTAAATATCTCCCAATGCGCACACACCTGTCCATTTTTATGATACATCTCTTGTCTCTGTCACTAATGTCTAGTTACAAATGGGATGGGAAACTCATCTATTTTGTTCCTACTCTTGAAAATGCTAGTAATCAATCTGAAAACATCAACCAGTGTGATTAAATGAAAATGAAATAATGTCAGTCTTTTGTTTAAAATCCCATGAGGACTTCTACCAAAGATTTTATTCTCAATCAAGTATCAGTTGGGTTCACTTGAGCTTTCTTTTTGACTATATCTTGACTTTGGCATGCAATCTTTTCCTTGTCCTTAGGGGCCCAGGTATTTTCAGGGAAAATCTTCGATTTCAGCCATGTGATCAAGTTACCCCATCACACGTTACTGATATCTGATTTGCTTTTACAAAAAAAAAATCCTGTCAAGTAGTTTAGTTAGCAAAAAAAAAAAGTTATCTGTAATATCTAACTGAGTTCCTCTGAGCAAATTTCCATCAGTAACACCTTCACCATACTATGAGACCCCCAACACTCAGCTGTGTTTGCAGCTGTAGCGGAGTCCAATTCTAAATTCTAGGTTGTATACATACGCAATAACCTGTTTCTCAGATCCTTCTTTCTCCTGATACAATAGCTCCAGTGAAATCTGTCTTGCTGGGCTGGGAGTTTGAGGCAAGAGTGCTTGCCTAGCATGCACGAAGACCCAGGTTTGGTCCTTGGTACCACACACACAGAAAAGGCCAGAAGTGGTGCTGTGGCTCAAGTTATAGAGCTCTAGCCTTGAGAAAGCCCTAGGACAGTTCTCAGGCCCTGAGTTCAAGCCCCAGGACTGACAAAAAAATCTGTCTTGGCATCTTTATCAAGTGCAGTTACAATATACTTTGTATCACACTTAGATTAACCTTGGTGTCACTTCCCCACCCTGCCTCTCTCCCTCTCTCCCTCTCTCCCTCTCTCCCTCTCTCCCTCTCTCCCTCTCTCCCTCTCTCCCTCTCTCCCTCTCTCCCTCCCTCCCTCCCTCTCTCCCTCCCTCCCTCCCTCCCTCCCTCCCTCCCTCCCTCCCTCCCTCCCTCCCTCCCTCCTCTCTCTCTCTCTCTCTCTCTCTCTCTCTCTCTCTCTCTCTCTCTCTCTCTCTCTCTCTCTCTCTCTCTCTCTCTCTCTCTCTCCCCCCCTGTGAGCTCACCCATGCCACACCTCTGTTGCTTCTTTTCCCAGGTCATAACTGTCTCACTCTCATGCCTGTCTATTGGTTCTCCCTCCTACCTCCTTCCCCGACAGAACCCCCTCTTATTCTTTATGTCCCAGCTAAGCAGCATGGACCCACTGGATCCAGTCTGGTTCCCAAATGGTCCTTCTTACTCACTCTGGATCATCACTAATTTCCCTATGTGCTCCACAGCTTGGTATGTCTCCATCCCACGCTCTTCCCCTGTCTGTTTTATTAAGTAAAATCTCATTGGAACACAACCATACATGGTCAGCCTGTGACTCTTTCCCTGCTGTAGGCAACTCAGATGAACTGTTGACAGTGGAGACTGTGTGGCTCCCAACATCGAAAATGTGTACTTCCCAGTCCTTTGCAGACTTCCACATGGAGCCTGCATTGTCCAAATCATGGGGTTTTCTCTGCCTCTCCACTAGCTATGGAGGCTAGATCAGTGAAATCAAAGCATCATGAGATGGCAACTCTTGACTTAAGACGACTCCACAAACACTGCATCCATCACAGGGGAGACACATTGTGCTTGGTGACCAAGAGCAGAAGCAAGGAGAGTGGAGATATTCAGCCAAGTCCTCTTGTAAAGGTATTAACCCTTTCCTGAGGGCGGAGCCCCAGAAGGCCCCTTCTCCAAACACTACTGCATTGGAAATTCTGTTTCTAACATAGGAATCTTGAGAGACACATTCAGATCATAGCATTACTCTATCCTGTTGTTTTTTAGTGTCTGGCAGAACGTAGGTGCCCCCCAAATATCTCTAAGGTGAAAAGACGATGCATTTGGGCGAAACTCCAACTTTGGAGTCTGTTTCTTTCCTCTGACTACAGAATGGTGCACTGCAGGCTGGGATTTCGAGTTCCTCCCGATATGTGACTGGAAGCTCCTCCCACTAGAGGGAGCAACGCATACTCCTAGCCTTGACTGGTTCAGCCACATGAGGGTTGTTGGCCAACAGGATGAGATATAAGTAAATGTTTCCTTCCTTCTTCATGAAAACACACTCAGATCAAGGCCTCTGTTCCAGAGAGGGGCATGCAGCACAGACCAGCCATGTCAGTCAAACCGAGTCAAATTCAACTGACTCTGAGCTTAGGGAAAGACAAGAGAGCAAAATAAATGTTTGTTGTTGAATACCACTGAGTTTTAGGTTGGCATGCACAGTCGATTATAGCAATTAGATACGTGATGCAGTAAACTTGTGCAATTGACATCCATCTGTCCAAGAAACCGTTTCCTCCTCTGCAAATAGAGATGAAAGTAATTACTGTTCTCCACTCTTCATCACCACTGGTATGAAAGGCACTTTGCGAATGATAGCACACTAGATGCGAGCTTTTGTTGTTCATTAGAGAACAGCACAACTGGATGCGTTGTAGAGAACAAAATTGATTCTAATCAAGTGGTGGGCTGAGGAGTGGTGGCTATATATCAGCGGCCCACCCTCCTGAGATAGATAATGGTTTTGTGGCTCTGTCCAGAGCCAGGAGCTGCCTTGGCAAGCCACTCATGCCAGGGAAGTGAGATGAGCTTCATTCCGGAAGCAGCCTCGAGCACTTCACTCAGGAGCACTGGGGAGGGAAGTGCAACCCCCAGCTGGGGCACAGGAAGGGGCCTGTGATACTGAGAGGTGAGGGGTTCCTAGGGATACTGCCGCCCTGTCACATCCAACACTTAACTAATTGGACCAAGAGGCACTGTGGAAAGGCTGCAGCACTTGATAAATTAATCAGCCAGGGCTGCGGCAAATTTGCTCACTCACATCATTAATTAGACATCCGGAAACGTCAAGAGGAAGGCTTTTTCTTAGGTGTTGATTCTGCAGTTTGCTTGTTTGTTTGTTGTAATGGATGGGATGAGACTTTGATCAGATGTCAGTAGGTAGAGAAGAAAACATCTTCAGGAACACTCAGAGCCAGAGATTTTCAGGCCTGAAGGGAGAGGAGAGGAGAAGAGAGGAGAAGAGAGGAGGGGAGGGGAGGGGAGGGGAGGGGAGAGGCAAGAAGAGAGAAGAGAGGGAAGAGGAGAGGAGAGAGGGAAGGGGAGGAGAGGAAAGGAGGGAGGAAGGAAGGAGGAGAGGAAAGGAGAGGGGAGGGGAGAGGAGGGGAGGGAAGGAGAGGTAGTGGAGCCAGAGGCGCATTTCCCACAGGACATGGTACCGGGCCTACCCTAATCAAAAATCCGAGAGACCTTCATGCACTGCCATCTCGTGTAATCGGGGACACAGCGTGAGAGGATAACACGCTAGCCATCCTGACCAGTCATGGAGATGTCAGTTCTTGGATGCAGTAGACGACAGGGGAGTGGGGGCTACCAGTGCCCAGGCTTTCCCAATACCATCCTCCCAGCAGGGCAGTGTCCCAATGGGTTTACAGAGGCTTGCAGCCCCCAAGGGACCTCAGAGAGCTCACTGAAGGAGCACCAACTTCTCTCAAAGCGAGAGGGTTAAACAAGAGTTTCCCAGGTGTGACAGCAAGGAGCTGGCTGAGCTTCTTAGCTGGTCCCCTGTCCCATTCTGGGCCAACCCAGCAATGCTTAGCCAGGCCCCAAGGCAATGTTGCAGGGCATGGAAAGTCAAGGAGAGAAGTGCTTGCTTCCTGGCTTTCAATAGCAATCCCAGTCTGGCCATTCAATGTGGCAGGGTTAGCATTTCTCACTTCAAAGGAGCTGGAAGGTCCCAGGAGCCAACCCAGCCCTCCCACTCCTCCTTCATTCTTCACTCAGTACCACCACACTGGGTCACAGCACTGTGAAAGCATCAGCAAATTCCAGTTTTTGACACAGATCTACCCACCGGGCAGAAAGTCAAATGAAACACGAGAGGGATAGGAGCAGGAATGTCATCTAGACCCGCAGGCCTTGGGGGGCAGGAGGGCGTGCATCCCACCTGCCTCCCTCCTCCCGTGAGGCCCCAAACCACCCACCGAGGCAGGGCTGGAAGAAGAGTTTCAGAGGCTGAAGGCTCCCTGACAAAACACGCTGCTGGGACCCAGGGCAGAATACGTGGCACCCAGGCCTGGCAACCACTGTGTGTGCTGATCGAGGACCAGGGCTCTCCAGGCTGCACCCTGGAATCTGTGTCCAGTCTGCACTGCCAATCCAGAATCAGGCTAATCTCTCCTTTCATGTCGTCCTGTCAGGTTTGTAGAGTTGGGTGCTTGGCCTAGGACTCAGGTCCTCTTCATCCCTGCTTGTCAGTGCTGGCTGGCATGAGTGGGGCTAGTGTCAGGGTGTGAGCGGTGGGGTGACGGCTGCTGATGCATTGCTTATTACTTGTGTAACCTTCACTGACGAAATCAATGGCCCCTCCCCAGCTGTTCTGTCCTCTCTTACTCTCCCCCTCCTCCTTCCTACTCTCCCTTCCCCTCTGTTCTGTTCTTTTCCTCCCTGGCTTTCCTCCTCTGCTTCCACCTTCCTCTCTCTGGGAAAATTTTCCCCCTGCGCCCCATATCTCTGTGGGGCTACTGTTTTTTCCAACTCCATGCTTGTCTTAGGGTCTCTCTCTCTCTCTCCACACACACACACACACCCCACATATACACATGCATGCATACATGCACACACACTATCTATCTGTGAGATTATGGTTTTATCCAGCCCCGTGCCTCTTTTAGGGTCTCATCCTTGTTTTAATATTAAACACAGCAAGCCTGGATCCAAGTTGTTCCCCTTTCACAAGATTGAATTAAACTTTCATGAAGGCTCTGAATTCTGTGTGGTTTTCCCTTCAGCTTTGTCACAGAAGCCAACAAAGTATCCATTAAATTAAATTAACCTCTTTCCCCAGAATGGGCACACTATCTGGCAGATGTGGGGTGTTGTACCCTGTCCACTCAGCTCCAGGAGGGAGCGGTGGTGTCTGCAAAGCAGATAGCTCCTGGCTCTCACCAGCGACTTCTTCCCAAACAATTCTACTTGAGCTAAGAACTGTAACTCCTTAAAACTGATTTTGTCTGACCAGACTGACTTTCCTGCTTGCAGAACTGTCTTTGGGGAGCAAATTAGGTTGTTAGAGATTCCAAACATATGCACAAAATTCTCCTTCAGTTTCTAACATGCTGCTTTTCTTTCCCTGTGAAAGATGAGGCCATGGTAGTAATATCTTTATTACCTGTGCAATGCCTCCGCAGCTCCCAGCTTCCTGCCCCCACTCGACTCTGAGCTGCTCAGGACCAGTGCTTTCATCATTAAGAAATGGGAGGAGGCCGGGAGTTTGGCCTAGTGGTTAAAGTGCCTGCCTAGCATGCACAAAGACTCAGGTTCGATTCCTCGGTTCCACATACATACAAAAAAAGCCGGCAGTGGTGCTGAGGCTCAAGTGGTAGAGCTCTAGCCTTGAGAAAGCCCTCAGGCTCTGAGTTCAAGCACTGGAACTAGCAAAGAATAAATACATGAATATTTTAAAAACTAAAGAAAATAAAGAATTCTCTGAAAAGAGTGTAAAACCCTGGACCTGAACAGGACCTTTCAACACAGACCAGCTGTCCTGAGAGGTGAAAGAAGTACCAGATCAAGACACGATTAATTCAGTGCAGAGGCAGAACAAGGGATAAGGACTGGGGCTGGATCCAGACTGAGGAATCGTGTTCACACTTGCCAAGGACGCTTGCCTCTTCTTCAATGAGGAAGAAATAGTGGTGGGGGGGATGTATCTGTTTGTGTCTGAGCATATTTGTGTGTTTGCATGTGTACCAATGTATGCACATGTGTTTATGCTTGTGTGCATGTGTGTCTGTCTATGATTATGTGTTTTCATGTATCCGTGTGTGTGTATGTGTGTGTGTATGTGTGTGTGTGTGTGTGTGTGTGTGTGTGTGTGTGTGTTTGGTCCTCCACAGAATACACTATCAGCCTGAGTGAAGCTTTTCATGCCATTGAAGGATAAGAACACTTAATGGTATTCTTAAATGTATCTTCAAGGGAACCTATTTAAAAATAAAACCAATGAGGCCAAGATCAAATACTTCTCAAGAATCTTGCAATGTCCTATATAATCTTTAACTCAGAAACACCCTTCACAGAGGCCTGGCTCCAGAAAATAACCTGAAATATGGAACTCAAAAATTCTCAACATAGGGCCGGGAGTTTGGCCTAGTGGTTAAAGTGCTTTCCTAGCATGCATGAAGACCCGGGTTCGATTCCTCGGCACCACATACATAGAAAAAAGCCGGAAGTGGTGCTGAGGCTCAAGTGGTAGAGCTCTAGCCTTGAGAAAGTCCAAGGACAGTGCTCAGGCCCTGAGCTCAAGCCCAGGACTGGCAAAAAAAAGATTCTCAACATAGCTTTAGAGGAATGGAAATCGACCCTGACACGTTGACTCACATCTATAAACTCAGCTATTTGGGAGGCAGAGATTGGGAGGATTGCAGGTTGAGGCCAGCGTGGGCAAAATGTTAGAAATTTCACTTTTATTAAGTCAGAAATGATGGCACATGCTTGCAGTCTCAGCTACAAGAAGGTATACATAAGAAAACTGAGATAGAAAGCTGACCCCATACACAAGTATGAGTATCTATCTGAAAAATAACTAATGCCAAAGAAGGGCTCAGGTGTGGTCCAAGTCTAGTAAATGTCACTCAGACACACACATGCACACACACACACACACACACACACACACACACACACACACACGCACATGCACACACACAGAGGCAGGAGTCACACTATCAAAAAATGGAGAAAATGTTTATAGAATAATCTGGGAACAGGCAGGATTAAATGGCATGCACAAACTCTCTGTATGAACTGGAATAAGATGTGGGAAATCGCCCTGTGACCCACAGAGACCAAGTCTAGAACCACTCTGACTGTGATCTGAAGCTGGAGGCCTGAGAAGGTGTGGGGAAGGAAAAGAAGCGACAGAATACAGTGGGGAGAGCCCCATGCACCCTTTACGCCCACTGGGTGCCTTCTTGGGGGACTAGCTCAGATCTCAAAGTGGTCCCCAGTGGAGCAGACCCTAGTCTGTGGCACGCATGGGCTCCTAGGCCAGGCCTGGAAGAAGCTAATCAGATTGTGAGATACAGAGCAACTGAGCAGTGGGCAGCCCACAAGAGTGGCAGAATGCCCAGCCCTGGAAAACCAAGGGGCACCCTGCGTGGGGAGAGAAGCTTGCAGAAGCCTAACTGGGGACGAGAGGTGATGGAGACTCTCTCCAAAGGCAAAGTCAAACATGAGGCACATCCCACATACCCAGCCACACGTGGAGTGCACGCAATGTCTCCATAGCAGAAGGGCAGAGTACGCCCTGTCTCCCATTCTTGAACCAAGGATTGCCGTGAACAACTTGACCCAGTGGTGCCTTTCATACAGGGAGTCCAGGTCTCTCCCTTGACAGACCTACCTGCGTCCTTTCTGTCAGATCAAGGGAAGGACTGAATTTACAGGCTCTAGGCAAACTTTTGCCTCAGCTACCAGGAAACACAGCTAAATATAGAGCTCAACTGGACTTCGCCTATATTAAAATGCAATAAGCGTTTTTAATGACTTCCTGTCTTTCTTCAGACAACAGCATCTTTGGAGCCAGAGACTGGCTGACTCCTTCTCCCTCTCTTGTTTTGGATATTGGTGAAATGATCAATGAATGCTGAAGGTTTTGAGGAGAGAAAGGGACACACCGTGTTCTCAGTCCAATTCTTGCTTGTCTCTTGGACCATTTCTAAGTCTTCACTCAGGGTAAGCCAAGCCTCTGCAGTGTGAGCTGCCTACAAATTTAAACATAGATGAATAAGAATTAGAAGTGAATAAAAGATAAAAGTGAGCAGAAAGGAGAGAAGGAAGGAGGAAGGCAGAGGAAGAAGGAAGAGGAAGGGAAGGGGGAAAAGGCCGGAGGAAAGAGGAGGAAGGGAAAGAAGAGCCAAATTCAGGCTTTCAACATGTCAAGTCTTTAAGAAAAATGGCCCTCTATAGGAACTGAGGTGTGCAGCTAGAAGAAACAGCAAAGCTTAATTTTATCTGGTATACAAACTAGTTTATCTACGATATACACTGTTTTATCTGGGATACGCGTAATTTTTTATCACATCAGCCGATCTCACTGAATTGGTTAATTCATATGCATTTAGAAAGTGTGGCAGGAGGAATGTGAATCGGTTCCTTTCTGGGGGATGGGGCCACTGGGAGGGTGAAGGAGGATGAAGATGCTCAGCATGCTGGACGTCCATGTGTGAAAATGGAACAGTGAAGCCTGTTGATACTGGTTTGGGAGGTGGGAGAAGAAGAGTGATAGAAGGGTGAGTCTCACAATGATACATTGTATGCATCAATGGCAGGTCAGTGTGAAACCCCCTTTTACAACAAATTGATGCTAATCAGAGAATGGAGGGAAAAGTCTTGATGACACACAATGGAGATACCTGCACAAACTTGTCCATTGCAGCATGATTCACACAACCAAGCTGTGGAATGAGCCTACCTTGCCAACAACTGAGGAACGGATAATGTGGCATAGACATGTAATGGAGTATTATTCCGCCATAAAGAAGGACCAAATACAGTCATTTACAGGAAAATAGGTCTGCATAAAGTGCACATCATGAACAATGGCATTATAAAACCCTTGAAAAGCTGTTGAAAAGGTGAGAGGAGTTAAAAGGTAACAGGGGTGAATTTGATTAAAAAATAAATTATATGTCTGGAAATGTCACAAGTCCCTTCATCACATTACTAGAAACATTTTTACACTAGGAAAATGCAGAAAGACAGTGTGATAACAATAGTAATAGCTACAATTCATTCCTTCTATGAGCCAGCTACTTTGCCAGAAATTTTATGCTCATTATCTCATTCCCAACACCCGTGAAAGGTAGCTACATCCATCCTATTTTTACAACGAGACGCAAAGACTTGGTGGTGTGACCCCCCCTTACTTGAGATGAGATGTCTGCTTTGAACCCTGAACCACTGCCTCTCCATGACGCTCCATTTCACTCGCCTTACAAGAGGCTCTCTTTATGGTGAAACAGCACACGACTGAGTGTCTATACCACACGTCCTGCAGTGTAGAGACAGCTATGAGGAGGAGACTGATGCTTCTGCCTCTCCCTTGAAGCGATCCCTCCCAGCTGGAGGACGATTATATCACTGAGAGGCAGAGCAGGTATCCTGAGTTCTGGATTCTGTTGCAGCCGGGACTCTGCTCACTCCTTTTCCCCAGAACTCTGCGCCTGGGCTTGTAGAGGAAGAGGGTGGAGGTGGCCCTCTTTGGTTACTTCTCCTCTGTTGGGTGTCAACCATGAGAGGGTGCGTGTATAACTGCGGGTCAAACAGAGGAAACTGGGACCGCATCCCTGACTCCAGAGGGACAAGGAAGGATGCATGTGTAAGCAGGCTCGGGTGTCCTGGAGAAGGGCAGAGCTGCTCTGTGGCCTGCACAGGTGAGAACAATAGAGTGCTCTGGAAGGAAGCACGTGACAATCAGGACACAGCACAGGTGAGATAGCTGGCACAGTAAAATTCTCTTGGCGGACCACCACCACAGAAGGGATGGACTCAGGGATGGGAACCCCGAGAACACAATCACTGCAGGACTGTGACCGGGGCCCCTGGATGCTTTTGGCCTCCTTCAGTCATCCCTAAAACAAGAGACGCAGCTCAACATTGCCGCCGTTTTGTCCTTGTCACACACACATAGTAACTACTCTGTTAATGCAATATTCACTGAGGACCTGCTCAGTAAGTAGATGGAGATGGAGGAAGAATTCAATCAGAGACAAGCCAGTTCTGCCAAACATGCAGAGACTTGTACAGTAAACAGGGGCTGCAATGCTCAGATGTCTTCTGTTTTGCATATAACATAAAAGGCTCGTCTTCTACAAAGGAAAAATAAACATTCTGAACTGAAGGCTGAACCATCTCTACAGAGGTCACGGTAAGACTGGCCATTTTTGGCCTTCCTGCTCGGATCTCCTATGAGCCCTGACCCACAGGATCAGAAGGGTGTCTGGCTGTGAAATGGGGGCACATCTTCTTAGGCCACTAAGCATGAAACCAGAGCAGCAGCCACATCACTTGGGGCAGAAGTCCAGGCACTCATAATTAAGCATGCATGTGACCTTTGGCTTTCTTTCCCATTTGTGTTTTAAAGGAAGGCCCTTTCATCATATTTTCTCTAATTAGCTGAATGTCACCTACCTGCTGGCCCTGGGGTCCCCTTTCAAGTCCAGCTCACAGGACCAGCTTTGCACACATACCACCAGAACTGAGAAGGAGAAGCCCTGCAACTCTTCCCTTGAAAAGGGAAGGCTACCTGGTATATTGTATATCTGTTTATTTGAAATAGGGAAGGGAAGGGGAAAAACAAGATGTTTAGAAGGGAGGGGAGAAGGAAAGTAGAAGAAAAACATGGGAAGAGGTATTAATGAATGTAACTGTAACCCTTCTATATATCACCCCAACAATAAAATGCAATTTAAAAAGAAAAGGCAAGGCTACTTTCCCATCCATTTTAGGGATCATCACCAGATAATCACCGCAATGCCAGCATGAGCAGGCATCCTGTTGGGTTTTGAAGGTGGTGCACGTGTTCCTGCCTTCCTTGAACTTAGGGAAATGACTTCTACAGTTGGCCCATTCTGAAGGAATGAATAGAACACCTACATAGTGCTGGGATGTTTAATTTCAGCACTGGGAGTGTGGCCTAGTGGTAGAGTACTTGTCTAGCATGCACAAAGATCCGGGTTCCTCTGAACCACATACATAGAAAAAGCCAAAAGTGGTGCCGTGGCTCAAGTGGCAGAGGTCCAGCCTTGAGAAAGCCCAACAATAGTTCTCAGGCTCTGAGTTCAAGCAAGATAATCCTTTGGTGACTTTTATAATCCCTCAAATTGACTGTCTTTTCTTGGGTACTAATAGCGTTTTCTAGTAGTCAAGCACAGAGATAGCTAACTAGACAACCAGTGAGTGCAATGTACCATACTGGTACCTTAACAAGGCTTCTCCATATCCTCTTTTACCCAAGTGGGTGGATTTGAAAATTTTCTATGACCCAGATTTGCCTGTGCAGTGAGGATGGGCTGTAAGAGGTGAGAGAGTCATTGATGGCACCTTGTTCCCTGAATAACTGTGGATCAAGACTTCCTTAATCGAGAGCTTCCCTCAATTGTTAGAGGAGAGAGAATGAACATCCGCCTTCCGTAAGCCATCTTACAGTTGCTTTGCTTATCATTGTAATTAACTTCTTACCATAAACAACACAGAAAGAGAAATGGGAAGCAAAAACCATTACAACATAAACATGGAAAAATAACTAATTTGTTCTCTCCTGTAACCCTTTCCATAATCCTAGAGCTGATATCCTTCCTTCAGTTGCTGCTGCTTTGAAAGGAAGTTCTGAATAGAGGGTCAGACAAGATTTCAACCTCGCAAACCTTTAGTTTCCTTATTCTTAAATGAAGTTACTATAATTCTACCGTGAAAGTTTATTATTCTGAGATAGATCTGATACATGTTTACAAATTCTCTGATGTACATAAGCTATTAATTATAGCCCATTCCTTTATTTTCAACAGAAAATAAAACAATGATAAATATGATCAAGCTTTTTGAGTCAGAATTTTTAGAAAATCACGAGAGTCTAGACTCCACAAGCATTCAGGAAGTTTCTGTAGCAACATCAAGTACCTCTCCTTTTAAATCAATTCTTTCATGATGACTGTCACAAAGCAAAGCTCCCCAGAGAAGACACATGTCAAAACACAAAGAAGGTGTGTTCCGACCCACGTCACTGCTTAGAAGTGAGTCAAAATCCAAGTGGGGTGCCAGACAACTTGAGGATGGCAGGACTGAGGGAAACGATCTCAACTCCTACTTGTGGAGAGGATGTTCCCTTGTCAAAAGCAAGGCAGAATCGTGCAAATGAAAAGAAGGGTGCGGATGACTGGTGCTAACACATTCAAAAAGCAGACTCGGGTTTTGTAAAGGTTCTTAAACAAAGTGTGTCCAGGCCCAAGGTGCTGAAGATAAAGAACAGACGTAACAAAATCAGGGACGGGGTGGAAAGAAATAACTTTTTTTTTTCAACTATCAAATAAGAATTTGGAATTAAATCGACCCTGATCACACAAGTAAAATTCTAGATTCACAATAAAGTAGAAGCATAGCCTGACTAATACAACATCCCAACTTGGAACCATTCTGATCTTCACAAGAATAAAACAGAAAACAATGGGGCTTCTTTCATTTGCTTGCCAAAAACCTTTCAGAGCCTTCATATTCTTAAATTCCAGTGAGACAAGGGGTGTCTGGCTTTCTGAGGGTAACACTGGAAGAAGGCAGGACACCCCTCTATTCATCCCTCATCCCTGCCAAGCCTGCCTGGCTTCCCTGGAGCAAATGTCTTTAAGTTTCTGGGTCTTTGAGGCCTCTGAGCATCCACCAAGGTTGCAGACCTGCAGAGCTACTTAGAGGAAAAGCTGGCTGAGAAACAATGTGGAGCTGTCCCAATCTATGAGAAATAATGGCACTGATTTCTATCAGACGAATAACTTGCCATGCCTGCACCAAAACAAAACCATGCCTTTGTTTACTAAATCGCCATGACTGAGTTACTACTATTTTACAAGCACCCAGCTATCCCCCCTTTTTTTTTCATCAAGAGTTATCCACAACAGGGGAAACTCACAAGTCAGAGCTATTGAAATTTAAATCCTTCACTTCTTACAAAAAGTAGACCTGAATTTTGAGACCCGTGATGGAGTACTTCAGAAATGATTCCCTTATTCAATAGGATAATATAAAAGCATAAATTAGAAGCATCTAGTCTGAAAACTTTGCCTCCAAACCCCATGTTTAAAGTAACTTGGGATTTCTGTCCCAGTAGTCATCAGTCTTTGGTGCTTTTGTTGGTTTTGTACTTGTTTTATAAGGCAAATGTTTCAATTTTTTCAAATTTTATATTTATATTTGGAAATATAGTTCTCTGAAGAACAGTCTATGTAATTCATTGCATTTTTTCCCATTCCAACACCTATAAAGAATTGAAAAGTGCTGATATTGGATACATGCATCTGAAATTGGAGAAAGGTGATGGGCTGTCAGTTATTCATTCAGACCCACAGAGGGGCCACATCTTTACAGCTCTAGATCTTCACCCGTGCCACTCCTCTGGTGAGTTCTTGCCTGTCTTTCTCCACCAGACAAGCTCTTTTTCATGTCTCCTGAGGTAGCTCCTGGGTCTCCTTCCCTTAAAGCCTTTCTTCTCGCTTCCATAAAAATGCCCTTCTCCAGATCTTCACTAACCATACAACAGATAAAGGGCTCATATCTAAAATATATCAACAGTTCCAAAAAATTGAATCAATCCAAAACTAATCTCCAAAGAAACAACCATCCCATTAAAAGATGGGCCAAAGACGTAAAGAGAGTCTTCTCTGAAGAAGTAATCAGAATGGCCTACAGACACATGAAGAAATGTTCAACATCTCTGGCCATAAAAGAAATGCAGATCAAAACAACTCTAAGATTCCACCTCACTCCAGTTAGAATGGCCAGGATCAAGAAATCTAACAACAACAGATGCTGCAAAGGATGTGGCCAGGAGGGATCACTACTATACTGTTGGTGGGAGTGTAAACTCCTTCAACTACTATGGAAAGCAGTATGGCACTTCCTCAAAAGACTAAACATAGAGCTCCCCTGTAACCCAGCAATTCCACTACTTGGCATTTACCCAATTGTCCAGAAACAAGGACATACTAAATCCACTAGCACAACAATGTTCATTGCAGCACTATTTACCATAGCAAAGATATGGAACCAATCCAGATGTCCCTCAGTTGATGAGTGGATCAACAAGACGTATTATTTATACACAATGGAATTCTATGCTGCTGTCAAAAAGAATGACATAGCCCCATTTGTAAGGAAATTGAAAGACTTAGAAAAAATCATATTATGTTGTCTCTCATCTCCTTTGCTGTCCCTTGGTTATCTCATATTGTTATAGTATCTCATTTTGTTATCTGATATCTTGAATTAATTTATATTTGGTTATTTGAAATTTGATAGGGAAGGGGGGAAAACCAAGACAGGTGGGGGGTATGGGGGGGAGGGTAATGGGTACCAAGACATGTGAAAGGGTATCAATGTATGTGAATTAATGCACCTTCTATCTGGCAAATATCATGTAACCCTTTTACTAATTACAATAAAAAAATGCAAAAAAAAAAGAAAAAATCATATTAAATGAAGTAAGCCAGACTCAAAGGAACATAGGCCCAATAGTCTCCCTCATTTGTCATAATCAGTAGGAACCTTGGGCTCTCCTAGCAGAGATTTACAATAGAACAAAACCTAGATACTTAAGGCCATATAGTATGACGCTAAATGTAAGGCCCTCCAGGATATAGAAACAAAAGCCATATAATGAGTGATTGTTGTCCTTGATGTACTATGTTATCTCTCATCTCTTTTGCTGTCCCTTGGTTATCCCATATTGTTACAATATTTCACCTTGTTATCTGATATATTTTATATATGCTTAATTGGTAGTTTGAAATAGGAGAGGGGAGGGGGGAAATCAAGTTGTGAGGGGGAAGAGGGGGAGGGAAATGGGAAACAGGACATGAGAAAGGCTTTCAGTATTTGTGAAGTAATGTACCTTCTATCTGATGCATATAATGTAACCTTTCTATTAATTACAATAAAAAATATATGAAAAAAGAAAGTAAATAAAAAATGCCCTTCTCCAAAGCCTCCTTTGCACATTGAGCAGCCCTCCACTCTATACTGAAAGCATCATGAGCTTTAACACTAGATCCAATTGCCTTTGTGAGCCCAACACCTAGCCCAGCAGTGCTAGCCAGAACCTTTTCTCTGAATGATCTCTAGGCATCTTCATAAAGCTGTGAAGCAGGGATCACATCTTCCCTATTTTATATGAGGACAGTGGAGCTCAGAGACGAATGGGTCACACAATATCAGACCCATTAAGTGACAAGGCCAGAGATGAATCCAGGTCTCTGGAATCAGACACTCACTAAGCCTTTTCAATTGCCAGGCTGTCTCGAGGGACAGCTTACAGAGACGCTCCTGCAGCCTGCCTCACCTTACACAGAAAAAAGATGTGGCTTTATAAGACATTTCTCTCCAAAGAAAACTTCAATCTGAAAAGGCCATGGAGGAATAACCTGAGGTCCCTCCATTGCCTAGATAGAAATAAAGACCCAAGGCAGAGATTTCATACATTGAGGAGAAGTGGCAGAGTTTTGAAGTGGAGTAAAAGGACAAAAGTTAAAGCAGCCTATGCTTCTGAGCTACAGAACATTTAACTGATTGGGAATTGGACCATGAAGTGTGTGTGTGTGTGTGTGTGTGTGTGTGTGTGTGTGTATCCATGGCCTGCCAATAAATGTTCTGGTATACTAAAGCAAAGTAAGTGTGGATAAATTAAGCCCCTTCCCAATCTGTAGTAGGAGTCAGTGGTATTTTGTGCCCATAATTGTACCATGTATCTTGCTTGTTTCCACATTGTGGGTGTGTGCAAATGTGTACAAGGGTTATCTGGGCTTCAGATATGGGTTGGGGAGAATTATATCCATGTGTATTCATCAAGTCGGTAACTTTTCCCTGCCACAACAGACAAATCACAAATCCTCACATCTCATATTAACTTGCATGAAGTCCAATGAGGCCAGGGGATTCTTTGGTACAATTTTCATTCAAGAGTCTCAAATTCCTTTATTTTGTGATGTCATCATTTCAGCATACAGTTTATAAGATTTCTGAGGTAAGGAAAGCGGTACTGAATTGGGTGCCTTCTAAGGTCACGCTTGGACCTGGCTTCATTCTTTCTCTACATCCCATTAGGCAAAATGCAATCACAGAATTCTGGTTTCGTTTCAATTTATCTTTGGTGTGTCAAGGCAGAGGAAAAACAAATGGGATTGAGAGAACTTTAGTACTGCTTCTTCTGCCCTGTAGAGTCTTTTCCCCTACACACACACACACACACACACACACACACACACACACACACACACACGCACGCACGCACACACACACTAGCAAAACATAATCTCCCAGAATATAGGAGCTGAGCAATGTGCTTGCCCAGAGCTCCCCCAGTGTTCTGGCAGGAAAGTAGCCCGTTATCCACTGACTGCCCACATTCCCTTATAGCCGGTAATAGCAGCCAGGCCCCATCCTGGGCAGTTTGGGAATCCTGATAGAGTCATCTCAAAGCATACTCCAGGGGAAGGATAACAGCCTAGGAGCTAATGAGCCATCGTACAAGTATAGAAGCAGAAGCACGAAAAATACCCTCCCTGGTTAATGAGAAGAGAGGGATTAGAAACTCACTGGAATCCTGATAAAGATTTTTCCTTTGGGGGATTAGTTTGTACTAATTCATCCCTGATGTCCTCTATTCCACTCACTGTTCTTCTTGCTTATCTACGTAAAACCAAGCCAAAACAAAATACCCCTGATTCCGTAAAGGAAGAGACCTTTCTCAGGAAGCTCTCCCCTGAACTTCTGCACAAAGTTAAGTGGGCTCCTGTCTATAATCACAAAGCATCTACTGTTAACATGATATTGAGATGGATCATTTCCACGTTCAATTCCCAGTGAGATGAACCATCCCATGTACTAGAAGAGTGGCATTCTGGAGCACACAGAGAGCAGGCATCCGAGTTTGATGTCTTCTTCGGGGAAGTGGCTGCGCAGACTCTAGCATTCTACCTCACCTCTCCAGTCTTAGCTCTCTTGCATGTTTGAGTAAGTACAGTATCACAATGCCTTTGTTCCCCCTGGAGATTTGAATGCCAGAATGCTCTCAACCATGATGATTACCGAAGAAGGAATACAATGATTCGCAGCAATAATACAAGATGAAGGTAGAAGCTATCCTCTGGCCCAGAGGAAAGAATTTACTGATTCCAGAATGTTCAGGTCCGCAGAAATAGGTAAGAATGATCTTCCTAGGAAAGGTGGATACAGCATCTGAAAGGAAGTCCTAGCCTGAAATGCTCCAGTGAAGGGACATGCCCTGTGATTAGGACAGACTGGTGAATGCTTCCCACGAGCAAGGCTGGGCATTCGATTTCAGTCAGTCCTTGTGCAGTGCCTCCTTGCCATTCAGGCCACTCTTCTCCAGATGCTTGTGGAAAGCCTTCTGATCAGCAACCATGAAGTGTTGGTATCTTGAAGGACTGAGAGCCAAAGAAGTGTGTGCCAAGAACGAGCAGGGGACAGAGGTGCGGGCTTACTCCCAGTTCTGCCTCCGAAGCCAGTGGAGAGGTAGCTGCTGGGAATGGGCTGGTCCGGCGTGTCACACCCCAAGTGAAGGGTAAGGGTGGCAGTGCTGGTGGGGCAAGAGGAAAGTAGAAGCAGAGATGTGGGTTTCAGTCCAAAAGAGAAGAGGAAATTCCTCCAGTTCACTCAGGCAATACTGGGGATAGGCTAAAAAAATATGGCTAGATATTAGGCATATTAGCATGAGAATAAAGGCCCTCACATACAGAGCTTATGTTCTTCCTCTAACAAGGTGGAATGCTGATGATGAATAAACTTGAAAACAGTAAATTTTACGATAGGTGATAAAAGAGATAGGTTTATGGGAAAATATGAAGAGTTAAGAAGAAATCAGCCATATCCTGATGAGCCAAGGGGGACAGGTGTGGTCAACTTTAAATAGGATCCTCAGGTTTCAGGACACTGAGGAAGAGACTGGAAAGAGGTCATAATGTCACCTGAGTGCTCTGGGACCAGATGGGGAGAGACTGACATGGGGGCTCGTGGCGGGAAGGTGTCCATGGTGTTTAGGGAAACAGGCATAAACACTGTCACAGCAAAGTGGCCATGGACAGTCTCCGTCTCATCTTCACCTAAATATCTAAGCTCTTAAAAAATGAGATGAAGATAATTGTTTTTCTACAACACAGGGAAACAACTGTGCCTAGCTGCATAGACCATGTGAGAATTCGGTGCAAGAATGTGTAGAAGCATTGGGCATGCAGCAGGTTCTTAGTAAATGCGTTTTCTCCCCTTTATGTAGTATATCTGGTTTTGTTAGAAATTTGAGGTTAGAATTCAGTATCAAGCATGACTCCATGCTGTTTCCCTTCACGGGTTCTGAAGCTAGAGAATACTTAGAAAACAATTACACTGACAGCAACAACAAACAATAGGTGTGTGTTCAAAGATGGTTTCCAGGTCAGAGGCCGAGATGGAACCTTGCATTCTCCTCCAGATGTTGACCTCCAGCAGCATCTCTGGGGCTCAAGAGCAGCTTCTTCAGATCAGGCCCCAAGCGTGGCTCTCCAGTAGCCACGGGGAGATGGCCACAGGAGGGCCTCACAGCCAAGCCACAGTCTTCAAGTGACAAAGGAGAAGGAGAGATGGGCCCAGCACCATCCGTGTGGTGGCTAGGATACTGACAGGATGGAAGCGGGGGCACAGCCCATCTCACCGCAGCCCTGTAAGCAGGGCACTAGGAAGTGGAGCCTAGCAGAGGGCCAAGGAGAGTGGGCTGGATGACTCTTCTATAAAGAATATGGTAAATAAGGGTTAAGAATTATGTCCCTAATGTTGTTCACACCCAAATGTTTACGAAGTAGACAGGGTTTCCAGCACCGTGGAGGCAGGCCTTCCATTTCAAAGGAAGAGAACCATTTTAAAGAGTCCAATACTCCAGAGTGGGCCGCAGTGGCTCACGCCTGTAATCCTAGCTACTCAGGAGGCTGAGATCTGAGGATCAAGGTTCAAAGCCAGCCAGGGCACAACAAAGACCTGAGATTCTTATCTACAGGTAACCTCTAGAAAATGGGAAGTGGGGCTTGGCTCAAGGGTAAGACGGTAGCCTTGAGCTGAAGAGCTCAGGGTCAGAGCCCAGGCCAAGTTCAAGCTCCATGACCCTCAAACAAACAAATGGAAAAAAAAAAGTAAAATAATCCAGAGGCTTAGGAAGAAGGATCAAAACGTTGAGGCCAACATGGACTACAGAGTAAAACTTTATCTCAATATCCAAAATAAAATTTAAAAGAAATAAATGGAAATTGAATAACAAGAATGAGAAAATTCTACTGCGTAGGGGGTACTCACTGGAGAGATTTGGCCTGGCCACCTGTGTGAACGTGGTTAAGAATTTAAAATTTCAATGGTCTCTCCATATAGATTCACATTCACTTACATTCTCTGTCTCTGTCTCTCTCTGTCTCTCTATCCCTCTCTCGATTTCCCCCCCACCCCCCCTCTCTCTCTCGCTCTCTCTCTCTCCCTCTCTCTCTCTCTCTCTCTCTCACACACACACACACACACACACACATACACACACCTTGTTTATAAGCACATTCTTGACAGAAGATGTAGCCTTAAACTCTCTGTCAGCCTCAATCTCCCAGTAAATAGGAAGTAGTAATTACACAGAATTGCCTAGGATACACAGTTTATTCATCTTATAGATTGAAGACTGGCAAAGTTTTTCTACAAAAGGTCAGATAGTAAATATTTTATATTTTTGGGGCCATTTGGTTTTTCACATCTCTGTTGCAAATACTCAACTTTGTTATTGCAGCTTGAAAGCAACCATAAACAATAAGTAAAAAAAAAAAAAACCCCACAGCCATAGTTCATCTCTTTCCCTGGCTCAGACATAATATTTTGTGGTCTAGTAGAATTGAGTTTTAAAGTTCTTCTTCCAACAGTGGTGAAGTAGCTTGCATTGGACCATGTTTTCCATAGACAATACAACCATTGTCTATATGTGTGTGTATGCACATGCATACATGTACACATACATGCATATGCATGTGAGTGTGTGCATGTATGTGTGTATTAAATGGGGAAAGAGGAGATTAGAAGATATATACATATATTTATGATCATATATATGTTTTTGTATGTATGTTCCCTCCCATATGTATGTTTTATTCAAGGTATTGGAGTAGACCAAAAACAGGCAGAAACTAGATTGCATGTGGATGAAGAGAACGTTACTGAATTAATTTCCCCCTTTTATGACTTGCCTGGGGAAGTTACTGAGTTCTTGTAGGTGAGTCTAGAATTCATATGGAAAACCAGAGTCTTTGAAGAAACAGAGGACAGAGTTCAAGGTAATCACCCCAGATGAAAAGTAAAATAGGAGAAATAATGGAAAGGAGATTTTTCAGAGAGAGCAAATTCTAAACTTTGCATATAAATGTGGTCAGTGACAAACTCTAAGTGTGTAGAACAAGATCCAAGCAGGCCACTTAAGGTTGAAAGAAGTGAAAAGTTATTTCATCTTCATCCACAGGGGAAACTGGCTTTGGAATATGAGCTGTGACTTTCAAGAAAGAGTGACAGACACAGACGAAGAGGGAGGGCGGGAAAGGGAAAGAAGGAGGGAGGTGAAGGAGAGAGAAGGGAGGAGAAGGAAAGGGGAATGGAAGAAGAGGAGAAAGGAAGAGGGGAAGCAAATTCTTTGAATTTGCTTTTAATATGTGTTTATCTGGATACATCATCTCCAATTTCCTATCAACTCTGGAAAAAAGAGTGGCTGGCATTTCAAAAGGGGGGAAATTCTAACTCTATAACTGGACAAGGTTGACCATGACATTTAGATGAACTGACTTTGACCCTTAAATAATCTGCCAAGCCAGAGTGCAATCATCATTCTCAGGTTCTTGGCTTTGAGCAGTGAAGATGAAGGAACGAAGAACATTTGCCAACCACATAAACCAAAAATTCACCTTTAACAGAAAAGAACCCAGCATGTATGCTGTATCTTTCCTTTTCTTTTTAACTTTACTACCAGAGTATTTACTTATATCAAGTGCATGCATTGCCTGAAGGTCTAAGGACAAGAAAAATGTTCCAGGAATGCCTTGTCTATCTCTTTAAAAATACTGTGCACATGGATGGAAGGAGGTCTGGAGAGCAAATACAGTTATCACATTCAAAGTAAGACCAACAGCAAGTGAGAAGTGAGTCACCCCAGAATCCAAGCTAGTCAGGAGGCTAAGGTCTGAGGGATAAGTCAGCCCAGGCAAGAAAGTCTGGGAGTTTAACTCCAATTAACCACCCCAAAAAAGCCACAAGTGGAGCTGTGGCTCAAGTACTGAATGCTAGCCTTGAATAAAACAGAAGGTCAGGGGCAGGGCCCAGGCCCTGAGTTCAAGCCCCAGAACCAGCACAAAAACAAGCAAATAAGAAAAAAAAAAACACCAAAACAAAACAAACAAAAATACTAGTAGGGACTGCAAGTAGACTAGGTCATACTCCCACAAAAGAGAAGTAGCAGGGAAATAAAACTGGATGATTCGGCAAATCAGTCACTAGTTACTAAACAAAACAAGTCCACAAAGTGGAACCCTAAAAGTAAAAGAGGACCTGAGCAATACCACAAAATCCACACCCACGAAAATGTCTTGAGAGTAAGAGCAAAGGGGACCTGAGAACTAGAAGATGATGTCGGTCTGTTTTAGGATAGGGTGAGACCCCGCTGGGTGACCGCTCCTCCACTACCCTGACTGAAGACCACAGCTTTATTCAGAGGCCTATGGAATCCGAGACTGTTGAGCAAAGGGGCTGAAGACAGCTTGCTCTCAGACAAAAGCAGCCAGTCCTGAAGTTGCAAAGCAAAAAGTAAAAAAAAAAAAATTACTTTTTCTGGGTAATATAAGCGGCCCAAGCAGAAAGACTGGAGGAGTGGCTGTCTGATATTTTCCTGGGAGGTCCTCCATATCTCTCTGTGGTCAGGGCAGTGTGTCCAAGCCACACCCACAGGTTCACAACTTCCTTTTTGTCACTTAGGTTGTCCTCTTCAAAATGAAAGAATGGTTAAACATAGGCAGGTGTATATTTGAGGACATCTTCAAACACATTAATGAGAAAAACACTTTAAAATCATAAAGTAGAATGGAACTAGGAAAGGAGAAAAACTTCATGAAAATTTTACTGATTTCTTCACTGAGATAAAGGAAGATAATGCTTTTACAAAACAACAACAAAATGCCATGTGTGGCATTTGGCATTTTATGTTAGAGAACTAATAGAAATTAAAACCATTAGAGAAGAAAGTGAAAATCTAGTAGAACAAATAGCCATTAAAAATATTTCCTTTTCCTTACAAATGGTACAGTGTCACATACTTTCTTTTGGATGAGTGAACTTCGTGTGTGTGTGTGTGTGTGTGTGTGTGTGTGTGTGTGTGTGTGTGTGTGTGTGTGTGACATTTCCTTGATCCATTCATCTATTGAGGGGGATCTGGACTGATTCTCTACTTTGGCTATGGTGAATGATACTGCCATGAACACATATTCTGGAGGCTTTACTATAACCTTCTTCATGATCTATTGAATACATGTACAGGAGCAGAATAAGTCACACTAAGAGAAACAAAGGTCCAACAGTTTCCCTCATTTGTGGTAGATAGAATGTGCTCTCTAGAAGTCAACACGTTGGATGGTATGCAACACAGATGAATTGGAGTGTAGCAGATTCTATAAAGAACACAAGTAGTATAATAGTTCAGAAAGACAAAGTCAAATCCCAACAAAATAGGCACCAGGAAATCGGTACTTGTAAGAGGAAAATGTGACCAAAGGGAGAGGGGTAGAGGAATTCAGGGTAAAATGTTGTCAAAAATCCACAGTAGAGAAGAAAAATAAAGAACATTTAGGAAAAGGGTGAGTTGAAGGGAAGTTAGGGTGCCATAAGGGATGACACCGATCAGGATGCATTGCATTCAGGAACTGCTCTGTTAAAGGGCACTGTCTTTGTACAACTATTTAAAGATAAATATTATTTAAATTTTCATTTTACTTGGTTAAATTTTAATTATTTACCTGTCTTAACTTTTTTAAGCGGGTTCCTGGGAAGTAGAACAAAGAAAAATACTGAGAGTGGTAGTGCATTCCTATAATCCCAGCACCCGTAATCCCACTACTCAGGGGGCTGTGGTAAGAGGAGTTCAAATTCAAGGCCAGTCTGAACGACTCAGCAAAACTCTCTCAGAATAGTGTAGAAATAAAAAGCCAATCTATAATAGCGTTACTATATTATCATATAATCTATGAGGAACAATATCCCAAAAAGGTGTTCTAGAAAAAGAAAATACAGGGGATAGAAATAATCCAAAAATAGTATTTAAAATTCTCCTAGAACTTAATATCTTGGGGGCTTGGGGGGTGTTGTCCTGGGGCTTGATCTTGGCCTAGGTGCTGTCCCTGAGCTCTTCAGCTCAGGCTACGGACCGCCCTACCCCTGAACCAGATCCCACTTCCTGTTTTCTAGAGGTTAACTGGAGATAAGAGTCCATTTCACCTTGTTATCTGATATATTGTATATATGTACATTCGGTTATTTGAAATAGGATAGAAAAGGGGGTAAAATAAGATGAGGGGCGGGAGTGGGGGGAGGGAAATGGGGACCATAAGAAAATGTTTGTGAAGTAATGCACCTTCTATCTGGTGAATATAATGTAGCCCTTCTATTAATTACAATAAAAATGTGGAAAAAATTCCATGAAAAAAAAAGAGTTTCAGGTTCTCTTGTTCCCAGGCTGGCTTTGAACCAGGATCCTCAGATCTCAGCCTCCTGAGTAGCTAGGATTACAACGTAAGCCACCAGGTCCAGCTCTTGGTCTATTTTTAAATCTTAATTTATTTATACATTTGTTATTAAGTAGTTGTACAAAGGGGTTACAATTGAGTAAGTCCGGTTATGAGCAGTTCATATATCTTGTCTTTGAAGTTAAACGGCTCTCTCAGAATCCACCTCAATAAAAAGAAACCCAACCAACTCATGTTACCAAGAAAGGTAACAGTCATGAAAAACATCATGTCACTTCAGGGATACACCCATTCTAGCTCATGTACCAGATTAGTAACTATGGTTAGTTTGATTTTTGGGGGGAAGTGGGGGATGAGATCATGGAAAACAGAACAAGAAAAGTAAAAGTGACCCAAGAATGACAGCAAAGGAAGTGCCTAGGTCCTCCGATGACACTGAGGGCTGGGTCACTGCACCCACAGCCATAGGAGGAAAGCTCCAGAAAAGCATTCTTCATATACACTACATCAGTGGAATGCCCAGGGGGTTCAGATATCTTGGGAGGTGACTTAGACAATTGATGAGGATTTAGGGGTCAAATTAATAATAAGAATAGTGAAGATTAAGCAGACAAAATGGCAAGATCTTATTAATTCCAAGGGAAATAAAAAGTTGTGCAATGAAAGAAAATTAATCATGGTGCCATACAGCTGAAATCAAAATAGTATTTCTGTACTCATAATAATATAAAAACTGAATATTGATCTAACCAAAATTACAATTCTAGAGGTTTATGAGACAGGACATTTGTTTGTGTCAGGGATGCTTAGAGTTGCTAAGGGGAGTGAGTGGGAAAAGAGATCTAAGATTGTATTTTGTAGGAAGGGAATTCAATAGATTATATCTAAAACAAAAATAATAACAAGAGTAGCAGCAATAAATCAAGAAAAAGCAATGTCCTTGAAAGACATGAGGCAAGTGCCAAAAACATAAAAAGATTGAGAATGGATGTCTTTGGGGCCTGTTCTAGTCTTCCCTTTGACACTACACTGGCTCTTTGCTTTTCCAGTTGTGGTAAAATAGAACAGTCCAAGTACTCTTGTTAGTGATAAAGTAAGCGAAACAAGATACTATAGGGAAACTGACCCAAGAGAGAAAAGTTTGAAAGAGGATGAAGAGGCAAACAGAGAATGAAGGAAAGCTGGAAGTCTGAAGGACAAGGGACAAGGGCACAAGAAAGTAAAGCTTGGTAAAGGGAACAGTCACCAGTTATGGTAGAAGACAGTTGATCTGTGCTGAGTGAGCCATTACAAGAGCTTACAGAGCACGTTGAAGGGAGCACAGCTCCAGCTAAACATGAGACCCTCATCCAGCAGACCCTGAAGACTTCAGGAACTCTGTTCATGGACATAGTGCTCTAAGATGGACAGAAGCAGACTCAGGTAGGACTTTCCTCCAACTGCAGCTTGAATCACCAAAACTAACCTTGGTGCCCTCACCTTGTTCCCCTCCCCTTTTCTTCTTCTCCCTCCTCCTGCCTTTGCTCTGTCCTTCCCCTATTGGTCCTCTGTGCCCCTAGATAACCAAAAGTGAAGTCTGCAAATCACTCCCACCACCTCCACTCTAACTCCATCTCAGGGGTTAGTGATTGCTTAGTGGGCAGTGCAAGATGACCACAGAAGAGAGGCCGGCCTGTGGTGAACAGAGCTGGGGTGGAACCCTAGCCGAGCTGGGCTCACTAGAACTTCCCCTTGACCGTCTGCAACATGGTGGTGATGAGCTCATCACTCTCTGCAAATGGCAGATCAGACTGTGGGTGGGAGAACTCCTACATTAAAACAGCTTCAAAGTGACCTTTCATTGCAGCTGCAATTTTTAGGAGAAAAGAGTCTTCCAACAGGGCTCCCGATGGCCACCCTGGTAACACAAACCGAGCATGCTCCAGAGTGAGCCCACACTCACTTTAACTATCTGAACATAGGCTTCATGACTAAGAGTGAAGCGTGCCCCAAAATGTGACCCATCTTTCCTTCTTCAACTGTGAACTTTAACTGAGCATGCTCAGTACAGTGTCATTCCTAAAATGCGTTGCATTTTATAGGGAGAATATGCATTCTCATTCTCCCTCTCCTCAAGTAACCACCACACTTCCTTCTGTTCAAGGAGGAAAGTGCTTTGAAAATAGCATCTGCACGCTCCTTACCTGCTGGAGTAGTAAATCTTTTGCTACTCTTTCATCTTTCGGCTGGAGCTTGTTTGGGGCTTTTTATTCTTTGGGCTGTGGACCCACTGAATTCAGTTTCCATTCCAGAAGGGACTCGTACTCCAGAGGCTCTCCTGACGCTGAAGGCCCCGTCACACTTCATGTGGGTCACTTCTGCATTTTATAGAGAAGGAAAGCTAGGTCCTGTGGCCGGGAAAGGTCACACCACTAGTTGGTGGCAGAGACAGCTCAAGCCTCCTTCCTTCCAGGACTGGACTCCGCCCATCTGCCCCCACTGACAGTGCTGGCATTTTTTCTTCTCCTTGTTTTAGATGTCCTGGTGCATGTTCCAATTAAACGGGTAATCAGGCATCCCTCTCTGCTGTGGAGCCCTGAGGGCAAGCCACAACCAACAGCCGCTTGTCAGAGACCCTGGAAGCTTTGTGGGCAGCAGTGTGGGAAGTTTTCCCATGGGGAGCATCACATTTAACATTTAACGGCTCCTCCAGCCAGGGTCAAGCACTGCTTCCTTCTGAGGCAGCTAACAGGAGCCTAATGGCAGTGACCCAGGAAGAAGCTGGAGGGCGGGGCTGGCACATGGGAGACATGGCTTTTATAAAGAATAGGACAGAAGAGCACATCAAAAATATGCAGGCCTCCCCAAAAAGCTGTTCCTCACTCACAGAGCATGGACTCATATCGAGACAATTAAAATCATAAGATCTGTGAAAAATGCTTTTCTGTCCCTCTTCTAACATTTCTATCTCCTTTCCTAGACTTCTTCCTAGTACCTGTTTTATTTATTTTTTTAACTCGGGGTCTTGTACTTGCTGCCCAAATGCTATTCCACTTGGGCCTCACTTCTATCCCCTTTTTTTAGACTGTATTTGCTTACTAGAGTACCATCTTTTTGCCAGCCTTACCATGATCTTCCCATTTCTGCTTCCCCTGCAGCTGGAATAACAGGTGCGTGGACCACACTCAGGTATTAAGTGAGTTAGAATCTCATATGCTTTCTTCGTGGGCTTGCCTCAGACCTCGAATTTCCAGACTGCCTACTGCCTACGCAGTAGAGATTACATGTAAAAGAGCTCAGGGAATCTACTGCACCATGAATTACAGGAGCATGTGTGCGCACGCACGTGTGTGTGTGTGTGTGTGTGTGTGTGTGTGTGTGTGTGTGTGTGTGTTCCCCTGGCACACAAAGTTCTGGGAACAAAGGAACCAATTTGCACATTTTGTCCAAATGTCTCCTGGAGAGATGGTAACAAAACCTCTTCCTCATCCCCAAATTCACAATTAAACTTAGGGATGGCAGTTGAAAGGATTAAACCCATCTGGAGTCAAAAGGACAAAGCATCTTCTGAAATAAACTGCCTGGAAAGCAGAGACCCATGAGCTCTTCTGTTAATCATGCTCAGCCTGAACTAGTTGGGGCGGGGGAGAGGGGAGAGAGCGCTAGGATCTGACAGTCAAATATTTGTCCTTTTTTCCTTGAGCTATTTTGATCTGGACATCTTCAACTCCCATCAGGAAGATTTCTGGACAAAGCCCTGGGAATGTCATCTCTACCACAAAACACTGGGGAGTGAAAGGTGCTGTCAGTTACTGAATAAGCATAGATAGTAAGGAACAAAGACTAACAAACCAGACCCAAGGCACACAGCTCCCTCCTCAAACGCAGACCACTCTGACCCCGTGTCTGTCATTAGAGTTGCTTCTGCTGGCAAGGGGGGTCTAGAAGCTACCTGGAAGATATTCTTTTCAAGCCATCACCGAATCCAGGTCCCACCTGGTGCGAATCTACCATGTAGCCAGGGCCAGAGAGTGGGTTCACTCTTGAGCTTTCCTGGAGACTCTCCACAGGCATTACACGGCAACAGTACCTAGACTCACACTGAGAAATTCAGCCTTAAACAAAAATAAGGGGCTAGGGCATTTTACATCAAATTGAGTCACGCTTGAGACATAGCTTGGCTCTCTGTAATGTGCAAACTACTTTAATAACGCTTGTGCCAATCAGTGCTTGGTGCAGAAGACAGCATCTAGCTCAGGTGGTCACTGGACGTGGATCCAGTGCTGGATACATGGATGGAAGAGGATCCTGCCTCGTGAGTCTCCACTTCTGTACTTCAAGAAGACACACAAGAAGGAGGGGGCAGCGGCTCCTTCCTAATGGAAGCCGCACCCCACTCTGTGAGCCAGCATGGAATTAAATGAGATAATATGATCACTTACAATAATTCCTAGAAGGTAGTAACAGCCCACAAACAACTGTTACTGGTCTGGTCGCTATGTCACACAGGACTTTTCAGAGCCCTTTTCTGCTCACATATCCATTTTCCTCAGTGATAGGAAATACTGTATAACTATGTTCCATTCCCTTTTTCAGCCAAGAAACACTTTAGATTCTTATAGAACTTAGACCCTTATACCTTTTATATTTGCATGCATTTTTACTTCTTTGTGATTTTCTTCCTTTATATCCACCAGGTCCTTTCGCATTCTTCCATGTGCCTTAGCATACAGTACATATGTTCCGCTGAGGTATTGGACATGCTTTATGGTATGCCTCCTCATAGAAACACACACTCACTTGATGAATTTAATCTAGAAGTCTAGAGAGAAGATGGTAGTTTTTCCTGTCATCCCTCCATCCCTCCTGCCACGTAGTGTCCTATGGGCTGAACCTCAGATCTGCTGGGAATCATTCTCTTGAGGAGGGAAGCCACTGTCAGTGTTTCGGCATTTGTTTCTTAGTTCTGCCCCTGGCAATCTCTCCAAGCACAGCTTGGGTCTTTAGCTCTGTGGGTCACTTTTCCCCCCGTCAGGCAGACAAAGTCTTTATTTCTGCTTTGACTTTGGTGAAAAGCCCTAGCCTCTTTTCCTGAGCTAGCAAAATGGCAGAGTTCTTGCCTTTAGATTATCAAAACTTGTCCTGTGAGACTGATACTCTTGGCTGCCTGGCAGAGCAGGCAGTCATGGGCTTTGATGTGGTCCCTGCTCCTTTCCTCACCCCTCCCGCACAGCAGGAGAGGACGGTCTGAAACCCCTTCAAAGCCTCCCTGCTCAGGGTTTGTCTGTAAGGTGACATTTCCACCGACTCAAGCTTGAAGAAGAGTGAGGGATCCATTCCCGCTCCACTGATTTCAAATTCTCTGTCATCAGATCCCCAGAGCATCACCTGCTTTCTGCACTGGGCTCCAACTTTGTTTAATACTTTCCAGTGCTCATCCAACCACGTTTATTTTCTGTACCCTCGTGGCTTTTCCTCTTTCGAGACCATAACAAGTAAAGAATGATGTAATATTTACTCTGCATGTTGTGTTACTGGTGACACGTCGTGTTACTAGGTCTCAAGGTACGAGTAGCAGTTCTGGGTAAGAAGTTTTGGAAGGAGAACACAAGGGCACTGACACATTGCTAATGTGCTCATAACGTGCTGGGTGTGATGCAAAATACTTTCTCACTTAATGCTCACAAGAACACCACAGACATGACTGTTCTAGTGAAGGATGTTTTAAAAAGTTAAGACTCTGTGGCTATTAAAGACATTTTTCAAGGTCATAAACCTAATTAGGGTCTAGATGGGCCTTGGTTTATGGGACTCTCAGGTACTTCTATCAGAATGGTCCAGTACAGCTAGGAGCAAATGTTTTTATCCACCCCTGCAGAGAGGAAAGGCCTCCCTCAAGAAGTTTACAATCAAGTTGACAGCCAGCAGAGCAAAGTGCATGAAAGAGTCCAAATGAAGCCCAGCCAGGAGGAAGTCAGGCAGTAATGGACAGAGAACAGTGCTTCGCAAGGGGACAGGGCCCAGCAACCATGTGAAGATGGAAACCACAGGCAATTTCTAGCAGCTGAATGATTAATGCCTTCTCTTCCCAGGACTTGCATCAGGGCAGCAGAGGGGAATGGCAGACATGTAAATAGAAGCCTCACATTAAACTGTTAATCAGTAGGACTTTATCTTTTCAGACAATGTGGATTCATAGATGGTTTCTGAGTGAGGGGGACGGGATTCCTGTTAATGAAAGCCAGGCAAGCTGGTAGATTGTGTCAAGGGGAAGAAAGCTTATCTACAAGTCTTGAATCTGTAAGGGTAATATCCAGTAGCATAAATGATCAATCAATAAACAAAGACTGAATTATGAGACTTGGATAAGTCCATTTATAAAATGGTTATGTTTATGGAAAAATACTGAAAATTGCATGGTGTTCTAAAGAAATTCTTTTTTGTTTTTTTTTGTCAGTCATGGGGCTTGAACTCTGGGCCTGGGCTCTGGCCCTAAGCTCTTCAGCTCAAGGCTAGCACTCTCACACTTGAGTCACAATGCTACTTCCGGTTTCTGGTGGTTAATTGGACATAAGAGTCTCACAGGCTTTCTTGCTTGGGCTGGCTTTGAACCATGATCTTCAGATCTCAGATTCCTGAGTAGCTAGGATTACAGGTGTGAGGCACTGGTGGCCAGCCTTTAAAGGAGTTTCTGAGGAGATTTTTGTCCTTTAGTTATGGATTTATAATGAACATGAGTACCAGAGCAGAATTTGCATCTGTGTAGCCTTTTCCATTGTCTGAAATCCTACAGTTCTAGAAGAGTGAAACTGTTTCTCCAAGTTTGAAAAGGCAAATATGATGCTATCTCGCATTGGAGATGAAATATGTGAGCTGTGCATCATATTACCCAAACAAAAGTCTTAAGAACTCCACAAATAATTTCAGAAAATGTTCTCATAGGTCATTCATAGTCAATCGCTTTCTTTTGTGGACGCTGGACTTTCTGCAATTTTATAAAAGTACTTTATTGCAATATTCACTTGTTTCTATAATTTTTTTTGAAAAGCACAGTAAAGGCCTGTCTCCATTTCTCCTATCCAGTGGAGTCCTGGCTTAGTAGAATAGGAGATAAGGAACAGAAGGAGCTGAGTCATCTCCCACACCTCTGAGCTAAGTATCTATCTGGCTTCATTGGGAAATTGTCAATTATAGGTTAAATATTTGCAACAGAAAAATTTCTGAAGTATAGTGCTAAGATTTGGTTTCTAGGATTATTCTTGTTGTGCATTTTCTGCTTCTCTTAGTTCGTACAGATACAGACTATAAACTCAGCCAAGATGGAATTCATACTGAATTGCCCACAGAACGATGTGTGGTATTGGAGGGCCACACATCAGATGCTGAGGGAGGGAGGGAGGGAGCAACATTGAGTAAGTTTGAACAGAATCATTTCCTTTGGCATCCCTGCTGTGAGCTTCACTAATCCTTTTGCAGTTGAGGCAAAGTGGAGAGGCAAGGGATGTATGTGGATTGTACATACACACACACATAACAAACACACATGCATGTGGATATAGTTACGGACATCTGCTTAATGTCAGTTTGACAAACATCACATGGCATGATTGAAAACAGTGGTGTATAGTCCTTGGTGAAGAGTAAAGGCTTAAGTGATAGAAAAATAAGTGAAGAAATTTGAATGTTTAGGGCCGGGAATGTGGCTGAGTGGTAGAGTGCTTTCTTAGCATGCAAGAAGCCCTGGATTCGAGTCCAGTACCATACAAACAGAAAAAGACCAAAGTGGCAGTGGCACTATGGCTCAGTGGTAGAGTGCTAGCCTTGAGCAAAAGAAGCTCAGAGCTTCTGTAACAGCACCTAGGAACCCAGAACTGGCAAAAAAAAAAAAGAAAGAAATTTAAATTTTTAGAGGGCTTCTAGAGTTTTAAACTCAGGGTCTTCTCTTTATTAGGCAGGCCCTTAATCTACCACTTGTACTGCACAAATAACCCTTCATTACTTTGATTCTGATGAAGGGAATTTAATGAATCATTTTCATTTTATGTTCCCATGATAAAGAATTCTTACAAGCAGCAGGCACTGTGGCTCATGCTAGAATCCTAGTCACTCAAGAAGTGGAGGTCATGGGTCTAGCTATTTGAGATCAACCCAGAGGAAACAGTTGGAAGAATTCAATTTTAACCAACAAGAAATTGGGCTTAATGATACATGTTTGTCATCCAAGCGACACAGGACACATAAATAGGAGGATAATGGTCTAGTCTGGCTCCAGCACAAATGTGCAAATAAAGCAAAAACAGAATGTAGGTGAAGTGGTAAGGCCTGAGTTTAATCCTTACTACTACCAAATCTTATCGATGGAGTCCCACAGACAATTGTCAGTATTTTAGTATGTCAGTAGGGTAGACAATACTCTACCCTAATTTGAGAACTGAATGTTTTCCCTTGCTTCCAAAATCTGTTATGTACGAGCCCTAACCCTACAATGCAATCATAAGAAATGACCTTTGGGAAGGTCATACAGGTCAACCAGGTAGAATGCCACGATGGAACTAGTGTGCTTATGATAGAAAGAAATCAACTTACTTGTATTATCGTCCCTCCCCCTTTTCCTCTCCCTCTCCCCCCTCTCCCTTCCCTCTCGCCTTTTTCCTCCCCCTCCCCAATCCTTCTCTCCCTCTCTTCCTCTTTCTCTCTACCCCCATCTCCCTCTCCCCCTCTTCCTGTCCCTCTCCTTCTCCTTCTCTCCTGTATAAGGACATAGCAAGAAGGAAGTGATGTAGCTGCAAGCCAGAAATCAAGACTTTACCAGACACCAACTCTGCCAGAACCTTGATCTTGGAATTTTCTGACTCCAGAATGATGGGAAATAATGTTAGTCTCTCAACTCCACAATTTTGAAGATTTTGTTAAAAGAGCCTGAGCTGACAAAGACAGCAACTGTAAACTTCATACACGCATGCAACAGGCTCAGCGTCATTAGCCACCAGGAGATTCGCATTAAAGTCACAATGAAAATCCACCACCATATAACTGATATAAGCCAATTAAAAAGTTTAAAAAATATTTAAAATCACAATGCAATGCTGCTACCCCCTTCAATAATGGCCCAAACCAAAACTGCAGAAAATAGCAAATTTGGAGTCATCAAACAGCAGGAATGGCCAAGTATGGCTGGTGAGAACAGATTCGGCTTGACAGCATCGAATGCACGCAAATCTGTGTACCTCAAATCACTCAGCAGCTCCACTCTTAAGTGTGGACCCCTCTGAACAGCCTGTACATCGTTACCCAAAGAAATATTAAAATGTTCATGGCCATATTGCTTATGATGGCATTAAACTAGAAACAACCCAAACATTCTCCATGGAAAATAAATGAATAAAATCATGGCACTGTTGTGTAATAGAAAACTACTGGCAACAAGAATGAACAGTCTATGACCACATGCAAAACCATGAAAGAAGCTCACAAACAGAACACTGGGAGAGAAACCAGATCTGAGGACTTGCCTAAGAAGGTCTATGTAATGTTAAACCAGAGAAACTAAGAAATGAAGCCGGTGGTGTCACTTGATATAGGGTAATGGCCTGCAGGGGGCGCCAGAAAGCTTCCCCTGCTTCCATGTCCAGTCTCTTGATCTGAATTCTCACTACATATACACAACAAGGCTGCAAAGACAAAACCAAAGTACACACTGTGGTGTGACTTTTTCTATATGTTTACTAGGCAGGTTCTATTTTCCTAAAAACCTTTTGAAGAATAGTCCTGCCTAGGCCCAGATAGTCTGCAATGGTTAGCTTATTTATAATAAGATGAAAACAGACTTCCCTGATCAACAGAATAGAGTATGCTTTGGCTCAATCTGGCCACATGCAGGCTATATGGCCCTGGATAGTTCACTTCACCTAGTACCTCAGTTTCTCCATGTGGAATAATGTAAAACAAAACAAAACAAAACAAAAACAAAAACAACCTGTGAACATCCCTTGGAGGAGCCAAAAAGAAAGTGAATTATTGGAAGAAGAGAGATTAGATAGAAGTACTACTCACAAAGAGACAATGTAACTTCAGTTTGAAACATGCTCTCCTGGGAACGCTGCAGGAGTTGGTGAAGTAGAAAAACTCTTGTAAAGCACTCCAGTATCTCTTCCGGAACTTCATGAATGACTTCTGCTCTTGGCATTCAGGACATGGAAGCTATATCTTTGTTCTGGGAATTCTTAATCTAGCCTGAGCTTCATCCCAAGCCTTTCACTAGTGGCTGTTCACCCCCTAATTCCTCTCTTCTCCTCTGTGGCCCCATCAGCTCTTCCATGAATATTTTCACTCACGCGTATTCCTTCCTGCTTATCAAACCCAAAGGCTGCAAGTGATCACCATTCTTGCCAGCAAACAGCCTCCCGAGGTCTCTGCTACACTGAATCAATCAACTCCACACGATGTGATGTGGTAAGTGCTTTGCCTGCATTGTTCATTCCTGGGAACTTTCCAGAACTTCTTCATGGGTGAATCCCAGGAGAGTTCAAATCACCCTGGCTGTTAGTCTTGCTTACATTATTCTCAGTAAATGTGAATTCAAAGTTGGGACTTTAGGCCCAATCTCCTTCTCACAGTAACCTCATAAAGTTGTTATGCACATTTAAAGATCTGAATTCAACATTTTTACTTCGCTGCCAACTGGGCCATTGTATAATAATTGCACACTGAATAAAATAATGAAAGTAATTTTTAAAAATCATGCCAACATTGCATATTATAGGTTAGAACCTATGCGGTATATTTGAAATTCCAGTGAGTCAAAGTTCCTGGTACACTCAAAGATGGGTTGTATTAGTTACCAAACCTTTCAGAGAAAATGGCTACAGCATCAACTTCCTACAACCCATCCATCTATCCATCGTCCACCCATCCATTCATCAATTTATCCACCCATCTATTCATCCATCAATACACCCACCCATCTATCCATCATCCACCTATCTATTATCAATCTGTCTACCTATCTATACATCTATCTATGTACCCATCCATCTATCCACCTATCTACTTACCCATCTACCCACAGACCCATTCATCTATACCCCCCCATCCATTTATCCACTTTTAACCCACAATGCTCTGTCTCCCCATCATCTATCCATCCTCCAGGCATCTACAGTCTCTATTATTTGTCAAGTCTTGGATAGCATTAGAATTGAGTCAGATTCAACTCCTGGAAGAAAGAAGCTCAGGTTTTGTTGAAAATAGACATCTATCCCCATAGTGCACAATGCTGTGACTTCTATCAGCAATGATACAGGCTATGGGAGCTTAGGAAATACTCAAATTGTGCTTTGATTTCTTTGAGATTTGGTAAAATCAGGAGATGAGGGTAAAGGAACCATCATACATGAGCAGATGACATTGCAATTGGGCTCCAGGGCTTGAGAAAGAATTGGCTGTCTATAGATGACTGAAAAGACAGAGGGCAAAGTATAAATATGTGCCTGCACACAGTCCAGGCAGGAAGTGTTACAACACTTTAGGACAAGCAAGTCTGACCCAGGGATTGAGGGAGGGATGCAGATAAGAAGAAGCATGTTTGCGATCTGGTGGACATTGAAGGTGCTTGAATTCCTTCTCCTTCTCCTCTTTCATCTTCTTCACCTCCTCCTCTTTCTTCAACCCTTTTTTTGAGCAGAGTTTTCAGCATATACTCTGCCTTCCTGTGGGTCATGTGGTCACCAATGAGCTCTGCTGATGGGATAGGGCTGCTATTAAGTCAGAGAAAAGAGACAAAGCCTGACCTGTCCAGTTCCACCATAAATGTGAGCAAGAGAAAGCTTCTATATGAACTTCATGCTTTTCTGAGACAGGACAGGCTGGGGCCATTTTCCTTCCTTCCCACCGTGACAGAGACTGAATTGCCACCTGAATTGTCTTCTCCTCCTGCTTTAAGAGTTCATCTTAAGACCTCACTGCCTAGAAACTTTTTCCATGCAGACACATGTCTGATTTCCAGCCATATAGATGTTCTCTGGAACCTTCCAGAAACATCTCCTAAGGAAGAAGGTATTCTTCTAAGCCCCTTCCCTTTCCTACTGGCTAGAACACTAACAACAACTGAAGTCCAAAAAGAGCTCTCCTGACCCAGGCAGCAAGAGACTGAGCCCAGCAGAGCAAAGACATAACAAGAAGCCTGGGTTCCTGGCATCATGAGCTATGCACAGGCCTATGGTGGTCCTTGAAGGGCTCAGTTACACAAAATCTATGCCCCTGTCTCACTGGAACCACCCTGCTTTTAATTTCCCCACAGGCTGTTAGACACAGTCCTGCCTAAGACACTTTCTTTTAAGAAAAGAGCTAGCAATCTCTCTGTTGAGTCACCAGCCAACAGCAAGGCTAAAAGGTGAATTTGTTGATGGGGTCCGGGGTAGAAGACAAAGAAATAGGACCCAGGCAAGAGCAGAGGAACCAGAATGAGCTGGGGAATATAGAGGAGGGAGCGATGCCTCCAGGAAAGAATTCCATCCTACACATCCAAGATAGGAGACACAGGACTCACAGAAGCGTCCTGGAGGTCATGCCCATCATTCAATCAACAACTGAAGAGATTGTCTTCTAGCCAAAGGTCATTCCTCCTTTTTCAAAACTAAGGGCCTAAAGGGGGTCACTAATCATCATTCAGCTTAGAGGACATGTTCCTAGAGAAGGAGCATACAGCGAGGCTGCCACCACTGTCTGAACCCTTTGGAGATGTCAGCTGTCTCTGACTGGGGGCTAGTACAGAATAGAAAACAATCACTGATCTTTGGCATCCATTTGGTTCTAGTGTAGGCTGGACTCCCTGCCTTTGCATACAGTCTCCCCTGCCTGGAAGTCCCTCCCTCCTTCTCTCTTTTAGAACTTAGTTACAGGCAATGGAAGTTGAATGGGTGATACAGATGAAATAGAATTTATTCAGAAAGTCTCTGAGAAGGTCAAGAGGACAGGTCCCATGCTCAATTTTCAGCCATGATCCAATGCCAGACTTAGCTGGCCTGATGAGAAGACCACTCCTGGGGCTACCACTGCCCCCCCCCCCAGTCAGACAGACAGATGTGGTCCCTGTCATTGTGCCTCCTGCTCCAGGAAGAAATCTCACCACAAGCAGGCCAAGTCTAGGTGACATTCCGAGGGCTGGACTCTAAGGGAGCCTTGGAAGATGACTCCTGGTCCTCGACAAGGTGAGACTCACACTGTGGAAAGTCTAAAAATGTCATTGACTCTATCTGTTTCCTCGTCTTCCTTCCTGGTGACCTCAGTCATCAGCCAGGATGGATGCAATGCCCTGTCTGCTGACTTTCCCTTCTGTGTGTGTGTGGAAAGGTCTGTTTGCTGGGATGTATCCGGCTAAGGCTGGGTTCTGCTAAAGCAAACCTTAGTATGAACCATGTGAAAAGAAAATTGATGACATGATCCCAGCAAATTGAAAAGGAAGAGATGGAAGAAAGACAAGAAGGGAGCCAATTGTTCCAACGCAAGTTAAAGAAGCTGTTGACCACAAACAATCAAAGGCCTTCATCCTTGGAGTAAGGGAGGCAAAGAGGCTTTGGTATCCAAGAGCTGTTTGAATCAGAACGGCACATCCTGACTAATAAGAGGGGCCAAGCATGTACCAAGGATCTTGGGGCATCCCAGTGGTTTAACAACCGTTTCTGCTACAGTGCATGTAAAAGGGGCATATGCACTCATTGGTTCTTATGCTTAGTCATTCACTCACCTCCTCTCCTGCTCTATGTTACACAGGAGTGACCTTCTAGGCACTAAGCTTGCTCCTCTAGGCCCATTCCAGGTGCCCTGTAAAGCCACCAGATTAGAATGAGATGATGATGGAATCCTTAAGCCAAGAGAGAAACAAACAAAATGAATCAACAACTGCAATAAACTCCTAGGCACCTACCCAGCTCATTCATTAGTTAGAGGAGGGAGCCCTCTAATGTGAATGCTATTCCCCAAACCCAGCACCCAACGGACAGGAAGCAGAGACAATGTATTTGCCATGAAGTGACAAAGGCTGGAGATGAGGCTCCTGAAGCCACACAGCGCAGAATCACAGAATGCCTGCTCCCCCCCACACCCCGCCCCTGGGGAGCTCCAGGGAGCTGGAGGCGGCTTTGCTCCTGCTGATGACTTTTGAAGACTTGGCTGGAACAGGCTGGCTGCCAAGACAGGCGGTGAGAAGACACTGGAAAGGAGTGGGAGGAGCAGAGGGAAGAAAGAAAGGTCTCAGGAGTGTGATAAGGCATGGAACAGGTTGAGAGAAAATAACTTTTTGAACTGGAGACGGTGTGATCATGAATCCTGGTCATTATTAAGCCAGGGTCTTAATCAATAAAAAGCCAAGCATGGATTAAGTGTCCTCTAACTCCCAATGTTTTGTTCTCCTTTATTTCATCCTCTTTACAGAGACTAGCCCTCCGAAACAAGGTACCTTCATTTTCCACTCTCTGTGACCTCAAGCAGCTGTGTGCTATCTGGCCCCTGGAATAAAGTGCTAGCCTTCAGTGAAAAAAACAAGAGACATGAAGAGGCAAGTAAAGAAAGGAGGAAGGACGGGCAAATACACTCAGAATCCTCAGGGATTCTATGTGAACAGGGAAGTAGGAAACTTGAAGGGTAGGTGGGTTTAGGATGTAAAGAATGGTGAAAGGGGTGACACTGGTAAAGATGCATTGTATTTACAAATTGACATGCTCAATTTAAACCTGTTTGTACAACTATTTAAAGACAATAAATAAATAAACAATTGAAATATAGAAAAGCAAAAAAAAAAAAAAAGAGACAGCGCACAGTCCCTGAGTTCGAGCCCCAATAAAGGCACACAAAAAACACATTAAAATAAAATAATGAAAAATAAATTTAGATTTAGAAATCCCTTGGAAGTGGCGCTGTGACTCAGGTGGTAGAGTGCTGGCTAACCTTATGTTGAAGAGCTCAGGGACAGTGCATAGGCCCAGAGTTCAAGCCCCACACCTGACACATGTACACAAAAAATAATTCCTTAGCATACCTTCTACGTTCCCAATTGTCAGGATGATAAAGTCAAAACTTGTCAACATGAGTCCTAATTATTGCAACTAAACCCTGCTCTACAGCTAGCTAGCCATCTGTGTACTTCACAGCATTTTCAATGCACACTCAAGCTCTCATCCCAATCCCGTACACCCTGGTAGTTGAGTCATTTCCCCTCTCTGAACACACCCCTGTTCATTCCCTTAACTGTCTCTACTCCAAATGTCTAGTCTTGCTCTCAATGCCTCTCCTCTCAAAGCCACCATGTGGTAGTGAGATCATACTGCCTCTGATGGAGTGGATTCATCTGGGTGGCTTCATACCTGACAAGGAAGATTCAATGATTGCTTTTCCAATTTGATTTTCCAATTTAACAGCCAAAATTTTGGAAGTCTCAATAATCCGCAGTAATGATGCATTCCATTAGTTGATCATTATGCTTAGCAAAATTATTGTGCCATATCAGGGAGACTTTAAGTCCCATGAGTACATGTTCACTCCTAAGTTTATTACCTGGCATGGGGCCAGCAGGTAGAAAATGCTAAATATTAGGAAAACCATTCCATTAAGCTGTCAGAGTTCATAAGCCATAAACCTATTTAAATGAAGAGGATAGCAGGGAGATAAATGGATATCCCTGCTCCGTACTCTTCACTCTTCATTTCAGAAATCGTCACTGATATTCCATGCCTAAGTAGAAATGGCCAGGCCTTTTCTCTTGCTCCCAGCACCTCCTGGATTGGGTAAGTGGAACTATCTACCTCCTTCAGAGGTCTGTGATGTTCTTGAGAACTGAGAACTTGTGCCTTCCTCTCTTGTTGGTGCCAACACTTAGTAGAGGCCCTAGCCCCGAGTTGGTTATCAATAAGGAATTAAAGCAGTGGTTAGTAAACTACTGACTGAACAGATAAACATGGGTCTCTTGAAGGAACAGATGTGGACAGTCAGATGGGGACAAGACTCTCAATACCGCAGAGCTTCCAGCCCTTGGCACAGGAAAGCATCTCAATTCCCATCCTGTCCCTTGGCCCAGGCACAGAGGGACACTCCATATGGAGAAGTGAGGACAGAGTGTCTTTAAGAATCAACAGATTTGAGGAGAAGATGGTGTCCTCATGTGCTGGCACAAGATGGGTGTGGTTGGCAATGCCTACTCCACCCCCAGCACCAGTAGGGAGCTGCACTTAACAGGACTGGAATACAAGGTCTACAGAAGGAAGAGAGTTGTGAAGGAATAATACCGTGGACTTGAGACTCATATGAACTTGGGAGAGAATGACAGCAGGCCAGCATTCCAGCTCAATGATGTATATTATGCCCTTGCTTTCTCATTAAGGCAGTCTTCCTCTGATCCTCACGTTTGCCTTTGAGGAGAAGGACTTGTACCCTGTCTATCTCAGAGGAACCCCAGTTGGGGTAGCTGCTATTCTGGTTATTAACAGCACCTCTTTTCATCTCAAAGTTGTCCACGTTTGGAGAGTAAATCATATGATCAGCTCAACTTAGGCTTACTGTTCTACATGCCTCATTCAGGTTTGGGAAGTCAGTAGCTGCCTCCCAGCCAAATCTTTCCCTAGCACAGTATCTTCCTTTAGGTATAAGTTTCACTGTTAACTGATTTGTGTCTAAATCCAGGCTCTTGCTGGTGGCTGCGCCAGAGCTGCTTTCTATCCCTCAAGTGTAGGGGATGGTGAGTCCCGCTCATGGTCACTAAGAGGCGTGTGTAAAAGGATAGTCAGGAGTCAAATGTCTGGCACGGAATCTAGCCACAGAAAATGTTCAGTATCCCCTCTCTCTGAATCTCTCGCTCTCTGAGCTTGTCTTTCTTTCTTCTTCTTCCTTCCTTCTCAACTCTCTCAGAAAAAGAAAATTAAACTACAAAGCCGGCTGACATCCCAAATTGAGTGATACCATCTGGAAAGTCCTCAACACTTTCAGGGAATGCCTTGGCCATAGCTTACAATGAATTGTAGAACTTTGCAAAAATATCAATGCAGTTACTAACCGAGAACAGCTGTGCCCCCATACCTATGGTTCTTATCACCAAAAACACATGTACCCCTCCATGTACACAAACACGTTGAGAGACAGAGAGATAACCTTCATTTTTGGAAAGAACCAAAAACACCTTCTCTCTTTTTTTGCTGGATGTGGAGCAGAGTAGAAACTAACAAAGAAATAGGTAGAATAAAGCAAAGGAGAAATGAGGACTTTATGTGACTTGATTTGAAATCCTATATGTGTTGTACCTAATACCACCTCCTTATACTTTACTGTTATGAAAGCCAATTGTTTTCTGTTGGCTTAAAATTTTGGAATTAATTTTTCTGTCACTTTCAACCAGATAAAACCTTAAAAATCCAAGTTAGGGAGATGGGTCCAAATCAAGGATACCAGCCATCTTGGGAGTCCCTTGACACCTGTAACAGAAATGTCCTCTTCCTCATGACTCTGTTATTTATCTCCACATGGCAATCAGGAAAGACCAGGCAGGTGACATAGATACATTAAAGCCATGGCTTTGCCCAGAGGAAATATAAGCATTTCTATATTAAACTTTCAAGTGTCACTCTCTGGACTGAAATATTCATAAAAGCATCATGCTGGTAAGTCAGAAGTGGTACCTAGCATTAAATGAGCTGTGATTGTTCAATACAGGCAGAATAAAAAGAGGGTCTGAAAGCGATGTTCTCCAGGGGAGATTTCCCGGGGGGAACACGGAGGGATGGGAAGGACAGCAGTCCAGGTGAGATTTCTCTCTGGAATTCTATAATAGCTCATTTGGTATGTGCTCTACCCTACCCCCAACACAAAGCCTGCATGCGGGAAGTCAGGGGAACTGAGAGCTTGAGCTCTCCATCAGACTGACCTTTCTTTAAACACAGCTCTGCCTCTTCTGGGCTTCATAACCTTGGTCATCTTACTGAACCTCACTAAGTCTTGACTCTAACCACTCTAAAATACAGACAGCCATGGATGGATACCCTTGTGAGATGAGATGATCTACGTAATATAGTTCAGGCAGTTCACAGACATATAGATCAGCTTATAAGTAATAGTTAACACTGTCCAACATGAAGAAGTTGCTGCTTTTCCATAGTAAACAAAACAGAGTAACAGTTTGGACATGGGTCAACACAAGTGGAAAAACTAACCAAGAAAAGAAGATGATAGAAGTTTAAGCATTAATGATGCAACTGGAAGCAGGAGATTTAACATCATGACAATGGCTATGCTGAAAGAGGCAATATGGCAGAGTACAGACTCCATGAATACAAAAAGTCTGAGGAACAAAGGAGAGACTAGATTTAAGACAAATCAAAGAAAAAATGAAGAAAAGCACCAAGAACCACAGAAGAACAAAACAGCTGGAAGTATGTTAACACAGAAATATAACTAAAAAAGTAGCTCCAGCCCTTGTGGGGTAGCCAAAGAGGCCACCGCAAGGCCAATCAGGATGTCACTATTTTTCCAAAGTACAAAAAACACATCCATACCTCCAGTGGAGGAGAGCCCTGCCTGAGATATCAGTTTATATTAATGTCTGCCTGGCTGGCTTTGGGATTGAGCCACTGCCCTGAGACTGCCCGGGAACTAAGGAACATTTGGTGATCAGAAAGGCTGGCACATCCAGGTAGTAGGCGGCCAGCAAAGGCAGACAGAGATTCCTTAGCTCAGGCACCTCTCATCAGGTGCCGGTAAACAGCCTGAACAAAGGGAGTGATTTTTTTTTAACAGTCCCAGAGAGGCTTTGGGACTGAGCCACAACCGGAATGCCTAGAGGACAGACAACAGTAGGAATTGGGGAATCTGGGTCACTCAGAGCCCTGGTACTCAGGTTGCAGACTGCCACCTGAGGCAGAGGGAAAAGCTTATTATGACCCAAGCGAATTGTAGACTCCCTTACTGAGCTGGGAAAGCTGCTGGTGTCCTCACCCTACTGATGGGAGTAATTCCATCATCATTTCTGAAGGACATTTCAGAAAACTGGGCACACACTGCTGCTGAGGGATAGCTCACAACTTACCAACATGCAGAGATATCAGGTATATTGTCTCCTTGCAAGCAGTCAAAAGCCAGGCAGGTCTAGATATAGAGCCATTTGCTGGGGGGTTGGAGAACAATAAGGAGCCCTCTCGAGATGTGACCTTGGACAGGGAGATTAGACACAGGTTGGTAATTCAGAGAAGCACAAGTCGTTCAGTCAGTGAAGGATCTGGGGTAAGAGACCCTTCCTCCTTACCTCCATTCTCATACCTAAGGATCACTATAGACACAGCACCAGACTGTAGCTGGCAGACTTTTCGGGAACTAGGAGTCTCAGGTGGGTTTGGAGGTTTGCTACCAGGACTCAGAGCTTGGAGAGCCGGATTCAGGGCTTGCACAATACCCTCCAGTCTCAGCCATCCCACAGAAGGACAAGAAGCAAGGCTAGGTCTGAAAAGACTAAGACCTACAAGTAGATAAACTGAGGCCCTCAGATCTCTACCACAGGGAAAGAACAAATAAGCAAGTGCAAAGTGGGAAAGAATCAAACAAAATGGCAGGAATTATTACTTATTTCAGTACTAATACTGAATGTTAATAGTCTAAACTCTCCAGTCAAAAGACAAAGAAAAGCAAGTTTGAATTAAAGACATGATACTTGCAAACCTATGTGCATTGCTGCACTATTTACTATAGTCAAGGTACAGCCCGGATTCCTTTCAATGGATGAATGGATCAAGAAAATATACTCTGTGTGTGTGTGTGTGTGTGTGTGTGTGTGTGTGTGTGTGTGTGTGTAACAGAATTTTACTTATCTATCAGGAGAATATTATGTCATTTGCAAGAAAATGGATGAATCTTGGAAATATTGTGTTAAGTGAAGTAAGAAAATGTAATGTACTATGTGTGTGTGTGTGTATGTGTGTGTGTGTGTAATAAAAGTTTACTTATTCATTAGGTAAAATAATATTTGCAGGGAAATGAATGGACCAGGAAAATATTATGTTATGTAAAGTAAGTCAGGATAAAGGCATGGGTCATGTGGTGAAGTATTTGCCAAAGCAAGCCAAGCAACTGTGGTCTCGAGGTTAAGATTATACACACACACGCGCACACACACACACACACACACACACACGCGTGCGTGCATGCATGTGAGCGTGGGGGGGGGGGAATGGTAGTAATAGTTGTAGTTGTAGTAGCTTTTCCTGGGGTAGGTCACCAACTTTTAGCTCACCAAATACAAAAGCACCATGTTGTGCAAAGAATAAAAAGTACCTTTTAAAGCTGTGTCTATGACTAACTAGTACTTAATCAATTTTTTCCCCTGAAACTTGATTCTTTAAAGGAGCTTTGCCTATTCGGTTTGTAATGTGTGGCTTACTCTTATTCCTACCCTTTTCCATGCCATAAGATCTTCACGTCCACTGTCACAGCTTCACAGGAGCTGGAAGGACGGGCTATCATTAGCTCTGCTGAACAGACAAAGCAACCACAACAGCAGCAGGCTCAACAGCAGCTTCTGGCTTTGGCCTTCTATAACCAGATCTTCTCTCTTACAACACTCTACCTAGACCTTTGCCTTCCAGGTACCACATTAGCTATCATCAGTTCCGCAAAGAAGCCTCCATAGACCAACTTAGTTTACATAGATCCCATACTCCCCAAATTCCCTGTCTCTTACCCTATGAGTTTCTAGCATGACACTCGTCACTGTTTAATAGTACACACTTTTTTTCCTGCCTGTCTGATCTTTGAGCCAATCAGTCTTGATAAAACGGGCACACTGAGGGAGGAGGAAAAGAATAGTAGGAAACTTATTTTGAGTCCTACCATATTGCTTCCTTGTCCAGAGGTGCAGTAGTCGTAGGAAGGACCTGTGCGTTTGAATTCTTGGCCTTCCCCTGCCCTAGGAAATCCAACAACCACTAGACTAGGCTCCAAGTTTCAGGAAAGCAAGGCTTAAATCATATATTCTCCCATGTATTTTCAGTATCCAGGAAGAATTTAGCACTCGGACACAAATAAGTGCCTGCTGAATTGATGAACGAAGGGTTAATGAACGAGCTCTCCACCTCAATATTTAGAATGCAGCACCACATAACTTTTGTTTGCTCCTCGATCTCTATCCACACCATCTTAAATTCTGGAAATCAAGGATCCTGCCTTTGACTCTGCATCACAGTGCCCAAGAAAAGACCTTTCATACAGTTGACTCCTATTAAGTATCTTTCCAGATGGGATGAACGTATTTAAATTTCTTTTTTTCATCTGTCAAATGGTAATGCTCTTTGCATCTGCATGGACAAGGCAGCTGAGGCTTCGTGAACTTTCAGCTCATGAGACATAAAAGATTATCTACCTGTTGGCAGAAACCTTCAAATCATGAGAACAGCGTGGTGCAAATCAGAAATCTTACCCTATACCAGAGTAGAGGGAGCAATAAATGACTCCTCCTTTGATCCGATTTAAAAACCATCTGTGGGAGCGGATTTTTCCTCCTGTTCTTCTTTGTTGGTATAACTACGCTGGAGGCTGCATTTTAACACACTTGTTTTTCAGTCACTCAGCCCTCAGCAGGTCATAAAGAAGAAAAACAGGATCATTAAGGTGGTACATGGATTTGCACTATTAGCCAGCCCCAAATCCTCCATCTTCACCAAGGCAAAGAGCCAAAAGAGAAGTCAAGAAGAAATACAGCAGAGCACATCCACCATCTTTCTCTCTTGTTCTTTACTGGCTCCAGCTACTAGAGCATCTAATGATGTTGCTATGGTTACTACTAATCCTGAGGGGGAATGGAGGATGCTCCGTAATTCCATGGAAGCCTAGGTCTTCTGAGATATCTGCAGAGAAGAGAATGGATGTGACCCAACCAGATCTATCTCCACAGGACAGATAGTTAGATGAAAAAAAAATTCATTCATTCACATTATTCCTTTCAAATCAATGTCATACATATATATGGCTTAATTACTATATTTATAGTCAAATCAGTAGTGAATGTCTCCACCATTATCCACTAAAGTAAACCATTTTCAACTTCTTAGTTATGTGATTTATATTCTCATAGGCACACATGCACACACACACACACACACACTAACTCACATACTCATTAGACTTTAATCTAAAAGGCTTCTACGATTCTTACTCAGTTTGGGGTGCTATAAAAATCTACCAGATAATACCCAAATTAATACTTTCATAGTAACTACACAAAATTTCATTTTTACTGTTTCTTTTCTTCCATTATATTTTTGACTGTTTTTTTTTGCTAAGTCAGTATTCACATTTTGTTCCAATGTTTATGGCTGAGCCAAGCCAATAAATATCTCAGAGTGCAAGTTGTTTGTTTGTTCATTTTCTTTTCAAATCTCAAGCTTTCTTATTTTATAAGGAGTTATCAATTGCTTTGTTTGTATTGAAACTAGTTCTTTTTCATCTAGCATAATTCTGTGGATAGGCAATCAGGTTATGTCCTGTGTCGATAGTGTTGCTCCTTTTCGTTTTGGGTTGGTAATCCGTAGCCTAAAGGTGGCAGTTTTTTCCAATCCTGTATTCTGGTTTAGAAGTTTTCTTTCAGCACCTGAAAAGTATTCTAGCCTCTACTATATTTGTTGAAAATTATGAGAAACCCAGTCACATGAATTATTTTGCAGTAGGGGTAAAATAGCATTTGTTTCTGGCTGTTTTTAAGAGATCTTTTTCCCCCCTTGTCTCTAGATATTAGAAGTTTGGGTCAGCTGTGTTTTTGTGAGGATGTCCTTGGGTTTATTTATTTGGGTTCACTTTCATGAATGTGCAAATCACTTTTGTTCAATCTCATCTTCTCTTGATTCTTCTGCCAAAATTTAGGGATATTACAGCCATTGTTTCTTCAAGTAAATTTCCCCCCAATTACCTCACACTGAAGGGACCTCATTGTTTCTTTCCACCCATAGCTATTATTTCTTTAAGTAATTTTTGTCAGCCATTTCCTTTACCCTCTCTGGGCCAGTGATGACATGAATATCATATTTCTACTGGCCACAGAGTTCCTTGAGAGTCAGTTTCATTTTCTCTATGCTGATCATACAGGAAAATTTCTGTGATTCTTTGAGGTCATTGTTTATTCCTCTGTTCCTTTCATTCTGCTTTGGAACCTATTTGTTGAGTTTTTATCTTGGTTATTGTATTTTGTTTCTACCCTAGTATTTCCAAACATTGTCTGTGTATTCCTCTTATTTTAAAAAAAATTGCATGCTCACACCTTTAATCCTAGCTGCTCAGGAGGCTGAGATCTGAGGATTGTGATTCAAAGCCATTCTAGGCAATAAAGTCCCTAAGAATCTTATCTCCAATTAACCACTAGAAAACCAGAAGTGCCACTGTGGCTCCAGGGGTAGGGTGGTAGCCTTGAGCTGAAAAGCTCAGGGACAATGCCCAGGCACAGAGTTCAAGCCCCATGACCCACACGAAAAAAAAAATGCTGGGATAGGAGCATGGGATAGAGTGCTTGTCTGGCATGCAGAAAGCCCATTGATTCCTCTGTTCCACATACACAGAAAAAGCTGAACGTGGTACTGTGGCTCAAGTGGTAGGGCTCTAGCCTTGAAAAGAAAGCCCACTTGGGCCCTGAGTCCAAGCCTCAGGACAAAAAAAGTTGCTGAGGTTTTCTATCCTTTCATTGATCATAAAAGGGCTTTTAATTTCTTGTGGAAGCCTATCCTTTTATCATAGATACATTAATACCTTTATTCTAATATCTGTCATCTTATCATATGTTGAGATGCTCTTTCTGTTTCTTTCAGTCTGACACTTTCATGATTGTTAACGTGGTGACTGACCTTTTTTCTCCTGGATTTTGTACATACGTTAGTTTAAGACTCTGGATGATGTTTATAATTACACCTTGTGTTTCTGCCGGCTCTTTCAGACACTGGTCCAGCCAGAGACGAATGGGACTGCCATCTCATTATTTTCAGGGGGAGCCGGAAGTCTAGAGGGCTGAGTCATATCCTTTGACACTCAAGTTGGAGCTGGTTACTGCTGGCTGGCCAGGGCTTCCAGCTTCCACTGGCCTCAACAGACACTGCTGTAGAGGTTGCCATGCTACTGGAGAATGATGGAAGTTCTAACTTCCCACTAGCTATCTGCCCCCCATCTGCAGGGAAAGAGAGCAGGGACTGAAGGCTGCTGGCTGGGAGAAGGCATCTGAGCTCTTGTCTTGGTCTCCACTGACATTGTGCAGGACAGAAAGGATATCTTCTCACCAGCAGGGTTGAAAACTTAGGCTAACCCCTGTCTCTTGCTGACACCAACTGACTGAACTCAAAGGCTGTCCCAAATAGACTTGAGGGCATGGAATCTGGGATCCCCATAAGTCCTTTCTGACATAGTTTTTCTATGGTGTTTGTCCAAAGTTGAACATTCACTGGCTGATCACTTAGCTACACAGAGCAGGCTTTTGACAGATTGGTCTGCACTAATTCCAAGCCCCAGATAGACAAAAACTCACCATCATGCCTTTTGTTGTTTGATTCCTGTATCTTTATTTCCAGTTTTCCGAATCTTAAGATGGCTGCTTTATATGCAATTCTTATGTTTTTAGAAGCCCATAGTAAAAAGAACTAGAGAAAGCAGACGTACTCTGTCTCTTTGGAAGCAGAAATATTAGTTTAAAGAAATTAAATGCCGTTTTGTTTTTTGGCTCTTAATCCAATAGGCTTTCTAGATTGATCCATTAGCTTTCTCTTGTTTTCTTCCTCTATTTCTGTCTGTATTAACAGTCTGTTGAACTGTTTCAATTTCCTTTGTTTAATCTTTCTTTTTCCTTTGTTTAACCTTATGATTTCTTTTGAGTGATATTTCTGACATCATTCTTTTAACTTACAACACCCTTTTCTATTGTTTAAAGATTTTTGAGAGTTCTACAATGTTCTATTCCTGTTTTGTGGATGCACTGCATTATTTTTGTCTCTCGGGATATTAGTTCTAGTTATTTTGATGTTTTATCCTCATTCTCACACTGATTATATTGTCTTTGGGTTTCTCTTTTTCCTCCCAGGTTTGGGGGTGGCGTGGATGTTGCTGGGAACAAACCTAGGATCTTCTACCTGCTTTGGGATGATACTGACACAAGCGAAGAAATGAAGTTCTTTCTTTTCCTCACCAAATAAGAGACAAGGAAAACGGGATCAGACACAGAGATTATTTGAAAATGAGATTATAGTTTGGGGAGGGTAAGAAGAAACACAGAAATGAAGGGGCAGGGGTGCGCCAAATCAGCAGTAATACTCATTAGACATTATGTTGGAAACGGCCTATAGAGCTTTGAGAGGAGGAGGGTCAAGAGGGGAAAACCTGGAAGACAATTTAAAAAAGGTGGTAATATTGGTCAGAAAGAAATATAGCTGGGAGTGATGGCTCACGCCTGTAATCCTAGCTATACAGGAGGCTAAGATCTGAGGATCAAGGTTCAAAGCCAGCCCAGGCACTAAAGTCTGTGAGACTCTTATCTCCAGTTAACCACTAGAAAACTGGAAGTGGGTGGTACCTTTGACCTGAAGAGCTCAGGGACAGTGCCCAGACAGTGCCTAGGCCCAGAGTTCACGACCCATGACTTAAAAAAAAGAACTCAATACCTGACTTATGCAACTGTAACCCCTCTATAGATCACTTTTACAATAAAGTTTGAAATTTGAAAAAAAAAAAAAAGGAATTGAGATTAAGGTACCTAAGTGGCTTGTGTAACAACCTCTTGGCCATTGGCATATTGATATAAACCCCCAGCTAGGACTTCCAGCTGAGAGAGCGACCTCAGGCCAAGTGAGGTACTGACCACCCACTTCCTGGACAAAAGGAGGGGAGAGTGGATTCTCAGGGCAGGAGAGTGAGGAGATAGAGGAGTTGTCTGTGTGCAGTTTTCGGGTGTCCCCTTTCACATTCCCTCTGGATGAGTCTCAGCTGTTCTTATATCTGACCGGATCTCTGTTCACCGCACCCTAAGGAAAGGGGCGCCTGACCCCTTGTGGGGCTGTTTCAGAATCCTCAATGACCTTATCTCCACCAAGACTGCTATCTCTGATTTCCTGCATCCTCAGGAAGAAAGGGGGCATTATCTCTTGAAGTGGTCCCTGTCTTTCTCTAACTGCTTTCATGCTTCCTTTTCCCCAAGCTCCCTACCTCAGTGCTGCTGCTCCATTAATCCACACCTTCGGCCTTCTCCTCTGATTTTGATCTGCTTTCTATACTGGAGATTTACTACGAATGCACGGCCCCATCCAATTGTAGCCACAGATACTTAGGAATGAGGCGCTAAAATGCTGTGACATTCCTGGGTCTGCACAGGCCTCATCAGCAGCTATTCTGCTCACTGTAGGATCCCTGGCAGAGTTCCAGCAGTGTCTTGCTGGAATGAAAGCTGTTACTGACTATGGACATTTTCCTTGGAGACATTTGTGTTATCTACCTTCTTCAAGGCCAACGGTAGAAGTGGGAGAATTAGGCTTTCTCTTTTACTCATTCATCTGCATTTCCCGGTGTTTTGTATCTACAGCCACATCTGCAGGAAATCTGCTATTTTTTGAGATAGGGGACAATCGTGATGTGACTGTTTTGGATGTGGATGTCATGTGAGGAAGAACCCTTTGTTCCTCACGCAAATGTGGGAGTCCCCCGTTTTCCTTCTCACTTTTGTCTATACTACATTTCTCCAATTCCAGAGTTTCCCGTGTGAGCAAAACAGCCTATACTTTTAACTGTGAGATTCTCAACTTTTAAATTTCTAGACATTTGTTGCCATGTCACATCTTCTGTTTCCATCTCTCCTATCTCTCCTCACTGTGAGTTCCTGTGTTTTTGTTTCTTTTTTTAATTTTTTAAAAATTTTTCCATATATTTCTTATTGTAATTAATAGAAGGGTTACATTATATTCACCAGAGAGAAGGTGCATTACTTCACACACATTGATACCCTTTCTCATGTTTTGGTCCCCATTTCCCTCCCCCCACCCCCACCCCTCATCTTGTTTTCCCCCCTTCCCTATCCGATTTCAAATAACCAAATATGCATATATACAATATATCAGATAACAAGGTAAAATACTGTTACAATATGAGATAACGAAGGGACAGTAAAAGAGATGAGAGATAACATAGGTGTTTTTGTGTCTTTACTTCTGTTTTAAAGGTTGGGGTGCAGGCAGGAAGTAGGTACCTATTAATCCATGGAAAGAACACCTAGGGATTTGGTCCCCTTGGTTCAAAGTTTGTTATATTCCCATTGCCAGCTTCACAAGTCAGTGTGGTTCAATGTGGCACAATGCAATGTGGAACTATTTATATAATCTCTTTACAAGATGTGGAATGTGAGGATCAAAGAGATTAGTGACTTGCCTAAGGTCACATGGCTATGAAGTTTTTCTGACCCCAAGGTTTCTGCTCTTTAGCACTCAAAATGCTTTAAATAGTCTACCATCTGCAGATCCTGCATGCCCAGAAATAAACTATTAGGGAAAAAACACTAGACAAAAATTTTTGTACTGCTGTCCCAATAACTTTCTCTAGTATGAAATAAAGAGAATCACGGGTGTGTTGTTCTCACAGTGAGCTCAGTAGGTCCCGCACCAAGGCGGCCTTCTGTGAAAAGTAAAGCGAGATGTGCTGCAATAACGAAGGTATGGGGTTTTCACTGTTCCCGTTGTTCTGGCCCAAATTTTGATGAGCTTGGGCAGGGGTGACCTGCTAGTGCAGCAGCCTTTGTTGGGCAAATGAGGGGAAGGTGGTGAGTTTAATGCAACTCTGACTTAGGGCTTAGGCAAACATGGGTGTAGACCATACCTTCCTAGTTATAAGAAAATGTCATAAACCAAGGTGGGCCTGGATGAACTGCCTACAACTAAGCAGAGTAGTACGTGCCCTCAGAGATGCCAAGAGGGGTGTAGAAAATCCTCCACCCCAAGGACGTTGCACAGAGACTGGAAGATGTTGTCTCGGTCCCGGACTCATCCAGCAAGGTCTCCTGGCACGTGTCCCGGCAGAAGGCCATGCACTTCGAGGATGAGAATAAAACCTCAAAGTCCAAAAAGTCATATGTTCCACAGAAGAAGACATTTGCATTTTTCCAACTCTATGTTTTCATTAAGATTTCTAATAAAACCAAAGCCCCAAGGGAAAGCTAGGAGAATTGGCTTTACTTAACCCAATAGAGAGAAGGCTTCAGCAGGTCTCATAACTTAGCTGGAACCAACAGCCCCACACAATACAATAATGGTACTTTCATTTTGTTTTAATCATTTTTTGTGCCAGATACTGTGTAGATAAGTGTATTCTCTTGGTTATTTCCGAAGATTCGGCTTGTCTGAGCTATTGGCCGATCTGTTAGACTATGAAGCAAACGCTTCTTCTGCTCGCAGTTCCTTGAATCTCAAAGTGCAGACAAAAATGCCAGGGGCCAAGGCCCTGAGTGCTGCTGAAAACCCTGCTTCAGTTCTGTGTCAGGTCTTTGGCTACATGGCTTCTGGAAGGCTCAAGGCCTATGTGGTCTCCGTCCCTGTCCAGGGAAAAGAAGAACCCATGATTCCAAGACAGCTCCACATCCTCCAGCAACAAGTTTGTACCTAACTATTCTAGGTTTAGCATTTTGGAAAATACATTTGCTGAGCTTTTGATATTTGTAGAATATTTCTCATACTTTCTTAGCCTGAAGCCATTGCCAGGTGTGAAGAATGGAGTCAATTTATTGAACTAGACATTAGCAGGGTCTTTACATTCAGCTTCATATAAAAATCAAATATTGATTTTTGAGGGGGAAATTAAATATTTTGCCTTCTACTTAAGGAAAAAACAGTTTGTATAGAATTCTCATATCTTGGGGGAGTATGGTATCAAGATCTTGGGTTTTGGTTGTAAGATGGAATCAGTTCTTGGGATTTCTAGATGCTTCTACATCTTCAGTGATTGATAGACCCGGCTATGTGAAATAATCACAAGAGCATCAAAAAGAACCATGTCTGAAAGTGAGCAATTGTGATGAGGCGAACTAGGTTCTCATTATTACTTACACATTTTTTTGTTGTTGCATAATATTACCATAAATTCAGCAGCTTAAAACAATACACTTTCATTACCTCATTGTCCTGTAGCTCAGAATTACCAGTAGACTCAGAAGGGCTGAAAGAAAAATCAGGCATGAATCATACTGGCATTTTGGAGGCCCCAGGGAAGAATTCTCTTCCAAATTCACTCATGTTCTTGGCTGAACTCAGGTTCTAGAGGTTATAAGTCTGAGGCCTTTCCATCTTCAAATCTAGTAATGACATACTGAACTTGTTCCATGTTGCAAATCTCTGAATTATTCCTTTGCCAATAGCTAGAGGAAGCATTGCTGATCAGGTAAGACCACCCATTTAACGTAAGTATTTTGGTGAACTAATTTGGTAAGTTAATTACATCTGTAAAATCCCTTTGAAGCAACACCATAATTAATGTTTAATTGAATAACTAGGAGGCAGAAACTTTGAAGGGATTGCTTTAGAAATCTACTCACATTCCCATTTTTCAAAGGAGGTAAAGGAATAGCCTATACAATATTACATTGTTAATTATTATTGTTGTTGCTTTGTCTTACAGTAGTGAAAATAGACTATTTAGAAAATAGAATTTCATTGTAATATTCCATAGATAACTGTGTTTCAGATGACAATGGGAACAGCAGAAATTGGAACTAGCAGTAGCTACTCAATATACTTTGAAGGATAGTTAACGAGATTGTTTGATGGATTAGATGTTAGCTCTAAGAGAAGGTGCAAAGTATAACTTCAAGTTTTTTAATCTGACAGCCATGCTTACTAAGGGCATACTTACTAAGCTTGGGAAGTCTGGAGGATGAACAGGTTTGTTGGAGGAAGATCTTGTTTTAAACATGTTAAATTAAGGTGTCTGTTAGGCCTCCAAATGAGATGCCTAGAAGTATAGAGATATGAAGTTCAGAGGAAGTTATCGATATACAGACACTTTTTAAAACTCTTAAGACTAGAGGAGATCACACACAGACACAAAATGTACATATAGCTAAAGAAGGAAAGAGGTCAAAGGACTAAGCTCTGAACGTCAGGCAGGCAAATGGACTCAAAATATAATCAGAAAGGAGCAGCCACCGAGGACAAGGAAATCCAAGAAGGCAAATAAAGTGAAGGAGGTAAAACATTGAAAATAGAATTACTTAAACACTGACAACAAAAAAATAAATGTTCAATAAAACACAGAATTAAAATTTTCTTGGAACTTATCAGTTGACTAAGAACACAATGCTACCACAAATACTGAAATCCAAGGAAAGACAGATGTTGGAAACGGGTAGACCTCAGGGATGGAGGTCACGCAGCAGCTGAACATGACAGCCAGTTCTTGTCTGAAGGCTGACTATGGGCGTGTATACAATCTTGGGAGCTACAAAGAGGAAAGGTGTGTATTAACTACACCCGATGTTCACAAAATGATTAGAAGAAAGACATAAGGTAGGAAAGAGGCTACTACCAGGCTGGAACCTGAGGAAAGGAACTACTCCCAGTAGGAAAGGAGTAAGTGAACACAAAAGCCTTAGATACTGAGAACAAGAGGACAGTGAAGCCCTCTACTTCTAGGTTCCATGTGAAGTTTTTTGTTGCTGTGGGGACATAGGAGATTTGATCTTCCACCACAAGGACAGGGCAGAAAACAACTCTGGGCAAAAGATTCTTCACAAATACCACTAGAATTCACAAACTACAGAGGAAGGAACAGAGAAATTTCACACAGACAAATGAGCAAGACAGTTTGGCTGCCATGCCCATGAAGGGAAGTATCAATGGTAAATCCCCAGTCCTGAAACCCAGGTACACATGGCCTATATCAGTGAGACTGGATAGACCCAAACAGTAGCAAATCTTCCACTACGATACTGCAATAGGCGAGGAAGCTGTGAACGTCAGCCAATAAAGTATGAGTGCTGTGGGAAGAGCAGGACCATCGGAGGAGCCGTGCCCTATGTCATCGGTATCTGAGGAACGAGAACATAAAACACAGATGAACACAAAGAGAACATAAAGAAAATGTGGCAGAATCCCAGCAAGAGGCAGCACTGGAGGAATTTGAAAATATGAGTACACTGAAGATACTCTGTCACTGACTCTTAGCTGGCTGGACTCACACCCACACATGGCTTTCAGAGAAAGCATGGTATTTCTAGGCATGACTATTATATGCCTCTGTCCCACTGCTGTTCTAAATAGAACATGTAACATTAAGTAAGAACTTAAGAAATATACACAAGGCTGGGAGTTTGGCCTAGTGGTTAAAGTGCTTGCCTAGCATGCACGAAGACCCGGGTTCGATTCCTCGGTACCACATACATAGAAAAAAGCCGGAAGTGGTGCTGAGGCTCAAGTGGTAGAGCTCTAGCCTTGAGAAAGTCCAAGGACAGTGCTCAGGCCCTGAGCTCAGGCCCAGGACTGGCAAAAAAATAAAAAAGAAATATACACAAACATGCATGGAAGCAGTCCACTATAAGAATATGTATCAAGAAATAAAACTAATCTCAACTCTATCATAGAAGAACATAGAATTATTTAATATGCCACAATCTCTAACAGAAAAAAAGTTAATGAATATACATGATTGCTAATGTCAGAAGAAATCAATCAATTGCATGAAGAATGACTTGGGAAGATTTGTCATTTTGTTCATCATGGTTAAGGGGAAAAATAATTGGTTATCCTGATTTCAATAGAAATTACCCAAAAATAAACACACACACACACACACACACACACACACACACACACACACACAGCAATAAAATAGTCCTAACAGTTCACTTAAAGAATATCTGACTATTCAAAATTATCTAACCTATATTTAATGAAACTCATGAATTTAGAAGTAAGAAAAATAAATGAGTATTCATAAAAGAATACTAATGTTAAAATAAATGTTTACCAACACTTTCCTCAAATAATGAAAGACATCCAGCTACATATCTTCAAAGCGTAGGAAAGCCCAAAATGATAAGCATTTTTTAAATTATGCTTTTAAATTTTTTTCAAGAAGGGAATCTCTATTTACAATCACTGGGACTTAGTATTTAGAACTTAATCAAAATTAGGCTAAGGGTTTGTATGTCATAGAAACATTAATTTATGAAATAAAACATTATGATTATAGAGTCATAGGTTTTATGTCTATATAGTTATGTTTATATTTCCCATACCATGTCCATAGCATTGGGTATGTAGTTATTGAGTCCTCGCTCTTGTACTCTTTGGATCTAATAGCCACATATTAAGGATACCATGCGCCTTTTGTTCCTTAGGTCTTGACTTGTCTCACTCAACATGATTCACTCTCGATTCATCCACTTCCCTGTGAATGCCATTATTTTATCCTGTCTGTTGGCAATATAGAATTCCATTGTGTATATATTCCACATTTTCTGTGTCCATTCATCTGCAGTAGGGCATCTGGATTGTTTCCATCTCCTGGCTGTTGTGAATAGTGCAGAGATGAACATAGCTGAGCAGTTGTCCTTATCATATCTTGGGTTATGATGTTCAGGGTAGATGACCAGAAGTGGTATGGCAGGATCGTAGGGAAGGTCAGTTTTCAGTTCTTTAAGAAACCTCCACACTGCTTTCCGGAGTGGCTGAACTAGTTTACATTCCCACCAGCAGTGTAGTAGGGTTCCTTTTTCTCCACAACCCCACCAGCAACTGTCATTGTCTAAGTTCAAAATCTTGGCCATTCTTGTTGGGGTAAGGTGGTATCTTAGGGCTGTTTTTATTTGCATTTCCTTTATGACCATAGATGATGAACATTTTCTCATATGCTTTTCTGCCATTTTAATCTCTTCTGATAACTCTCTCTTTAGTTCCCTTGCCCATTTAGTGAATGGTTTATTGGGTTTTCGGGGAATTAGTTTCTTGAGTTCCCTGTAGATACTGGATATTAAGTATTTGTCAGATGTATTATTGGTGAGTATCTTTTCCCAGTTGGTTGGCTGTCTCTCTACTTTTGCGACTATGTTTTTATCTGTACAGAGACTTTTTATTTTTAGGTAGTCCCATTTATCGAGTCTCTCTCCAATCGGTTATGACCCTGGGATTCTGTTCAGGAATCTTTTGCCTGTGCCTATGAGTTCCAGTGTCTCTCCTACTCTATCATGTAGCAGTTTTACGGTTTCCGGTCTGACGTTGAGGTCTTTGATCCACTTTGAGTTAATGCTTGTGCATGGCGAAAGGCTAGGGTCAATTTTTAGTTTTCTGCATGTGGCTGCCCAGTTTTGCCAGCACCAATAATTGAATAGACTGTGTTTGTTCCACTGTATATCTTTGGCTCCTTTGTCAAATACAAGTTGCCTATAGGTATGTGGTTCTATTTCTGGGTCTTCTATTCTGTTTCACTGATCTTCTGGTCTGTTTTTGTGCCAATACCAAGAAGTTTTTGTTATTATGGCTCTGTAGTAGAGTTTAAAGTCTGGTATTGTAATACCACCAGCATTGCTCCTATACTCTTGAAACTCTTCTGAGAAATAGAAACAGAAGAAGCAATACCAAACTCATTTTATGAAGCTAATATTATTCTCATCGCCAAAGCAGGGAAAGACCCAACAAAAAAGAAAACTACAGACTTATCTCTCTAATAAACACAGATGCAAAACTCCTCAATAAAATACTAGCCAACAGAATGCAGAAAAAAAAATCATACACTATGATCAAGTAGGCTTCATCCCACAGATGCAAGGCTGGTTTAACATTCACAAATCAATCAATGTAATACATCACATTAATAGAGCTAAGGATAAGAATCATATGATAATTTCTCTGGACACGGAGAAGGCATTTGACAAAATACAACATCCATTCATGTTGAAAGCACTAGAAAAAATAGGAATAAGAGGTACATTCCTCAAAAAAATGAAATCCATATATGAAAAACCTACCGCCAGTATTATACTAAATGGTGAAAGACTGGAACCATTCACCTTAAAATCAGGAACTAGACAGCGATGCCCACTCTCTCCACTTCTCTTCAATATAGTGTTAGAACCCTTATCCAGAGAAATAAGGCAAGAAAAGGACATCAAAGGGATCCACATACGGAAAGAAGAAATTAAACAATCCCTATTCGCAGATGACATGATCCTCTACTTGGGTGACCCAACAAACTCCACTCCCAAACTTCTAGAATTAATAAACTACTTTAGCAAAGTGGCAGGATACAAAATTAACCTTCAGAAGTCAGTAGCCTTCTTGTACACCAACAATACACAAACAGAAGGCCAAATCAAGAAAATGATCCCATTTGCAATAGCCCCCAAAAGAATAAAATACTTAGGAATATACTTAACCAAAGATGTAAAGGAATTATTCAATGAAAACTATAAAAGCCTAATGAAAGAAATTAAAGAGGACACTAGGAAATAGAAAGACATCCCATGCTCATGGCTAGGGAGAACCAACATAGTGAAAATGGCTATACTGCCAAAATTGACATACAAATTCAATGCAATCCCCATCAAAATCCCAAAGACATTCTTTACTGAAATAGAAGATATAATCCAAAGATTCATATGGAACAAGAAAAGACCTAGAATAGCCAAAATAATTCTATACTTTTAATTTTTTTAAGTATACTTTTCATGTTCAAACTCCTGAAAACCAAAGATAAAGAATGAAATATGTGAAATACAGCAGATGTCTCATCAGAATCAATGCAATGTAGAGGACAATGGAAGAAAGTACTAAATGGAATCAAATCTGGGAACCTGAGTTAATAACCAGAATCAAATATCTAACAAAAAAAAATCCAATAATAAAAGTGAAACTAAAAGTTCTTTATAAGTTCTGGGAAAAAAAGAACCCTTTCCTAGCTTTGTGCTACAATAAATGTGGAAATAAATTAAGACAGAAGGAACACAGTACCAGACACAAGTTTGTAATATACACAAAGAAACCAGAAGCTCTAGAACCTGTTAAGATGAAGGTAAATTGAAAAGATGCGCTTCAAACTTTATTTGCTCTAAAAGTTGACTGACTTTATATAAAGCAAAGCTTTGTTTCAAACACACATAAAATGAAATATTTAACAAAGTTGGAGAAGGAAATGATAAATACACTTTTAAAATATCGACACTAAGCTAAGTGCCAATGGCTCATACCTGTAATCCTACTTACTCAGGAGGCTGAGATCTGAGGATCACAGTTTGAGGCCTACCCAGGAAGGGAAGTCCATGAAACTCTTATCTCTAATTAACTACCAAAAAATCAGAAGTGGAGCTATGGCTCAACTGGTAGGGTGCTAGCCTTGAATAAAAAAGCTCAGAAACAGTGGCTAAGGCCTAAGTTATGCTCCAGGACTGGCACTATATATATTGACGCTGCTTGTAAAATATATTACTTGAAATATTCTGTGACAATTAAAGACAAATTTGTAATACTTATGACAACCTCGGAATTATTTTTAAGAGGTTTAAATGAATTCCCAAAAGATAGTTAATAAAAGTAAAAAAATACTTGTCAACAAGAAAGATTTTTAAATAAAGGGGGAAAGGCATGTAAAGCTATAAACTAGTAAGAGAGTATATCAGTAGTTTTATTAAATTAAGGCACAGATTGATTCTAAATGGAAAAAATGATATATTATCAAAAAGAAACTCACTTAAATATGAATATATTAAAAGTAAAAGGTTAAGGGACTATATACAAAAATATCAAACTTCTAATAAATAGACTACAAATATCTAACAAATATCAGATTACTTCAAAATAAATAATAAAGAGGGACATTGTGTATGTCAGGGTTTATTTTTTTATTTATTTTTGGTCAGTCCTGGACTTGAACTCAGGGCCTGAGCACTGTCCTTAGATTTTCTCAAGGCTAGAGCTCTACCATTTGAGCCACAACACCACTTCTAGCTTTTCTATGTACGTGGTACCCAGGGATTGAACCCGGGTCTTCATGCATGCTAGGCAAGCACTCTGCCACTAGGCTCCAAGCCCTCAGAGTTTATTTCAAGTAGAAAAAAGTATCAATAACTGAAGGAGCATATAGGTTTGAGCAGGGTTTTTCTTTTTAAAGATTTCCAAAGTTACAGTGTATTCACAGTCACTTGAGAATAATCCAGTTAAAAATGGAAAAGTAATACTTAAGAGAAAGGAAGAGAATTAGTAAAACATTTGAATATATAAAAGGCTATGGTACCCACAGAACAGAGTGGGGGTTAATGTTATATAACATTGTTCATAAAGAGTTTTCCACAGTTAAGAAGGAAAGGTACCTTTTGCTTTTTCTTTCCCCAAAGTAGCTCTTTTACATTTTCTTAAAAAAAATCACTGCTGTATAAGAACATTTAATTTAAAACTACCTCAAATGCTTTCTGACAAAAAGAGACTCAAAATGAATAAAGAACAGATAAACAAGTAAGCATGAATTTCACAGTTCCAACATCTCCCTGCAAGTATTACAGAAATTGAGTATGGAGGTCATATTAAAGGAGAAAGAGAAGTATAGATGAAGAGCAGAGAGAACTTCTCCAAGGTTGATTCTTCTACACATGAAGAGGAAGGATGTATTACAAGGCCCTGAGCAACCATAAAGGAGTTATAAATGCTGGGGACCTCTGTAAATGAACACACATTGAGTTCACACTGGTGTACTGCCAGGCACAATAAATAAGCATAGCCCTGCCCAGTGGGTAGGTAATTGTGAGAGCAAAGAGATGCCCTACAGGGGCAAGAATTAATGGAGGTGAATTTTTCTGTTCCTACTTCTTTAGCTAGAAAACAAATGGAGAAAAGAAATGTTTTTTTTTTCCCTCTTCAATGGGCCCTTTTGATGAATCATGACAATTACATACTTCAAAGTCTTACAGAAAAGTCTGCTAGTTCATAAGGTAAAATGCCAGCCCCCTCCCAATCCTGGCCTCTAAGTGTCCAGGATTATACAAAAAACCAGGATCATCAGATTGCAGAGAGTCTATAGCTATGCAAATGTGGTTCAAAGTTGGGTAGAATGGGATGGATAAGGTGGAAACTTCCCTTTGCAGAATACTTTTTCACCTCCTACTAGGTTTTAGCCACCATATACAAAATGAGCTACTTTGATGTTTGGATTGCATTCCTTGTTCAGTATCTACATAATCCTTGTATCATTTTCTAAAAAATAGAGAGGTCCTGGAATCAGCAAAACTTGTCTGCCTTCTGCACTTTTGTGAGTAAACTTACAAACAAATGAATTGAAATACAAGTGTCAGAGCAATATAAGCCTGGATTCAAATATGCCTGTCCAAGAGACCTTACCTCTTTTAGCTTCCATTTCCTTTACAGTAAAATGTGAATAATAATTTCTGTCTCTGGCTTATTGTGAAGACACAAACCTATGCAATGAGGACGTGTAAAGTACCTGATACTCAGATACAAGTAACAGCTCTCATTTTAGCTATAAAAATCCCACAGGAGAGGCCAGGAGTTTAGCCTAGTGGCAGAGTGCTTGCCTAGCATGCATGAAGACCCGGGTTCAATTCCTCAGTACCCCACATACATGGCAAAAAGCCAGCAGTGGTGCTGAGGCTCAAGTGGTAGAGTGCTAGCCTTGAAAAAGTCCAAGGACAGTGCTCAAGCCCTGAACTCAAGCCCAGGACTGGCAAAAAAAAAATCCCACAGGAAAAAAAATTCCTACAGGGCTTTAGTGGGGTGCCTCCACCTGAAGGAGGCTCTGCAGTGGTTCCCAGAGAGGACATGTGTGAGTAGGTTTTATATAACACTTCTGAGGCAGCCCAGCTGTCTTAGCAGCTCCTTGCCCTTTCTCTTCTCTGAATGACTGGGACTCCATCTGCAATCATGTCAGCACTCTGCCATGTTTTGGGGGTGGTACAAGAAGGGACTTGCCATTCTGGGATATCTGCTGTGATCTTCTTGGCCAAGTTCCTCCTATCTATAGGAATCAGCACCCCCAGACTGTCTGACCATCCTCCTCCCTCTCCTTTTCCTCTTCTTCTTCCACCTCCTGCCAGCTGGCCTTCCTACCCCTGATGATCTGGCTCTGCCAGCTAGGTAAGAAGATACCACCTAAGTTTCTTCAGACTTTTTTTAAGGGGAGAGAATAGAACCCTAAGATCTCACTCCATGTCTTCCTTAATGACAAGTCACTTCCATAATGTGAATGAATGAGTCAGGCTTCTAACCCAATCCCACCACCTCCGGTCCTTGCTATAAACCACGCTACCTTTCACAATGAAGAAATCTGCGATTCTGGACAGACATTATTGGGTACAGTGAATAATTGACAGGACATCATTAATAGAGGAGTGGAAGTAGAATGGGAAAGAAAGAGGGAAAGAAGGGGCAGTGGGAAGTATTGGAGGTATTTGAGTCTGTAGTCTGAAAAAAGAATATTGAGACCTCCCTGATTTAAATCAGTATACTTCCTCAGGATAGATATGTGGTTGAATCATCCAGAAGAGATCTTTATTAAACAGGTGGGTCAACAGAAAGGTCAGGGGGCTTCATGCTGTGCATTTTCAGAAATTGCCGTCTCTGTCACCAGTCCTACCACCTGCTTTGAGACCACCCTGACTTCCCAGAGCTAACAGTCCTTTGCCTTGCTCATCTTTACCTTCCAAAGGTACCCCAGGTGGCTACCTACAGCAGATGTGCATTGAACATGTAGCACATCCTAGAAGCACTGGATTCTTCTGCCTGGGGTTTTAGAGGTCTTATAATGGCCGAAGTGAACGCGGCGGGGTCCTTAGAGGGCTATTTTCCCGGTGTGTCCCTTGAATAATGCTTTCTTGTTTTCCCTTTTTCTTTCTTCTTTAAGAAAGAAAGGAAGACTTAAGGAAGCATTATTGAGTCGTTTATCATGAGATTGTCTTGAATTGGCCTGCTGACAAATACAAAGAAAGTGGCTTGTAATGACAATCACTGGACAACTTACGTGAGCAACAGCAAGGGGGGCAGAGGGGAGCTGGCTTTGCCTCACTTCCATCTTTTCAGATCCCAGGGCACAGGATCTCAGGGGAGAGGAAGTCTGATAAACCTTTCCAGCCTCGGCAGCGCACAGCAACCACAGAAGGTAGAGAGGCGGTGAGGGCTGATTCACCATTCCTCCCTGGGGTCAGTACCACCAGGCACATCTTCAGTACCACCCGTCCACACTGCACAACATTGCATTCCAAAGGAAAACTTTTCAGAACCTGTGTGGTGGAACTGTAGCCAGGAGGGATATGGAGAGGAGGTGGGAGTTGGAAAGACCTGAAAGGAAGCACATTGGAGAGTAGACTAGGCTCAGAGAAGTAAGAAATGCAGCATGAAGGAAAAGGTCACTAGAAACCAGGGATTCTAAAGTAAGAAAGTAAGCATGTCAAGTCTTGAAAACCTTGACCTTTGACATTTCCTGATTCATGGCAGAAGGTCGTGATAAGGTCAAAGATGGGCCCTTGAGTACATGGATTGGGAATATAAATATATATACATGTATGTGCATATATAGTGTGTGTGGATATTATTAATTCCACAAAACAGTATGTTTTGTTATATCATACATATATATAGTAATTTGATACATTCTTTACCCCTAAATTACTCACATGAATTCCCAACCCCTGCTGGGATCCTTTCCTTTTGGCTTTCTGCCTCATCCCTAGTAATCCCCGTTATGTTTTCATCTTTTTTTTCTTCTTTTCCTTTCTTTTTCTTTTCTCTTTTCCCCTATTTTTCAGATTCCATATGTGAGAGAAGACATGCAATACTTGTTTCTCTCAGTCTAACTCATTCCATTCAACACAATGATCTCCAGTTCTTTCCTGCAAGTGACATGTCAATTATTTTAATGGATGAATACTCAGTTGTGCATATGTGACACGTTTTTCTTTCTGTTTCTTTATTTTGCCAGTACTCTTAGGGCTTGAACTCAGGACCTGAGCACTGTCCTTTGGCTTTCTGAAGGAGGTTAGCACTCTACCACTTGAGCCACAGCACCACTTCCAGCCTTTTGTGCATATGTGGTACCAAGGAACCAAACCCAGGTCTTTGTGTATGCTAGGCAAGCACTCTACCACTAGGCCACACTCCCGGCCCATGACACATTTTTCTTAATCCACAATTGGATGCTCCTTTCTAGATACCTGCTTATTCACCTATCTTACAAGTCAACTTAAAATGAAGAAACAGAAGGAAAGGAGGAATGCATCTAAGCAAAGGCTAGCTTATACCCAATTGCCTGTAGAACATCTAGGAGTGGGAGCCCCTGCCTCTTGAAGAAATCCCATCATTTCTTGACAGAACTTAGATTTAGAAAGCATCTTTCAAAGTGCTGACATTCTAGCCTAGCCAGTGACACTGCAAATGCAAGATAGTTACTTGAGGAAGAGCCTGAATGGAGACTACATTCTTACCATTTCCACCTACTGCCACACAAAACCACACCAAAGTACATAGAATCTGTGTTCCATATTGCACTTGAGAGTAGCCAGGCATCTGCCAGGCTCAGTAGCATAGCCCATGTTTCTCTAAAGACCTGGGAAGGCTGTGTGAGCATCATATACAAGAGAATAGCACTCAGGGGAAAATGAATGGAAGAGGTTGGCAGGCTGTATTGGATCCCTCATAAAGAACTGTCCCAGGCCTGGCCTGCCAGTAAATTTGACCTTATTTTTTTGCCAGTCCTGAGCATTGAACTCAGGCTCTGGCCACTGTCCTTGGACTTTTTCAAGACTAGAGCTCTACCACTAGAGACACAGCACCATTTCTGGCTTTTTTCTATGTATATGGTACCAAGGAATCAAACCCAGGTCTTAGTGCACGCTAGGCAAGCACTCTACCACTCGGCCAAACTCCTGGCCCCAATTTGACCTTATTTACACACCATCTTTGCAGATAGAAACAGAAGGACCCAGTATAATTCATGAGATCAAAAGGGATTCAGGGTGGCCTTCAAGCCAGTGTTAAGAGAAAGGAGAGAAAACTGATACTTGGGGACAGAGAAACCATGTGACACTTGGGTAGACGAAGCAGAGATTGTAGTGACAGTGTCATGCTTCAACACCGAGAACTTGCCTTCAGGAAAGCACGTGATATAGGCCTCTGGCTTTCAGAAATTGCAAGGATAAGTGTATGTTGTTCTAAGGCACTGTGTCTGAGGGGAGGTGATGGCATCATTAGGTCACACAAGAGAATGACTGGTACTCAATCGCTTCTGGCCTCCACTCCTTTTATCATGGAAAGCTCCATGAGGTGTCAGCTCCCCTGTATTTCTAGACTGCTCAAAAACAAGTTACCATGAGATTTTCACACAAATCCCAGGACAGGAAGCAAGAAACAAGGCACTGTCAGGTTGGAGCTTTAACTAAAGCTCATAGGAGCTTGTGCAGAATATTGTCTGGGGAAAGAGAAGCTAAAATAATGAGAAGCTCTGTATGGGCTGTGCCCAATGATACCAAAGACCTCCAGAAGTATTTATTTAACCTCTGGAGTTCCCATCACAGCTACTTTATGGAGGAAGAAACTGTCTTTTGCTGCATAGACAAAGCCTGGAGCTTAGAACTCAGAACTTTAAAGTAACTTATCCCTGGCCACACAGCAAAGAAGGAATTTAGGCCTGGTTGCTGGGAGAGCAAAGTCTGTGCTCTTTCCACCATGCTGCCATACCCTACTGACTCTGGGTTTGGGACTCCATGCCCCTAGCGTACAGCTCAGTCTCCCACTTTGCTGATCATTGGAGTTTCTGGATCCTCTAGGATGTCCTGCTTATGCGGAGTTTCTGCAGCCAGCCCGGCCATAACACAGGTGGCTGCACCAGTGACCTCACTTCCAGCCTTGGGGTCTGTGTTAAACCTGAGGGAGCCATAACTCCCCACATTCCAATAGTGCTTTGTAGTTAAAAACACCAGCTCACTTATTGAATATTCTGTAGCCTCTCTATGCAGTTTACAGACCAGTGAGGACAAAAAAAAAATCAATTTGAATATGGCTCTGACACCACGGATTCTGATTCTGTGTGCCAGGCTGGGTCTAAGGAATGGCTTCTCACATCCTGTGGATGTGAGGATGCAAGAATGGATGAGGATACAGCTCCGATCATAACCATCTCAAGTGCCCTTCAAAGTGTTCTCCAAGCACACCCAGCCAGTCTCCTCTGCTGGGTGCACGCCAGTGTCCCCTTGTCTTCACATCCCTTCCTTGATTTGCCCCTTCGCCCAGGTTTTCTTCTCTACATGGCATCCTCCTGACAATAATTCAAGATCCACTTCAATGACACAAGCTCTGAATAGCTTCTCCTCCTACAATTAGTGTCAGCCAACCCTTCTCTCACACCCATCATGTGACACAGCTGACGGCACCCTGTATTACACTTCACATGTTAAAATCATGTTTGCAGCCATCGCCCCACACCCAGCAAGTTTCTGTACTTACTACATGCCAGTTGCACTGTTAATGTGTTAATGTGCCCAGAGATCCCAGAGGCGGACACTGTTACAGGCTCTCATTTTAAAATGCCAGAACTGATCCACAGCATTTGAGATAGGGAGCAAACCAGGGGCAGTGGCTCAAACCTGTCATCTTAACTACTTAGGATGCAGAAATAGAAATGCAATTCAATGTCAGACCAAGCAAAACATTTGTGAGACTCCATCTGCACCAATGTCTGGGTGCAAAGGCACCACCACTCATCCCCACTACCCAGAGAAACATAAGTGGGAGGACTGCAGTCCATGCTGTCTCAGACACAAAGTAAGACATTATATATAGAGATGCGGGGGGGGGGGGGAGATGTGGTGAAATGGCCAAGTGCTTGATCACATGACCCAGGAGCAAGGCTCTGAGTTTAAACCCTACTATTGCAAACCCCCCTCCCAATAAAAAAAATGAAATTGCCTAGGACACATGCCTAGTCAGGGAATAATAAACCTGAGATCTATCCAGTCACACATACCCACCCCTGGAATACTTCTACAGCACAGTAACTACCGCAACATGCAGCCATTGGAGCCCTTGAAATGTGGTTCCTCAACTGAGGAGCTACATGATGCTGTATTTAAAGAATCCTATAGACAATTTTCAATCTTTTATGTATAAATTTCAACATCAGTCCTCATGACAATTATTGAAAAAATTAATTACATTGGGAATCACCTGGGTTGTTGGGAATCTTTTCCCATTTATTTTATGGAATTTAAGTATAAATCTATTCATTCCAATGAAAAATTCAAGTCCAGATGGAGATGTGCAAAATGCACGTTAGATACCAAATTTCAAAGGTGTAGCATGAAAAACAATGCAAAATATGCTGCATGTTTAAATTCTTACCGAAAGCTCAAATTGTAATATTGTGTATAAGGGCAGTTAAATAACACACATTATTAAAATTTACTTTGCCTGCTTCTTCTTGTTTTTGTGTGGCTGCTGGGGAAGCTTAAATTATACCCACATCTTGCATTGCATTTCTGTTGGACAAAGTGACACTCTGCAATGAGATTCTGAGCATCCCAGCTTATGTGATACCAGTGTGTTCCCTGGTACGCAGCTGGGCTTCTAGTGCCCAGAATAGGTTCCAAGGAGACTCAGCTCTGGGGCTCTCCAGGCCCCAGAGATCTTGGCTAGATTTTTGGTTCTGAGAATCCTCCAGCAGCATTCAATCTTCCCTGGAATAATGTAAATGCAGCGCTCTGCCAGCCAGCAGCTCAGTACCTGGAAGGCACTGCTATTTATAGATGATACCACCCATGGGGAAGTCACAGTCCCTTGGAATTCTCAGAAGATTTTTGTCTTTCCATTAGGGCCCAGCTTGGTTAGGAAAGAGAAGACCAATTTGTGGGTATTTTTAGGCCACATGATGTGCTGAATTTCAGATCTGTTTTCTCCCAAGAGTTTGAGCACAGCTGCAAAGTCAAAAGTGGGCTTTCACACAAGGAAAAATAATTTGCTTCTCTGTCAACAGGCTTGGTAAGGAAATGAGGGCACGGGTCTACGTGGGGAGGTAGAGGTGTGTAAGGACCCCTGAGTGTTCATAGGAAAAGTGCAGGTCCAGGAAGCATGGGAGCTGCCTAGAGCCACGAGAGTGGATCTCCAGCTGAATCTCTTACATTCTCAAACTCTATCTCCCTCTCTCCCTCTCTGTCTTTCTCTTTCCTTTCTTTCTTCTCTCTCTCTTTTCAAATTCTATTTTATATCTTTCAGTAGTTGAAAAAAAGTTTGAATCTAATTTATTCTCTTTTGGTCATTCTAAATATTGAAGAACAATTGAAAAAGAAATGGCACAGGCCAGGAGTTTGGCCTAGTGGTAGAGTGCTTGCCTAGCATGCAGGAAGACCCAGGTTCCATTCCTCGGTACCACAAACATAGAAAACAGGAAGTGGCGCTGTGGCTCGAGTGGTAGAGTGCTAGTCTTGAGAAAGCTCAAGAACAGTGCTCAGGCCTGAGTTCAAGCATTCAATCCCAGGACTGGGAAAAAAAAAAGAAATGGGAAAAAGAAAACTTATCTTTGCCAGCCCCCCTTACGGGTTGGAATTCTCTTGGTGTAGAGGCACAAATTGCTGAGCCTGGATCTCCATTCAAGGTTTAGAAGAGATAGGTGATTTGAAGCCACTTCACAGGAAGTAACAGGGACAGCACCCCATCCTTACTATCAAGTGTACCCCAACCCTGTGTGTTCACTAGACTCACTGAGTAGTGCAGGTAACAGCAGAACCCTGACAGCCAGTTTGCCTTTACTTAACTACCCTTAGGCACAGGCTCTGTTTAGAATGAGTAAAAGTCTCTGGCATCTCAGACAAGAGCAGTTGTCCTTCCTCCTTTTCATTGTATCTTCTGGGTCACCAAACAGGGTCATGAGCCAGTACACACTCCCACACACACCTTACTAATTATAAAGCACTTTACAGTATGTACAAAATTGGTCATATGAGTCAAAGCTACAGCATTATAAAGTGTCTACCATTCTTATCTCTATCCTCAAGTAAAGAAAAAAGAAGTTGGAGTCCAAAGAGATTGCTTGATTCATCTGAGTGAGAGAGACAGAGAGAGAGAGAGAGAGACAGAGAGACAGGAAGAGAGAGAGAAAGGCATTCAGGTCGAAATGTGCTCATCAAACATCTAGGTGTGAAATTCCTTCCTGTATACAGGTATTCAACAGTCATTCAACAATCACATAGTGAGTGCCTATCACTTAGAATACTGGACCCACGCTGTACCATGTGTTTTCTATGGCTTAGCTCTCTTGCTTTTATTTTTCTTTTGCCAGTCCTGGGGCTTGAACTCAGCGCCTGAGCACCATCTTTGAGCTTTCTCAAAGCTAAAGTTCTACCACTTGAGCCACAGCACCACTTCCAGCTTTTTCTATGTATGTGGTATTGAGGAAGTGAACCCAGGTCTATGTATATAGAATTGAGCCCAGGTCTTCGTGCATGCTAAGCAAGCACTCTACCACTAGGCCAAACTCCTGTTCACACTCTTGCTTTTTTACGAAAGTATAAAATATGCAAGTCTCATTCCAGTACAGTGGCTCACACCTGTAACCCTAGCTACTGAGAAGGCTGAGATCTGAGGACTGCAGCTCATAGCTAGCCCAGAAATCAAAGTACATGAGACTCTTATCTCCAATTAATCACTAGAAAACAGGAAGTGAGGCTGTGGCTCCAGGAGCCCAGAGGTATAGTTGTAGCCTTGAACTGAAGAGCTCAGGGACAGCTCCCAGACCCAGTAATCAAGCTCCCATGACTCGGGGGGAAAAAGTAAGTCTCCAGCCAAAGGTACACAGCTTTCAATTCACAATGAAATATGGAAACAAACTTATCTTCTCTCCATCCTAATAGACCACTGAAACAATAATGACCAACATTTCCTAAAGGTTAGTACAAGTCAGTAACTGCATGTATTTCTATTTATGTGCATAAAATAACCTTATTTGGGGGCCGGGAGTTTGGCCTAGTGGTAGAGTACTTGCCTTGCATGCACGAAGACCTGGGTTCGATTCCCCGGTACCACATACATAGAAAAAAAAGCTGGAAGTGGTGCTGAGGCTCAAGTGGTAGAGCTCTAGCCTTGAGAAAGTCCAAGGGTAGTGTTCAGGCCCTGAGCTGAAACCCAGGACTGGCAAAAAACAACAACAAAAAAACCCTTATTTGATGCTCTCAAAATATGCTACCAGGAAGCTCTGATCCTATCTTACAGATGGAAAAACTGAAGCAAACATAATAAATAACTCATCATAAGATGCAAAGATCAACACTAGAGGCACTTTCCAGGCACTGAATCCTCAGATACTATGCTCTTATCCCCTAGGATTAAAAGGGTAAAAAGCGTGTGGACCCACAGTGAAGACAGTCCACAGAATATTCATCAAAGAACTGGAAAGTAGCGGAGAAGTAGGTACTTGATGTCAGTTAAGACAGTAGCTACCTTGCTTTCCTGTTAGCAGAGCAAAGAGACTTGTGATAAACTTCACTTTATATCATAAAACTCTGGAGAAATCCAGGACTCAGGAGTGTTGGGTGAGACCAAGGACAGCAACACTTCAGGAATTCAATCAGAGAACCAGCTGGGAAAACTGGGACCCCAATAATCCTTTTCTTTTTCAGCAGCTATACCTTCAGTGAACACTTAGCCAGGTATGTGGCCTGCCTTAAGATAACAGACAGCCTGGAAACTTTCTTTCTCATGGAGACTGAGTTGCTTCCCTCGAGTGCTCTTTCTCATGGAGACCAAGTTACTTTCCCAAAAGAGCTCTTGTTGGAAATATGGGATCCTTCAAGCACAAGAGCTGAAAAAAAAAGTGTTGAAAACGATGAACAGAGATACAGAGACGTGGTCCAATATTTTATTAATAGGTCATCACCATTTGAAACAGTACAATCAAGAAAAATTTCCAAAAGAGAACTTCTTAAAAGCTTCTACCAACTTCTCCTTCTAAAAACATTCTCCAGTAGCAAGAGTAACTAGAGGAAAAAAAGGCATGCACTTCATCTTCAATAAAACTGAGACACCTTAATACACACACAATGGGGAGATGGAACACAAAGAAAGCAAATGACTTAGCAGAGGGAATGCGTCATCCCTAAGTACCTGAAAGGAAAAGAATTGATCCACTTTGCCCCTCTAAGAGCAGAAGATGGTATACAACTGAGAGCATGGGTACAGCCAGTGACAGCAGGAAGACCAAGGAAAAAAAGCTGGACACAGAAGAGATAACAGATCCCAGTCAGATCCAGGACATCAGTGGTTTATTCTGGAGTATCTAGTTGACTGTTAAGTTTATTCTGTGACAAAAGCAGGGTAAAGTCACACATATGTGGGAAAGGGGAGCCATAGCCCCAACATCCTAGGATCAATCTGGAGAAAAATAAACTTGTACAAAGGAAAGACCTACAAATCTCCCAATGGAGATGTCGTCTGGCTTCCCATAGCCAGCAGTAAAACCCCAGGTGCAGACATCTGCTTTGATGAACCTACTGGTTAGCATGAACAAACAGGGCTAAAAATTGGAGGAACAGTCCTCCTTGAGGGAAGAGACACAAACAAAGAGCAAAGACTCCAGAGGCACTCAAACTAATTCAGATAGCATGAAAAGCTTCAAAGAACGTGTAATTAATACCCTCAGAGAAATAAAGGGAGATGTTATAATCCATAAAACAAGAAAAAAAATGCATCCATAAAAGGTACATGTGGAGAAGAGAATATTCTTGGAAATTAAAAACTATGATGACTCAAATTTCAAAGAAATTGAAAATAAATGAAGTTTTCCACAAAAGTAGAACAAAATAATTAGCAATGAACAATGGAAAGGGACAGATGAGAAAATTAGAAGATCAATCCAGGAGATCAAACTAATAGGAGTTTCCTGAGAAATCAGAGAAAACAGAAAGATGGATATTATCACAGAGAAAAAAATGCAAGCACATTTCCTAGAATAGAGGTATGTAAGAATTCTCTGAGTAATACACTAAGAAGAAATTATAAAAGTCTGAACTCCCATATGCAAATCTCCATAAAATTTCAGAACTAAAGAAGACACTGAACACTTCCATAAGGGAAAGAAAAAAATCTATTAAAAGTATTCGAATACAAATGATGTTGGACTTCTCAACTGGAACACAGGGAGCTAAGAAATGAAGCAATTATTTCAAAATTCTAAGCTAAAATAATTTACACCTTAGGTATCTATAGCTACCCAGATTGTAAATCAAATGTAAGCCAAAAAATAAACATGTTTTTAGCATACTAAGTCTCAAAAATACAGTTCTGTTCATCTTACCCTGTCTTAGGAGTAACTGGAAAGAATAATATACCCCCAAAAGCAGAGCAGTAAACTGAAAAGTAGAGACAGTAAATACTTCCAGAGAATGGCACTGGCTGGTAGCGGTGGAGGAATACATTTGGAAAGCAATGAGTGCCAAGGTAGACCCACCAGGAAGTCCAAAAAGAACATGAGAATGGGTAACAGTTTGACAGCGTCAAACATGAAGAGTTGATTGTATATGATTTAATATAGCAGCTACCTACTGTGAGATAACTTAGACAAATGAAATAAACATAGAAATAATGTGGGAGGGGGTCGGAGAGCGATGGATGAGAATGCTGCAAGAGGTCACATTGATCAAGATATAGTGTGTCTATAAGCTGATTTGTTAAATAGCATCTCCTTTGAACAACTGTTTAAAGATAATTTTTAATTTTTTTGAAAAAATAATGCTCTTAAACTACAGAGCTTCTGTATGGCAAAGGACATAGCTAGCAAATTAACTAGAAAGCCTACAGAGTGAGAGAAGATCTTCACTAACCATACAACAGACAAAGGCCTTATATCTAAAATATATCAACAGCTCCATAAATTGAATCACTGCAAAACTAATCTCCAAAGTAACAACCATCCCATTAAAAAATGGGCCAAAGACTTAAAGAGAGTCTTCTCTGAAGAAGAAACAAGAATGGCCTATAGACACATGAAGAAATGCTCAACATCTCTGGTCATAAAAGAAATGCAAATCAAAACAACTCTAAGATTCCACCTCACACCAATTAGAATGGCCAGGATCAGGAAAACGAATAATAACAGATGCTGGAGGGGATGTGGCCAGGAGGGATCACTACTACACTGTTGGTGGGAGTGCAAACTCGTTCAGCCACTATGGAAAGCAGTATGGCAGTTCCTCAAAAGACTAAACATAGAGCTCCCCTATGACCCAGCAATTCCACTACTTGGCATTTACCCAATCGTCCAGAAACAAGGACATACTAAATCCACTAGCACAATGATGTTCATTGCAGCGCTATTTACCATAGCAAAGATATGGAACCAATCCAGATGTCCCCTAGTTGATGAGTGGATCAACAAGACGTGGTATTTATACACAATGAAATTCTATGCTGCTGTCAGAAAGAACGACATCACCCCATTTGTTAGAAATGGAAAGACTTAGAAAAAATCATATTAAGTGAAGTAAGCCAGAATCAAAGGAACATAGGCTCAATGGTTTCCCTCATTTGTCCTAATCAGTAGAAACCTTGGGCTCTCCTAGCAGAGATTCACAATAGAACAAAATCTAGATACATAACAAGGACATATAGGATGATGCTAAATGTAAGGACCTCCAGGATATAGAAACAAAAGCCATATAATAAGTGATTGTTGTCCTTAATGTACTATGTTCTCTCTCATCTCTTTTACTGTCCCTTGGTTATCTCATATTGTTACAATATTTCACCTTGTTATCTGATATATTTTATATATGCTTAATTGGTTATTTGAAATAGGATAGGGAAGGGGAGAAATCAAGATGAGCAGGGGGAGGGAGGAGGGAAATGGGGACCATGACATGAAAAAGGGTACCAAGATTTGTGAAGTAATGCACCTTCTATCTGGTGAATATAATGTAACCCTTCTATTAATTACAATAAAAATATATGAAAAAATAATGCTCAATCTTTTAACAATTCTACATTGTCTTTCATACTTAGGAATAAGATGCTTAAAATCAGTAAGGGCACAAAATGAGATTGAGCTGTTTAACAGGAACATCTGGAGTTAAGAAATGGAAGAATGACTTCGGAGGTTTAAGATAGTTTACACCTGAATCCATTTCCCTTCCTCAACCCAGTCTAGAAAAGGCAACAAGGAAACCTGACTAGAATAGACTAGTGCAGGGACTGAACAGACCACCTGTCTGCCATAGGACATGAATCCAGCACCCACCGACTCTCAGGGTGTCTGACCTGAGGACCTGGAATCCCCCCCCCGCACGTGTGGCTCACCGCATAGCGGAGGAAGAGGGGTGCACCCATGGCATGGACTTGCTGTATATTATGGTACCACACGCCGGCCAGAAGTATTGGAGCAGAAAGGCCATGGAAATCGTCTCCTGAAAAAACAACTAAGACACCAGCCTGGAGGCCAGACACCCTGTGAGGACAAAGCAATGCACAAGCCAATGGCACCAGCTAGGCAGGTGTGCATTAACAGTAAAAAATGTTAGTGGGGCTGGAGAAGGCAGAAATTGTTTTACCAAACACTACTCTTCATGATCTCTTGGGACATTTAAACTATTGGGACAGAAGAAGCTAACTCCTAACGTGGATAAGAGGGTGCATCTAGCTGAGATAACCTTTTCCTAGGCCAACAGACCTGTCAAGCAGTATGAAGGCGTCAGCTCTTACCACCACAAGGAAGATTCTGTCAGTCCTCACCAAGGTAAGTCTAGGAAGAACATAAAGGCCCTCAGGTGATCCACTCAACTGTCCCATGTCCAATGTTAATGGCCAATATGCAGTGTGAACGCATGGCCTGCTAAATTCTGGCGACCAAGGAAGGGTTCCGCCCCTAAAAAGAAGTGTCTAAGTCACCACACAGAGATAGCCACTTGACCCAGCACGTATTCCACCTGAATGAGGTGGAATCTAGAAGCAGTGCAGGGGTAGATGGTGAATAATAATGACAGGCTGGGTTCATCACAGTGGGGACAGCAACACCCTGAGTTCATTCCTCTCCAACTGAGTTTCCTCAGAAATCACCAGAATCAAATAATTCTATTTGAGGATGTAGTACATTTCTTATGAAAAGTCAGTATGTCCAAGCAGACGATGAGCAGGCTACTATATACATTGGCCCTGCTCTGCCTAGGCCCTGGGTACTGACCTGTGTGCCATGCCCTGACCACTGACAGCAGCCCTCTGGATGGAAGAGCTGCTTTGCTGGAAACAGCTGGCAGGCTGCTGGACTCCCTTCCCTGAAGGGCTCCATCGGCTAGACTGAGAGAGGCAGAGATGCTTGCCTCCAAAGACAACCCTTGCAGCCCCTTGGAGCATTCCATGAGACCTGGCTGAGAGAAACATCAGACATATCTGACCTCCTCCTTCTGCTTCCCAACCCATTTCCTGCCTCCCAAGAGGGTTTTTCCTGGGGATATTTTCTGAGTCATTTGCTGCAAAAGAATCCTATTCTCAAGCTCTGCTTCTAAAGAGTTTTAGGACACTTGATGACTTTCATATTTATAACTGTCTATTTGTGATGCTTCAATTACAAGACTACAGTTTTAAGGTTGAAAAAAAAGGTGTCTAGAAATGTGAAAAACAACTAAAATATTCCTGACTTAGTTAGCTGCCTAGTGCTGCTATAATAAAATATAAGAAAACAGTTAACTTAAAACCATTGAGACTATGTTCTGTCTGTCTAGAGTCAAGAAGTCCAAAAATGAGATGCTGGCACAGCTTTATTCCCTCCAAGCTGATAAGCAAAAATCTCCTTTTCCATCTTCTGGTGTCCAGAGATGCCATGGGGTAAAGCAGCACAGCTCCAGTCTCTGCCTCCACCCTCATATGGCCCTCCTCCACCTGCACGCTGCCTACTCCTCCTCTTCTTACAAGTATCCATTCCCATGAGATTACGAAGCCCCCCTGTTGTAGTCCAATCCCTTTCAACTAAGTCTACAATGACTCCATTCACAAGTAAGGTCACATTCTCTGAGGTAGTAGCATTAAAAACTCCAACATGCCTTTGTAGGAAATGCAATTCACTTTCTGTGGTTATCAGAAATCTGTTCTTTGCAAAGAACAGAATGCTAGAAGACCAGGTACCAGTTATAAATACTTACATATATGATTAATACACTTTTCCTAGCTCACCTAGGAAATAACCTCATATTTACATATGTGAGAGTCATGAAACTACTTAACTTCTAGTATACAAAGAAACATACGCACTAGGTTGGTGTGGAAGGGGGTTTCTGAGGAAGGAGCCACTTCCTCCACCCCCCCCAAAAAAGGAAAACATGAGACGCTGGAGAGTGTCCACTCAAGTGAGCAATGAATTGAATGGTGGCAGTACATCTCAACCTGGAAGCAAGACTCTAACGGTACAACAGACGATCTGGCGAGCTGCGTCTCTGGAGAAAAAAAAGGAAATCATAAAAGAAATACTGAAATAATAGGAAAGAATGATAGCTAGAAGTTTCAGGAAAATCTCAGCAAGATGAAAGCTATACTAGGAAATAAGCAAAGTCACATTGTATCTTCTGGCTCTCGAGCAAACTTTAATCCTCATACTGAAAACCCAGTTTAAAAAGTTAAATAAAAAACATAATGTGTTTGTTGGGAGAATACAGGAACATTTAATGAGGATGTTTATTAGGGAAGTTAAATACTAGTTAATTATAGTAATATGCCAATATACTATCTAAATGTGTAAAACATAAAGAGCAATTTAAGCGTATTATTTAGAATACAGAGATAATCACCCAAAGAAATAGTTTAATTAGTTAAAGTGGTTGCTCCTAAAAAAAGCAAGACAGAGGACAGGAGAATAGGGATGGTTTCTCTTTTCATTATTAAAAGGGGGCTATTCCACTTACTTTTTAAAGCAATGCACCTATTCAAGATGTTGCAAAGCTTAGGGAATTCACATCCAACCACACAATCAGTATGTGTCAACACTGGAATTTGACCCTAGACGTATTTTAGACTCAGGCTTGTGCTTTTTTCTGTGTAGTAGGCTATATGACTTCATTTCATGACCTATGTGAAAGGAAAAAAAAAGTATAAAATTACCCTTGTTTTAAATCCCCCTACCTTTATGGAAGAAGGAAGATTAAGATATGTCCTCGAAGAATTAAAATAAGATGCAATAAAGATAAGCATGAAATTTTAGAATTTTAGAAATAACTTGCACGTAGCTTTGGAGTCTTGAATGACTTTTCAGAAGGACAGATTGCCCAGAGCAGGTAAGCAGTTTTGCAGGACCAGGCAAATAAATTTCTACCTCTTAAAATTGTTTACCCCCAAGGGGGTTCTGTGGACACAGAGTCAGGTAATTCTGCAACATTCAGCTTACTCAGTAAATGGAAGGACCAAAGGTCCGCAGCCTGGAGCACATGGAATCTGAGTGTAGGCTGGGGCCAAGGAAACAGCCTGGAAACGTCCCGAGATTTGGGATGTTGAGTGTATTGCTAAGATGCAGTGGTAATGTCATATGTATCATAAAACAAACGCAGGCAAGTTTCCCGCATGAGGCTGCCCCCACACGGGGCTCTGTTTCTTCAGGAGTAAGTAAAAAAAGGGAAATGGAACTGCCAACGCTCTGCCCATAAATTTAGAAGGATGAGCAAAGGCTGGCAGAATGATGGATCCTGCCCTACCATAGGTGTACGTATTCTTATGCAAGAAAGGCCCCATTATAGCAAGTAAAAATGGAGTGTGGAACAGTGCAAGAGAATGTCAACAAACAGCCAGGTCACTGACTCACAGTCCAGCAAAAATAGGATAAGGCAGCAAACAGATTCTATCCTATCCCAAAGCCCATCATTTGGCTCTCACTCTCTGGAAGAAAGACTTCAGCAAGATGTGCTTTTACATATTTAGCATATATTAGTTGTACAAGAGGGGTTTCATTATGTTATTTACATACGTGGATACCCTGATCAGACTCCCATCCTATCGCTTTCTCTCATCCCTGCTCTTAAAACAATTTCAACAGTTTCAGTGTTCTATTTTCATGCATGCACATAAAGCACTTTGAGCACATTCAACTTCTCTATTTTCCTTCCCCCTCCTCTGAGATCCACCTCCCAACAGAACTGTCTTATATCTCTGTTATTCATTTCTTTACTGTATATTAATTGTACAAAGGTGATTCACTAGAGAATTTCACACATTTATATTTTAGCGAGGTTAATCCCCTCTATTGCTCTCTCCATACCCTGCCTACCCTTTTTTTCTATTTTTGCCAGTAGTGAAGTTTGAACTTGGGGCTTTTGATTGCTAGAAAGTGCTCTACCTTTTCAGATATTCCTCTAGTTCTTACCTCTCTATTATTCAACAGCTTTCAGTGAGTTACTCTATGCTATCTTTACCACAGATAAAATGTATTTTATTATTATTCTCCCTCTATCATTCTATATCCCACATTCCCTTCCTACTGTCTAGCCAATCAACCTAACAATTTGCAATTGTAATTATACATATATATCAAATACATATATATGGATAATAATTCCAATGCTTTGGATCAATCTCCGTCATATACATACATGCCTACGATCATGGTAGTGTTACTTTGCAACCATATAGCAACAAGCCTATTGTATTCTTTCCTCATGGTCAAGGTTTATCTTTGTACTGTGTTTACAACAGGAAAGAACCTAACTGAAGTGATACTTCTCATTCAGAAAATATGTCATCGACATTTTTAAAGGTATCATTAACATTTAATTCAAGTTTCTGTCCAGATTCATGTGTGTATATATCTTCAAATATAGAATCACATTTAAGTTAGAAAGTTACAGATCACATAATTTTTACTTTCCAGTGTTGAGGTTTAGTGGGATTAACCCAATTTCCTTTTATATGTTATCTGTCAAAATGTTAAAGACTTATTTGGAAGCTGAAGTTGAACGTCGAAAGGGCCACGTATTAAATAGTCATTAGAATTATGAGCAGCTCATGAGCATGACCAAACTATGCTCCAACTCTGAACTTCAGGCTAATTACACATTGTCTGCAATGATGACTTGAGCAGAAACCAATCAATCAAGAGTCCAAGAAATAAGGCATGGAATCACACCCACACCACAAGCTGCTGCCGGCTGACAAATCATTAAAAGCAGTGTTTAGTTAATCCAGAGATTCAATAATTTAAGGAAATGGTCTTCCTTCAAATTGAAAAACTAACAAGTTGAGTTTCTGGGGAGGGTTTTCATTAAGTTGGACCAGGGAGTCATTGTACAGAAAGAACAAGAAAATTTCCTAGAAAACAAACGTCCCACTGAGTGATCCAGGTTTGAAGAATTCAGATGGGAAGGTGCCAGTTAACGTCTCCTGATAGTGAGGACCCAAGGCCGACCAAAGGTCATCACTCAGGATGAACACCGAAGGCTGTAGGCCAGAGGCCAAGGCAAACGCCGAGAGGGGCAGGTAAGAGGTTTTTGTCAGGCCACAAAGAGTTCAACACAGAAGTCATTCTATACTCAGCCCTTATCACTGAGCTTCCCAGCCTAAGCCTCTGTTGCCCTTCGTGAGAACATTCCAGTGACATTCTCAGAGATCTGGACCAGCCAGGCAGCTGTCACGAGTGCCAGTTTCCACCGTGCTATCCTTCTGAGGAAGGAGAAGGGGAAAAGGCAGCTTCTGGGGCTCTCTCGGAGCTCACAGCTCTTCCTGGTCCCAGGGTTCACTCTGGAAATCTCTAGAAGAAGCTACCACCATGTGATGGAAGTTTGAGGATACTTTGCTAAGTGTATTTGCAAAATAAATAAATAAATAAATAAATAAAGGTATGTATTTGTGTTAGCAAGTCTCACAAGGCAAATGCTTTCCAAGAAGAATGGAGTCTGAATAAAGGACTGTCTTTCTGGACCTGCTTTAAGTAATACATGAGCAGAGAATGAGGCTCAGTGGATATCTCATGTTTCAGCCTGGAAATACAGGTCAAACAATAAGCAGGCCTTTATACTGTTGTGTGTATGTATTATTTCGGTTTGGGGTTTTGTTTCTACAGAAAATGAAACAATTAGACTAAAGAATAATATGGTGAGGTCCTTAGAGCTTGAAAAAGTAGCTCAGTGGCAAAATGGTAAATTCCCTGCTGATATTTACTGAAATTTAATTATTGAAAATGACCATACTCTTTATCATACACTGGCATCTACTATGCCACCTCTATCATTATTTACGTAACATGTATTTAATTTGCTTTCTTTTAAACCATTCACATTTGTTTTGGCAGTCCTGGAGCTTGAACTCAGGACCTAGGACACTGTTCTTGAGCTTGTGTGCTCAAGACTAGATCTCTATCACTCTGAAGCCACAGCTCCATTTCTGGTTTTTGTTAGTTAACTGGAGATAAAGTCTCACACTTTCTTCCTGTGCTGGCTTTGAAATGTGCCCCAGATCCCAACATCATGAGTAGCTATGATTATAGGTATAAGCCACTGGCACCCAGCAACCACTCACAATTTTAATATAATTAAATTTTTACACAACAGAATTTTAGATTCACAACAAACTGAAGCAGGAGGTCGAAACGGTCCCTGCCACACAACCTGGTATACAGAGCCCCCATTCATATCACATCTCAGTGGCATGTTTGTTTTTATTGGTGAGCCACAAGGATGTATTATAATATCCAGAGTAGGTTAAAGTGCACTCTTGTTGTTTTCCATTCTATGAGTCTTTTGTCCACCATTGTTGTATGGCACAAAGTAGTTTCCCTGTCCAGGAAATCCCCTGCTCCAAAGAGGATAACCTTTGATGTTTGGATGGCATCAGAGTTTTGTCTTTTCCAGAATAGCAGGGGCAAACATGCATTATGGAAACTCAAAATGTCTTTCTTCACCTGAGAATGCACATTTTAGATTCCTCCCTGTCCTTTCACAAAATAAGGTATTTTACTGATTAGATACACTACATACAGTTTATTATTCACTGGCATACTGAAGGCCCTTTCAGTTGCTGCTACATTTTGACTATTTTGAGTAAAGCTACTATAAACAATCTTTTGTGGAAACATAGTTTTCAATTCCTTTGGGGTAAATATCAAGAGGCACAACCACTGGTCACATAGTAGGACCGCAGAACTGTTTTGCAGAGTAGACGTGACAGTCTACATTCCCACTGAACATAAGAGTTCCTGTTGCTCCATAATCTCACCAGCATGTGGTGTTGTCAGTGGCCTACATTCTGTGACTTGCATAGCGCTGAATTCACATTTCCTTGTTAATTTTTGTAGTGTCCTTTCAGGTGCTTTTTTGCTACCTTTCATGCTGGGTGGAACTCAGAGGGGCTCAGATATGGACAGTATGATAGAAGCCCACCCAACTTGAAGACCGTGGTTCAAGTGCTTCCGTGAAGCATGCTGATTCTTGCTCTTGGGTTTTATGAGACAGTCTTTTAGTAATAACTCACACATACATATTTTCTGGAGCTAAATTTGGTTTGGTCTTATTTCTACTATGAATAGATGAGGTAATTTTGAGGCATTGGGTTTATGACTTATTTTCCAAATACTTTGGGGAAAGAGGAGATACTTAAAGTGGCTCATCAAGGCTCTGTGGAAGGTGCAGTTATAATCGCCATGACATTCCACTGCTCATCCTCATCCCCCGCACTGCTCCTTCCTGACTCCTGAAGACCACAAAGCAAACAGCTATCAGAAGTGAGAAAAGATAGTAACAGGAGAATAGGCTATAGGAAACCCGGGACCTTTGAGAAGAGACAGGTAGGAAGTGTGACAAAACGTGATGAAGAAGCTGCTAATGAGCCTCTTGGTATTGTGAGGCAGGAGGTGTCAAGCCTGTGTTACTGCATTCTGAGAGAGTGAGACAACGGACTGCAGACGTGCACAAAAACCAAAGGTCAATTTGAGCCCCGTGCATAGCAGCTGTGCCATTCCTAGAATCCTGGCTTAGCTTGTCCATTCGAAGCACTGACTACAAATTCTCCTCTCCCAGGAAGCGCCATGCATCTCCAAGGTGAGAAAATAAGATCTCTTCAAGCAGCAGATAGATACACCTTAAGCACTCAATTAATGTGGGTTGCCTTTCTCCTTCCTTCTTCAAGTTGAGGGTTTCAGAAACTGCCTAGCTTGGGGTGACACTCTCTTCATCTCAGAATCCCTAACTTACTCTCGCTTGCAGAGTCCCTCTTGCTACATGAAGTCATAGGTTCAGATTTTGGAAATGAAGAGAGGAACACATTTAAAGGGTCACTCTGCTGACTCTCATACCCTTGGAGACAAAGTCATAGTTTCAGGGTTCATATCTATATGGGTATAAGCCCATGTGCTTCAGTTTCAAGTTTATCCCCTCATTGCAGAGAAGCATTCACAGGACGCATACTCTACAAGCCATTCGAGGAGGCATTCTCTGAGCATTTGTACTTTCAGATGACATGGCTCTGACTGATCTTGAGATACAGGGAAGGAAGAAACAACCTGAGAAAAGGTGCAAGAAAGGTACCATTGGCCAGTGAACCTCTGAAGTAGGCTGGTGTTGGAGAATATCCCTTCCTCTGTTCCCCTTCAACCTAATTTCCTAAGAAATGTTTATTAAGCACTTACAACATACCAGATCTTGTGCTGGCCCAGCCTTGTCCCCAGGAATAAGAAAAATCAATTTCAGAATATCTCATACTCAGCCATGAATTAGTCTTCTACTAGAGTTCTAGAGCTTTCATGCATGAGAAAGGTTAACCTGAACTAGCCCCAGTTTGCCAAGATCAACTGGCCTGAGGCTCATCTGTAGGGAGCAATGCTGGGCTCCTGTCATCCACGCGAGGCAGGCAGCACTTCCACCGCTCTGACTGGAAGCTAAGCATGTAGTCCTTAAAAAAAAAAAAAGGCCTTCTTTATGTGTCAGTTTCTTTTAACAAATAATTTTCTGCTAGTGTATGGCTATGTAGAGAAAGGAACAATCGGGAAGATTATTCTTAACTCTCAGGCAAAAGTAAAGCATCCATCCCCCACCGACATCCCTGCTCACCTGCTTTACTTCACCTGCAAAGGAGGAAAGTCTTTTTTTAAAAACCATCTTGTCTCTAAAAATGTCATCTACTACTGCGTTTCCTTTGTCTCCTAGCTCCCTTTTAGTGCAACACCTGCCTTCTGAAAGGAAACCTGGGTGATTCTGGAAGAAGTCCGAAAGGAAAGAGCTGCTTCTAGGTGAAACCAAAGCAGGGACTCCAGACTTGGCTCTGCCCTGCCAGTCCTGCGTCCTGACAGGAGAGTTACTCGTCACCCTCCACAGCCTCATCCATAAAATGAAGAGGTCAGCCTTCATCTTCGCAGTGTCTCAAAGCCCAGCCCCTCCTCGTGTGCCCCACTGACAGCTGTGAGCCCCGCACAGCCCACAGGCCTTGTTGAGTGGAAAGCTAGGCCTCCTCTGAGCACAGGAGATCTGAGGTGGAGACAAAGGGACTTAAACACGGGCTGAGCGTTATGGTGAGAAGCAAGAGAAGGCAAGCCCCAGAAAGGACGAGCAACTCTAATGCTGCTGCTGCTGCTGCGCCGTGGTTCTTATGCCTGTTCCATTATTTTCTTATGTTATGCTTTTGAAAATGTTTTTTCCAGGTTCTGTGCATGTTGACAATTAAGTTTACCTCATGGACTGGCTACTTGGCAAGTCCTATTCGTACTTGAGAGTGGCCAGAGGCCCAGAGTGCTGAAAAACTTGAACTTGCACTGACAGTGAGGGGCCAAGCAGAAACAGCCTGCAGCTTCTGGCTTTCCAGATGCTTGGGTTTGGGCTCTGCCCACCATCCCACACTACCTCTCTCTTAGCTGAGGACTCCCAAGAAAGGTGACTGAGCCAGCTAGAACTACTTTGAGCAATACTTCACCAAGGCCCTCAGCATCTAAGAGCACAGCTCTCAAAAGGTGCCCTGTCAGCTGCCAACATGCTTCTGCAATCACAAGTTCTCAGACAGGGTGGGTTCACAGTTGCCCACTTACAAGGGAGCAAGAACCCTGAAGGCAGAGAAGTGTCCAGTCTGGTGCTCTTGAGAGAAAAGCTGGATATGTGTTCCGCAGTTCACAGCATCAGCACACAACTCTACCACTTAGATCAATGAATGGGTAATCCTCCCATCATCCTCTATGCGTATTGTGTATGTGTCCTTCTGTCTCTTTTCTCTAACTCTGCCTCTGACTTCCTCATTCCTTCTTTATCTCTCTGTTCCCTTTCCACCTCTCTTCCTTCTGTTTCTTTCTTATAAACATGTACACACACATGCACAGCTGCACGTGCTCACGCACACAATCATGAAGGCAAATGATTTCATATACTACTCCTCCATCAGAGTAGAGGAAGGTGCTCACAGTTGATGGAGAGAATTTTGAAATACTTAAATACAGATTACATAATATTTCCCAATCTCCAGTTGCCAAAATTAGTCTTTGGCTCAAAGGGGTGAACAAGAAAAGCCTCCATCAAAAAGAGACCAGACATCGTTCAGAAACATAATTCCGCTGGGTCCCCAAGGCCTCCTATGTTCTAAAGCTCTACTTGCGAACCTTGGAAGGCCAAGCTTACCAGCTCTGTGCTACCATCGATGAAGCTGAGGTTCAGAAGAGCCTATGAAGCACACAAGACTACAGAGGGCAGAACAGGATTCAGAACCCCAAGCCTAGTCTCCCCTCTACAATACGCAGCTAATACAAAAGTACCTCATCAACTATGGAATGGCACATAAAAGCTCCCATCCCATCCCCTTGGCAGGCCCCAAAGCAAATGCACCCCATCTTCATTCCTTTTGTATTTGTAGAACATCTATTCTGAGTCAGACCATCATGTTACAAGGATAAATTCTCCAGAAGCAAATTCACAGAGGAAGAAATAGATTGATAACAGAATGCAGCAAAGGCCCTAAGGAAAGGGTTTCACCTGGTGCTGTAGAAATAAGAAGCAGCTCATTACCAGGGTGACAGACAGGCACTCAAGGACAGATACAGTGCTATGGAAGGGACACAGCTCAGTTCAAGTCAAGATGGCATGGAAGGACATGGCAGGTCCTGAAAGCCGCATGTAGTTTGGTAGGGAGGGAGCATGGTACAAGGAAAGATAGTTGAATTTGTCCTTACCAGTGATTCTACAACAAACCTGTCATCCCAGGTGAGCAGTACAAGCAGTATCCGATGAACACAGAATCACTAGGATAGCTAAACCCATCCAGATTTAGGAGGGATCCATGTCTAGAAATTCTTCTATAACAACTCTCATCCAGGCAACAGCTACTGCCCATGTCTCAGCTCGGACCTAGGAGCCTGAATTTCTTTTATAAACTTTCTTATTGTTGTTGTAAAGGTGATGTACAGAGGGGTTCCAGTTACATAAGCCAAGTGTATTTCTTTTGGGACAATGTCACCCCTTCCCTTGCTCTGTCCCAGGAAATCAGACTTTCTAACCAGCCCCTGGGACATACTGATACACTGCCAGGGCCTGGTCCAGGGATGAGCTTATTACCCAGTACTGATATTGAGACATGCAGGGATTGTTGTGAGTTTTCTTCTTTCACACACAGAACACAGCCACTGGCACCTTCTGTTGTTCTATAAACAATCTCTCAAATGAAATTTCTGCAGCCCTATTGTTCTTCATGTAAGGATGAAGCCAGTGCCATGGATACAGGTAACCAGAGCCAGACAGATACCTGACGTTTTTATAGCACTGCCATTTTCCTAACAGGCCACCCACAGGCACATCATAATGGAAGGATTGCTTTGCATCTGACTAGGCAAAAAAGAAAGACTCCAGTATCTCCGCCATGAATGGAGACACAGAGTTAAGGGAGAGGGGAAACAGGCTTACTTGCCTACAGGCTGCAGAGAAGCGATACTGAGGGTCCCCTGGGGAACTGACTGTTCACAGAGAGCCCTGAAAGCCAGCGTGGAGGGAGGTGCTGACAGGAAAAGAAGAGCCATCCAAGGTTCTGGAGTGGGCAGAGCGCACAGCAAATGGTTGCCAAGAGTGACTCCTGTGGAGAGCTAATGTGCAGTGAACAGAACGGGAACACTGTTCTCCAGGTGTGGTCCCAGCAGCATCAACATCTTCTAGGACTTCCTCTCAACCCCTACCCCAAACTGAATGACTCAAAATCTTTAGATTCAGAGCTAGGATGACCAAAAGGCATCCCGATTTGTCAGGATACACAAAATTCTAGCAATCCCAAGTCCCATATCCTAAGAACCCATTCATCCCAAGCTAATTGGTGGTTAAACACCCTAAAGGAGACCCATCTCTATGTGTTTTGAAAAGCCTTTTGGTCAATTCCGAACATTTGAAACCGAATGACTTAGAAATAAAAAATAAAGACACAATTTCTCACATCCAAGTTAACAAAAGCTCAGAATTGCATAGATACAGTATAGCAACCCCCATCTAGACAACAGCCTCTGTGCCCATTCCAGATGTGTCCACAACTGGGCAGAGGTAAGACAGTGTGAAAAGAACTTAGAAATGAAAGCCCAGAGGACCTATGAGCTTGGAGGAAGGGTCTCTCCATAATAGCATACCTTCACCTAGGGAATAGGAAGACTGCAAAACGACTACAATGATGAAGACATAGGAAGAGAAGAAGAGAGAAGAGGAGAAAACAAGCTAATACATATTGTGTGTCTGTAGCCCACAGTTAATGTGACTTGTGCTATTTTCTTATCTAAGCAAATTAATAGTTGAGAGTTTGAGTAATGTTCTATATAAATCTGAACAAAAATAAATTAACATGTATCTGCATTGCCATGGAAGATTGAATCCATACTTCCAGCTTGTGCCTAATTCTTAGAAAAATTGATTGTATTTTATTTGTGAATTAACATACATTTGAAATATGAGAAAAATCTCACCGTGATATTTCCATAATGCATACAGTACACTTTGAACAAATTCATCCCCCCAACACTATATTCTTTTATCATCCTGCCTGTTCTCTTTTACAAACAGCGTTTGGTGGGTTTCATTATGCTATCATCATATATATGAATACATGAATATATGTATAGGCATATATAATTTATTCCTTCAATTCCCTTTATCCCTTAGGGAAATGAAAGCATTTTTGCTTTTAATTACTCCTCCAAACTGTTATCATACCCATTTGATAGATGAGCAAACTGACACACAAAGTGGTTAAGAATCGTGACCAGAGTCAAGGAACAGAATGCATTTGAAACCAAGCAAACTAACTCCGGACCATACACTCAACTATTAGATAATTTTAGTGGTTATTTGGGTACTGAACCATTGTAAAGTTATTATAAAGGCCATAAAAAGATTCCTGTCTTTTCTGAAAATAAGTCTAAATGGACTAAGGAATGACAAGCTCAGGACTTGTTGCAGGGTTTCTGCTCAGGCCCACGAAGGTCTGCAGGATCCACGGACACAGCTGTGGACATCTTTGTTTTCTGATTGGGGGTCGGCAAAAGAGGGAAGGGGTTCTAAAGATAAGCATGAGGTGGGATTTGATTTACTTTTAAGACAGGATATAATTTGAGCCTTCTGAGAAAGGAGGAAAGGATACTGAAGTGATCCTATGCCATACATCTCATGCTACCTTAAAAACAAATGGAAAATCTTGAAATTTTGGAGACATTAGGCCATAGAATAATGACAAACTTCTACTCTTATCCTCAGTGCCCTCCTCTGTTCAATAGGGATAATGGCATTCATACCAACATCATAACTCAAGTGCTTAGATCACAGTGGGTTATGATAAATACACACCCCTGCTCTCCTACCCATTAGAGGAGTGGGGAGGGGGTATCTCTGAAGCGAAGTAGATACAGATAAAGCTGGAATCTCAAATGTAAGACTCCTCCTAATCTTTATATCATAAGGTTGGTCAGTAGTCCAGGTCCTTTCTCTGGGTCCCTTCTCTGCGCCTGGGAGCCCCAGTTGCTAGGGCATGGCCCACAGAAAGCAAGTCAAACTGTCTTGTTCTAGAAACCCCACCACCACCACCCCCTAACCCCTGGCTAGAGATTTCCTAAGCCAAGGACACTTCTTTTACCAAAGATTTTTGCATTGACCCTGGGCCTCTGCTACTGGTGCTATAAACTCACCCAAATACAAACACCCAGTGCTTGTTAGGAGCATTCATAGCTGCTTGACAGAAATCTTCTGATTATTTCCCATCAAAATGTCAGCCACCTGTCAGGAGACAGACCATGTTTCTTTCTACCTTGGAAGGAGCCAAGAACCAGGTGGCAGAGCCTATGGATGTTCTCTCTTTGCTAAGATAAATGATTTTCTTTCTTTGCTAAATACTTGAGGCAGCTGAATATTTTCACACTGCAATAGGAATAGTTTGAGGAGAGGATAGGGAGAGAAATTAGGCAAAGGGAACCCAATAACAGCCCCTCAAAGAGAAATGAATGATAAATAAGGTTCTATATTGTTCGGAAACATCTTGGGCAGACCCTATGCTCAGTACCTGGAACTTGTATATCTCATATAGAACTCGTATCTTTAGTGCTAACCATGACAGTAGATTCCTGTGGCAATCAGGTTTTAGTGGTCAAGAAAGCCATGCAGGAGCCAGCCCGTCTCCTCAGAGCAGCTTCCTGTCTGGAGCCCTTGATACCTTCCCACTCTGCACTCCAGACCCCCATAATTCTTTGCAGTTTGCTGCTATGTGAGTTTTATGCTATGCTATTCTCAGAGAGCCTACCATATGCCTGAACTAGCTGTACTCTACACATCCTCGAACACAACCCTATCTCTCCATGCCACACCACTTAGCTGCTCTTTCTGATTCTTCACATCTCAGAGACCACTTACTCCATGAAGCCTTCCATAATGCCCCAAGATAGGTCCAACATCATTCTTATTTACCCAAATCTATACCTGCTTTGCCCATTGCTAGACAAGCATCACCGTCCTATGTTCACATCTACATGCATCTGACTCCCTGACTTCGTGGTGGGTCATGTTCATATGTGGCAAGTTTGTCTTCATGACAATACAAAGGCATGAATACTGTAATAGGTAATCTGTTTAGGACAGGCTTCTAGAAAGGAGCAAGTAATTAGTGAATGAGACCGGACCAGAAAAGAGCAGGCAGTCGTGCATGTCTAGGACACAAACAAACCACTCAGAACATCATCTAGAATGATCACTCTGAGTGACAAGAAGTGGGATTTCGCCCAAAGGTTTTCTTCCTGTGACTTCCAGAATCCCTCAAATACTGAATGCTTCCGCAAGTCTACACTGCCAAAGACAGGTAAATGAAAGCTGGGAACTCTCCACACACATGCTGGACCTGAAGCAAGAATGGCCAAGGCTTGTGTAACTAGAAACCCACACTGTCAAGACAGAATTGCAGCTCCAGCTCTCAGCACAGGGCTCTGAATCAGGATGCCAAACTGGCAGACAAGTCATCTTCACGTCTCTCCAGTCCTTGGCTTGCCCTCCTCAAGTCCTCTTCTCTGTGAGTAACATACATCCCAACCAACATGGCCGCTTGATCCGTGCCCTGGTGCTGATATCCCCTGGATGGACAGTCATAAAGGTGGACCACTTCTCTTCCCTGGGGATCAGCCTGAGAGACAAAACTCTCCAAAGGTACCCCCGCTCCTGTCTGTCTACACACACCTCCACCCAGGACACTCTGTCACTGTGTTCTGGACTTCCTGATGGGGCCCTTTGTCACTGCTCATGAATCTAACCACTGTAGCTTTCTTCTCCACAAGAAGTAGATGGACACATGCACCACCTAACATTCTCCAGGACTCGATGTCACCACTGTCCTCCAGGGCAACCTCAGAGAGCAGACCTGAGACTGGAGGCTATCTGTCCCAGGTTCCAACTGCATCTTAGTCAACCCACTCATGACTGTGAAAACCAAGCTTGGGCTTTCCTTTCCTCTCATTGGGATCAGTCAGATGGGATCCTTCCTCACAGAAAGAGGCATGATCCTGGGGAGAGGTAAGTAGGGGCCTGTAGTATACACTGGAGTCCCAAGCTGTCTGCTCATGCTCCTTAGAGTCCTGTCTCTCCTCAGATTCCTTACAAGAGACTCCTCTCTCATACTAGGGCTTGGTGCTGGGTCTGGTCAATATTATAACATGACAAATCACACCCGACTTGGCTTATGATGCCTAGTCTTGGTTACACAGCAACTACATGTTGCATAGGGAGACACTCATCTGGTACCAGGCATACTAGAGAGCTGTTTACAAATGGAGGGAACCATTCTCTCAAGGTGTCCCCAGTCACCAGATTCTGCACCATGAGTCTCCATCTAGAGTTTGTTGCAAATGCTATATTGGATCTGTAACTGAGGTTAAAGGCCTTGAGATGGTCAGTCTGTCCTTGAATATCCCAACAAGTCTGGCACAAGTGTGAGTCGTCCAAAGTGGAATGGAAGCAGGAACATCAGAGATGCAAGGGCAGAAAAAAAAGAAGCAATCAAGATTCAGAGTATGAGAAGGACCCTATCTTGATTGCTGGCTTTGAAGATGTAAGAAGTTTTGGAGCCAGGAATAACTCCTTCTACGCAGAGTAAGGTAAGGAGAACTTTGGTCCCACAAATGCAGAAACTGAAATTTGCACATAAACTCAAAACCTGAATTTTGTCAAGCTCCTGAAAGAAAAAGGAAGTCATTTGTCCCTAGAACAGCAAGGAAGAACTGCCATGCACTCCCACCCCAGAGAAGTTGTACTGGATTTCTGACCTGCCACATCGTGGTCAGCAAGAACATGAGGCATCAGCTCCCATACTCCATCTCACCTCCCCTTTCCTTGGAACACCACCAGAGATTCCATTTCCAGAGTCAGAAGCCATGATGAGGATCAAAGCACCAGGCTTAGTCAGAGTCCACACTGTGAAAAGAAAAGATTGAGGAAGAGAGATGAGATTTGGGATTAGAAAAGCCTTGACCCAGCCTGCTCAGGCCTCTAGAAGACATGGAGGTCATCTGAGCTGCCCACTGAGCAGCACACAGCAGTTGCACCACATGTCCAGTACTCCCCAGCAGTGGACACGATTGCCTAAGACGCTGACTCTGGAGAGTTGAACAGAGGCTGTCCTCAGACAGCACTCTAGCCAGCTGCTTCGCATGCTCCAGCCCTGAGCAGCAGGCTCCTCAAAGGCAGACGGGCACTGTGCTTCTCCATGTCCAGGACAGTGCATGCATCAATGAGATTTCCTCCTCTGTCCAGTGTCACTGAAAAGTATAATCAGATAGGACTCTATGTCCATTTCCTCAAACTTTTTCCAATCCCACGACAGATTGCATAAGGCTAAGACATGCTTCTTTAGAGAGCATGATAGAGCCTCAGGGTAGATGTGACAGAAGCAAATGTAGTCACTGAACCTCAGTCAGGAAGGATTTTACAAGACCTTCAGTACAACTTCCTATTCAAGCCTAGCGGAATACAATAGGACATCTTCTCCAATCCCAGGCTGGGTTCCCAACTCACCTACCTCCCCTGAAAATTCTTTCTGATTCTTTCTGGCCTTTTATGCAACAGTTCTTTCAAATTGCAAAGTATGATTCATCAAGTCTCCAAAAAGGGTCTGGTGCCATCCTTCATTGATACGGTGCTTCTATCCAGCATCGATTCTGGCATTCATCCCTTTTATTGTTTCCTGCATCTTTTCTCCTCCATCCTCTCAGGGCACTGCCTAGCCCCTGGAAGAATCAGTTCATTTCCTCTAGCATGTCTGCATCTCCCAGCAGCCACATACACTGGAAGTGTGAGTGTGCGCACAGTAATAGAATTCCCAGGCACATCACATTCACGGCAAGAGATATAATGGCTCAAAGACAAGTCTACATCTGGATGAATAGTAAGTCCAAGAGAGTGTGAAAATATAGGGTCACATCATGACAAGAAAGTCTGGGATGAAAATGTTATATTTCATGCCACGGAGAACTATAGAACATGTACATGGCCCACCGCAATTTATCAAATAATTCTACATTGATCACTTCATTTGGCTCTTCCTATCACTCTATGAGATGAAAGAATGTGTTTGATTCCCCTTTTACAGGTTAGGAAATTGCAGATTAGACAGTTGTGTTTAAGCTACAAGTTATTATATGTAACATTTAGAAATAGACCTATCTTCTGCTTTCCAGGTCATAGTCCAGCTGACAGTGAAATAAAGGAATCAAAGAAGCTCTGAGTGGATGAAGTCAAGTTCCACAATAAACACCCTTTGTCTGGAAGACACCTTAGCACTTGAAGTGCACTGGATCTTTGGCCCTGGTTTTCACCATTTCGAGCACCCCCCCCCTTCCATGGCCACAGAGGGGAGGGTGAGCTACCCCACCAGCTCTTACCTTTGGAGTTCTCTACTGACTTGCCTTGACCAAGGGCAGAAGACAGAGCCTGAGATTAAGAGATCTTACAAATTTCTTCTTGCATAAAAGAGTTATCTACCAGCTCACTTGCTAGTTCTCAGGGAAAATTAGATATAAGAACCAGAGCTACTTAACACTATGGCTTGTGGCGGAAGTGCCACATGGAAAATGAGCTTGTGTTGTTCTCAGTACCCCGAGTGCAAAGAGAAATGGTCTTTCTTTTCAGGGATCCGAATCCAGGACAGTTGGAAGCATCTTAATGAGCTTGCAGAGCTGACAACCTACATCTCATCTTCCTCCTCTTCTCTGCACTCCTCCTCTTCTCTGTGAGAATCACATTCCTGTTTCATTAATGTCAGGTTGGTCACACAGCCAAAGTAAATGGAAATTACAGTTGCTATTTCTAAGCAGAAGTCATCCCTCTGTCTCTACAACAAAGATTTACCTTCTAAAGATATAGCTGCACTTCCAGGCTTTCAACTCAGAAGAAAATATAGCTGACCTGCCATGGATATTACTTAACTCATAAATAAGTCTTTATTGCTGGGAAGCTCTGAAATCTGGGCTTGTTATGGCAACAAACATGGAGCCCTGTATAGCCTAACTCTTCAATGTTTCTTGAGTCTTATCTTCTTCTCCCTTGCTTTCCCAGTATTGTTTTTTTTCTCTCTCTCCACATCAGGACTCTGGTGCTACTTCACTCTGCATCATGACATTGTCTAGGGAGCCTCTCAAACTCTCCATCTGGACTCTCCATCTTCAGCAGCACGAGCCTGATGACACTATCCCTGCACATGTATCACTCTCCCTCCGTCCTTCTCCATCAAACGTCAGGCAGCCTATCTCACTGAACTCCTGCCCTCTGCCAGGACCAGCAGAAGTTCCACCTTCCCTGAGAAACAGCCTAGATCCTTCAGCTCAGAATTGCCCTCGGTCTTTGCTGCCAAACAACAACAACAACAAATAACCCTGAGGGAATTAAAATAAAATGGACGCTGAATGCTATCTTCAAAGACTCTGGATTAATTGGTCTGGAATGGGTTCTGGACAGCATTAAAGTTCCCCAGGTATTTTTAATTTTCAGCTGGGACTGAGAACTATTCACTCCTCTGTTTTAATTCCCCTTCCTCTGGGTTTTCATAATTTCCCCTGCATTTTGCTCTGTCCTATAATCCACTGCTCACATCTCTCTGCCTCGTTGGAGGACTCTCAGGGGGCCACACATTGCTTTTCTATCCTGGATCCCCAGCTGCAGGCCCCAGGTTCAGGTGACTTCTCTCATTTTCCAGTTACCTCCAAGCATAGCCCTTGACTTGGTGCAGCAATGCTGACTGAATTACTCAGCTACCTCTCTCCCTGGGGTTTTTCCTTCCATCTCTGTTCTCCCAGGCATCCACGTAGGGCAGAGGAGGGGACTCTCAGAGCTTACAGTATCAATGTCAACAGCCACTGCTTTACTTAAAAGCTCTTCAAGGCAATGCCTAAAAAGCCCCTGGAAATCACCCTCCCTAGCATTCACTCTTACATTACAGACAAATAAAGGTCATTCAGAAACTCCCTGCCTCAACCTGGCCTCTTTCTAGCTACAGGACTTCCCTGTGATGCATGTGTTAGAGAAGAAGAAAAAGGCAGAGGCTCAGATGCAACCAAGGTAACAGAGCGAGGGGCAGTTACAGTGGAATTGTCATGATGCACTTACACAGCACAGAAGCCCAAGGTGCTGCCCCTAACTCTTAATGTAACAGAAACAGGAGGCAGGGGCCAGGAGTTTGGCCGAGTGGTAGAGTGCTTGCCTAGCATGTACAAAGACCTGGGTTCGATTCCTTGGTACCACATACATAGAAAAAACCAGAAATGGTGCTGTGGTTCAAGTGGTAGAGCTCTAACCTTGAGAAAGCCCAAGGACAGTGCTCAGGCCCTGAGCGCAAGTCCCAGGACTGGCAAAAAAAAAAAAAAAAGAAAGAAAGAGGAGGCAGGGACACTGGGCTAAAGGGAGGTCGCAAAGGGTGTGGCATCTAAGGATGGGGAGGGGACAATGTTGATCCAGACCAAGAAGAACATGTGCTGAGTTTAGAGAAGATTGTGGATGCCTGAGTCAAGCTTCTGTGGCGAAAGCCTCGCCTAGAGCCTGGCACCACACCCAGCACTCCTATCTCTGACCTCTCACTGAGTTGCTCCTTTACTGAGTCACTGATGGCAGAAAAACATGGGCTGAGTCCAGGGCAAAAGGCAGCCATCATATGTCACTCTGAAGAGGTCACTGGCTTGAGAATCATTCCAGAGCTCAGATGGGGCTCTCTCCCTCCATGCCTCTTCAGTAGCATCTCTTACCCTTCCTAAGTGTGGTTCCTTTTGCTCTTCTCTCAGCGAAAAATGGAAGACCTGACTGCCTGGAGGAGTGAAACAAAAGCAGAATGTGGGACCCATCTGAGGCTTCCTTAAGTGCTAACCCCTCCTACTCCCAGCCCCAGAAATGGAAAGATTTCCAACTCAGCGGAGAGGGACTGAGCCACCAGACCTGCTCCTTCCTCATAACCCTGCCTATGGGTCCCCAGGGCTGACACCCTCACAGCCAGGCAGTGAACACCTATCGCAGCCAAGAAATGAGGCCTGACGCGTCCCACAGACAACAGAGACCTCTCTGCTGCTCTTCCCAGCCCTGACTAAAGCATTACTGGCGCACAATGCAGCCTAGTCAACTTCCCAACCACCCGCCACAGTGGCCTCTCTCCTGAACACCCCTAAGTCCTGCCGTTAATGTGGGCTTCTCAATTGTACCTCGGATGCCCATACCAGGGAGGGGGTGGCTTTCCTTTCCCTCTGCTTCAGGAGGTAAGGGGTTTGTCTCTAACCACGATGCTGCAGCTCAGCACCCTAGAATTGTTTCCCTGATGCCATGGCCTCCATCAAAGCAAGGTTCTCTTTGAGCCTGGAGGAAGGGGATAGGATCTTTTTGGGGGCTGTTCCTCTGTCCCAGAGTGTTTCCCTCCTTCTTGATGTGTCACTTAGGAAAAGTTACTTCACCTTCCTGGGCTTCTGTGTCCTTCTCGGTTATATGAGATTGGAAGGGAAGCATCCTTTGTAAGGTTGTGTGAAGGTCAAGATCGCTGCTCAGATGAACATTTCATCCAGTGAGTCATTTCAGAGGTGCCTGCCAGAGTCCACATGGCCTAGGAAGCTAGACTTGGCAAGACAAGTGCCAAGGAAGCTGCATCTTTACCTATCACAGACTTCACTCCTACTGAGTAAAATCCCTTGGTGGTGTGGGGGAGGGAAGGACGTCTTCCAGACACAAATAAATCCTATCATTTAAGTTATTAAAACATCCAGTCCAGCTGGGCACTGGTGGCTCATGCCTGTAATCCTAGCTACTCAGGAGGTTGAGATCTGTGCCAACCTGGGCACAAAAGAGTCCCTAAGACTCTTATCTTCAATTAACCACTAGAAAACCAGAAGTGGAGCTATGGCTCAAGGGATAGGGTGGTAGCCTTGAGCTGAAGAGCTCAGGAACAGCACCCAGACCCAGAGTTCTAAGCCCCACAATCAGAGAGAGAGGTGGGGGACATTTGTTCCCCTAACATCTGAGACACACATTCTGGGAAAGGGGCTATGGTTGCTGGGTCTCCTCCCCTCTTTTTGCAGCTTTATTCCTCCCACTAGGCTGCTCAGTGATCCAAGATTGAGACTTTGTTTTCTTTCTTTCCTTCCTTCCTTCTTCCCCCTCCCCCCATCTCTCCTCTCTCCGCTCCCCTGCCCCCTTTCCTTTCTCCCTCCCACTTCTCCCTTGCTTCCCCACCACAGACCCAGGATCAATAAAGCCAAGGACTTTGGACTGAAACTTCTGAAATAATGAACTAAAATAAATCTTCTTTAAGTTTTATGTCTGTATTTGGTGGCAGCATGTAAAACCAGCAAACACGGGGATAAACTCAAGAGCACCCCATAGGTGCTGAGCAGAGGCCCTCATCTGAAGCGTCATGCCTCAGGGGATGGAGATCACGACTACAATAACACATTCACACAGCCCTCTCGCCTGCTTTGGCTTGCACACTAACATGCTCAGTTTCCACAGTGATGACATGGTTATGTTTACTTTCCCATTTCACAGCTGAGGAAATTGAGATAAGCAAGCTTTTCTAAATAGGAGCCACAAACCCCAGGAAGGATAAGACTTCAGAAGGGAGTTCAGAGATGTGCAGTTATCTCCCCTCTTGGAAACATGCAGAAAAATCTCTTCTGTGAAAGACAGGCCATGGTATCTGAGCGTTAAACAGTAGGTTTCATTCCCACAAGTGATCGGAGAGAGGGAAACCTGTCAGACTACCACCACCACCACTGAAAGAATGATCGAGGCCAGTCAAGAATGTTGCCTCACTTAGGACCTAAGGTACAGGGAGCTAAGGAGACTGGGGAGCTCTGATTTTTGTCAGAGACTGTGGGCAGTCGTGAGGCCTGAGGCTTGTGAGTGTGCAGAGTCGTACTCTGGAAGATTAATGTGACACTGCATGTTTTCTGAACTGACAGCATGGAGAAGGAAAGCCAGTGGGGAGATACCTTAATTATTCAGCAGAGACACACTGAATAGAAAGAGCTAAAGAAGCCTCAGAAGCATTACTTGTAACTTTGCCTTGCATACTAGATAGAATTCTCTGTGGACAAATCCAGTATGCTATTCAGATACATTCTCTGGAGTCAAACACAGCCCTTACTAGGGGGTTGGCACAGACACTGTGATGAGGAATAAGACAGTGAGTGAGCAAATGGATGAACGACAGCTCCTGAGGGCCAGAGCACAGGGTCTGCACTCATGGAGGCAAGGAAGCAGGAGCAAAAGAAAACTGACAGGCACAAAAGATCCTTAGTTGTATCCAAAGTAAGGAGGGAAAAAAGAGGGGTCAACAGTGAGCTTATCTCTAGGCTTCAGTTTCTCTACCTGTCCAGCAGCAGGTGGCAGAGAAAGGTTAGACAAAATGATCACCAAAACCCCTTTGAGCTCCAGTATTATGTGGTTTGATGAGAATACAACCTCTTTGCTGTCTATCCCTGCTGCTTCCCTTCAGTTCTAAACAGGCCCTGGAGGGGAAATGTTTCCATGGATAGCAAGAGCTGGAAGCATAGCCGGAAGGTCAAAAGCCTCCTTCTCCACCTGCTGCAGAGGCCTCCTTGCCCCGGTTATTCTAGGCTGGAGTCATGGCACCAGGCTTCCTTTGTTTTCTCCATACAAGGCTTTTATGAAGGTCCCTAACGAGCCTGGTGCTATTATACATTTCAGAAATCTTATCTAATAGGGGCTCATGGAGCATAAATTAACCCCAAGGAGCAGAGCTGCATTAATCCCTGTGGTGATTATGCATTAGCCAAAGTTTTTTTTTTTTTTGCCTATTTTAAGCAGCTGAATGCAGACTGTCTGGGGTGCTATTCTGCCTTGTCTTTGTTGCAGCCATTCATTTAGATCATCTATTTTATGTGTCCTCTCCACCCCCGTGTCCACCCCCCATGTCAGTGGCAGAGGCCCGAGTAGCCATTGGAATAGTGCAAAGGGCACAAACCTTGTGCCCACAGCCCTGGCTCCCACACTGACCTGGCTCTGTCTGCATGACCTTGGTCAAGTTACTTCACTTCCTGAGTTCTGGCTACCTGACTGGAATGGCTGATAAAAAATGACAATGTGCCAGGGAGTCTGTGAATTTCCAACAGCATCTGCAGCGCACCTATTCTACAGTGCACTCTAATCTTCTTCCTGTACCTCTCATCCTGCCTATGTTAATATGGCCCAAGCCAAGGATTGCTGGTCAAGAAAGCCCCTTGGGATGAGAAAGATCCAGAAAAGTTTGAGCTCAGGTTCATGCTCTGTGGCTGAAAATAGACTTAGTTAATATTCAGAATGCATTAATGAGGTCTTCAAAATCAAGGAAAGAGAACCCTCTACTGTACATGCATCAAAGGTGTGTTGTACCTAGTAGAGAACTTTCTGGGAAAGAAACCAAGGCACACCAGCCCACACTGCCGCCACTTCAAGCTTGAGTCATGTTATTTTCTAAATCGAAAATTATAATTATAGACTTGTCTTGCAAGCAGGCAGAGCCTTTCTCCTAAGAAGTTTGGAAGCACAGCTATTCTAGGGACAGAAATCATGAGGAATGAGTTCACCAATCTCATGGAACATGGACTCCCTTTCTCCATGTCAAATGTGGGGAATTAGAGACACAAAAGCCACTGTTGGCAGCTTGATGCCCTGACCTGGCACCCAACACGATAACCCACATCTCACAGTACTTCACCATTTACAAAACCTTCTCACTGATTTAATCTTCTGTGCTAACCCAGTCAAGTAAAGAATGATGCCCTGCCTGAGATCACAAAGCCAGTGACTGAATCAAACCCAAGCTCCACGTTCTCAGCCTCACAGTAGGCAGTGCCTTGATTGTCCTGACTGCTCCTTGAAAGGTGGGTCACAGCACCCCATTTAACAGAGACAAGGCTTTAGTACAGCAAATATATTGGATGCTTCCTTGTTGCTTACTATTGATTGACCAATAATTACAGTTAGCATATCAGATTCTTCTAACAAACCTGCGATCTAAGCACTATAAATACCCCCATTTTACAGCAGAGAAAGTTGGATGGAAGTTGAAGCTTAAAAAGAATGACACGGTTCTCCAATAACAAACAGCAAACCTGAGATCTAACTCTTGGTGTGACTTCAGCCTCCCATTCTATTTGTTTGCTTATACATTCACTCAATAAATACATGGTGCCATACCCAAAACAGGATTTCTGTCCCTGTGTAGCCATCTCCCCTCTTATCTAGCTGCACCAAACAAAAACATTTGAGCTGATTTGTGAAGTGAATGTGCTGATGCTCCAATGTCTGCATCTGTTTGGCTGCTGGTCTTTGCAAACATCCCTCGTCTACGGCCTCTGTGTTAGGGAAAAGGGCATCCTGACACTTTTCTGGGGACTGACATCCGCACATGGCTACAGAGGCTTTGCCTGGAACAATGGGAAGAGCAGTCTTCTAACTTCCACCCAGCTTTGGTCCTGTTCTCCTTATGATGCAACCTCAAACACGTGTCCTTGTGCCACTCATTAAGCCTCTTCAACCTGATGCCTCATTTTTGAAAAGTTGAAGATCTCCCTGTTTCCAAGTTAAATACACAAATCTCTTTGGGAAAAAAAATCAAGGATCAATCAATCAATCAATATTTAATTTGATTGTGGTCATGTATAAATTACATAAACATTAAACCATTTTCAAGGTGGCTCTAAGCACCTTCACATTATTGTACAACCACCATCATCTGTGTCTAGAAGTTTTCAGCATTGCAAATGGAAACTCTTAACATTAAACACTTTAACCCCCTTAAGCCCTATAACTTGTCTTCACATCCTCCTAGGCCCTAGCAATTATGGTTCTAATTTCATCTCTATGAATTTGGCCAGGTAAGTGGAATCATGCAGTATGTATCCTGTGACTGGCTTACTTCATTTAGCATAATCAAGAATCGCTTTCAGCCCAGCATATCAATACCAGAGTCTCCAGAGTCTCTAAGAGCACTGCGTGACACCTGCACTTAACCACTGAGGAGAATGGGAGGAGACAATTTGGTCAAAGTCACATAGAAAGTAACAGAGCCAGATTTTCTATCCAAAAATCTGGCTCATGTTCAGTGGTCTTCTTCTTAATTTATTCCCGAGACTTAATAGAATAAAAAAATAAATCTTAGATAACCAAAGCTACTGCCAGCAATCCTTAGATAAGTGAACAAAGCCACTAACTTATGATCTTGACATTTTTAGTCCAAGAATGCTGACAGGCAAGAGTAAAATAGGATTCATCTCAGCATTGAAAGGAGATTCCAAAATCTAGCCCCACTCCTCACTGCCTTAGTCCACTGCCTGTTGCTACAACAGAGCGTCTGAAGCTCAATGATTTACCAAGAAAAAAAATCTTATTTTCGCTCTGGAAATCCAAGAACACGATACAGTATCTGACTGAGTTCTGGCGAAGGCCCTATACTACTTGATGTATGGCGGGAAAGGAAAAAGGAGAATGCAGAGGTGAAGCAGCAACAAAGGAGCCAACTGACTATGAAGTAATCTGTTCCTAATGAGAATTATCCCACTCTTGCCAGCACTACATTCATGTGTACATGAGAGCAGATCTCTTTGGATCCCAAATATCTCTAAGGTTGCATGGCTTCTTAACATTACATTGGGAATAAGCCGTGTTGGGGAAAACATAATTTAAGTAACAACACTCACCCATTGCTTCCTCCGAAAATACTGAGGCATGAGATGCACCATTGGCCCTCTGAAAGTCCTAAAGTCAGTCACTGTGGGGTCCCCCTGAAATTCCCACTTCCTCACCTGTAAAGGAAGCCTGATTAAAAATTGGCTTCCCCTGAATTTCTGCAGATCAGGGAGCCTAGGAGTGTGTAAGGCTTTGATATTCCAGGATGCTGTTCTTGGACTCCCAGTGATGACAGGAACATGGATGGTATCTTGAGTCCCGGAAGGACAGTGTCTGCTTAGATGAGATCTTGTGCCCCACTTATCAAGGGTTTATTGAGTCCCCATGTACCAGACACGGTGGCTGCTGCCAGAGCACAAAGGTACACCCTGTCCTCACAGCAAAGAAAGCTTTGGACGATGGAAGGAAACTCTAGAGAGGACAGGAAAAGAACCCACATTGCAAGTGTTAGTGCATTAATTCCTCAGGATTCTGAATGAAAAATACATGCAGCAAATACTGAGAAGCTCCCATAACTCTGAACAAGGTCTACCAACCTGTATACCATGAACCTTGAGTCATGTAATTCTCTGCTGTGGGTGAATCATTTAAATGCATTTATAGAATGTTTGGTACCATTCATGGCCTTCACACACTAGAAAGAAAAGAGAAAACTGACACCAAAAGTGTCTCATGGCCCCGGAAGTACAACATTCTGAGTTGAAAACAACTGGCGTGGCACTGGCTTGGTACTAGGATAGGGAGCACAGAACTTGAGTCCCCCTGAGGGCACAGACATGAGGACAGATATTCCTTTAGGCACCTGGGAGAGCTGGGAGAGCAGTTGGCATTTTGGATAATCTAGTACAAGACAGAGCATGTTGACTATAGTATAAGATGAATGGAAGCAAGGCATTAGCCGTAAGGAACGCACTTAGAGAGTACGTAGCCATAACTAGCTGGAGAATGGACAGGGATGAGAAGCACAAAGGCTGCAGGTGGAGAACAATCTTTGAAGATTTGACAAGCAAAATGAAACACAGGCAAGGAGCAGCAGGCAAGGCTGTGTCCGTAAGCAATACAGTAAGAACAAGCTGTAAGCAGGGCCTCTGATCTCCCAGGCTCCTGTCTGTTCTGACATGTTGTGACTCACACATTCCAGAGGCAACATCCTAGAGATTCCCATGCAGTGTGTTCTCTTCCCACTTTCCTGATCCTTTCTTTCCTCCCTAGGTCCCACAATCTCTCTAAAAAGGAGAGAAGAGAAAGCCAAAGTTCCCGCAGGGTCCCAGGAGGCTGAAGCCAGGGCTCAGGCCTCCCTACCAGGGATGTTCCCAGAACCTCCTGCAGCTCTGGGGCATGGGGGCTGCTGCTTGGGTCATGGTGACTCATACTGAGCAGATAACGAGCTCTGCCGACAAGGGACCTAGTGCCAAAGAGAGACATGTCACCTCTCCTAGCAGTAGGGTGTGGGCCCATGGGGCTCTGTGGGATGAGGATGGAGTGAGTTTGACAGTCTCCCAGGCATCATCCTGTCCTCCCTCTTCCAACCTCACCACCATGCTCATTTAATTGGTTCACTTGGCAGCCTAAGCAGGAGGCTTCTGAGGCTGGAAACTGGAGGCTTTATCCTTGACAATGGCTGCCTGGCTTTTTGCATTTTACCCCAAGGATGAGCTTTTCTTCGGCACTTAAAATATCAAAATAGATTTTGTTTCTGCCCACTAACCACTGGTGCTCTTGCTCAGTTAACTCACACCACTGCCCCTGCCTTATGAGTATGAGTCAGAACCCCAGTCACTGCATACAATGGGGGAGATGTGTGTTCTCTAAAAGCAAAGTCCTCGTAGCTAATTTACAGTAACATGTCTCCAGGCTGCAGTGTCGGTCTACAATGTCATGACCATCAAAATGTAAAGATGATTGGCAAGATCCTCAGACAAAGAGAAGGTAGCCAAAAAGATGGCATATTTAACCCGCCCCACAAGAACACTGAGTAAATGGCGAAGGCATCAGTCTGCATCTTGGCAGAAAAGCAATAGTATGTGCTAGTTGGAGACACAAGAGTTTAATAATGGAGGTGTAGGATAGAAGATAACTCTCGGGAGCATTCCAGAACCATAGGCTAACACAGCAGGATCAGTTTCCACCATCAAGCCCAAAGAGTGGAGGTAGGAAGAGAAGTTACTGGAATGTAAGACAGTAGTTGCACAGAGAGTATGTTAGACAGATATATATTTCTTTTAATTCCTAAGAAAGTGGCTTGAAAGGCGTGTTATGGTTCACGGCTGGCTGAATTATTTCTGGGCCTGTAGTGAGGCAAAAAGCATAATGACAGAGGAACATGTGGCAGAGGTTCCTTACCCCCAGGACAGCCAGGGAGCAGACAGAGGAGTGGGAGGGTGCCGGGACTAAGATACACCCTTCCACGGCCAGACTGCCTTCAACTAGGCCAAATATGTCACAATTTCATCACCTTCCAAGCGTCTACTCCAATCTTAGACTGTCAACTGGTCAAGACACTGCTCAAACCTGAGCCCTCACAATCTAATATCTCAGCCCTCACAACACATCCAGAGGTATGTTTTGCTCATCTCCTAGGCATCTCTCATTTTCATCAGGGTGACAATCAAGATTAATCCTCAGAGTCTGCCCATAGAAGTGTGTGGCATCCTCACAGACTGCTTCCAAAGATGGAAATTTCAGAAGGAATGCTCCAACCTTCCTCTCTACCTTCCCCTAAATGCTTCCCTGGGGTTCCGCAATCCAAGCTTCCTCCTAAGTGAAAACAAAGGTGTGTACACTGCTGTGTTCCATGTGGCTCTCCACAGCGCTGTGGTCTGGACCTCACTGTTGGGCAGTTGGAGACCTCCACACCCAAGCCTGGTACTTAGAGATAAGGAAATGCTCTTCATGTGTTGTGTAGAGACGGCTTTATGCCCTCTCCAGCATCTAGGTTTTCTCCTTCTCTGTTGACAGCTCCTAGAAAACTGGCCCAAGCTGGTGCAAGCTGGCTAAGCCAATCAGAATGCTCCATTTCCCTGCAGACAAAATAGAAAGAATATCCGTCTGAGTCAGGCAATTTGTTTGACTTTTCTTTAGGACCCTGGAAAATAACAAGGTGGCTTTTCAGCTAGCTAGAAATAAGAAACAATGGATGGCCCAGCATGTAGGAGCAGCCATTTGGGGCCATGAAGAGAACCAATATTAGGATGAAGTAGAAACCATTGAAAACAGACTGGAGTCACAGAATAAGGCCAAGTACTTGGTGACATTCCTGAAACCTTGAACAAGCTTCTCCACAGAGGCTCTGTCCCTTTGCTTTTCATTTAAGTGGGGATAAACACCCAGCAGGAGTTGGGTCTTTCACTTGCAAATAAAAATGGCTCAGGTGATACATCCACTAAGAGCTAAACAAACTAAGCAAAGGCATAATGGAAAGAGACAATGTATCTGTAGGAACCAGGAGGAAACATGTACAGCACTCAGCATAGAAAATGGTCAAGTAGGCTCTTCAGCTGGGCATGCCTGCCTGACACTGCCCTGTGCCCAGATGCATATCAACTACTGGAGGCAAGACCATTCTTATCACTAGAGAAGCAGTACAATGGCCTGCCTAGAATACATGCTTCAGAGACAGGTATAAGTGGGTTCAAGTGCCAGATCCTCTGCTAACAAAGTATGTAAGCTCAGGAGAGCAAGCATGACAGTGATGGAATTATAGCAACTGACATGAACCAAAGTCTTAATTCTCGGTCCCTGACATGTATATCACTAATGGGGCCTGTAAGGGAAGGACATGCTAGTGATTTTTTTTTATTACAGAACCACATCCCAGAATACCATAGCTCATAAAATTATAGGAAGAGGACATTCATCATTTCCCACTGAAAATAGAACAACCATCTTTGTGACTGAGTGATTTGGTTTAGTTTGATTTTTCAAGAGAGAGTGAGAGAGAGAGAGGAGAGAGAGAGAGAGAGAGAGAGAGAGAGAGAGAGAGAGAGAGAGAGAGAGAGAGAGAGAGAGAGAGAATGTGTCTATGGGCACAAGCATACAAGTGTGTCTGTTGTGTGTCAGTGCATCATTGAAACTTCTTCTGTTGTGCTTATAAATTGCAGTAGACTCGAGGGAGTTAAATCCACACAAGCAACAAGCCTCCAGTGAGCAGCATCTCAGCTTTTTCTCTGCCCCTGCCCACTACCCTTCCTACTTCTGCTCATAAATGGTCACTCCAGTCAGGGACAGGAAAAGACCACTCTGGCCCAAAATACAGGTTTATCAATGACTAGATTCTGAAAGACTTCAAGGGAAAAAAAGTTCCATAAAGCAATCTGGGCACCTGTGGTTCTGTTTCATGGAAGTCTCTGAGCCATCAAACAATTCATTGGAAATCACTCTCCTAGACATCAGTCACAGCAGATCCATGCCTGGATGGCTGGTGGTAATCACAGACAACCTCAGCCCTTGGCTTCTCCAAGTTGCTGGGTTAGACAGAGAGAAGAGGCTGGACAAAGAGAAGGTAGGACCACCACCTGAACCTTGGAGAGAAGTAGATAGGACTCAGGTAACCATGAGGCTTTTCAATTCTTTACTCAAATAATGAACCCTTCTCAACTGCAAGAATCAACACCAGGTAAAGAACCGGTCATTGCCTCACATGGTGAATGTGGATGGAGCACACGAATGCAATATGATAAAGAAGAATCTCACCGTCCATGTCACCCCACTGTCTCCAGAGCCCAGTGTTCCTAAACACAAGGGCCTCTCTGTGACACATGTGATTTTACTCTTTTAAAGTTATTACATGAAGTTTTATATAAAATGAATTGTAGGAAATGAAAACCTGCTTTGCTGGTGGTACTGGTAGTGGTGGTAAAGGTGGTGTTTGTTTTTGCTTTGGGGCTTTTTCTGTCTTGGAAGGCATCAAGGTAGATGCAGAATGGGAGTGGGGAAAGGTGAACAAATGCAATCACGGTATTCCATACACACTATGTGGAAAATCAGGGGCAGTGATAGGAGGAGGAAACTGAGGGAAAAGTGGACATGATTATCCAAAAGAGTCGTGTACCCATTACTTTACTTATGAAATGGTAACCCTTCTGTACAACACCTTAGCACTAAAAATAAAATTATATTTTTAAAAGTTTACATGAGGTTTTTGCTTGCGAAATATCTGAATTAAATAGTATGAACATCATTTTTTGTCATTCTTTTTGTTCCCAATCAGTCTGACAAATTGAGAATTAAGTTTCTATTTTGTATTATGTAGCATTAACAGCTTAATAATGTAAAATCTGCTAAAAGGTAGAAGCAAGAGGGTACATCCATAAGTCCAGCACTGGGGAGACTGAACAGGTATACTGGAAGTTCCAGACCAGCCTGAGCTACATAGCAAGTTCAAGGCCACCGTGAACACATAGCTAGAACCTGTGTGGAAAAAAAATGCAAGAGAAACGGGGGTGGGGAGGGAAGCATTTCCTTGTTTTATGTATACTGCCCTCAAAATGAAATATCCCAGGAAAATTAAATGCCATTATTTTTCTAATAGTAGTTTTACTATATATGATATCTCTTTTGAACAATATGATTTTTTAAAGGAAAATGACTAGTGGAGAAGACACTTGGCATTTGCAGATTCAAGGGGTCCACCACTAATGAAAGCTCTGAATGCTCGGGAGGCAGAGTTCCCTACCCAGTTGTGGATAACAGGCCACCAAACTTCCACTAAAGACATGCTGCCTTTCAACAGGTCTGAAATTTTTCATCTTATCACCTAAATTGAGTGCATTAACTTTTACCTTATTTTCCAGGCACCATTTGCTTTTTTGGAAGGTATATGTTCACAAAATGTAGGGCAAGGAGACAGCATCTCACACAAGGATTCAAACACATGATGATAACATGACGGAGTTCTGTATCTACTGAGCTTGGTAATGAGCATAATTTCTTTTGATTTAAAGAAATTCATTTTTTATCAACTCTGTGACTGAGGAAGGATTGCTATAGCAAAACGGTTGGAACGTAAGTATGATAATAATTATTTTAGTGGGATATAGATGATTTAATTAAAAAGTACATCGGGGTGCTTCCTATAGTTTGGCTATGAAGTGTCTCCCCAAAAGGCTCATGTGTTGTGGACATGGCCCCTTGCTGTTGGTGCATTTGGGGAAGTTCTAAAAATGTTTCGGGGGAGGGGAGAGCAGACCTATCTGGAGGAAGTAGTCATTGAGGAAAGGTCCTTATAGGTATCCTGTCCCTAAGTACTCTCTGTGTGTCTCTCTGTGTCTCTCAGCTTCTTGTCCACAATGAGGTAAACAGCTTCTGCCTCCTCCTCACACAGTTTTACTGCTCTTCCCAAGCAACCATGTACTGAAGCCTCAGAAACTATGAGCCAAAATAAAGCTTTCTTCCTTTAAGTTCATCTCTCAAGTATTGGGATCACAACTGCATAAAATCTAATATCCTATGATATTTCTTCTTACACATGGTTTTCTCTCTGCAAGGTGTCTTACTTTAATAGAAGATTATACAATCCTCCTCTGATTAAACTAGGAGTTGCATGTGACTTTTTGCCCAATGACATATGGAAAGAAATAGCCTAGTCATTTCCAGGATACACCTTGAAGCCAACTGTCCTTTACTGTGGCCCCTTTCCCTCTTCCATGAAACAAGCCATGTTACATGGAAAGCCTGCCATTCAGTCTAGATCATCAATGGAGGATGACATTGAATGGAAAAAAAGTACATCACGATAAACATGGAGTGTGAATTATAAACTCTTGTTCTTATAAGCAACTGGGATTTATTGTTAATGTAGCATTATATAGCTCATCCAGCCTGATACAAAGAGTGACAAGATGATTCAATGAAAAAATGCTAGTGGATCAGAACAGCTCAGTCCAACTCCAGGAAAACAACTCAAAAATGTATTCCTGATTCTTAATGCTATCAAAACACACAATATTCTAGGCCACATATGTTGTAGCATTATTCAGGAGGAGTGTTAATAAGAGGAAACACCACAGATCAATATCTTTGGAAATGTGGGCCAAATCATTAAGACAGTCTTGTGATCATTAGAGCAAGATAGGAGAATAAAGGGAAATCACATGTCATAAACAACTATTCCAGAAGCTGTGCACCAGGCACTTTCTTCAGTCTGCCTTGAAACATCTCCTGAGATGCTGACACTATTTCCCTCTTCAAGAGGTTAAAAAACAAACAAGCAAACAAAAACCTATGCGAGTGTCACACAATCACCTAGCCAGTAAGTGAGGGATTAGGACTCAAATCCAAAGCCTCTCTAGTCAAAACTAGGGCTGTGTCTTGTTATAGCTTCTCTGTAAGACATTGTCAATACATGGCTTGGAAAATGCCACCAGCTATACAAATTTCCATTACACACTGAGTCAATATTTATTAGAAGTGTGGAATCTGGACGCTTCAGCTAATGAAATTAGATTCACGCCCACATTCATCATCTTTTCTGCATCTGCAACATCCAGATTGAATCAGGGATGGAGATGGCAGAATTCATCAAGACTGAGATAATTCAGTGACTATTGCAGAGGCCTTCTCAACATTCCTGACAGACTGGTCACAGGCACTGGGAAACACAATCATTTTTCTGAAGTTGGAAGTCAAATCTTCTTAGCCATGACTACATGGGCTAACGCTCAGGTAAACTCACTGGCATGAGACTCAAATAACTTTTAAAAAGGCAATGCTCATAGAACCCCACCCAGCTTTCTTCTCTCCTTCTCTCTGTTTTTTCTTTCCTGTTTCTCAAAATCCATTTCTTATTGGGGGATAAATATAATATTCAATTTGTTTGCTACTGAGGTGGCTGGAATATGCCCAAATGAAGTAAAAGATGGAAAGAGAAAGGGAAATGATGGAAAAATCAGAAGGAAATGGTGGTTAATTGATGGCCTACCATCTGGTCTGCACTATTATAGTTATGAGTTTACATATTCCCTCTCATGTAACACTTCTCCACAGGATAATTGAATTTGAGATAAGTAGTCTCTATCTGCCTTCTAGAGTCTAAAGAGAAAGTCTAAAAGAAAGAACTTATAGAGGCACTGATTTCTAAAAGCTATGCAAGATTCTGACCCTGGGATCTGTGCCCATGACCTAGTAGCTTCTTTGCACAGTCTCATATGTCTTCACAGTGTCAAATACTATGAGAGACATGAAGGAGTGAGAAACAAACCATATTCCTTTTCCCAAAGAGCTCATGGTTGATTGAGCCCAGTGGCTTCCTTCATAGCTAGTAGATTAATAATAATTCGTTCCTCCCTTTGAGTGCTTGCATTTCCAAACCCTTAGACACACCTGAGTCTAATGCCTCAGAAAACAGAAAGGCCTTTACCAGAAAAAAAATCAAATATAGCCACTATAATACTTGTCTTTAATTTGGTGAATCTTGGGTTCTCCCATTACAATGTCACCTTCTATAGCCTATTACCATCTATTAGTTTCTCCATATTGGACCAAAGAAACTCTGAGTCTTCTTTCAGCTTCTAAATTCTATGCAGACTGATTGGATGTCATGCAAAGGCCACCTTATTAATTCAAACCTACAGAAAGGAATTCTCCTAAGTATAGACTCATTTACCATTCACAGGAAGAGCTAAGAAGAACTCAAGCTGTTCAAGTTCCCTTCTCCCTAGCCAAGCACGATTTACTTGCAAAAGCCTTGGTGGGATTTTTTTAAGTCTCCAAAGAGGCTCTAAAGACTTTTTGGACATTTATTTGTATTTTTATACCATATGGTTTGAATTTAGTAGGAAGAAGTCAAGAACAGACAGAAGTCACTTGTGCCAAATACTATGTAATTTAGAAAGTTCCAAGGGAAAAAAAATGATGGATTAAATTGCCAGAAAAAAGGAAGCAAAATGATCATATCCAAAGAGGAAAAAAAAAACTGGTATAAGATTCTAGTATAAGAGATATTCCACAGAATCAGCCATCTTGAACTTATTGGCCTAAATCAAAGCCTGCCATTTCAGTTCACGATTGTATGGGTCATAACTGAGGTCTGAACAGAGGGATGGTTTTCTTGGTTGTGGTTAAACATGTTCACCTCCAGGGTTCGGGCTGCAATGCTCATCTCAGCTTCACGGGGGCCATCATATGTGGATGACAAGAATACTAATGCTACCATCATCAAATTAATAGCCAAGGAGTGTTGGAACAGGAAGCTGTGCCCCTACCATCATCTTCCATGAGCCCTCATAGTTAGGGGAGAAAGGCCTTTATCTTGGCTCTTACCCATAGGATTAGATTTCTGCAAGGTTACATGTTGAGATGATGGTAAAGGAAGGATTGACCAGCAATCCATGAACCAGCTTCCTTTGAGGCATCCCAGCCCTTGCATGTGCCCACTCTCTGAGCAGCTACTCCCACTGCCAGCGGAGAAAGAGGAGGTCAGCAAGGATTAGATTTGGCCTCCATCCAGCAAACTCAATGGACTTTGTCATTCATACCCTTCTCTGACCTCCTTACTCATTCAAGGGTAATTAATCCACCAATGGGTCCCCTCTGCTGATACTTGGTGTCCAAATAATGGTAACACACTCCCAACTGCTAGAGACCAAATCACCCCTGTGAGGTCCCACCTGGCCTTCCAATGTCACAACCTCCAGCAACTCAGCTTTGCTTATAGGAAGATGTGGTGCTGCTCAGCTTTCCTGTAGGAAGACATGATGTACTGAGAGGCAGCATGCTTTGCCAGGTGGCTCTAACAGCATATGTCCTGGAGAAAAAATGTCCTATCTCAGAGGCAAGTATAAAACAATAACTAGGGGTAGGGACTATATAGTGTTTGGAGACCATGCAAAATGATCCTCTTAAATTGGGGATCCCTGGAGTTAAAGATAATTTCCAGGGGTGAGACTAGGGTAGGAAGTTCTTATACATTCAGGTCACATTTATAACTATGTGTCTATTTGGGGCAATATAGATGGGAGGAGTAAGAAAGTAAAGAATGTTGGAGGGTAAATAGTATCAAAATACATTGTCTCTGTACTTGAAGATAGAATACAGAAACTCACTGAAAGCTGTTGAATAATAGCGGGATAAAGGGAACATAGAAAGAAATAGAGATTTAATCAAATTATGATACATGTGTGTTCTAGATACCATGGCTAACCTTCTCTGTACAATCAATATACACGAGAGAGGAATGAATGACAGGGATGTGTACAAGTTCTGTTGGACAGTGAGGAGGGCCAGTGACGAGGAGGAAGGAGGGGAAGCATAGTCAAAGTACTTTATGTACATGTGGGAAAGTGAAACCATGAGCCAGGTGCCAGTGGTTCACTGGCCTATAATCCTAGGTACTCAGGAGAGTAATATCTGGAGCACTGTTCAGGCCAAAGAGTTCACTAGATCTCATCACCAAAATAGCCCAGTAAAAGCAAATTGGAAGCAGAGCTCAAGTGGCAGAGCAATACCTAGCTAAATTAGGCCTTGAGTTTAACCTATAGTAGTGTTAAGAGAGAGAGAAAGGGGAACGAAGGAAGGAAGGAGGGAAGGAAGGAGAGAAGGGAGGGAGGGAGGGAGAGAGGGAGGGAGGGAGGGAGGGAGGGAGGAAACTGTTGAAATTTTTCAAAAAGGAGGGGAGGAGGATGAGTGACTAGGGAAAATTCTATGCATGTATGAAAAATCTTATGAAAGCCCCTTATCCAACCAATGTATAGTAATAAAAAATGACTAGATCTTTGAAAAATTAGAAGAAAAATGCATTAAAATATACTGGCAAACATCAGGACAGGACATCAGGACAGGACATCAGGACAGGACAGAATACTTGGAGAGTAATTTTTCAAAAATATTCTCACCTTTTGCAGCCTAATATTGATTATAGTTTGTAACCTGGGGATCATCATAATCCTCATTTTACAGATAGAGAAACTGAGACTCATAGAAGATAAATAACTTGCTAAGTACCTAACTAGGTACTGGTCCCGAGCCCTGAGCCTCTTCCAGTCCACTACCATGGGGCTGGTTCACAATATGTGGGTGTATTCTCATTCCAGTGGTGGTCTGAACTCTGACCTGTGAAAGCTCAAAACAAAGTGGGTAACTGTAAATCTTGCTTTCCCAGGTCAGTCAGTCTGCACTTGCTGTCCTAAGATAACTAGCAGTAATGCCCTTCTACTTCCAAAAGGGTTTCTGTTTGGATGAAAAATTACATTATCTTCTTTCTGAGTAATGATTTCCCAGTGTATACGCTTACAAAGTGAAATATTGATTGTCTACATCCTACTTTCTCCCAGGAACATTGTTGTACAGCTCTCGCAGCATGGCAGGGCCACAAATGAGACTAAACATAGGACCACGCCTGCGGCAAAGAAAACTTTTGTTCACTCCACTAACCCTAACCTTCAGCTCTGACTAACTGTGGTAGAAGTATTTCTTCTCTGTGCAAGAGCTTCAGAAAGAAGAAAATATTGGAAAAGATGGAGAAGAAAAAAAACTCAAAGAGCTGACTGCTCTGAATTTGGCCCCTGCTATGTGGCCAAATTCATGGAATATTTGGGAGTTCAGATCCTTGCCAATGCTCACGAAACTGAAGACTCCTCCAACTTTCAGGTTAGTTTACAAGTTGTTGCTGGCATCATTCCAAAAACCAGTGAAAACTTTTCTGGAATGTCTTTTCTTGCAATCCTCCTTTTCTCAGGTAGACAATACATAGAAGACTAGAGAAAAAAAAGCCAAGATGACTCTATAGCCCCATAGTAGCTATTAGAAGAGGCAAACCTCATTCCCTAAGATAGAGCTGGCAAAGTTGTTTGATGAAGAAAAAGGAAGTTGTTTGATGGGTGGAAAGAGCAGAGGCCGAGGTGAGACAGAGAGAGTGCGATCTTAACCACTACAAGCTGCAGGTATGCTCCTTTCTGCCCAGAAAAAAAGCTACTAAACTGCTTTCTCTACAACTGGAAGATGTAGCTCCAGTGTGTCTCATGTTATATTCTAATAGTTCACCTGATCAGTATGGTTTTCTGGAAAGAAAACCTACCACATGGTTCAGGCAAAAAGAGAGTTTATTAGGAGTGCCTGTGTACACAAGATAGAGGTACTCGGAGACAGAGGAGAAAGGAAAAGAGAAAAACAGAGGATTCCTATTGAGCCCGATTATAGAGGGAAAGGTGAGAGTGGTGGGACCTCAGCGGATGTGGAAGTGACCTCAGAACCTGGGATTCTTGGCTGACTCACAGTCAGGTGATTGACAGTCAAGTGATAACTGGTTTCAGGCAGGTGAAGAAGAAGTGGGGAAGGGCTGTTCTCCCAGGTCGACCCAACAATCAGAAGCCCAGAAGCCAGGTTCCCTTTACTAGCTTCATGAGGAGGGAACACTGATTAGTGCAGATATGTCCTCCATCTACTACTTGTGAAGGCAGAAGAGAATGTTTTCTTGGTCCTGTGGAATACAGAAATATTTTTTTTTTGCCAATCCTGGACTTGAGCTCAGGGCCTGAGCACTGTCCTTGGACTTTCTCAGGGCTAGAGCTCTACCACTTGAGCCTCAGCACTACTTCCAGCTTTTTTCTATGTATGTGGTCCCCAGGAAAACCTGGGTCTTCGTGCATGCTAGGCAAGTACTCTACCATTAGGCCAAACTCCCAGCTCCCAGAAATATTAGTTTTTTAATTACCTGACAAGACAGAGATAGAGATATAACAGTACTATATTTTTTCTTCTTCTTTTGAGATATGCAGGGTTAGCACCAAAGCCTTGTCAAGCTCTGTTTAAAGATGGTATGGCGCCTGCAGTCATTATTTTAGATTTTCCTCGTCTTGCTTTCCATGTTTAGAAACTGAAGACGACACCTACTTCATAAAGGTGTTGCAAAAATTAGGCAATCAGATGATTTCAAAGACATGCGCACAGCAAGTATTTCCATTTGAAACCCAAGTGAGCCTTCACCCTCTCCCTTGCCACCTTTTGCTCACAATGCTTGGGAAAACCTTGGAAATCCTTCAGTCTGTATTTGTGACTAGCTGTACATTGTAGTGAGCTCAATACCAATCAAACAAGAGCAACAAGGAATGTTCATTTGTGTTAAACCACTATGCTTTGGGAGCTTATGTGATGAATCAAAAGTCTCTGCCACTCATATATTAAAAGCCTATCCCCCAACATGAGGTGAGGCCTTCGGAGGTAATTAGTCATAATTTTCATCTTCCTGCTGGGATTTGTGTCCTTGATTTCTGTCTTTACCCTCTGCTATATGATGACACATGACCAAGGAAGAAAGCCATCACCAGAATTCAACTAAGCCAACCATCTGATTTTATACTTCCCAGTCTCTAGAACTGGGGGGGAGGGGAATTCTGTGGTTTAAGCTTCCAGTCTGTGGTATCTTGTTACAGAAAGCCAAAAGGACTGGAGCAGCGGCTTGAAAGAACAACTGTTTATTATATCTCACAAATCACTGGCCATAAGGACAGCTTTACTTATCTTGGAGTCAACATTATCTGACCTCAACTAGGCTGGCTTATTCATCTGAGGTCAGCTGCTCATGGGGGGGGTTGATGGCCCGGTCACGTAGGCTGAGATTACCCTTTCCAAGTGATCAACCCCCATACTTCACTGAATTGCCCGGGCTAGTACTCATGGAAGTAGCAGAAGTCCAAAAGACACAGTGGGTAAATGTGTGGCCTCTTTTTTTCACTTGTCTTGGAAGCAATCAGCAGCACTTCTGCCACAGCCTGTTCAGCAAAGCCAGTCTCCTAGGCAGCCATTGTCATGCGGTAATGAAATAGAATCTGTCTCTGGATTGGAAAGGTCAAAAACTGGTGCCATCTTTGCAGTCAACCTACTCCTCCAGTAGCTAGTGTCAGCTTAACTAGAACCTGGTGAAGACAGCCAGGCTCCAATTGCAGACCTGACTAAAGACAAAAATGGAGCTCCTTTTTTTCATATATTTTTATTGTAATTAATAGAAGGGTTACATTATATTCACCAGATAGAAGATGCATTACTGCACAAACATTGATACCCTTTCTTATGTCTTGGTCTCCATTTCCCTCCCCCACCTCCACCCCTCATCTTGTTTTCCCCCCTTCCCTATCCAATTTCAAATGACCAAATACGCATACATGCAATATATCAGATAACAAGGTAAAATACTATAACAATATGAGATAACCAAGGACAACAAAAGAGATGAGAGATAACATAGTACATTGAGGACAACGATCACTCATTATATGGCTTTTGTTTGTTATAGATATCATGCTAGTGCCTTAAGTAAAACAAAAGCCGATTTGATTCAGCCTGTAAAAATATCCTGAGACAAACCTCCTGAAGCACGCATGCTGGATGGAAATGTGTCTTCCCTCTCATTATCCACCACAGCTCCAGAGCTACCGAAGATGTGGAAACAGCTTGAGGTTGCTACTTCCTGGGTTTGATTCTTCAAACATGGTGTCACCTCCCTAATTAGTTCTAATTAAATCCGTGGTTCATGTTAGGTCACAACAAATGGAGATGTTTAGTCACTTAAGAAGAACGCAGGCATCAAATCCACGAAGCCTGCTGCACGGTCACATGGACGCTGGCTGTTCCGTGTCCACCTACACCGTCAGGTTCCTGACTCAACTCCAAATACTTGCTGCTCTGAAAAGTGGGAACCCGGCATTGGGTAGACCTCGGATCTCAGCACAGAGGGTTGTAATTTCCCTCACTTCTGGGAGTGGGTGGCCCAGGGTGGCTTTAAAAGGAGCTAGTTTCTCTAAGACTCCAATCCCAAGGCCTCTCCCAAAGCTTCAGGCACACTTTGAGGCGCCTGCTCGATCTCTTCTCAAAGTTTCACTGAACACAAAGAGCTGACTTAAAAGAATCTGAAACGTACATTGTCCAGCTGTTCAGTCACTTTACTAAAGGGATGAATTAAGAGGCCAGGTGTGGTGATGCATACCTGCAGTTCCAGCTACTCAGGAGGGAGAAGTGGGGTGTTCATGATCTGAGTCTTGCCTTGAGGAAAATGCTCCAGCCTATCTGAAAGTAATCTCAGGGAAAAGAACTGGGGAGCCAGGCACCTGTGACTCACACCTGTAATCCTAGCTACTCAGAAGGCTGATCTGAGGATCAGGGTTCAAACGTAGGCCAGGCAGGAACATCTGGGAGACTCTTGTCTTCAATTAACCACACAGGAAACAGGAAGTGGCGCTGTGGCTCCAAGTAGTGGAGCAAAGCACTAGCTTTGAGCAAAAGAGCTCAGGGACAGTGTTCAGGTCCAAGTTCAAGCCCTATGACAGAGGAAGAGGAAGAAAGAGGAGGAGGAGGAGGAGGAGGAGGAGGAGGAGGAGGAGGAGGAAGAGGAGGAGGAGGAGGAGGAGAAGGAAGAAGAGGAGGAGGAGGAGGAGGAGGAGGAGGAGGAGGAGGAGGAGGAGGAGGAGGACTTAAGTCGAGTACTTCCCTAACAAGCATAAGACTCTCAGTTCAAAAGGAGCCAAAAAGGAGAAGCGGGGGTTGAGTGAAGTAGCAAGAAGCAATGCTCTCTGTCCCGGGTTATATAATGAGTGATATGACAGCAAAGGTAAAACTTGAGTGAAGCTAGTGTTCAGAACAGTGGAGGCGCAATCTTTCTACAGATTTCAGTTCTAGCCACAGCTCCCCAACTTGCAGTCATGTGACCTTAGGCAGGCACACAACCCATGTGCCTCTGTTTCTCCTTTTTAAAAAGGCATGGTTGCTGGATGCCGGTGGCCATACCTGTAATCTTAGCTACACGTGAGGCTGAGATGCACTAGCTTTCAATACAAAAAGGCTCAGGGGCAGCCTGTATTCCAGCCCCAGAACCAACAAAATTAAGCAAAAAGGCATGTTTATCTTTCTTATAGGGTCATTGTGGTATGTGAGTGAGATAGCACCTACCAGACTTCTTGTCACACAGTAAACACTCAACAGGCAGTAACTAACATGTGGTTCACACACCATGTGGTTGGGGGGGGTGGAGGAGGAAGGTTTGGGAAAGAAGCAGGAACTATCAATATTGTCTAGGGAAAATAGGCAAGAATGCTTTTTTTCCTGACACACACAAGTTGCCCTGTTAGAATGCAAGTTCCAGAGAGAGCAGGACCCTGGCCTAGATGAAGGAAAATACTTATTTGTTGCCTGGATAGATTAATGCTTTTATGTCGGTGGAGTATGCAAGGAGGATTCCTTTCATGGGAAGGATCGCAATACTTCATATCAGTCAAGAGCCTTGCAATTAGTAAAATCCCCTCTCCCTCTTTCACTGGATTAACACATCTAAGAGGGGGAGTGCCTCAGAACCCAGAGCCCAGGATTGAAGCTCCACCTCTGTCTTCCATGGACCACTTAACTTTAAATGCATTATTTAGCCTTCCTAAGGCTCCATTTTCCACTTGTGTGACAGGAGTAAGGAAAGTGTCTCCTTCAAAGGATTAGCATAATAAAGGAGAACACAACAGGGATGGTGTTTAGCTGAGCCTTTGACAGAGAGTGGGTGTCTCCTCGGCAAGAGCTGGGGCAGTAACATCAGCACAGCCCTGCATCCTAATGCACCCACGTGGGAGCTAAAGCCAGCCTCTCTGCCAGGCATCCTTGCTGTCCTCCTGTAAGAAAATGACCACAGACAGACCCCAGAGACCATTCCAGGGCCCACTGCCATGTGTCTGCCTCAGCTCTGAGTCATGGAAACATGGTCCATTACAAATAGAAGAGTGGTTGCAGGCATTTATGAGCCACATAGGGGAAAGGAAGGCAAACTTAGCCATAAGGGTACCAGTTCTGAGCCAGGCACATTCATACATGCATTATCTCCCTGTGGGATAAGGAATAAGAGGAACCATGTCACTGATAATGCTTGCCCATCTGTACCAGCCAGCGGGAGGTCAAAACCAAATTCCTGGCCCAGATGCAATGACGACCTGGAATCCCTGAGCTGTCACATTTCTTCCTGTCTTTCTTCCAGTCTTGCGTCACTCTCTTTTTGTTTTCACTTTCTGTTCTGTTATATAAATTGTGATAGGATACCTCAAATGCTTTTTGAAGTAAAGATAGGTATTCAGCAATCAATAATCCTATTTGTCTTTTCAACAGACCTGGGAAAAACTCATCTCTGTTCTATTTTATATGAATAGTAAAGTGTTAGAAATGGGAAGTGACCTTCCTGAGGCCTCAGTCATGTTTTAAGTGGCAGACTGGATTTTAAATGGGTGTCAGTCTGTCCTCAGGGGTCCCCTGTCTACTGTCCCAAAGCCCTCCCATTCACATCACTAGCTCTTATACTCAAGTGGTCTCTGTGAGCCCCCTCCCCTCCCATTAAAGCACTGAAATTATCCTCTGGGGATAAATGATCCTAAACAGAATTATGGAGACAAAAGCTATGGCTGTATTTACAGCTCTTGCCTGAATGCTGTATAAAGGCAAGCCTTCCCGTACTCAAGGCCCAGGAAACAAACAGGAGCTGAAAGAACAGGCAATCTGTTAGGGACAGGACAAGAACTGCTGCCACTTCTTCCCACCTGGGCCTCACTCTTTTTCCAAAATTCAGGGCTCTCTCCCATGCATGGAGGCTTTGAAGAACACTGAAGGGGTTTCCACTGGTGGCGGAAACCTTTCATCAACATGATGCTCTCCTGAGCATTGCCCACCATTCCCTAGGCTCACACAAGACACCATCCAGGAAAAGCAAGAAGTGACCCGGGCACATTGGTAACAACCAGCTCACCACTTAATATCTGGACCACTGTCATGTCCAGAGAACAGAGATACCGAATGGGAGATGGATAGAATCACCATCTCCTTTCCAAAGTCTCCACTTACTAGTAAGCAAAATGGTCTTCTCTAACACATGAAAGGTTACATAGTTTATATACAATAGAGAAAACCTTGAGTCTCTGCTGGTTCTGGCTCCCCTCCATTGACTCTCACTTGCCTCAGCCACAGTTTGCCAATGGGTAAGAAGAGGTAGCAGTGAGTTACTGTGAGGATTAAATGCAATAAGTCAGGTAAGGTGCCACCATACCCAGCACATTGCCAAGGTTAACTGGAATGTGTACAATGTCTTACAATCTAAGGGTCATCATGTCAGTGACAGTGGTTTCCAAAAGGGATGAATCTCAATAGTCTAAGACTAGTTCTAGCCAGCATATAATTTTCTAAGAAGGAGAGACAAATGTTACAGATTGACTCCAGCTCTCAGTCTGTTTTCCCTGTTCTGGAGGTTCTTGTGGTGAACAAATGTCCCTTTATACTGATTCGGTCCTGTTGTGTTGGGGAGAAAGAAGGAAGGAAGGAAGAAAGAAAGTAAGGGAGCGAAGGAGGGAGGGAGAAGAAAGGAAGAAAGGAAGGAAAGAAGGAAGGAAGGAAGGAAGGAAGGAAGGAAGGAAGGAAGGAAGGAAGGAAGAGGAGAGGGGAGAAAAGAAAAAGCAAATCGGTGAGGCACTTATGCTGGGTGCTCACACTAGACGGCCTTATATTAAGAGTTTCAGTGAAGAAACACAATCAGATAGTGGCCACGAGCTTGCATTCTGCATGCTGAGTTTGTATCCTAGCAGCTATAAAGTTAATAGCCATCTATAGTTGAAAACTGTTTCATATATGATTATTGCATGATTCCCAGTGCACCCCTGTGAGAAATCTCATATTAAGCAAGAATTACGTTTTCATATGAAGAGACTAAACCTGGGGAACTACCCAAGGTACCACACTGGCAACCTTGAACTTTGGAGTGTCCTTTCAAGATATTTCCATTCCATTAGTTATCAAAGTTTAAGAATAGACAAGGGTTTGCAGGAAGAAATAACTCAGCAAAAGAGGTATTAAAATTAAATAATTACTAGAGTCTGGAATCAACAGAATGTGCGAGATTCCATTAGTTTGAAAGGCCATATCTGAGGAGTAGAGAGAAAAGACGGAACGTGGCCCAGTTTCTGTAGCAGGTCTCCTTCTGTTCACAGATGTCTCAAGTATTAAGAGAGTCAGGAAGAATCCACTGGTATGAGGAGGGTTACTTGTGAGAGAGTAAGTACAGAGGGTGAAGTAACTAAGTTTTCTGAGCCACTCATACCCATTAACTCATCCCAATCATCTGAGAGCTGAATGCCTTTGTTAACTTTAAAAACATGACTGTTCTTATAAAGGTGATGTACAGAAGGGTTATAATTATGTAAGTCAGGTAAAGAGTATATTTCTTTTGGGACAATGTTACCCCTTCCCTCCCTCTCTCTATTAGTTTTCAATACATAACAAACAATATCAGAATTCAGTGGATTAAAAGAACCACTCAGTTTCTGATTGTATGGATTGGAAGTGTAAACTGGATGTAGCTGAGATTCTTCTGGTGGTGGTATATGCTTTCTCACAGGGTTTTCCAAGTCAGCAGATGCCAAATGGTCTAGGATGGTTTCATCTGTAATAGCTCTGTCCTCCTGGGCTCTCATCCTCCAGTAGTGTGGCACAGCTTTTTCTCCAAGAGCAGGTAGGCTTCCAGAAAGTGAGAAGAATCCTACAAGTCTTCTCAAGTCAGAGGCTCAAGAACTACCATTTTCATTGTCTATTAAGGAAAGCCATTCAAAAGACCTTTTCCTTCTCAATCATTGGGGAACAGACTACAGATCTGAAGAAAAAGGTGGCAAAAATCATATCTCAAAGGATTTGAATACAAAGAAGTATGAACAGCAATGAATTACTTCTCATTCTTCCATAATGGTGTGGTTAAATATTATAATTGAGGACAAACACAAAAGGACTAGAGCAGAAATCTGTACCTTTTATCCTTAAGTCCAGAGATGCCAATTCAATAAAAATAAAATCTTTAAACACACACACACACACACACACACACACACACACACACACACACACACACACATCTTGCTCATCCCTAAGGCCGGTAAGAAAGATCTCTGCTTCCCTTTCCCCCTCATAGGCTCCAATAGAGGAGAAAAACCAAACAGAAAACGAAAACCCAGCACCCTGAAGGACTAGAAAGAGATGCCAAAATTCTCTGGGGAGGCAAGGCAAAGGTTCTCAAATAAACTCATTTATAACAGGATATGGAGGAGCGCTCACCTCCAAATCCAGCCCATATGCTCACAGGAAGCAGCTGCTTGGATGTCCAAGCCTGCCCCGTGGGACAGGCTCAGGAGGAAGGATGGAAGTCACATTCTCAGGGCATCTGTGTGCATCCACTGGAGAGAAGATTCTCATTGCTATGGCTGTCATGCCTGCTCTTTGATTTGGGTTGTTTGCCTATAAGACAAACTGCCTCTTTGTTCTGAGGATCGTTTCGGAATTGTTAACTTAGGTTGCCATTTACCCATCCTTCTTACAAAAATAAACCTGAGTCTCAAGTTCCAGGCATGAGCCAGGAAAGCTCCTGGAGGACGGAAAGTGACAGAGATGGAGGAACTTCCCCACCTAAACAGGACATGCCAGAGCAGCTGGGAGATGCTGGACAAGGAACCATGGATCAGGGTTTTAGCCTCTGGACTCCAAAGAGTCACCTGCAACCACTTAGAGCAGGTAACGGGAGAGAGGAGAAGCCCCTCCCTAATGAGCCCGAGATAAGTAACTGTATTGAAGGGCCTGAGAGGAACGCATTCCCCTAAAGAGACACACAATCATGTGGCTTAGACGGCAGAAAAACAAGATGAGAAGCTGAGGCAGAAAGTTGGTTATTAATAGAGAATATCCTGATATGCTGTGGTCACGGACTGGTGAGATCTGGAGCAAATTTGATACATATGGCTCTATCTGGGGACCCCAAAATACAATTGGTGCTTGATAGAAGGTTGTTCCATTCATTAAGAGGTGAAAATAATGCATAAAAATGAGAAGTTATTTGACATAGGGAAGAGAAGGGGGAAAACAAGATAATTGGGAGGGTGTCGGGGGGAGGGAAAGGAGGACATAAACATGAGAAGGGGTATCAGTGTTCAAGAAATAATGTACCCACTACCTGATGAATATAACTAATCCCTCTATATGACCCTGACAATAAACTACAATTAAAATAAATGAAGGTTATAGAGAGGAAATACCACTTTATAAAAGAATGCAATGGTTCCAGAGATTAACTAGACTCCCTATAAACTCTTTCTTTTATTACTACCATCCCCTTCATCAGCAGGCCTTCCCTTCCTGGCAGGAAGATCATGGAGAGCAGTATCTGTGTCCCTTTCTAGCAATATTCTGCTGCCTCTGCTTGCCTACATGCCCATTCCTGATCCAGACCCTGAATACACGTGGACTAGAGGCATAGTTATTCCCACCAACAGCACAAAAAGCAAGGACAGAAGAGGAGGTAGCACACTGATAAGTACAAAATCAGAGGCTCTTAAGAGTAAAAGAGTGACTCATTTGAAGAGATAAAACAATATCCGATATCCTAAGCACACAACCCCAGCCTTTTTCATCCACCTCCTGGAACCTGAAACAAAGTGAATACTTTGTTGGGGTTTTGTTACATAATCTGAACGGATATAGCCTATCAACGGGACAGGAGAGTACCTGGCAAGAAGCATGAAGCATGTGTTACACGAAACAACTTATTTTCTTTTCAATTTCATCTTTTTATTAAATACAAATTCAGTCTTCTTTCTTCATAAGAACTTGCCAGTAATATCTTTATTAGGGCAGTACTAACTCCTTCTTCTGAATAAAGCAAGTATTTTATCCCTGGCATGCTCAGAGCAGCCTCTTATCACAGTGCTCCTTAGCATGCACCAGGAATGAGGGCTGACAGTGAGACTCGGGAATTTCCACAGGCCTTGAAGAGCAGTCCAAGTTATAAAAAGAATGTTCATGTTTAAAAATTAAATGTTTGGTTTAAATATTTAAATGTTCCATTTTTCCCCCTGCCTGGTTGTTAATTCAGTATTAAAACAGAAGAAAGCTTGATTTACAACCCCTGACATTGGCCTCTAGGGTTTTCTGAGCCAGATCTCTAAATTCTTTCTTCAGAGTAATAATGATTTTATTAGTTCACCATTTCTGGAGTGTCTACTTTCTTCTGGTCATTGGGCTGTATTCATCACATATGTTGGCTCATTTCCTCTTAACTTTGTCTCTGCAACGAAACCACTGTCCCCCCCATTGTACAGGTGAAGGGAAAGACTAATGCTCAAGAAGGTGAAGGTGATTGTCCCAGATGGCCCTCCAGGCTTGTGGCAGCTGGGGTAAGAATCTAGGCCTGTCTGTCTGATGAGAAGGTCTGGATCATTTCTCCTGTATCACACTGATGGGTCAGGAAATCAGATTTCCAACCTGCATGGCTGCAGGGCTACACCTCTACTGGGCTACTCCTTTGACCTCTCACCCACGAGATGCCGTACAGGATACATAGGAACCTGATTAGGGTCTAGTAAAGGGCTCACAAAAGAGGAAAGACTTCAAGATTAAAATGAGTCCTTGTTATAAATCAAGCATGGCAATGACAGGCATTTTGAAGCAGCACTTAAAGACACATCATCAGCAAAGTAATGAGCTATTTATTGTTTTTAAGATTTACTGGCACTCTAATAAAGGCCAGAATTGACATCCGTCAGTGGGGGTGTGGGATCCTGCCAGATAAGTTGGAGCACTTCTCTTAGTAGCAAACAGGAGAGCATGCAGGAGGCTTTTGGCTCACAGCATGTGCCCTTTCTGGTCAATCTGTGGGTCCTTGTGGGAACAAACTCTGCCAACTTCAGTGTTTACTGTAAGACTAGGAAAGGAGCTGAAAATTCTTCTGATTCATCTGTGTACTACACAGACGGTAAAGCTAGGACCAAAGAGGAAAGGAGTTGTCCAAGAGCCTAGAGCTTGTGACCAGTGCTCATGGACTGTGTTTGTGAATAGTGAACTTGAATCCATGCAAAACTCTGCCATCAGTGTGTGGAATCCACATTTCTTCAAGCAGCTTCTACACAGCTGGGACGTTGGGTGTTCACAAGGATCCACATTGTGAAAGGCATGGCTCTAGGGCTGCATAACAGGGCAGCGGTAGAAATGATAGGATACAGGCTCTAGAGGAAAATCCTTAGGCCGCTAGGGACTTGTCCTTTACCTCCCTCCATCTCCTTTTCTTCCTCTCATTGCTTTCTTGGCATGAGATGGGAAACTTAATCTAGTACGTGCTCCCCACCACTGCTCCAGCCACCACTGCTCTGGCCACCACTGTGCCGGCCACTTGTACCTAAAAGCAGTGGGTCTGCCAGTCATGGGCTGGAACCTCCAAAACCATGAGTCAAAATAAATCCTTTCTCTTTATAAGTCATTTGTCTAGGCCTGTCTGAGGAGATCTCCTGTATCATTTTATCTGTATTATGCTGATGGGTCAACTGTTTTGTTAAAGTGGAAAGATGACTATCATATTCAGTGTTTGGTTAATTTTTTCCCAATTTTATGTGCATTTCTAAGCTACTCAAAAACAGAAGAAACTATATTCTATTAAGTAATGATTGACAAGAGACTGTACATGCATATTACAAGGAGGAGAGGGAGATGATGGCCTCTTAATAGAATAATGGACAGTGGTAGATCAAGCTTATCCTTTTGTCACAGGCCACATTTATGCATCAACAGCTCAGGGTCCCCGTGGCTCCAGGAAGTGAAAGGGAAAACAGCATGGCCCAAAGGTCTTATCTCAGCAGTATCTGAAACTTTCCCAAGTATCTTTCCAGAAAGGAACACAGACAGAAAGTCAGGACATCTGATACCTAGCTCTGGCCTGTCATTCACTAGCTGGGAGAACTTAGGCAAGACACGTGACTTCTTTGAAAAATCTAGAGGCTAGAAACAAAGAAGGGAGAGGTTGGTCAGGGGACAAAGTTTGAGGAGTAAATTTTGGCATACACTGCACAGTAGAGCCATAACTATACACTTCAAAATAGAGGGAAGAGAGAATTTTGAGTGTTCTCACCACAGCACAATGATCATTGTTTACAGTGATGGAATGCCACTTGCCCTGAGTTAATCATTAAACCAGTATCATCTTCCAGAAATAGCTCCTGAAAGACCTGGAATAGGTTCTCAGATTTCTTTCAAACACACCTGTCTCCATAGCGGGTGACATGAGGTTAGACTTAGGTGAAGCTATGAGACAATCGCCTTGGCTATAAAATATATGGTTCACCATAAGAATTCATAATTATGAAGTAATACCTTTAAAATAAGACAAAGTGGTAAACATATATGAAGAAATAACAATGAAATTCCCTCCTGTATAACTAAGACAAACCGATTTCCCTAAAAAGAACACATATACAGATGCAGAGTTAAACCTTAAATGCACTAACATACTCTTTGCTAGACAGAAGCAGCACCTGAGGGGAAATCTGGGCCTCCCATCTTCTGCTGCATCCCCTATAAGACACGGGGTTCACACCTCAGTTTCCTCTGAGCTACTGGCCGAGGGCACAGCCCCCTGCAGATGCTATAAGATTCTCAAGATTTGCAGTTTCACCTGTCTACTCCTCCTCTCTGGTTATTTATCACCTCTGTTCAATGACTGGGTTTGAGTAAATAAGTGAGAAATCAGTAATGGAGCAGGGTCTCTCATCACGAGCAGCAGCTCAAGGACTGCTGATTGCTTACACAGTAGCTCTCACCATCCTACTATCTGCCTGGGATGGTCTTCGGATAACTCGGAAGGACTCCCAGAGTCCCTTGCCAGACACGTATAGTCCATGAATCTCTTGCAGCTAAAGGTGGTCATCGACTCTAGTCCTGATAAAGACAACAAAATTTGAACAGGATTTTATGAACAAGTGTGGACACCCTAGTGACAGTGTCAGAGCTTACTGGCTCTGCCTCTTTACCCTCCCTTGTGTGCACTCATTCAGGTCTCTGGGGCAGCTGCTGGCATTTGGGGAAAACTGGCAAGTAGCCGTCATAAAGAGAAAGGTAAGCTTTTACCAAAGGGAAAAAGGGAGAGGGCAAGGGGGAAGGGGAGAAAGAGGACAAGAGGAAGGAAAAGAAAGAGAAAGGAAGAGGGGGAGAGAAAGAAGGCAAGGGGGAGGGAGAGTGCAAAGGGAGAAGGGGAGAAGTAGAAATAGAAGGGGAAGGGACAGAGAGGAAGAGGAAGAGCAAGAAGGAAGCCAGATTGTTCCATGACATAGTTAGGTTTCCTTCCCATCCAACCCCAAAATGCCTCTCTGAGAGCCTCTTGTTAAACAAATATGAAATGTCCTTTCAGTTAAAGATTGTGCAGATCTGCACAAACATCAACATCTGTTTGCCTTGCGTGGGGCTGGAATTATAACCACTGATGTGGTCATGGTGATTATCTCCCGCTGATCACTGATCGGATGCTCTTATCAGCAGCTACACATGTTTCCCAGGAATAAGAAACAGTCACATGAATTGCTTTGCTATCCATGTGCTTTGTTTGGTAGACAGAAACAGTTCCAGATCTGGAGCCCCGGAGGGAAAGAATATTATAAAGGAATCTTTGGAGGTGCACGAGGAGAAGAAGTCATGCTCTCTGTTGGTCCTATGCATTAGCCAGCTCAGTTCTTCATGCAAGGCAGTGGTGTGGCAGCAAGGGAGAAGACAGGCAGAGCCAATGCTAGGGAGAATAGAGTAGTGAAAAGGCTATCAAGGACCACAAAAGAAGCACTAAAGGGCAGAAGAATTAACTCAGGGGAAGAAAGTGTCTCTCCAAGGAAGATATATTTCAGCTGACACTTAGAGAGTGAACAGAAGTTACCATGAAATTGAGGAGAAAACAAAGTTCCAGAGGGGTAAGAATGGCAGTTGATCCTCAGGATAATGCTAACATATATATTAGCGGTCTGAAACAAAAGAACAAAGACAAAATGTTGGTTGGGTTGGGAGGGATGGGGGAGAATAATGAAAAGAGTAACATAAATCACACATCATACTTACGAACTGCATATATTTCATTGGTCAAAGACAATGATATCTTCTCACATGTAATCCCCCTAACAAGTGGGCAAAAATTATAGTTAGTCAGTGATAGATTCTACTGCTCCACTGTACAGATGGAAGGTGGTTACATGAGCTGTTCAAGGTCACCCAGCTAGAAGATGCAGAAGAGGGATTCAGAGTCAAGATTCTAAAGGAGGTCAAGAGATACATTTCCCCTATGATCCAACCTGAATTGGAGTAGTGATAGGGCTTGGAAATGCTACAGCAGATATTGAAGGAGGGTCCCTCCCTCCCTGTGGCCATGCCTCTGTGTGTCCCTTCGTTCCGGTGGCCATGCCTTTGTGTGTCCCTCCCTTCCAGTGTCCATGCCTCTGTGTGTCCCTCCCTTCTGTAGCCATACCTTTGTGTGTCCCTCCCTTCCTGTAGCCATGTCTCTGTGTGCTGGGTGCATGGAGACTGCCACACTGCCCTTTTAGACACATTTCCTGTAGACAGCTTGGCTGGCATCACTGAACTGGGATCCCCTGTCCTGCTCTCAGAGTTCTGAGCCATGCAACCCTTCTTAAATCTGCTGCATTGGAACTTGAAGGTATCTGCTGGTCTGCACTGCCCCCACTATCGGCCGTCACCTGCTCCGATTTCCCAGTGCAAGAAGTGGCTTCCATCACCTCAGCGAGGTCTTAGGATGTTTTCTGGCATTGCATCCTCCAGATGTGAGCTGCAGCTTCATTTCTTAGATCCCCACAACATCTTCTCAGTTCCTGTTCTTAGTCCAAGCCCAGGACCAGGTGACAGTTATTGGTGACAATTATAAACCAAGACCTCCACTAGTACTCATGTTTGTGGCAGAAAATTATTTCTTCCTCCTGATGCAGCCACATAAAATGAAAATATCTAAGAAACCCTGTTGGACCTATAATAATCCTTTTAGGTAGCATGAAGAACATTTAGAAAATTGGTTAAATTCTGTCATTAGAAAATCGCAGCATGATGTTTCCTATCCACGGGGCCATGGAATTCTATTGCTCTTCCTTTCACAAACATCCACAGCCTGTTCCTCAACCATCTTAACTTCCCCATCACAACTGCTATTATCTCTCATACACAAGACCCCACACCTAGGAATTTACACACACACACACACACACACACACACACACACACACACACACACACGATATCTCCCTGTCCTGGTCCCTAGTTCGTTGATTCACCACATGTCAAAGTGACATCGATGCACAGGGCAGAGCAAGTCAAATGTCCGCAGTGAACTTCTCTAGCCCCTCCCACTTCTGAGTGGAAGAAACCTGACTTCACATGGTTGGTCCCCACGGCCTCTCTGGCCTTCTGCCCTCACTCCTCCCATACTGCAGCCAGACTGGCCTCCTGGCTGTCTTTGAACAGTCTGGCCATTACCATGCCTCTTTCTAGTGCAGTGTACCCAGTGCAGGGTTCACTCCTCTACCTCTAAGCCTCTGCACACATGTCACCTTCTCTGTGGGAGGTTGTTGTTCACACCAGCCATTCGTACCCTGCACCTGCTACCTCCTCATAGCTCTATGTTTCTTTATAGTATTTGTCACCATGTAACACAGAACACGTCTGGTGTCTGCATTCCTTATGATTTGACTCCATCCACTTGAATGGAAGCCCCACAGAGAGGACAAGATGTTTGTTCTTTTCTGTTTGATGCTATAACAACGCTATCATGGAACAATGCTTAGCAGTGAACATTTATTGAGTGGAAGAATTCTATGACATCCTAATGGCATGATCATGAATCTTTCTGAACCAGAAAACAAACACAGGGAAGGCAGGCTTTGGAGGGAAACTGACCTGGGCTCAATGACTCTACCACTTACCAGTTCTGTCCCTACAGAAAAGTTACTGGGTGTCTCTGGGCTTTAGTTTCTCTGCACAATGAAGCATCTCTATTCTTAATTATTACAGGAGAATGTACTTACTGATGCCACACAGCCAAATGTAGCCGTGACCAGACAACCTAAGGATGGATCCACAGGTTCGCCCTGGCAAGCCAGTCTCCTAGCTCTTGAAATTCAAAGTTATAAATTACCACAAAAGGATCTTCAGAGACTTGCAACTAGTCAAAATCACAAGGATAAGCTTCAAAAACCAAGGTTTACTGAAATATTAATTAGCAAAGAAACAACACAATGAGAAATGAGAAATAATGTGGGAAAACTTGGTAAAGATTAAATTACTGAATTTCAATGAGCGCAGAGTTGTTCTGTGCTCTGCTGTGCATATCACATCACGGTTATCATGCAGAAGAGAGATGTAGAGTCGGGATTCCAAAGTGTAGGTCAGGAGATATTTTTCCCCTAGGATCTAACCTGAATAGAAGTGGTGATAGGGCTTGGAAATGCTATGGCAGATATTGAAGGAGCATCCCTTCCTGTGCCATGACTCTGTGTGCTAGGTGCACAGAGACTTATTACCACAATGCCCTTGAGGCTATTTGCATATCGCACCCGAAGCCTTTGTTTCAGGTCCATCAGGCCAGTCCAGATGGGTTGGAAGCAGAAATTAGAAGTATGCTGCTTACGGTTGCCCCTGCAGTGTACAACGTGACTCCACCAGTTCAGAGAATACATTAGAATTTCTAGTGAGCATTCTTCTTCTGATTGGCTGCTTTTATAAAACTTATCCTAGACCAGAATAGTCAGGAGAAACTATCCCCAAGACTTGTCCTATTCTTAATTCAAAGCCATAGATCTTAACTTACCAATCTCCTCATCAGTCAATCACACATCTAAATGGCACCAACCCCTCATCCTCCATGAAGGTGGTCTAGCATCTATCTTGGAAAAACTGTGACTGTTCTGCTATTGCTGCAGTGGAACTTCAGAAGCCACAAGATCTGCACTGGGGTCAAGGGCGATATGGACAGAAAGAAGTTCATGGGTTTTGGAGCCAGATGGTCTTAGATTAGTCAAAGGAAAGGCAAAGACTCTTCAAACAAAATTATTTTTATTATAGACCCAATCTTTACCCACTGAGCTTGTAACTCTTCATGTGTGGATGGTTGTCAAAGTTTGTGAGATATGTTTTAGCTTACTTTGGAAAGTCATAAAATATCTCTAAGGTAAGAGGTAATGATAGTACATAAATCCTACTTACTGTTATTCATTTTAGGCACAACTGAACTTAAACTTACCCCATTTAAAATAAATTCTTTTCTCCCTCTCTTTAGATGTTTGTTCTCCAACTGCCATAAAATCTGCTCATTTTGAGATGGACGTTACAATTCATTGTCTTCTTCCTGCAGAAGTTTACAACAAGCTTGAATCAAATAAAAGTGTTTCTGACCATTTCGAAACCTGCAGCCACAGGAAGCTCTGTGTATATTTCAACATGCCAGAGCTGTGAAGAGAGATAAATAGGTCTTCTACACAGAGAGAACTGCAGGCCCCAGTTCTGAAACCTTGGGGCAGCTACAAATTACCCCACCATGCCCAGGTCCTTAAGCTCCCTCCCCCAAGAGTGACTTAGGAGGATACACGGAGGATGGGGGTCGCATGTGCAGGAAAATCCCAAGCTTTGTCCAAAGTAAATGGTGCACTTTGAGAAAAGATGGAGGAGGTAGGGGAGCAGCCTGGACAGAAGCTTCAGCATGAATATAACCCAGGGGCTGTGAATCCCTGGCACCTTCAAAGAGATGCCAGCAGTTCCAAACAGGGAAGCCAGGGAACTGCAACTGAGACCTCAGCCTGCAGGAACAAGGCCAGAATACAACAGGACCTTCCACAGAAAAGGCACTCCTGCACTCAAAACCACCAAAGCTGCTCGGCAGATGCATAAAAGCCACACCAGTGACTTCCTGTGAGTCCCTTTCAAATGTCTTACTTACTTATCACTTACTTATTCTGCCACCTATACTTCTGATTCCCTACCAACTACTGCTCACCTCCTAGCAACAAAGACAGGGATTCTGACTCTGACATCATCCGACATTTTGTGCTCTGAAGAAAACCCGCAGCTTCTGCGGCAAGGTCCTTCTCTAGTGGTAAGCTTCTAGGTCCCTCCTCCCCACAGAGTTCAGATCCCAATTCACAGTTTCTTTCTCCCTACCCAGGTCCTCTTATTGCTACAGAAGGGATTTGGCTACCTCTGAATTGAAGACTCTTTCCTTCCTGCCCTGGATCGATGGGATTAGAAATGGCTTATTTAATTAGTCCAGTTGCAGCCCTGCTTTATTACTTTCACATTTACAATGAAATAATAGGGAGCAAGCGAGGGAAATTTGTCATTATCGAAGGACTGGGAGCAGCTGGGAAGAATGCAGCTCTGGAGTGAGCTGCAGCCCTTGCCTCGAGGCAGAGGAGGGAAATTGTTGCCTTTTTAGAGAAATTAGGATTTATGAGAGCTCACAGAAGCCAAGCAGAAGCACCACTGACCAGAAAGGCACTGGAAGAAATGACCCTGGATCTTAGGATTCCTGGTAATCAGTGAGACTGTAGGACCCTCACTTGTACTGATTTCTATATGACCAGAGGCAGGTCATGGACCCTACTGATCACGCAGACATTCAGGCAAGACTCGGTGTTTGGATCATCTCTGGAGAATTTTTACATGAAAATACCCAAATGGTTGTGTTTTTTGTATCCAGATAGGACTCAGGAATCCTCTGCTTACACAAGGCCTAGAGAACCCATGAACTGGGGAGATGCAGTCCTTGGTCCTAACATAGCACCCTGGTCTCCTGGCAGACTCACAACCTATTACACATCTTAACAGAAAGTTGGCAAGGTTCCCAGGACCTCATCACTTACCACTCCATGTGAATCACACTATCTCCTCCATCACTGGGAATCCCTTCCCTCTTCCACCTCCTACTTCTTTCTCCCACCAGCCAACTCTCCTTATTGAACAGCTCCAAATAAATATCACTGTCTCCAGGAGGCCTGATCTGATTCTCACAGGCAAAAGCTGGCACTTCTCTGTGCATATACAGCGTTGCTTATACCCATTTATCAGAACTCATATTTAACTACATAGATTTGAGTCTTACACCAACAGGATACTAGAATCCTCAGATTTGTAGTCTGTGCATCTCAGTATCCCCAGAACTCAGAAAAGCATTTGGTATTCAAAATATATATGTCAGATGAAAGAATAAATGGATGAATCAATCAATCAATATTGAGGCAATCTCATTAAGCCCTGGCTCTCTGTTTAGGAATGACAAAACGTATGTGTAGTTGTCTGAATGATGTGATTTCAGAGCAATCAATAGCTCTCTATATACCCAAAATAGCTTCCCTCAAATCCCATTATAGTGCATGAAATTCTCACCATTAATTTACTCATTTGATTTAATACGTATCGATTATGACAAGAACTCTGAGATAAATTTGAAATGGTAGTTGGACCCAGTCTAGTATGTCCGTCTGAACAAAGCTCTGGAAAAATCTGCTGCTTTTCCTATGGAAGGACCCTCAATTACAGATCATTTACAGGAATTTCTGGAGTCTTCTAAGCAAAGGAACAGGCCCAGGAAAAGTCAGGGGAGTAGATGAAAAGAGATGACAGATTCACTGGAGGCCTGTGAAGGTGGGAGTCTGTGATGTGCTTTGAGGGAAGGGGCCAGAAATGATGGGAACAAGAACCTGGAACGTAAGGAAACAGTGGCCTAAGCAGTAAGGCAGATGACGCTGCAAAAGAAAGTGAGTGGCATACAGAGGCAGAACAGCCATGGACCAGATATACAGGGGAAAAGTTTCAAGACAAAGAAATTAAGACATCTGACATTTAGCTGAATTCTTCAGGGTTATCCTCACAATATATCTAACACTGTATCTACCGTATCATCATTCTCAGTCATATTGGCCAAAGGAAGGAAGGAATGGACTTGGTGTGAAAACACTATTTCCCTTTCTTGGGTGAGGTAAACTAGAGTTCAGAGAACAAAATGGTTTGCCAGATTTAGAGGTAGAGTCTAAAGCTTAGGTGTTTTTTCTCTGACTTAGAGGTTCACATGTTGTTATTCTTGGGTCGTTTAGGTGAGACATACAGGGTGCCCTGTCGATTCCTATAAACACCAAAACACTGATTACGAATGCTGATCGGTTAAGAATACTGACTGAGTACAACCTAATGCTGCAACTCTCTGAACAGTTCGCATTACATTGTGACAGATGATGGAACACAGGCCTATTTCTGCAGACTTCCTGGGGGAGCTCAACATTGGCTTCTGCTGGAAGTATGTACACCATGGGCACTGGCAAATTTTTGTTTGTTTAGATGGTGTGTTTGCTTTCAAAGATCATGTTTTTAAACCTTTACCTAGATATCCACAGTATGGAAACTAGCACACATTTCTCCCACTTAACAGAAGAAATAGACTCAATGGTTAAAAAAAAATCTGACGTACTCAGGTGGATGAAATACTTATTTGTATTACACACTAGGAAACTGAAGTCCACAAAATTAAGAGACTTAGGCAAAGAATGTTTCCCTTCATGTAGACAGCTGCATGCATTTTATTTTCTTTGCTATTAGGTTCCCAGACTGGAGATGAGAAGAGATGGTGTCAGTAAGTCATGGGCTCAGTCTTTACATGCCAAGAATTTACAATGGAGAGAAAGTTGACAAAATACCTGTCTGCTATCTACTACCACCAAGTTATGGAAATTCTGAATAGTGTTAGTTTTAAAAAAAATCACTTCACTCATGGTGAATTCTCACTATCTTCCTTTTGTATACTACCCATTAAAAAATAATAATAAATCTGTTTCATATGAGCTTTCAGATTTTTCAAAGTAGACTGTTCATAATATCCTCATTTTAATATTATATGTTTTACTTGTATTTTTACACATGTATGAATATATATTTTTTATTGCATTTTGATATGTTTCACAGGCTGGCCTTGAGCTCATTCTGTTCCTGCCTTAGCGTCTGGTATATAGATAACAAATATGTATTAATATGCCTAACAACATATATTTCTAGTCTCCTTTCTTTTTTAATCACTCACTAAAGTGGTTTGTCCATTTTATTATTATTCCTCAAAGAGCTCATTTTTAGAGTTGTTGATTCCTGATCATTTCAGTGTATTTTATATTTCTATCATTACTCTTTCATCCTTTCTGCTTCTTTAGTTTATATGATCGTTTTCTAAGTTCTTAAATTGGAATCACAGCTTATTTGGGCCTTTTCTTTTTGTCATACAAGCATGTAAGTCAACAGTTTACTTGTAAATAACAATTTTTATGTATCCCATGAGTTTTCAAATGAGCTTATGGGAATCCATATGTTTGAAAGGAGGGGATCATGGCACTGGAAAGACAGGGATAATATGGGAGTACATCACACTGAGACGTACTCTTTTTTCAGTATAGTTTCTTTTCTTTTTTTCATATAATTTTTATTGTAATTAATAGAAGGGTTACATTACATTTGCCAGATGGAAGGTGAATTACTTCACATACATTGATACCCTTTCTCATGTCTTGGTCCCCATTTCCCTCCCCCCCCACTCCCACCCTCATTTTGGTTTCCCCCATTTCCTATCCAATTTCAAATAACCAAATACGCATATATCCAATATATCAGATAACAAAGTGAAATACTGTAACAATATGAGATAACCAAGGGAAAGCAAAAGAGATGAGAGATAACGTAAGTACATTAAGGACAACAATCACTCATTATATGGCCTTTGTTTCTATATCCTGGAGGTCCTTTCATTTAGCGTCATACTGTATGGCCTATGTATCTAGGTTTTACTCTATTGCAGATCTTCTGAGGGCTTTTTTGCTCAAACCTAGCGCTCTCTACCACTTGGAGCCACAGTGTCACTTTCGGTTTTTGAGTGATTAATTGGAGAGAGAGTATAACAGGGACTTTTCTGCCCCTGCCAGCTTCAAACCTTGATCCTCAGCTCTTAGTCTCATGAGTAGCTAGGATTACAGGCATGACAGATTTACTTTCTAAGTAACAGCTGATCTTAAAAATAAATCATACCCAGCATACTAGCTACCCAGGAGGCTGAGATCTAAGGACTATGCTTCGAAGTCAACTCAGGCAGACAAAAACATGTGAGACTCTAACCTCCAATAAACAGCAAAAAGCTAGAACTGGCTCAACGGGTAGAACACCAGCCATGGGTGAAAAAAAAAACAACAAACTGAACAAGAGCACAAGAACAGGTGTTCAAGCCCTAGTACCAACATACACACAAGCACTCGCACATGTGTGCATGTATGTGTGTGTGTGAGTGCATATGCACACACACACACACACACACACACACTAACTAAATAGTGGTAAGCATACTCTGTGAAAACGATAATAGCATGTTTTCAGTTTGGGGAACATGGAACAGAGACCAGGGGCTGCAGAAAAGCATGGGGCAGGTAAATGCTGCCAGCAATTTAAATGGGGGAACCCTAAGCAAGATGTGGGGACACTGGAAGAAGAAGCTAGGCAGCTTAGAAGGAACATGTTCATGCAAGGTTTTAAGCACTTTCCAAATAGCTTGAGGCTTCTCCAAAGGACAGAGCATACAAGAGAAAACTGAAACAGGGGTGTCCTCAGGATTTAGATCTGCACAAAGGGGACTGCTAGGACCACATCTGAGCCCTGAAAACTGCCTGTCAGCTCAAATATGCAGAGATGTGGTCCAGACAAATGTGCAAGAATACTCACGGTAGCATTTTGTATGATAGCGAAAAACTGCAAATAGGCCCAACATGGGAGAAAAGATCTAGACCACACTGCTGAGCCCCGCAGAAGGCCGCAGACATCAATGGAAAACATGAGTGCAAACCTGTATATTCAGCAAGATACACACACACACACACACACACACACACACACACACACACACACAAACATTTTGCCAGTACTGGGGCTTAAACTCAGGGCCTAGGCCCTATCTTTGAGCTGTCTCAAGGCTAGAGCTCTATCGCTTGAGCCACAGCACCATTTCCAGCTTTTTCCATGTATGTGGTACCAAGGAATTGAACCCAGAGCTTCGTGCATGCTAGGCAAGCACTTGACCAGTAGTAGGCCATATTCCTGGCCTGTGTAGGTACATTTATAGGAACATATATATTATATAATAAATTAAAGTTGACAGGATTAAATGAAAAGAGTTATCTTTCATTTAAGATATGTATGTGAAAATAAATTGAAAAGGGTTACATATATTAGTTCCAATGCTTTTATTTGATATATGCACTGTATTCTACTACAAATAATGCTAACTTTTTCCGATTTTCATGGAGGTAGCCATTGTTAAAAAGCAAAAGGAGTTCTCACAAATAGAGCATTAAAAACCCAGGGAAAAAATTGCCCTACCTCCTCCCCAAACTGAAGCTTAGTGGCCAAGAAGGCGGAGCTGAAAAAACACCCACAGAACAAAGCAAAAGGAGTTTTGCCATTCACTCCCATTCCAACAGATTAGGAGAAAGAGGTGCTCCAGGCAGCTCACATGTTCTCAGAAGAACACAGCTAGCGGAAATGACCTTGACCACAGTCCATGACCGACTGCCTAAAGAATGGAGTCGGCCGTGAAGAAGATCAAAAACAAGGACACATTCATGCCATTGTGAACATTGGGGACAATCAGCACCAGATCAAATGTGCTGTGTGCAAGCTCTCCAGCCTTGGCTAGCCAAGGTCAATCTTTGATAGGGTCTGGTGGAGTCAAGAAGATGATATTGGATTGACCCCTGACGGAAATGCTTTGGAGGTCACTCCTAGAGTTGCAATCATCTACTCTGGGTCCTGCAGGCTATGCTAAATATAAGACTTTTCTCTTTTTTTTTTAACCACCAAAACAAAGGAAAGAGAAGTAAAAGGAAGTTACTGAGAACTATTCATACCTATCCCTATAATAATCTCTGCAGGAAAAGAGAAAAGAACAGATCTTGTGAGTAATTTTAAAAATCAGAGGATGTGTTCAAATTCTCTTTTAGATCACTCCCTTTTTGTCTCCTGCCTGCTGAGTGGTAATACAAGGAACCAGGCTTTTGTTCCCATAACCATGATCTCAGCCTCATCAATAATGCTTTGTCAGAACGATTTGCTGTATCTAAACAGGGGCCACAGACCAGGCGACTAGGCCTTAGGTCTCAACAAAGGAGAAACGAAAATGCAATGCAAGAAAAAAACTATTTTCTGGATACTCACAGTAATTATTCCAGTTATCATCAGATCCTTCTCTGCTACTGTCGCTTGGTTTTGTTTTTTTGTTTTCTAAAGTATGGTACTGCTATATAGCCTGAAGTAGCCTGGAACTTGCTCTATATTATTTATCTTCCTATCTCGGTCTCCAAAGTGCTGGAATTGCAGGCATGTCCCTCCGTGCTCAGCTATCTGATTCTGTTTAATGAAAGTAACTTACAGCCTAGTTAGGCTTATACTTACATTTTTAATACTCTTTGTCTTTGTGCCTTAGCTAAACCATACACTCTTACGTCCGGGAGGGGGGAATCCACAAGTAGTTCGCCTGTCCCATTCTTTTCATGTCATACAAGGGAATTGGGCTCAATTCAAACCTCGTTAAGAATTTAGGAAGAGAAATGGTGAGAGTGAGCAGAGGTTGTCATAAAAAGTGTACAATTCGATACAGGAACTGATAGCTCATGCCAATAATCCTAGCTACACATGAGGCAGATACCTGGCAGATCAAGATTCACGATCAGCTCAGGTGGAAAAGTCTATGAGACTCTACCTCCAATTAACCAGCTGAAATCTGGCCAGGCAGCATGGCCCAAGTGGTAGAGCAACATCAGTGAATAAGAAAGTGGAGTGAGTTCAAGGCCCCTGAGTGTCTGTTATGAGAATAATTACACACACACACACACACACACACACACACACACTTATTTATTTGTGTCAGATACATGACATACACATGTATATATATATATGACAGAACGTTTCAAGATGAGTTATCACCCCTGAGTCACAGGTTAGCGCTCAGAGCCACATAATTTGAAGGCCACCACATTGAAATTCAAACCTATTTTCAAATTCATGAATGTGAGCCACTGAATACGAACCCATGCTGACTCTGTACTCTGCTATAGTTTTACTCCTTTACGCTTTTAAAATCAGTAGTAAAAGCACCATAAACATTGCCATGTGCCCAAAATGTAAGGATTTACCATATTTTTTTTTCTAAATACCTCAAGTGGTTGAGCTTTTCCTCAGGTTTGAAATGGATCTGAATCAGCATTTTCATCTCCAGAGCACTTCACCCAGCAACAACTTGAGTCCACTGCTGGCAGTTTTTAAAGGTCAAGACTAGCTTTGCACATCCTGAACTCCTGACTGGATCACAAAGTGTCACTCTCAGAGATAGCACTTGGACAGGGGCCCACAGACTATGTCTTGGTCCACCCTTCAATTCCCTCCTGACCACAGACATAGTCACTGACTTTGCTGAACCCTAATTTTCACACCTATGAAAAGAGAAGTCATGAAAGAATGAAGAAACAAATTTCAGCCTTATGTGCCTTAGCCCCTTAGCCTACCGCCACCAACTGAACACCAAGATGGGCTAGGCAGGTAATACAAGTGAGCGAAATCAATTCCATGTAAGACAGCAGGGACTGGTGGAGATGATGGCGAATGAATGAAATTCATCACAAGAAATGTCAGACTTCAGCTGTGTACAGAATGTGGACCTAGAGATCTGTCTGAGTTGTTTCCTTACCAAACTTCAATGTTCTATATAAAAAATTCTAAATTTCTAATATTGATGATTAACTCAAGATTTTGGGGCACCCCAAAGGCCAAACAGGTCTGAGGGTAAAATGCCCAGTGACTGGGGTCCCACCTTCTCCATTCCGGGTGAGACCCCTGAGGATTGATGACATGAATGGATTAGCCTCTCCCTGTCGGGATGGAAAGACAAGTGTCCTGTGCATCACTTGATTCTGAGCTTTTCCACATTTCTTTGAATTCCTGGGAGAGGTAGGGAAAAGGAAGGTTACAACTGGACCTGATTGTGTCTGGTTGTGTCTGAGCAGGGCTACACACACAACTAGTAGCATGGCAGCAGGTCACTCACAGGAAGAAAGTAGACCCATGTCAGACTGGGTCCATGTCAGAGAAAATTTCCCTCTGTTTTAGACAGATGTATCTGCATGTGCAGGAAATTCTCTGTCATTATTCCAATAATGCACACAATTTCCTGTCTGCTCTCCTGGGTGTTACCTCGGGTCTTATCTGCTGAGCAAAAAATACCCCCAAGTGACGGCTTTCTTTTCTTCCACAGACAGATACGCTGTTGCCAAGAGACCCAGCTTTCCAAGTGAGAACCATGGAAAACAGACAGCATCAGGTTACACAGGAACAATTATGCCCAAGACCCTAATTGGATTATCACTGGCTGAAAATTCAGCTTTAAGCAATTATCTATTCTAAGCTCATAAAAAAAAATAGAGCATAAGTCATTTTGGAATTGTCCTTTCTAGCAAACAGGAGGAAAGGTTCTCTTGCAATGTGTAGGAGAGTTTCTATTAATGAGGCACAAAACAAATTCTTGGAGAAAAAAAAGTTACACACATAGGCACAACTCATTGTGGCTTTGCTTCTATTATTAAAAGGTTTCTTTAAAAATCGAAGAAAGCAAGTAATTTAAAGCTCCAGTCATATTTCTGTACTGAGGCCCACAAAAGGTAGGTAATTCTTTTCAAATTTTATAAATTGCTTCTTGTCTCCTGTGAATCACAAGACTTGCAAATTCAAGGCAGCGTGCTCCCCCAGCTCCCAGCCACCATACCCTGAGCGGGTTCCAGTTCTGAGCGGGATCTAGCTGAGGCCACCCAGGGCTTGGATGCTCAGAGCTATAAGCCTGAGGCATGGGAAACCCCACACCATCCCAGCGGAATGCCTGGGCCTCTGTACCAAATACTGTGGAACCAAAGAATGGAATGATGTGTGGAAGTCAGGGAAGACTGCACAACTGGAGGTGACATTAATGGAAAGTGAAATAGGAGTAGGACTTTGCTAGGCTGACAACAAATGGACTATGACAGTGAGGAGAGAACACAAGTCTACCTTGTCCTGAGGCGTGAAGATCCTGGATGCTTTAGGAGACCCTGTGTTGGTAATCAGTTGAGTTCTATGGTGTGCCTATAATTTTTTACAAAGTAGGTTCTTTTCTTCTTATCCTATTTTTGTCCCAAACAGTCCAAATCCCAGAACTTGCATGTGCTGGGCACCTGGGCAAGTGGTTTGCATTGGCTGGTGTCATCCCCTCTTCTTACCAATCTTATCTTGCAGACCGTGACTCTCAGGCACAGGGCCATGGCACCTGCCAAGGTCAAGGCTCCAAGAGCATTGGTGGCTCCAAGAGTCATTGCACACAGTGATATTGGCTTTGTGCCATGGATGCTGTGTGCAAATCACACTAGGGATCTCATACTAGGATGACAGGTGGCTGTGGAAGCAAGGATTGAATGACAATTCCATACCCTGGTGGCTGATAAAGAACCTGAGATCCAAGTCATGCAACAAGCTGACCAATGATTTCTCTGGTAAACACTTTCTAATGTCTGCTCTGAGCTGTCTTGCGAACGGTGGTGGTGGAGGACAGGGGCTGGGGGGAACCAGGGCTAGCTTGAGGCTGGAGCTGAAGAAACCGGCTCAAAGAGGCTCAAAGAGCCTGAATTCAGGACTAGCTCCTCACTTCCAGTGCTCTCACTCTTCCAACTCTCTACACTCTACTATCCATGGCCCCCAAATAAGCAGAATGTGAAGCCTAAGTCCCATGGGGAGAAAATTGGGTGGGCAGGCCAGGAATCACCAATCGGACATTTCAGAATGTCATGAGCCCTTCTCCTGTCCACAGGCTTGGGCATCAGTCCAGGTGTACAGAGGGGGCACTATCTACCCCACACAAACTCTGAGGAGCACAGCCAGAGGCTCCATGCCAGACACTAGTTATCCTTGGCACGCAGTCTCCACAGGGCCTCCCCTTGCCTCTTTCTCCCTTATCTTTTTCTTTTTTTAAATCGGTCATGGGGCTTGAACTCTGGTAGGCACTGTCCCTGAACTCTTCAGCGCAAGGCTAGTATTCTACCCCTGGGCCTGGTTATTATCCCTGAGCTCTTTAGCTCAAGGCTCCCACCCTACCCCTTGAGCCACAGTGCTACTTCCGGTTTTCTGGTGGTTAAGTGGAGATAAGAGTCTCAAGGTCTTTAGTGCCTGGGCTGGCTTTGAACCACATCCTCAGATCTCAGCCTCCTGAGTAGCTAGGATTACAGGTATGAGCCACCACACCCCACTCCTCTTTCTCTCTCTGAAAAAAAAACTCAAATTCTAAATCTTCAAAAAGTAGGAAGTGGTTGGCCAACTACTTAAGAGGCAGAGATTGGAAGGATCATAATTCCAGACAAGTCCAGGCAAAAAAGTTAGAATAATCCCATCTAAACTAAGAAGCATGACATTGTAGTGCATGTCTACAATACCAGTGATGAGAGAGGCATATAGGCAGAAAGACCATATTCTGAGGCCAGCTGCTAGCAAAAAAAAAAAAAAAAAAAAAAAAAAAAAAGCAAGACCCTGTCTGAAAAACAAATTAAAGCAAAAAAGATGTTAGAGCAGGCTCTGCTGATAGAGTGCTTGCTTAGCAAGTACAAAGCCCCTGTTCAAATCCCAATACTGGAAAAAATGTTTCTGTTTTTGTTTTTGTTTTATTGAAAGAATCGGCACAGAAAGAAGAGACTGAGCCACTTTTCAAAGGGACAAAGAATTTGAATCCTGACTCCACATTCTATTCACATGTTGGGAATGCAGGTGCCACAGCTAGAAGAGGGGACGTGGCATTCAGTATATTCTTAAGCATCTCTAACATGCCAGCCACCCAGACTCCATGGTCTGGGTGCCTCTTAGCACCTACAATCTCATAGGAAAAGAGAGCTTCAAAGTCAGCCATGATGATTCATTTCAGAAGTGTTTGGGCATATCACGCACACTTCTTAAGCCAGAGACTAGTTCCAACTCTTCTCCAGATTGCTGCCAGTCAAGTTCCATTTAGCCTCCAAAATATGGTGAGGATCAAGAAATGGAGCTGAAGACATAGTGAGTAAGATGAGTAGAGAGCCCACAGAGTGGGAGAAGATCTTCACTAGCCATACAACAGACAAAGGTCTCATATCTAAAGGCCTACAGCTCAAAAAATTGAATCTCTCAAAAACAAATCCTCAAAGAAACAACCATCCCAATAAAAGGAGGGCTAAAGACTTCACGAGAGACTTCTCTGAAGAGGAAATAAGAATGGCTTATAGATAGATACATGAAGAAATGCTTGACACCTCTGGTCATAAAAGAAATGCAAATCAAAACAACTTTGAGATTTCACTTCACTCCAGTTAGAATGGCCATGATCAAAAAAATATAATAACAACAGATGCTGGTGGGCATGTGGCCAGAAGGGATCTCTATTATGCTGTTGGTGGGAATGCAAACTCTTCTGGAAAGCAGTATGGCAGTTCCTCAAAAGATTAAACATAGAGCTCCCCTATGAACCAGCAATCCCACTCCTTGGCATTTACCCAAATGTCCAGAAACAAGGACATACTAAAGCTACTAGCACAGCGATATTCATTGCAGTACTATTTACCATAGCGAAGATATGGAACCAACCCAGATGTCCCTCAGTAAATGATGGATCGAGAAGATCTGGTACTTAAACACAATGGAATTCTAGGCTGCCAACAGAAAGAATGACATTGCCCCATTTCCATAAGGAAATAGAAAGACTTGGAAAAAAGTCATACTAAGTGAAGTAAGCCAGACACAAAAGAACATAGGTTCCATGGTTTCCCTCATCTGTTATAATTAGTATACATCTAGGATTCTCCTAGCAGAGAATCACAACAGTTCAAAAGCTATGTACATATGGCCGTACAGGATGAGCCTAAATGAAATGAACTCTAGGATATGGAAACAAGAGATTTATCTTTGTGATTCTTGTTCTTAAGATACTACATGAAGTTATTTCTTTTCTCTTTTTTCCCCCTTTATAGTTAATACCATGTAGTTACTGAAACTGACTTTGGTACCTGGTATATTGTATGTACATTTATTAGTTTATTTCAAATAGGGAAGGGAAAGGAAAAACAAGATGATTGGGAAGGGGAGGGAGAGGGGAACAAAAACATGAGAAGGGGTATCAATGTTTAAGAAGTAATGAATCCACTGCCTGACAAAGGTAACTCCTAGCCCTCTATACATTCCCCTGACAATAAAATACAATTTAAAAAAAAAACAAATGAGGCTGAAGGGACAGGCTTAGAAAAAACAACACAGCACGTTGCTGGACCCTGTTCCTCATCAGTAAAATGGGTATGATGGCAAGCCCTTCCTTCCACAATTAAATGAAGTGCTGTGTTCTCTGAATGCGCACACTAGATACTAAGTCCTTATTTATCCCAGTGCACAATGGGGATGACAGCTCACCACATGGCCTGAGCATGGCGAGGTGATGGGGACATACCTTCCTTTTTTGTCTAGTCCCTCAGCAAGTGCAGTGAACCTGCTCATGAAGAGGAAGCCAGAGGCAGCCCAAGAGGCTTGGAACAGTCATTCTATCACAGCTGACCTTGAACATGCCCAGCCACTTTTCACTTTTCAGCCTCATAATGCCATCCATCCTGTGCTAATTACTGTTGTGAAGAATAGACTGTGACAACATAAGTATTACAAGCCATGGAAAAACCATCAGGAGGGGGATGATGAATTCGCCTCTAACCACCATTGTCCCTGTTGCCACGTAGCTGAGCTGTGCTGTCGAATGCAGTTTGCAACAAAACATGGGAAGGACATCACTCCAGACCACTGAGACCCCCGAGCTCCACGGAAAGTCCCTGTCCATTATCTCCAGAAAGATGAGGATTCGAATGTCATACCTGTCACTTGGCTCCTTGATGAACTTAACTAACCTCCCTGACCCTCCTTCTCCTCCCTATAGCACAGTATTTTGAGGAGGAACCTGGGAGCCAATGGCAAGTGCTAAAAAATGTGTGCATTCCATGAGTGCCAGCACCTTCCTCGCCGCTCACCTGGACCGCCAGCCTCAGCTTCCTGTTCCAACCCAGGATGCACATTCATTTCTGGGGATGTTGCCCTGCAATGTTGTTAGCTGACACACACCATACGACAACCCCTCCATCCCTGGGAATTCTCCTTCCCTGTCCCCATAGGGACGCTGCTGCTGACTAAGACCAGGCCTCCATCTGTGCTTTTAAGCCCTGTGCTCCAGGCCAGGACTGCACTCTTGCCACTCAAGCTGCCAGCAACTTCACAGACCCCCTTGTGCCTCACAGACTACAGAATCTCTTCTACCTCTGCCTCCTTCCCATGTCCCCCGTCACAGCCTTCCAACCGAAGGCCTCTCAGCCTTGTTCCTCTGGGCTTGGGCCTCCAGATGGTCTCCTTGTTTCCCCCACTCTTCATTCATCCCAGCCTCCATGCTCAACTGCTTTGTCTCCAGAAAGCAAGCCGCCTGTCTCAGCCTGTCCCCCAGCATGCACATCCGGCAGAATTGAGTCACGAGTGTTCTGACGGGCACCTCGTGCTTCACTCACAGATCTCCCCATCACTAGCTTTCCGTCATTCATCATCTAACAATGCTGACTCCTGATTTCTTAAAAGATAGCAGGTTAATTCGTGGGTCACTAGATTTCCCTTTCGAAGGTCATCACTGATGTCCATCTGGAGCCTGAAACAAGAAGCTCTCTGAGCCTGGAAGATTCCACAGGGCTGGGAGTCAAGAGCAAAGTCAAGCATCTGGGAGCAGCAGGAGTCTGGAAATCCAAGGACAGTTGAGACAGCTCACAAAGCTGGAAGAGGAGGGGTAGGATAGGACCTGATCACCCAGGGACTCCTAGAGCTCGAATATTAACTAAAGAGTACAATCAAGGCAGCTTGGAGCTGGATGAACCCAAATGGATGACCGCCCGGTGCCCATCATGCTGGGATGCGTGAGAAGGAAAGCACTGACAAGCATCTCAAAGTCAACAACCGCATCTCTGCCCAGGACTTCCCATATATAGAACATCTGATCCTCTCCACTGAAAATTACCTCTTTGGCATTTTCCTCAATCTCTGCCTCTCTGAATCCTCATCTTCCTCCAGAATTGCCAGTGGCCTACAAGCTCACCAGATAGATTAGCCACAGGTAGAAGAACTGGGTAGTGGTCATCTAACACCCAGTGACTTCACCTTTTCCATTTCTGTTGGAGCAGAGAAATAAGCAGCTATGGAAGGACAGCCATCCAGTTGAAAACAACAATAGCAATCATAACAATAATAATAGTAATAATAATAGTATTGCCAAGAATGGGAGTGCATACCTGTAATTACTGCACTTAGGAACAAGAAGGATCACCAATTCCAGGCCCATTTGAAACCCTATCCTAAAAAGTAAAAATGCCATCAAATACCTTGCATGGGACAGGACCTGCATCATTTGACATAGAAAATTCTGGCGCAAGTGGCCACCAAGAAGCACTCAATGAGAGGATGAGGGGACTTTGTCCTACCCAGGGAGAAAGTCTGTCCAGGATCTGAGTGTATTTCAGAACATAAAGAAGGCCCTCTCTATAGTCCTGATTGGTATTTGGGGCCTAGCAATTGTACTCATATATGTTTATATTGGAACTGGACTTGTCTGCCACTGCTGGTGCTGTATTTGCAAAACTATCGGCTTCACATCAATCCCCAAGCTTGTATGGGCTCTGAATAATTTAGTGCTACATTCCAAGAGGCTGTGAATAATGGAATGGGGTGTAAATAATCTTATCTCTGTCTCTACATGCAGAGATTGTGAAGGAGCACCTAAAGCGCTCTGTGCTGCCTGACTCTTGCAACACCTCTGCACATGATTAAAAGCCAAAGCAGATACCCCTGGATAGCTGCTATTTCCTAGTGGGTAAAAGAAATGAGCAAGTACCACATCATATTTCCCATGTGGAGAGATGCAATTATATAACAGGTTTCAGGTTCAAATGCCTCCAGGATAATTACAGCAATTTTTGAGTTGGATAGAGCCAGACAGAGTTCCCAATTCCTTTACCTGCTCAAGAGATGAGCAGGCCGGTGTTCCTACGTCACTAATACAGACACTGACACCCAGAGAAATAACCTGGATTAGACAGACCGCTATGACACGCAAGGCGCAAGTCTGGAGACCAGGTCTCCTTCAGTCTTCCCATCGGAGGGCTATCTGGGCATTTGCATATATATGTTCATCTGTCTCCCAAGCATGCAACATGAGTTTGGCAAGCCCACACAACAGGTTCATCTAAGCATCTAGCAGATGCTATGTGGGCATGGGGATTCTGTTCCCTTTAAGTCCCACACGGAGAGAATCAGACACTTGACCTACTTGAGTAAACTGAACCACTGAGATGAAGAAAAGAAAGAACGAGGATGCACAGGGAATTGAATGCCTTTTCAATGAGCAGTCCCAACAAACTGTGGCATGATGGGAACAAATTTTGAACCAAGAATCAAGAAATCTAAGAAAAAGTTGGGATTCTTTCATTATCAGCTATGTCATCTTGGAGAAGTCTTACCACTTGAGTATCCAACTTTCATTTAATAAAACAAAGACAAGTAACAGGGCATTCCTGCAGTGCTGCAGTGTGACTAAAATGAGAAGTGTATGTGTTAGTGGAAGTGTTAACCCCAATTTTTTTTATGTCCCTGGGGTTTCAGAAACAACCTCCATGAAACATGGAGACACATGTTCATCCATCTGCGGGAATCTGGGAGAGTCTCTCATCTTCCCAGAACAAAGGTAAGAGCTGCAAGTTTGATTTTCAGGAAAAAAAATCAAGCTACTCAAAATTTCTCCCACTTTGATCATTTCAAGATTTCTCCCAATCTCAAGCTCTCTCATCACACACACACACACACACACACACACACACACACACACACACACACACACACACACAAATCTACTTCTGTTGATAAGGACAAAGGACACTCTGATCAGAAATGATGGAGGAACAAACATTCCCCACTGCCATCATTACCCTCTTTCCTGAGGGAATCCTGAATCTCAGTCTTCATCCTTCTCTGGGATGCTTTGAGTCTCCCATGGTGCACATCACTTACCCACACACCCCTAACGAGCAAAAGGAAGCCTATGCCTCAACAGACATCTTGGGTCCTTCCTCATTTCCACCTAAATAAGACATCATTTCCAAAAATCACCTAGAGATTGCTAGAGAGGCTGGCTAAGAATATCCTAAGCTAATTAAAGAAAACAGGTTATTAGAAGGAGGATCTATTCAAAAAGGTGGATATCTGGCATGGCAGAGGGATGAAAATGCTACCACGCTGGGAGACAAATTTGGAGGAACTATTAACCAGAATGGATTCATTGCCAAAACTCCCAGATCCTAAGTGCCAAGACCAATTCTGATCAATGACTCCACTTCCACTTCAATGCCAGGAAATACCTTACCATAGGATAAGAAAGTGTGCAAAATGAGAGGCTTGCTCGCTTCCTTCTACCCTTTTACTTCCCTTTCGTTGCACCATGAAATTGTGATTCCATCTCTGATTAGATCCACTGGTATCCTAAAAGGAGGGAATTTATCTTCCTCTTCTTCTTTGTTCAATAACCTGTTACATATCTCCACACCGCACAAGTGGTCCACAGGTAAGTTTAAACCAAATACTACTCCTCAGACTTATTCTTTGTCCTAATCCCTTACCTAGACTGGTGTCCCACAAATAACCTAATCAGTCAAGAAAATGAGAAATTACCCTGGACTCCTTTAACCCTTTCATCTACTATATCCTTTAGCATGGAGTCTCATTAGTTTCTAGTTTAGAAGTCTTTAAGCAATTCTTTAATACTTTCTGAGGTTTTGGTATGTGCCATGAATTCTTTTTTTATTATTACTTTTAAGTTGTTGTACAAAAGGGTTCATTTCAACATGTCAATTTATGAATACAATGTGTCTCTATTATTGTCACCACCCCGCATCTATTACAAACCTCTGTCATCCTCTCCTATACATTTTTTTGCCAGTGTACCAGTTATTCTCTATATGACTTGGGTGCTTTTTTTTGCCAGTCCTGGGGCTTGAACTCAGGACCTGAACACTGTTCTTGGGCTTTCCTCAAGGCTAGTACTCTCTCACTTGAGCCACAGTACCACTTCCAGCTTTTTCTATGTATGTGGTGTTAAGGAATTGAACCCAGATTTTGGTGTATGCTAGGCAAGCACTTTTCCCACTAGGCCAAACTCCCAGACCTTGAGGTGCTTTTTTGAAAAGTGGAAACCAAAAAAAGCCAAGAACTTATAGTATTGCTATGAAGATTAAATACATGTATTAACATGTGCAAAGCACTTGGAACATAGCATCATGTGTCTATCAGATTAATCCCAATTGTAATAACAGATAGTAGAGAAGGTGGGCTCTTCCATGTCGCCCAGGTGAGTTTATACATTCTCATGCTCACCCAGAAGACAGCCTCAAACTCGAGGCAGAACATTACATGACACTTCCAGACAGACTTTCAGAGAGGAGATGTGATTTACAGGAGACACTGCAAGCCCATGTCTCTCAGCTGCTGCCTGGGAGGCTACTAAGGTCAGGGTCTTATTTCTCCCAGGTTCCTAACAAGGTCTGAGACTCCCATGAGGATAGCAGAGATTGTCAAACCACAGAGCTACACTTAGGACAGGTGTCTCACATGTGACATGGTCTCTTGGCCACAATGGTGTGGGAAATCCCCTTGGTAGGTGGGCCAAAGCCACGGGAAGCTGCACCTTCCGCTGTCCTTTCTGTCATTAAGTAAGTCACACACTGTTGTCTGTATCAGGCATTGGCATTAGCTCTTCCCTGGGTGCAGGGCTTAAAAAATGTTTTTAGAAAGAGTTTTGTGCAACTAACAGAATAATGGAGGCACTGAGGAAGCCCTTCATTTATTGGCTCTAAATCCTTCCGCAAACACTTGCATTTCTGCCTTTAAAGTGCATATCTGGCCTCACTGCTGCCACTCTTAGCCCTTCCCCTTCAGCATCCTCTGAGAAATAAGGATGAACCCCACACACACCAAACCACAGAAAGCCATGTCAAGTCCTTCTTGCCAGCCTATCTTAAAGACTATATAATAAATCTAATTCTTGTCAGTTTCCTATAAAAAACCATCATGACTTGGCTTTTAACCTATGTCTTTAATACTTTCACCATTAAAGCTTTTTTCATGCAACCTTGCCACCAAGTATGACAGGGTCTTTTGTTTCTAAGGCCATTTTTACATGCTTCCTTGTCTCTTTTTGAGGGTGTGGGGAGGAGGAAAAGGTGGAAGAGGACACACTCTAAAGGACAATGACAGAAGGTGATATCAGGAATCCCATGGTAAGAAAGCATCCAGAATGCGAGCATGAAGGACTTGTGGCATGAAGAGAGAGGACTAAAGGATTCAAGGATTCAGCACCAAGACCAATCCTGGCACAGAGCACAGAGGAAGAAAGGGGTGGGATCAGCCTGAAATGGGCTGTAGAGAAACAGAGAAAGCATAGAGGACACTAGCAGAGTGCAGGAGTAAAGGCAGTAAAGGAGATGCATGCATCACAGTACAAGTGCAGGCGTGGCCTTCGAGAGAGAAGACTAAGGCAGCAAGGGGAAGTTACCTTTTGATGACTCACTCTCCTTGTCTCTAACTATGCATAATTCAGAAGCATGCGAGCAATCTCCTCTGCAGGCCTTGTCCATGGTCTTTCCCCTTCCCTCCCTACCAACTCTTGGTGACAATGTGTGCTCAGTTTAAAGACGCCTTCCCCCAGCTGGATGTTGTATCTCTCCCTTGAATTCTCAAAGATTCCTGCGTACAAGTCTGCCACTGCCATTCACAATTCACTTTGTATTTGCCATCTTATATTTCTACTTACATCATGAGAGTATGAACTCTTTGTGGATAAAAGAGTAAACCTATTTATACCAGCATCCTCAGCAATGTCTAACAAAGAATCACCATGCTGTGAACATTTCATAAATGATTGTAATCAAAAGTCATGTGTTGAGCCCCAGCCTTGAGGTTTTTTTTTAACCTCTTTGTAGTTTAAGCAAATTATTTCATTTCTTTGAGCTTCACTAACTTAAACCATCTATACAGGGACTAAATCTAATTACAGTCTAAAGAGCTGGATGGTATATTGAGCATGATAGTGCTTTGGGAAATAAAAAAATACAACTAAAATGTTGTATGTTATTGCACATTGCCATTATTTCTCATGAGAAGCTAGTTCTTTCAAACCACATAGCCTCAACAATATCTTCAATGATATATATGAAATGATATATATGAAAAATGAAACTGTTCTGAGAAGTAAGGAGAGTGACGAGAGAAAAGTGGAGGGGGTGATATCGATCCAGGTCCACTTTTGTGGACATGTGAAAATGAAACCACTTCTTCTATAACTAATATGTGCTAATAGAAAAATATATTTTAGGAAATATCCACAATGCTACAAGCTTTGGTTTGAGTTTTGGAGCAGTTGGAGAAGTGGTACTATAGTAGAATGAGGCTTAAAATTGGAATTGAGTTCCTATATAGTCTTGGGGCTTGACACAAATCACTTAATTCATTTATTTGATCACAAATCCTTACTGAGCACTCACTGTGTAACAGGCACTGGGGATGCTTGAGGAGGGAGAGAGGAGAAAGAAAAGAAAGGATTAGAAAGAGACAAGAAGATGAACAGGAGGAGGAGGAGGAGGAGGAAGAGCAGGAGGAGGAGGAGGAGCAGGAGAAGAGGGGGAGCAGGAGGAGGAGGAGGAGGAGGAGGAGGAGGAGGAGGAGGAGGAGGAGGAGGAGGAGGAGGAGGAGGAAAGGGCATTGTAAGTCAGTGGTGAAAACTCAAGAGCTCATAGTAACTACTGCAACTGACATGGGAGACAGGAATGTATCATCCCTGCACAAGGAGTAGGAAGCCTTTGGACTGGCTTTTAGAGGGTCATTCATTAGAGCTGCTATTTGAAAGAGGAGTAGGAGCTCTCCACAGGGAACCAGGGGAGAAAAAAATACGTGACAAGGGATGGAATTGTATGGCTGACATACTTTAAGGTGGTTCCTCCTAGTCTACTTGCCTTTGTGTAACCCCTTCCTCCTGAGTGTGGGCAGGAACCAAGTAGGTGTGATGTGAACTCTATGTGGAGGTTACACTCAGTAAGCAGATCTTTCCTAGGGGGTTGCTCTACCCGAGACTCCAACAGAGCCAAGTGCTGTGACTCCTGCAGCTTCAAAGATGTGAGGGTTTGGAAGTGCATCCTCTCCACTTGAGCTGCAGGTGAGGATGCAGCCCAACCAGCCCTTCGACGGCAGCTTGGGAAAATTCTCAAGCAGAGAACCCAACTATGCCATGTGATATTCCTGATGTATAGAAAGTGTGAGAACAATGCCTATGTGGCTTCAAATGGCTATACTTGTAAGAATCTGTTGTGTGTAATGGAAAGCCAATACCAACTGGGGAAGTTGATGATACACATTGGTAAGCTCAGTGGGGACACAGATATCTCCTAAGCTTTGGTTTCTCCCAGTATGAACCTGAGACTATAACAAGATGAGACACACCTACATCACAGTACCATTACTAGACCCCATGAGGTAGTTGCTGGGAAAAACCTTGAATGTCAAATGTCAAATGGTTTAAAGGTATTGGCTGACAGTATGTCACTTCCTCGTACACATTAAACTACAAAGTTGCAAGAGTGAGCCTTATATTGACTGGGGAAGAATAATGTGGTATATGTACACAATGGAGTATTATTCACCCATAAAGAAGAGTGAAACCATGACATTTGAAAGAAAATGGATTGACCTGAAAGTCATTACCTTAAGTGCAACAAGTCAGACTCACAAATGTTGAATCTTTTCCCTCATCTGCAGAATCTACATTTTTAAAAAGACATCAAAGTAGAAGGGGAACTATTAGAAATGAAAAGGAGATTCAGGAGGAAGGGAAGAAAGGTAAGGGAGAGCAGTTGGGAAATATATCACACTCATACAATGAAAATATCATAACAGAATCCATTACATTATAAGATTACCATATACTAATTTTTAAAAGAAAGCATTGTTGGGAGTGAATATGCCTGTATAGACATGTTATAGCATACCCCATTCATACATATAATTACAAAAAATGAAAGGCTATTTTTAAGAGTGCCACATGCAATACTAACCAAGCTATGTTCACTATCTCCAAAGCAATTACCTTTCCTGCCTGAGCCTTTGGCCAGGCTGTTTTGTCTATTTGAGCATTCCCTCCTCCCATCACCTGCCCCCCCCGCCCCCCGCTCCTATCCCCTCTTATGAAGCAATAGGGCTAGCTCACTTTCCCTCTGTGTGGCTGTGACGTCTTATACTAAATTTGTGATGTTCTTTAACTAAAATCTCTCATCAACCTATTTCTTTTCCATGCTACCTTCTACATGCTGTGACCTCTGTGAACAAGGACTCTTTCTTATTCCCCTTCATGTCCCTAATATCTGGCACTGTACCAGTGTGTGGTAGGTTGATTACATGTATATGTAAAGTTTCATGTGATATGATATATATTTACATGGAGGGTAGTTTTCTGGCCTAGATAGCACTGATACGAGCACAAAGCAATGAGTCCAGCCACTGTTTTCCCCCAAGGATGTGTATCTACTTCTAATTGTATTCCACTTAAGAAGAAGATAGAAGATGTTAAAAAAAAAAAGACAAAAAGTGAAGATGTCTTGGGAGGGGCTTGTTTAATCTTTTTCTTAAAAAGAAAAATGAGGAAGAAGAGGAGGAGGAGAAAGAGGAGGAGGAGGAGGAGGAGGAGGAGGAGGAGGAGGAGGAGGAGGAGGAGGAGGAGGAGGAAGAGGAGGAGGTAGAAGCTGGACACGTATGGCTCAACACAGGATTACAATCCTAGCAACTCAGGAGGATGAGGTCTGAGGATCACAGTTTGAAGCCAGCCTGTGCAGGAAAGTCCATGAGACTCTTATCTCCTGTTAGCACCAGAAGTGGGGATCTGGACCAAGTAGTAGAATGCTAGCCTTGAGCAAAACATTCAGGGACAGCTCCCATTCCCTGAGTTCAAGCCCCAGGTCTGGCATGCATGCAGGCACACGTGCACACACACACACACACACACACACACACACACACACACACACACACACACACAAATAAAAATAGAGAAAAAAGTTAGGTTTCCTTGCAGCCCTCCTTTTCCAGTGCCGTCAGGCAGCAGCAGGGAAGTCTGCTGCTGTCTGAATTGCCATTGTTTCTAAGATGTCAGCACAACAGCTTCTGAGAAATGGAAGGAGGAAGAGGCAGCTTTGCTAGTGGGTAACAGGGAAGAGGATGCCCTAATTAGCTGGCAGGGCCTTTCCCACTGGCTCAAGGAGCATGAGTGGAGGCCAGGAAGGAAGTTGCTGACAACTCTTGCATAGGAGGCATTGAAGGGTCTTGAGGAACTAAGCCAGGAAATAAGGTGATCACATCCTTCCTGTACTAAACCTGGGACATTCTTGCACGTGTGTGTGTGTGTGTGTGTGTGTGTGTGTGTGCATGTCTGTCATGTTCTGGGAATATAATACAGTAGGTGAACTTGTTCAAAATATATTACATGTATCTATGGAACTATCATAAAGAAACACCTTATGCTATTAATGTATGCTAATAAAAATAGTACACGCACACACCCCCCCCCCACACACACACGCACATGCACATGCACACACAACCTTCTGTCATATTCCAGACTACTGAAGGGCCATAAAGATAGTAAAGGGGCCTTATGAACAGAGGCCATAGGCCATACTTCATTTTCTAGCTCCCATACCCCAAGGAGGCTGAATGTCCAGGCTCTCTGTTCTAGTCCCTGACTCAATGGGTAAGTCAGGTCATCTCCTCCTTTGCAAATCTGGTTTCTTTCAAGTCACACAAGGGGTGGAAAGACCCAATTCACTCTCAGTCAGATGACATACTCTCCAAAGTCTTCACTGTTGACACATCGTTCAGGTTTTGAGCTCTGGCTTAGGCATGGCTGTTAGGGTGGAGTCTCAAACACAGCCAGAAGTGCAGACATGCGCTGCATGATGCCTGGAGCTACAACTCTGGCCTCTGATTTGGATTTTTCCTTGCTGGATTAGAGGCAGCAAGGACAGAGCACAGGAGAAAAGCAACTTCCCAGACTCTCCATGCATTGCTGGGGGATGCCCCAAGAATAGGACATCAGCTGGCCTTGTGAGGTCTTTGCCTTTTGTAGGCCTGGTGTGCTGCACATCATCTCACTCACTCCCTGGCAGCACTGTGACATGTCCATTCACAATGCCCAGTGTTTGGAACAAAGAAAGAGAGTTGAGAGAAACTGAGCAACAGGCAAAGCTCACATAGTCCATGAATGGCAGCACTGAACCTCAGTTGAGTTCTCTACATCCAGGTCTACACTGAGGTGGCCCTTTATCCAAAAGTTTAAAAAGTGACACGAGAAACCTGCTCCCAGCATGTCTTTCACTGGTCCTGTGCTCATGGTTTTCAATTTCGTCTTCAATCAGCACATGTGTTTCACACATAAGTTCTAAAAGCCAACCATCGCTGGGGCCAGGAGTTTGACCTAGTGGTAGAGTCCTTGCCTAGCATGCACGAAGACCCCGGTTCGATTCCTCGGTACCACACACATAGAAAAAAGCCAGAAGTGGTGCTGAGGCTTAAGTGGTAGAGCTCTAGCCTTGAGAAAGTCCAAGGACAGTGCTCAGGCCCTGAGTACAAGCCCAGGACTGGCAAAAAAAAAAAAAGCCAACCATCGCATACCTAAAATGACAGTGATAATAATAATCACAGTTGTAATGGGACATGAGTAAAAGAGAGGCTGTCAGGGAGGGGAAGGAGGGGACACTGAAGGGAGAAGATTAAAGGATATTTTAGGTGTGTGTTCATATGTTTAATTTATATATACTGTATATATCACATATATCATATATATTGCTTGATGCATGTAAGGAGAATGAAATTTATGTAAATTTTATATATGTTTATCATATCGTTCAAGAAATAAAACATACTAATTTCTATATCTCTAGCTCCAAATTAAATGGGAAGGAAGATCTGAGGAGCAGAGATTTCACCATGGCCTGGATGAGCCCGCCTCAGGATTCCAGCCCCTCACAGCACCCATATACCTCTGCTCACATTTCGACCTACTGGCAGCTGTCCTGTGATCCGGTACCTTCTATTTTGCCATTTCTGTTCATTCTCTCTTTCTCTATCTTTATGTTTCCACCTCTGCCCCTACCTCTCTGCATCTCTTCCATGAATATTTGTGAATCTATTTTATGTTTTATATAACAAAGCTAGCTAGTTTCTCTCAATGTGTGTGTGGCAGAGTGGGGAGGAGCATTCTGCAAAACAAACAAAATATTGTGACATCACTAGGTGATAGTCATTTCTCCTTATGCTCTTGAAAATCCTTTCCTCCTCTGTGTCAAGGGATACCTCTCTGAAGGGAAAAGAACCAGAGCTTTGTCACACGGAAGCCCTGCTTCTTCTCATAGCTTTCCTGACCTGCCAGCCCTGCTCCTGGCCCTGGATTGCTACAGAAACAGTGACACCCAAGCAATCCCTGGGCTTCAGGTCTGCCTGGCTTGAGCTCCATGGCTCAGGACAGCATGGGTTCTGTCTGTGGGATAGCCTTGGCTCCAGGATGCTCAGGTGTGCGGTGAGACCCTGTGGGAAAAAGGAAACTGTCCTGCACTACAGAAAGCCTCTTTTAGAGGCCTAGCTCATCTGTGCAGGGGCCTTCATCTGTTAGAGCTAATGATAGCCACAGCTGGCTAACACTGGGGCAGACCCCATGGGAGTCTCATCTCAGAGTTCGACAGCTGCAGTTTACAGATGTGACAAATGCAGGTCCTGAATGGCAAGCCATCTGTCACCCTCACTGCATCCCATCAAAGTTTGCTCTTTTCCCTGAACAGTGATTTCTTTACCCCTGCTTTGATTGGATCCAAGGACATGTCAGATACAGGCAAGAATGAGAAACTTGGGCTAATCACCCTGCGACTGACAGCCCTTGCACAGCCTGGCCAAGAGTCCTGTGATGTTATGAAAATAACACAAACCTTCAGTGAGACTTGTCTCCAATCCCGGCTCTAAGAGAGCTCACATCATATGATTCGGCCCATCAGTTGTTCTCTGCAACCTGCCAAGAAGCAGGGGTGAGCCTAAGCTGAGTAATGGGCACAGAGTAGACAGAGGTAGATGAAGACATCAGGACTCCAGAAAGCTCTAGGCCTAAGGCAGCTGCCAAGGCTTTAAAGGCCAAGGAATGTGGGCACTGGAGGGGCATAGCTGCCTGGAAGGCATAGATTCTTTAGGGAGATGCAGCAAACCCTCAGCGTATGTGTACAAGCTCCCTCCCCTCCCTCTGACAAACCCAGAAGGAAGCCACAGGGATTCTGAATCAGCTCAGGAGCACTGGAGGGCTACAGAGTGAGAATGGAAAACCATTCTCACCGAGGCTCTTCCCCCATATCCTAGAATAGACATGCAGTCACTAGTGAGTGGTTGAGGGATTCAATAAAATGCTTCCTAAAGCTCTCAGCACAGTGTCTGACACAGCCACAGCCTCATTCACATTCTCCTTTACCCTGTGCTCCTCAGGCCTCAACTGAAGAGACTTCCCTGATCCCAGCCGCTCCCCCCAGAAATGGCCTGGACACCCTCACAGAACCCTGACAGATAAGCATGTGATCACCCTGGTTCATCCATGAGGATGCAGGCTGACATTATTTGCTTGGCTAAGCTACATGGGCCACAAGCAGGAGAGCCAAGATCTACACTCACCTCTGCCTTCCAAGTGCGTTTATTCTATATCTCACACCTACAAGAATATACTATATCTCATCTATAGTGATTTGACCCACCCAAAGGAAGTGGGTCATCCTCTACGGCAGAGAGAACAGTGTTCTACCCAAATCACCTCAGACATGCATGGCTTGCTCCTTACACACTGTGCTTTCTTCTTTCTTTCCTTTATCTTTTTTTTTTTTTGGTCAGTTGTGGGGCTTGAACTCAGTGCCTAGGCACTGTCATCTGAGCTTGGTTACTCAAAGCTACCACTTGAGCACTTTGAGCCACCACTCTACTTTCAGCTTTTGGGTGGTTAATTGGAAATAAGCGTCTCATGGACGCTCCTGCCCAGGCTGCCTTCAAACCATCATCCTGGGATCTCAGCCTCCTGAGTAGCTAGGATTACAAGCATGAGCCACCAGCCCCAAGTCAGTGTACTTGCTTTCACTTGCCACTGTGGGCCTGAATCTTTTCAAGACTTCCCTCAAAGTGCTGTGCTCAGGGGAAGTGGGAAGCATGTGGCATTCATACATTTCCCTGTGGCAGTGCTGAACTAATGATCACAAAAGAACAGAAAGTACCCAGGTCCCCTGCCTAGAGCCAGAGCCACTCCCAGGCTAAGTAGTCCAGAAATCCTATGGGACCATGCCCCCTTAGCTTGACCTTTTCTCTCCCCAGTTGCCTCATTGTCTTGTCTCAATGAGACATTTAGAAAGTCCCCTGTACCAAGTTCTCATGGCAAGCTCCCATAACGGGAAGGCTTGACCTAAGGTATTACCCCAAATTCTTTCACAGGAGCTAGGCACACCCGTACAAGAGGGAGATGACTGGTCTGGGCCACCTCTCCCAAATCAGGGGCCACTGCTATTTTTCTGCAGATTCACAGGACTCTTGTGAGATCACACATTTTGAAAATGGCTGAGATAATCATTCTCCATCTCAAGGATATAAAGATCCAGGGAAATTTCCATGATCTTTGGCTACAAGTCCACCTACAGAAACACAGTACACAAGGTCCTACATGCTTTTTCTCAGGGATGCCCAAATAGTCCTAATCTCCTCAGGTCTCATCTCCCCTCAACTGCGAGCTAACTCCTGAAAATTCAGCTAGCTGAGTTTTATTGCTGCTCCAATAAAACATCCTAGTTGAGGCTGCACTTAAAGCTATTACCTGAAAGATGTTATACTTGAGTTCAAATGAGATATCAGTTTCTTCATCTATAAAACAGCATCACCATTTTAGAATCTTGAAGGGAAGGTACAGGTCTACCAAAAGCTAAACAAAGTGAAATTTTCTGTTTGGCATGGCTAGAGAAAGGCTGGTCTCCCTTCACAGCTCTTCTCCCCAGCATCAAGCAGGCCTGCCAGCCACATGTGGGCCTTGCCTGTACATGTGAATCTTGCTTAATGGCAGGTCTTTAGAGGTGATCACTGCCATGGGCTTGGAGACAGCCTGAGACTACTGCAGAATGAGGGGCTGCCTCACCATGGAAGTTTCAGATCAGCCCTTTGTCCTTAGCCTTTACCATTTCTGCCTTGTGAATAGTCACATCATTCCTTCTGCTGAAAGACAGGCAGAGAGAAGGTGTGGGTGCCTTCATTCTGCTCCTATTCAAGTTGCTTTATGAAGCTGTCCCTGTTTCCCCCAACCTCCTCCAACCCAGTTCCAGGATGGCTGCTTCACTCTGACAAGTTGGAAGGCTAAAGATCAAGGCAGCCAGTGTTATATAACAGCAGCTGAGCACCATACAATACCAGGGTCACACTGTGAAATATCTCTATCGATATGTTATAAATGGAGAACCTGAGGCATAGAGGGAGAAGGGGTTTGTGTAAGTCACAGAATTCATGGGTAACTGAGCTGAGATTCTGGCTTTGGTGCACAGGACCCCAAAGTGCTTGCTGGTTCACCTAAACCGAAGTGAATTCTGAACCCAAATATCAAGAGGAGATGGAAGAAATGCATTTACATTGTATAAACGTCTAAACACCATTCAGGAATTCATGAGTCTCTCCTTCGAGCATTGATCTTATCTACAGAGAAGTCTTGGGAGCTGTTTGAATTGGTAAGTGGTAGGATCTGATTTAAATGCTTAAAAAGAGCACTTTGTCATGCCCAGTGTTGAGAAGAGATCACAGAAGTCAAAGCAAGCAGCACAAAGACCAGAGGGAGGCTGCTGAGAAAGCTGGAGGGAGCAATGGAGGGGTGAGGTACCTGAGTGGCTGTGGAGGTGCAGAGAAGTGAGCGGACTGTCTGCTAAGGACGGCTCCCTCGGCAGTCACTCTGGATGTGGGGGTGGACAAACATGACGTCAAGACCATTCCAGGACTTCCATTTGAGTGATCCTCAGGATGGTAGTGGCATTTCCCAAGATGGGTGACAATGAAACGAAGAACAACTTTACAGGAAAGGTGGAAAAGTGAAGACTTGTTTCTCCCCGATGTACTGAGATGAGGTGCCCATTAGTCATCTAAGTGGCATGTCAAGCTGTGGGATAGATGAGTCTGCAGCCGGGATGGCAGTGCTGAAGATAGAAATTTGGAAGTCATTATAAAGATGGTATTTAAAGTCATGCAGTAGATGGGGTCAGCTCAGGGGAGTGTGCAGCTAAAGAAGAAAAAAGACCTAGGACTGAACCCTAGGGTAGTCCAGGCCAGAGATGCAGTAAGAAGACAATGAAAACAGCCTGAAAGGGAATGGTGGGCCCCAGAGACTCTGCAGATGAAGCCAAAAAGAGGTCTGGAGCCAAAGGCATCATCTGTGTGAAAGTTACTAGAAAGAAAAGGTGATAACAGAAAAGAAGCCATGAACTTTCCAGTCTGGAGAGCCACGGTGATCTGAGAAGGCAGTGTTCACACAGCCAGCGTCAGACCACATAGACTAGAGGAAAGAGAGATTGGGAGACAGGAAATAACAACAAGAAGGAACTCAGAGACAAAATGCAATAGAAGCTAAGGGGGAAAATGTGTGCTTGTAGGAGATAGTGGAACAATTAAATATTCTGAAGGAATAATCCCAAGTATAAGGATCCACTCTGTCAAAACATATACAGTGGAAAAAAATCCTCTTCAATAAATGGTATTGGGAAAACTGGGCATCCCAATATAGAAAACTAAAAGTGGATCCCTGTCTGTCCTCATGTACTACTATCAACTCAATGTGGATCAAAGACCTCCATGTCAGACCTGAAACTTCAAAATTACTGCAAGAGGGAGTTGGAGAAACATTAGTACTTATAGGCATAGGCAGAAATTGTTTGAAGAGAGTGCCAGGGGCACAGCAGATAGGAGAGAAACTTTACAAATGGGATTATATCAAACTTAAAAAGTTTCTGCACAGCAATGGACACCAACAGATGGGGAGAAGATTATGGCCTGATGTGCAAAACATGCAAGGAACTCAAGAAAGTAACACTTCACAAAGGTAATAAACCAATCACTAAATGGACAAGGGAGATAAAGAAAGACTTCTCAGAAGAAGGGATAAGAATGGAAAAGAAACATATGAGAAAATACCATCCCTGGCCATAAAATAAATACAAATTTAAAAAAAAACTTGAGATTCTAGCTCCTCCCAATTAGACTGACCCACATCATAAATTCAAAAAAACAACAAATGCTGATGGGGATGTGGGAGAAAAGGAACCAGCTGCACTGTTTGTGGGAATGTAAACTAGTACACTCACTCTGGAAAGCAGTTTGGCGATTCCTCAGAAAATGAAACATAGATCTTCCCTACAACCCAGCCATACCATTTCCCAGGCATCTACCCAGAATATCACAAGCCAGGTTACCCTAAAGACACTTTCATATCCATGTTCATTGTGGCACTACTCACAACAGCGAAGTTATGGAAGCAGCCCTGATGCCATACATTAGATGAATGGATCCAAAAATCATGGTATCTATACACAAGGAAATTTTACACAGCCTCTGGAAAGAATAATATTATGTCATCTGCAGAAAAATGAATGGACTTAGAACAAATCATGTACAGTGAGATAATGTACAGGTTCAGAGAGGCGAATGGCTCATGTTTTCTCTCATATATAGAAGTTAGTGAGTCCAAAGCATGCTACTATTAGAAGAGGTATCCAAAGGTGCAAGGCCTCTGAACATTTAAAATAGTATTGAGGCAAAGTAGCAGGTATAAAATTAACCCTCAAAAAAGCAATGGCTTCCCTGTATGCCAACAACGAGAAGAGTGAGGCAAGAAATCCAGAAAGCAACTCCTTTTGCAATAGCCTCAAAGAAAATAAAATACTTAGGAATTAGCTAAGGATATAAAGGATGAAAACTTTAAAAACCAGATAAAGGAAATGAAAGCAGAACTGAGGAAATGGGAAAATCTCCCATGCTCCTGAATTGGACGAATTAACATTGTGAAAATGGCAGTCCTGACAAAGTCTATCTACAAATTCAATGCAATACCCATCAATATCCCAATGTCATTCTTTGAGGAAATAGAAGAAGCAATCCAAAAGGTTGAGCAATGGCTGTCTGGGAGCTGAGGAAATGGTAGAAACAGAGGAATGCAGGAGGATGGATCCATCTGTGTGATCAATACACAGTGTTCCTTGTGGGTGGAACTGAACTCTACCTGGAGGCCTCTGCCCTGAGCACAGACCTCAGCTTTGATTTGAACTACCTGGCTTCTTACCCTCTGTCCCAAAACATCCCTTCTCAGAGGAGGATCCCCTTCTACCAGGACCACTCTATGAAACCATGTCCCCTGCTCCACATCTGGCCCTCCATTCCTGCTCTATCATAATATATTATTGGCTTCCTTCATAGCATTAGATACCTGGAACCAGTTTATTTATGTGTTGATGTGTGTGCATGTTTCTTACACTTCTCCCCACTGGGAGTCCTGTTTTATCCTGTAACTCTAGCACACAATTTGTAGCAAAAAAAAAACTTTGCGAAATCAATGAAGCAAGTCGGAAGTTTCTAACCAGTGCCTGGTACCTGTTAGTTACCTTCTCTTCATTCTTCCTCATTGATAGACTCTGGTTTCCTCATGAACGCTAGGGGCATAGCAAAGTATGGAATAGGCAGACAAGGGATATGAAAAAAAGAAGAAACAATGGAAGGAAGGGAGGAAGGGAAGGGAAGGGAAGGGAAGGGAAGGGAAGGGAAGGGAAGGGAAGGGAAGGGAAGGGAAGGGAAGGGAAGGGAAGGGAAGGGAAGGGAAGGGAAGGGAAGGGAAGGGAAGGGAAAGGAAGGGCTGCTTGCACAATCCAGAAGCCCCTTCCTTCTTACTTCCTCCCCCAAACCCCCAAGCTGTATCTACCACCGATTAAAGGTAAGGATTGGATTCAATCTGTAGTTTTCAAACCTTTCCTTTGGCATCAGCAAAACTTCTTTGACAAAACCTTTAGAGTCCATGTGACTGGGGTGGTTAAATTAAACAGCTGCTCGAATCCATGCCCCTAGCTCTATTCCTTGGGAGCACCAACCTGCAGCTTAGGACATGCCCAGAGCCCTGGAACTCAAAGGGACAACAGCTTGAAAGCTACTGGTCCAGGCTCCTTGCAGGGCCAGCCTCTAGTATAGCTCAGCCTCCCAAGGAGATTCTAGTCTGGTGTCAGAGCTTGGCCCCAAGGACTTCCTGCTGGGAAACTGTGCTCTGTGATCCTGATGGATGCTGACAGCAATTAGCAGAGAACAATTTCCCTGTAGAAAGGTGGGAACATTTATTAGGCACTTGATGCCAGGAGCCAAGACACAACCCAAAATTCATTAGTATTTAGGACTAGCAAGTGGCCCCATTCTCACCCAAGGGTTAAAGGGAAATCCAGACTCTATAAATAAGGGTGACGAAGGCCTTTTAAATCTTAGCTTCACCAGAATGGAGTTTCCATCTCTTTAATTTGCAATCTATTCCCTGGGCATGTCACAATTGATATGAGCTTAGTGGGTTTTATTAAATCAAACACCCGTCAGGTTGAAAGTTTGCTGCATTGTCAATGACAAAGCCAAGCCAGCCACCATGGGTTGCTCAACATTAAGCTCCTCTGCAGCCTCTCTGCACAGTTAACCTCCTGCGGCACTGAAAAGGCTTGACTTAGAAGCAAACCCCACTATGAGATCTCAGTGTGTTGATCTGGTGGTTTGTACCTGTCTGCCATCTCGTCTCGTGTTTGTACGCATCCCATGACTGTATACTGAGCAGGCACTGTGCCAGGCTCTGGGGATTCAAAGTTGTCTCACTCATAGCCAAATGGTCTGGGGAAAGAAGGCGAGGAATTGGTGAAAGCAACACTTGCAGTAGAGGACAGCATTGGTCGAGTGAGTGCTTATTGAGCAACACAAAGTCAGAATTTAGCACAGTCTCAGGTCACTAAAGAGAGCTTCTCAAAGCCACAGCACCTGGAGGAGGCGACTGGTGAGGACTCCTGGGAGCAAAACCATGTGTGCGAAGCCACCATGGCCAAGTGTGCAAGAGGCTAGAGCACAGCAAGTGTGAAAAGGCTGGAGAGTAGAGAACAAGCAGATGCCAGGAGACAAGGCCATGAGTTAGGCAAGGGTCCAGCCATGAATACTGGCTGCTTAGTGAGGGAATTTGAACTTAAGCCTGAAGACAGAGGAGCATCATAAAAAGTTCTAATGTTAAGGAAGTAAGTCAGACCCAGAGAGGCAACAGATGCATGTTTTCCCTCATATACAGAACCTAGAATTAGTGTATAATCATATAACAACTATATTGGGAGGTATGCAAGTATATACAAATGTACTTACTGAAATATGATAGATTAAGAGAGAATTCAAATAGTATAGTTCCTTAGAAAGCCAAAGTCAAGTTCAACAGAATAAACACCAGGAAGCGGATACGTGAAAAGGGTGTGGTGTGGTGAAGGGAAGAAGGGCAGATGAGTGAAGAAGAGAAGTGGGGGAGAATGCAGTCAAGAAAAGTAAGGGAAGGCCAGAAGGCTGGGACAGATGAGTGACGATGATGAAAAGGGTGCCATTGATCAGGATGCATTACATTCATAAATTGCTTTATTAAATGGTGATTCCTTGGTACAACTACTTAAAGATAATATATATTAAAATAAAGTTCCAATGCGGTATTGACCATTGGTTTTTCTGCAGGGAAATATTGTAACAAACTCTTTTTGTTGCAAGTCACAGAAATTCATCTTCTAACTGGCTTAAGCAGGAAATCCTGGAGACTTTGTTGGATCCAGGTACTTAAGTGAAAGCATCACTATTTGTGCTGAAACCCTGTCTTCTCAGGACTTTGTCTGTGCTGGCTTCAGTGACAGACAGACCCTCTTACCTGCCTATACCTGCTGGCAATCAAATCTAACCTAACCATTCATTATTGCTTACTTAGTCCTGACGGCATTCTAAGTATTTTCTGAAATATTCCATCATTTAAAACCCAAAATATCTTAATCCAATGGGTGCCTTTTAAAATCCCTACTTATAGATGACAAAACCAAGGCACTGAGAAGTAACTTGACCAAAGTCACACAGATGGTAGTATGGTCTATAATGTGTCCCTCCAAAATGTCCAGGTTGCAACTTGATAATGGTTTTATGACGAAGCAAGGCTTTCCCCAAGTGGTTAAGTCTGGAACATAATGACTTTGTAAAGGAAGAGTGACGGGTCATTTGTCCCTGGCCCCTCCATCTCTTCTGCCCCATGAGGACCACGGCCTTTTGTCCCCTCCTGCTCTTCGGCCAGGTGGGATGGTGCAAGGAAACAGTGACAAGGAGTCCCATACCCTCACAGACACCACATCTGCCAATGTTTGCATCATGGCTTTCCCAGCCCTCTACATGGTGAGCCATGAACTGGTTTATAAATCACCTGGTCCAGGCATTCAGTTGCAGCTTCAGGAACAGACTGACACAACTACTGAGTGGGAATGCTGAGACCCACAAAAGAGAATACTCCCCTCTACAGCAGGCAGGTCTCAAAAGCTGAGACAGTATCTGACTTCCATTTCATTGGTGTTTACTCAGTTCTGGGCTCACGGCTGACATCCAATGGCCACACATTGAGTTGAACTGAATAATTCATGCCAGCTCCATTGAGAACAGAAGCAGGTTCCCAGGATGCCCTCATTAGCGCCATCCCAGCTAATGATTCTCAGCACCTTGAGAAGCCAGTATCATGGATGCATCTGGTTTATTCTTTTCCATGCAGTCAAACAGATCTCAGTTTAGACTTCATTTTGATGTTGGACAAGTTGCTTCTTGCATTTGTTCCACTGTGCATTGTTAGGGGTCAGGCCCTGAGCCACCAGGGATAAGAGAATGATACAATGCAGTAAGGTAACTGTCCCTGGGAGCTTATACACCAATGCTGTGGGAAATCTAATCTGAAACTACGGTTTAGATTCCTCATCAGAAAAATGGACCCTCCTCCTAGCCCTCCAGAGAGGAGAAAATAGTCAGGCCAAGAGAAAGGCTTGCACAATATCCCACATATATTAAGAGCTTAGTAAGTTTTCTTCCTTTCCATTCCCTCAACCCAGGTTTGCTACCAAGGATTTCTAATGGAAGGGCAGGGCGATGTGGGGACTAGAAATAACAACTGCTAGTATGACGCTAAATGTAAGGACCTCCAGGATATAGAAACAAAAGCCATATAATGAGTGATTGTTGTCCTTGATGTACTATGTTATCTCCCATCTCTTTTACTGTCCCTTGGTTATCTCATATTGTTACAATATTTCACCTTGTTATCTGATATATTTTATATATGCTTAATTGGTTGTTTGAAATAGGAGAGAGAAGGGGGAAATCAAGTTGTGAGGGGGTGGTGGGGAGGTAAATGGGAAACAGGACATGAGAAAGGGTATCAATATTTGTGAAGTAATGTACCTTCTATTTGGTGAATATAATGTAACCCTTCTATTAATTACAATAAAAATATATGAAAAAAAGAAGTAATATACCCACTACCTGATGAATGTAACTGTAACCCCTCTATACATTACCCTGGCAATAAAATATAATTTAAAAAATAAAAAGAAATAACAACTGCTGCTAAATTCCAGTCCCCCTCTGCTCCTACCCTGTCCACCTCTCTAAGGAGGAAAACGATTCAAAGTGATAAGTGCTAGAGTCTCTCTCTCTCTCTCTCTCTCTCTCTCTCTCTCTCTCTCTCTCTCTCTCTCTCTCTCTCTCTCCCTCCCTCCCTCCCTCCCTTCCTCCCTCCCTCCCTCCTTCCCTCCCTCCCTCTCTCCCTCCTGCTCCCTCTTCATCCCCACCCCACCCACCCACACTTCTTGGCTGTTTTTCTTCTAGGAACTGAAGCTGTTCCCTATTCCAAGGTAGGGAGCTCACTGAGATAATAAGGCTGAATTCGGGGAGATAAACACTGGGGCCATAATGTCAGCCCCAGCCTTACTACTGCCTAGTCTCCAGCAAGTTTTCTAATCTATGAAACCAGTGCAATAACAACTCCTAGTTCAAAAGTCAGTGGCAGTGAACTGCTCATGATCCTCACAGGGCTCTGTGAGTTGGCTTCCCCAGGAAAGTAGGGTAAGAAAGCAAGGACATTAGCTGGCACCAGTGCCTGTAATCCTAGCTACTCAGGAAGCTGAGATCTGAGGATCACAGTTCAAAGCCAGCCCAGGCAGATAGATAGTCCACGAGACTTTTATCTTCAATAAACTACTCAGAATGGGCTGGAAGTGGCTCTGTGGCTCAAATGGTAGAGCCTAGCCTTGAGTACAGAAAGACTCAGGGACAAAGCCCAGGGCCTGAATTCGAGCCCCAGGTCTGGACGCAAAAAAAAAAAAAAAATGGGAAGGGAGAAAGGACAATATTTAGGCCACAAACAAGGACACAGCCTGCCTGGCTTGTCAAAATTCTGCTTTGGGCAGATGCCCAGAGTTTGGTGAGCATGACAGGTTATTTTGCCTTCCCTTTTCTGTGTTGTGCATGCCCCCCAACCAGGTCCACTGAATGAATCCTAGGATAATGTCCCCAGCCCTTCCTCAGTGTCTATCATACCTCCTTCTCTCTGGTCGCAGGACCAAATGGGATTTTCCTCTAGTGACATGGTTTAAGCATTCCTCCCTCCAACACTCGGGTGTCCGCTCCTCCCTGCCTCAGTCGTGATCTACAGCAAGACAGGAACAGAATCACCTTCCCTTTTCAGACAAGGTCCCAATGTTGTGAGGAATGGCTTCCCCTTCCTAGCCACCCTTGCTCCTAGACTCTTCCCCGGGATGGAGACAGGGAGCTGCTGGAACGCTCACATTGCCTGAATTAATCCAAGTTAGACTGGCCCTTCAGCCTGAAGGCCACCTGTATTCCAAATTTGAGAAATCATTCTCTTAGAAAGGCAAAGATTCCCACAGAAAGAAAGCCAATGAATTTTAGTTCACTCCAACATTGCTTTGGGCAAATAAGCAATTTTATTTCCTCTTCTTCACCCCCTTAAAAACATCAATGAAGTGTTTTGTGGTGTTGTTGACAGCACATGTCACTTCGAAGCTGGAAATAAAATCTTCTTTGAGCTATTTATAACTGACTGGCAAATGGAAGCTAGTGGGGAAACGAGGTGAGATGAAAGCCCAGCATCGTTCAGGGAACTGAGAGGCAGCCTATGCACTTCCTAGCCGAGCAGCAAGGCCTGCCTCACTCACAGGCTCCAGACCTCAGCCCTCTCTAGGACAGGAGAGATGGACGGACAGATGCAGGTGTAGGAAGGGTGAGGGAAGAAAAGCTGACAGGAAAAACCAAAGGAGGGAGAGGTCATGCTTAGCAAGGTAAAATGGTGGCTTCCTAAACTATGGCATGCCCAGGCAGGACCTAGTTTGCTTTTCAAACATCTTAGGAAACCTGGGAGCCACTTGTCAGTGTATCAGATGTTCAAAGTACACAGCCTCTCTCATCTGGTATATTGTATGTATACTTATTCATTTATTTGAAATAGGGAAGGGAAGGGGGAAAACAAGATGATTGCAGGGGGGTAGGGGAGGGAAAGGGTGACAAAAACATGAGAAGGGCTATCAAGATGTGAAAAGTCATATACCTACTACCTGATGAACGTAACTGTAACTGCTCTATACATGAACCTGACAATAAAATAAAATGTAAATAAAAGAAATCTCAAAAGAAATGAGGAAATGTTAGCTAAAATGCACTAGCTTCCAGTTAAACGATGAATGTGTTCTGAGGAGCTAATGGATGGCATGGTAATTGTAATTTTGCATTGTCTACTTGAAATTTGCCAAGAGAAAAGATTGGATCTTTTTCTCTCTCTCTCTCTCCCTTTCACACACACACACACACACACACACACACGCACGCACACACGCACACACGCACACACGCACACATGCACGCACACAGTGGTAACTATGGATGGTGAATTTACAATTTATGGCAATCTTTAGATAATGAATGTACATGTCAAACTATCACATGGTATACCTTTTTTTTGCCAGTCATGGGCTTGGGCTCAGGCCTGAGCACTGTCCTTGGACTTTCTCAAGGCTAGAGCTTTACCACTTGAGACTCAGCACCATTGCTGGCTTTTTCCTATGCATGTGGTACCAAGGAATCAAACCCAGGTCTTCAGGCATGCAAGGCAAGTACTCTACAACTAGGCCAAACTCCTGGCCCCACATGGTATATCTTGAATTTGCATTATTTTCATTTTTCAATTATACCTCAGTAGTATGGATAACCATCTCAAAAGCATCCAGTATTTAAATCTGACATGCCAGGTAGAAAGCGGGGCTGCAATTTCAAGTGACTACTGGATCCAAGCAGAAGCTGAGCAGATGGACCTATGGGATCAGCAGCAAATGGGGAGCCCAGAGCCCCTGCCCCTAGGAAAGGGGGTGATCGCCTCTCAGCTCTAAGAGATTATTGCCCATTAAGAACATGGAACCTGCACTGAGTAAGCCTTTCAAACAATTAACAAACAGTTGAACAAAATGCATACGGGGAAGCTGAAATGAGATTGTAAGGGAAAAGGGCTAATAGGAGAGGAAGAAATGAATTGAAAAGAGACCAGGGGGGAAAAAAACAGCCAGAATACTGAATATATCTCCTATGTAATAAAGACAGTGGAAAATGTGAAATAAGCCTGGGGGAAGGGGATAGATAAGGCAGGGGATAATGACAGAAGTGATAATCCTGATGGAGACGCACTGGACATCATAATTGTAATGGACATTATAAATTGTAACCCCCTTATAACACCTTTTGAAGTTCAGGGGGAAAAAACGGGTGTCAATGGCTCATGCTTGTAATCTTAGCTACTCCACAGGTTGAACTCTGAGAATCTTGGGTGGAAGCCAGCCAATACAGTTCCTGCCCCTGAGACTCTCATCTGCAATTAACCACAAAAAATGCTGGAAATGGAGAAATGGCTCACGTGATACTGTACTAGCCTTGAGAGAAAAAATCTCAACAGATGTTGAGATTAAGTTCAAGCCTGGTACGGGGGAGAGCGGGGTAGGGGGCGGGGAAAGTGTGACCAAGGGATCCTGATTCATTCTGTTTTAAAGGGAAAAAAAATGTAGCTAACTCTCAGTTCATGAAATTACATGGGTTTATTAAAATCCACGGACAAGTTAGGCATACCACTTGGTAAATTCTGTTAGTTACTGAGTGAGATATTCTTCCCAAAGACCCCAAATCAGCATTATGACCCCTTCAATTCCCAAACTGAAGCATGCTGAACTTCCTTCTGAAGCTACAAATACCATTTCTTTTCCTTCATGAACAATTTGGGAATGTGCACTCAACATCACAGTCCTTCCCCTCATACTCCCAGCGGGACCATTCCCCAAGTCCCTCAAAACCCTCCTGGTTCAACTCTCCTGCTCATCTCCTGGCCTACACTGGATCTAAACCCACAGCTGAGTACCAGCCTTTGCCTTCTTTGTGCATACAGATAATCATCTAGAAGATGTCACTGTGTAGCTGCCTTTCTCATCTGTCACTTGCAAGAGAAACAAAAGAAGTCAAGTCACTTCACTTCCTGGACCTTTGGTTAATGAATTGGTTCCAATTCAAATCAGGATCTATGAACATCAATTCTCTCCTCTAAATCCATCCATCAGTTCTCAATCTTTTTCCTTCCCTGGGAATTGCAGATGTGGAGAAAGCACAGATGTGCTTCTCTGAAACCTTTGTCCCTTCAGGAATACAAATTGCATTCCCGCCTGTAGACACAGGAAAGGTTTCAAATGTTCATTTCCATGCCCTACAGCAATACATCATAAAAATAATTGCGTGCCCTCTGGGGATAAGACCCACTCACTCTTAAGAATATCTTCAGCTGGGTGTGGTGGCTCATTCTTGTAATCCTAGCTATACAAGTGGCTGAGATCTGAGGATCAAAGTTCAAAGCCAGTTGGGGCACATAAGGACCTGAGACTCTTATCTCCAATTAACCTCTAGAAAACAGGAAGTGGGGCTTGGCTCAAGGGTAGGGTAGTAGCCTTGAGCTGAAGACCTCAGGGACAAGGCCAGGCCGAATTCAAGCCCTATGACCCACAAAAAAAAAAAAAAAAAAAGAATTCCTTCAAGCCCTCTACTGTTGATTATATGGTTTTTGCCAGGCCTGACGGAGACAGTGAAACTGCATTACACCCTCATTGTCCCTGCCACATCCTCAGCTTCATGAAGGAACATCTCCTTGTAAACCCAGTTCTCAGCAGAGACCCTAGCATGCTGCTAAAGCTTAAGAGATACTTGATGAAATGAATGAAATTTGATGATGGGAATACCTGACATGTCACCACTTCTCCAGGCTTTCTCTCCTCCAGGAGGAGTCTTCAGCATCTTAATCCCCTCTGGGGATTCTGTCTCCCTATATCAATTCTATACCCAGTTCCTGGGATGACACCTCTCTCTTGCCTTTGTGTCCTGATCTGTAATGAAATCAAGTACTCTGTCACAGGTCTGCAGGGCAGCAGCTCCATTCCCACAAAGGTAACTCTCTGTTAGCAGTTGTAAGTTGCTCCTGAATCTTTTCCTATGAGGGCCCTCCTGGCACACCGGCAGTGGCATGATGATATCACCAAATCATAATCTGCGTCTCTGGCACTTTCAGACCAGAAATTTATCCTCAAGAGGAGAAGGTCTTACTCAGAGAGCCCAAGCCTTGTGTGTGTGTGTGTGTGTGTTGAGGTGGGGAGTGTTAAGATGGGGCCACCACAAAGTAAGAACTTGCTCCTTGCTTAAGACATTAGGACCTACAGTGACTGAAGATGTCAAGACAGCAAGACAAGTGACTCACACCTGTACTCTCAGCTATTAGGAGACTAGGGCAGAAGGATCAGATGTTCAGCCTGAACAACAAAGTAAAGGAAGAGGAGGGGGGAGGAGAAGGAGGGGGAAGAGGAGGAGGAGGAAAAGGAGGAGGAGGAGGAAGAGATGAAAGAGGAGGAGGAAGAGGAGGAGAAAGAGGAGAAGGAAGAAGAGGAGGAAGGGGAGGAGGAAGTGGAGGAAGAAAAGGAAGAGGAAGAGGAGGAGGAAGGGGAAGAGGAGGAAGAAGAAAAGGAGGAAGAAGAAGAAGTGAAAGAGGAGGAGGAAGAGAAAGAGAAGGAAGAGGAGGAGGAAGGTGAGGAAGAGAAGGAAGAAGAGGAGGAAGAGGAGGAAGGGGAGAAAGAGAAAGCAGAGGAGGAGGAGGAGGAGAAGGAAGAGGAGGAGGAGGAGGAGGAGGAGGAGGAGGAGGAGGAGGAGGAGAGGAGGAGAAGGAGGCAATGGCAGCGGCGGCAACAGCAAGTAGAAGTCAGCCTAGACGCTAAACTTACTTTAGGGGAGAGAAAACTTGGAGGACTAGTTGTTCAAACTGACATTAAGATCAGGCCAGTGGTATGCCCTCTTTGAAGGTCAAACAATAAAAGAGTTCCCTTGAGCAGCTCCACAAAACTGGACCAGCCACAAAGATGAAAATTCTCTGATACTAAGGACAGCAAACTCAAGCAATTTTCATTTGTGAATCTCAAGCATGAAGCATCTGTTCCTTACGCAATTAATCTGTTCAATACAATCAGACTTTCTGGAGAGCCCATCAATATTCAGTTTAGATCATAAAGCTGTTTTTCCTCACAGTTAGAGTATTGTTATGCTCCAGAATCATGTTGGAAATTCAAGCCCCATTCCAGATCCTCTATATGACAAAACACAGTACGTCAGAGATACTTGATTTTCTCCTGAAAACCATCAGGGACAAATACTGTCCCAAGACAAATGTCACAGAGTAGGAAAGCTGGTTTGCCAAAAGTTTGGTGGCAAAGGCCCTGACAAAAGGGCTGGATGTTCACTGTTTTATGCCGCTAGAAATCTGACTTCTACAGCAAGAGACTGGAACACTGATATAAAAGAGAATAGCACCGAATCTCATGAACTCTACATCGTGCTCTGAAACAGAAATCATGATAGTACTGAAAGGATAGTAGTGTAGAGGGTAACATATGCCAAATGTGGGTTGTTTATATTGTTAAGAGTAAATAATCCAAATGTGTCTCAAATGGAATAAAAAGAAAATGACTAAATGTAAACAAAGAAAGCAAATTGAGTTGTATTACTCACTAACTATTCTAATCCTTTTACAGAAATGTGATTATATCACTTTTACTTAAACTCTCTGTCTTATGGAGTCCTTTCCATGAACAGATTAAAACAAAGCTGTTATTTCACCAGTTTTAGGACCATTCTTTATTTTTGCCTGGCAGTTTTGCTTTGTCTGCCTCATAACTCATTCTAGAAACCCCATTGCCATGTCATGAGGCAGCCCAGGCAACCATGTAGAGAGAACTAAGAGTCACTTGAAAACCCCACTAAGCTCCAGTGAAGCAAAATACCAGTTATTTAGGCTCCCTAATTGGGCAGCCACAACTGGACTCCTGGTTGAGTTCCAGGTGATAGGAGCCTTCCAGAAATCTCAGTAAGGCCCTATAGAAAACTTGCTGAGTAAATCCACCAAAAATAAACATGAAAAACCTAGATACATAAGGCCATATAGTATGATACTAAATGAAAGGACCTCCAGGATATAGAAACAAAAGCCATATAATGAGTGATTGTTGTCCTTAATTTACTATGTTATCTCTCATCTCTTTTGCTGTCCCTTGGTTATCTCATATTGTTATAGTATTTCACCTAGTTATTTGATATACTGTTTATATGCATATTTGGTTATTTGAAGTCGGATTGGGAAGGGAAGAAAACAAAATGATGGGAGGGGTGGGGGGAAGGAAATGGGGACTAAGACATGAGAAAGGGTATCAATGTATGTGAAGTAATGCACCTTCTATCCGGTGAATATAATGTAACCCTTCTACTAATTACAATAAAAAATATATGAAAAAGGGGAAAAATGATAACAAAACACATCTTTCAGGGTTCTCTGTTGCAAACAATGGAATCTATCCAGTCTTTTATTAAAGGAAATTTCAGAGATTGAAGAAGAGCAGAGAGAGCCATAAAACCAGGCTAGAAGGCTGTTTATCCTGTAAGAAACCTAATTACTTCACTGACTGCTCTGATGGAGACCTGTTTTTATTGCTGCTGGGCATAGGTACCTGACTTATAGCACATCTGCCACTGCTGAGACCCACATCCGCACTTTCCTGCAAAGCTGGATGTCTTTCCATCACCACCACTGTCATGGATTACAAGTCTCATCCCATTCTTCATGATGTCCCATGTGTGCATCCAAGTTTCAAGTCATTTCTTCTGATAAACAGATACTGGCTCCAGTGTTATGCCCTGGCTTTAAGGGTAATATGAATATATTGGTTTCCTTTTATTGTTATTACAAAGAATCACCCTAAATGTGATTACACTAAATGTGACTAAATGCTACAAATCTATTAGTTTAAAGTCTCATAGTCAAAAGTCTCATTAAATTAAATAGAAATTCTGGTAGAACTGGGTTGTCATGAAAACCCTAGATGACAATTCCTTGCTTGTCTCTTCCAGATCTGAAAAGGTAGCTATGCTCCTTGGCACATGGCCCTCTTCACATTCCTCCAGTCGCTTCTCCCCTTCTCACATTGCTTCTCTGACTCTGTTGTTTCTGCCTCCTTTGCTAAGAGAACTCCTGTGACTACATTGGGTCTATCCAGCTAACCCAACACTCTCCTTACCTTAAACAAATCAAATCTGCAAAGTGTATAATCACATGTTCCAGGGATTAAAACATGAACATACTTTGGAGGTTGTTATTCTTCCTACCACAGTTGGTTTCTGATTTCACTGTGTGTGTGTGTGTGTGTGTGTGTGTGTGTGTGTGTGTGTGTGTGTACTTCATAACCAGAAAATGATTTAGTAATGTTAATAGTGCTACAATGTTTCTTTTGCCTTCTGGATACACATTCGTCAACTTCATTATTCCTGTTGAAGACAATCCTGCCACTTGGAGCTGTAGCCACTGAAATATGAAAAGTAATTTTGGCACCATGGGTAACATTCATGTTGGTGGTGGTTTCAAAGTCTCCTCATTGTTTCTCTTTTCTTCTACCATGGCCACTGGCAAGTGGATGTCTCTCTATCTCCATGGTCCCTGAGTAAGGCAGAACCCCCATAAAGGAGAAGCAAGCATCAGCGACAAATGAATGCCTTATTTTAAACCACTGAAATCTACAGACATAAGATTTTTCATGCCAGTATTTAAAGATAAGGGTGGCAAAAAAAACATTTCCTCTATAACACTATTTATTAGTTGTATGTTTCTGAATAAGTACTCGAGAACTGGGCCAAACAAGCTGTCTTGATCAAGATCTAGCAACAAATATAAAATTAAGAGGCCAAAAATACAGCTAAAATATTAAATTCAACTTAGTATATCCTCCCATAAATCCAGAATGTGTGGGCACACAGAGCAAAGCTATCTACTCTGCTTCCATCACTGTCTTTCTCCAGTTTCCAGATGCTTGCACATCCCCAGGCCAAGAAGGCCAATGGACTTATGGAGAGAAATATCCACACTGATTCTAACTCACTAGATAGCTCAGAAGCCTAAATGAGAATGAAAAGCCAAGTCAACTGACAAGGAAGAGAGATGGCTAGGTGAACAAATAGACCTGACAAGCAGGTTATAATCAGATCTGCCACAGTTCCCCAGCTCCAGGAAATATAAGGAGACAGATATCCAGACAGTCTGAGTCCCAGTGAGACAAGCTAGTTAAGAGCCAACCAATCCTCCCACATGTGTGTTTTTGCTAGAAAAAGTTTTCACTAGAGTAGCTGTTTGACAGAAACCAGGCCTAGAAGAAAGCTTGAAGGAAAAGAAGCAAACATTTCCATAGACATATAATACAAGTACCTACATACATCCCTGTATGGGCACAGCGAGCCGGGGAAGCAATACAATTTGTCTTGACATAAATCCAGGACCCTTCTCTAACAGTGTATTTATAACAGAGGAAGTTCCTGCAGGTGATAAGAATGGTTCTACAATTCGGAGGATACTAATACATAGTTTTAGAACCAGACACGCTCAGATTTAAATCCTAACTACTGAGAAGCAGAAGATAATCAATCTAAGCTTCATGTACTTACTACATCTTAGCAATTTTTCTTTGCCAGTACTGGGGTTTGAGCTCAGGGTCTGGGCACTGTCCTTGGGCTTTCTCAAGGCTAGTGCTCTACCTCTTGAGCCACAGCACCACTTCCACCTTTTTCTGTATGTGGTACTGAGGAATCAAATCCAGGGCTTTGTGCATGCTAGGCAAGCACTCTACCACTAGGCCACTCTCCCAGCCCTACATCTAATCAATTTTTGTTCTTTTAGATTAGTAACATGCTGAAACATAAATGTTACTTCCCCATTCAATCATGTTTTCATTCATCCTTTCTTTGAAGAAACACAAATAGTCATCGTATAATCTTGAACACAATAAAGAATGCAAAATATCTGTCCTTAAAGAATGTGCAAATAACACAAGAATATAAAAAGTTAACCAGTGTGCTCCAAAATGAGAAGAGAAGAATATTTACCAAGTATACCTAAGTTAACCATGGAGAAAGGAAAAGAAAACATTACAACTTTTATTTCCATTTATTTTCTCCAATATTTCTAAATCTAAACGTTAAGCCTATTTTATATCACATGATAAAACAATACAGTGGCACTTATAAATAATAAATACAATGAAAGAACAGCAGGAAAATGTATTTTAGAGATATGGAAATCAGAAATGTGTACTCATGGAATACATAATCAAAGACCTAGAGATGGTGTAAATTTTGTATTTTCTGTTTAAGAGGACAACAAGATAAGTAAACTTGATTCATTATCATAATCCATGTTCCCACTGAATTACTTATGAAATTAGACTCGAGGGAATTAAAGGTTAGCAATACTGAAAAACAAAACTAAATGTTCATGTCTCAGAGCCCAAGAGAAATTTATACTAAATGGACAACAACTGGGGCTATGAAATAGAACAATAATGCCAGCCACAGAAAACATTCAATTTCTAAACATTTCCATTGTAGCCTGATGCCTTGGAGACCACAAGTTCTTTACTAAGGACATGCAAGCTTAATAAGAACCTAATGCTAGGTAACAACATGCTAGCTTACAATGACTTACAAAAGTAATAATCATTTATTATTTCTCTGTAGATCAGGAATAATGAAGAATCAGCTTGATCAGTTAGTTATAGCTAGAATTTTCTCAGGTCAGTGCCATGAAATAGCAGGTGGAATTCCAGTTATCTATAAGAAAGCATGGAGCTTTATTCACAAGGTCAGCAAGCTGGAACTAACAAGTTGTCACTTCATATGGGCTTTCCATTGGGCTGCTTGAGTGCCCTTCCAACATGGCAGCTATTTTCTATCCAAAGTCTGAGACTATGCGACAGTCACAATGCATTTTTTTAAATTTTTTCTTCAATTAACTTCTCATTTTATCTGTAAAATGTATTTTGTGACTTAACTGCAGAGATCACATACTGCTACTCCTCCCACATTCTGCTGGTTCTCAGCCATCCCTGATTCAACATGGAGAGTGACGCCATAGGACACAAACACTTCAGGAGGTAGCTCTGGGGCTACCACTGAGGCTGACTGTCACAGAAGGCCACTCACCGGAAATCATTTCCAAAGTATCCAGGGCCTTCTTTTGATCCTTCCCATCTTATCTACTTGTTCTCTCTCCTTATTTCTATTCCCCTTTTCTTTCCCTCTTTCTTGCTTTGTCTCCTTTATTTTTTTTCTTTTTCTTCCATCACAATTATCTCTTCTATTGGTTTTCAGGATTACAATATCCATTTGTTTAAAAAAAAAGGTAAGAATTCTATTCATCTCACAAGTATCACAAAAGAAACACACACACACACACACACACACACACACACACACACACACACACAACCTCCTCATAGGCCTTTAAGTATTAAAGAAAACACCTTGATGGCATGCGTACCAGCAGGAACCAAGGTAACAAAAGGAGGACCCAAGTCAGTCCTCGAGACAAGGATGAGAACTTGGTTTTATTTTTGAAAATATTTTCCTCTATGATTTTCTGTAACCCTTTAGCCCCCGTTTTCAGGGGTCAGTCTCTTAAGGACCATAAAACAAGGGACTGAACCTTTGTATGATTTTGCCAACACAACAGAGAGGATGTCGTCTTTCCACTTGGTGCCTAACGATCACTATTAAACTACTTTCACACTGAGATGGGCACACTGAGAATACACTCCAGCTTTAGTCACAGTAGTAGGGAGGGATTTTAGCTGCAAATAGCATGGTTCAATCTTCCTAATTTAAGCATGAAAGTAACATGCTGAAAGCTGCTAGCTGTCTGCTAGATGGCTCAGAATATCTCTGAGAAAAGCAAAGAACTGACTCTGAGACTACAACTCCAAACACACTAATGGGGATTCTCCAAGCACAGCATCACACCCATGGCTAAGTAGCAGCTTTGATAATCAGAACCAAATGGAAGGAATTTTTCCACTCTTCTACCAAGCAGCTCAACCACACTCAGTCCAAGAATCTTGCTCCTTCGGGACCAAAGCACCTACTCCTCAAACCCTTGGACATGACTGAAGCAATGCAGGTCTCCTACTCCTATCCAAGCTGAAAGCAAGTTGTGGGAGGTGACAACTTTTGGGGTTCTGCTTTGAGAAGGCAGGCATTATAATCAGAAAAATAATTAAGATGCCATTGTCAATGGAAGAGACAAAATGAGCGTGATGGAGAAATTCAGTGAGGAGGAGACCTGCTTTCCTCACCCATACTGGCCAGCACACTACCGTGACAGATATTAATGTTGTCAGCATTGCTGCTGGTTGTTTCTGGAAACAGGTGCACATACTCAGCGTTGTAAATAATGTCCTCATCCATCATTTCATGGGATCTCGTGATGTCCCATGAAATAATCTGGCTAAGGGTTTTGAGATTCAGAAAGAGAAGAAAATGACAAAAAATCTCCATCCCCAGAGCTCCACTAAACAGCTGGAAATAGATGAGGGCTGGGAAATACAGGTCTTCCTCAGCATGTGTATTTACATCTTTACAGAAGATTGCCCTTGAGCTTATTTTGGGCCTACAGGTAGAAAACCTCAGCCTGGCAATGTGGACATGGCCCAGTGTTCATCACAGGTGCTCTGCTTTAAATTCCAGAACACCAGTAAACCAGATGTTATATATCAAATGTGGGTTTTCTTATTCCTTTTTTACCAAGGGTACCTAGGATTACCAGGTACAGCTAAGCATAACCAGAACTGAAAGGTATAGTGGTCCTCTATCATTTTAGGGCTATGCAGAGTCCCTATTTGTTTTCTGTCTTCAGTAATCCCTAAACTGCACTACAACTCACATTTTTTCCTGGTAAGCAGAAACCACAGGGATCTAAGGAGGGCTGATTGACCCCTACCACCCACGGCTGTGCAGTCTCACCTCCCAGGCAACCTAGTGAGCCGCGCTCATCTCAGCTGAACCTCATCTATGCTCTCATTTGCCTCTCTTCACTAAGCTCTATTTTTCTAAGCCTATTTTCAACCTTTCCAGCAGACTTGTGTCTTGCCAGCACCTTTCCAACGGACTCTGCCCAATCAATTACACAATTAAAAGAAAATGACTATAGCTTTGATGTAGTAGTAATCATTAAAAAAAAAAAACTCAAGGTTGTATTAGCTTACCTAGCAGGCTCCATCAGGCCAAAGGACAATTTGTTTTGCCTTTTCTCAAAGCCCCCTCTGTAACAAGGGTATAAAGCCTGCTTTTACTTGAAAGCACTGACTGCTCACTTGGGCCTGAAGATATCTGAAGGGTAACTACAAGCAAGATAAAAACCTGCCTCTAATGAGAAGTCACCACTGCCTTCTTATGGCATCTGTCTCCTTTGCTACCTTAAACTTTGCACCAGATTCCTGCTCAAAGCTGCGCCAGGATGGTTAATCCTTTAAGGAGCATCCCTCTAAAACGGGTGATACAAGATTAGCCTTGAATTTACTTCTCTCCTCCCTCTTCAGTGATAAAGACAAGAGTAGCTAAGATGTTCTCAAGACATTCAAGGGCATGATATTCCACAGACTGCTGGTATCAGCTGTTAAAACCCTCTGTCCCACACCAGCCAGGGTGGTGAGGTCGACTCCAGTCATCATCTACAGAAGGAGGGGAGGTCTCAGTTATTGCCCACCTAACACCCTGCTTGCCTCTCTGAGCTCTTCTCTTGGAGCCATTCTCCTCTTCTGCTTCTCTCAAGATCTAGAAACCTCAAGGCCTGCAGGCCTTGAAACCAAGGCTCATCAAAACTGTCTGTCTGTGTGTTCCTCATGCCCCACTCCTGTTTGTCCCTACAGAATCAGGGCCATTGGCAGTAGCCAAAGACAGCACTTAGAAAGCTAGCGCCCCCCCTCCACTCCTGCACCATTCCTTCCCAATGGGACCAAACTCTTGTCCTGTTTCTCCCCTCTCATCTCTCTGATTTGGACTCTTGAGGTGGTGGGTGGTCAAATATGATCCAGTGTGGAATCCCCCAAATTAAGCCTCTGGCCTGGGCCTCTAGTAACATTTGCACTTGAACAAGCATTTCCTGCACATTCCAGGCCAAACTCTGCTCTATTTAATAAGGACTAGAAGATGGAGGAAATAATTTCTCTCTAGGAGCTTACAATTAGAAGTTAAAACTGTTTTAAAGATTCCCTCTGGGGCCGGGAGTTTGGCCTAGTGGTTAAAGTGCTTGCCTAGCATGCATGAAGACCCGGGTTCGATTCCTCGGTACCACATACATAGAAAAAAAGCCGGAAGTGGTGCTGAGGCTCAAGTGGTAGAGCTCTAGCCTTGAGAAAGTCCAAGGACAGTGCTCAGACCCTGAGCTCAAGCCCAGGACTGCCCAAAAAAATAAAAATAAAAAAATAAAGATTCCCTCTGTCCATCATTATGATTTTAGATGCCTATGCATCAAGGTAGAAATCATTTTTCACATTTAAAAAATAACAATATAAAAAAAATAACAATAAGGCTGGGAATGTGTCTTAGTGAGAGAATGTTTCCCTAGCATGCATCAAGCCCTGGGTTTGATTCCTCAGTAACACATACACAGAAAAAGCTAAAAGTGGTACTGTGGCTTAAGTGGTAGAGCAAAAGAAGCTCAGGGACAGTGCCTAGGCCCTGAGTTCAAATCCCAGGACTGATTGTGGTGGTGGTGGTGGTGGTAATAGCAATAGTACTAGTTGTAGTAGTAATAATAATAGAAAGAGATTTCTTGAAAGTGTCATAATAGTTTCTAGTTAGGACCAGAACTCAGCTTCCAGAAGCCCAGCTCAAAGCTCTTTCTACATCATCAGTTCATCTGCATGGGATGTGGGTAGCAGACCCAGTCAGCTCTTTTGTTGATTTTTGACAACTGGTTGGCACTGAGATGCTAGCAGGCACATTTGTGAATGCCCAGTTAAGCCCAGCTGGGGTCACCTGCAAAACAGAATGCTAGCTGAGGAAGAAAACAGTCTCCTAGAAACCCTAGGAGACACTGGAGGACAGGCTGGGAACAGCAAGTCCAAAGAGAAATGAGAAAGAAGGCAGGCATGGGAGCATGCCAATCCGCTTTCCCAGTAGCATATGGCCTCTAATTAGCCACCCAGGAGATGGTTATTGAGCCACAAATGGAAAACTAGGGCTTCAGGTGAGAAATAGCAGCGGGAAGCTCAGTTCTCCTAAGACAGAGAAAACCCTGTTTACATGCAAATGTCTTCCACCATCATAAGCAAAGGCAGACAGACAGGGGCCCAAGGATGACAAGATAGATGCTCTATAGATACCTGTTTGGACGATATGGAAGGCCCACATTCTCTCACACCTCCTTCTTGTGCCCTGGGCATCCTACCTGATTTTGCAGGACTGCCACCTGCTAGCCCTGGGGACATGCTGAGCATGTGGGCCCCATGACTCCTGTTTTCATAGTTCAGGAATCCTCTTAACACGTGAGAACTGATCAGCGCCTTCTAGTTGGGATTCATATTGTCTCTTTATCCAGTATTCTCCATTCCCTGCCATTCCACACTACGAGGAGGAGTGGAGAAGACCTTCAGGAGCCAGATCACCCTGTCCTGGCTTCTCAGGTGGCCACCTACTGCATGTGCCTCCTCAGGCTGTCACTTTGCCACGCTGTTCCCTGGATTCCTATCTGTTAAGTGGGAGCAATGCTATGTGGAAAACATAGGTTAGCACACTCTAGCACTACTCTGGCCCATTGAATGTGCTCTATAAGAGTTAACTTCCTTTTATCAAAAAAAAATCTTCCTCTCCCTGGTCGTAAAAGAAATGCAAATCAAAACAACTCTAAGATTCCACCTCACTCCAGTTAGAATGGCCAGGATCAGGAAAACGAATAACAACAGATGCTGGAGGGGATGTGGCCAGGAGGGATCACTATTACACTGTTGGTGGGAGTACAAACTCATTCAACCACTATGGAAAGCAGTGTGGCAGTGCCTCAGAAGGCTAAACATAGAACTCCCCTATGACCCAGCAATTCCACTACTTGGCATTTACCCAACCATCCAAAATCTAGGGCATACTAAATCCACTACCACAACAATGTTCATTGCAGCATTATTCACCATAGCAAAGATATGGAACCAACCTAGATGTCCCTCAGTTGATGAGTGGATCAACAAGTTGTGGCATTTTACACAATGGAATTCTATGCTGCTGTCAGAAAAAATGACATCGACCCATTTGTTAGGAAATGGAAAGACTTAGAAAAATCATATTAAGTGAAGTAAGCCAGACTCAAAGGAACTTAGGCTCAATGGTTTCCCTCATTTGTCATAACCAGTAGAAACCTTGGGCTCTACTAGCAGAGATCTGCAATAGAGTGAAACCTTGATATATAAGGCCATATACTATGAAGCTAATTGAAAGGACCTCCAGGATACTGAAACAAAAGCCATATAATGAATGATTGTTGTCCTTAATCTACTATGTTATCTTTCATCTCCTTTGCTGTCTCTTGGGTATCTCATATTGTTACAGTATCTCACTTTGTTATCTGATATATTGAATTTATTTGTATTTGGTTATTTGAAATTTGATAGGGAAGGGGGGAAAACCAAGACGGAGGGGTGGGTGGTGCGTGGGGGGAGGGTGATGGGTACCAAGACATGTGAAAGGGTATCAATGTATGTGAATTAATGCACCTTCTATCTGGCAAATATCATGTAACCCTTAATAAAAAAAAAATCTTCCTCAAAAGACTAAACGTAGAGCTCCCCTATGACCCAGCAATCCCACTTCTGGACAGCTTCCAAATATCTAGAAACAAGGGCATACTAAACTTACCAGCACAAATATGTTCTTCACAGCATTATTTATCATAGCAAGATATGAAATTAACCTAGATGCCCCTCAATAGATAATGTGGTATATATGCACCGTGGAATTCTATGCTGCCATCAAAAAAAAATGACATTGCCCCATCTATAAGGAAATGGAAAGACTTGGGAAAAATCATATTAAGTGAAGTAAGCCAGACCCAAAGAAACTTAAGCCCCATGGTTTCCCTCATTTGCAACAATTAGTATACATTTAGGATTCTCCTAACAGAAGATCATCATAGCTTTAAAAAATCATAATAGCTCAAAAGCTATATTCATATGTCCATATAGGATGAGGCTGAGCAAAATGAAGCCCAGGATATGAAAAAACGAAGTTTATCTTTGTGATTGTTATTCTTAATGCACTATGTGAAGCTATTTCTTTTTTCTTCTTTTCCCCTAAGGTTTATTCATGTTGTTACTGTATCTGACTTTGGTAGCTGGTATATTGCATATATGTTTATTTGTGTATTTGAAAAGGAGAAGTTAAGGGAAAAACAAGATGAGTCAGAGGGGTGGAGAAAAACATGGGGAGGGGTAACAGTGTTCAAGAAGTAATACACCCACTACCTGATAAATGTAACTGTAACCCCTCTGTATATCACCCCAACAATTAAAAATAATTTTAAAAGTCTTTAAGTCTCATCTACGTTGTTACAAATGACAGAAATTCATTTTTGATGGCTGAATAATATTATCATGTATAAGTGCCATATTGTTTTATCCCTGGTTCTGTCTCTATTTTTATTAAGTTGATTTCATGCATTAGCGCTTGTGAATAGTACTGCAATAAACATAGGAGTAAAGATGTCAGGGCCAGGAATTTGGCCTAGTGGTAGAGTGCTTGCCTAGCATGAACGAAGACCCGAGTTCAATTCCTCGGTACCACACACATAGAAAGAGCCGGAAATGGTGCTGAGTCTCAAGTGGTAGAGCTCTAGCTTGGAGAAAGTCCCAGGACAGTGCTCAGGCCCTGAGCTCAAGCACCAGGACTGGGGAAAAAAAAAAAAGTGAAGATGTCCCTTCAATGTGTCACTGTCATTGCCTCTGGGTATATAATTAATGGCTAGCTGGATCCCATGGTGGTTCTACTTTTAATTGTTTAAAGAACCCTTATACAGTTCCGTACTGGCTATGGGGTCTCTATTACTATTCCTGCTTTACAGATGCTTTTCATATTCATTTCCCTATTCCTTCTCAAATTTCATCTCACTTTACACATTCTCCCATAATTCACACACCCACACCCCCTACCTCTCAATTACTCCACACCAAGTTTCTCTCCCTTCATTTCTGCACAGTATGACCAACCCCTATTCTAGACCAGATCCCATGATAGTGCTTCCGAAAGCAACCCTCAGAGCCATATGGAAATAACCAATCGCTCCGTTCAGTTCTCATGATGAATGTGCCTCCTTATGTCCTCAGCACTCTCTGCCTTGAATTCTAGTAATTTATGCCAGTCGTTTCCCTATTCCTCTGCCCCTCCACTCTGCAGAGCAGCAGGGACTCAGTAAATATTCATGGAATAAATGAACAAGTGGATAAAGGCATAATGTTTACTCTGTGCAGCTTCTAGTGTTTCTGACCAGCTCTGATTACCCTCTACTTTTCCTACTCGGTCTCATTCCATGTTGGCACTCCATTCATCAATTCTTCTACCAAGGATTTGCAGGCATCACCTTAAGTGACTGTGTGTCAAGTTCTGGAAAGTGGGCTTCAAAGAAAGTCGGCACCCAGCTGCCCTTAGCTGAAGCAGAACAGAATCAGGATGTAAAGAAACATAAAGTAAAAGGTTCAGACAACCATCAACACCACTGACTGCCATCTATGGCTGCCTCCATACAGCATAGGCACCCAGAGACCCAGCATCTCCTTCCATTACTTCCTTTCCTCCCTTTCTTTTCAAGTTCTGGCAAGAAACAGGACTGGAAATCATGACTTCCATACCCACAGATTTCTCCCTACCCAGGTTCTCCATTTCTTCTCTGGAAGCTTCTCCTCCCTCAAGCCTTCCCCTTCCTTTTTTGGAATAGGTCTATGTCACTCCCTCCACATAGAACCTACATCTTTTACAGGGAAAGACATTTTTCTTACAGGGCAAAAGCACTCTGGAGCTCTTAGGAAAGGGGAGGGAGACACACGTTGTGCTTCCACTGTTCTAGCACAGTAAAGAACAGGGGGAGCATCCTCCCACGAAGAGATCAGAGCAGCCCAACACTATGGGGGCCTGCAGGGCCTCCTCGCTTCACCGCTGGGGGCTGAGCTCAGAGCTCCATGCCTCTGCAGACAAAGTGGGAGGCCAAGGTTTTCGAGACATTCTTCCCCTAGACCTTAAGCCTTAGTTTCCAGCTTTCTCCCTAAAAAAAAAAAAAAAGAAAGTGCGATAACTGTCCTCAAATTTGCCACCCATCAGAATCATCCTCAACCATGTAATCTCTAGTTTTGTCTTCTAACCAGCCAGGACCCACCCCACCCTTAACTCCTAACAACACTCACGTGTAAGCCATGCCCCTCAATCCTATGAGTTCTCATTGAAACTCCCCCTCGCCAGTCCTCACTTCAATCTGGCCCCCAAATGCCTAGGCCTCTGCTTTCCTTTATTTTTCATGCACTGGGCTCTGCTAATAGCCACAGAGCTGGCATACCTGGGGACTGACCCTGTCTAAGACTCTACCAGGTACTATCAGCAGTAAAAGCCAGTGCTCCTCCAGGCCTGCCAAAACTTATGGGCACCAGCCCTCTGTCTCCAAGCCAATCTGTGTCTCATCCAGTGTGCCAATGCAGGGCAGAGGTCAAGCAGCATTGGTAAAGGGGCAAGTAGAAGATATTTTAGGCTTTGTGGGGCATGAGACATCTGTCACAATGATTCGATGCTTCCATTTTGCTTCAGAAGAAGCCATAGAAAATAAAGAATAAGGCAGGGGCTAATGGCTCACACCTCCAATCCTAGCTACTCAGAAGACTCAGTCAAGGATCCATCCCGGGAAGGAAAGGTTGTGATCCTTACCTCTAATGAAACAGCAAAAAGTCCAAAGGAGAATTGTGGTTCAAGTGGTAAAGCACTAGCCTTGAGGGAAAAAAGCCCAAAGGAAAGTTGCCTGGTCCTGAATTCAAAATTAAGAATCAAATAGGTATGTCTGTTTCAATAAACCTGGTTTATAGATTGAAATTTTAACTGCAGAATTTCCCCCACCCTAAAATGTTATTCTTTGTTTGATTTTTGTTTTGCCACTCAATTCGGAAAGACTACTTCATAGTGTATTACTTAATAAGTTTACAGGCCCTAGCGAAAGGGAAAGGAGCCACATGTGGCATTGGGACATAGTTTGCCACTTCTCTTCCTTGAAGGAATGAGCACTGGATTTGGGGTCAAACATTGGATTTCATTCTTGCTCCTGACACTTTCTTGGACAAGTTACTTAAAATTTCAGGTTTGTCTGAGAAGATGGTAATATCAGTCCCATAGGAATGCCCTGAGCTTTACTGAGATACAGTGCCTATAAGAGTCTAAGTTAGGACAGCAGTAACTCTTATGGTGAAGAAAGCATCTGGAAAACTGGAAAATATGAACCAGTTGGGGAGAAAGTGACTTTAAAATCAGAAAGCTCCCAGGATCAGCCCGCATCTCAGCCAATCAATGCAGTGTGGCCTTAATGAAGTTAATCAAACTCAGAGCTTCAGATTCTCTCTCCTTAAAATATAATTAGTATCTATCTCTCTTTGATAGGCTCATCAAGGGATTACTTAAATGGTATAAAATACTCAGCACATAGTGCACACATGTACACACACACACACACACACACACACACACACACACACAGTACCTATTATCTATTCCAAGGCTATCTTGATCTTTATTCTATTCCAATTTTCTTTCTGGGTTTTTTTTTTTTTTTGCTTTTTTTCTGAGAAGCATCCGAAGTTCTTTATCAAAAGCATCTCTCCTTGCTGCCTCCAAAATGCCTCTTTTGATGGGTCCCCTGTGCTCCATCCACACACATGCTCCCGTGCTCCCCAGGGAAGCTCGTGCTGAAAACTAGGTCAGCCCTTTGAACTGCATCCTCTCTCTGAGCTGGGAAACAACAGTGGGGAGCAGGCCAGGAGGTTCTGCTTCCTGCCTCTCATCCTGAATCTAAGGCTGACAAGGTGCTGGCACAGGGAGGGGCTGCTCCCTCGCACAGCCTGGGAGGGACACTGTGTACCAGGCATCCCCTTTGGCTGCAGGGCATCCTGTCCCTGTCGGTTTTGTGGATCAGATGATACCTGTCTCCAGCTTGATCAGTCTCTGATCTGACATAGGCAGGCCTATATGAGCTGAGCTTTGCTTCTGGATGAGAACGTTGATGGACATGGCCTTTGGTGGAGACTTGCCCAGGGCTAGAGTCTGGACAGGGGTAAAGAATCCAGCATGTGCTAGAGGACGAGAACTGGTGATGGAAATAATCTCTGTGTGTCCTGTCTCTTCCAGGGATTTGGATGGGCCTAGAGCTTGAGCTTGCAAACAAGACACCAGAGCCAGAGAGAAGTCAGAAACAGGAAAAGTCAGAGACAAGAGGAACCCGTGGCATGGAATAAGGACACCTGCTCAGCTATGTTCATCTCTGCATTATTCACAATAGCCAGGTGATGGAAACAATCCAGATGCCCTACTGCAGATGAATGGATACAGAAAATGTGGTATATATATATATATATATATATATATATATACACACACACACACACACACACACACACACACACACACACACACAATGGAATTCAAAATAGCCAACAGACAAGATAAAATAATGGCATTTGCAGGGAAGTGGATGAATCTAGAGCGAATCATGTTGAGTGAGACAAGTCAAGACAAAAGGAACAAAAGGCACATGATATCCTTAATGTGTGGCTATTAGATCCAAACAGTACAAGAGCAAGGACTCAATATTTGCCTACCCAATGCTATGGACATGGTATTGGAAATATAAACATATTTGTTAAACATGTCATTTGAAATATGATGTAAAAATCAATGTTAAGGGGCTGGGAGCTTGGCCTAGTGGCTGAGTGCTTGCCTAGCATGCACGAAGACCGGGGTTCAATTCCTTGGTACCACATACATAGAAGAAAAGAAGCTGGAAGTGGTGCTGAGGCTCAAGTGGTAGAGCACTAGCCTTGAGAAAGTCCAAGGACAGTGCTCAGGCCCTGAGCCCAAGCCCAAGCCTGGCAAAAAAAAAAATCAATGTTAATTAATTCTTTAATAAAAAAAAGTTCAAAAAAAAGCATGTGGCTTAGTCACCAACTCAGATGAGTGAGAACAGAATCAGAATGCAAAATTATCATGAAGTCCCATAGGAGTTAGATGCCTTCTTTCCCCATGTGCTCAGGACTTGCCCACCAGACACTGGACAAGATCCCAGGACTATGTCATGGCTGCCTGCCCTTAAAAGACTTTTTTTGGGGGGGGAGGGTCATGGGGCTTGAATCTTGAGCCTAAGCATTGTCCCTAAGCTCTTCAGTTCAACGCTGGCACTTTACCACGTGAGCCACAGTGCAACTGCCACTTTCAGTTTTCTGATGGTTAACTGGAGATGAGGCTTAAGGACTTTCAGGCATGAAGCTGGCTTTGAACCTCAATCCTCAGATCGAAGCCTCCTGAGTAGTTAGGATTACAGGCATAAACTACCAGCGCCCAGCTTAAAGGCTTTCTTAGCAGGGCACGGTGGCTCACACAAGGTTTGAAGCCAGCCTGGACTGAGACTCTTATCTCCAATTAACCTCTAGAAAATGGGAAGTGGGGCTTGGCTCAAGGGTAGGGTGGTAGCCTTGAGCTGAAGAGCTCAGGGACAGTACCCAGGCCAAGTTCAAGCCCCATGACCCAAAAGAAAAAAAAAAGATTTTCTAACCCAATCATAAGTATTCTAGAAGACAGAGCCACTAAGATAGGCAGGCAGGAAGGCAGACTGGCAGAAAGACAATAGAAAGATGTGAAAGAGCGATTAAGAAAGTTGTCTCATGCCATAAAAAGGTGAAGCAATTCTTAAGCAGACTTAGTCCAAGTCCAAAGCCTCAGACCAGGGTCTGAGAACTCAAGGAGCAACTGCCATAAGTCCAAGATCATCAGGTAGCAGTGCATAGAATTCTGGTGGAAAAAGGAGTATCATAGCTTCAGAAAAAAAAAAAAAAAAAAAAAAAAAAAAAAACAGAACAAAACAAAACAATTACTTGCTCTGTTTTTGCTCTCTCGAGGCCCTCAAAATAATTGGCTAGTACCCATACACTTTGAAGGTAGATCTTCCTCACCTAGTTCACTCAGACATGCCAGCCAATCACACACCCATAAGTCATCTTCAACTTTTTTTTTGACTTTTTGACAGATTTTAAAGTTTTACTGAGAGTTCCATTCACTGAAGGAGTTTAGGAAGTTGTGCTGTATACTCAGCAGCCACTTAGGAAGGGAGAACAGATCATCTTCAACTTTCTATAGATCCTCCTCAATCCAGTCAATCTGATGCCTAAAATAAGCCATCACAGAGCTGTTCAAGCCTAGCCTCTGCTAGGTCTTTCCTAAGCAATGGCACTGTATTTATGGGCACATAACTAATTTCTGTCCTTTGCACTGCGAGCCATGCGTCTGTGTTCTCCTTAATGGCCAATCCTGGACAAAACACTCTCACAGGATGGATTGTGTACCATGTGTTGAATGCTTGGTGTGTTGGTCAGTTTGCCATTGCTGTCACAAATACTTAAGAGAGGAATGGTTTGTTTTGGGCCACAGTTTCCGAGGTTTCACTCTGGGATTGGCTTGCTCCGTTGCATTATTGCAGGCCTGTGACGAGGCAGAATATCATGGCAGCAAAAGCACATGCTGGAACAAAGAAAAAGCATGCCTGTACTGGTGGGTTTCCTTCTTTTGTCCCCTTATATCCCATCCAGTCCCCAGCCTACTGGATGGTGTCACCCACACACAGAGCAGGTCTTCCGCACAAGCTAATCACCTCAGGAAACACCCCCATAGACACACCAGAGCTATGCTTTACTAATACCCTAGGTATTTTTCAGTCTAGTCAACTGGCAAGAGTAACCATCACAAGTTTACCCTTCATCAACTTAACACAAAAGCACATCCCCTTAAACCGTACTTAATATCCAAATAAAGACAGTAACAAGGTCACAATTCCACTTACTGTGATTTAACCGCCATGTGAACAACCAAAAATATATTAATAGCTTCTCTAAAGTCTCAAAATGCCACCTGAGATTTAACTGCAAATTCTTAGCACTGAGCTTTACAAGCCAATAGTTACATACTTCCGAGACACAAGGGCACAAAGTAAACATTCTCATTCTAAAAAGGAGAAATGAAGGCAGAAAAAGAAGACCCAGAACAAAGCTATGATGAACACCCCTGAGGAAAGACGCGTCCTGAACCCTTGGGCAGCCTCACCCTTGTGGCTTTGCCATCGGCCTGGCCACTTTTGCTGTGGGTCTTGACCTAACTTTGTACCAAACAGTGGGATTCATTAATCCATTTCTGAGTATGGCCATTTGGCTTCAGCCAATAGAACATTATTAGCTGTAAGATATGGAAAGCATAGGTATATTGCTTCTGAGAAACTTTCTGTTATTGTGCAAGACTCTGTAACACCACCTGGAGAAAGTCCCTGATAATACAGAGTACTAAATCATTTTAGGCTGGCCCTACCATACTGGCTTAAAACAGAGGACCATCCAGACAACCCACAGAATCACAAAAATAACAAATGTTTGTTGTGTTGCCCAGCCGCAATTGGACATGGTTTGTCACATCCCCAAAGTAAACTTTCATACCACCCATGACAGACATGAGGATTAGGAAAGTTAAATCTCATAACTATAATCTGAACAAATTGCCTGCCTCACTCAACTCTGAAATAACTGCCTTCTTACTGAGAGATTGGGAGAAGGAAAATGGAAACTATTCCCTTATTTTTTTTACTCTTCCTGGGGTATTACATGGTAAGGATTAGCCTGAAGTATTCAAAACTTCTCAGAGTCATCTCTCACCAAAAAGAAAAAAGGATATGAACCAGGCCTTTGTGGCTCACACCTATAATCAGGAGGCTGAGATCTGAGGATTGTGGCTCAAGGCTATGCCAGACAGAAAAGTACATGAGATTCTTATCTCCAATTAACCACCAGAAAACTAGAAGTAGAACTATGGCTCAAAGTGATAGAGTGCTAGCCTTGGGCAAAAAAGCTCAGGGACAGCACCCAGGCCCTGAGTTCAAGCCCCAAAACCAAAAGAAAAAGATATGACCAATAGATATCCATCTGCCCTAAACACATGGGTACACATGCATAGGCACATACATATACACATGCAAATGCATACACATTTGTACATGTTCATGTATACCCGCATGCACAAATGCACACAGCTACACAAACATGTACTATGTGTGCATGTACACCCATGTGTCCTCACGCACCAGTACATACAAGTGCACACATGTATTTTCATGTACTTGCATGTTGTCCATGCATGTGTATACACACAGACACATACCCAGCTTTTGTATCAGTGGCAGTGAGGCAGAAAAACCTTGACTGATGCAGATATTGGGGGTGATCTAGTTGGTAATCATTACAGGAAAGCAAAAGCAGAAATACATGAATTGGTCTTTAGAAGTTCATTTGTTCCTATACACTAACTAATTAATGCACTGCTTAAATTAGAAAGGCAAACTTTGGAACTGAATATTTTCTCCAGGTCTGTGTTTCCCAGGAAAGTTTGTGCACCTGCAAATTCATATTTGGTACTCCTGTGTATGTTATATTTAACTTAACTACTTTGTGTGTTGAGGCCATGCTAGATCCTAAAGATAGACAGATGATGCAAAAATAGTTTCCTACCCAACGAGATGATTGACTATTTATGGTGGCTCTGATAAGTAGCTCTTCAATGTCCCATTATTGCAATATGTGATTGCTATTTTTAAACATCCATTATGGGCTACTTTTTGGTTATACAAAAGAGAGCAAGACAAAGTACTCTCATTAAACTCCTATCTACCCAAAACTACCAGATGTATACACTAGTGAGGAACCCTGAGCTAAGAGAAGTTCAGTCATTTGTGATGAAGTCAAATAGCACAATTGAGATTCAACCCCATGTCCCCTGCCTCTCTCTGAAGGGCTTATTCCACATCTCTCACATGGTGGATCCAGAAGGAAGAGTAGTCATTCTTGTCTTCACCAGAGCAGCTGGCAGAGCTCCTTACCCTCTACTTGAACCACTGGCCAGTGAAACAACATTGAGGCACTTAACAATTATATCCATGACAGCTCATTAGCAGGTTTTAAATGATGGTTCCTGTTAGATCTTATTGGTTGGGAGCAATAGAAAGTAGCTCTAGCTAACTTGAGGAATAAAATGGGGCTGGGGGAGTGGAGAGGGAAGACCAGAGTGGCTCCAAGTTTCAAAGGCAAAGCTCAACAGCTGGACTTCAAAAGGAAGGAAATGACAGATTCTATCCTCAGAACACAATTAAAAGAAAGAATCAGTTTCCGTCTATCCATTATTTCCCAATTTCCATTTTCATTTTTCTGCCTCCCGTTACTCTACTTCAAATCCAAGTTTAGAAAACAGAAGACCTGACTGACCAAGCTTAACAGTCCCACCAAGACTTTTCTTTCTGGGAAAGCTTGCTTTCCAAGATGGGTAATTGGGTGTCAATGGAAGGCGGCAGAGTGACTATATCCCATCTCCGTAACAATCACTAGAAAGTGTGTAGGTATTAAATCCAACAGAATTTCAAGTGGCAAGTGTGGCAGACTGTGTTCTTCAAAAATAGCTGCATCTGGACCGGGAGTTTGGCCTAATGGTGGAGTGCTTGCCTAGCATGCACGAAGACCCGGGTTCAGTTCCTCCGTACCACATGCATAGAAAAAAGGCAGAAATGGTGCTGAGGCTCAAGTGGTAGAGCTCTAGCTTTGAGAAAGTCCAAGGACTGTGCTCAGGCCCTGAGGTCAAGCCCAGGACTGGCAAAAAAAATTGCTGCATCTGCCACATGCAGAAAACTAAAAATTGACCCTAGCCTTTCGTCATGCACATGCATTAACTCAAAGTGGATCAAAGACCTCAATGTCAGGCCGGAAACCATGAAACTGCTACATGATAGTGTAGGAGAGACACTGGAACTCATAGGCATAGGCAAAACATTCCTGAACAGAATCCTAGGGTCATAACAGATTGAAGAGAGACTTGACAATGGGACTAACTAAAAATAAAACGTTTCCTTACAGATAAAAGCATAGCCACAAAAGTAGAGAGACAGCCAACCAACTGGGAAAAGATATTTACCAATAATACATTAGACAAATGGTTAATATCTAGTATCTACAGGGAACTCAAGAAACTAATTCCCTCCAAACCCAGCAAATGGGCAAGGGAATTAAAGAGAGACTTATCAAAAGAGATTAAAATGGCAGAAAAGCATATGAGAAAAATGTTCATTATCCATGGTCATAAAGGAAATGCAAATAAAAACAACCCTAAGATACCACCTTACCCCAACAAGAATGGTCAAGATTTTGAACTCAGACAATGACAGATGCTGGCAGGATTGTGGAGAAAAAGGAACCCTACACTACACTGCTAGTTCAGCCACTCTGGAAAGCAGTGTGGAGGTTTCTTAAAGAACTGAAAACTGACCTTCCCTACGATCCCGCCATACCACTTCTGGGCATCTACCCTGAACATCATAACCCAAGATATGATGAGGACACCTGCTCAGCTATGTTTATCTCTGCACTATTCACAATAGCCAGGCGATGTAAACAATCCAGATGCCCTACTTCAGATGAATGGATACAGAAAATATGGTATATCCCTTATGCTAAAAAGCTCTGGAGAAACTAGGAATCCATGGAACATACCTCAGTATAATAAAGGCTGTGTATGGCAAACCCACAACTAACATTGTACTTAATGGTGAAAAGCGAAAGCCATTCCCTCTAAAATCAGGAATGAGACAAGGATGCCCACTCTCTTCTCTCCTCTTTAACATAGTATTAAAATTCCTAGCCAGAGCAATAAGGCAGGAAGCAATCATAAAGGGGATCCAAATAGGGAAAGAGGAAGTGAAACTTTCCCTCTTTGCAGATGACATGATTCTATATTTAAAGAACCCTATAGACTCCTCTCCCAAGCTCCTTGAATTGATTCAAAACTTAGGTAAGGTAGCAGGGTGTAAAATTAACTCTCAAAAATCAACTGCCTTCCTCTATGCCAAAAATGAGAGGAACAAGGCAACAATCAGGAAAGCAACTCCTTTTGCAATAGTTCAAAGAAAATAAAGTACCTAGGAATTAACTTAACTAAGAATGTAAAGGACCTTTTTGATGAAAACTTTAAAACCCTGAAAAGGGAAATTAAAGCAGAACTGAGGAAATGGAAAAACCTCCCATACTCCTGGATTGGAAGAATCAACATCGTGAAAATGGCAATCTTGCCAAGGGCTATCTACAAATTCAACACAAAACCCGTCAATATCCCAATGTCATTCTTTAAACAAATAGAAGAGGCAATCCAAAATTTCATATGGAATAATAAAAGACCCGTATAGCAAAAACACTTCTTAGCAGAAAGAACAGCACTGGAGGAATTTCAATACCAAACTTTAGATTCTATTATAAAGCTATAATTATCAAAACAGCTTGATACTGGCACGAGAACAGGCCTGACAACCAATGGAATAGAAATGAGGACCCAGATATTAACCACAGACCTATGGCCACCTAATCTTTGATAAGGGAGCCAAAAAAAAATAGAATGGAAAAAAGACAGCCTCTTCAACAAATGGTGCTGGCAGAACTAGTTAAGCACTTGCAGAAAACTAAAGTTGGATCCTTCTTTGTCACCCTGCACCAGGATTAACTTCAAATGGATCAAAGACCTGGAGGTAAAAGCAGATGCACTGAAAACTTTACAAGAAGGAATAGGAGATACATTAGGTCTCCTTAGTACAGGTCGAAACTTTCTTAATAAGGACCAAGAATCACAACAAATCAGAGAAAGGCTGGATAAGTGGGACTGCATTAAACTGCAGAGCTTTTGTATGGCAAAGGACATAGCTAGTAAACTAATCAGGAAGCCTACAGAGTGGGAGAAGATCTTCACCAACCAAACAACGGACAAAGGCCTCATATCTAAAATATATCAACAACTCAAAAAATTGAATCACTCCAAAACTAACCTCCAAAGTAACAACCATCCCATTAAAAAATGGGCCAAAGACTTAAAGAGAGTCTTCTCTGAAGAAGAAATAAAAATGGCCTATGGACACATGAAGAAATGCTCAACATCTCTGGTCATAAAAGAAATGCAAATCAAAACAACTCTAAGATTCTACCTCACTCCAGTTAGAATGGCCAGGATCAGGAAAACGAATAACAACAGATGCTGGAGGGGATGTGGCCAGGAGGGATCACTACTACACTGTTGGTGGGAGTGCAAACTCGTTCAACCACTATGGAAAGCAATGTGGCAGTGCCTCAAAAGGCTAAACATAGAACTCCCCTTTGACCCAGCAATTCCACTACTTGGCATTTACCCAACCATCCAGAAACAAGGACATACTAAATCCACTAGCACAACAATGTTCATTGCAGCACTATTCACCAGAGCAAAGATATGGAACCAACCCAGATGTCCCTCAGTTGATGAGTGGATCAACAAGTTGTGGTATTTGTACACAATGGAATTCTATGCTGCTGTCAGAAAGAATGACATCACCCCATTTGTTAGGAAATGGAAAGACTTAGAAAAAGTCATATTAAGTGAAGTAAGCCAGACTCAAAGGAACTTAGGCTCAATGGTTTCCCTCATTCGTCATAATCAATAGAAACCTTGGGCTCTCCTAGCAGAGATTTACAATAGAGCAAAATCTTGATACATAAGGACATATAATGTGAAGCTAATTGAAAGGACCTCCAGGATATTGAAACAAAAGCCATATAATGAGTGATTGTTGTCCTTAATGTACTATGTTGTCTCTCATCTCCTTTGCTATCCCTTGGTTATCTCATATTGGTATAGTATCTCACTTTGTTATCTGATATATTGAATTTATTTGTATTTGGTTATTTGAAATTTGATAGGGAAGGGGGGAAAACCAAGACGGGAGGGGGTTGTGGGAGGGGGAGGGAAATGGGTATCAAGACATGTGAAAGGGTATCAATGTATGTGAATTAATGCACCTTCTATCTGGCAAATATCATGTAACCCTTTTACTAATTACAATAAAAAAATATCCATGGTAAAAAATAATAATAATAAGGACCAAGAATCACAACAAATCAGAGAAAGGCTGGATAAGTGGGACTGCATTAAACTGCAGAGCTTTTGTATGGCAAAGGACATAGCTAGCAAATTAACTAGAAAGCAAATTAACTAGAGTGGGAAAAGATCTTCACTAACCATACAAAAGACAAAGGCCTCATATCTAAAATATATCAACAGCTCAAAAAATTGAATCACTCCAAAACTAATCTCCAAAGAAACAACCATCCCATTAAAAGATCGGCCAAAGACTTAAAGAAAGTCTTCTCTGAAGAAGAAATAAAAATGGCCTATAGACACATGAAGAAGTACTCGACATCTCTGGTCATAAAAAAAAATGCAAATCAAAAAAATGCAAATCAAAACAACTCTAAGATTCCACCTCACTCCAGTTAGAATGGCCAGGATCAAGAAATCTAATAACAACAGATGCTGGAGGGGATGTGACCAGGAGGGATCACTACTACACTGTTGGTGGGAGTGCAAACTCATTCAACCACTATAGTAAGCAGTATGGCAGTGCCTCAAAAGACTAAACATAGAGCTCCCCTATGACCCAGCAATTCCACTACTTGGCATTTACCCAATTGTCCAGAAACAAGGACATACTAATCCACTAGCACAACGATGTTCACTGCAGCACTATTTACCATAGCAAAGATATAGAACCAACCCAGATGTCCCTCAGTTGATGAATGAATCAACAAGATGTGGTATTTATACACAATGGAATTCTATGCTGCTGTCAGAAAGAATGACCTTGCCCCATTTGTAAGGAAATGGAAAGATTTAGAAAAAATAATATTAAGTGAAGTAAGCCAGACTCAAAGGAACATAGGCTCAATGGTTTCCCTCATTTGTCATAATCAGTAGAAACCTTGGGCTCTCCTAGCAGAGATTTACAATAGAGTGAAACCTAGATACATAAGGCCATATAGTGTGACACTAAATGTAAGACATCCAGGACACTGAAACAAAAGCCATATAATGAGTGATTGTTGTCCTTAATGTACTATGTTATCTCTTGTCTCTTTTGCTGAACCTTGGTTATCTCATATTGTTACAGTATTTCACCTTGTTATCTGATATATCCTATATATGCTTAATTAGTTAATTGAAATTGGATAGGGAAGGGGGGAAATCAAGATGAGTGGGGGTAGAGGGGGAGGGAAATGGGGACCATGACATGAAAAAGGGTATCAATGTTTGTGAAGTAATGCACCTTCTATCTGGTGAATATAATGTAACCCTTCTATTAATTACAATAAAAATATATGGAAAAAAGCAAATGTGGTGTGTGTGTATATATATATATATATATACACAATGGAAGTCTACACAGCAAACAGACAGATAAAATAATGGCATTTGCAGGGAAGTGGATGAATCTAGAGCGAATCATGTTGAGTGAGACAAGTCAAGACCTAAGGAACAAAAGGCAGATGGTATCCTTAATATGTGGCTATTAGATCCAAGCAGTACAAGAGTGAGGACTCAAAAGTTGCCTACCCAATGCCATGGACATAGTACTGGAAATATAAACACAACTACATAGACATAAAAACTTATGACACTATAGACATAATGTTTTATTTCATAGATTAATATGTATCTATGACATACAAACCCTCAGCCTAATTTTGATTATGTTCTAAAATCTAAGTTCCAGTGATTGTATATAGAGATTCCCTCTTGAATACTTATTTAACACACCATTTGAAATATGATGTAAAAGTCAATGTTAATAAATTCTTTAATAAAAAAAAAATAGGTGCATCTGGATCCAGGAGTTTGATCTAGTGGTAGAGTGCTTTCCTAGCATACATAGAAAAAAAGCCAGAAGTGGTTTTGTGGCTCCAGTGGTAAGAGTTCTAGCCTTGAGAAAGCCCAAGGAGAGTGCTCAGGCCCTGGGCTCAAGGCCCAGGACTGGCAAAAAATAGCTGCATCAAAATAAATCCCATCAGAAAACTTTTCCGGCAGTGTGACACTTCTGTCAAGAACAAGGTCTCATGTTCTTTCCCCTTAAGTCCAGACAGACTCTGTAAGTGCCTCTACCAATCAAAGAAGACAGAAGAGATGCTGCATGATTCTAACACCTGGCCCACAGGCACTTCCAGAGTACATGCCTGTTAGGGCTAGAAGTCATAGCATCAGGAATAACATATGAAACAACTAGAGACTGAGGGAAGCCCAAGAAGATATAGCTACCTGAGGCTTTCCGGCCTAGGCACAATCAACTGTGGGAAGAAGTCTCTAGGATGAACCTGACCTCAACTACTGTCCAGCTGCAACATCATTCAAGATCTCAATCCTTCTTCCCAGAGCAAAGACTGGAAGATAATCACATCTGCAGTTGAGGAAATTCATAGGGCTCTAAGGTCTCCCAGGAGAAAGTTAGAGACACTGGTAAAAAAAAATGTCTCTGAATGCCCAAATGTCCACTCCAACAGGAAGGGCCATCAGTACCAATGTAGACAAATAAATCAATACATTCAGATTGTGTAAATCACTATAGAAGAGATAAGATTGAGTCTCTCTGAGAAAAGTAGACCCGCCATAAAATTCAAGGCCACAGAACAATGTATCACCAGGCAGCTAGCTGGCCCGGGGTGAGAAGAAACTATGAGGTCACGAAGATAACATTTCAGAAGAAGAAAGAGGATTCCAGTAAAGATGAAACTGTGCCATCAGAATGGAGGGATGAAAATAACAAGCAGCACATACCGTTGTAGAAACCTAAAGAAGAGAGCATCATGAGAAGATAAATAGCATGAGGGTCAAACGTTGCAGTCAGAGGGCCAAAGAACAAGACAGTTGAAGTGTCTAGCAGATTTGGATTCAAGGATCATGGGGAACGTAGTCAATCTATCACCGAGGGGTATAAACAATGGACAAGAAGACAGCTGCTGGGTTTAAATCTCGTGTCTGCCCCTAATAAATTTCTTCCCTTTGCCTGGGTCTGGCCTGTCATACAGGATGTCTGCTTTAACTGTTCAGTGCACAATTCTAAGGACTTGACTCAAGGCTTTTACTTGCACTAACGTAACAGTTATGGTCATGCACTTGGGTAGATGCTGTACAACAGGTATTGTGCTAGCAGCTCTCGTGTGTGTGTGTGTGTGTGTGTGTGTGTGTGTGCGCGCGTGTGTGTTCTGATGCTTACAATAGCATGGGAAGCAATCGATTTGCTCTCTTCTTGCAAAGAAAAACACCAAACTCAGAGATGATAAAATTTGCCAGGATGTCCTCCTAACTCCAGAGCATCAAAGTCTTTTTTTCACCAATAACTCTCTCTTTCTGGCTCTCTGATTGTTCTTTGTTTTCTGAAAACCTCCAGTAATGCCAACTCGGTTTGGCCCAAGGTTGATTTGGAAAGTCAGAGATCAAGACATAAATCTGCTCTGCAATCCCTATGCAACCTTGAACCTATCTGAGGCCATTTAATCAGTAAGAATAGCGAGCCTGACATGAAAACCTCATTCAGGATTCAGTAGAGATCAGATGTGTTTCCAGATATCAGCATGCTTTGAAGAGGAAAATGATCCAACTAATACAATGTGGTGTTTATCCCATTAGTCTGTGTGCATCAGACGTCATTGCGAGAATTTTGAGCTCTTGAAGCATTCAGAAATTGTAAAGAGGAAAAGCAAGGTAAGCTTTTTGTTGTCATTGCTTTAGAAGCTCAATGGTGGATTGGGAAATCGTGACTTTGAAAGATCACAGCTTTGAGTTTCTGTGGACAGCTGGGCCTGGAGATGATGTCACCTTGCATGTGTGAGAAAGCTTCCCTTTTGAAAAAATGATTTGCAGGCAAGGAATTTCTGTCCTTTGTGTGTGGGCAAAGAAGACCAAATGTTTCTTGGCACTTGTGCTTGGAGACCCACAAAACAATCTCATCCTAAATAGTCCGTGAGGAAAAAGAACCATGAAACATCTGAGCTCGTGTCCACTGTCACCCCAAAACTGAGATCCTACATATAAACACACTGTGGAGAACACTATAAGAAAATAATTTTAAGATGTACACACAAAGACTTACATGCATACTTTCATGTCACTGCTTATAGTACAGAATGAAGCCTAAAACTCCACATGCCTGTTGTATAGCAACTGACCAAATCAATTTTATGGCTTATCTATGTACTAGAATATTATGCTGTTATTGAAAGACATTTGAATGGTCAGTGCTGGATATGTTAGGATACATAATGATCAACCTTCAGAACCTACATGAGTAACTGGTAGGAAGAGAAGAGGTGAAACCTGTACACCAGGCTAGAAAGGAGACCAGGTTCCTTCATGAATCTTCAGATAGAAAATGGCCACCAATGCCCACTACAGTAAGGGAAAGAAACCCCATGCAGATATGTATTATTGTTAAGATCCTTCCTATTTCTACATAGGAAAAAAAAAACAAAGCCACCTCTGCAATCACGATACCATTTAACTATTTCCCACTGAAGGATTACAATAAAGACATTTACAGATATTTTCAGTCAGAATATTAATCTTCTCTGAACACACTTCCTTAAGAAGCTGCTGGAACAAGGGCTGAAGTGATATAGAAAAGTCATGGAAGAGGAAGAGGAAAAATAATGGCTGGAGGAAGGTCTAGACAAGCGCACACAGGACCCTCCACGTTCTGGGGAGGGAGCCAGAATACCCCTGGATGGAGCAAAAATAGAATAGATTTAGGTCATCTGTGACTTTAGGTTATTTAGGATAAGTAAGCAATAAATACTTAGGAAGCTAAAGGAAATACATGAAACAATTTTTTGATTTCCTGCAAGTGTCTATTCTTCTGTTCCTTTTTTATTATATTTTATTGTTGGGGTGATAAAGACGGGGTTACGGTTACATTCATCAGGTAGTGGGTGCATTACTTCTTGAACATTGATACCCCTTCCCATGTTTTCCTACCACTTTCTCTCTTCCCACTCCCTCCCAATCATCTTGTTTTCCCTCTTCCCTTCCCTATTTCAAATAAACGTATATACAATATACCCCAAAGTCAAATACAGTAACAGCATGAGATTAAGCCATAAGGGGGGAAAAAGAGAAAAGAAATAACTTCACATAGTACATTAAGAACAACAATCACAAAGATAAACCTCATGTTTCCATATCCTGAAGTTCATTTCACTTAGCCTCATCCTATATGGCCATATGTACATAGCTTTTGAGCTATTGTGATCCTCTGCTAGGAGAATCCTAGAGCATACTAATTATTACAAATGAGGGAAATCATAGAGCCTATTATGAAACCATTTTTAATAGAAGGAAAATATAGTCATTCAGAGCTGGATGATATCTGCCCACTATCATAACAGCTGTTTTGGCCCAGGGCCTCTGGTATAAGAGGTGCAGATATTTATTCACAGAAACATCTTGTGAAGGATCAAAGAGTAGGGATCTTTAACACCACCATAACAGCCATAAAACTTGCAATGGAGAGATGCTTAAGATCCTCCTGGCCAGCAAGGCTAACAGAAAGTCCTCTACCCAAGGCCCAAGAATTCCACGCTATCAGGAAGGGTTTCTGACCTCAAATCCACACCACTGAGCCATGTATGGGGAACAGACAAAGGAAGCCTCATGTGAGAGTGGCTCCAAAGAACAGGGGTGAGGACAACAGCAAGAGATGTGTCTAGGGCTACAGCTATGGAAATACTGCTTCTCTAGTGTCCCTGTATCTATCAGACACATGGGTTAAGGTCATGGACTTGCACAGCATGGTGGAGAGAAGTGAAAAGTATGTCCCTTTCAAAGGGCAGGAGAATCTAAGTCTCAGTGAACATAATTGTGCCAGTGGCTTTAGTGTGGCCTAGTTTGGGGTCCATTTGCCCAGAGATGGGATTGCTGGGTCATTGGGAGGTCTATGTTTAGTCTTTTGAGGAACCGCCACACTGCTTTCCCGAGTGGTGGAACAAGTTTATATTCCCACCAACAGTGCAGTACCATACCCTTTTGGCCACATCCTGCCTAGCATTTTATTATTAGCTTTCCTGATCCTGGCTATTCTAATTGGAGTGAGGTGGAATCTCGTTGTTTTGATTTGCATTTATTTTATGGCCAGAGATGTTTAACACTTCTTCATGTATCTATTGGCCATTCTTATTTCTTCCTCTGAGAAGTCTCTCTTTTAAGTCTTTACCTTATATTTATTGGGCTGTTGAATTTTCGGGGGTTAGTTTTATGCACATACTGGGACATGATAAATGATACAGGACTCTAGACATGCACACACTGCTGCCAAAGAAAGAAATGCATAGGAATGGTTGACAAAGTTTCGATAGCAATGTGCATATGATCATATAAAATAATATTCTATGGCTGAGAGTCTGGTAGAGTGCTTGCCTGGCATGCACGAAGACCTAGGTTCGATTCCTTGGTACCACAGACATAGAAAAAGCCAGAAGTGGTGCTATGACTCAAATGGCAGAACTCTAGCTTTGAGAAAGCTCAAGGACAGTACTCAGGCCCTGAGTTCAAGTCTCAGGACTGGTTAAAAATATATAAATAATATTCTATGAAATGAACGTCAAGAAAAGGAAATGAGGTATTTTTTAGTTGCCATTGTTGCTGTTTTTGCTTTCGTTTCCTTTTGTTTCATTTGTTAGTTTGTATTTGGTAGGGTAAAGGAGGACACAGAAAAGGTGAAACAGGGGTGAACAAATGATATTCACTAGACAGTAAGTAGAAAATGAACTAAATAACTTATAGGTGGAGATGGGAGGGGAAAACTGGGAGATAGTGACGGAAGACGAGACATGGTTCAAAAAGAATTGTACTTATCAATCATTATCTGGTTCCTGTAATTGGAACCTCTCTGCATATCAACTCTACAATAACAATTTTAAAAATTCTGAAAAAAGAATCTAAGCCTCTGTGTGTGTGTGTCTTTCTCTCTGCCTGCCTGCCTGCCTCTCTCCCTCTCTCTCTCTCTCTCTCTCTCTCTCTCTCTCTCTCTCTCTCTCTCTCTCTCTCTCTCTCTCTCCCCCTCCCCCCTCCCTCATTCCTCCCCCATCCCTACCCCTCTCTCTGTCCAGGGAATTTTCTTCTTCTTTTTTTAAAATTTTTAATTGTCATTAATAGGAGGGTTACAGTTACATTCGCCAGATAGGAGCATTATTACTTCACACACACTGATACCCCTTCTCATGTTTTTGTCCCCATTTCCTTCCCCCATCCCCTGCCCTCATCTTGTTTTCCCACTTCCCTTTCCTATTTCAAATAAACAAATAAATGTATATACAATATACCCGATAACAAGGTAAGATACTGTAACAATATGAGAATAACCAAGGAACAACAAAAGAGATTAGAGATAACAATCACACATGACATGGCTCTTGTTTCCATATCCTGGAGGTCCTTGTCCAGGGACTCTTGAGAGTGCATAGTGAGATGGTGGTGGCTCACAGTGGAGTTCACTCCAGGGACCAGGACCAAGTGGAGCTAGCCAGGGTCTGGCTTCCCAGTCACTCCTAGCCTCTGAGGAGAACCTTGCTGTGAAACATTAATGCTGAATTCGCCATCCAGCCTCAGGGCAGCTCTGTGGCATATCTAGAAAGGACAGAGGAACAGATTCTGGAAGAAAACAGAAGCTTAACTGTTGAAAGGCAGCAGGTAAGAAGGAGTCGGCAGATGTAATTATGTCCCTTCTTGCTCATGACAGATGGTCCTAAATGTGGTATACTAAGGACACTCTATACTACAAGCAACCAAATGTGCCTCCTTGTGAAATAGTACAACCTCGTGCTGCACCCCTGGCCTCTCCCCATACAGCTGCTGCCCTGGGAGACTGCCTTACAGCAAAATCCACACGAAGCCCTCAGGTGAGAACTCTGCCCAGGCTCTGTGCTCTGCGCCTAAGATTCCATGGGAAAGGAAATATTGGGAGCAGGCTGGAAAGACTGAGCCTCCATCTATCATGCTACAGGCTATGGCTGATATCTCTCGAGTGTTATTTTGGCTCTTCAGGAAATAGTGACTTTTAGGGGTAAGAGGAGACTGAGGACAGGAAAGAATAGCCTACCAGAGTTTAAAAAAAAAATCAGTGAAGAACCAAGATAGTTGTGATAGCTTTGGCGATTCTGTCTTCCCACCGACTCTTCCCATGAATATTAGCAGTAAGACCTATAGCAGGCAATGAAGCCACAAAGCTGTATTTCTAGACAACAGGGAAGGTAGAAACAGAAGCTACAGGGACCATATCTCAGCCCACAGTAGAGATGAGAGGGTAAGAGGAGAACTCTAAGTTTGGTTTTGACTGTATCAGAAAAGAGACTGAGAACCTGTGCTTGCAAAAATGCCACTCACCCCAGAAATACTGAGAAGAGCAGAAGGACATAGGAACTGCTTCACTAATACCTGGGTTCAAGAGACGGCATGTTTCTATGCATTTGTCAATACAGGTCAAATCTAACCTATCCTCACCAGCCAAGATAGGCAATAAATCCATTTCCAGATAATGGGGGAAGCAGCTCCAACTCCCTTGAGCCTCTATAATGATGCAATAGTTAATATTTTATTGAGCAATTACTCTATGCTATGCATTGCTCCAAACACTCTAACTCATTTAATCTTCACAACATTTTAGGTGAGAGAATGTTAGCATCTCTGTATGAACAAGACAGTGGTGGTGAAAGCTTTCAACTCTGTTACTGCACTCCTAACCCTGTGCCATTAACCAACACAGATCATGATGCTGTGATGCCAGGCTTTTCACGGGGGGGGGGGGGTCCTCTTGTAAAGAACAGAAACGCACCTGATGGCAGGTCTCTGTTGAGGACAACAATCCTGCAAACCTTTACTCTGCTGATGCCTTTCATCATACCCTGTTGAACAAGGTTATCCCTATTTTCTGGTGGGATTCCAGCTCTTCTCCATCACGGGGTTCCTTCCTGTCTTTGTCCCTCTAAAGCATCAGCCCCCACTTCCTCCCAGCTGGAAATGGCTGAGCTCCAGCCACTGGTCACTCCCCTCCGGGACAGGGGAGGTCAGTCCTCAAATATACCAATTGTGCCCATTATCATCACAGATTTGAGTATTTACTAACACCATTTCCACAAGACTGACTCTAATCTGAAGAAGGGAAGGACTTTAACTCTTTGCAAAGTAATTTTAGGGATAGAGATATGCTGGGAGGAACCTATTATAAAGCAAAGGGGGGAAACATGAAAACACTTTGCGTCAACTCATAGGACTCAGTTAAACCTTACACCTCCTATGTCTAAGTAAATTTCAAAGGACTTCATCTTCATTATGTCACTTCATCATTGCAGCCATTCTGCGAAGGAGACAATGTTCTTATGCGCATTTTACAGCTAAAAGAACAAGGCAGTTATTTATAGCCTCATAGTTAAAAAATGGAGGAGCTGGGTTTTGAACCCATTCTACCTGATTGTAGGCCCTCACACTGAATCTGCATGGATGACAAAGGTACACCAGCACTCAGCCTTGAAAAAAGTGTGATCCAAAGGGGTCTGTGGGCAGAGGATGTCCATTATTTATACTTGAAGCTGAGCCAAGCTGCAGTTCAAATGGCAGAGCTGCAGGAACAGAAACCTAACTGGGTAGATGTACCACCAACCAGCCTGCGTAAGTAAGGACACTTTTCCTTCACACAGAGCCTCTAATTCCCTCCCCTGGAATTTGAGGACTGGCGCTGCCTGGTACTATAGATTAAAGGATGTGTCCTTTCTAGAGTGCCAGGTACATTAATAAATGTAACTTTAACTACCATTACCAACTCTCCTTGCTCTTAAGTTACCTACTATGGAGCTTCTAAGAAACCTGCTTTTTCAGTTATATTTCTACAGTGAGCTTTTTAAAGAGAGACTCAAGCTAGGTTTTACTATCGGATGCAGATAACTTTTTCTGATGTGTATCAATCATTTTCATTTATAATGTGGGTGGATTTTATATATCTACATCTAGCAGCTGAGAGAAAAAGCTTTAAAGCCTCAAGATGGGATTTTTAAAACATCTTTATAGATGATAAAAGCAAAAGTTTAACCTTCAAGGAAAATAAAAGAGAACATGAATTCTACACTTGAACACACACAATATCAAACAAGAAAATAAAAGAAAAAAAAACTGAGCCTGAGATTGCAAATGTGTGACCTTGACATCAATTGTTCAGTCAACATAAAAAGGATTCTTTTGGCGTGTCTTAGAAGAGGAGACAGACCCCTGCCCTGTGAGATAACTCGATCTGTCCTCATCCTCAACCCTGCCATGCATGGAGCCTGAAACTTCATTACCAAGTTCTCTATGCATTCTTTTTAAAATTACTATTATTATATTACCTTTAAGTAGTTGCGCAAAGGGTAACCATTTAACAAAGCAGCTTATGAATACAATGCATCTTAATCAATGTTACCCTTTCAACATTCTCACTCATCCCTCCCAACCCTTCCCTTGTTTTCTTAATTTTTGTTGAATATACATTGAATCACTGACAGCATTCTCCCTCCTGCTCTTCATCTATCTGCCCCTTGCCCCTGCCCCACCCCTTTGATCTTACCCCTTTATTTTGTTAAACTTTGCCTTTGCCTTTCTAAGGAATTTCTCCCTTAAATCTACCATATTTCAGTTAATACATTTGCATACACCTGCATGCCACCCAATATATTTACTTACATGATTATGTGCTAATTCTAGCTTCCACAAATGAAGGAAAACATGCAGCCTTTGTCTCGCTGGGCCTGACTTATTTCCCTTAATATAATTATTTTCTAGGTCCTTCCATTTCTTTACAATTGATATAAGATATCAATTGTAGGATGAGTAAAATCCTATTGTGCATAGATACTGAAATCAGGAAAGAAACTCCATTTGCAAGTCTCAAAAAAAGTATCTTTATTCATTCTTTTTCCTGTCTGCTCTCTTCATTGATTCATTTATGGGGAGAAAATTTCTTCTTAAATCATTATCAAAGTGTTGGGCACTACCTTTGTGGATCAGAATGTGGGATTCACAGAGAGTCTCACTGCAGATATGTATTTTACAACTGAAGAAAGCCATGCATCCGTCATCACAGCATGAGGTGCATCGTAGCTTTTACCTCTCATATGCTAGAAGAACAGTTCAGAAGAAAATGAAACCCAGGACAAAGAAAAACTTATGAACAGCAACAGTGCGTTTTCTGTTTTGGTTTTCTGTGGGAGTTTGGGTTTGTTTGTTTTTTTAATTGGGGGGGGGTTACATTTAGAGGAACAAGGAGCAAGCACAGAATCCAAAGAACTTGACATTCCCTGAGGAGGCTTAGGAGGCTGGGAGGGAATGTGTACGTGAGCTGCTAATTCACCAGCTGACTGGGAAAGGAAGGCTTTGTAGATGTTTTTGTCCCTTGGAAAAAGATGAATTATGCTGGGCAAATAGTCTAGGATATCTTAATTACCCATTCATATATTTGCCTCCATGTTCTTTAGCTTACTTGATAATTGTCCAGGTCAAGGCAGAGAAGGTGAACACGGAAGAGGTGGAAGTGCAGAATGAACATGACCTTAAATCACTGCTCTGATCTGAATGTTTTGTCCTCCAAAATTCACAACTTGAAACCTAATTGCCAATGTCACGGTGTCAAGAGGTGGTACCTTTAGGAGTTGATTAAGTCATGAGAGTAGAGCCCTATGAAAGGGATTCATGACCTTATTTAAAAAAAAAAAAAAAGACAGTGCAGGAGTGCTAATTACCTCTTATGCTGGGGAAGGATGCAGCAGAGAAAAAGCCTCAACAGACACAGCATTCTGCTAGACTTCCAGCCTCCAGGACTGGGAGGAGTACATCTCTAGTCTCAATAAACTACTCCATCTAAGATGCTCTGTTACCACGTTGTGAATGAGCTAAGAAAACCATCACCTGCTCCAGTTGTGTTTTCTTAAAAATCTGCAATGTCAGGCCCCAGGCCACAAACCAAACGAAAACCAACAGTCTAAGTTGCCCTAATCCTTTAACTGTGTCCCACTTGGGGAACACTTCACATTATAGGACAAGCACTCACAGACCCTGATGGAGCCAGGGCCCCTCACCCTGCAAGACCCCTATTTTGCAGAGAAAGAAATGGAGACCTTGAGTCAGGAAGCAACTTGCCTAAAGCCACAGAGTAGGTGCTCCAGGAAGATCCAGCATCTGCTAGACTCCCAGCCCAGCCCAGCCTCCTACCTACGCTGCCACCTAGAGGCAGTCCAGTAGAGGAGGGACAAAGAAGGGTTTGCTAGGGAGAGGCAGCTGCTCCAGGGTTAGGAAGGAAGCAGCCTCTCTGGGAGAACACTATGAACTACTGCCAGTCCAGCCAGGAAAGCTTCAATTGTTCCTCCCCACACTTCCTACACACTGTCCAGGGAGATTCTCATAAGACATACAATCTAATGTTACCAAACTAAAATGGATCCTGGAACTAGGTGCTGCTTGCCCTAGGGGGACCATTTTCCACCAGACCCCCGATGGAGCACGTGGAATGGGGAAGGCATAATCCTTTGAAGTCGTTTGCCAGCAATCCTTGGGCTTCCTCAATGAATCTATGCATCTTCAGGAATCCAGGCTGGGTGGTGCTGGGACCACAGTCTCCTACAGGGACGACAGCCGCAAAGGCAATTACAAAGGAATGGGAGAAGCTAATGATCTGGCCCCCCCCCTCCACACACACACACACACACACACACACACACACACACACACACACACACCCCGCATTCAGTATTGATCACTGTTGTGTGACATTACATGCAGGAAGTCTGCCGGTAGCAAGCGAGGTTTTGAACAATGGGTTATCTCTGAGAGATGGAAGCAATGGGGACCAAGTACAGATCAACAGCACCGCCCAGTGGCGAACTCAGAGATGGGACCTTACTGTCACAAGCTTAGACTGCAGGACTGAGGAATCTCATTTGAGCTGAGAAACAGAATTCTACACAAAGGGCCCACTGATTCCAAGTCTAATTCTACCAACATTTTAACACCCCTGTTACATGCCAGCCAGAGGAACAACATTGAGGAAAAAAATCATCAGTGATGAACAGAACATTGAGAGAGATGAGACAAATAGCTAAAGTCTGGCATAGTACCTGGCATTCTGCTCCATTTATAGGTCAACAAAGCTCTAGAAGTTGATGTCTTTTTGTCATATGTGCAAACTGATTTCCTCTGCCTGGCCAATTCTGCTTATAGCCTAAGAATTTTTCAAATTGTGATGCTTCTCCAAACACTCTACTAAGAACCTCTGTTCTAGAGGGCTTTTCTATCCCCATCACTTGGAATTCTATGCTTTAAGGCAAAATGACGAGACTTCCAACTTTAGATAAATGATATTAACATAAGTGCAATTCATCAATTAAGTGAGAGAAAATATGAAGCATCCACAATGTACTGCATGCTCTCATGGAATACCAAACAGGTTTTTAGGCTGAAACTGGGAGTTCTCACACTGGCCTCAACACCAGGAAAACCACTGGATCATCCCCAGCCTCAAGCTCTCATCGGCTCAATGGGAGGCATTATTGGAAATCCCTCTCAGGGCTCTTGTAAAAATATATGATATATATGTGTGTGTGTGTGTGTGTGTGTGTGTGTGTGTGTGTGTGTAGAGACAGAGAGAGAGAGAGAGAGAGAGAGAGAGAGAGAGAGAAAGAGAGAGAGAGAGAGAGAGATCTCACATACACACACACATATATATATATATGGGTATATATTAGGTGTTATCAAATGCCCTTCCTCTGTGGACAAAGTTGGAGAAAAGATAAACATTCACATATGAAGAAAAATAAAATAAATTACATTACAATAAATAAGTCTTTGAAGAAAAAGGAAGAGAAATTCCCCTTCGCTTTGTTTTGTTTTTGGAGAGTCACTGTTTTTGGAACTCCCTATAGACTGAGGTATGATCCCCTGTCAGAAAAGATGCCAGAGGAACAGAGGAGCTTCCACGGTTTGTATATGGTTTGACTCCACCAACATCTAACTTGAGGCTTATCTCTCTCAGTGGTACAGAAGTGAACAATGCTGTGCCTTTAAGGCGTGTTTCTGGTAGAAGGTGGTAGGCCATTCCTCCAGAAGGATTAGTGCTGGTCTCTGGATGGGTTGGGTCTCACAAGAGGGGATCAGTTCCCTCCTTTTAAAAGTTGTACCACTTCCCAATATTTCCGTACTGGGTACCAAACTTCTATCTTAAGAATCTTTCAGGGAAAACTATATCCAAATCATGCCAGTTTGATGAAGGTAGATCACTATGGAACTTGAGACCTGTGCTAAATATTTGAACATAGCTGGGGAATGGTAGGAAGTGGCTGTGATTTGGGAGAGTGATATTTTGACTTGTGTTTATGAATGAACTCCCTGGGGATGATAACAAAGGTAATTTATATGTACACGATCCAAGTACATAGCAAGGACATGGAATCAGCCTAGATGTCCTTCCATGGATGAATGGATCAAGAGAACGTGGTATATAGACACAATTGAACTTTACTTATCTATTAGAAAGAATGACATGTATGATATGTATCATCCATAATGAAATGGAAAAATTATATTAACAAAGGTTACATGGTTTCCCTCATGTGTGGTAAATAGGATGTACCTATAAATCTACAAGTAATCATATTGAGTGGTATGCAATTGCTCACAAATAAAGTCACTGAAGTATAATAGATCTAGGGAAAGCCCACATCGCATGACCTTTCAGAAAGACTAGGTTAAAGCCTACCATAATCAGTAACGGGAAATGGGCACATACAAAAAGAAGGTAGAGACAAAGGGAGAGAGGTTGAATAATGAAGAGTAGGAAGGGTGAATGCAAAATCCACTGCATACACCACAAAATTAAGAAAAGCAAGGGAAGGGGTGGGGTGGAGGGTGAGAATGTTGAAGAGATTACAGTGATCAAGATGAGTTCTAGCCATAAACTGCCTTGTCAAGCGGCATTTCCTTTGTACAACTACCTACAGGTCATTTTTAAAATTAAGTTTTTTAAAGATAATTTAAAAACTGGATAAGAAATCCAGTTAGAGGATAGTCTCCAAAAACGGATGCAGGCAATAGAAAGAGGAGACATGCTTAGAAGACTTTGAAAGGGAAATAGATGAACTCAGATTTACCAGAGAAGCAAAAGAGGGAAAATGCAGGAAATGAACGTGTCTTCCACCTTCTAGTTGAAAAGTAGTTGTTGTTAGAGAAGGGGACCGTTCAGGGCTAGCCAGCCCTGCAGAGCAGTCTGGTGGCTGCCTCTCTTTTCTTCCTTCATCCCTAAAATCGCAGCGGGAAAACACCCTGAAACCTTCTCAATGTCCAGAAAGGCCTGAGAGTAGGCAAAGCCCCATTTGCAGACGTGTTTTGTCAGCCTGAAATATAAAGGTTTATTTTGACCAGGAACATAGGAGCCAGAGGTCAGAGAAGAACATCAGCAGGCGTCTTTGCCATCTGGATATGATTTTGTCATTTTTTAAATACATGAAGTCAACTCAACAAATATTTTCAGCACCTGCTAAATGCCAGGTGCTGAGTTAGGCACTGGCAGTAAACAGATGAATAAGTAATGACTCTTACAGCAAGCAGCTCACCGTTGAGGGAAATAAGCAAGTAAGCCTATAATAGAAGCTAAAGTACATACAAAAGAATGAAGCTATGACTTTAAAAAGACAACCTAGCTTAGCCTTAAGTACCAGGATCAGAATCAACAAAGACATGTGGAAGTGATGGTATCTGAGCTGGATTTTGCAGAATCGAGAAGTATCAAATAGGGAAACCTCAAAGAACTGGCTACCCTCCAAGGCAAGCACAAAGGGGTCTATCTGGAACAATAGGAAACATGAAACTACAAATTAAAAGTGACTGAAAATATGACCTTCTGGGATACCTTCAAAAAGTCCAGAGCAGCCAGGTGCAGTAGCTCACACAAGTAATCCTAGCTAATCAGGAGGCTGAGATCTAAGGGTCACAGTTTAAAGCCAACCCTAAAGTCTGTGAGACTCTTATCTCCAATTAACCACCAGAAAACGGGAAGTGGTGCTGTGGCTCAAGGGGTAGGGTGGTAACCTTGAGCTGAAGAGCTCAGGGACAACACATAGGCCCAGAGTTCAAATCCCACGATGGATTAAAAAAAAAAAAGAAGAGTTCAGAGCTGATGAGTAAGACCGGGATGGCATTTCAGAAGTGAGAAAAGCACATACAAATAAGGAGACCCTTGTCAGCTGCTGAATCTTCAGGGTCCGTGATCATAGACTCCCAAGGTTCTTGAATCAAATCAATAAAGTTCTATTGTTCACAAATTCACTAGACTATAAGTAGCCCAAGTGACCAGAGGCTGTTGCATACTTTGAGGTGACTCCCCAACCCTTGGGGTTTGTTTATCCAGATAAATTGAGAGCTCTGTTACCCATTGCATGAGAATAGAAGCTCACCCATCACAACCAATACCCAAAGCAACAAAAGGTTTCTAATGACTGGTGTGGATTTGTGGTGGATGTAGTAACCAGATTTGGATGGCCATACATGTTCTACCATTCCACTTATAGTTCCCTTAGGAATCATAAAATCCACTTGGGCTTTCTGATAATCTTAGCTCCTCAGTCATGTAATGAAAATTAAACCGTCGGAAGTCATTCTTCACCAGTGGTTAAGTAAAGGATGGGCATCCCGCAAGGAACTTAAGAAAGGCACTTCACCAAGACCTGCACCTGGACAGAAGCAAAGGCTGCACCTCTGCCTAATATGATAAGTGGGACCTTCTTTCTGAAACTTCAGAATTAAACCTTATTTAAAAATAACATCTTAAGCTAGGTATTAGTGGCTCACAACTGTCATCCTAGATACTCAAGAGCCTGAGATCTGAGAATTACCATTCAAAACCAAACCAGGCAGAAAAATCCTCATGAGACTCTTACCTCCAATTAACCACCAGAAAAATAGGGAGTGGTGCTGTGGCTCAAAGTGGTAGAATGCTAGCCTTGAAAGCTCAGGAACAGTATCCAGGCCCTGAGTCCCGGCCCCATGAACAACAAAAGAAAAAAAGGAAGGGAGGGAGGGAGGGTATGTGACCTTGGCTATACCTTGATGTAGGACTTGCAGCCTGCAGAACCAGGAGAAAATTTATTTCTCTCACTTCAAACTTCCTAGTCTGTGGCACTTTGTTATAGAGCTCTAGGGTAGGACCCCTGCAGGTAGAGAACAAAGTCCAGAAAAGACATGGAAGGAGAAACGTGGATCTGAAGACTTCATCTGAACCCCTTAGCTATGCCAGAAGCCAGACCATCCTTGGACCTGAAAGTTCTAGAGAATGATGCATTTCCTTTCTGCTTAAGCTAGTCTCAGCAAACTATCTGTTTCTGCAAGACAAAGAAGTCTCCTATTCACTCCTTCGCTCCTCCCACTAAAGATGCTGACGGGAGCGGAACTGTTCACTAAATCATTTGCCGACACTGCCAAAGCTGGTGGGAAAGCAGATGATGCACCCACAGGGACCATAATGAGGTCTTTCTTTGAGAAAGTTAGCAGGGTCAGTTGCTGCAGACTTCATCATTCATTCATTCACTCACTCATTCTATTTACTAAGCTTTCACATCTTGGTTATTTGTGGAAATGCATCTTTCTAAGTCCTTGTACTTAAGTTCTGATTAAAATTGAAGTTATATAAGTAGACATCATAAACTTTCTGTCAGAGGAGTATTTTTAACTGAACTCAGGGCCTCACACCAGGTGCTCTTCTCTGAATCATGGCCTTTTAATGGGAATCTTAATGAAAAGCTATGAATCCAAATCCTTCAGAGAATTCAAAGTGCTGGGTTAACCTTTACCCTTTATTTAGAAAAAGGAAAAGATAAAGAACGAAGTTTGCAATACAGCAGAATCAGATCTAAGTTAATTTCTGTAGGTCATCTACTATGTTTCTTTTCTACTTACATCTGTTTACACAGAAATATTAATTCAAATAATGTCTTTTAATGGGTATTGACCTGTAAACTTGGGGCAATGAATATGTGTTTAGGAAACTACATGAGTTTGAATATTTAATTACAGAGAGCCATGCTCATTCATTTATAGTAGTTATGCAATATACCACAAATAAATAACTTTTCTGAGCAGCTTTGTGAAAATTAATCTTCTGTCTATGATGTTGTCTCTAATTATAGCATCTCACCAATTTAAAAATGATACAAATTGCCTTAGTATGAGAAAAGTATCTGGAAATTACCTGATAGTCATTGTTGAGTAAAATAATATATATTAGATGACCTAAAATGCTAACTTTGTGACAGATCAGAATCTATAGGCAAGAGTCATCAATGAATGCTAAATATAATGGTGGAAGTAGATGAGTAACAAGATATTTACATGAGTTTCAAGTTGTTTTACCCAAATAGTAATGTTGGAGTGGACAAGCTTGGCAGAAACTGGCTTATTCATGTCATCAAAGTTAACATCCCCAATTATGAAGAAAAGCTGTACCATGTGCCTCCTGATAAGGAAGCACGGTGAAAAATGAAACATCACTTCTGTGGTCTTTTTGTAAAAAGAAAAAAAAGAAACCTGAATCTAACTACCAGGAAACATGGCACCAATTGAGTAACATCTACAAAATAATTGGCTTGCACGCTTCAAGAATGTCCACAGCAAAAACGCCTTAGAAGTGTCCCAGATTAAAGGAGGCTAAGGATGTGACAAGGGAATACAATGCATGAGCGGGAATTGTATCTTACTTTTAAGAATATTATTGAGGCAGTCAGTAGAAGAGGATTATAGCATGCTATCAATGTTAAGTGCTTGACTTTAATGCTTATACTGTAGGTTGTGTAAAAGAATGTCCTTGATTTAGAAACACAGGCTAAAGTAGTTAGATTTTTTTTAAGTAGGCAACACATTTACAATTTACTCTCAAATGAAACAGGAAAAAAATCTAGAAGAGAATGAGATCAAGAGAAAAAGAATGAAGCAGGTATGATGAAATGTTACTATTTGGAGAATCATCAACAGGGATCATTGCTAATTCTCTGCATTGTTTTTGCAACTTTTCTATAAAGTCTGAATTTATCTTTAGTCTAATGGATTGGATGAAAATGTATATATTGGAGCCCTTCTGCTGCCCTAGAATTGATCCTAACAACCCTCCTCAAGAAACTTCTAGCAAGCAAATACTCAAAGTTTAATTATTAGGTAAACCCTTACTGCTGGTGTGAGGTCCAGGTTCTAACAGGACCTTGGAATCTGTACTATCTTCTGGCCAGCTAGCAGAGAAGACTCATCATTTGCAGTAAGTGGGGCATGGATATTCACTGGATCTGAAGTATTGACAGTATATGAGAGAAGCAACAACAGCAGTCTCTAGGAACTACTGGAGCTCATGACTTAGGCACCTTTATCCTTTGCTAATTTTAATCTACATTGCTTCACTGCAGCTCAGGACTGCAGGGAAGGGGGGAGGGAGGAAGGGAGGGAGGGAGGGAGAATTAACTGTCATTTCAAAACTATTAAGTCTTACTGTTTCTTTTAAAATGGCATATTGACTGGTTACAGACTGCCAGCAAATGATAATACTGGTGCAATAATAACAATGATTATGGTGATGAGTGTGTTAAGATAGGACAAACATTCTGTTCTAGAATGGACTGAATGCAAGGATGCAAATCCCTTGGTTTTCATGAGGAGTAGGGTTGCATCTCTGCAGATTGTGTGTGTCTCGCTTTGGGTCTGGGCTCCAATGTCTCTGAAAGGATTGTTTGGGAGTGGTACCCGTGTGCCCTTGTTCAAGTGAATCTCACAGAGGATGGCGGAACAGAAAAGATGAGGATAAAGAAGGTTTGGTCCGGGAATTTTTAGGAAACAATTTTTCCTAAGCATACATCTTATCTCTCTGCTGGGGGAAGAGTAGAGTTACACATTCTGGTTGGAAAGTTTGAGGGAAAGGACTGGCTCTCCCTGGATATCTCCCCCTTTCCTGCTCTTGAGGATGAGGCACCCAGCATTATTAAGTCTTTAATAACTTGAACCACATTGTAAAGATGCCAGAAGTAGCTAAAAGGGTTTAAGCAAAAAAAAAAATGAGAGCTGCATATGTTACATTTCTTTTACCTATAGCTTTTTACATCTTCTGTCTAGAATGCTTGCATATCCCATGTATTCCACTTATTGTTTAGAGACGTCTTATGAGATGACTTCTCCAGTGATTTCTATCAGAAGCTAAATGTTTCTTGTGGTCAGGCCCAGAGATTTCAGTGATATTTCATCAACATTACCTGTATACCTCTTTGTCTCTATGTCATATGCAAGACAAGATCTGGGACATTTTTGGATGACCAGCCCTGGACTATAGTGTAAACTTGGTAAACTTTTTGTTTTGGTAGATTCTTAAAATTCTGCCTCTCTGTCAGCCTTTGAAACTTCATTGAATTAGTTTGAGCCTCACAAGGATTCCGATTTATTCAAGAACTTGGGAGAAGAGGCAGAACAGAGAAAAGGAAAAAGTTTATTTCCCTCTCTGCCTTTAGATCTGAGTTTTGACTTCACTACCTTGTGTCCCTGTGTTCTAACTCTTTGCCTCAGCTGTGACCTTCAACTCTGGTCTTTTGTATAATCAGACTTGCTTACAAATAACTCTCAAATAATTAACTAAATATTCAAGGAGGGAAGAATGGAACTATTGCAGCAGCAAAGTGCAAAAAACGTAAATTAACTGCTCCTTAAAAATTGCTTAAGTGATGACTCAATATTAGCATATCCAATGCTATGGACATGGTATTGAAAGTATAAGCACAACTACATAGACATAAAAATGTATGACTCTATATACATAATGTTTTATTATTAAGATTAATATATGTATCTATAATATACAAACCCTCAGCCTAATTTTCATTATGTTCTAAAATCTAAGTGCCAGTGATTATATAGAAAGATTACCTTCTTGAATACTTGTTTGTTAAACACATCAATGTTAATAAATTCTTTAATAAAAAAAAAGAAAAAAATTGCTTGAGAAGCCAAGTACCAGTGGTTCACACTTATAATCCTAGCTACTCAGGAGGCTGAGATCTGAGGATTGCAATTTAAAGCCAGCCCTTGCAGGAAGAAAGTCTGTGAGATTCTTATTTCTAACTGGCAAAGAGTTGGAAGTACAGCTTTGGCTTCAATGGTAGAGTACCAGACTTGAGCAAAGAAGCTCAGGGACAGGGCACAGCCCTAAGTTCAAGTCTGGGGACCAGGCCAAAAAATCAAAATACAAAAACAAAAAAACAGCCTTGACCATAGCCAAAATCCTAGAAAAGGAACGAGTGAGGTGGATGATATTTCAAAATCAAACAGCATGGTCAAAGGATCTCCATCATTTGACCTAGCTTAGCAGATCCCTGGAACACTTCAGAACTAGTCCTTTGGAAATGGTTGAGAGCTTGCCCGGTGTGAAATGCCTTTTTCCTGGGGCATTAATAGAAAAATACTACGTGGTATCAGCTTAACATGCTAGTTGCCTGAGGCAGTAATAATAACTGAACAAACAATTGAAAATGGAGACAGAGAAACAAAACGTCCATGGGGCACAATGAGAAGTTCCTGAGAATCCAGATGGACACATACATGAGTAGGGTCAAGTTTCATGCCCAGGAAAGACCTGAATAGGCCCTGATTTCTCACTTGCTGCTAACCTTGAGGTTTGTGCAAGCAGGAAATAAAAGCTAAGGCAGAATTACAAACTACATAAATGAGCCTTGAATGGGTGCCCTACAGAGATAGTTTAGGCATAGTTTAGGTGCTCTATTGGTCCCAGGTATTCAAGGAAGTGACTGTCCAATTACTAGCTGATCACTAAGCTAACCAAGCAGAATTATGTATTTAATACATAATTCGTTTAGGGAAATCACCAGATAAATGATAGAAACAATAATAAGAAGTGAAACAATAAAGTCACTAAATAGAAACCATGAGGTGAGCAATTTGGTTCTCCCATGCACTCTTACCCCCAAGCTGCTCTGCCTTCCACAGACCATAGCACCACGGCAAGTCAACCAGGGACTGGAGACTCTGAGACCATTGGCCAAAGTAAATGTTTCCTTCCTTAGGTTGTCACCGTGATGAATAGTCTGATTACAAAGCCTTTCCTTTAAGTTCCAAACAAACTTAAAACCCATGGGAAAATGTCAGAATCTCAGAAGTGCAAGAACAGTCTTGAAAAAGAAGAAAAAAGCTGAAGGACTCACACATCCCAACTTACTACAAAATCATAGTGACCAGAGTATAGTACCAGAAAAAGGAAAATTATACCTGTTCTTAGTATATAGAAATACACGTCTATATTTATGATCAGGTGATGTCCATGTGGACTGTAACATTTCAAATGAGAAAATAAAAATATGTACAATTAATAATATTAGTTAGCACATGCATGCAGAAAATAAAATTTATTTCTTCACTTTATACCACATATCACAATTAAAATAGGTAAGAAACCAAAACTTTATAGCTAAAACTGCAAAACACTTAGAAGAAATGAATAGGCATTATTTTTCATGTCCTTGGAATAGGCAATGATTACTTAGAATTTTTAAAAAAGGCACAACACAGGGCTGGAAGTCTGGCCTCATGGTAGAGTGCTTGCTTAAAGACTAGGATTTGATTCCTCAATACCACACACACAGAAAAAATCCGGAAGTAGTGCTATGGCTCTAGTGGCAGAATACTAGCCTTGAACAAAAAGTATCCAAGGTCAGTGCTCAGGCCCTGAGTTTAAGCCCCAGGACTGGCAAAAAAAAAAAAAGCACAAGTTTTTAAAAATTGAACTTTATCCAAAATAAAAGCTTTTGTATTTCAGATAAGATAATCAATAAATAAGCATAACAACCTACAGAATGGGAGACTCCATTTGTAACTATATACCTGAAAGGGAACTTGTATCCAGAATATATAAAGAGCTCAAAAAAGAATCAACAATAACATTATAAATATCCTTAGTTTAATAGGCAAGAATTTGAACAAATATTTCTAGAAAGAAAATATGCAAATGTTCAATATATACATGAAAGCAGGAAATAAATTAATGGTTTCTGATTAGAGGAAGGAGAAAATGAGGGGTGGCTAATAATCAGCATGTTATTTGTCGAGAAGATGAAAATGTTCTGAAATTAAATAGGAACAATTGCACAACCTGTGAATGTGCTGAAAACCATTCCTTTATACTATTTATATGGGTGAATTTCATAGTGTGTAACTTATCCTTCGATTTGGAAATATAAAATAGATTAACATTCATATTCCCATATACTAGACTCCTTCTGTATTGCCTAGCTGTTTTGTCCCCTCTCTCTCCTCCTCCCTGCTTCTTCATATGCATCCATCCCCTCCAGCATCCACTCCAAATACCTGCTCTGCTAGTCTGAGCAACTTTCTCCAGCCCAACCTTAGCTTAGCTCCAGGTATATACTTGCATCTCAAGACCTCATCAGTACCCTCTCTTCTTACTTTATTTTCTTTGTGATTTTGATTTTGATTTTTTGGTCCAAGTCCAGGACTTGAGCTCATGTTGGCTCATTGGCTAGCATTCTGCCAACTGAGCCATGCCTCCAACCTCATGTTCTCTTCTTGTGACACTCATCCTTCAGATATATCAACCACAAAAGGGGCCTTCAGAGGCCTATTTCTTCATTCCACAGTGGCACTAGTAATAGAAGCTTTCCCAGAGTTTTAGTAGGAGGAGTAACAAAATTAATATTAATATTTACTTTACATAGCAAGTACTAGGATCATATTTTAACACTTACTGGATTATTCCTTTCATATTAGACACTGTCACAATTAACCACTATAGCCAGCAAATTATATATGCATTGTGATTGTCATAATCCCACAAGCCACAGTCGTAATGGAAATACTGAGCAAGATTCAAACCTACAGCACATCACACACAGTAACTCCGCTAATTCACCCCCAAGCACTCTATGCAATGAGAACTAATATTTCCATTTAACAGAATAAATGAAGGTTCATAAAATTTATGGGGTCTATTGACCTCAGTAAATGCTAGCCAGCAGCAACAGAAACTCTATCTCAACACAATTTCCTATTCTTGCATCCTGAGAGATGTGCCACACATAACTTTCTGAAGATGAGGGACTGGCCACCTTGGTTTTGGTTCTAATTATCCTTCTTTCTCCTCCAGTAAATACAGAGGGTAATGGATTTGGCTCTCTGCCTTCCAGAAGCTTATAGTATGCCTGGGCAGACTAGGCTGTTGTTGCATAGATAACTGCAATTGCAAATATGAGGCAGGGCTGAAAAGGTCCATAACATAGAATTTCTCAAGAGGAAAGGAGAAGACAAGTGGCTGTATAATTACAACCCAGGAGTTGTCTTGAGATACAACTCAGAAGAGCATCACAGAAGCGACGAGGTAAGTGAAGAACAGAGAATGCTGAGATGGCTCCTTTGGGATCTGTGTGCTTGTCATTTCGCATTGAGCCACTAGAGGGAACTCTAACATATGTTGGCACTTAAGAAAGTTGCTTTTCTTTGGTTAGTTCGTTTCTTTTTTTAATTTTTCTTAATTTTTTATTGTCAGGGCAATTATTTTGTTCATAGAGCTGAGTTTCCAGCAAGGTCTTTTTTTTAAGACCCAACTTCTGAGGACTTAGCCTCTCACATAAAAGTCAAGGTTAGGCTATTAAGACTGTTAACATTTATATGAAGAAGAGGTTTTTTTCCCCAGTTGGACCTGATCCTTCTTTTTCCCTGATGTTCCCAGTAAGTGTATCCTGCACACAAGCTCAGCGACCTTCTGCTGTCTCCAGAGATTCCCCCTTCCCCCTGCTCCTCTTCCTCCCTGACTCACTCAGTAAAATTTAATTGTTCCGTTAATGTGCGTTGAATTGCATTGCAATTATTTCGCTGTTTTGAGTAAGATTTACTAGTCGTCAGAAAAAACTGTACCCTTTCTTTCTGTTTCATGTGCACCTCACAAAAGTCAGGGGACTTGCATTTTCTGTGTCCTTTTCACCTACAGAAGCTGACCTTCCCATCTCTGCTGGCCTATAATTTCTGTCTCTTCTGACTCTTCATGAGACAGAGACTGGAAACTCCTTGAGGCTGGGGCTATATCCCAGACCACTTGGTATCCTCAGTGCCTAAGACAGTGTCTGTCATATGGCCGAGCATATTTGCACCGCTGTGTTTTCCAGATGAACAAGTGAGTGAATGGACAAGCATTCTGATCTCTGGCAAGGTTCTAACCATTTCACTACCTTGCCCTTGAGGTTTTCACAGGCTGGGCTGTCTCGGGCCCCTGTGAGGTGAGGAGGGGTTGCTGCTGTCTGAGGGACAGCAACTCCTCAACAGATCATGTGCAGAGTTTTTTTTTTGCCAATTTTGGTAGCCTCCTAATGTACTTCAAATAACACCCTAACTCCTCATGATAACCAGGCCCTCTAGGACCCTTCCAGAGCCCTCTCTCACTCCATCTCCACCCGGCCTCCCCTTGTACCCAGCTGTGCTCCAACAACACAGCCACTTCCAAAACACCCCTACCCTTCCGCATCTTGCCTCTACTATGGGGCCTTGGAATACCCTTTCTCTCCAACACTGGATGGCCAGCTCCATTTCAACAGAAAGAAATTTCAAAACTATTACTCTATATATGAGGCATTAGCTGGTCCTACAACCCCAAACAGACCCCATTCCTCTCGATCACATCACCAGTTTTAATGTTCTACACAGTGGTTATGTGAGTTTTTGTTTGTCAGTTTGTGGTTGCCTGATGGCTCAACTAGATAGAATCCAGGAGAAGAGAAACACAGTCATGCTAGCTCACCAGTATCTACGAGCTCACCTTGCTCCTGAATGGGAGAGCCGAGGCCCTGTGGGTGAAGACTGAAGAATCTCAGGGCCCATAGCTCTGTTTCCAACATGCACTCTGCTCAACCCAAGCTGGGCACAACAAGAAAGAAAGGAAGGTTGGGAGAGACTACCAGGCTGACTGATGTGGATCCAAGGTTGAAGAGCCAGTAAAGGCTCTATTGGAGGCTGGCAATGTTCTCCAAATCAATAGAGGCAACAGACAAATAACGGCCTAGAGCACGGCTGTGGGATCCTGGGCCTGCATCTCATTGCTCTCAGAATTCTCTGACCTGCAGCTCCTCTACTGCCTAAGGATGGTCAGACCAGTTCCTTCACTGTCTCTACCTCAGTCTACTCATCTGTAACCTTTACCTGTAACAAGCTAGATGTAAGTTCCACTGTTTTCCAGATGGAATGACAAGACTAGTATGGACCCATACACCTGTGGGGAAGGCTATGCAAAAGGAAAGGAGAGGAGAGGAGAGGAGAGAAGAGGAGAGGAGAGGAGAGGAGAGGAGAGGAGAGGAGAGGAGAGGAAAGGAAAGGAAAGGAAAGGAAAGGAAAGGAAAGGAAAGGAAAGGAAAGGAAAGGAAGACTGAAGCAGGTGCCTGCACCTTGGGGTTGTCTCTGTTTCTCCATCCTCTCTTGAACAGCGTCACTCCATCTCAAGACCCCATGGAAAAGCGCCCTACAAGAGGATTTAGCGTGTGCCTCATAGAATTGCCCATCCTGCAGCTGATTTCCAAGAAAATTGCCTCTATCCATCAAAGCAGCCCTGAGCCAATGCACATTAGTGAGGAAGACCCAAGCCAGTTCCTCCCAAAGGTCTTTTCAAAGGCAAGGGAAGGAAGCCCACTGCCTGAGCAACACAAGATATGAGAAAAAAAATAAGGAAAAGGAATACCCAAATGAATAAATACCTCCCTTGCAGGCTCACTGCCACCCACAACAAAACCAGGGCCAGACAGTGTCTTGGAACCCAGGCAAGCGAGATTTCTAGCCATCTCCACCCACATGGAAAACAAAGAATGTGACAGAGAGGGCTTGGAAGGCTGCAGAGCACAGCTGTGGGTGGCTATGCACAGCCAGCCACTCCCCAGTGCTTTTGCAGGGAGAAGAGCCCAGCAGGCTGCTCTTCCTTGACCAGCCGCCACAGAGAAGCTAAATCAGGCCTTCCTCCTGCCACAGATGTACGGAAAACAAGACCATGGCTAGGCCTTTCCTCTGGGGTAAGAGGAGAACCAGTGACTGGAAGAGGCTCTGAAGCAAGTTGCTCACAGGATCCTCTGACCTGCTGGTCCCTGATTCCACTCAGCATGGAGCCAAGAGCTCTACAGCTGCATTTTCCCATTGAGCCCTATGGCCATGGATGCTTACAGATGGCTAACCAGGCTCAGAGAGTTGTGAAAGGCATCCGAAGGCACAGGATGAGGCGTGAAGGTTCAAACTCAGGTCTTCCAGAGCCTACTCACTCCAGGGCTCTGCTTACTCTCTCTCAACCTCAGTTTCTTTATTCTATAGGACGAACAGACCCTCAGCCCCAAGGCATGCGGACAGAGATTCTGATGATGTAGCAAATATATTAAACAGTTGGCACAGGCACAGGCCTCACCCTTCAAGTTTGAGAAAGGATTGCTTCTCCAGCTCAGGTCAAGATACTTAGCCACAGCAGAAGACAGACAGAACTGCCCAGCTGTCTCTTCTCACTAAGCCATGCAAGTAGTCTGCTTCACAATTTGTATCCCTGTTGCCTGACCCAGGGCTCAGATGCAATAAACACCATCAGTGATTCTGGGATAGACTGCATTCACTGACCTGCCTTGAATAGGGTAGATGATGAACTGAGACTATCATCCAGTTTGGGTTATAATAAATAATAAACCTGGATCTTCGTAGGCCAAGCCAATAAATGAAAAGATGGAGGCAAAGGTGATCACATTCCCCCAGAGCAGTCAGCAGGCTCCAGCGCCCCAGCAGGTCAGGCACCCCAGCCACAGTGCGCTGTCCATGTTCTTTCTTTTCTTTGGAAAAGACAGTAGCTATTTGGGGTTTGGCTGACATCAGAAGCCTTTCCCCTTACGTGGTTTGGGTGGAAAAGTTGGATGAAAGCTGCGAGGACCTTGCAGGCTACGTCTTGAGCAAGTGGAGAACTTGAGTAATCAGTACATCCAGAGGTCATATCCCCAACTGGCAGGTGATGAAAGCCAAGTACTTCCTGCAGTCCTCTAGCAAAGGGGCTGGAGGCAGGAGCATGTTCACAGTGCTCATGTGCACGGCCTCAGCTTCATGCAGGAAGTACCATGGGACTCTTAATACACTTAAAGCACTTAGGAAGGCCAGTGAAGAAACAGGAAGCTGGGATACAGCTAAAAGGGTGTGCAGTCTGGGATCTGGGTTTGAATTCTAGCCCTGCCACCTTACAAAATAATGATACTGCCAAGTCACTCCAGCCCTCGGGCCAAATTGACTATTTAAACTCCAGAAATGAAACAAGAAGGTTTTTTTTATTATTATTTTGTTGCTGTTTTTACTTGATTATCTTTTTTTCTTGTTTGTTTATCTGTCTTTGGGAAGAAAAGCAGGGGCAGAGAAATGGAGGAACAAAACGTGAACAGTGTGAACACATGCAGCGGCGTTGCTCTCTAGACACTATGTTGAAGATGAACTATAATTTGTGGGTGAGGAGGGGAGGGAGAGAGAGGAGTGACCCTATCTAAAAAGAAATGTACTCACTACCTGACTTATGTAACCGCAACCTCTCTGTCCATCACCTTCATAATAACAGTTGTAAAAAAAAAAAGTCATATAAAAAAATGTTACTGAAATTCCATCCATGGGAAAAGGGCTTCTCACATTAATTCTTCTTCCATAATCAGTGCAAAATGCCTCATTCTGAACAGTCTTAAGATTCATTATTAAAAAGAAAAAAAAAACAGAAATTACAGAAGAAAGGACAGAAGGGAGGGAGGGAAGGAGGTAGGAGGGAGGGAGGGAGGGAGGGAAGAAACTGAGAGGGAGAAGGGGAGGAAAGAAGAAAAGAAACATTAGATTATGTTTTATCGTGCCCTAATCAGGTATTGAAATGTGTTGATCTTGAATCTGTAATTTCTGTCTATGAACCTCTGAGAAATAAATCTTGACTCTTCATAAATTACAAAAAAAAACAGGATCACTATTTGATACATGGTGTGTTGGTGACGTAACACTTGTCAAATGGTGCCACTGGAACAGGTGATGGACAAAAGATGTCTATTCTCCACATTTTCTCCAGATCAACCATATTCTTAGCAGTAGCCTAGGAAGCCAACTGGATTTGCAGAGCCTGATTTGTATTCCACTGCAAGTGTGACATGCTAAAAGGAAGACCTTCTGCTAGATAGAATGTTGGTTTCTAAATCTGCTTTCTCTGTCCACTTGTCGGTTCCTTTCTCTGGTTTCCAGGCTAACTGTATCTGGCTCGGGTTAAGTATCCCAGTGAGTTTAAATAAAGGGGCTCTCACTCAGAAATATTGAGGAGGAAAAATCACTTAAAGCAGCAAAACACATACGGGAATGAGCCTTGTGTGGTTCACAGAACAGATCCACAGTATAGAGTTCGCTGAAATATACTGAAACATTTTGCAAACAAGGGATGAGGTTTCTGTAACAGACTAGTGCCTTCTTTCTGCTATCCATCAACTTCAGGACACAGAAAACATTCATCTGAAAATCAGGAGGACCTGACCATCCTCACATCTTAGACTTCCCAGCTCCAGAACCATGGAAAGTAATCTCTATAGCTTAAGCCACCAGAACACACTGAACCAACCAAGACCAGCAGCTCGAGCATCCTCAGGCTTACGTCACCTCATTCTGCACCTCTCTGTTCTGACCCATTATGTGTGGGACTGAAAGTATAACTTGAACCTCTATGTCCCCAAGTCCTCCCAACAGAACTGACTCAATCTTGTGCCTACTCCTGCAGGCTTCTTTGGGTCTAGTTCAAGGAAATTGCAGATTTTGCCCCACCCTCAAAAATAGCTCACATTTCACCTAGTGGAGGTTGGTGAAATGCTGACACTGATGATTCAACATCACATGCCAACACCTTTGAGAGGGCTCCAGGCAGAGCGGAGAGATGCTTAAGAGCTTCGGGAAGGAAGGGAAGAAGGGAGGGGAAACTGATGCTATGACATGGATTAAGTGATTTGACTGTGCAAGGTTATATGACCCATCTTTATCATGCCCAGGCTTTGACTGGGACCAATTTTCCCTTAATTTGGAATACTAACCAAAAAGAAAAGAACAAATGGTTTTTTCTTAGGATCACACAATAGGTATGAAACCATATGCTGTGTTTTTTGGTGCCAAGATTCTTTCTTAATGATGTCCTTTACGTTCTACATAATGAGGCAGATCCTTTGTGTATGTGTTTTTTTAAGATCACTGGATAAGTATTATCTTGTAACAGGTACCAACAACAGCTGACATTTACTGGTGCTTACCTTTTTTTGCCAGGCACTGTGCCTAGCATTTCACATGCTTCCCATCGCTAAATATTCACAACCATGCTATGAGGTAGGTACCCCACAGTCTTGATTTTGCATATGAGACAACCAAGGCTCCTTGAAACTAAGCAACTTTCCCACAATCATACAACTGTAAGATCTGAATCTGGATTATCTAATGACAGCCTCTGAGCCTAATGACTTTACAAGCTCCATGCATTCTCTATCTTTAAATAGTTTTTCTAACTAAGACATTTTTTTAAAGACCCACTGAGCTCTTACTACACACCCAGAAATAGTACCATGAGTACTTTAGATATACTGTGCTAATTTTCCAAAGAAACATTCATGGGATGATCAGTGCCCAGGATAAAAATAGGGAAACCGACAATCCGCACTATGAGCCCTTCCGGGCTCCAAATCCTCCGTCCTCTCTATGCAAACGACAATGACAAAAAATGACATATCATTTTTTTTTCCTCCTGGGCTTCTCTTTCCCTTAGAGAAAAGCATAAATTCTCTGAGATCTAAAATTATGTCAGATAATCCATAATGTACAACTGCTTAACGAAAGATAAGAGTAACATAACTTCATCTATTGTAAATTGGATTTCCATCACCTGGCCACAAAATGGGAAAAATCCTAGAAAATACATGTGAACTCTTTCATCACTAGAATCACAGGTCCTTGAGTGGGTCTCAGAAGTCAGCATGGGGGCAAATAAAAAGGAGGTTTTGAGTAATGGCAAAACCACACACACACAAAAATAAGGCTTTGCACCAAGTATCCTCATATTAGGGAATGTCTATGGCATTCTCCTGGGTAAGGCATCAGGTTATATATTTAGGATGCATGTTATGCAATAGCTCCCAGGGCAGTTGGATAAGAAGGAATGTGAGTTCAGAGCTATTCCAGCCGTGAGCCTGGAAGACTCAGAAGACTTGGCTCCTCTCACTGCTCCCTCATATTCTGGGCCAGCTTCACTCTATGTTTACTCTACACTGAACCTGCTCCACATTTTATATTTTGATTTTGTTTGTTTGTTTGCTTGCTTTGCCAGTCGTAGGGCTCTGCTTCTTGAGCCACAGCACCACTTTCGGCTTTTTCTGTGTATGTGGTACCAAGGAATCGAAACCAGGGCTTCATGCATGCTAGGAACTCTACCACTAGCCCATGCTCCTGGCCTCCACATTTTAACTAAGCAACTTTTCAATTTAATTAATTAAGTTCTGTCTCTGAGATGCACCAATTCGCACAACACCATGCCTGACACATAGCAGGAGGGGTGCTTAGAGGGAAAGTAATACAAAAGGACCTTGAATGCTATCTAGAACAAGGGCCATAAATGCCAAGGTACCCTTGGGCCTCATGGGCTGTGTAGAAGAGCAAATACCAACCCAGCAGGTTCCATGATGACTGTTATCTGACTCCGGCCTCATGCTGGAGAGACTACCTGGGTCAATGGATTCCTGTGGCAAATAACTCAGAGCTATGTCAAACAAGGATGCAACAATTCCCTTCACTGTCTATTGGTACAGAACTGTTCAAGAAAAAAAAAACTCTGATGCTCTATGTGTATGTGAACTCTACTGATATTTAGGTATTGGCTATTCAGGTTCTCTTGAAAATGCTGCCTTGGTCAACCAAACCAGTTACAGTCTGGATAATGCCTGCAGATGGCCTGAACCTAACCATGCCACAGAAGCATGCCTTGAGTCCAGAGAAATGAGATAACCTGCCAGGAGTGCATAGTTTATGGCCATCAGTGAGAACATAAGGACTAGATGTCCCAATAGCCAGGCCAGGTCATTTCCTGTTCCAGCCTTCACTCTGCCACATTGCCTTGGCCCACAGCTCCACCACACCCTCTGAGGAGGCACATCTCCTGGGCCCTTCAGATCACAAAGCTCAGTTAATGTCTCTGTCCATCACTACTACATGCACCAATAACCCAGTGCCCTGTGGTGAGTCCTATTTTAGCCTCTTGGACTCACATCTGATTTTCTAGCTGAACATGATTTTTTTATCCCCTCCACATGCTTTCTCAACATCACTCTGGAAGCTATAGATTTGGCTCATTCTCTTACTAACATGTTGAAAGTATCCTCTGTAGTCAGGCACTGTATTAAGTCCTGCAAACACAAAAAGGAATCACACTCAGACACTGCTTTGTGGAACTGCAATGGTTAACCTCATGCAACAGTTTAGACAGAACATGAAGTCTAGATCTTACACTAGTCTGAATGTCACTATGAAGAATATGTATTCTTTGGGTAAGATTAATAATTAATTCAGTAGACCTAAAGTAAAGTAGATGAGTCTCGACAATGTAGATGAACCTCACTTAATCAAGTTGAAAGCCTTAAAAGAAAAGAAGACTCAGGTTCCCAGGAGAGAAAATTCTATTCACAGTGTCTTCGTACTCAAGTTGTAACATCAACTCTTCCCTGGGTTTCCAATACACAGGATTGTCCTGCAGGTTTCATACATTGTAGGTCCCATAACTCAGGGTCTATTTCTTAAATCTCAACCTCCCTCCCCCCCCCTCTTTCTCTCTCTTTCTCTCTCTCTCTCTCTCTCTCTCTCTCTCTCTCTCTCTCTCTCTCTCTCTCTCTCTCTCTCTCTCTCTCTCTTTCTTTCTACACAGCTTGATTTTGTCTGTAGACCTGTAACTTGCAAGAGTCCACAACATACTGGGAAATAAACTGGTTATAACTTCTTTGTATGATTCTAAACATACATGATGGAAAGCAGAGAGAAGGTATAGTTCTACTTACCTCCAGAATTAATAAGCAACGTTTTGTGGACCTGTACTTTCTGTGTTTTCTGAGACATTGTCAAGCAACTTTGGAACCCCTACTAACTCTAAATTTCCCTAAACAGTTCTAGTATTCCTTACTTCAATGGAATTTAAAGTCTCTCAGGAGAGGCGTTGTTGGGGGGTTTGTTCTTACTATTTTCTTTTTTGGAGGGTTGTTCTGCTTTGTTCTGTTTTTAGATTGTATATCAGCAACCTAGAAAGTCTTTGCATTCAGTCCAAATGAAACTGTGTAAGAAGGATTAAAAAAGAGTCATGAATGCATGGACATTTGTAGACCCAAACTCTATATTTGTCTTTTAACAGCTCAGGTTCAATGACTCAGATCATATGCTTGACCTCTCTAGGCTTCTATTTCTCCATCTGTAAACCAGAAATCAAAATACCACTGAGTTGCTAGCAGCTATCTCTGAGATGGTAAATGTTATTGGCCAGGGCAGCAAACATCCATTAAGTCCACTTGCTCAGGAAGTACACTTCGGTTTATAGGACTGCAGACATCAAAAGTACATTAGCTACTGTTCTTGGGCCATCCTTGTCCCCCGATTGAGGACTTTTCTCTTGTAGAAGCAGCTTTGCTGTTTTTGTATGTCAACCAGAGAACTGTCACAATGCTGGGATGCAAAGTTCTTAAAAGCACCCATGTCTTTCTTTCCTCAAACCACGAAATTGGCAGCCTGAGGTATGGCTTAAGAAAAGTCTGGCCTTCTGGGTGGCCTGGCTGCATCTTGGTTGATAAACATAAGATACCTCATAGTTTGCAGGGATTCAATTGATATACATTTCAAGGATGAAGCTATGTCTGGCGGGAGATGTGAATCTAAATTTCATTTTATTGTTGTTATTAATCTAGTACTCTACAGGTAATAAGTTCTTGGTGAAATTTTCCCATTTTGTCTAATTATTTATGAATCAATATTCTGTCACCTGCCACCTCAAGAGCCCTGGCAAATGCCTTCTAGAAACATACTTTTCACTTCAAATGTGGATCGTGGATCTGGCAGACCATTAGCCACCTCTAACTCCAGATGGTGCACTTTTGAAGTCCTGAGATAAAGCCACATTTCCCTTGGGGTTCCACTAGGAAGTGGTGAAGAGCCAGCCACTCCCAATGGCTTCTGCCTCATCTTCTGACCACAGGAGGTCAGGATTAAACAGCCTAGAAGAAACTTGGCAAAAGCTTCTTGGTCAAGGGGTCATGGGTCACAAGAAAGCATGGGAACTTTGTTCCTAATTAAGTCCTGTTTACCTTGGCCTTCCCTGTAACTGGCAAAGCCAAACACCAGCAGAGTTCTTGCCCTTGGGTGGCCACGAGTAAGGCTGACTTCTAATTCTGGCTGATTGTTTTGGATAAGTTGCCCAGCCTCTCCATTCCCATCTGCCCATTTATATGTCTGAGATAATAATAGCTTCCTGACTTTGGGGAAATTTTTCAATGGCTTTTTTTTAAACAGTTACATCATTTGTTCCTCTTAATTCTCGTTGTTTGGGTAAGCAGGATATGACTTGCAGCCAGATATCAGTAATCACAATGACAATTTATAAATAAAACAAAATAAAATAATTGGTCAAATGCATTCAAAGCATAGGCCTCTGTTTCCTAAGGAAACATTAGCCTGTGTGAGTTTTAGTCTATCATCAGACATTTTATCACCAGACAGAAAGAGGTCTTTAAAGAGGAAGAACCCCACAGACCGAGAGAGGCTAAGAGTACAGTTAGAAGGGGACTGCTGAGTGGGATCACTGGATCTATCTGAGCTGTGTTCCTTCAACCAAAATGTAAGCTGAACTAATAAACAACAGAGTCTCTCTCCTCTTCTGTGACCCTGCCCAGACTTGCCTCTGACACTAAGGAAGGGGTACTGGAGCTGGGATTCGGACCAAGACAACAAATTTAGAGAAATCATTGCTGATACACACACACACACACACACACACACACACACACACACACACACACACACAGAGTCTTTGTACTTACTTCATTGTGGGTTATAAAGTTAATTACCACCTATTCCCAGATTGTTCCTTTTACTGCTTTCCTTCCTGAAGACATTAAAAAGGCAACTTTTGTTCACTCTTCTAATTCATCCTCCAAATATCTATGGAAGTTAGGCAGTAAATATTTAGTACATAAAATCATCTTTTAATGTATTCCATCGAATCTAAAGGTCCTGGATTTGATAAATTACTTGAGATTTCAAACCAATATTATATCCAAAAATTACGTCTCGGACATTTCATTCTTTTATAGACAGGTCATCTATGTTAAGACCAGTCTTAACATTTCAGAAACCCAAGATGCTCCAGGGAACCCAACAACCATCCCCCCTCCTGCTAATCCCCTGAGGATTTCCTGACCATGACCACAATTGTCACACTCAGATTGCACACAAGTCTTCCCAAGCTGTGGTTCACATCCTTGGTAAGGGGGATAACATGAACTAGCTAAGTACAGACCTAGGAAACAGGCAAAACTCACTAAAGGCATTCATTTCTTAAAATAAAATGATCAACTTTAAACAGATAAAAAAAAAATACCTACCGTTTCATCAGATAACGGGCTCTTTCTCAGGCCATTGACACCAGGGAAACAATTAACCTAAATGATCAAGGCAGAACTATTCGTTTGATTGACAGTATTCCACTGGGCAAAGATCTCAAATCAAATGTGTATATGTGTATGCGTATGTGTGTATATACATGTATATAAATGTATATGTATATGTATATATATAAAGAGAGAGAAAGAGAGACAGAGAGAGAGAGAGAGAGAGAGAGAGAGAGAGAGAGAGAGAGAGATACCACACAATATCAGGTAGTATGCTCATGGAAACATCACTGTATGTGGAATTGGGAAGCTCAGCCTCCTGGGCTGGTGTGGGTGTTTTGCCAAGTCTCTCTAAGCTTCATTATTGCCATCCAAACACATGGGGCTGACAGATGTAGCACACAACTGGCACTCCAAGAGGGGGAGGAATGCAAAATTAGACACAAGAAAAATCAGGAGCCTTTCTTACAACAAATTATAAAATACTATATAAATATTATATATGTTCTCTATATATGTGAATAACTTTCAAATTTGATTCATAAAGCACTATGCTTATGTATCATAGTAAATTCTTAAGGTAGAGAAAAGCTTAAAGTTTTAAGTATGTGGTGCCACACACCTATATATGCCCTGCTTCAAATTAAGACAGATGCGTTCATCAGTTTCCTATAACTATAGCAAATACTTGAGACACACACTCAGAAAAGGTTCCTTTGGTTCCTAGCTTTAGTGTTTCCATGCCACGGCAGATCCATTACCCTTGGGTCTTGAATGGGGATGCCAAATGGGAATAGCTGGGAGGATTAGGTAGACTTTCTCACCTTGTGGCCAAAGAACAAAAGAGGAAGATAGAGGCCTGAACTCTATAATCTCCTTTAATGGTACTGCCCCCAAGACCTACAGGCCTCCCCATAGGTCCAATCTATTAAAGGTTCTACTGTCTCCCAATAAAGCCTAGAGATGTCTATTGTCATTACATTCCCAGCATCCATTGTGACGTATCCTAATTTTCTTCTGAGTTACCACTCCTGGTATACTGTTCATGTGACTTAAGTCCATCACATGTTACAGACGAAGGCTGAGCATTCACTCTCCACTGTCTATGGACTGTGTGAGGATCAGCCAAACTTTTTTAACAGAACCATGAAAGAAAGCTGAACCTTTTTATTTGGGGCTCTTCAGCTAGTAAAATGTCAGCTAGTGTTGCCAACGGTCACCTCTACCATCCCTTTGGGTTCCTTCCTGCAAAGAAAACAAAGAACTCAGAGAACAGAACAAAGCTCCTCTGGCATCCTCTTAGCTCCTGGTCCCAGTCTAGCTAAGACTATATCTACTGCATTACTTTTGAGGAACCTGAAACACTACAGGCTTTGGGGTATATGCCAATTTCAGCTGGGTTTTTCACTATGACCTAAAGAATCCTAACCAACAGAAGAGATATCAGGAATTTATTGAAATGCCATGCAAGTTTTGGGCATAAAAGCACTTTCCTAGAAAGAGAGAGATCAGTCTTTCCAATGGGTTACTAATTTCAAAAGATTAGAATGCCTCATTGCAGAGCCAGGCATGGTGATTCATGCCTGTAATCCTAGCTACTCAGGATCGAGGTTCAAAGCCAGCCCTGGCACTAAAGAATTAATCACTAGAAAATGGAAAGTGTGGCTGTGGCTCAAGGGATAGGGCAGTAGGCTTGAACTGATGAGCTCAGGGACAGCGCCTAGGCCCAGACTTTAAGCCCCATGACCACCAAAAAAAAAAACAAAAACAAAAAACAAAACAACTCATTGAAAACTAATGCTCTGAAGTTATAGATAAGAAAGCTGAGGTAGACAGACAGACAGATGAGAGAGAGAGAGAGAGAGAGAGAGAGAGAGAGAGAGAGAGAGAGAGAGAGAGAGAGAGAGGGAGGGAGGGAGAGAGACTGATTTGATTTGTACTAGATCACTCAACTAGCAGAGAACAGAACTTGGCCAGAAATTAGAGCTACAGACACGACTCTCTTCACCAGAGGATTCCAATATCTGACCAGGGATCAGAATTCCCAGGGTATTATTGACCCTCACATGATGCTTCCAACCCACTGCTGGTCATCTCCTGCTGCTCAATAGCATGCTCAGGTTCCTCCTGTAAGTCTGAATGTTACTACATGAAAACAAATGTAAAGAAGGTTATTTGTTAATAAACATTAAGTGATACATTACTGACTTGACATGAAATGTCTTACTCCTATCAGGTACTGTAAAAGGTGTGGGGCACAAATTCAAAAATATCACAGTACCAACCCTACAAAACACTTCAGAAGGAAGTGGAACTGCCCATCGAAGGAAGCTCTGTGTTTCCTCCAGATCAGGATGAAGTCCTGGCAGCCTCCAAACGCTTACCACCAAACTCTTTTTTTGCCTTTTCAATCAAATAAACAGTTCCTTCAGATGATGTAGTCTAGTGTTTGCATGTCCTGAAAACAGTCCCTTTAGGGAATGTAAGGCATTTAAGTATATTGGCATTTAAGTATATTTACAAAGAAAAAAGCTCTATAAGGAATGCAGTGTAGAGATAAGCTCCCCATTCTTCATTTCCTCCTTAGTGTATGTTAGTTATACAAAGGGTTTTCATTTTTATATTTCTGTACATTCCTTCAATGTCTTCCAATCAACGGTACCTACTTTCATTTCCTCTTAGACCCTATTCCCACTCCTTGAAAGAATTCTAGTAACATTCACTGTTCTATTTTCATACGTGTGTGTAAAATACTTCAACCATGTTTACGCCTTGACATCCTCTCCCTTTACCATCTTCTGGTACCCACTTATAAACAGCACCTGTTTTACGTCCCTATCATTCACGCTCTAGATTCCATTCTACCTATGAAAGAGTTTGTGATATTTATTTTTCTCAGTCTGGCTTATTTTAACAACACAATCTCTCATTCCATTCATGCCCCCAAAATAATACAATTTCTTTTTTTTTTTTGCCAGTCCTGGGCTTGAGCTCAAGGCCTGAGCACTGTCCTTGGACTTTCTCAAGGCTAGAGCTCTACCACTTGAGCCTCAGCACCACTTCCGGCTTATTTCTATGTATGTGGTACCGAGGAATTGAACCCGGGTCCTCATGCATGCTAGGCAAGCACTTTAACCACTAGGCCAAACTCCCGGCCCCCAATTTCTTTTTTTTTGTCTGAGTAATTCATGTGTGTGTGCGTGTGTGTGTGTGTGTGTGTGTGTGTGTGTGTGTGTGTGTGTGTGTGTAGGGGCCTATTGTGAGTAGATCCAGGACAGTATTTGCCACTCATGACTACCTTATTTCACTGAGTATCACCTCCTCAAGACCTATCCATGGTTTATAAGGTGTCAGGATGCCCTTCCTTTTCTTGGCTGAATTCCACTGTAAATCTGTCCCCTAGAGTTTTCTAAAGAAATATACTATTATTAGGTTGTTTTGCCTTGTCCTCTGTGAATTGTTTCTACCCTATTTCAATTCTATCTCTACCCATTGGGGCTATGGTCTATATCATCTCAGCCAAGTAATGATTTCCTAATCATGGGCTGGGAGTTTGGCCTAGTGGTATAGTGCTTGCCTAGCATGCACAAAGACCCAGGTTCAATTCCTTCGTATCACATACATAGAAAAGCCAGAAGTGGTGCTGTGGCTCAAGAGCCAGAGCTCTAGCCTTGAGGAAGACCAAGGACAGTGTTCAGGCCCTGAGTTCAGTCCCTAAGACTGGCAAAAACAAAAACAAACAAAAAAAAAAGATTTCTTAATCATGTTCATGACTCAGCTTTAGGCTGACTGTTTAAAGATGAAAAGGACAAAATATGAAAAACAGAAGAAAAAACTAATGCATGCCCTTCAAACAGCCAACAGTCAAAGGAAGGGTGACATACAGAGTATATCTATTTGAAAGCAAGCTGTGATAAATGTTATGATCACATTTATCTCAATATATGGAGCACTTTGTTAGATATCGCTTACGCCTGATGGCATTCAGTTCTTACAGCACTGTGCACAGTAGCTATCATTTGTCTACATTCCACAGGTAAAGAGGCAAGTCTGGAGGCATTTAGCAGCCTGGCTCAACTGGGTAGCAGCAAAGCCAGGACTAGCTTGTGGAGATCCAAACAGATGGAGAGAGGTTCCAGACAAAGTACAGAATGCAGCAAGGCTGCGAATATGCCATCCTCCTGTTTGTTCACAGACCCTTGAGGCTCTGCTCTCCACACTGGCAATACAGAGGTAAGAAGTAAAAGCAAGATCCCTACCCTACATATAAAAGAGGAAATAAACAGTAAACAATGTTAGTCATTTTATAAAAGAAATCGCATCATAGGGCATAACAGGTGCTAGGGAGTATCCAAGAAAGCAGTGTCTAGAGTTGAGGCTGTACTTCTCAGGAAAATTTTTACAACAAATTTGGATGAAAGAATGAGAGGGAAAAACTGGAGAGAGATCAAAGGAAGGGATGACATTGTCCAACAAGCAATGTACTCGCTAATTGACTTATGAAACAAAGAGCCCAGTTTCCACTGGGGCAGTCTCTCTAATCAGTGGAAAGGAAGGATTCTTACCCTTGGAGTGACACAGAATGGTCTGGAATGGAAAGCACCACTTGTTTCCTATTGGAACTTGGAGTAATAAAATATAGGATTTCAAAAGCACAAAATGTCAAGTGTTTTTCCTTTTTTGATAACCAAATTATAATATTTCTTCTATATTTTAAATAAAATTGTTAACATTTTCTACATTCTATATTTTAAATAAAATTGTTAATATTTTCTACATTCAAACTGATACATTCTGTTGCAACAAAAAGTTGAAAAAAAATGCAAGATGGAGCCGGAATTGTGGCCCAGTGGTAGAATGCTTGCCTAGCATGCATAAAGTCCTTGGTTTGATTCCTTGGTACCACATACACAGAAAAGGCCAGAAGTGGTGCTGTGGGCTCAAGTGGTAGAGCTCTAGCCTTGAGCAAGCCCAAGGACTGTGCATAAGACCTGAGTTAAAGCACCAGGACTGCCAAAAAATATGCAAGATTGGGGGGAAAAAAATCCAAACTCAACATAGGGCAAAAGGGACATCCTGTAAGCATATTCAAATCTCGGCTGGGACCCAAGACCAGGTTACAAATGTAGTATTTCTGAAGCATGTAGGAATGCCAGCATTTATCCCTCCTCACCACAGGTCCTGCGGGATTGGCCTATCAGGAAGAGTGACCATAAAGAAAATAAAATCTCTTTTTACAGGCCAATAACTAACACCTGATTTCAACATTCCCTGATAAATTAATTAAAGAGGCAGAAAGTTCGTCCTAGTGGTAGAGTGCTTGTTTCGCATGCATGAAGACCCAAGTTTGATTCCTCAGTACCACATACATGGAAAAGGTTGGAAGTGGTGCTGTGGTTCAAATGGTAGAGCTCTAGCCTTGAAAAAGTCCAAGGACAGTGGGCGCACCAGGCCCCAAGTTCAAGCCCCAAGACTGGAAAAAAAAAAAGAAATGAAAAATAAAAATATGGAGTTGGCCTAATGTTAAAAACAGCTTACTTAAGTACTGATTCTATAATGGAAATAGTAAGGTGTATGAAAAACAATGTCTACTATTCTCTTTTATTGGGCATGGCTGTGCTGTCTAATATAGTAGGTACTAGCTGCATGAGATCAATTTCTAACCTTAAATAAATTAAAATTAGATAAAATTAAAAACACAAAGCTTCACTCCCTCCCAGTAGTCACACCAAACATGACTAGAGGCTGACAGAGAGAATGGGCAGGTGCAAACCAGTTCTCTCATTTCAAGAAGTTCCATCACACCACACTGACCACGGAGAAAGAAGAGATGATCTCAGAGGGTCAGGAGAGCATGGGTTACTCAATCAGCAGCCTTGGCAAAAGGGAAGTGGAAAGAGACTAGGAACCTGGTCTATGCCCTTCAACAAACCATAAACCCACACAGTGGCACTGATAACCCAGCCTAATCCATATGTCATGCCTGAACAAAGAATGCTCATTCCTTGCTTAAAGGAAGAAAAGAGCTGGGGAAGGAAACAAAGAATCCCCTTTGCCTTTGAGGTGTACATATGAAAATCCCATTAGCTGAATGTCTGTATTAAAAAAAAGAAGGAATTATCAATAGCTTGAGTAGATCCACTTGTATCCAGAATATGTACAGAATCCCACAGAAGGAAAAAATTATCCAGTGAGGATCCATTGCCAACCTTAGTTACTTTCAAGGAATTTATAAGACTTCACAGCAAGGTGGAATGCTCTTACATGTGGACATCCCACTAGTACCAGCAGGCAGAAAAGAAGGGGCCACTTTCCTGTGTGGAGTCTCTCCTGCACCTCTTATTTACTACATTGGGCCAGCGTTGGCTAGCTTGTCCTGGGCTTTGAGATTATTAAGGACCATCCCCTTCACTGTGCCCAGTACCAGACTTAATAGTTGCCTATTCTTTTTTATTTTTTGCCAGTCCCAAGGCTTGAACTCAGGTCCTAAGCAATGGTCTTGGGCTTTCTCAAGCATAGAGCTCTACCACTTGAGTCACAGCACCATTTTCAGCATTTTCTATATATGCGGTGCTGAGGAATTGAACCTGGGTCTTCATGCATGCTAGGCAAGCACTCTACCACTAGGCAAAACTCCCAGCCCCTTCTTCTTAATGAATATTTAACTGGTAGGTAATACACACCATTTATCACATTCTGACTATGCTCTTTATGAATTAACCATAGCAATGTAACATGGTAAATTTTTATTCACTCTGTTTTCAAATGGAGAACTTGAGCCTCATCGAAGTAAAGTGACAAAGTTACCAAATCAGTAAGTGGCACACCTAGAATTCAAACCACATGATTCCGCATGATGCTAAATATTTTTAAATGAATATGTGAATGTGAGCATAATTGATTAGATGAAATACCAAAAACAAAATAATTGTATATTTAACCTAAAATTACATAAACATGAGGGCACACTGGGATGACTCTTGAGCACTGCAATCCATATCAAAGGAGCAAAATACAGCCTGGCACTATATTTAACACAGCTTAATGAATAATCATGCTCTAAATGGAAACAACAGAATCAAGACTGAAGTTTCCTGCCAGCCTTCTATCTGACAGTCCACTCCATGTTAAGCTCTTTGCTGTATACTAGATCTTACAATGTCAATGTCTTGTAGTTTATGATGACTGGCGTGTAATTACACCTTTGCCTTACATTTTTAAGTAGCTAGCTAGTAAAAGAATTAATTCTAACTCTAGCTTACTGGATTCCTGTTTCCTAACTCAAAACCTGCCTTCCAATACTATCAAGTACTCTATGGTTTGCCTACTATCCCTAAAACAGGCTTATCTCACTCCTTCGGCATCTTTGTTCTTACTATCCCAGCAATACATCCACTCTTTCACCTCACCTGGGACCCATTTAGTCCTATACACTATTGAAAGACACCCACACAAAAGCAAACGCAAATGCACCCACATACTCTCTACTACCACTGCCTGGGGATGTCTGACAAGAAGCATCAGGCGCTGCAAAACAGAGCAGAAATTTGTATGGATCAGTATTTGTTGTGCAACCAATAAAAACAAAAATCTGTCACACATATCGACAGGACACCTGCAGTTCAGATGATTTAGTCTAAACCCTTGTAGATTTAGTTCCAAATAAAATTTGGGTCCAGTTATATGCCACATGTTGTTCATTCTTCTTGGTCTAGTGGGTAAAGAAAGCTGTCGTTCTCATGTCAAAGGCCAGATGCATAAAAGCCAGCCTAATCATACTCTCATACTTTAATCCTCCTCACATATCACATCTACTAACAGCTATTAGAGAAAGCCATGGCCAAGGCCAAAGTCAGGTAGAAGAGAAAGCTCTTTCCTTCTATGAGATTAGAAGACAGTGACTATTTCCTAAACAATAATTCAAATTACAGGCATTGCCATGTGTTTTAATGCCATTTTTGCCACAATCAGCTACAGAACACTCCACAGATTGAGTGAAGAAAGCATTTGGAGCACTTAGAAAGAGAGCAGAGATGCTATTCCTATAAACACAACCTGTCTTTGGGTAATGAAGAGATGGATGGTGCACTTGGAGATGCGGCTGGAAGGCAAAAACAGCTTCTCAGCAATAGTACATTCTTTGCAAGGACTCAGACAGGACTCTGGATAGTAGAGGCATAAACAGACTTATAGGAAACTTTAAGAATACCTATCACAATTTTCAAATACCCATGCCCTTTAAGCCTGTAATCCCACTGTAAGGATTTGCTCTATGGATAGAACCAAATAAGTACACACAGACTAAACCCATCTGTTTGCTAGAGTAAATAAATAAATGTAAAAGCAGAAAAGAAAACAAACTGAGTGTCCATCTCTAACAATCTGATTAGGTGAATTATAGCATGCCCATTTAGCATGCTATAAAGTCATTAAAATATTAAGTTAAATCCACCCATGCACATTCATTCAGAAAAAAAAAATTGTGTGTACCTTTCCTACACCAAATCCTATATTTGGCATTGACAATGTAGAAGAAAATGAGACATGTAGAACTTTATTTTTAAAAAGATAACAGTGGGAGTTAATGTACAAGTAACCAATAAGTAGGACAGTCACCAGAAGTGGTAAGTGCCATGCAGACATATAATAGGGTGTTGAGCAGTATACAGCCTGGGGGCACGTCTACAGGAATGTGTCTGAGGAAGTAGTATTTGTTTTTCTTCTTGTTTTGACAGTCCTGGACTTGAGCTCAGGGCCTGTGCACTGTCCTCAGACTTTCTCAAGGCTAGAGCTCTACCACTTAAGGCTAGAGCTCTACCATTTGAGCCTCAGCACCACTTCTAGCTTTTTCTATGTATGTGGTACCAAGGAATTAAACCTGGGTCTTCATGCATGCTAGGCAAGCACTCTACCACTAGGCCAAACTCCCAGCCCCAGAAAGTAGCATTTGTATGGGGCCTACATGGCCAGAAAAGCCAGTTCTTGAAGAACATGAAGATGTAGTAGAAGTAGAAGAGGAACAATAAGGGCCAAAGTCCTGGGGTGGGGTCAGATGCCCACCTTAAGGGAAGAAGCAAAAACTAATGTGGTGGGTAGCAGCAGAGTGGTGCACAAAGAGTCTGAAGTACAACTGGGGGACCCCCACTTGTGGAATCCTTGCTGTATTTCTCTCTTCAATTTCTCCATCTGTGGAATAGAGATAACTGACAGCTTTTATATCCTAGGATCTCTGTAAAAGGCTGACGCCATTATCATTCCCACTTCACAGAGGAGGAAACTGAGACTCCAGAAGTTTACCAACTTTCACCCAAACATGCCTGCAGAATCGATTTGAATGCAGATTTTCTGATGGCTATAACTACATTCTTTCCATGATACCACAACTATTACTATTTCCATCTCACTCATGTATGTGAACACAGACCTCTACAATGAACCTTCTGATCTCTAATCTGTGTCCGCACGTGTGTGTGTGTGTGTGCACGTGTGTGTGTGTGCACGTGTGTGTGTGTGTGCTGGCCCTTGGGCACTATCCCTGAGCTTTTCTTGCTCAAGGTTAGCATGGTAGCTTGAGCTACAACTCCATTTCCAGTTTTTTGTTGGTTGGTTGGTTGGTTGGCTGGTTGGTTGGTTGTTAATTAGAGATAAGAATCTTACAAATAAATTTTTTTTGGGGGGGAGCAGTCCGGGGCTTGAGCTCAGGGCCTGAGCACTGTCCTTGGACTTTTCTCAAGGCTAGAGCTCTACCACTTGAACCTCAGCACCACTTCTGGCTATTTTCTATGTATATGGTACTGAGGGATCAAACCTGGGTCCCGGGTCTTCATGCATGCTAGGCAAGCACTCTACCACTAGGCCAAACTCCCAGCCCCCAAATAAAATTTTTTTAAAGAATCTTACAGACTTTTCTGCCTGGCCTGGCTACGAATTGTGATCCTCAGATCTCAGCTTTCCAAGTAGCTAGGACTACAGGTGTGAACCACTAGCGCCTGGCTATGATTTTCAATTCTTTTTGAGATCCAAAACCCCCTCCACCACCACATTCTTGTCCTTCAGGCAACAATTTAGAGCTCAATGGGTTTTATTTTCAATATAATCTGTTGCTAACATATGTGTCTCTCCTAGTAACTGAAGCAAGGTAGCCTACTAGAACTGTCTGTGCTGTGGAACTCATATGAAGAGAGAAGCTAAGTAGTGGAGTGTGCAGAAAAAACATCAATAATGTCTGCTCAACACAAAGTCACACAGCTTGTCAGTAATGAGAATAAGATTGGATGCTTTTTCCAGTTATTGAGCTAGTGCATGTGAAGGGGATGGTGGCCTGCCTGACACACATAAAGCTCAATTGTCTTCAGCAGGACCATTGTACCCCAAATCCTGTTGGTAGAAAGGCCTCGTCCTGATTAGCATTCACCTGGTCTAGTGGCATAGAATCCATTCAGAGAATCCACACAGGATTAAAAAGACCAGACTGTGAGTATTCTAGACCATTTCCATGCATGAGTCTTTTTCCTCTATAATTCAAAGCAAAGGCTGGCAGTCTCGCTCCATTTCTCAGAACAGAATCTGCTGGGAACTAGAGATTAATCAGACTTCATTAATTCTGCAAAATAAACCGTGGCATGTTTACCTGCAACGTGGAGGCATTATCATAAATCACCAAAATTAGAGCTCACCTGTTTAAACAGAGGCGCAGCCAGGATTCAGCTGCTGTCAGCAGAAGGTCATAACACCAATGGCTTCTCAGTGGCTTCTTTTCCAAGACCTTCCTGTGACCAGCAGGACCAGCTTCACTGTGCTCCAGGTGGATCTTTTATGTAGCCATGAACATTAGCCCAATGGTTAAGCTACAGCCCAAAGAAACTAGAAATTTGTGAGGTCTTGATTTGTTTTTTAAGCCACAGCTTCTTAAGATAAAGCCTGAATAGACCTTAGAGATTCCCCAGAATATATATGAGGCCCCAAAAGAACTAATAATTTGCACAGTCACACAAATTGTAAAGAGTAGATCTGGGACAGGAACTCTCGGCCCCTGATTCATAACTATTGTGCTACTGTTTCTCTTCAGCTGCCTGGGGCTTGATTTACACTAGAATACATTCATGGTGCTTGCTCACTCCTGTAACAAGAGCACTGCTTAGCTTTGGTTATGGCCTGTGCTTTGCTGCAGTCAGGGTGATAGATGTAGCAGTGAAATGTGCAGGCTGTACTCTGGTGAGCCTTCAGGTCCAAGTGGCGCTAGGAGAATCAGGGAGGAGACCCAGATCCATCTGCTTATAACAGGCTGACTCCTACAGACCCACTGACAGGAAGTAAAATAAACATCTCTAAGTAGGACTTTCATGGTCACCTATTGTACAGCCGCAGTTGATTGATTCAAGGCTCATCCTAAGGACGTGTGTGCAATTGCTCGGTATGGAACAATGCATAAAGAGGTAGAGCTTTGGCCGGGTTGAGTTTGGGGCATCTCAAGGAATCTATCTTAATATACTATGGGATCCCAGGAAAATCACCTTCTAAGACTACATTTCCAGAACTGTGAAGAAACATTATTTACCATAGACAGAAGACTGGAATTTGAAACTGTGAGTTTTTCATATTAATTTCCTAGCACACAGTGGAGTTTGAATTGCAAAATCCCATCCACAAAGTTGAGGAAATGTCCATTTTAACAACACTGAAAATAATAATGAACATCAATAAGACATTTTCCATTTCCTTCTTTTTAGCTGAACACATGACTTCCCAAATTTCTTTGCAGCTACTGTGTGATTTGTGGCCAAGAATGGAAAGTAGAAGTGCCATATGCAGCTCCTCAGATATACTTTAAAGAGTGAAGACAGTTGGGCACCAGTGGCACATGCCTGTAATCCTAGCTACTCAAGAGGCTGAGATCTGAGGATCATGGTTCAAAGCTTCCCCCCTCCCCAGACACTCTTTACCTCCAATTAACCACCAGAAAACCAAAAGTGGTGCTGTGGCTCAAGTGGTAGAGTGCTACTAGCCTTGGAGCTAAAGAGCTCAGGGACAGTACCCAGGCCTAGAGTTCAAGCCCCAAGCCCCATGACTGATTAAAAAAAAGAAGAAGAAAGACGTCCTTTCCCCTTTCTTCTGCTTCTTGGTTTGAGTATAGCCATGATCGCTGGGGTTCAAGCAGCTATTTTGGATATCATTAATAGGAAATCAAATGTCATGTATGAAAAGAAAAAAAGGAGATTAGGTTCTGAAACCTCGGCGTGAGCCCCAAACCACCTGCCTGTGGACGCACCCTTTAGAAACTTTTTAGAAACACAAATGCTTTCTGCCCACTCCAGACATCCTTGAGGGAATCTCAAGTGAGGAGCCGGGATTCACTCTGGGTTTGACCAAGCTCTCTGGGGGATACTCATATTCATGGAAGTTTGGGAAGCATTGATTTAGAGTTTTCCAGAATGTACACCTCAACTGAAAGCCAATAGCGTGGCTCTAAATTACAGGCTTTGTCAAAAACTTTGTGAAGGCTTAAAAGGCAGATGAAAAAAAGTCAGAAAGAAAGGCAGAGCCAATAACTGAGTGTCAAGATTTAAAATGATTCTGACGGGGTGGAACACTGGACCAAAGCCAAGCAGATGAAATTTAATGGGAACATATAAAAAGCAAATCAAAATGTTCTTTCTTTATTGAAGGAAATATAAAATGCTCTACTCGTTGACTCCTTAAATTAAAAAAAGAGGAAATGTAAAATTACGTACTTTAAAATGTAACAAATAAAGCTATAAATCAATCCTAATTATGGCTAGCTAAGGAAAGAAAAGAAGGAGCAAGGCTCAGGAAAAGAGAAAGAGAAAAATGCAGCATAATAAAGAGATCCAGAGTTAAGGACAGAAAGGAAGAGAAATAGGAATTGGTTCAGAATCCGTCCATGGACTCTTAGCTTATTATCTAAACCCAGAAGCAGTTGTAATCACCAGTCATGTTTTATGGAGATTTACTATGCACTAACTATTCTATGGTATATGTTATGCTAATATATCATATCAGAAACTCTATTATTACTATTGGGTTTTTTTTTTCAGATACACAAGAAAATCAATAAGAAGTTAAGGGTTTTTTTGGTTGCTTTTTGTTTTTGTTGTAGGTTGTAGGGGGCTTAAACTCTGGGCCTGGGTGCCGTCCCTGAGCTCTTCAGCTCAAAGCCCTAACCTTTGAGCCACAGTGCCACTTCCGGTTCTAGTGTTTAATTGGCGATAAGAGCCTCACATTCCTTAGTGCCCGCCCGGGGTGATTTTGAACCTTGATCTCATATCTCAGCCTCTTAAGTAGCTAGAATTATTGGCATGAGCCACCAGCACCCTGCTAGAAATTAAGTTTTCCAGAGCCACGTAGTTAGGCTGAGGTAGGAACAGAATCTGACCCTAGATGACTAGATTCAGGGCTACAGTCAGCCATTCTGATACACCTCTATGCTCTGGGACTGTCCTACTCTTGTTCTGGAAAATATTCTACAGAAATGGCTTGTCATGAAAGCAAGGAAAGCCGCTACCTAACATAACTGTAAAGACAAGAGAGGGACTTGGACAGATGTCACCATAGACACAGGCACCAGCCTGCTTCTTAAGGGATGCTTCCCTCAGAGTTCTAAGATGTAGCCAATGACTTGAAACTCTGTCATGCCTTGTCATGCCAGCAAGGAAAAGAAATCTTTCCCCTAAACATATACCACTGGGATATATATCACTTCATCTAGTCTTACTGCATCATTTAAGGTACTGGACACTCTGACAAAATGAGCCATGGCAATGCAGTGAGTTAATGGGGATATAACAATGAGGACCTAGTGATGGAGGACAGAAGTGAGGGTCACCAAATCAGGTGTCTCTGGCATTCAAACAGAGGGGCTATACTCTCTGTGTTTATGATTCTTTTTTTTCTTCCAAAGAAAGTCAAGTTTTCTTACCTGCATGAAGTCTATGGAAATAATAAACAGTGTGAAAACCATAAAACATCTGTTAACACCACAGGTTTGAAACTATAAATCCCTTAAATCTTCAATAGCATTATTATATGTCCAGGCACTATTACTTTACATGTGGAAAGGCACTCTGGACGTACTCTTCATACCTGCCAACTTGGCAGGTAAAAACCTATCTGAAAGGAGGGTCCGCAGGACCTGTTATCCACGAGGTAGGAAGTAGCCAGCATATACTGAATGTCTAGCTGTCAAGAAGGATGCTACGTGTTGATCCCCATTTATAAATGAGTAAACACAGAACTAAGAATGTTGGGCAACTGGTGCAATGTCATTCGAGTGGCAAGACTGGATTTCAAACTCAGTCCACTTGGTTCCAAAACCCAAGTTCTCCCAGCCATCTATACTTCCTTGCTTCAATCCAGGATCATCTACTGCTGAAATGAAAACATTGGACGTGTGTGGGGTGTGTGTGTGTGTGTGTGTGTGTGTGTGTGTGTGTGTGTGTGTGTGTGTGTGTGTGCCTGCACTAGTACTTGAACTTAGGGTGAAGGTGTTCTACCTTAGCTTTTCACTTAAGGCTGGAATTCTACTATTGGAGTCAGTGCTCCATTTCCAGCTTTTGGGTGGTTTATTGGAGATAAGTCTCATAGATTTCTCTACCCCAGGCTGGCTTTAAACTGCAAAAACTCAGATCTCAGCCTTCTGATTATCAAGGAATCAAGATGTGAACACCCTACAACCTGACTAATTGAGCATTGCTAATGATATATAGAGAGATTGTATCTTCCCTGCTCTGTAGCCTATTATGAGCTATTTATTCTCCTACTGTAACAAATTTTTAAATTTTTTTATTTATTGAACATTTGGTATGTATAAAGAAATATTTTATATATACAATCTCAGTTTATCTCATTGGTAACCCTGAAAGGCATTTTATTATAGGCAATGTATTTAGTTACAAGTGATTGAATTCCAAACCAAACTAGGTAAAGCCAAAAGAACAAAGAAAGAGTATTCTATTTACAGATAAATGGACAAATGGGAAAGCCAGGGTGCAATAGCTTTAGGCCCAGCTGCATACAGGAATCCCATAGTCAATGGAGCTATCTTGCTCTGACCTCTCAGCTCTGCTTATATCAAACTGACTACATTTATATCACTTCTGGAGTCCGAGATTTCCAGCAGGACTCCATCTCTTCTGGTTTCCCTCACCACATTTTCCATGTGGTTTTTCTATACATAGTAGACAGACTGTGATCCAAAATCTCAACCTTCCCTCAGTATATCTGAGCAACCCCAGATGAGAGCCTAGGCCCCCTTGCAGTATTCTGTGCTATTTCAAAATACTGAAATCTTAGTTTCTGCTGCTTTTGTCATTTTTGTTAATGTTGGAACAAGGTAATGAGTCTGTTTTCAAAATAATTTATGACTTGATGCCAACGGCTCATATTGTAGAAAAATACACAGGCTGAAAATATAGACAGGTCAGAAAGTCATCATATAAATCAAAATCATCTATCAGCAGGTTTCCATCACAGAATAAGATTCAAGTTAAAAGAGCTTCCAAACCAGGAATTCGTGGGTGTGACAGATGTAGACTGAGGCAGGTCTCTTTACCTCAGCATCTCTGGATAGTCATGCTGAAAAGTAATTAAGAGATGATCTTTACAAACCAAGTCCAGAGCTGGAATTAATATTTTAACCATTGATCTACTTTCTCCATTTAAAAATATTGTGAAAGAGAACTCATTACTCTCAAAGACTTTGTTACCTGGTGTATTGTATGTATATATGTGTGTATATGTGTGTGTGTGTGTGTGTGTGTGTGTTTCTCTGTTTATTTCAAATAGGGAAGGAAAGGGGGGATATCAGAATGATTGGGAGGTTGTATGAAGGGAAATGGGGGATAAAAACATGAGGAGAGGTATCAATGTGTGAGAAGTAATGCACTCACTACCTGATGAATGTAACTGCAACAATAAAAAATAATGACAAAGAAAACAAAAAAAAAGAGAGAATACAGGAGTCACCACAAGCTATTCCTAACTAGCTCATGCCTCTTGTTACCCCAGAAAGAGAAAACAACAGCTATCTCAGTGATATGAGTTTTGTAAACCCCCCAAACAGCCTCATGACTCTCAGTTGTCTGAAACCCCCCCTGCTATTTAGAATTCACTCGAAATATGTTTAATTGGTACATCCCTTCTCATTTTTTTTGGCCAGTTCTCGTGCTTGAACTCAGGGTCTGAGCACTGTCCTTGGACTTTTGAAAGGCTAGAGCTCTACCACTTGAGCCACAGCATCACTTCTGGATTTTTCTAAGTATATGGTACCAAGGAATCTAACTCAGGTCTTTGTTCATGCTAGGCAAGCAATCTACCCCTAAGCTAAACTCCTGCCCTTATCCCTTTTCATTTTTTTTCCAGTTTACACTCTCCAAAATTTCTAAAAAGTCTGGAAGGCATATGCTAAATGAGTACCTACTGTGTACCTGGAACTGTCCCAGGTGCTAGAAAGATAGATAAGGACAAAATATGATTCTGCTCCAAAAATCACTCCCAACCCTATGTGGAAGATGAGCTTTAAGAACATTCCCAACCAGCTGAAAATGAAGAACAGTAAGACACTCTACAGGCGAAGAGAGGTGGCTCCTCCCAGGGTCACCACTGCCTCCAGTCTTCCCAGATAGTGAGTGAGCTCTATCAGTGACATAGCTGTATCAGGACACTGCTACCAGTGTCTTCCACTGGTATCCCTCACAGGATACCACCTTAAACCACAGGTGATCATACCTTCACATGACAGGCTATCAAGTATCAAGTGCATCCTGTCATCTCTCTCGTAAGTCATAGCTGAGAACAGATCCTTAGTGTCCCAATCCATAGATCACTTCAAATTTCAATTCTCAGCTCACAGAACTTGCAGAACAGAGATGAACACATTGCTTCTCTGTCTGCCTTTTCTGTCCCCCCACCCTTCCCCACCCCTGTCTTCAACTCTTCCTGAGCAAAACCAGGACCCCACACTTGCAGACAAAAAAAAAATAAGATTATTTCTACTGAAAACTCTGTGAGGAGTGGTAAATGTTGCTCAACATTTTTCTTCATCAAACTCAAGAACACAATTTGTAAGGGTTGCGAATGCTAGGTATGAAAATAGGATGCATCAAGAATGCTCCTAAAGCTGTCATTCCCAATCCTTCCGGGGGGAGAGGGAGGATCCTTGGATGGGTTTCAGCCTTGGAGTTGAAGGATTCCACAAATATTTGGACAACATGGTCTCATCAAGAGTCAATGTAGCAAAGACATGACATTAGAGAATGTGCCTGGCTCCTGCGGGGCCACTCACAGAATCAGTCCTAGTGGGAAAGACAGTTCTTTTCTTTTTTAAATTGTAATGTATAGAGAGGTTACAGTTACATTCACCATACAGTAGGTGCATTACTTCTCACACATTGCTATCCCTTCTCATGTTTTTTCCCCATTTCCCTCCTCCGCTCTTAATCATCTTGTTTTCCCCCTTCCCTTTAGTATTTCAAATAATCAAATATATGTATATACAATATACCAAGTAACAAAGTCAGATACAATAACAATATGAGAGTAACCCAAGGGCAACAAAAGAGCGAGAAATAACATAGTACATTAAAAACAACAATCACATAAGATAAAGCTCTAAAGCCACTACCACAATGATGTTCACTGCAGCACTATTTACCATAGCAAAGATATGTAACCAACCTAGATGCCCCTCAGTAAATGACTGGATCAAGAAGATGTGGTATTTATACACAATGGAATTCTATGCTGACATCAGAAAGAATGACATTGCCCCATTTGTAAGGAAATAGAAAGACTTGGAAAAAATCATATTAAGTAAGCCAGACCCAAAGGAACATAGGCTCAAGGTTTTCCCTCATTTGTAATAATTAGTACACATCTAGGACTCTCCTAGCAGAGGATTACAATAGCTCAAAACCTAGATTCATAAGGTCATATAGGATGAGACTAAATGAAAGGATCTCCAGAATAGGGAAAGACCCTTCTGACAGCCAATAAAAGCAGCAGTCACAGTTCCCCAGCAGAGGACTCCAACTGTTGGGAGCCAGAGTGGAATCAAACTGTACCTTGACTTGCATCAGACGATGGCTATATTGTCTTACTGCTTTCTGGCCCTATTCTATGTAAATGACCTGAGAATTACCATATGAATGTAACACCTGGAGGTTCCCTGGGAGAGGAGGAGGGAAGAGGGGGGAGTGGAAAATAAACGCGGCAGTCTCGGCAGTCTTTGCCTGGACTGCAGACATCCCGGACCCGGTGTGTCTGTCTCTCTTCTTTTTCTTCCTAGTCCTTGTCCCCTATTTCAGGAACCCCAATCTGCGAACCCTGGTTTGCTGCCGGTTGGCCCCGGCATCCAACCATGCCATTGATAGCTTTATTCCCATATGAAACTGGGCATCTATACGTCAAGTCCAAACTCAGACACGTGCAATCTATTTTCATGTGAGACAGTGCCTCTTCTGGCAATATAATTTCATTTTTTAAATCTATTTGATTTCAAACAGCTTCATATGCCAATGGCCACATGCATAATTCTTCCCTAGTGGTGACTTTTCTCTCTGGATTTAATTGTAGGTAACCTGAATTTACTGGCTTCAGTAGGAGAACCATACTTGTAATCTCTTTTCCTTGAGCCATTTAGTCCAACTGATAAGATTTTATTGGTACCACATTTATCAATTCAGCGGGATTGTGCCTTCAATTTGGTCACTACCACAAGGATAAATTTTAATCAACCTTTGTCACTTAAAGAAGGTCCCAATTTTGTCTTTTTTTGTCAGGAAAACGGAATCTATCTCATCTTTACTCCTCAAATTCCTGGACCCTTGCTACTCTGATCTCTGTAAGAGGGAGAACTTTTTTTTCTCATGTCTACTCTCTCTTTTCTGGCACTCATTATGTTCAGCCAACAACAACTACACATGTAACATTCTGTTTCTCATAACCTATTTACCTACAGCTACAAGTTCACTTAATACATTATGTGTCCCAGCAATAGCACATGACAGTTTTGCCAAATGTGTTGCCACAGACAGCAGGAGTTGATAGAGCCTTTTTTCTACCATCCAATAGTACTGTTGCTTCCTATGCCCCAGAATGAATGGCACATAATTCAGGTTTTGTACATCTCAATTATAAGTGCTGATTGCTGCATGTCGGCTTATCGTAAGAAATACTGGAGTACCAAAATCTCTAAAAAGAGGTAGGATTTATTCTGCTTATGTTGATGTCTTTCACAGATTGGCTGCCATTTTTCAATACATCTGCCTTACCTTTCAGATTGAAAAAGCTGACACTGTCGATGACATGCTAGCTTCCGACAGAGGAAAATAAGTAAAAACGGGACACTTTTTCCTCTATTTGATGTTGCCTGTTCCCCAAAGGTGCATGTATTAAAGATGGGGTGTCCAGGATGTCACTATCAAGAGGCACTGAGACCTTTAGGAAGTCCTTAGGCCAAAGTGTATGCGCTCTTAAAGGGGAGTGTGGGACTCTGCCACTTTCTCTTCTTCCTTTGCTCTTGGCTCATGTTGCAAATGTGTTTGCTTCTACTCCATAGTCCCTCCATGATAGGTTGCTCTTGTAGGGGCCCAAAGCAATGAGCCACCTGATCTAGGACTGTAAGCTGCAGAACTATGAGCCAAAATAAGGTTCTTGTTTTTATAATTACTTGTCTTAAATATATATATATTTGCCACTACACTGTCCTTGGACTTTTCTCAAGGCTAGAGCTCTACCACTTGAGCAACAGTATCACTTCCAGCTTTTTTCTATGTATGTGGTACCAAGGAATCAAACCTGGGTCTTCATGTATGCTAGGCAAGCACTCCATCACTAGGCCAAACTTCCAGCCTGTCTTAAATATTTTGTGATAGAAACATGAAACTCCCTGATGTACTCTACTTGAAAATGACACCTTTCTTGTTGTTTTGTCAGTTGTGGGACTTGAACTCTGGGTCTGGGCATTGTCCCTGACCTCTTTAGTTCAAGGCTACTTCCCTACTCCTTGAGCCACAGCACCACGTCTAATTTTCTGGTGGTTAACTGGAAATAAGAATCTCATGGATTTTAGTGCCTGAGCTGGCTTTGAACCACAGTCCTCAGATCTCAGCCTCTTGAGTAGCTAGGATTACAGGCATGAGCTACCATCAATGGCTTGATACATATTCTTCTGGCTACATCTCATTGACCAAAGCTGTTTACATCACCAAGTCACTAAAATGGGTGAAAGATATGCTCCTCTTACAGGAAGGAGGAGAGGGAAAATAGGTGCACAGTGAAGGAATGCAGATTTTTTTTAGCAAATAATGCAATCTATCGAAAAAATGTGCAAGCAAACAATTGCCCTTCTGGGTGGAGAAAGACCTGACTTTTAACATTTACTAATTACTGTGGTGCAAATACCCCCCATTGTTTGTGGTCAGTGTCAAGATGCCAGCAGAATGTCATCAGATGTAAAATTAGGAAGAAATCTGCCCAATTAGCTATGGTAAGCTATGTGGGCAGACTACAATACACCAGTAAATCAGCCCAATTCTAAGTCGATCATTTAGTAAACCAAATCAAGTGATACCTGTCCCATACTGTGAAGCACACATACAAGCTTCTTGCAGGTGGTAGCAAGGAAGGAGATAATTGGGGCATAAACCTGCCCCAAGTCTAAATAAACAGCCTTGGCAACAGGGATGAGGAAGACCAAAAGGTTCCAAATCAAGTCTTCTAGTTCTTTGTCATTCCCACATCAATAGGTAAATACAAGGGGAGAGTTAGAATGTGAGACAAAAATAAAATAATCTTTTCCCTCTATAAAGAAGATTCAGCCCCAAGTCCCTCTTTTGTAGAGATTCTTATTAGGACTTGGCTCTTTTCCAAAAACAAAATAGAAGCAAGAATTCTTTAAGCCCTTTAATTCCAAATTTTATTTCTGATAGGAGCTACTTGGTAAGTGTATTTCATTTTTGTGTGTGTGTTTACAATTTTCTAGCAAAAAGCTTGCTTTAAATGCCCCAGATTTGGAATTACCATTTACACTCACAAGGCTTGAGGAGTTTTTTGCCCCGCAAAGTACATTATTTAAGAGCATTTACATCATCCTTGTAGTAACACTAAGATAGTTTACGTGCTCTGATTTATTCTCATCTATATAATGGAACAATAATCCTACCTTGCAAAGCCCTTAGGAAGCTTAAGCATCTGCCATCCATAAAACCCAGCAGACTACCTTGCACAGAGTGGTCACCCAATAATCACTTCAGCTACTCAGATGCTGGCTAGAATAATCACAATTACTAAGGGAGCACGTCAGTTTTCAAGGGACTGATTGGTGCAAGACTTTATTAAATAGCCACAGAGCGCTTGGCAGGAGCAATTTGGCTGTTGATTTTGAGCACATTTGACAGGAATGACTTTTGCAGCTTCCCTGGAAGCCTGGCTGTTAGTACAATTTAACAAAACTCTAGTTGTTAGTGCATTATATCTATTGGCCTCTAGCTTGGCTCAAATGGTCAGGCCAGGAGAAAGACTGAATGCTTTGCCTCAGGGAAAATGTGTGGCCTACAGGTGGAGGACCCTGTGTCTCATCCCTAAAGAGAAGAGAGAACTCACTCAGCCACGATCATGGCTGATCATGACATAAGAAAGCATGAAATACCACTGCTGACTCCATGGTAATTATGGGAGTCCTGGAAGGCTGCTGAACACAGATGGCTGTCATATCAACTACCTGCTGCGAGGGGTCCTAGAACAGACATTGCAGAGGTACGACGATCAATAATCATTTCCCTGGGGACAAGGTGTTCATCATGGTCAGATGTTATCAAGCATCTTTAACTTAGAAAATAGTGGTAAGGAAGATGTTGCTTCTGATATCAATATTCGAAAAACTAGTGAACATTGACTAGGACTTGGTATTTCATTATTCTGGTTGTGTGTGTGTGTGTGTGTGTGTGTGTGTGTGTTTCTAAGTATCATCTCTTGAAAATGCACATAACACTATCATCCAAGGTATAATTAAGTCATTTAAATTGCCAAAATACACAGAGACATGCCTTGTACATGTCCCTCTGGACTGCTGTATATGTTTATGAAGGCTGAGTGGTGTACATCCCAGAAGATGCTATTCACATGAACTTCCGAGCAAGTACCTCCCCCAGGTGCTGTTCGGTGAACAGTGCACATGTTCCAGCCTATCGGTCTTATTTTTTTCTTTTTTTGCCAGTTCTGTGGTTTGAACTTAGGACCTGAGCACTGTCCTTGGGCTTTCTCAAGGCTAGCGCTCTACTACTTGAGTCACAGAACCACTTCCAGCCTTTTCTTTTTATGTGGTACTGAGGAATCAAACCCAGGTCTTCGTGCATGCTAGGCAAGCACTCTACCACCAGGGCAAACACCTGGCCCCCAGCCTATCAGTCTTAAGAGGCTATGAGGGTAGAAGAGTTCATTCACTGTGGTCTTCTGACTGAGCTAGTCTGTCTAGTTGGGCAGATGTGAATCTTCAATTCTTCACATTTCTGCTTCTTCCTCATTTGTCACTTTCCCCCACAAGTTCTTGTTCTGGTAAAACTGTTGACTGTCCTCATAGGAAAGTGCAAACCAAGTAAGAATGTACTTATAATTATTGAAGCCCTGAAAACTCCAGAGCCCTCTCAGTAATCCTGGATCAAGAAATTCCCTGTGGCAGAAACCCAATATTCTTTCATGACTCCTAAATGGTAGTCATGCATGTGCAAGCACGTGCATGACTGCACACACACACACACACACTTTTCAAAGCTTGTCTTTTAAATGCCAAGAGATAACTTTGATTTCTATTAAGAACTGATGTTACAAATTTGAAAACATTTTCCTATTTTCAAAAAGAAAACAGGAAAGGGAGGGAAGGATGGCAAGGAAGGGGAGGAGAGAGGAAAGCGTTGAGTGGAGGACTAAAGGAGAGAGGGAAGGAAAAAGGCCACTTTGAAACATTTCTTCTTTACGTGCTCAACATTTGTATTCTAAAACCTTATCATTACACTCCTACTATGGATAAATGATTCCACAAAAAGAGAAGAATATGGCCACTACTTAGCCTGACTTGTGCATATTTTACCACATGAAATGCAATCATATTTCTTCATGTTAGAAGAAGTGGAGCACTGATTTCTCTGATAAAATACAGAAGCCTTTGGTTGTAACAAAACAGGCCAGGGAAAGAGGAAATGTAAAAGCAGTCACTGTAGGCAGCACCACCACATCACAGCTCCAGAAGTGAAATACCTCACACAACAGTTGCCAAAACCTGGCTTCGCAAATAATTAACAATGAGACCATGGTCCAATCCTTACCATTCCCCCATAAGCTTTGGTTTCCTTATCTGCAGAATGTGGGCAGCAAGTCCTGTGGCAGAAGGCCATTGGGGATTGACTTAATATAAGGAAATTATGAAGTGTAGTTCCTGATCTATGCTAGATAGGTAATACCTCATTACTACCCCCTTTACCCATTCATTTTAAGTACCTACTTACTACTTGTATAATATCTGTCACAACTTTGTAAAGAACCAAAGAAATATAATACCTCTTGTTCCCTTCATGGAGGTGACAATATATGAATTCATTCAGTAACAATTATGGAATGTCTATCATGTGCCAGGTAATCTGGCTGTGTCACAACTGCTTGAAGAAATGAGAATAGAAAAGACGTGCATCAGAAGAGCTACACTAGAGGAACACTGTGGGCTGCTCCCTCAGATGTAGAATGCAAAGGTGACATCACCAGGGTAGGGGGGTTAGAATAGAGCATTCTAGGCAGGTAAATCTGTATGCACAAAACTCAGGATTTACGAGAAGCCACAAGCTATCAGCATCCACAGAACAAAACGGCCTTGCAGAAGCAGTAGGAGACACAGAAAAAAAAACAAAAACAAAAACAACAACAACAAAAAAAACTGGCTGAGAATGTACCATAAAAAGCCAATGGAGAAGTTAGTCTCTTTCCCAACGCGTTAAGAAGTCCCTTGGACTTTTTAATGCTGGTATTGACATGATCCTTTTTCTACCTGTCACTGTGTTCCTCTGGAATCTGAGGTGTGGGGAATCTGAGCTAGACAGGCCCAAGATGAGGCAGAAAGGCCAGTCAGGAGTTCAACAGAAGTCTAGAGGCAATAGTAACTTTCCCACCAAGGCTGTGACCTGTTGGCTGGCTTTGAGCTTACACAAGGAAGACTTTATTGGACTTAGACCAAGTGGAAACGGGAAACACTGAGATTGGCTCTAAGCTTATGTTACTGGGGCTTCCCTAGTACCAAGAGGATGGCGGGGACCAACAGGACTTGGTGTGGGAAGATTCACTCACACAGAGTTCATTAGCACATGAAGAAGAAAACGGTAACCCAGCACAGAAGGACCTGAGACTCTTGTCTCTGTGGCTCAAGGGTAGGGTAGTAGCCTTGAGCTGAAGAGCTCAGGGACAGCAGGGAGAGGAGGAGAAGGAGGATGAGGAGGGGGGAAGGAATAGCACTAGATACAAAAGTATCCTTGCACTTGAATAAACAACAGTACAAAGGTAGGCCATGGGGCACACAAAATGAGCTCACCCTAACCGGCCACGGGTGTCAATAATTCCTCTATATAATTTTTCTTTGTGCTGCCCACAATATCAGTGACGCACCTTGGACCATGCATTGGTCTGTTGTCTTTAAATCTCTGATCCCAAGTCTACAGTGCAAAAGCTGTTCCTCATACGCCTTCCTACTTAGCTCCTTGATCTGTGTGTGATTTCCGGTGTATTTTAGAGTAGCCCGAGATTTATGGGGAACTCGAACCGACCTAAGAGTCTCTGATTCAGATGCGTAAACAAGAAGTCTGCCCCCTCGGACCCTTGCAAAACTAGGTAGGGGAGCCCAGTTAGGCCACGTACTGGATAACCATGAAGTGTGTGGTTCTGAGGGAGAAGTCAAGACTAGACCACGCGGAATTCGGCGTGTTTCCTCCCATTCAAGTGCTTGGCAGGGTGACGGGAAGACAACTAAATAAAGCCTTCAAGGAACCGTGTCTCCTTCGGGGGGGCGGGGGTGGTTCAGGGCCGGCTTTTGTGGGTGGTGTGCACCTCCTCCGTCTGCGGCGTCTGAACTTCTTCCACGCGTGAAGAACGGTCACAGGAGGCTCCAGAACGAGTCCCCCACGACTTGCACCGGTGTGAATTCTGTGAGCGGGCATCGTCCTAGGCCAGACAGCCTTCCGAGGGAGGAAGCCGCGGCTGGAGCCCTCGGAGCCGGGCAGGTGTCTCCCGGGGGCCCCCCGAGCCCGGGTTTCCAGCCCTGATCGGAGCCGCGCAGGTGTCTCCCGGGGACCCCCGAGCCCGGGTTTCCAGCCCTGATCGGAGCCGCGCAGGTGTCTCCCGGGGACCCCCGAGCCCGGGTTTCCAGCCCTGATCGGAGCCGGGCAGGCGTCTCCCGGGGGCCCCCCGAGCCCGGGTTTCCAGCCCTGATCGGAGCCGCGCAGGTGTCTCCCGGGGACCCCCGAGCCCGGGTTTCCAGCCCTGATCGGAGCCGCGCAGGTGTCTCCCGGGGACCCCCGAGCCCGGGTTTCCAGCCCTGATCGGAGCCGCGCAGGTGTCTCCCGGGGACCCCCGAGCCCGGGTTTCCAGCCCTGATCGGAGCCGGGCAGGCGTCTCCCGGGGGCCCCCCGAGCCCGGGTTTCCAGCCCTGATCGGAGCCGCGCAGGTGTCTCCCGGGGACCCCCGAGCCCGGGTTTCCAGCCCTGATCGGAGCCGGGCAGGCATCTCCCGGGGGCCCCCCGAGCCCGGGTTTCCAGCCCTGATCGGAACGCGCGGCTCCTCCTCTCCTCCCGGAAAGCCGGCGCGGGGTCGCCGTCGCCTTCTTCAGAGTCTCCCTCCGCCCCCCCCCCGCCCCCCAGCCCTGCGGCTGGCACTCAGCCACGTCTCGACCGGGACAGAGTCCGTGCCCGGGGGTCACACCGCGAGGCCGCGGGCCCCGGGGCCGTGAGGCGCACCGCGCACGGGCCAGGCTTCTCCCCGGGTCTCTCCACCCTCACGACCACTTCGGCAGGTGTTCACGGCTCTCAGCTCACACACACGCCCACCCAGGCGGAGGGGGAGCCGCTCCTCCCCGCCACGCCCCCTGTCACCTTTTCCTCCTCCAGCTCCCCCAATCCACCGGCCCGACGCGCCTCCTCGCGGCCACTGAGCATGCGCAGTCTCTCCGCGAGACTTTTCACTCCGCGTCGGGAAATTTTTCTCGCCGCCCCGGAAGTCGAGTTGCACCCCGCCTCGCCCCCCCCCACCTCCGACATCTACTCACCGGATTGGCGAATTCCGGGAGGCGGTGTAGACCAGGAGCCCCAGCGGGAAGAGGAGGAGCTTAGAGTCTTCCCCCAGCCCCCCCTTCCTCCTCCGCTCCACGCGGTGCGTGCGTGCGTGCGTGCGTGCGTGCGCGCGTGCGAGCGAGCACGTGAGGCCCCGGACCATGCCGAGTAGGCGGTCACAGGAAATGGGGAAGCGAAGGGCGGAGGCTGGCGTTGCCATGGTAGTGACGTCAGGCGTCGGTGAACGAACCCGGCCCTATCCCCCACGCGCGCACGTGCGCGCGCACTCACACACGCGCACGCGCGCATACACTCACACACTCACACACACACGCGCGCGCGCGCACGGCCGCTCTCCCTCAGACACACTGGAGGGAAAGGTCAAACTAAAGGCGAGGGCGCCGAGAGACCCGGAGCGAACGGCCGCCGCGCCGCGCGCCATGACGGACGCGGCCCAGACCGTTTCCCCTCAGCCGCCGCCGAACGCGCTGCTCCCGCCGCGCCCCTCGCCCGCGCCCCGCGCGCTTCCGCGACCCCCTCCCCGGCTGCTCCGGGCGCGCGCGCGCGCTCGCGGGGACCGAGGGGTGGGGGGGACGCGGGAGGCGGGCGCGGCGGCGGGAGGGCTGGCGGCGGCCTGGGCGCCGACCTCGACCCCCCCCCTCCCCGGCTCGGACCCGGGCGACGGCGGCCAGGTGAGTAAGGCGGGAGCGGAGCGGAGCGCGGCGGGAGCGGCCGGGGGTGGGGGTGGGGGGAGGCGCGGCGCTCGGGGCCCCGGACCCTTCGGGGCGCTGACAGGCGCGCCGGCTGTCGGGGGGGGCGCCGCGGGGCCCGCGCCCTCGGGGGCCGCCTCTGGGGACGGCGGGCTCGGGCCGGGTTGGCGGGCGACCCGCGGGCACCGTGGCAGGTGGGGCCCCTGCGGCGGCCGAGTGCGGGCGCCGGCGCGCGGCTCCCCCCCTCCGCCCCGAGAGGGCGCCGGACGCGTCTCCGGGCAGTTGGGAAAGTCTCGTCCCGGGGACCCGGCGCCCGCGGATCCCGGGGCGGCCGCCTGGATGTCACCGCCCGAAACTCCGGGGAAGCCACAGGCTGGACGGGACCGGCGCGGCGGGCGCGCGGGGAGCGCGGTGCCCCGCCAGTGGCAGGGTTGGTTGCTTGCGGTTATCTGGGGACTGGTGTTTTTTTTTAAGTTACTTGGGGGAGAGGGAACTGCTGGAATCGCCCCGAGTTCCCTTTCTGTGTGTGTGTGCGCAGGAAGAGGGTGAATGCTTCACACCACGGAATTGATGCCCCCCGCTGCGCTTTAAAAATAAATAAAAACAGGCAGCAGCACTCGAAGCGCTTCCAAGGTGCCGTGGGGGGGGGCAAGTTCCAGGTGTCAGGCTCCCCTGTTCCTGGGGGGAGACATAATGGCTTGGAGAGGACGCGGAAGGACCCGGTAGGCTCGACGAGTCTTCTTGGTTTCCGTTGAGGCTCTAGAGTTTGGACTGCCCGGGGGTTAAGGGAATCACGCTGACCCGGGGCTTCCAACCAGTGGGGGAGCCTTCCTGAAAGTTAACTTCCAAGACTCAGGGCTTTCCTGGGTGTCAGTGATCCGGGCTTTCGCTCTCCCCCCCCCCCCCAAGATGGTATTGTGAATTGGTGCGCAGCCTGTGGACCAAATGTTGGCTGCCTTTGGCTTCAGTTACTTACACTGCCCTCCACCACTACCACCACATCACTGTTGAGACTTACAGGCCCATACCCCTGACCTCGGAGGTCTTTGTAGTTGGATGTGGTTTGGAAATTTCCCCAATGTCATGGAAGATTTTCAGTTGACAGGGAATTTTTCCAGCATACACGTCTCTGCCTTAAATAGGTGCCAAAGGGATCCATGTGTTTTAAAAGTTTAAAACCCCATCCAAGAAAACTTCCTGGTTGGTGAAAGGTGCAGATTGTAGTAGTGAAGGAAATGCCCGAAGGACAAGAGAGTTTGATGTCGCCTGACAAACTTGCTTCTTTCTGTGTGGGGGAGCTATTTATTTCTGTTGGTTGGGGGAAATCTTGAAAAAGTTCTGAGCAGAGAACCCTCATGCTGAATTTGAATCCTGTGGCATGGCATGTAGGCATGTTCATTCCGTCTGGTTAGGCCTCCTTCCATTAACCATTACTGACATGTGTCTGTCTATGACCTTGGAATGAGGTACTCAATTATTGCACCCTAAAATCATTATTTCCTGTAATATAAGTATAAAATTTTATGTTTTTCTTTCTGCCTTTCCCTTGCTTATAGAGAACTGTAGGATTGAGCAAATGGCACTTAACTCAGCACATCTCCCTCCACAGCTCTTATTGACCTTGGTGGCATCGCGGAGGTCACATGGGCATGGAGATAAACAGTTCTTGAACATTTACCTCAAGTGATAAATCACTCATGGGAGAGTGACTTGAGATATGCATGTCTTGATTTTTAAAATGATTTTTATTCAGCATTTAGTGCAATCATTTCCTAAAATAACATCCTTTTTGAAAATGCACACATTTCTAGTCTATACATTAAATTTTTTTTAACTTTTCTTGTATTATTTGTATATTCTACCACAGATGAACAGTTGTTTCAAGGTGACATTTTTAGAGCCTTCTTGAAGGGAAATAGGGAGAAGAAAATGACAGTAATGCTAAAGTGATATTTTGCTTTTATGTTTTTGACTCAGGAAAGCAGTCTCCACTTGCAGACAATTTGATATTTAAAAGTTTTAAGAAGTTGCATGCCAGTGGTGGCTCCTAGCAACTCAGAAGACTGAGTTCTAAGGATCCCAGTTCAAAGCCAGTTGGGGCAGGAAAATCCATTAGACTCTTATTTCCACAAAACTACCTACAAAGCCAGAAATGGAGTTATGGCTCAAGTGGTAGAGTGGTAGCCTTAAGCAAAAGAAGTTCAGAAATAGCACCCAGGCCACTAGCACTAAAAAAGAAAAGCTTAAGATTACAAAATGAAGTAATTGGTGGTTAGATATATGAGAATTTTACAAAAGGGACTCAACAGAGTACCTCCCAATAAATTTTATATGGTATTTATTACATATGGCTTGATTTATGAAAATCATTTGGCAAACAGATTTTTGTCATGTAGTTGGAGTTATCAGTGTTCTGAACTGTCATTTTCCCAAAAAAATCAGAGAAACAAAGTTAAAGTCACCATACGTTTACATGTCCACATATTAGTGCTTTAACCGTAAGAAAAATTCGTCATTTCATTTATGTTGTCAGAGTACTTCCATCAGAGTTTAAAATACTTTTTACTACTGAGTAAGATTTTATGGTTAGGTTAGTCAGTAACCCCATCCAAGGTACTGTAGCTAGTGAGGTGTCAAAAGCACTTTGTGGTCAGACACTCTTACTAACACAGTGGTCTGGGAGCAAAGGCCAACAAGTGATTATACCTAGACATCAGTAAAATCAAATAAATTGCTTTGGTTTAATGTCTACAAGCAGTAAAAACTGTTACCTTAACGTTTTCTCTACCTGCAAATTCTTCTGAATTAAAGGCTTGATTTTTCTAAGTGGTAACTCTGGTTAACTAGAAAAATACTATTTTGATGAAAGAAGACAACTGTGCTTTTTAAAATTGCCAGAGTTGGTTTTTTTGGGGATGGGTGGGGGGCCTCATTAACTGTATTTTTTTTTTATCTTTAGTTGTACTGAAGGATTACTATTCATGAAATCAGTTTATAAGTACAGTGCATCTTGATGTCATCCCTTTCTCTAACCCCTCCTGTCAGTTGTTTTAATTTCCTTCTTTGTATTGGTATCTTGTATTTATTTAGAAGGGCAGGAGAGATCGGATAACATACTTAGGGAGTTTATTTCCGATAGCATCTTGCTTTGGTTATGTAAAAGAAATGTAAACTAGTATGAGGACATATTAAGTATGGCTTAGGTTAAACTTCCTCTTGGGATAAGGAAAGAGATGCAGGAGCCACAAACTTTCTTGAAGATATTGAACCAAGTTCAGTTTAGCTTATGCTAATCATACCTGGCTTGTAAAAGTGACACTCCCCCCCCCTTAATTTTGGAGAACTCTTCTTTTTAGAGGAGGCATTTGAGAATAATAATAAACATAAGCATGAAAGTGTTAAAAAGTATAAAGCAGGGGCAGGGAGTTTGGCCTAGTGGTAGAGTGCTTGCCTAGCATGCCGGGTTGATTCCTCAGTACCACATACATAGAAAAAAGCTGGAAGTGGTGCTGAGGCTCAAGAGGTAGAGCTTTAGTCTTGAGAAAGTCCAAGGGCAGTGCTCAGGCCCAGGACTGGCAAAAAAAAAAAAAAAAAGTATAAAGCAGGGGCTGGGAGTTTGGCCTAGAGGTAGAGTGCTTGCCTAGCATCCTTGGTACCACATGCTTAGAAAAAGCTGGAAGTGGTGCTGAGGCTCAAGTGGTAGAGTTCTTAGTCTTGAGAAAGTCCAAGGACAGTGCTCAGGCCCTGAGCTTAAGCCCAGAACTGGCAAAGGGGGGAAAAAAAAAGTATAAAGCATTTTAATGCTGACTTTGGGTCAAGTATTCCAACTTTGGAATAGGCACAGCTTTCTTCTAGTTAGCGTAATTACATATTTGATTGAAGGAACAGCCTGAATGATGCCATTGATTCTGTTGTTGTTATTTAGTTCAGACTCTTAGTGCTTCAACTGAACAAATGAAGATTGAAGAAGGTATAGTGAAACATTCTTCCTCTCTTTTTAGCTCTCAGTACTATCTCAAAGGATTGCAAATTTTAGAGCATAATGAGGTTAAAAATACAATGGATTTGTGATTAATAAAGGCATAAAAATTTTAAAAATTGAAGATACAAATAAAGTAATACTACTGTATTTGAAATGCATATAAAAGAAGCTGCATTTTAAAATATTTGGGCAAGGTATAATAGTGGTAATCTTCGAAATTTTAATTAAAATTTAAGACTCATTTATGTTCTCATTTTCATTATTTAATACAATGTCACTTTTTAAATGTCACATATTTTTTCTGTAATTTTCTCAAAGATTCAGAATACCTTATATAAACACAGATATTCAAATAATATTTGCTAGACTTTCTAAACAAAATATCATCTAATGTGTATTTTCTAAAAATTTCTGATTTTCCAAAAGTTTTGACATTGTAATCTACAGGAATCTTAACAGTAACTAAAGCTGAGAAAGAGAGGCCGGGAGTTTGGCCTAGTTGTAGAGTGCTTGCCTAGCATGCATAAAGTCCCAGGTTCGATTCCTTGGTACCACATACATAGAAAAAAGCCAGAAATGGCACTGTGGCTCAAGTGGTAGATCTCTAGCCTTGAGAAAACCCAAGGACAGTGCCCAGTCCCTGAGTTCATGTGCCAGAACTGGCTGGAAAAAAAAGATAAGAAAGAGATTAGCAGTGTTTATATATAGTGTTTTTTTTTCTTTCTGTCTGTAGAGTTGTCTTTACTATTATGTGTTTATGATTTCCAGAGTCCGTTTACACTACTTACTAGCAAGTGGTGGTACATCTTATGTATAACATCACTAGAAAGTTTATTATGGGAAAAAAAAGGTCTTATTTTTCTCACAGATATTCTCTCTTGGAAATTGTTTGGATTTTAGATATTGAATCCATTTTAATCATGTTATTTTATCTAGAAACATTGCAATTTTTACAAAGGAAAGTATTAAATTTATTTTCAGATAATTTATAAACATTGTCCACATCTCATGGTGATAGCTAAACACAGTATATAATATTCTGTTGCTAACATTTGTTCTAAGTTTATCTAATATGTTAAAATCAGCATAGTAGAGATACATTTTCTTTAAAAAAATTATTTTGTCTCTGGAATCATTTTCAAAAAGACTATGTTAAATGGACAAGAGATTTTATTCTGGACTCTTAATGTTTCTCATTAAAAGTTATTTCTTAGTTATACATAAATACATGTTAGGAAAATGATATTTGAAGAATTTACTTTATAGCCTATGTTTCTTACCTCCTCTTTTTCCTTTTACTAACTGCCCACAGTAGTCTAGCCACACATCATGAGAAAACTTTCGACACGTCAGGGTAATCTGAGCTAGTCAGTGTCTCTAATGTTTTGTTCTGGTAGAAAAGAGAAATAACTATGTCAGGTTGTTTTGCCATTCTTAATCTGTTCTAAGCACTGTTTTGAATGTTGTCTTTACTACTTATTAATACTTCAAAAATTTCTCACAGAGGTTTAAATTGGTTTGATCAGTGAACATAATTGATTTGATACAAAATAGATACTACTTATTAGCTATGTTTTGCAGAGATTGTAATGTATCGCCTTCCTTGCTGTAAAGAATCAAGGAAGTGCATTGTCAGGGGAGGCATGTGGACTTTTTTTTTTTTGCCAGTCCTGGGCTTCAGCTCAGGGTCTGAGCACTGTCCTTGGACTTTCTCAAGACTAGAGCTCTACCACTTGAGCCACAGTACCACTTCCAGCTTTTTTCTATGTATGTGGTACTGAGGAATAGAACCCTGGTCTTCATGCATGCTAGGCAAGCACACTACCACTAGGCCAAACTCCCAGCCCCGCAGGTGGATTTTTGTAATCAGTATTGTATGTTGATTCAGAGAAATCAGGTGCCTAATAGAAAGCAATTCAACAGTGATGGTCCTTTTGAGTAATCACACTTAGACTTACAATTTTTTTTTATTAAAGAACTTATTAACGTTGATTTTAACATCATATTTTAAATGACAAGTTTAACAAACAAGTGTTCAAGGAGGGAATCTCTTATTTACAATCACTGGGACTTAGTATTTAGAACTTAATCAAAATTAGGCTAAGGGTTTGTATGTCATAAAAACATATTAATTTATGAAATAAAACATTATGTTTATAGAGTCATAGGTTTTTATGTCTATATAGTTATGTTTATATTTCCATTACCATGTCCATAGCTTTGAGTGTGCAGTTATTGAGTCCTCGCTCTTTAGACTTACAAAAATTTTAAAATAGGACAGTGAACATTCACACCACGGGCAGGGAAAGATTTCTAGACAGGAAGTCTACACCAATTACAATCATATTCTATATCTTCTAACTGGGCAGTTTTGAATATTCTGTGGCCATAAATATACCAATATTTGTCCCACTATGAGTCCTCATAAAATTAATTCTTATCTCCCCTTCTCTGTATTATAAAATTTTGTCTTTTTTTTTTGGCCAGTCCTAGGTCTTGAACTCAAGGCCTGGGCATTATTCTTGAGCTGTCTGAAGGCTAGAGCTCTACCATTTGAGCCACAGTACCACTTGTGGTTTTTTTTTTTTTGTTTGTGGTACCGAAGAATCAAACCCAGGCCTTTGTGCATGCCAAGCAAACACTCTGCCACTAGGCCACACATCCGGCCCTCATTCATTCATTCATTCATTCATTCATTTTGACAGTCCTTGTACTTAGGGCCTGAGCACTATCTGTGGGCTTTCTCAAGGCTAGCGTTCTGCCACTTGAGCCACAGCACCACATCCAGCTTTTTGTATATACATGTGGTACTGAGGAATTGAACCCAGGTCTTTTTAGGCCAAACTCCCGGCCCCTGACCCTCATTTTTTAATTTTAAACTCCCATTAATTTAGAATTGATCACTATTACATGGCCAGTTCTATGTATGTCTAGTTCTGTAATTTATAAACTACTAAAATGAATTTTTGCACCTGAGGATCTTGACTTATACCATGAAAAACACTAAGTAAATTACTAAAAAGTAAATAGAAAGCAGTTTTCTACCTAAAATAGTAATTGTGAAGCTGTTGCCAATTAAGCATCAGTATCAAACAGTGGTTTTACTTTTTTTGATTTTAAGCGTGAAATTTTATTAGAGAGCAGAGTTCTAGCACAGTTAAAAACTATGACAACTGTTGTTACCGTGTTTTATCATATTATTCTCCTGCTTAAATCTTTAACCTTTCACACTAGTCCTACTTAAATTGTTTTATATTCCCTAAGAGGAAAGAAGGCCTTCTTTGCACGTCAGGCTGCCACTATCACCAGTTGAGCAAAACAGATTTCTTTTCTTTTGGAACCATGGTCATAACTTCACAAAAGCTGTTACTACATTGTTTTGAAACTGTGGCTTCCCTTGAGAGCAGAAATCATCCAGTTCATCTTGTCTCCATATTACTTGGTATTCAGTATTCAAATGACCATTTAATGATCGCATTTAGAAATTGAGAAGTAGTAGAATTCCTTTAATGCCTACTTGTGAGTAAAATACCTAGTCTGTAAAGGAATTTTAGCAAATGTTAGGCATTATGCTAAACATAAAAGGCACACAGTTGCACTTATATAATAATGCCAAGAGATGTATTATTTGGAAAAATTGTTAGTTTCAGTACTAGTGGCTTTGAAATAGTTTGGATTCAGTCATCTAATCCTAAAAGTTGAATGTGAAAGTATTTTAGTAATTCCATATAGTCTTGACTACCTGTGAAAATACTTCTTTAAATGTGATTAAAGCTAACAGGCTTTAAGGGCTTTTAAGTACCAAGATGTATAATACATATGTCCATTAAAGGATGAGTTCTGGAGCTCTCTGGCAGAATACATACCACTGCATGATCATAAACATGGAACTTAACCATCCTGTACTTCCCCTATGCATGTGCATGAGTTAATATGTGTTAAATACTTAGAAGAGTGCCTGACAGCCAGGTAGTGTGGCACATGTCTGCAATCCCAGCTATTGAGGAAGGAGGGGAGGGAGGGGAATTGGGAGTTGGAGGCTGGGCTGGGCAACTATCTTAGAAACAAAACTCCCTCTTCCTATCTTTCCCTATCTCTTCCTATCTCTTCTTCTCTCTTTCTCTCCCACTCCCTCCTTCCTTCCCTCCCTCCCTTCTTACTTTTTCTCAATCACACACATACACACACATATACACACACAAACACACAATACCACACTACTACACCACAGATCTGAGAGCATAGCTTACATGGGTATCAGTGCTTAAAAACAAACAAAAAATTTAAGCCCAATGAAGTATTATCTGTAAAATAGCTTCTTATTAAAATGTGCATGTACCCATCATTTAAAGAGAATTGTTTGGTTGCAGGAAAAGAAGTACCAGAAGAAAGCAACTTATGTTTGAGATTGAAAACCATTCTAAGTACCATGGTAAACTGTTACAGTCTCAGTCAAGACATGAGTCATTCTTCATTCAATATATTCATACTGAGTAATAGGTTTTAACAGATCATCTGTTGCAGTATTGCAGTCCTTATGTTTAAGTAAACCTTAAGTAGAAGCTGAATAGCACTATGTCAGTCATTTCTTCTGGTGTAGGCATTGTGTCATATCTCAAGATGAGACCAGTACAAAAAGATACTTTGAGAGAAAACATTCATGTAACTTCTATTATAGGGTATTGTTAACAATATTTCTATTAATAGTTGGTGTCAGTCTCCTACTATGCATAACTTACAATTTTGACTTTATCATAGATATGTATGTATAGGGAAAACAAGGTGTATAAAGTTTAGGATGATCTGTGGTTTAAGTATCCACCCAGGGTCTCAGACTGACTGTGCCCTAAGAATAAGGGCAGGAGGAATACTAGTGTTGTTGCCATGTCTTTGAATTGGCAAGATCAGCTCATCTGGAGTGCAACCTGATTACACTGTCTCCCCTCTTCAGTAGAGTGGAGATTGGATCCGGTGGGCTGGATTCACATGGGAGATGTGAGTTACATTCTCCAGATTTCTGCAGCAGCATCATGTAATACATGGAGTGAGTGCCTACAGAGATGGAGAGAAACTATGTATGTAGAAATCCATGGCATAGTCTTCAATGAGCCTTAATCTACACCAAGTAAGTCCTAAGTTTTCATATTTCTTAGTTGATAAGTATTCAACATTTTTCGTTTTACTAATTTCCCCTTTTCTTTGGCTTGGAATGTGTTCCAAATTCAGTTTTGTAATTGAATGAACCTGGTTTTTGAACTGTTTAAAAATATATCTTCAGAGCCAGGAGCATGGCCTAGTGGTAGGATGCTTGTCTACTAGCATGCACAAAGACCTGGGTTTGATTCCTTAGTACCACATATACAGAAAAAGTGCTGTGGCTCAAGTGGTATAGCACTAGCCTTAAGAAAGCCCAAGGACAGTGCCAAGACCCTGAGTTCAAGCCCCAGAGCTGTCCCCCCTCCCCCCCAAAAAAGTGGCTTACTTCCTCCTGTAAGGATAAGATCTGAGGATCATGGTCTGAAGCCAGCTCAGGCAAAAAAGTTTTTGGTATTCTTACCACTAATAATATACTACCAAAAAGCCAGAAGTGAGCTGTGGCTCAAATGGTAGAGCGCTAGCCTTAAACAGAAGAAGCTCAGGGACAATGCCTAGGCTCTCAGTTCAAGGCCAGGACTGACACCAAAAAAAATGAGGGGGGGGAAAGGAGGGAGAGAGGGGACAGACATATGTTTATAGTATAACATAATAATACATTTTTATATTAATATATAAATTTTATATGTCAGGAAATTTGTAATTTGTGTCAAAATCCATATACTAGGAAAGTATTAAATACATGTTTTGGATATAAAGAAAAATTAAAAGAAGAAAATTGTCTTCCAAAATATAAAGAATGGTTATTTGATAGGCATGACATGTAGTTTTAGCAGTCGTGAGTCAGACAGAAGAATTGTGAGTGCAAAGCTAACCTCAGCTACATAGTGGAACCTGTTTTTAAAAAGTGTTTTTTTAGCCAAGGGCGGTGGCTCACACTGTAATCCTTAGCTGCTCAGGAGGCTGAGATCTAAGGATGACATTTCAAGGACTAGCCCAGGCACTGAAATCCATGGGACTCTTAACCACCAGAAAACTAGAAGTGGCACTGTGGCTCGAGGGATAGGGCTGGTAGTCTGGAGTTGAAGAGCCTTGATATAAAGAGCTTAGGGACAGTGCCCAGGCCCAGAGTTCAAGCCCCATAACCAACCAAAAAAAAAAGTGATTTAAAAAAAAAAGTGATTTTTAAAAATTTTTCATTTATTATGCCATTTCTTCATTTCTTATAACAGATAATATTAAATTTGCCTTTGTAGCTACCTTAACTACTCTTATGTAATGGATTTTAGACTAAGAAATGTTAATTGGAATATTTTTAACATGTTGTGTGTATTCTTTATATGGTAAACAATATGATAATTCAATACATATATACAGTGTATAATCAAATCAAGTAACTAAAATGTTTCGTAAAAGAGTTTAACAAATGTTTAGTATTCTGTTTGGTTTAAAAGATTTTTGATTGCTAGAATTAACATCTTATTGAACTAAGTCTGAAGATAAGGACCTGGAATATAAAGATACATCAGGTATTGATCTTTTATATTGTTTCTTCCCTACTAGGGAGTATGGCGTGTTCTTATTTTTATTTTATCAAAAGAAGACAACACTGTTGAGTGACATGGATATTCAAGACTGGAGTAGAGTTGAAGCTAATCCATAATAAAAGAAAGTATCAGAAATAAACACTTAGGTCCTACAGAACTAGGATTTCTAAGTTGACCATAGCCCAAACAGCATGATCCTTCAGTGTCCTTTGTGAAGATGAAAAGTTTAAGGCCTTATTCTCAAGGAACTTGAAATCTCAGTAGATGCCTTAAACTTTCATAGGTTATTTGGACTTTAAGAGAAGCACATATTATTATTATTTTTTTTCTTTTGCCAGTCCTGGGCTTGAGCTCAGGGCCTGAGCACTGTCCTTGGACTTTCTCAAGGCTAGAGCTCTACCACTTGAGCCTCAGCACCACTTCTGGCTTTTTTCTATGTATGTGGTACCGAGGAATTAAACCCGGGTCTTCATGCATGCTAGGCAAGCACTTTAACCACTAGGACAAACTCCCGGCCCAGAGAAGCACATATTATGAAAGGTCCTTTGAAGTGGAGAACTTTTAAAAAGTGAAACTTGGGGGCCAGGAGTTTGGCTTAGTGGTAGAGTGCTTCCCTAGCATACACAAAGGCTGGGGTTCTGATTCCTTGGTGCCACATACATAGGAAAAAGCGGAAGTGGTGCTGTGGCTCAAGTAGTAGAGCTCTAGCCTTGAGAAAACCCAAGGATAGTGCTCAGGCCCTGAGTTCAAGGCCCAGGACTGGCTTGCTTTTTTTTTTTTTTTTTTTTTTTTTTTAAGTGAAACTTGGATGTTGAATGGGGCTACTCACTGCTAGGGCCTTTTGTCACCCAGAAATTTATTAAACATGCTTTCTATACCTCCATTCACATCACCTTTTAAAAAAATGAATGTTTAAAAATAAGTCATTAAAATAGATATTAGAAGCTTCCTTTATCATTTGGTTACCAGTGTTCCCTAGGTATGCTAGAAAGTGTTCCATTGAGCTATTTCTCCAGCATGTCTAAAAATACCAAGAGGTCCAAATTTATGTAAGTTTTATTCACTGACATTAAAATTTTCCATTGTCGTACCTATGTGCTTTGCATGGTATTTTTTGAGAGACAAAGCCTAGGCTAACATTGTGCATGAAATTTATTTCCTTATCCTGAGAAATGAGGGAATATGTGGTTAGGGTTCATGAGAGTTTTAAGCATTTGGAATAAAATAATTACATGTAAAATTTTGCATAAGTGTCCAGGAGTTTGGCCTAGTGGTAGAGTGCTAGCCTAACATGCCTGAAAACCCAAGTTAAATTCCTCAGTACCACATACATAGAAAAAAACAGGAAGTGGTGCTGTGGCTCAAGTGGTAGAGCTCTAACCTTGAGAAAACCTAAGGACAGTGCTCAGGCCAGAGCCCAAGCCCAGGACTGGAAAAATAAATAAGTAAATATTTGCATAAGTGTATATATTGTTTTGGTCTTTAGCTTTTTCTTCAGATTATCAGAGAATCATACCCTATCCCAGAAGAATAGAAGACCTGGTCCTAGAGTAAGAGTGAAGGCAGAATAATAAGCACTTGGAGATCAAGGATGGGTAAGGGACAGATAGAAACAGGAGTGTGGAAAGAAGTCAGAGAAGGCAATTTCATGGAACCAGCATGGCTTAGTAATCCACTTAAAGCTCTCAGATTTGTTTTATTTTATAAATCTGAAATTTCATTGTAATGTATGATTTCTTGAAATCATACCAAATTTTTTGATACAGTTAATGTCTTGAAATATTTTCTTGATCCATAAATAAGAACTTAAAACAACTTGTCAACTCCTCAATTTCTTTTTCTGTCTTTCAGAGGTTTTCTGTTTTTTATTTTCTTTCTCCCATTAGAGATCATTCTTCTAGTTTAAAAAGACCAATTCAGGACAGGGGAAAGGCTCAAGTGATAAAACACTTTCTAAACATACACAAAATCCTAGGACATTGCGTTTTCTATGTAGATCAGGGATATAGTTTGTGCTAAATTTTGTGTATAGTTAATTATTGGTATATAGATATTGTTATAGAATTATTTGTCATTTGTTGAAACTTTTTATATAATTGCCTGGCACTGGGCTGGGAGTTTGGCCTAGTGGTAGAGTGCTTGCCTAGCATGCACGAAGACCCAGATTCAATTCCTCAGTACCACATACATAGAAAAAAGCTGGAAGTGGTGCTGAAGCTCAGTAGTAGAGCTCTAGCCTTGAGAAAGTCCAAGGACAGTGCTTAGGCCCTGAGCTCAAACCCAGGACTGGCAAAAAAAAAAATAAATAATTGCCTGGCACCTTTATCAAAAATCAGTTATCTGTATAGGTATGGTTCCATTTTTTAACTCCATTCTATGGCATTGATCTCAACTCTAGTACTATACTTTTGCTAACTAGAGCTTTGTAATCAGTGTTGAAAAGGCTGGAGTGTGGCCAAAGTAATAAAATTCTTAACACAGGGCCCTGAGTTCACACCTCAGTACTGCCAAAAAAAAAACAAAACAAAGCAAAACAAAAAAAAAACAGCAGCAGTAATAAAGAATATATAGTGTTGAAATCATATAGTGTTTATTAGTCTTACAGTTTTGTTCTTTTCATACTTGTTTTGGCTAGTCTCGATCCTTGGCATTTCCCTATAATGAATTTATCTTTTTTTTTCTTTTTTGCCAGTTCTGGAGCTTGAACTTAAGGCCTGGGCACTGTCCTTGGGCTGTCTCAAGGCTAGAGCTCTACCACTTGGCCACAGGACCAATTCTGGCTTTTTCTGTGTATGTGCTATACTGAGCAATTGAACCCCAGGTGAAGCTTCGTGCATGCTAGGCAAGCACTCTACCACTAGGCCAAACTCCTGGCCCCTTATCAATTATTTTTATAAATGCAGTTGAGACATGTGCTGTGTACATATGTGAAAATATTTAATGTCTAGGTTAATTTGAAAAGAATTGACATCTTAAAAGTCTTGTCTTTTGATTCATGAGCTAGGCTTCTTCTGTATCTCTCAGCAGTGTCTAATAAATTTCAGAGTGTAAATCTTCTTGAGTTTTCCAGAGGACCACTGAAGTAGATGTGAGAAGGGAGCATGAGGGATTCAGAAGAGACACTGATATTTCAAAACTGGTCTGACCTGAATGTGAGTGTTGGGCTGGCAAGTCTTAAAAGTTAGAGGAAAGCAAGCAAGCTGGGACATCAGGCAAGGTTTCTTAGGGTAGAATCTTTTCACTGGGCAGCCTTAGGTTTCTTTTGCTCTTGTAAGGCCTTCACCTGATGAGCCCTTATCTATCCTTGGTGCTGAAGGTAGCTCCTTTATTAATGACATGTTAATCACATCTATGAAATAATCATGTTTTTTAAGTATATGTTTTATTGTTATTATAGAGGTGATATACAGGGGGGTCATAGTTACATAAATCAGGTAATAAGTAGTTTGTCTCATCTTTTCTGTGCATATAAATTAATTTTTACAGCAACATCTGTGAGCTTGAACAATAAGCACCATAGCCTAGTCAGTTTGTTCCATTAAACATTACCTTTCTTGGAGGTTCCTTTTTTTTTTTTAATTTTTCTTTTGCTGTCCTAAGTTACATATACTATTAATTTTTATTTCTGATTACTGACAAAATGTTTTTTAAACTGTGATAGCCTTCTTTTCACTGTTCTTACCCTCCATTAGGATTACCATGTCCTTTTATATGTATGCTTAAATAAGATTTCTTTGTACAAAAAAAAATTTATCCTTGCTCATTTTTTTTTTGAGTCATCTCAGAAGTGGCAAGTTTATATAAGCTCTAATCTTGTTTTTGTCTGTGCCATCTAACCTGATTTTTTGTTTTTTGGTTTTTTTTTTCATGATGAGGTGATCATTCTTAAATACTTTAAAGATTTAAAATATAGGTGACTTAGAGTCTGAAAACTAGAATTGCTAGAATGGATATGCTGTTTCATAAAAAGGAAATATAAAAAGTATGGAGAGAAAAATATAAGTTCACATTTTAGATGTCACCTTTTTTGGACAAGTTACATAATTTTTTTAAGATGAGTTCTTTATCTGTAGAATGAACTAATTTTAGCCTGATACCAATAGCTCATCCTTACAATCCTAGCTACTTAGGAGACTTGAGTGCTGAGGGTGGTAGTTGAAAGCCAGCCTGGCAGACAGACAAATCTTGAGACTTTTATCTCTAGATGACTAGCAAAAAGCCAAAAGTGGAGGCACAGTTCAAGTAGTAGGGCATCAATCTTGACTGAAAAAGCCAGGCAAGAATGTGAAGCTGAGTTCTTGCCATAGTGCTGATTTTTTTTTTTTTTTTTTTTTTGGTCAGTCGTGGGGCTTGAATGCTCTCCCTGAGCTCTTCAGCTCAGCTCAAGGTTAGTGCTCTACCACTGGAGCACTGGAGTGGTTAATTGGAGATAAGAGTCTCAGGGACTTTTGTGCCTGGGCTGGCCTTGAACTGTGATCCTCATATCTCAGCCTCCTGAGTAGCTAGGATTTCAGACATGAACCACTGATGTCCAGATCTTTGATTTAAAAATTTTTAATTTCATAGAGCCATGATGAAGTTAGTTAAATGCTCTTTGTAAAAAGCCTGGAATAATGCCATTAAATAGAGTTCCCATTGCAATTAATGGTTCAGTCAATAAATGCTGAATGCTATGTGCTAGATAGTGTTTCAGATTTTGAAATTACAGGAGTAAAAAGTCAAGCAAGGTTCTTGGTTTCATAGAGCTTTTAACCTGTATATTGTGACAGGAGAGCTGGACAATAAAACAAGTTAGCTAAACAAGTTAGCTTTAGGCTATGATAGAAGTATATAGAATATGAGAGGGAACTGTGATATTCTGCCCCGGGAAATTGCTTTCAGAAAGATAAACCTGACAATGAGACATCAGCAAGCTTAGTAAATTGGTGGCTCGAACTTCCTAGTGGTCCAAAAAAAGTGGTTTATTTTCTCTGATACAGAACTCCAGTCAGGATTCTAGAAAAGTGACATCTGAGCTGTGGAGGAGAAGGACTTTATATCTTCTGCATTTTATATCTTACTATGCATTTATTTATACAAGTGGTATTACGGAGTTTGTGGGTTTTCCTTCTCTTCATATGGTTCCTATGTCTGTGGACTAGCATACTAATAACAAGATGAGTTTTGTTTTCAGATATGAGCATAATTTTTAACCATGAATAGGTATTCAGTAAATGCTCATTATTAGTATAAGGTGCTGTATTGTAGGTTCATGCAATTATTGAGCTGAATGGACTTCCTTCCTCTTGTATAAGAGAGAATTTAGATCTGAAGAAATGCAGGGGCTAATATAAACATTAATAAAACTGATTTAACCTGGTTTGTATTATTCTCCTAGTTGTGGAATGAGTTCTGAGGCAAAATATAGAACCACAAACATCATTTTGTTTTAAATCTGCTGCTTTCTTCTCTGTTCTTTTATTTCACACCTATGCTGTTGTGTGCATGGACCAAAGTTACCCAGTTGAGTCACACAGATGCTCCATACTGAAGAAACAGGCAGGTAAACAATTACCACATAAGTAAAATGTCATGATAAAGACATAGCTAGTATGTTGTGGGCGTGAATACATGGTTGTCTGTTAAGTTCTAAGTTTAGAATGTTTGCCTATAGAGTTAGGTATCATTGTCCCCTCATTTTAGGGTTAATACATGGTATAGGCTAAACCAGTGTTGCGCCAGTCAAGCCATGCCTCCAGCATGTAATAATATATTGCCTGCACTCCTCATACTTTTTTTTGTTACTTCTTGCCTCCCAGTAATATCCCTAAGCTATATTTGAACGCTGCATGTTAGACTCAGTGTGTTAGTCCATATCTGACCAGTAATACTTGTCTGGGTGGCCACCATATAATGGTAGCATGCCTTTAAAAAAAAAAAAAGCCAGTTAAATTCTGGAGGATGTAGCTCAGTGATAGAGCACTTACTAGTATGCTTGTGTCCTGAATTTGATCTCCAACACCATAAATAAGAAATGAAGAAAGGAACTAATTTAAGAGGAGTTAGTTTTGAATAAAAATATCTTTCAAGAAGTACAGATTTATTCTTAGCTTTTGAACATTTTTTGAAAAATGACTTAGAAACAGTAATCTTTGTTTAACTTCCATGGCATACATAGCTTTCATTTGCTGTGAGAACTAACAAATTCGTTTTTAATATTGTAGCATATTTAGGATTTTAAGACACCACAAAACATTCTGAGAATGAGTAAAGTAGTGCCACAATAATTAGGGGGGGGGAAGCATGTTAAGCCTTTCTCTGTCAAGGGCTTATTTATAAAACTCAAACATCCCTTGGGCAGCAGGTGTGCTTTATTTTTTTGCTCTTGATTCTATACTATAAAATCTGACCAAAAAGGGGAAGATAGTAACTTTCTGTCTCCTACATAAAGAATGTTAATATTTGTATTTTCACAGTACTTATTTTCATCACGCTGAGCCTGCCTTTATTTAAATAATTTGATGTCTTTTTTAATACAAAAGACTTAACTTTGGTATTACAGATATGACCTCTATATCTATAACATCAGCATCTGTAAATATGGCATCGTGTTGAGAATTTTGGTTGATTACTGATGACTTCATTATATCTGTGAAAGAATAATTATTAGATCACTGCCAGTTTTGACAGTCTCATGTGGTAGGTGATTTAGCTTTGTCCTTCTCTTGAGTCATATGAGGGTAAAGCTATTTATCTCCTTCTCTTTCCTGGGTCTCATGAAGAAGAAAACTAGAGTCTTAGAAGTTTGAACTGGGAAAATTAAATTCAAACTAGTACCATAAAATAGGAGAAAAACAAATTACACATACACACACTTCCATTTTATACAATTTGGAGAGAAGTATTTTCTGTGAGAGGGTAGAATAGGCTATCCAAAGAGGATGATTTCAGTTTATATAAGACAGCTACAGTAAACTTGAAACTGTCAGCTCTCTGAATGTCTTTGCAATAATTAATCATCCTTCTCAGTTAACAGTCTTAGATAGCTCAGCCACAGGTATGAGAATCAGCTTTGGAGCCAGTCTGCTGGGTTCATAGTACAGTCTTATCAGGACCTGTGCACAGGCTCTGGATACTGTTCTCAACTATAGAAAGTGAATGACACTAGCCAGGTGCGGTGGCTCACACCTAGCTACTCGGGAGGCTGAGATCTGAGAATCATGGTTCAGAGCCAGCCCAAGCACAAAAGACTATGAGACTCTTATCTCCAAATAATCACTAGAAAACGTGAAGCCGGGCTGTGGCTTAAGGGGTAGGGCAGTAGCCTTGAGTTAGCTCAAGAGCTTCGGGACAGCGCCCAGGCCCAGACTTCAAGCAGAGAAAAAAAAAAAGTGAATGACATTAGTACTTACCCAAAAATATGTTGTGGGATTGAGTTAATATATGCAAAGCACTGCCTCACACTCTCATGTCCTATGTACATGTTAACTGCTATCACATCTGTATTTCCTGTGAAGTGTCTGGTTTTAGTAGGGACTTTTTTTCATGGAAAACTTGACATTTGAACTGGGCTTTGTTTGAAGGGTAAGCAGGATTTGCAAAGTGAATGAAAAGAACTGAAAATTTAAAAGCCATGAGAAAAGAATTGTGAAAAACTGAACAATCCTCCCATTTTCTTTTCTCTTTGCATGCTAGCTCTGTAATTACTACAGAGTTCACCATGTGTTGAATAGTATATTATCTTATTCAACCCTGACAGTAACGTTACATGACACAGATTTTTGTTGATTGGTTTTCTGTTGGTCATGGGGCTTGAACTCGGGCCTGACATCATCCCTGAACTTTTTTGCTGTAGGCTAGCATTCTACCATTTGAACCATAGCTCTGCTTTTGGTTTTCTTGTGGTTCTTTGGAGATAAGAGTTTCATGGGCTTTCCTGTCCTCCTGCCCAGCATGGCTTTGAATGGTGATCCTTAGATCTCAGCTTCCTGAATACAGCTAATATTACAGGTGTGACCACTAGCACAGAGCCAAGGTACGTATTTTAATTTGATATTTACGGATGGGAAAATAACAGAAAATTAAAGTCCTTTTGCCAAGCCACACAGTTGAATGTTTGACCCAGTTCTGTCAAACTGTAAAGAAGCCTAGGGTTTTAATTATTATCTCATATAGCCTTCCTAGGACTAGACTATTAGATCATTTGGGGCGGGCGGGGGGGGGGGTGTGCATTTTAAAGGACAAATTGTTCCCGACTTGAAGTTCAAAATGTTAAAAGAATTACAATATGGATCAATACTTCTCCAGGTATCAGTGGGTCACACCTATAATCCTATATTCAGGAGGCTGAGATCTGAGAATCATGATTCAGAGTCAGCTCAGACAAGAAAGATTGTGAGACTCTCAATCACCAAATTAACCACCAAAAGCCAGAGGTGGAATGCTCAAGTGCTAGCCTTGAACACAAAAGCTCTTGACAGCCCCCTGACCTTGAATTCAAGCCCCAGGACTGGTATGCACATATGCACAAAGAATCACCTCTTTATATTGTTATTTTGTGAGAGACTCTGGACTTGACAGTTCTTTTGAAGACTAAAGAAGCAGGCCTGCCCCTGCTCTTGTTTTTTTAGGATCCTGCCAGGGTGGAAGTACTTTCTGAACTGGGACTAGCAATACTTTATTATCTTTTAGTAGTTGTATAGAGGGGTTTCAGTTCAATAGGTCAGTATATGAATACAGTTCATTTTGATCAATGTCATGAAAAGGAAAAAGTTTTAATTCTTCAAGTTTTTCTTTTCCTTTTTGTGGTATTAGTACTTGAACTCACAGCCTTGTTCTGGCCTAGACTCTGCCATTTGAGTCATTCTTCCAGCTTTGTTTTATTAGCAGCTATTAGAATAAAGTCTGGCTTCTGTCCAGGCATATGCCTGGGTCATGAATTCTGTCATGGCTGGGATCACAAGCACATACCACCACAAAGGCGGGACGGGGGGGCGGGGGCGGCGAGGGGCAGTGTTCCCTCTGATTTTTCTTCCCAACTCAAACCTAGTGCTCAGCCTCCCAAATAGGTAAGATTACAGAGCAACCAGTACCTGGCTGTTTTTATTTCTCTTACTGAAAATTACACAATACATTCCTGTGCTATCCTCTATAAGCACCTTACCTTTCAAAGTTCTCACATCCTTGTGTCTCCCTAGAAGTAACTGCATCCTGAGTCAAGTATCTGCAGTTCCCTGTATTACAGACCGGTCTGAAGTTTTGCTTCCAGGCCTTCAGCTTGTGTGGTTTCATGAGTTTGTTTGGAGTTTATAATTGGAGTAATCATGATCATGTTACTGTTTCTTCCTTGTACCCCTGAGCTGCTTATCACACTCCTTAACATTTTTAGAGAATTAGTCATTCCTTACTCCGAAACGCTTCCTTTTCAGTATTCCACTTGCCTTATTGAGTTGAAATGCAGCATACTTTTAGCCCATAATATAATCACTCTATTTTTAAGTGTTTCTTTATTTCCACTTAGACCAATAATTTGTAAAGAATATATGTTATATGTATTTTTTAAATTTTTCTTTCTTTTTTTTTCAGCTCTAGAACTTGCAGAGGTCAGAGTTGGAAGTTCAGCATCTAGTGAGGGGCTTCATGGTAGAAGGTAAAGGAGGCTGGCACAACTGAGTTGGGAAGCAGGGAGTGGGCTGGCTCCATCTTGTCAACAACCCACTCCCACAGTAACTCACTTCTCTTTACACTATATTAGTACATTCATTAAGTGTATAATATAGGAAGATATTGAAAAAGTAGCAGTCCCTTATAACAATACTGTTGAATAATGTCTCTTTTATGAATAATCATATTGAAGAAAGATGCATTGAGATAATCTGACTTGCTTTTAACATTGGAGGTAATCCGTGGTAGGTCAGAATTGGTGCTCACTGTGTCATGGTAGACATTGAATGTAAACATTCATGAACTATGTTTGATAGACTGATCTTACAAGCAATTGAAGTCACTGCGCAGTAAGTAACCCTATTCCACCGAGTAGTTCATTGATACCTGTTCTTATCTAAACGGAAGATTGTGTATATGTGTCTTTTCACTTTGTCAATCTTTATAAAAAATGCATAAGCAGAAACATAATGCTAATGCTAACAGTAGGAATGGTAGCACAGATACTTTTTTTTGTAAAGATGGAAATCGATGAACCGTGCCAAAGGGTACACTCATAAAAACATGAGATAGAATATTATAGTGAAATATGTGAAGATACTATGTAATTGTAAATGAAATTTTATAAGATTTATTCATCTTAGGAACATATATATATAGTCTTCACGTATTCAAGAATATATTATACAAAAATACAACATTTGACCAGATTTCCCTTGTGTGCCTGAAGAAAGAATTCTCTGATTAAAAATGTCTTCTGATCAGTCTTTTGAAAACTGAACTGAGAACAGAAAGGGAAATTGTTTAAAGGACAGAGTTGTAATAACTGGTTCCTTGCAACTTGAGGTATAGCATCCGCATTAGTCAAGTATTATGGTATTATGTGCCTATCTGAGCATGAACTAACTTTTTTCCTAATATAAATCTAAACACTTGTGATTATAGAACAATCATCTATTGTAAATAGCCTCTGTGTGTGTGTGTGTGTGTGTGTGTGTGTGTGTGTGTCTGTCTGTCTGTCTGTCTGTCTGTCTGTCTGTCTGTCTTCAAAGACAATGAAGGTAGCCAGGCCTTGGTAGCCCATGCCTACTATAATTCTAGCTACTCAGGACTGAGATCTGAGGATTGTAATTTGAAGTCAGCCTATGCAGAAAAGTTGGTGAAACTTTTATCTCCAATAAACTACTCAGAAAAAGCTGGAAGTGGCACTGTGGCTCAGTGGTGGAGCACTAACCCTGAGCACAAAGAGGCTCAGGGACAGTACCCAAGACTGGCAAAAAAAAAAAAAAAAAAGGTTGGCTGGGTGCTGGTAGCTCACTCTTAAAATCCTAACTACTCAGGAGACTGAGCTCTTAGGGTCACAGTTCAAAGCCAGCCCAGGCAGAAAAGTCCATGAGCCCCTTTTTCCTGTGTGTGTTGGGAAAGGGGGGAGGTTTGGCCAGTACTGGGGCTTGAATTCAGGGCCTGGGCATTGTCTTTAACACTTTTTGCTCAAGGGGGCTGCTCTGCCACTTGAGCCAGAGTGCCTCTTCTGGCTTTTTCTGAGTATGTGGTACCCAGGAATTGAACCTAGGGCTTCATGCATGCGAGGCGAGCACTCTACCACTAGGCTGCGCTCCTATTTGCAATTAATCACCAGAAAACTGGAAATGGTGCTGTGGCTCAAAGCAGTAAGATTGATAGTAGAGTTGAGCAAAAAGAGTTCTGAGACAGTGCCCAGGCACCCAAGTTCAAGCCTCATGACTGACAAAAAAACAAGAATGTTCTCTGGAATCCATAGAGACCACATGCAGTTTCCTCATTTCCCTAATGAATAGAGTTATTTGCAACATTTAAATGAGTACGAATTTTATAGAACAATCTTTAAGTGTATTATCTCAGGATAAATTTCAGTAACTGAAATCCTTTATAGTTTCTTCCAAAAAAAAAAAAAGGTTTTAGGAAATTGGTAGCATGTCAAGTTGTAGGTATTATTTTTTCCAGTAGTTACTCTTCTGGGTATGGATATACATGTGTATACATATACATTCTTATGTATGCAAGTGTGTTCCTTTCTTGGAAATCACTCTTAATTGAGTTGTAGACTTCAATTATTTTACATGTTCCAGATTAAAGCAAATAGTAAAATACATCTTTAATGTATAAACTATATCCCTAATTGTGGATTGGCTGGGATAAGGAAGATAATATTCGATTCTCACTCAGTATTGATCTATTGCCCATAAAACTGCTACATTCATTATCTAAATTAGGACACTTTAATAAAAAGATCACTTTTAATAATAATAGAACAGTGAACATAAATTAGGACTGTTTGGGGAAACATGTATGGTTACTCTACTGTGCTTATTATTAATTCTGAAACTCCAAGTCCAGGGAAAGGAAAACCCATTTTTGCTCTCTACAAAATTACATCCTCATGTAAGATAACAGGATATTATCTTTAATGTATGTTTAACAAGGTATATTTATTATGCATGCTTTCTTTCCTAATTAGATAATTTAGGGGAAAAAATCACAGATGTAGTAAGCCAGTTACTCTATTTTTCAAAACATTTTTAAGTCATTGTATAAAAGAGTTACCATTCACTGAAGCAGTTTATGAATGCAGTGCATCTTGATCAGCATCACGTGTTTCAACATTCTCTCCTATCCCACCCATCCCACCCCTTCCTTTGCTTATCTTACTTTTAGGTTCTATATTGAAGTTTTTCTGCCACTAAAAAAGGATGTACATGCTTACTAAAGTGTACATTTACATATACAATGCATCTTGATTTATGTCATCCCTTCAGCACTTTCACTGCCATTCAACCTACCCTTTCACCAATTTTTCTCAATTCTCCACTACATACAATGAATACTCTTTTTTTTTTTTTTTCCAGTCCACTGGGGACTTGAACTCTGGGCCTGGTTGCTAACACTCTACTGCTTTAGCCACAGCGTCATTAACAGTTTTCTGGTTAATTGGAGTCTCATGGGTTTCTATGCCCAGACTGGTTTTGAACCCTGATCCTCCGGTCTCAGCCTCATGAGTAGCTAGGATTACAGGTGTGAGTCTGGCTTTACTCTTCTTAATTAGTATTAACTTTATTATTTTCGTTCCAAGGTGTCATGGTTACATTCAGCTCTAGATTCTGTAAATCATTAGCTAAAGGTGGTGGCCAACTACATTTGTGTGTGTGTGTCTCTCTCTCTCTCTCTCTCCCTCCCTCCCTCTCCCTCTGTCCCTCCCTCCCTCCCTCCCTCCCTCTCTCTCTCTCTCTCTCTCTCTCTCTCTCTCCCTCTCTCTCTCCCTCTCCCTCTCCCTCTCCCTCTCCCTCTCCCTCTCCCTCTCCCTCTCCCTCTCCCTCTCCCTCTCCCTCTCCCTCTCCCTCTCCCTCTCCCCCCCCTCTCCCTCTCTCTCTCTGAAGCTGGCTATTCAGAAAGTCTGTTGCTGTAAACATCCCCGACTGGAAGCTGTGCGACACAGCTGAGCTTTCAGTCAGATGTTTGCTGCTACCGGCTCTTCACAGGCATCTTCAAGTGTAACCACTCCTAAGGAGTAGAGCTGAGCTGAGAAGGTTGTGAAATGCATGCAGAGACATGAGAAGTCTTTAGTTCTTCATTACCATTCTCTGCAGTATACTTGTTTGGGGAGGGGGAGCTTGCCTGCTGACTTACTGTACTTTTAAGATTTTAGTTTATACCATTTGTTTCTACTGTGTTTTATTTCTGTTTTTGCTATTACTGAAAAGTTTATTTTTTCCGTATATTTTTTATTGTAATTAATAGAAGAGTTACATTATATTCACCATATAGAGGGTGCGTTACTTCAGAAAAGTTCATTCTTTATCGTTTTTCTAGTTACACTGGAGTTTAACTTCCTGCAGTTCAGGAGACTGATTTTCCCCCTTTATAAATTCTCCCTGGCATACCACAGAAATTTTTCTTTCCTTAGATATTGCTTACTCTTTCCATCCTCTCCTTTTATGTTGTTACCATTGATTGATGTTAAAGCTCTTAATCAGAACTTTCTCAGAAGCTGAAAAATTTCAAACCATCAAAGCTAGTCATAGCATTTGCTGTTGGTTTGAGTTAAGTCTATTTTCCTGAGCATTTTTAGATTGTGGCTTGCCTTATGAGCAGGTGTGTTGTGGGTATGTGTTCGTTTGTTTATTTTTCTCCACCAAATGGAATGAATTAGAAATTCTCATAGATGGATGACATTTAGTATGGCTTAATTAATGTATAACTTTATAGGGTTTTTTTCTGAATTTTAACATGTTTTCTCATTTCTACTTTTAGCTTCTGGACATTTTCTAGTTTGTTGGTAATTTTCAGTATAAACCATTGATAATTTTGTCATTTGTTATTAAACTGTCAGATATCATACTGTATTAGGTTCATTACACAAACCAGAAGATAAAGTTCTTGCTAATGTAATTATTTGTAGGTGTATCTTATTTGATCAGAGTCCAAGCTTTTTGAAGATGGGGACATTATAATTCTATTTTTCTGCTGCCTGACACACAGCACTCTATAATAGGTACTTTATTACAGCAGTGTCTGCCACTTCCATTTATGGCCTATGCTTAAACAAATGGCAGATTTGATCATAATGCAGTTACTAAAGATATATCTGTGCTATAGCATTTATTTGTAAATGTTCCTCTGTGAGAAAGGTTGTGAATGTACATGATTTATTTGGGAAGAGGGGATTTGTTACTTAAGGCATATGCAGTTTTTCAAGGGATATGTGTGTATACAGATTATACATATATACGTATACATGTGGACCTATGTGTATATGTACATACATACATACACAGGCACACACACACACACACATGCACATAGAAGCCCACATGTATGCTGGTACTTGGGCTTAACCTCAGGGCCTTGAGTTCTCACTTGGTGTTCTTGCTCAAAGTTTGTTCATTCATTCTGGACCCAGGCTCTTAGAACCTTAGAGAACATTCTGCATTTCTTTTCTTGTTGGGGACTGTGCCCAATTAGAAATTGAAATAAAATCCTCAACTTAAAATTGAAGAGAACTATCTGGTGCAGTGGCTCATGCCTGTATTCCCAGCTACTCAGGAGGCTGAGATCTGAAGGTCAAGGTTCAAAGCCAGCTGGGACACTAAAGACTGTGAGGCTCCAATCTCCAATTAATCACTAGAAAATGGGAAATGGGGCTGTGGCTCAAGGGGTAGGAGGGTACCCTTGAGCTGAGGAGCTCAGGGACAACGCCCAGGTCCAGGGTTCAAACCCTATGATCCACCAAAAAAAAAAAAAATGTAGAGAACTAAACTGGGTGTGGTAGTCCACACCTATAATCCTAGCTACTCAGGAGACTGAGATCTGTCTGAGGGTCATGGTTCAAAGCCACCCGAGCACTAAAGACTTAGAGACTCTTATCTCCAATTAACCACTAGAAAATGGGAAGTGACACAGTGGCTCTAGGGGTAGGGTAGTAGCCTTGAGCTGAAGAGCTCTAGCACAGCACCAGGCCTAGAGTCCACACCCCATGACCGGCTTATTTGGAATTATTTGTCTTTGTTTTTATTTAGGGTCTTACTGTGTAGGCCAGACTGTTGTCAAACTCTGGATTCTTCTGCATTATTAACACTGAGGTGCCTGTATTAAAATGTTGAACCATAATTCCTGCCCAAAAGTCTGACTGTTAAAATAATTCTTGGCCCAGGTGTCAGTAGAATCCGAGATCTAAGGGTCAGAGTTAAATGCCAGCTAAGACAGGAAGGTAGTGGCTCATGTGGTAGATTGCCAGCCTGGAGCAAAAAAGCTAGGAGCAGCATGCAGGCCATGAGTTTAAGCTCCCATCCCCAAAACAGTTGTTGGAAAAAATACATTGATTATCCAGCTCACAAGGGCATGATTGAATATGTATACAAAGAAAACCATTGTTGCAGTAGTAATTAAAATTTAAAAAAAATTCTGATTATAAATAAAACAAAGGTAGATAGGTACGTGTATGTGTTTAGTCTTGAGAACTTTTGCATCAGAACAGCCTGAAGTAAACAGGAGGCCAGGTAAAAACATGAGAGGCTTCGGAAAGTCTTTGCATGCCTATGAAAGGCCACACATTTTTGGAGTTTGCTGGCATTGTTTATTTCATTTTACTCCCAAATTTGAGACTTTATTCTTGATGCAAGTGCACTGACAAGGCCACTTTTTAACACTTGGTAAAAGTATTAATTGCTTTTTAATTCAGAGGAATGCAACAAGAGGGATGCCTTTGAGATACCAACAACCCTTGGAACCACAAAAGGTGATAAGTCAAAAATGTGAGAATAACTGTGCTTGAGAGGAAAAGAACTGAAATGTGTGTGGTGGGAGGAGATAAGGAGACAGAAATGGATGAGGAGCAATGCCTGAGATCTTCACAGGAGTTTTAGTTGCCTTTTTTCCCAAACAGGATCTTTTTTTAAAATAAAGAACAGGTAGCTGATACATCATTTTATATTCCCCATCAGATGTGTTCATATAAATTCTTGTTCAAGTGTTTGGAAAAGAAGGTTATAGGAATATAAAAGATTGAACAAATGGTTACCTTTAGCTTTGGTTCATTATGGAGTATCTGTATTGCATGAATTTCTTGTGATCACAATATATTGTCTTTTCTTGGATTCGCCACCTAGTATCAAGATTCTTGCCTCATTTATATGGGTCATGGTGCCTACTGTTTTTTTCAGCAGATTCTACAAAGTCATCTTTTTAGAAAAAAAGTATTCATCATAATATATCTTAATATAAAGTTAAGTCTCAACAGAAGAGCCGGTGCAAATGTAATAAGAGTTTTATTTCCTAAGTCCTACTTTAAACCAAGTTTCAGTTCATGTAAACATCCTACACTCAGCTGAAATACATAATTGGCTGGGAGGTGGATGTTTACTTCAGCTGTCTTGGAATGTCTACAACTAACAATAAATGAAGAAAGTAGTATCCAGAGTATTTATTTTTTTAATGTAATTGCCTTAAATTTAAATTATTGTTATATCTTTTTAGTTTTGTGACTCTGGTATTGGGAGAAATTAGTGTCCTTATTTGGGAGTTAGAATCACATAGCTAGTCATTGCATTGTGCTTTAACAATCAGGCGCTTTGATGCAGACTTGTGTTACCACGTGGACTTTATCAGTGGATTTGCTGGATTTTTCTTATCTGCCAAAAAGGTAGGTATGGTGATAATGTTGATTAATGAATCAAAAGGCTCATTAGAATAGTACTTTTCATATTAGATATTCAATAAGTCTAGCTGTATTAATGCTAGTTACTTTTAGGTAGGTATTCATTATGTAGTTGCTGTAGGGTTTAGACATAACTTGTTTTTATCTCAGCACTAAAGATACTATCAACTTCTTAGTTTTAATATAAATGAGTTTAAAACACCCTGAAAACTTCCAGAACCTTGATTCTGTCACTTACTAGTTATGATACTGTGAAGAAATTGGTAATTTTATTGTGCTTCAGTTTCCTCATCTGCCATATTGGTATGCTAACAGAATCTGACCTAAATGATTTAGTGGGTTATTAGTCATTCCACTCCAATCAAGTATTTAGAGTGATTCCTTATATACTAAGCTCCTGACAAATGATAGCTGGTGTCATCATTGTTATCATTATTATTACTTTCTAAAAAACTGATAGTCATCCACTATTTTTTTTTCAAAAACATAATTGTGCCCTACATGCCTAAATTTAAATGTATTATGGGCTAGAACCTTGTTATTCCTATTATGTGGTCTAAATGATAAGAGGCACATTTGTGCTTTTACTAAAATATTTCAACTTAATTTCATTTAGTTATTTTATCACTGTCGGGGTCTTCCCCTGTCCCTCTCGATCAGCAGGAAGGACAGGGAGAACCCGCCTCAACCAGGATGAGCTGAGAGAGGAGGGGGCCCACTGAGTGCTGCAGCCAGCCCTCTTTCTCCAGAGCACAGACAGAGGCAGCAGGCAGGAATCTCCAACCCCAAACCCCCTCCTGAGGAAGTCCCTCCAGCTAATAGACCCTCACGCTAGATCTCAGTAGAGTGAGAAAGCCATAACACATTTGTAACCAATGGTAATCAAGTCTTGTGCCCTGCCTCTTGTCTTGCCTTGTTTCAGCAGAAAGTTATTAGACAGGGCCTTACTCACCTCCCAGCATATCACTTATATGTAAGAGATTCTGTATAGGTACAAGCAGACTAAGTACAAAGCCAGTCACAGGTAACACAGTGTCTAGCAGTATGGCCAGGCCTGTGAGCCACCTCTGTCTAACCCACAATCAAAGCTCATATCTGATGCCTCCTCTGTGGAAATTCACAATTAAAATAAGAAGTAAAGACATGTACATTTGTTTTTAGATGTGGATTTTTTTCTAATTATGTTGTACTTACTCAAGAAATAATGTTACTTTTTTTTTTTGCTATTAGAGCTGTCCTGTTGCATGCTTGGATTTACAACATCCCACTTTTTAGCAAGTTCCATTTGCTTATTTGAAATTTATTGTTTACTGTACTTTCATTTACAATTTAATTGTATTCATAGACAATGTAAGATAAGTTGAGTTCCCTTATAATTTTAGGATTCTTTCCAAAATTAAGTTTGAAAATTTGATCTTGTCTTGCAATTGATTACTAAGCAGTTGGTACAAATTATGTAGTTTATTTCCTATTACATTGTATCTTTTCAAATACAATTTTTATGGTTCAGTGAAAGTGGAAAAATCTATGACATGTAGTGGAATATATCTGTTACTTAATTTAATTTTTTTAATGATTGTTTTTCACAGGTAAATGTTAAAGTGGTATTCCAAAATTATAGCAACAGTAACTGCATCCTCTTCTCATTGTTAATAACAAAAATTAAAAGTATGTGGATTTTTTTTTTAACTAGAAACATCCTGTCCTGTTGTCACATTCTGGGTGTTTTTTGTTTGTTTTGTTGTTGTTTTTTTTGTGGGTTGTGGGACTTGAACTTGGCCTGGGCACTGTCTCTGATCTCTTTAGCTCAAGGCTACCACCCTACCCCTGGGCATTGTCGCTCAGCAGTTCAGCTCAAGGGACAACCCTACCCTTGAGCCAAGCCCCACTTCCCATTTTCTGGAGGTTAATTGGAGATAGTCACAGGTCCTTTTGTGCCCCGTCTGGACTGGCTTTGAGCCTTGATCCTCAGATCTCAGCCCCCTGAGTAGCTAGGATTACAGGTGTGAGCCACCACCCAGCTGTTTTTAAGATTTTAATTCTTTACAAAGTTACCAGTGAATGGTGAAACAGCAGTAGAAGTTTTATAAAACATTTAGAAGTTTTATAAAATGTATTAACCTTAACTTCCTTTAATACTGTGTCTTTACCATAATACACATTGTTCCTGTGAGGCTGGTTAAAACTATTCCTTGATCAGAATCCTAGCAGTCCAACCTGTTTGGCTACTTCACTGTCTAGGGACTGTCCAGGTGTGATTATAACTGGCATAAAAGTTGTAACCTTGACAAGAAAAAAAAATCCTACATATATTGTTATAGTTTGGTTTAAAATGTACCCTGAAGGCCCATGTTATAAAACTTGGGTCACCCGACTGTGCTGTTACTGGTAGTAAAATATTCAGGAGATGGAGCTTACTGGAATGAAGTTAGATTACTGGATTATTTTCTAGAAAGGGGCATTGAAATCCCTGACTACTCCTCTCCTCTCCTCTCTCTTTCTCACCTTTTTCCCCATATATCCCCCCACTCTCCTCAGTTGAGTAAGGATCTCTAGAAATTTTCTTCCCTGGATGGCCTCAAAACATGATCCTCACAGTCTCAGCCTCCCACATAGCTAGGATTACAGGCCTAAATCACCACATCTTGCAATTATCTCAAGTATTTCATTAAAGTAACCAAAAGCTAACACTGGAAGCATTACCAATCCTTTCTGGGGGGGCACAGCTTCAATCCACATGAGACAGAATTAATTTTTTCTGTAGTGCATTCTCCAGTAGACACCAGCCAGTTCAATTTTGACACTTCCTGGGGATTGTGTCATAGCCTGCAGATGGATCCTCCACCTGAAATGCTCGTACAAGCACAGATTGTATCCTGACAGAAACACTGGCTATAGTGATCAGGTCATCCCTCAGGTGTAATTAATTTCCCATACAGCTTACACAACTAGGGAGAGACCATTCACATTTACTCACCTACTATAAAGGATACTACAGAGGATACAGAGGAACCACCTAGTGAAAGAGCTGTGTTCAGCTGTCTGGAAGCTTTTCCAAAACTTGGCCTCTTACATTTTCTGTAGGCCTTTTTGCATCCAGCCTGATTAACTACATTACTGTTGAGAGGTAGGACTGAAAGTCTGTAATCTCTGATCATGCCTTGATTTTTCTGGTGACAGGCCCTCATCCTGAATCCATCTAGGGTCCCCAGTAATCGTTTTCTCATTGACAGAAAGAACACTTATCACTCCAGACATTCCAAGAGCTTTCCCAACTGTGTGGTAGGAAATAGCGTGAAGAACAAATATTTCAGTGTCACAAATACACACTTGTGATTTAATCTGGGTTCTCTCACTTGACGTCTATATGACCTTGAACAAAATACTCAACTCTGGACAATAATAAAAACAAAATAGAAAAAAATTATCAGGTGATTATAAGGATTGAAGATTAGATAAGAAAATTATGTGAAGACCCCGGGTGCACAGTGCTGACAACATTCAATGTTTCTGTAGCAGTAATCTCCTCACCCCATAAGCTCCCTTAATGACTTATCCTTATGGTTTTGTACCCTACTTCAAGGTTAAGTAGATTTTGAAAAGCACATATTGTAGGAATTAAGTTCAGACAAGCATTCAGGACTTTCAGCATTAGATTGAACAAACAAGCAAACAAGATCAGTAGTATGTACTGTTTAGTTGTGTGTGAACAATGGTTGGGCCTGTGACAGATGAGGCAAATTGATGTCTAGATATTTAATCATAATTCCTCTGAACTTTAGTGCAGGAGGATTCCAGCCTTACTGGGATCTTACAAGAACTGGAAAACATTATGAAGTCTGTTAAAGATGATGCTATGGGTGAACCAAAGCAGATTATGTTAAGAGATGTTAAATTCATGATTTTTTATTTTTGTATCAAGTTGAGTATGTAAAGGACAGTATTCACAAAAGTTGTCAAACTTGTTTTACTTGTTTCCCAATCCTTCCAGATCATTGCCTGTAACAACAGCCCTGATATTTATAGTAAATACCTTGCTTTTGATATTAACACTTAGATTGTCTTTGTCCTGCCATCATTCAGTGACTTCATTTCCTAGTTGGTTTGTGATTTGAAATAACTTGTAGTGCTACGAACTGTTTGAAAAAGGTAAAGGTATAAACCAGCAGAGAATAACATTTCCAAGACTTAACAGAGTAAATGGGGTCTTTATCTGTACGGTGTGACGTTTGGCTAATTTTTAAAGCATCTTGTCACCAGATTCAGATGATGACTAAGGCCAGAAAGGTCATGATTTTATTGGTCAACAAATTCAAGAACAGAAGCAAAAACAGGACAAGTGCACCCTCCAGGAAAAAGAATGAGCAAGCTCCAATGGGTCCTAACACCTCAGGCATTTTGGAAATGCTGGGAAACTGATGATATGGGGATGGTCCATTATAGAAGACAGGATTTGATGTGTTGGTCACTTCCAGAAACTGGGTTATATATTAACTCCTCATCATTAACTTGTTTGGCTGAGGACATTTTGGCCTTGCATGATCAGGCTAGAGGTGTCGTTTTTTCCAGGCTTGGGATCTGCCACACACCCTGCTGAGTATCACAAATCATTGTTAACATAAACAGCGCTTTCATCATCCAAGCCATCATCGTTCTTGCCTTAACTTTTTTTTTCCTTTTTTTTGGAGGGGGGGTGCTGAATCAGAGCCCCCCCCCAAAAAATATCCACTGTTTAAAATCTATTTTTAATTATTAGACTTATATAATAAAGTTAATGAGTACATTTCTTTTTAAACACTTATCCCTTCCCTCATTTCCTCTCGCTCTCATTCCCTCTGCTTAACTCATTCATCTGACCTTGTTCCTTATATGTGAATGAGAAGTATTATAGTTACATAAATCCCCCTTCTCTCATGACTCCATCTAGTTTATGTATATTTGTGTGTTTCAGTAAAGTAAGTACAATCACTGGCAAAATAACTTCTGATAAACTGCCTAAAACCATCTGTTAACTATGTTATCTCTCATCTCTTTTGCTGTCCCTTGGTTGTATTGTTACAGTATCTCACTTTGTTACCTGATATATCAGATATATTTGTATTTGGTTATTTGAAATTGGATAGGGAAGGGGGGAAAACAAGATGAGGGGTGGGGGGGGGGAAATGGGGATCAAAACATGTGAAAGGGTATCAATGTATGTGAATTAATGCACCTTCTCTCTGGCAAATATGTAACCCTTCTATTAATTACAATAAAAAATATGAAAAAAAACCATCTGTAAAAGGGGGTTGCTTGTCTCTTAAACTAAAGTGAGGATGTGATTAGATAAAGTCTCTTAGCATGCTAATTGAATGTATATACATTCAGGGAATATTCCATTCTTCAAAATTCAGTTTAGGGGCCGGGAGTTTGGCCTACTGGTAGAGTGCTTGCCCAGCATGCATGAAGACTTAGAAAAAAGCCAGAAGTGGTGCTGTGGCTCAAGTGGTAGAGTTCTAACCTTAAGAAAGCCCAAGGACAGTGCTCAGGCCCTGAGCTCAAGTCCCAGGACTGACAAAAAAACTCAATTTAAATCTTTACCAAAGTATCTTCAGCTGGGTGCTGGTGGCTCCTGCCTATAATCCTAGCTCCCTAGACTGAGATCTGAGATTCGTAGTTCAGAGGCCAGTCCAGGCAAGAAAGTCCATAACATTCTTCTCTCCACCTAACCACCAGAAAACTGGAAGTAGCTCTGTGACTCAAAGTTGTAGATTGCCATCTTTGAGCAAAGGAACTCAAGGATAGCACCCAAGCCCTGAGTTCAAGCCCTATGGCAGAGGAAAAAAAAAAAAAAAGAATCTGCACCATGGACTATAAACCTTCTTTGCTTGCCATGAGTATGTCCAATGCACCTACACATTCACCACTCTTAGAGTAGAACAGAGGAGGCGAAAACAAGGACAAAGGTAGCTTGATACATTTTCATTGTCACTGCCTAGCATGATAAAACTGATTTTTGCAGTATCAGACACCAAATTCTTAGCCTTGCATGTGCTATGAAAGTGCTGTGCATCTGAGGTACTTCCACAGCCCTGTGGTTTTTAGTTGAGGTCTTTTTCCCTTCTCAGTGGAAGATAATCTGGCAGCAAAGGTGACATGAAGAAATATGTTAAAAATTAATGTTCTCAAATCATTTTTTACTTCACAATTTTATACAATAAAAAGTAACAAAGTAACTACCAGTTAAGAAAACTGTCCACTAAATATGAATAAACGCGCTTTGATCATAAGTTACATGAAAGAAACATAATGTGTTGATCTTAGAATCACATACTCTTAACACTTGTTGCCACATGACAGTAAGCAGTTGAGCTGTGAGAACTCTTGAAACAGTAAAGGGGGTTAATCATTGATGGCTAATGTAGCCATACAGTCCTAACTGCTGAAAAGTAGTTGATACTGTACCACTGAACATGGAGAAGAGCTAGTTTATTATATACATGGTTCTTTATACTAGAAACAGTTTAAGTTAGGTTAGGTTGGTATCTTTATATGTTGAAAAACAGAGCTAGTGTTAAGTGGTGACCAAATAATTTCTTCCATGCATACTTATCCAGGGAAGAGTCACAGCAATCAAATGGCAAAGGTATACATGAATACTAAGTTGAATAAACACCAGCTCTCTACTTCAAACTGTTCTGCTGCAATAGAACATTGAGAACCTCAGAGATGTGCTAGAACTCTAGAAGCTTGTAAGTATTCAGCAGTCTCATTTTCTTATGAAAGGCTGAAGTAATGACAAGAACTACTGATGTAAGTTGATTACTACATGCCTTTAATTGAGGGGTTATAGAATGTGAATTGACATTACTTATGGGAGGTTTGTCCAACTAATTTCCTAATTGCCATATTTGAAAGTCACCCTTAAAAGGCTTAATTTCTAATTTAAAGTTTCCAAGTTTTGTTTTCCCTGTATTAACTGACATCATATCTATTCACTAAATAAACGTTTGTTTTGTGTTTTCCTTTGATCTTTCTTTTTTTCCGGAATTTTATCAGTGACTGAATTAAGCTACAGTGTTACAAAACCCCAGAACAGTAGCTTAAACAAAGATGGATTTATTTAATAGAGTTCTGAAACAGGTTTTGGCCATTTCAGAAAGTGGGTGCCTGAAATGTCCCTGCCCCTTCCACAATGAGAAAGCTTTCAGAAACTGGCCTTTCTCTTATTTGCCACAACTACAATAGCTGCAACAGAGGCCCCAAAATACAGTTCTCTTGTTGGGCACATGGTTACTTGGAACAAAAGCAGCTTTTATTAGTCTCTAACCTATGTAGCCCTTCTTTATGGGCTAGAGAACTTGTAGCGATGAGGAAGTAAAGTATGGGTGATGGATTCTGTTGGAGCATATTTTAAGCTGTTGAAACTGATTTCCAGGACTGTTGGTGGCCTGGAAGACTTGACTCATAGTAACGACACCATCCCATAAGTCCAGATCAAGATAACAGATAAAAACAAGGGCTAGGAATGTGGCTTGGTGATAGACAGCTTGCCTAGCATTCATGAAGTCCTAGGTTCCATTGCTCATTACCACATAAACAGAAAAGGCCACAAGTAGCACTCTGGCTCCTGACTCAAGTGGTAGAGTGCCATCTTTGAACACAGGTTCAGGGACAGTGCCCAGGCCCTGAGTTCAAGCCCCAGGACTGGTGAAAGAAATATATACACAACTGATAGCAAAATAAGAAACAATTCCAGTTACCAAGAAAAAATGTCTTAAACTCAAGAGCTAACACTACACTGATCAGGGAGGATGCCAATCTTGGTTCTCAGTCATTCCAATGAACAAAAGATTTTTTGACTCATTTAGGTCCATCATTGTATTTAAGCCACTTCACTAATGGTTACTTAGTATGGAAATTAGAATTGGTTATATATAACCACACCCAGTCCTCCCCTATCCCAGGGTAGATTGTAAAACTTGGCCATTATCCTATTTTGAAAGGAGGATTGGGTCATCCAGTACTGTGGCACTCAGAGCCCTTGTACTCCTAGCAAGAATTCTACTGCTTGAGCCATGACCAGCCCTTTTTACTTCATTTTTCAGATAGGGTCTCCTGCTTTTACCCAAGACTCGCCTTGAACCAAAATACTTCCTGTATCTCCCACCTACCTGTGATTATAGGCAAGTTGCCACCACACTTGACTGCTTTTGTTTGTTTTTCAGTTGGTGGGTCCTTGTTTTTGCCTGAGTTAGACTCAAACTAGGACCCTCTTGTCTTCTTTCCCAAGTAACTGAGATTATAGATAGGTGCCAACACTCTTGGCTTGGACTACTATTTCTTGATCAAAGTGCTGCAGACTTGGGTTTTTTTTTGTTACATATATACCACATTACATATACAGATAGATACACATTGGAAGCCATAGTCATCCATTTCCAGAATGGATAGAAGACCAAGATAGCACTTGCCAAAAGAAACAAGACAAAAACAACAGCTGCTTATCCTGAAATTTCTGCTGTTCTCTCAGAGATTGTCCAAGCATTCAGTACGAGTAGCCCTGTGATGTCATCCAGCCTCAAGTCTTTTCTTTGTAACCCACTATCTTTACCTTGTAGCTTCTGTCCTCAAAAAAATAGACATATCTGGAATGTGACACTACAGATAGGGAGAAAAGGACCAGTGCCAAAAGATAAACTTGAAATGTGGTGGGAGAATACAGACTCCAGGGAAAATAAAGTTGGTTCCATAGGCATGCATGAATGGAAATGTTGAAGACTGCCAGGCAGTAGCAAATGATTCCACATAAATTCCAGAGACATGGGAATTAAGTGAAGAGAAGTAAATAGGTAAAGATGTTTAAGTAACTGAATATTGGCTGTATTAACTGGCTTAAAGCACAGAATTAGGTACCATGCAGTAACAACAGAAGGAAAAATGGACTTAGCTTATAGTAATAGTAATGGTAAAATTAATTTTTCATTAGACTGTAAAGTTCGGGTAACTTACCGTCTTCAAGCACTAAAGGAAAGATTAATTTCATAATGGTGAATACTTTTTCATATATTTTATTCTAATTAGTGGAAGGGTTATATTCACCAGATAGAAGGTGCATTACTTCACAAACATTGATGCCCTTTCTCATGTTTTGGTCCCCATTTCCCTTCCCCCACCCCTGCCCCTCATCTTGTTTTCCCCCCTTCCCTATCCTATTTCAAATAACCAAATAAACATATATAATATATCAGATAACAAGGTAAAATACTAACAATATGAGATAGCCAAGGGACAATAAAAGAGATGAGAGGTAACATAGTACTTTAAGGAAAACAAGGGGGCCTTTCTCTTTTTTTGCCTTTGCTGGGCTTGAGCTCAGGGCCTGAGCACTGTCCTTGGACTTTCTCAAGGCTAGAGCTCTACCACTTGAGCCTCAGCACCACTTCCAGCTTTTTTCTATGTATGTGGTACCGAGGAATCGAACCTGGGTCTTCATGCATGCTAGGCAAGCACTTTAACCACTAGGCCAAACTCCCGGCCCAAAAATCTCAAATCTTAAATTAGCTAAATGGAGATTAGACAATTGGAACAGTAACACTGTACTGCTCAACTACATGCATTATACATGTAATTTTTTAAAGCATAACATTTTCCTCAAATAAATAAGTATACCATCTGCTGAGTCTTACAGTAAACTAGAAATTTCAGTGGATTTAACATGCATTCTTCAGTACAGTGTAAGGTAAAACAAGTTTGTGTTTTGCATGTATTCCCTCCCAAGAGGCTCCTATACACTTGGTTCCTCACCATGCAGAGTTTAGATGTGTGCTTCTATAGAGGAAGTGATTAAGTCATGCAGACACTGCCTTCGTCGATAGTGTAACCCTTTGGATCCACTTTGTCGTGTCATTACAGGGATGAGGACGAAGGGAAGAAGTTGGGCCTCCCTGGGGATATGTGTTAAAGATCTTGTCACCTGCCCCCTTGGTCTTGCTCCCTGCTTCCTGACTGCTGTAAGGTGCATTACTTTTGCTTTACCACCAGCCTCAGCCGTGCCATTTTGCCTTTGGTCTGAAACAATCTGACCAGCCCACCAAAACTGTTTTGAAACCATAAGTCAAAATACATCTTTCCTACATTAAACTGCCTCAAGTATTTGTCTTAAAATGCTTAATGCTAATTAATTTCAAAAATAAAAGAAATCTCTAATTGCTTGGAAATTATTGTAAGAAATTTCCAGAATCAAATAATAAAAGCAAAACTCATGACATTTTGAAGTGAATAAAAATGGAGATGTGACAAACCAAAATGTGAGTTGCAGCCAAAGCTGTGCATGGAGAAAAATGTGTAACCTCAGTGCTTCTATTAGAAGAGGTTACAATTGTGAACTAAATGTTCAAGAAAGTAACATTTTTTGATCAGTGAGGTAGATAACATACAATAAAGCCAAAGGTTTCTTTAAAATTCAATAACTTACTATTGGTTTGTCATTCTAACCATTGAAATAACACCTGAAATAAAAAAGCCATCAGCCTTAAAAAGAAAATGCTATGTAACCAACTTGTTTTGTACATTTAAGGATGTTAGTGAACTTATACATTGATGAACAGAAAGCAATTTTGAAGATTTCCAACTTCAATATAAATTTGCAAAATCCCAACAACTTGGTCAAGTAAGACACAAGAATACTGCAACCCAAAGATGAACATCAGATTGACAGACAAATAGACGTGTGGTGGTAAAACATATCTAAAACAGAAGTTGATTGTCATGAGAACAGACCAACCATGTAACCCAATTGAGAGCCTGGATAGCAGACCTCATATTTAGATGACCTGATTTATGAAAAATGAAGTGTACTGCATTGGTATGATAGTGTGATGAATTATCTGGGCCCCTTCATACTACACATAGAAGCCAAGCTCATAGAATATGCACTAAGTGTGGAAAATTAAATAATACACAGGAAAATGCTATCTGCAATAGGCAGCCATTGAGGAAAATATAAACTTAAAATGAATCTATGGCAATAGAACGAGAAGACAAAAAAAATCAAGAAGATAATTAGTCTAATATCTGTAAAGAAAGAGACTGGGAGTTTGGCCTAGTGGTAGACTGCTTGGCTAGCATGCACAAAGACGTGGGTTCGATTCCTCTGTACCACATACATAGGAAAAAGCTGGCAGTGGTACTTTGGCTCAAGTGGTAGAGCCCTGGCCTTTAGAAAAGTCCAAGGACAGTACTGAGGCCCTGAGTTCAAGTCCAGGACTGGCAAAAAAGAAAAAAGATGGAAAGGAATATGTGTTGTGAATTTTATGTGTCAGCTTGATAAGATTTTTTTAGGGTCTTCCAAATAAAGCCTGTTTGATTTAGTAAGGTTCCAGGTAGAAAGGGTTAGCCCTTAAAAGGCTGGTTTGTACACGCGCACAGTTAACAGAGGATTACAGGGTTTCTTTACCTGTCAACTCTCAGTACAGGAAATGAGCATCTGCACTTGCGCATGTGTAGCAGGGTGGCCTCTGTATAACTCACAGAAGATGGTGAGGTGCTCGTTTATCAGTGCTCCAGAAGGCCAGACTGGTCAAGTTCAGGCAGACTGAGGTTGTGGGGATTTGTGGGCAAGCTGATGGGAAGAGTCAGTAGATCCTAAACCTGGTCGTTATTGGAGACCATTTGAAAGCAGCTTGCACTAGGTAGAAAACTGGATAATCAGGAACCTCCCTTCCCTGTCTCACTTTTTTTTAATATCATCTAATGGTCCTTGACCAGTCTTAGAAATATGCCCTTGTATCCTTGCCTACATTTATGGTATGTTTTAGTCCTCGATAGCTTCTGCGTTATGATACTTTAGTTGTTTGACTTTTCCATACTGTAATGGTGTTTCTTCTGGGAAAATATTCTTTTTTTTTATTTTTACTGGTTCTGGGGCTTGAACACTGTGCTTAGACACTGTCCACGAGCTCCTTTTGCTCAATGCTGACACTCTAGCACTTCAGCCACAGTGCCACTTCTGGCTTTTTCTGTGATGAATTGGAATTGAGTCTCATGGACTTTCCAGTCCTGGCTAGCTTTGAACTGGGACCCTCAGATCACAGTCTCCTACGTAGCTAGGACTATAGGCATGAGCCACCAATGCTCTCAGCTCGGGAAAATGTTCTTAGGTAATATTCTAGCTCAAGCATCCGGCATGTGGTTCGTAATCAATGGATGGACAGATGGATACCTGAATAGATAAAAAGAATTTACAAATAGAATAATAGAATGACATATCCCAGTATCCTGAATTAGGAAGGAAAACAGAAGGATCCGACAAGCTAATTGTTTTCATAGAGCGAGTTGGTTTGGAGTTTGCCTGTGGTTTAGTAGTGTACCTACCACACTTCCCAGAATGCAGTCATCATAAGTTGGCCCTAGGGAATGGTCCAGTATGAGTCATAGCCTTCTGCCTGAACAGATACCACATATTTATAGCAAATGCAGTGTTTTTCACTTGTTAAACAGCAAAAGAAAAGTGGTTGCATGAAAGCCAAACCAAAGACTAATGGAAATAGCTTTAATAATTAATTTTTAAAAGGCTTACAGATGACAACTCAGCTGGGAAGTTGCAGAAACATTTAGGCTGAAGTTTCAGCTAAAGGATGTGGCTTTTTGGATTGTTCTTCAGGAGTTAAATGGAGTTAATTTAAAAGCTGACTGAAATGACCAGTGATACTGATTTCTTTTGCATTTTTTTCTTTCTTTTGAACATCAAACCATATTCTTAGAAGGAAGAAGGTTTTCTCTATTGGAGTGCACCAATATGGCAAGTCAATGAAATAGAAAGGGAATGAACCAGAAGCCGTTCCTATATTGTTTTATTCTAGACCCATGTGTCAAAATCATTCTCAGATGTCTCCTTTTCATTATAGCCTGGACATGGCTATAATGAAAGACAGGATAGCTGCCCAGAACAAATAAGCCTCAACAGGTCTCTGATGTCAAGGTTAGAGTACAGGTAAAGAGACTGAGACTTTGAAACATGGCGTAGATTATTTGAACAAACACGATAACCTTGAATTCCTCTGAACATGAGAAGCAGGAGTTTTTTCCTTTTTTCCTTCCTGGACATTAGTCTTCCTTATCTGCAGAACTTCAGACTCCACTACACAATGGACAGTCATGGGATGAAATTTGTTCCAATAGTTTCTTCAACCCCCTCCCCCCCATTCCCCTCTCCCCCTCCCCTGCTCAACCATCCAACTGAGGAAGAAAAAATTTGTTGACTGTTGACTCAGGGTACTGTCATCCTGTGGCACCTGTAAATACAAGGGCAGTGGCCAAGGAAAGTCTGCCCAGATATCAAGCTATCTTAGATCAGGATCACCTGATAGCATAAGGTGTTGACAGTAGAGTCACTTAGACAATGTCGGGGAGTTTGTTGGGCCAGGGCCTACAAAAGACAGGACTTAGAGATACCAGAACAGTGGAATGGCTTTTGTAGGTATCAGCCTCCTTCCTTGGCTACCCTAGGGAAGTCAGCCAGGGAGTCTTGGTGACAAGAAGGACAGCTATGGCTGGACCGCTGCTCACCCAGGCTGATCCAGCTACTGTTGCTGTCAGATCCCAGGCTGGTCATGGCAAAGACTAGTATAGAGCCATTACTGTGACTCCAGCCCTGAAAGAATTAGCCAAGCCATCTGATTGGCATGCTGCTTATACCAGAGCCTTAGTACATGGATAGAGCAACCATCCATCCTTCAGGAACTGACAACTATTTGTTTTCTCTACGTGTAATAAACATCAGAGCTGGGTTTACATCTGGTTTTCTTACTAGCAATTTGATTTAGCTTTTTTTTTTCTAAAAAAATGATTATGGGATTGATGTGAAATTGAGATGAACATAATGCCTGGTACATAGTTGATATTCAGTGTCTGCTATTTGCTATTTTAATCCTTATTAGATTGAGAAAACTGACTGCCTTTTTTAGTTTTCTAAAATCACTCTTGTTTTAAGCAATTAGTGAAATTTTAATGTTACCAGATATTTTCTTTCTTCTCCATGATGTGTTAATGTGCTAACTGGATTAGGCTATGGTTCTTAGTTGTTCAAACTAGCCTAGGTATTACTGAAAAGGTATTTCATAGATGACATTAACATTTACAAACAATTGATTTGTAATAATTTAGGTGGCCTGATCCAACCAGTTTAGGCCTTAGAGCAACAACAAGATCAGATTATTTCCTGGAGAAGACTAACAGCAATCCTGGCCAGTTTCCAGCCTTCCCTGCCTGCCTGATCTAGGATTTGGGACTCAACACTGGCTCAACTCTTGTTGGCTGGCCTGCAGGATAGATTTCAGACTTAGCAGTCCCCACGACTGTGTAATTGTGTGAGTGCATTCTTCACAGTCCTCTGCCCCCATGTATACATATATTTCAAGCAGAATTACTTGGTCTTGGATTTGTTCATCTTTTAAAATTTAATCTCTTCTCATTAAAATGGTTTCTGTCTCAATGTTTTGTGAACTCTGATGCAGCACACAAAACCGGTTGTGTCCGTTACAACATACAAATATGGCCACTCAGCAAGAAGCACAGGCTAGGGGTCTGCCTGCAGACAGACTGCTCTGTGCATTTGGCAGGGGTGAGAGGATAGTTATGGGAATCGGTGTGAACTTCTGTAGCCTTCCAGGCACTCTGTCCCTGTAGTTTTGACTCAAACATAATGCTGGTTCCCAGAAAGGCACCTAAACTAACCAGTAAGTCTGATGCACTGTCTCCTACCAACTTCTTTGCCTTCTACACCTGTGTCAATGAAACTTTTCCACTGGTCAACACTTTCAGTCCATCCAACATCCCACTACGTAGGCTCTATGTTTTTCTAGCCCTCTCTGTTGCTCTTATTTTTTCATAGTAGTGTAAATACTTTGATTTATAAACTGTATGGCGGCAAGAACCACTGGGTGACATAGAGCCCTGAGTGCCTGCTTGGTCTCACAAGACTCAGGAGACGAGTAGTTTCCCCTTAGGATATAAACGGTTAGGTAAAGATGAAATGACCTGGGGATTGGAAAAGCAAGCAAGTTCAGATGAATGCAAGCATGAATCACAATTCGCCATAATTCATGGTGCTTGAAGCTTGGTAATAGTTATATGTCGCTGCCCGCGGCAACGACATGTCACTTCGGAGGCGTACTGGGAATGATCACAGACCCAGATCACTGCAAGCATAGGTCGTTTATTTCTCTCTTCTTTCTTCTCTGCTTCTCTCCTGTCTTTTCTCCCTCTCCCCCTTTCTCGCAAACCCCACACTATTTATATCCTTAAGCAGCCAATCACAGTAAAGGTCCTCTGCAAAGCAGCAAACAAACCTGGAAGAAATCTAGCGATCCACTCTATCCACAAGCACGGAAGAAACAAATCAGCGAATGCAAAGAAACTTCCTGGTCAACAAGTACTGACTCATTAGTGAGCTGCCAGGTGCCAACATATAATCTTACTTCCTCAGGAGGCTGAAAGCAATGGTCTCCAACATCTCCCCCTTTTTTTATTTTAGAAAAGAAAAGAAAGAAAGGAAAAAATGGAGAAGACCTAGGATATGTGGGGCTTCCATCATATCAGATCGACTGTGCCTGTCTTAGGCATCTCCAAGCTCGTTAGTCTTCTTACCCATCATGGGATCACCAAGTACTCTTTACTTGGCTCCTGCCTTAGGTTGATAGGCTAACAACTGGGACTTACCCGTCTCTGACTACCAGCCGTCCATTTAAGCAAGCCAGACCTGAGGGAAGGCACCTGTTTCCATGGCAGAAAACACCTGTCATATCAGCATTCACTGTCTACATTGACTTTGCATTATTTTACACAAACAGTATAGACATATTACCATTATAACACATAAAAAACAAACCCAAGCCAATCAATCCTGCCCACCTTTGACCAAATCCCAAAACAGTCTCAAATAAACATGACCAATCACCCAAGGTTGGAATATCCAATTATTTGTGTACGTAGAGAGGCTGTCAAGTTATCAACTTGAGCATTCTATGCTATGTCCAAGTTCAAACTCCGGAACAGGCAGCTACACAAGAGGTGCTCATCACCTGCTCCAGAATATTCAATTGTTCTTGCGATGAATCAACTCATTGATCAAACATAACAATTCCAGTCCTCAGTTGGATTTTGATAAAAGATGACTGAGCCACAAAATTAGCTCTTGAGGATCCTTGACATCCAGTTCAGGAGGGTGGCCGAGATTGTTCAGGTTCCCAGCAGCGTGGTTTTCATTCCAGGAACCGTACTCGTACTAAGTAGAAGAGCCTTCATCTTGACCGACATGCTTCTGAGGAGCCTCCACCGTCTGACGTATCAGTCTCTCCGGCACCCAAATGGGACTGACTGCATCCTGTGGAAAAACACAAACACTTCCTCGCCCCCACATGAGGACAGGGTCTGGTCCTTTCCAGTTTCCTGAGAAACTATCTTTCCACAATACTAAAGGTTTATGACTTCTAGAAGGATTAAAATGTCTATCTCCTGCAGAACATAGCAATTTGAATTTTTTGTGGCTTAATACATGTACCCATAATTTGATATCCCAAATAAAGAATGGAAGAACCTGATTGTACCTTTTCCTCAGCTATATGAAGTCCATGACTCTTTAACATATCCGACATCAAGCCAAAAATTTGTAAAAGTAAATTTAAATTAGGGTGTGCTAATAAAACATCATCCATATAATGTATTACCATTATGTCAGGATAGCGTTCTCTAAGGGGCTTAAAGGCTGCATCAACATACACCTTACAAATTGTGGGGCTGTTAGCCACACCCTGAGGTAGGCCTCAAACACTGGAAACCCCCACCCATCCCTCATGTCTAGGCTTGTACTCTTTTAGCTAACTTGCTGACGGATGGGAGGAGGCCGGCTGTTGGCTCCTCCCACTGAGGCACAGGCTGCTGAACTACAGGCAGTGGCCCCCCATCGTGCAGTTCCTCCCCCAAGCACAGGCTTTCTAAATCACTACCGCTTAATTCTTCCTTTTCCTGTCTACTCGATTCTTTCTCATCTATCTCTCCAAGCGTCTCTGCACTTCTTTCCACCTGTTGTTTAGCTCTTTGTTTGGACGAAAGCAAGCACTCCCGGAAGAGTTGCCACATAGGAAATGCTCCTCCCAGGAGGTCTCCCTGTCTTAAAGCTTTTTCTAAATCTAACTTATGTAAATCCCACTGTGGCACATGAAGAAGTCCTTCATTCAAAACTCAGGGACTTACTTTCGGTATGGTATCCACATAAGCCTTAACCGTGGCTTCTCTTACGACAGTACCGTTAACTTTAAGTAAATCTCTTGTGACTCGAACCATCTGGTCCTTGGAGACTTCTGAACCCATTATTCACATTTAACAACTGCACAAACCTTTTCTTGGACTACAACATCCGGTTTTTGGAATCTCCTGAACCCACTATTCCCAGTTCTTTACCGAACCCCTTATTCCTGGTTCTTTACTGAACCCTTTATTCCCAGTTCTTTACCCAACCCCTTATTGCCTGTTCTTTACCCAACCCCTTATTGCCTCACCCTTTCCGCTCTGGCCAGAGACTTCCGTGAGGTTCCTCAGTTTCCCCCACCATGCCGAAGTGTGCTTCGGAGGTGGACTGGGACTACAAATGTATGTGAATTCTGAAAGAACAAGCTAAATTAGATGTAAAGCACTGCACCCCTCATTTGGATGCTTCTCTCCTGTCTCCTCTCCCTTCTCCATCTTTTCTCCCTTCTCCTCCTTCCCCACAAACCCCACACTATTTATATCCCTAAGCAGCCAATCACAGTAAAGGTCATCTGCAAAGCAGCAAACAAACCTGGAAGAAATCTAGCGATCCACTCTATCCACAAGCACGGAAGAAACAAATCAACAAATGCAAAGAAACTTCCTGGTCAGCAAGTACTGACGCATTAGCGAGCTGCCAGGTGCCAACTTATAATCTTACTTCCTCAGGAGGCTGAAAGCAATGGTCTCCAACAGTTATACAGAATTTTTTGTATTGTTTTCTCTACCTTTGCAAACATCCAAAGTTTTCCTTAATTAGCATTACCTTTTGAAAATATTTGGCCTAGGAAATCCAATAACTCCGTATCTTTACCCTTGTTTTGATCCATCCTCTCACTATACCATTTAGTATTCTAAAAGGCTGATTACTGAGACAATGGTACAAAGTTATTTTCCTCTTTTTACTCATATTTTAGAAAGCATTTGCTTCATAAAAATGTAAACTAAGTCACATTAGAAAGTATTTTAATAGCCTCTTTAGTCTCAAGTTGTGTTCTTCACTATAAATGTTGATGGGTGACTACTTGAATGAGTGAGAAAATAGATATTTGACAAGTGGAAAATATGACTGGATCTCAAGTCACATTTTAGCAGTAACTTCTATGTAAACAGATGTTAAGATTGTGACACAGAGACAGGATCAAGACCCACTGTCTGCAAACAGCATTATTCTTGAACCTTTCTGAGCTAAGGAGTAGCTAAAACATCCTAGCTGTCGTGTGTAATCATTCCTCTGCACACCCTTACAATACTCACCTGAAAGCTGTTCTCATTTAGTTCTCACACACGCACTGTTAGCAACAGCAGCAGTGTTTCAGGTCAGAGATCTTTCATGTGGGTGAATGGAGACCAATCTGTAACCACATGCTTCTAATAACCATGCCAGTCTGTGATTTCATACTGGACTGTAGCCAACTGAGATTTTTTTTATTGTCCAGGTAATGTCTAGAGGGGTTTCAGTTACATTCACCAGATAGTGGGTTCATTACTTCTCACACATTGATATCCCTTCTCATGTTTTTGTTCCCATTTCCTTCCCCCAACCCCCTCCCAATCATCTTATTTTCCCCCGTTGGCTTTCCTATTCCAAATAAAATAAACGTATATACAATATACCAGGTAACAAAGTCAGATACAGTAACAATATGAGATTAACCAAAGGGCAACAAAAGAAAAGAGAAACAACATAGTACATTAAGAACAACAATCACACAAGATAAAGCTCTTGTTTCCCTATCCTAGAGATCCTTTCATTTAGTCTCATCCTATATGACCTTATGTACCTAGGTTTTGCACTATTGTAATCCCAACTGAGATTTTGTTTTAAATTGTTTTTGCCAGTCCTGGGCCTTGAACTCAAGGCCTGAGCACTATCCTTGGGCTTTCTCAAGGCTAGAGCTCTGCCACTTGAGCCACAGCGCCACCTCCAGTTTTTTTCTGTATATGTGGTACCAAGGAATCAAACCTGGGTCTTCATGCATACTAAGCAAGCACTCTACCACTAGGCCAAACTCCCAGGCCCCAACTGAGATTTTTATTGTTCCTTTTCTTGTTTTTTTTAATTAAATGGTTGCACAAGGCGTTTCAATTCTATCAAACCAGGTTCTGAGTTTAACATACCTTGACCAATATCACCCTTCCACCATCTTCCCTCTTATCTCTCCCAACAAATTGTATTAATGAAAAACATAAGTGTAATCAATGTTGGTGGTAAGGTATAGAAAATTTTATAGTTTAAATATTATAGCTTACTTCTAATTTGCATCAAAATGAAGTTCAAATTTTCTGAGACAGACCTAATTCTGAATCCAATTTCTACTAGTCACAAGTTGTGTGATTCTTGGCAAGTGTCTTAAGCTGTCTGCCTTTTTCTAGTTTTAAATGATGGTTAATACTGGTCTTCAAGGAACTGGTAAATGTTCAACAATTAGCTCTCAGGGTTAGCTCTGATTTGTAGAATTCACTGATTTCCATGCTATCATTATTCCCATCATGGCTTCTTTTTTTCTTCTTTTTTTTCCCTAGGGGTTAATTGGAGATAAGTCTCAAGTATTTTTGTGCCTGGGCTGGCTTTGAACCTTGATCCTCAGATCTCAGCCTCCAGAGTAGCTAGAATTACAGGCGTGAACCACCGTGCCTGGCTTCCATCATGGCTTCTTTAAACCCAAGGCTGGCTGGTTCTGAGGAGCAGGCTAACAGCATAATAGCATAAAGTTTCTGAGAGAAGATCCAGGAGCCAGGAAAATTAAAAAAAAATTGATGGACTAAGTAACTACACAACAGCTAAGTAACTACACAACAGCTAGTTTGAGTATTCAGTACTTTTGATTTTAATATATATTACTATCACAGTTGGGATTTGGAATGTACTCAGCAAACAGTGTTGAAGTGGTTAGAGCACAAACCTCATCCATGGGTTGAACCACTGATGGATTCATACTGTGCTGGGTTCTCGGGAGGCAGGGGCAATGTCAGGAGGTGGCGTTTAGGTGGAGGAACTAGATCCGTGGGGCATGTTCTGTGTTCAGCCTCTTCCCCCTCCTTTCGCTCCACATCTTGGCTGCCATGAGGAGCACTTACCCCTGAGATGCTCTGTTCACCCCAGGCCAGGCACAGTGGCACCAAGGGACCCTGGATGGAAACCTTGGAAGGTGAACCACAACCAACATCTCCTCCTCTGAAATTCTTTACCTCAGACTTTTTGTCATTTGCCATATGTCATATGTAATTGCAGATGTCTAGAGAAACCTGTTTGCCATATTTGTAAAAAACGGAACAGTTCTTGGCCCTCACGGGCTGTTTATCTTAGATCCAGCACACTACTGCCTATCTTCCGACACTTAGATTTACTAAATGGGGCAGTGAGGAGACTTCTCCATGATTCACACACAACCCGTGACATATACAACGTAAGCTGCCTCTTCCCCAGCGTGTTGTAGCCAGCCTGCCTTCCTACAGGCTAGCAGTGCCTGAGATTCCTACACGTACCCCGTGGGGTCCATTACTGAGAGACAGGTATGGTGAGGGCCCGCCCTGCAAGGGTGGGCATCCGGCGTGCCTGATGGCGTTGGTAAATTCAGGGTGAAGTGAGATCTCTGGTGGAGATCATCATGTAGCATGGGATCCGCCAAGTGTAAAGTGCATGTTCTCGTTTGCTGGGGCTACCGACGGAAGAGAATGGTGAGTGAAGAAGGGCTGTTTAGGGTCAGTGGGAGGGGGAGGCCGGGTTCAGAGGGACCACGAGAATGGAAGGACATTACATATATCTGTATCTGTGTATCTGTGTACACACTCACACACAGGAGAGGAGGACAGCATAGTGAAACAAGGTGCTGTATGAAAATGGGGAAAATGGAATATGGTCAAAGAGCAGAATTTGTCCAAAGTACTCTGTGGAACTGGCACAATGAAATGCTCTCATACTACACATGTATGCGAACTCTGAAAGAACAAGCTAAATTAGATGTAAAGCACTGCATCACTCATTTGGATGCATACGAAACATGGTTCAACATAACCACAGATAGGACAGTACCGGCCATGGACAGCAATTCCCAGCCTAAGACCCAGCTAGGGACCCACTGTGTCCCAGCCCCGAGATGGTAGAGCCTGTGCCCCAGGAATTCTAGGGGAGAAACAACCACAGATGGTGAGCATTTCACTTTAAACAGAGGAGGTGGTACTATCCTGGAGAATGGGGCAGACAATGGGTTTGGCATTGGCGCCTACCCTTACGCCAGTCCCCTGCTGTGTAACTTATTTTCAAGTGACCTTCCTCCACTTGTGATTCCTTATTTGAGAGAGAGTCTAGAGCTTCTTACACACCACTGTGCTTAGCTGAACCAAAAGCAAAGGTCAGGCTGGGCGATGGTGGCTCACGCCTGTAATCCTAGCTACTCAAGAGGCTGAGATCAGAAGATCACTGTTCAAAGCCAGCCTGTGCATGAAAGACCGTAAGATTCTTAACTCTGATTAAAACCACTGGAAAATGGATGCTGGCCCCATGACTAGAAAAATAAAGAAAGAAAGAAAACGTGAACATAGTTGTAAGCCCTTCGTAAGAAACTGAGCCACACCAGCGTTCCCATGTCGATGGTCTGGTTTCCCAATAGTCCAGCAGGGCTGGTGGGGCCTAGAGCAGAGGTCACTGGGGCTTGTGCCAGAGCTGTGGTTGGCAGAATTACAGAGAGGAATAGAATACCCCTTACCCCTGTGCCTCCAAGGAAAAGAGCTGCCAGAGAGAAGACCTCAAAGGTGGGAAGGAAATTGGCGGAAAGGAGAAAAGAATGGGAAGAGAAATTATGGACATGGAATGAGGCAAAAGAAGAGAATGGAGCTATTATTCTTTAAAACAATCACCATACCCAACGGTTACATTCAACATCCCAGTAGGACACTTAGTGGTGAAAGGAAATTTTATTTTAACAAAGAGAAAAGAAAAAAAAAGGCACTTAAAGTAGGTAAGCAAAACATCCACAAACATAAACCAAAGGAATGTTGTTGACTCAACAGCCACAAGCTAGGGCTGGCTTCAGGCACAACTTGATCACTTCCGTCTTCAAGGCCCAAGTTCTCTGTTTGCCTTTCTCTTAGCTGTCCTTTCCAGGGTCCTGGCTCTGCTGTCAGTCTGTGTGAGCTGACCAGGCTGGGAGCAGCGGCTTCAGTCTCCCCCCCAACCCAGCTTGGGAGACGCAGCACCTACAATGAGAATATGTGCTGACTAGCTCACAGAGCACGTGGACGTGGAACTGGAGAACTGGAGGATTTTCTGGGGCTGTTTTATGAAGAATGGCACAAGGAGTAGACACTGGGCAGCGTGAAGCACAGGCGATGGCATACCATACCTTGGGGCCTTTTAGAAGTGAGAGACTGGAGCAGACCAAGACTGAGTGGACACAAGCTCACTCGATTGCTGTTGGAAGGATGTGTGATTGAAGCGGCGCTAAGCCGTGGTTGCTCTGAACTTACTGGCTCTGGTTTGTGTGGCCCTGTGTCGTGATGTGCCGTGCTGAGCATGGCATTGGCCTGCTCACCGATGCCCCCTTGACCTTTGTCTTTTCTTCTAGCTTTGAGATTCTACAACTCAGCCTTCTTACATCAAAACTGATTGCAAAGATGAGGAATTTGAGCAAAATCCAGTACATAATTATTGTCAAGTATTTCCTCTCTGTCTCCCTCTCTGTCTGTCTGTCTGTCTGTCTCTGTCGCTGTCCCTCTTTTCCATATTTGATGCAAGTGTGAATAATCTGGGGTCTCTCAGCCATCATCTTACTCTTGAGGTTCCCTTGGGCTTGTTTATACACTAGAGCTTTCTCTCCTCCTCCTCCTCATGGGAGAGACCATGGATGTGTTGGCCTGGAACATGTAATTCATTTAACAGTTCAAATCCACTTCCTCCTTTACCCTGCTTTCCCAATTACCATTGTTCTCTGTTTCATTCTAAAACAAATACTTCTTTCCACTAGATGGATGCCAAATATCTCATCAGTTAACTTTTGTCACTGAAAGCCAAGCATTTACTCAGGAGAACTACAAACAATGGCTACTTTGTGAGGCTCTTGCTGTAGCTAAGCCACCCAGATTATCTTTCACCAGACTGCTTTGTTTTTATTTTTATGATGGCAATGTCTTTGAAACATAACACTTTGGTGGCACACAGTCATACCACCTCAATAAATAATCCATTGTCATTTTGATCCCTGCTTCTGTTTTTGTTATTGTGCTTATATAGTTGTATGATAATGTAGTTATACTTTTGTATTTTCCAGTTTGTGAACATGGCAAGGAGATGCCATCCCCAGCCTGGAAACAAAAGCCCTCACCAGACACTGAATCTGCTACCTCTGACTTCCCAGCCTCTAGAAGTAGGAGCTCTATTATATGTATCGCCCAGTCCAGGATATTTTGTTATAGAAACCTAAGCTGACTCATGTGGTCAGGATCCACCAATCACCATTTGTACTGTTAATGGATAATTAAATGGATAGCTAAAGGGATAATTTATGTTATTATGTTTCCATACGTCTTAGTGTATTTACTTTTCATGACCGCTTCACAGTTATGTCCATTACCTTAACTAGTGAAGTTCCACAAGAACATTTAGAGTACTGGCAGTAGTTCAAGAGGGTTCAAGGGTGATAGGTGCCCAGTGAAGGAAGTCCCTGGGAAGATGAGGAGACTCCATGGACGCAGGGTGGAGGGCTTTCTGGGCCAGGTTCAGGGCCTTTGGCCTACTGAGGCTTGTGTTGGCAAAGTTCCAGCAAAGGAACAGAAGAGACAGCTCTAACAGCAGGGTGGGGACTGGAAGCCCGGCTAGGGGAGCTTGCATCCGAGAATGTAAACGTGCATGAAGGATGGTAAAGGTAGAGAAAACCCTACGATTCACTGCTTCAAGATTAAGAAACCAAGGAGCAAAGAGAATAAAGATACTTTTCCAAGGTACTCCAGCTAATCAAGGCTGTACTCAACAAGCATTCCTTGAGTATCCAGTGAACCAGCCGCACCACAAACAGTAGAGATAGATGCACTGGTATGCAAAAGACATCTTCTCTGTTTATGCTTCATTAAGGTGCATGAGTGATTGCAAATTAATTATAACCAGGCAATAGTGCTACAGAGGAAATGCATGGAACTCACAAAGGTTGAGATGATCCTTTTTGGTGGCCCAGTGCTCGGAAAGAGGGCATCCTGAGCCACAGGCTGGCGCTCCCTCCATCTCTCCTGCCTGGCCTTATGAGCATTCCAGGGGGCATCTGATTACTGTTGGCTAATTGGTCATCGGAATAGAAACTCAAGGAGCAGTTCCACTGACTATAACTTGTGTGTGCACAATCTGACAGCTTAATTCATGTTCCATGGTAAGGTTTAGAGTAACAGCACTCTCATTTAGCAAGAGAAATACTATAGAATGATTTATTAATTGATTTTACAGAAAACGCCACAGTGTAGGCTTGGGAAGATAGGTTGCTATTAGAATACCTGTCTAATATACACAAGATCCTGGGTTCTAGCCTTAACACCACAAAAAGAAATAATAAAAGATAGGGAGGGAAGAAAAAAGAAAGAAAGAGAGAGAAAAGAAAGGAAAAAAAAAAGAAAATTGTGATCCCATTTGTGTTCTCTCACTTAATTTTTTAGATAAGCTTTGTGGCTAGGGACTGTGGTTGTGGGGAACAGAGTCACAGTCACAGAGATGTTATGAAATAATAGTAGTTATGAATATCGTTAGGACCTTGTTGTTGATGTGGTACTTTGAATTAATAAAACAGTATCCAAATTTTAGCATCTATTTAAAATATTGATATAAGGCAATTATTGATATAGATAAAGGTTCAGAAAGGATGCTTCAACAAATATATCAGTCAAATCTCCTTCACTGTAACCAGATATCTGAGATATTTTGTAAAAAGAAAAGGTTTATTTTAGCTCACCTTTTTAGAAATCCCAGTCCATGAGTGGGTAGGCCAGGAAGTTTAGAAAATCAGGACATGGCTGGACGTCTGGCCTGGAGCCTTCCTATCGGGTCCCACCTCTTAATGATTTTGCCACCAATTGATTGCCCGCCCCTGGGAAGCAAACTTCAACAGATGAGCCCTTAGAACTGCTGTACACACAAGGCCTCCCATTACTCTAAAGCGCTCTGGAAAGAAGGGGCTATAGACTCCAGGAACAGAGTTACAATCACATGGGTGTGGCTAATGGCTCCCCAGTCTTGGTTCCAATGGAATATTGTCTACAGATGACCATACTTTCAAGAGGTGGGGCTACATGGGAGGTTATTAGGTTGTGAGGGACATGGCCATTGGAAAAGGTCAGTGTCCATGTTTTGGGAGTGTGTTAGATCTCTTGGTTATTGTACAAGTGGCTTGCTGCAAAGCAGGCTCAGCCTTTTCATCTCCCTCTCTTTCTTCCTCTCTCTTCAAGTGACTTCTGTTCATGTAAGTACTCCTGAAAGCACTAGAAGTACTCCTGAAAGCACTAACTGCTGTGAGGTCCTCACCAGAGACTAATAATAGTGATTTGTTCTTGGACTTCCCAGTCTACTTCCACAACTTCGCAAAGGACCCACTCTTGGTCATTTAGCAATAGCAATGCAAAACAGACAAACACAATCTTAATCCCTGCCAGAACATTATCCTATGATTTTTGGCAGATGGTTTGTGGTTGGTAATAATAATGAGCATGACTTAGCTGGGTACCAGTGACTAACACCCATAATCCTAGCTACTTGGGAGGCTGAGATCTGGAGGATTACAACTCTAGCCCAGCCCACACAGAAAAGTTCACTAGCGGGCCAGGAGTTTGGCCTAGTGGTAGAGTGCTTGCCTAGCATGCACGAAGACCTGGGTTCGATTCCTTGGTACCACATACGTAGAAAAAAGCCGGAAGCAGTGCTGAGGCTCAAGTGGTAGAGCTCTAGCCTTGAGAAAGTCCAAGGACAGTGCTCAGGCCCTGAGCTCAAGGCCAGGACTGGCCAAAAAAAAAAAAAAGAAAGAAAGAAAAGAAAAGTTCACTAGCCTCACTTCTAAATAAATGATTCATTAAACTCAAATGACAGTGCTGGAGGCATAACCAAAGTAGCAGAGTTTCAGTCTAACAAGTATGAGGTCCTGAGTTCAAAACTAAGTACTTTCCAAAAAAAAGTTAATATGACTTTTTAACTTCTATTTGAAGGGAATCACTAGGTTTATTAATAAAAGGAAAGTTACAGATTATAATGTCTTAATTTGCCCAAAATCTGAATATTGATTCAATTGAAGGAGCAAAAATTTTTTTTAACTGTCAGGTTATTGAATGTGTCGAGTCAACGTCAAAGAACCCCATTTTTTACCCTATCTACTTGAAACCTGGGTTGATACCTGGATGAAGACTGCACAGACCCATTGGAGGTGGGAGGAGAGCTGATACATTGCCCTTGAACTCTGGCCTGTGAGGCTGTTCTAGAAAAGACTGAAACAAGGCAGAAAAGCTCAGCCTCTGTGCTGACATCAGTGTAGTTGAGAAAGACCTAGAGTTATAGCCAAGTGACGCAACAATGCGATGCATCCACTTGAAAAGGGAACAGGATGTTTGGGTACCTGATATAAGCATAGTGTTCCAGTTGTGGGGTCATTGGTCTGTAGTGCTACGCACTTATTACACACCAGAACACATCAGCTTGAAGTATCTAATACTGAGAGGAAAACCTAGACAGCCTAGCCATACACAAGAAGAATCTGAACGACCTGGAAAATTCAGAGGGTTTAAGGAGAGAAAACATCGGGGAGGAAAGTCTTGGAGCTGTGGCTCCATGCTTGAATGTAGCAGCTGCCTTTTCATTGTGCTGCGAGGAGCAGAATTAAGATGAATGAAGATCAATGAGTTGATTTCAGATCGAGACAGCTTTCTATAATCAGTGCCACTGAAACCTGGAAGGGGCTTCCTTGTGAAGGAAGAGTTTGGCAGAGTCCCAGAGATCAAGCACAGCTTATGAAAGGGACTGGAGTGAAGAAGAAAGAGGATACCTCATACATGGAACTAGCAAAGGCCTCGGAGGCAGACAGCTCTGCAGTCAGCACTACTTTCCTGTAATCTCTGAGAGGAAGCCCGTCACATAACCTCCCTGAGCTTCACTTTCCTCCCATACAATATAGGAAGAGAAGGCTTGGTGTGGTGATTCAAACTTCACCATCTAAGCTACTCAAAGTTAGTAAGATCCTATTTTAAAAACCACAGGACTGGAGACGTGGCTCGTGAGAGAATGCTTGCCTAACAAGTACTAGGCCCTAAGACCTCCCCTGGAATGACTAAATAAATTAATCAATAAATAAAAGAGGAAGAATAATGACAATATACTAATCTCACAGGGCTCTGTAACAACCAAGTAAAGTAAGGCCTCTGATAGGAATCCCTTCAGTGGACCTTAGGTCCCTTGGTTCAAAACTCTGCCTAGAAATCATATTGACCTTTGTCAAATGTTTCTTTGATGATTGGGGCAGATGTGACACAACAGCAGAAGGCTGTGATTTCATGTCATTGTTAGCTACTTCCCCTTTTCTGTCACGGAGGAAGTAATAAACCCCACACCCAACTCTTAGCCTTACCTGTCCCTTCTCCTTCCTGGAGCTTTCACGTAAACTTTTGTGCATTTAGAGCTTTCGTGTATTGGACTGTCTTATTTAGGGCAGGACTCCCAGCAGATGGCAGAAACAGGGCAGGTCACCCCTGGATACTGGATAGCAACACAGATCACAGGGAATTAAAAAGGACGTGTGACTCTATGATTTTCGACCCCTGGTGTGCATGTCTTGTGGCATTCATTTCCCTAAGAGAGGGGAGAGAGTGGATTTCATTCCCACAATTAGGTAAAAGGGTGCATGGATTTTGCTCAAATGATCACTTGTCTCTGAGTGAATCAAAAGGGAGAATATTCTGGGTAGGCCTGAGCAAATTGGGTAAGGCCTTACTGGAGACTGAGTCCTTCCTGAAGGGATTTTCCTGCTAGCTTTGAAGAAGTAAGTTACTTTGTTGTAGAAGAAACAATGTGTAAGGAACTTTTGTCCTCTAAGAGTGGAGAGTGGCCCCACAAGCAAGGAAGTAAGACTCAGTCATGTATTTACATGAAATAATTCTGATTCATGAGATGAAGTTTGATTGCTGTGAGCCTTCGGTGAGTGCAGAATTCAGCTAACATCTTGGGTTCAGGCTGGTCAGAATCTAATATAGTACCGAGGAACCTGTTTGTCCTGTTATTATAGCCCACATTTCTAGCTCATTGCAATAAAACACCAGTGCAATCTAAGCTTTTCCTGGAAAGGAAAGTCAACTTCAGTTTTAGCAGGTCCTGGCAATAGGAAGTGCAATAAATGAATTCTGTTCTCCCTGCACCTCTGGGCAAGATGGTGTAGTAAGGAAGACGGGGCCTACATGTGACCAGGCAACCTTTAAGTGTCCTTCATGGGGTCAGACTCTGTGAAGCTATGTAAAGCTTTGTTTCACAAACAACCCACAGGCTGATTATAAAGGATTCTTATCTGTTCCCCTGTGGAAGATGGTTTCAGTGGAGAGAAAGGTGGTGGATGGAGAGGTGTTTAAGAAGCGGGACTTACTGGTTGGACGCTAAAGGAGGGACAGTTTGCAGAGGAAGATAAAGACACTGCCCTCATTTCTTTCTTGGGTGAGTGGCACAGTAGTGTTGATATCCTGATGGCTTTGTAGCCAAAGCATGAGAGGCAAGACTGGGGTGGAGGTTGTGTTTGGGGTATTCTTCTGGGTTATCTGGGAGCTAACACTTAGCAGAGTGTATGGGTCTGAATCTTAGAAGACAGACCGGGCTGGGAGTGATTGTAGCATGCGTTAGTGTGCAGATATCGGTGTACATTTCACCTTGACTAGACTGAGGGGTGCCTAGAGAATTGCCAAAGCACATTTTTACCAAAGGCGTCCCCAGAGATGATTGGCATTTGGGTGAGCAACTAGACGTGTAGGATGTGCTGTGCACAGGAGCTGCGCCATCCAATAGGCTGAGACAGACCCAAAGGAGGGAGAAGGGACCCGGGCGGGCACAGGCACACCCACCCTCTGTGAATGAGTGCTTTTGCTTGGCGTCACCTGTGGATATCAGACTTCAGATTCTCCAGCCTTTAACACTGGCCTTGCACCCCTAGCTTTCCAAGGGACTTCCAGGCCTTCAGACGTAGTCTAGGGCTGCACCCTTGGCCCTTCCCGTTCTGCAGCTTTTCAGAACAGTGACTGGTCTCTCTGCTCTCCAGCCTTCAGGTAACCATTGCAGGACTCTTCTACCTATGTGGTGTGAGCCAACCTAACAAGACCCCATTTGTAATCATATGTGTTTTTCTCCTCTGGACAATCCAGCTAATAGAGATCACAGGTGAACCGACGGCATCCTCAGGAAAGTAAGCACACAGAGAGAATGGGGGTGAGGCGAAGTCTCTTGGGGAATATGGACATTTCAGAATCAGCAAGGAGAGAACCATCTGGAAAAGCCAAGGAAAGAAAGAGAGACCCAGGGCAGGAAGGAAATGTGAGTATTCTCATGTCCTGAGAGCCGTGCAGGAGGGAGGGGAGTCAGGAAGAAGGGAGCTCCAGTAAGTGATCCAAGCCCAGGGATGTGGTACTGTATGATCTAGATGAGAGGGCTATTTGATTTGGAGACAAGAAGGGTCTAGAAGAACATGGCAAAGCACTTCCAAGAAGGCATGGGTGCAGAAGTGAGACCAGGGAGAGGTGAGGGGACAAAGACACAATGAAGTGCCATGAGGATGATCAAGAAACTCCTCTGTGCATCACCTTGACAATAACATCAACTTTACAACAGGAAAGGCTCATCAAGAACTTTGTGAGGGGAGGCAGCAGCAGCAGGAGGAGAGGCAGGGTTTGTGTTTGGGGACTAAATACCTCTGAAGAGGCTTTGGGTCCCAAACATATTATTATCCTGTGTTTTTTGTTTATTTGCTTACCTTCATGAGCATTAACCTTTTGTAAGGTCCAGGGCAAAGAAGGGTTTTGTTTTGTGCCAGTACTGGGGCTTAAAACCAAGGGCCTCTCATGCTTGCTTAGCATTTTCATTCAAAGTTGGCACTCTAGCACTTCAGGCACTCCTCTACTTATGGATCTTTGGTGAATAAATAGAGATAAGAATCTCACACAGGGGCTGAGAATTTGGCTTCGTGGTAGAGTGCTTGCCTGGCATGCACCACCACCAGGTTCGATTCTTCGGTACCACATATATATAGAAAAAGCTGGAAGTGGTGCTGTGGCTCAAGTGGTAGAGTTCTAGCCTTGAGAAAACCCAAGGATAATGCTCAGGCCCTGAGCTCAAGACCAGGATTAGCCAAAAAAAAAAAAAAAAAGTCACGCATTTTTCTGCCCGGGCTGGCTTTGAACCATGATTCTCAGATCTTAGTGTCCTGAGTGGCTAGGATTATAGACATGAGCTACCAGTGCCCCTAAGCAGGCATTTATAGAGCAAGAAGAATAAGGGACCCAAATTTAACAACTTCACAATCTACTCTTAGAAATTCACCCTATGCTGTGCTCACCAGTCTGATCTGGGAGAGGAAACTTCATAGCCCCTTTCATCCACTGGCAGTTGTTGCTTGACCTCATTTTATGAACTAGCTTTCTGGAGCTTGTTGGTTGCCTGCACTGAGGTCCTTGCTCTGCATGTTATTGTACTTCCCGCCCTGCCTCCTGAGACGCAGCACATGAGCTCTAGGTCCTTGGAAAGCTGAGGCCAAGAGTCCTTGCAAAGTCGAGGCCAAGAATCCTTGCAAAGTCCACAACATTCCATGGTTCTGGTGTCCGGAGGCTGAACACCACGTGAGGGACCTTGGAGCTTTGTTTTTCCACCAGGTCGACCTACCCTGGAAAAGGCTTAGAACAAAGCATGGCTTATTTAGCTTTTGGATACCACCAACAGAGACCACACTGTGAAGGAGGGAACTAGGTGTTCCACAACAGCATTTCCCAGTCATCTGTACAACAGCTTTGTTTGTGTCTGCTTAATTTCTAATCTGGTGTAGACTAACACTGGCACTCTGTCTAGCAAGTAATTGTTCAGGGTCCTATGCCCATTCCATGGCCAAGCTTTGCGTAACAGGGTCATTTGCCTTATAGTGGTGATGCTGACACATGTTGAGCTTGGGCTAGGTCAGGCAGACTCACACGAACTCTGCCTCCCTGCCGCATTTCCGAGTCTGTCTCAAACTCCTCTTCCCTGGAGAGGAGGAATGCCTGCCATCTTACATTTCCCTAAAACAAAGAACGATTTGGGTGCCTGGAGTTTATTGGGAAATAATCCTGGAAAGACTTACTAAGGGAGTGGGAAAGAAATGAAGGAATGAGGAGGAATAGGATGTGATGGTTTTTATTTCTTTCCTGCCCGCCCCCTTTTTTCTATGCCTCCCTATAATGCTCCCATTTTAATAACTAGGGTCTACCACACCCCCAGAATTCTGTTCTAACGCCAGTTCTGATATCTGGGATGATGCAGCCTTAATCATCCCTCTGCATCCTCCTTTTAGGGCAGCTTGGGATGAGCTTCCTTGGAGGAGAGGTGGCATGGCCCAGCCTGCATGTCTCTTCAGTGCGGACGTCTGGCCTCCGGATGCTGTTGTAAAGTATACCTATCAGTGATAGTACGGCAGGTGGAACATTCAATAATGTTAGGCATCATTGTGTGTTGTGTATTTTGTTTGCTTGCTTGTCTTGTTTTTGTTTTTAAAGATTCTGACTTTGGGACCTAGAGTTTGGCCTAGTGATAGAGTGCTTGTCTAGCATGCAGGAAGACCCAGATTTGATTCCTTGGCACTATATACATAGAAAAAATAGCCAGAAGTGGTGCTGTGGCTCAATGGTAGAGCTCTAGCCTTGAGAAAGCCCAAGGACAGTGCTCAGGCCCAGGACTGGCAAAAAAAAAAATCCTGACTTTGACATAATCCTAGATTCAGGGAAGAACACATTTTAACCTCTTGAGATCATGAGTTGGTCTTTACTAGGAACATATAGTAAAAGCTGTCTGCCTACATTGAATCTCTATTAGAGACCTCATGAGTGATTGATTTATTTTGCTGTATAACAAGAAAACACCGAAAGCTCTCTCCTTGGGTTACCCACATTTCTCAGGATGTCACTGCCAGATTCCAGTATCAGAGGGAATCCGTGGAGGCAGACACTCCCTTCACGACAGCCATGACACAGAGGGGGAATGAAATAGAAAACACAGATGCTTCTGAAAGCTGATTCGGTTCTGTATTAAAATGGATGAGTGGGACAGTCAAATTCTGTCAGGGACCACACTTTCGGTTAAATGGTTTTGTTCTGAGTCATCGCCTGAGGCACATAGGAGCAGGGGTGCCCACCCCAGGCTTAGCATTGGGTCTGTGAGGCCGCTGGCCCTTTGCTGCTCTTGGTAAAAAGATGACCTGGATGTTTAGGGGTTGTTTGATGATCATTCTGGTGTACATGATTCCACAACCCTTTAAGATTCTGATGAAAACAAGGGGGCTTTTCTCTTTTTTTGCCTTTCCTGGGCTTGAGCTCAGGGCCTGAGCACTGGCCTTGGACTTTCTCAAGGCTAGAGCTCTACCACTGGAGCCTCAGCACCACTTCCAGCTTTTTTTCTATGTATGTGGTACGGAGGAATCGAACCTGAGTCTTGGTGCATGCTAGGCAAACACTCTACCACTAGGCCAAACTCCCGGCTCCAAGTTTTCCTTTTTGAAAGACTCTAAAATCTTTCCAGTCCTAATATGGAAATAGGATAAAAGCCCACCTCATAATGTATGCCAAGTTGATATCATGCCAAACGGATAATACTGCATGAAGTAAAAGTTGGACACACAGCAGAGCCTACCCTAATCAATTATCAGGTAGGAGCAGGTGACAAGCAGACACTTGAACACGCGTGACCTCACATCTGCTAGCATACAACAAGCATAGAGCAAATGGCAGGTGACAGAGCAGACGACAGAGCAGAGAGCAGGGAGCCGGCTGATCTGATAAGAGGATTGGGTTGCCCAGCTGTCTTCCCCCACCCTGAAGGCCTTGTGTGTGTGTGGGGGGGGGGATTGATGGTGGTAGCAACTGTGGAAGCTTGCTCTTTCTCTCCCTGTCCAGCAGCAGCTGCATGCCAATACCCCACGCCTGTTCTTGAACAGACAGTGTTCTTTTACACCTTTGCCTGCGCCATGCCGTGCCCTCTGTTTGGAACACTCGGCCCTTCCCGTCGAGGACCTCTTTGATCTGGAAGACTGGGCTCAGGTTTCAGCTCCTCTGAGCTGTCAGCCCAATTTTTCAGGTAGATCCTGTACCACATGTACCCCTGTCTCTCCGTGCTTACCACACTGTTCTGCAAGTGTTGGGGTGTTTCATCCTCTCCCCCACCCAGATGACAGGGACTGGCTTCCTGCAGTGCCTAGCACAAGCTCCAGTATCAGCCTTTGTAAGATGTGCTCAGGGCCGAGTGATACATGTTCACCCTGCTGAAACAAAGAGGTGGACTGACTCCAGGGAAGCACCAAACTTGACTCATGACAAACCTGTTTCCTGAAAATAAAGACCGTGTCACAAGAGTTTTGGAGCAGCCTAAAGCAGGAGACGCAACCTGAGCTGGTGACATCAGCTTGATGTCAGGGGAGCAGCTCAGAGAGGTGAGAGAAGCTTTATGTGCTGGAAGCAGCCTCTCTAGCAGAAAGGGCCAGTGCCCAGAGGCTGAGTACTCAACTTAGTTTCTTGGCCAAATCTCTGAACGTTGTCCTCAAGCAGGAAGGGGTCTCCCACGCCTAATAGCAGGGGAACGCTGAAAGCTTAAGATGTCTGTGTAGGATCTAATGTAAGGTCTCTACTACTTATTTTTATTTATTTTTTTCCCAGTTCTGGGGCTTGAATTCAGGGCCTAAACACTGTCCTTGGGCTTTCTCAAGACTAGCTAGCCCTCTACCACTTGAGTGACAGCACCACTTCCAGACTTTCCTGTGTATGTGGTACTGAGGACTCCGAACTCAGGGCTTTGTGCAGGCTAGGCAAGAACTCTACCACAAGGCCGCACTCCTGGCCCTCTTCTTTTATTTTTACAAATGAAACCTCTTGACCTTATCATGAGTTGAGGGGCCTGGCAGGAACAGGAGTGGCAGGACTGAGTTTGTTCAGGAAACCACGCGGTGCTGGACAAAACAGGGAGGGGTTTCCATGTGCCTCTCACACTGTTGGCGGGCAGAGGGAGTGAGTGACTGGTCACAGATGAGAGGCACAAATGGAAAACCAGAGTGTCTATTAGGACTTCAGACACAACCAGAAACATACAGCACACATGGTCTCTATTTCTGCACAACTACCGTCATGTAGTCACTGCCTTCCTGAAACTGTTACCCCGTAGGGAAACATCGGCCAGTGGGCCACACAGTGCCTGTGAAATCACTTGGTACCTGACAGGACAGACACATGTGTTTTCTTGTACTATTTGTACTATCAAGTGGAAGAACCGTTAAGTCTGGGGTCACCTGAAGTTGGAACCACAGACTTTTTAGACTGGCTTCACTGACTTAGTAAGTTCATTGACTTGTGTAACTCTCCCGATTTGTAACCACTAAGAATAGGGTTTTCTTTCCCCCTAAAACACTTTACCCTGTATAAAGTGACTTACGAGCTGTTTTTGCTGGGCCCACGAATTAACTTACAAGCAGGATACACGCTGGTCACCCAGTCACACCCTCTACTTTGCATCTGAGTCATTCTCTCCAATAGCACTTTGTAATCACCCCCAGGAAGGTTTACCAGCAATAAGCATCGTGTGATGAAAGGCAAACTGCCTCATAGATAGGCAATGCTATCTTCTCATCATCTTGTAACAAAAAACAAAACCAGCCAGATGCTGGTGGATCATACCTGTTACTCTAGATACTCAGGAAGCTGAGATCTGAGGATGTTGGTTGAATCCAGACTGGGAAGAAAAGTCTCTGAGACTCTTATTTTTAATTAACCACAAAAAAAAAAGCCAAAGTGGAGCTATGGCTCAAGTGGTAGAATATTAGCCTTGAACAAAACAGCTAAGGAGAGCACTCAGTCTTTGAGTTCAAGTCCCAGTACTCGAAAAGGGGGGGCGGGGGGGGGAAATAAACTACTTTAAAGAGAAGAGACACACGTGACTGAGAGGGTGGTCAAGAATTGGGGTTAACTATGCATACCCTCTTAGTTCTAGCCTCTGGTTCTCCCTAATTAAAGCTAAGTCAAATGTCTGTACTCCTGCAAAAGGCTGAAGCTATACTAAAATGCTGTCCTCTGTGTCTGCCATGGAATAAGTCTTTCTCTGTCCTTTGCTATGTTTTGTTATCTGGAACATAGGATTGAGTGTGGCAATGCCTGATGCGGAGCTGAATGTGGAGGCATTCTGGTACACTGAAGTCAGCTTCCGGACCCTTCTGGACTGGCCCCTTTTCATGAGACCCTTTTGGTGTGTCTGCCTGCCTCCCTCCCTAAGCTGTAGAAACTGCTTAACTGTTCTTTCTCTGCTGACCTTTCCCCAGATCCCACCCATGCTTGCTTCAGAGATAGAAGCCACCGTGAAACGCCTACAGGGTGGCCTGTGTCCCAGCCATATGCGGCCAATGCTTGATTTAGAAGCCCTGGCTACAAGCAGTGGAAGCCAGGATAACGGAATTGTATTTCTTAGCATGGGGATCACAGTTTATTTTTATATACATGCCATGCTTGCAGAAAAAGACACCATGTTTGCATTTAAAAGCTAGTGGAGACAGCTTAGGAACGGAGTCAGACAAACCTGGTCCCAGTCGTTGCGGCTTGTGTTACCCCTGTTTTATATGTTCGCTGAGCCTCAGTCTGTCGCCCACAAAACTGTGTTTAATACTTCCTTCTCTGGACTTTTCAGCAAAGACTGACTGTGAGTCTTTCTCACACGGTTGTCAGTATTACTCACTAGTTGTGAACTCCTTTTCCTTCCTGGGTTCCAGTCCTGGTTTTGCAGTTATCTTTAATTTGAGATTAGACATTAAATCATGAGTTTACAGGACAGTGGCTCCCCAGCCCTTCATTAGCATTACTTATTGTGTGTGTGTGTGTGTGTGTGTGTACATATATATGTATAGACAGTATGTATATAATATACATTTAGCAAGTACATGTCACTGTAATGCAGTAACATGTGACTTAAGGCATGTTCACAAACAAAATACCTACATTTCATCACATTTCCTAATGCAGCCATGCCCATCTATTTCTGAGTTTGCCTGTGCTGCTGTCTGCACTTACACTCTAATGACAAAACTGAGCAGCTGAGATGGACACCATATGGTCCACAAGTCTGAAAATACAAGCCGGGCCCTTGCAGCCCTCTGACTCCCGTGGCACACTCTATGGTGGGAGCTCACTCCTGTTATTTTTGTAGCTATCCATTCTGCTATCGAGCAGTTGGTTAGTTCCCACTCTGGGGCTGTTCAGAGCGTCCACTACCAACTTTGCCTGTGTGTCTCTTGTAAAACATGCACGCGCATTTCTGAGTCTGTTTCTAGGAGTGGAATTGTTTAAACACAGGAAGATGTAAGTTCAGCCTCGCTCAGAATTGGCAGCAGTCCCCTACCCCCACAGCTGTCTGTCCTTTCCCCACGGCGGGTGTCTGTCCTGTCCACCTGTTCCCTGCCCTCTCAACACTTGACATTGTCAGTGTTGGTCATTTTGGCCCTTTTCCTCTGCCCTCATCGGATGCCTCCTTTCCCTCTGTAAATCTGTTTGGGCATTCAAGTTTCTAGGGCCAACCATTTTATCTTGGGGTACTTTTGACCTCTTAGGAAGCTCTTCTCTCTAGATTAGCTCCTCAGATAGTAAAAGGACCGTTGTCTATAGACCCCCGCCTCTCCCCCACTCCCTACCATCTCTTCAGGAAAAATTTCAGCTTTCACTTTGTGCAGAAGACATGGCTTTTCATGCTGTCACGGTCCTGACAGCATGATGGATGTGTTTAAACTCTCTGAGCTTTTGGCCACCTGTGTTTCAAATGAGGGGGTTCAATGAAAACTTAGAAGCTGGAAATATGACTTAGCCTATCAAATCCCAGGCTCTGAGTTCAAAGTCCAGTTCCGCTAAGAACAGATCTCTGACTCCAACACTCTGTTAGATATCCACATGGGGGACTCTTGAGATGCTCACACCTATCTCTGAACAGAGGAGTGAGCACCTGTTCCTCACACGTTCTAACTCTCCAAGCCACCTGCTGATTGTGGAGAATGGAGACTCCTCCTCATTCACTTTCTGCTCTGTCTAGGGACCCGTCCTTGAGTGCTGAGGCTGTTTCAGGAGTGGCACGTGGCATTCAGGAAATTAGACTGCTACAGGTCTCGCTGTGACAAATACAGCTCTGGACCAGAGGGGAGGGTGAAGTGGGCTGTGTGCCTGGAGGACTCCAGCATCCCGGGAGGCTGTAGCTGTGCCCAGTGCATCTTAGAAAGGCAAGAGTCATGGGAAGTGGCCCGGCTGATGAACATTACCAGGGCGGGAGGGGAAGGGAGGGATGAGAGGCTTCCCCCATAATATTCTCAGGACATGCTTCATTTCTATCATACAAGTTCCAGATGATGCTTTCTGCTTTCTCCCTGAGAGAATTGTAAGTAGTGTGTAAAGACCAGAGCTCAGAGAATAGCCCCTCTGCTGTTGGAGTTTGATAGTAAAAGGCCTAATTTACCTGACCCAAACCCTGTCAAAATGCACAAGCTGGATGGAGAAAATAAAAATACTAGTTAGGTCTGTGAGTTGTCAAATTCCACAGTCTAACGACAACACGACTTGGAATATTTTCACAGAAAACACAGTCCTTACAAAACAATCCCTCTAAGTCTTACAATAAGCCCCTGAGAAGGTGGGGCCATCCCTGTTTTTCAAATGGGAAAACCGAGATGCAGAAGCTGTAGGAACTTCCCCAGGGTACAGCTTGCATAGATAGAGTCAAGATTTCATTCTCTGGTAGCCCAGCCCAGGTCTCCCTGCTCTGTATTTGTGGTTCTGCTGCAGGGGGGAAGAAGGTTTGAAGGAAACCTTCAGCGGTTGCCACAGTCAGAGCCTGGCAGCTTGGCTGCCTCTGAGGTAGAACTGTAAGCTGGATGAAATCTGTGGGGAGCTAAACTCCAGGCTCCTGAGTTTACAGAAATGTCTGGGTATCAGTGGGACAGGGTCACAGAGATCACTAATGATAGGTGTTAGGGTCCGTGATCAAAGGAACGAGTCTGACACAAAAGCGGAATTTGGAAGTTAAGTTAAACAACAGTTTTATTCCGTGCCTAGAATCATACTGACCGGTCAGGGCCGCCTCTAAGATGTGAGCGCAAGAGCGACCCTGCCTGATCTTACAGGCTACTTTTTTAGGCCCCAGCCATGTGGTTGGGCTGGCCGTATACAGGTGGCCAATGGAATTCAGCATGGTTGATTGATGGCTGGGACAACCACTGATACCTTTGCTGTTTGAACTGACCTATCATCTCCGTGGGCTTCTGGCACACTGCTCTGACGACAAAGGAAGGGGAGGGAATTCCCTGGCAGGCCAAGGGGGGTGGGGTGGGGAGGAATTCTGGTAACTCCACCTGGTTTAACTACTCTTGTAATCTGAATCTGAGCTGTTATCAGGGATTTTGCAGTTCCCACCTTAGGTCAAGTCCTCCTTTGTCATAAAGATGGGAAATGCCTAGAGTGGCTGGATTCTGGGAAGTCAAGAAAGGGGTCCCTTCAATAGGAACATAAAGGAAATGTAGAGTCATGTCTACATGAGGGCAGGAAGATTCTCCCAAAGTGGCATGCTGTGGCCTGGAGGAGGAAAAGATATTGGTAGAACGTTAGAATGGACATTCAGGGGCCAGGAGTTTGGCCTAGTGGTAGAGTGCTTGCCTAGCATGCATGAAGACCCTGGTTCGATTCCTCGGTACCACATACTTAGAAATAGCCGGAAGTGGTGCTGAGGCTCAAGTGGTAGAGCTCTAGCCTTGAGAAAAATCCAAGGACAGTGCTCAGGCCCTGAGCTAAAGCCTAGGACTGGCAAAATCAATCAATCAATCAATCAATCAATTATAAAAGAAAAAAAAAAAGAATGGACATTCACCCTGAAATAAGTGTAACTCATCCAAGGTCACACAGCTAATAACGAAGAAAAAAATCAAACTGAACCCAAGCCAGTCTTAGAACTATAGTTTACTGGGTATTTATATAGCCGACTTATCAAACCTTGAGCAAGGTAGCCTTGTCTAGTGTATTGAGCCAAGCATAGATGAGCCAGCTGTACTGAAGGCAAAGGATGATGTGATGGACTGTAGCAATGGTTCCAGCCCTTCACCTTACTCACAGGCAGGCCTTCCTCATTCTCCTCATGTCTTACCTCCCCCTAGCGGAGTATGTTCCTCATCCCGGATTCTGAATACAGCTTTGGCCAGTGGGATGGGAGGAGTGATTTAAGCATCTCTTATTTGTTTGCCTCTGCTGCGGGAAGACTTTGCTGAGGCCACTTCACTGCTTCAGTAGGAGGTAGGGAGCCATGTGACAGAATGACTCCAGCAGAGCCCTGCTTAGAGTCCCCCATTCAGCCATTCATAGAAAGATCACACACTGAGACCTGCCTAGGTAAAAAAAAAAAAAAAATCTCCAAACCACCTAGGAGAAAACACTGAAAATGAAAGAACTAGGAATATGACTCAAGTGGTAAAACACCTGAACACCTGTGTAGCAAGTCTGAGACCTGGTTTCAAGACCCAGAAAAATTAGCATTTGTACTTTGATATAACTGTCATTCATATCAATTTGGTTTTAAACTAACTATAAACTTTTAGCCTTTACGTGGGAATGTAGTTGAATGGTAGAGTGCTTGCCTACCATGCATGAAGCACTGGGTTCGATTCCTCAGTACAACATACACAGAAAAAGCCAGAAGTGGTGCTGTGGCTCAAGTGGTAGAGAGTTAGCCTTGAGAAAGCTCAAGGACAGTACCCAGGCCCTGATTTCAAGCCCCCGGACTGGCAAAAAACCAAACCAAACCAAAATACTTTTAACCTTTTTTAAAAAAGCATTTGGAAGCCTGTTCAGGAATGTGAATTTCAGGGTGCTGTTGTAAACTGTGAAGTCTTTTCTTGGATCCTTGGTTTGTTTTCCACTGGCAGAAGGGGTTCGGGGTCTCAGCATGGGTGTTTATGAGGAACACAGAGGCGAGATGGCGCAAACACTCTTCTGCTCCTCAAACACAGCAGTTTTCTTCTGGCCACAGGATCTTCACACTAATCCTCTCCTTCTCCTGGATCATTATTCCCTCATGTGTTCACCAGCCTGGCTCCTTCTCATCACTCAGGTCTCAACTAAAATGTCACCTCGTTGGTGGTATCTCCCTAGTCCACTCATTCCAAAGAATCATCTCCTTTCCCCCAAGTATACTCTAGATAAACTTTCTCTCCTTGGAGTCACCCCCCACTTTTCTGTCACACACCTGAAATAACATTGTGCTTATTTTAAACCTCAATCATCCCAGATGCCAGCACACAGGGATACTTATCTCTTTTTGTATCATTGTACCCCAGTGCTCAAGCGGTACCAGAACACCAGGGAGCCCACACATGAATGAAAGGAACTAAATGATGGATAAAGTATGCCCAATAATTAATTCATACTATTAATTCATTCATTAATGGAATGGACAAATGCATAATGAATGGTCCCATAGTCATTGCTGAGTCCCAGGCCTCTGCTTCTCTCCACACAGAGCCTGGCTTCACAGGGAACAGCTGATGACAGAGTTTCCTATTTAGCTCTCTGTGCCATCTTGGAGCCTGTGGAGGCCTGATGGGAATAGAACTTCTTAAAGGCAACATGTCCAAAAGGCTGTGGTGCAAGGGCATTTTTGCTGGCTATAAGCGAGGTCTTCGGAACCAGAGGGAACACACAGCTCTACTTAAAATTGAAGGTGTTTATGCTCGAGGTGATACCGATTTCTACTTGGGCAAGGGATGTGCTTATGTATACAAAGCAAAAAACAACACGGTGTCTCCTGGTGGCTAACCTAACAAAACCAGAGTAATCTGGGGAAAGGTAACTCGTGCCTGTGGAAAGAGGGGCATGGTTCGTGTCAAATTCCTGCAACCTACCTGCTAAGGCCATGGGACAGAGAATCTGTGTGGTGCTGTGCCCCTCCAAAATTTAATGAAAATTAAATAAAGTAAATCTGTGCTCTTGTAGTAAACAAAGAAAAGGAATTCTTACTTACACAGAACAGAGGAGCAAAGACCCAGGTGACAGTTACTGAGCATGTCAGAAGGGCTGGCGTGCCCATTCCATTCTAATTTCTGCCTACTGTTTTCATTCATCAGATATTTATGGAATGCCTCTTCTGTGCCAGATAGTTGAGCCTGTACCCTGACAGAGTTTACAGTTCTGGGGAGTGAGTGATAAAGCGAGTGCTGACAGCATGTGGGACAGGTAGCAGGGAGTGCTGAGGAATCAAGCAGAGGAACAGGAGCCTGCACCATCAGGCAGGGAGGAGCAGGGAGGGTCAGGGAGCCTCCTCGGCAGAGGTGACCTTCCAGCATATGCAGGAGGTGGGACAAATGGCAACTCCCCACACCTCCCCACACTGAGAGGATATGCATTTGCTCCTAGAGCAGGCAGAGATGCGGCTGAGGCAGCATTTGAGGGTAGAGAGCACTGTGGGCAAGGTCAGGCTGCCCAATGCCTGGTAGTCCTGCTTCACCAGGGGAGGAAGATTCTAGCTGAGAACTGTGTATGTGGATAGCAACCTTGCAAGGGCAGTGGCTTGTGTCCACGGAACTGGTGAAAAGGCCCATGGCTAATCCAATACGACACAGGGACCTGAGACATTCAGCACTAAAACTGGAAAGTCCTCAACCAGCCAGGACAGGATGGTTCTTCAACAAGGTCAGCTAACACGGCTAGGGGGCAAGCCAAGCAGGCTGGTGTGGTCACATGGACCACTAGTAGGGAGCTAGTTCCAGGTTTAGGGTTTAGTGAGCAGCCTTCCGTGAGCCTGTGTCTTGTGTCTTTATATACACACAGCTCAACCCACTGGCCCCAGGCACCCAGGACCTCGTTCCTCCTACCTAGAAACGAAAAGGACCGTGCCTGATACAGTAGTGGCCTTCTTTCTGATTAACACCTCCCTTTTTGTTACCTATGTTTCTGTGTCCTCCTAGGGCTGTCCGTTGGGGGCAGAGCAGGAGCTTTCTGCAGCACCCCGCCTCGCCAGATGCACATGGTGAAAAAGTGGAGCTAAGGGTGGTAGTTAAAGACGGTGAACACACAATGACTTCTTCACTTTTTTTCTTCTCTGAGCTCTTTTTGCAGATGGTGGATCTATGGATGGAAACGTGCAGAAGACTCTGCAGCAAGCTTTATCCACCGCAGGTTACCTTCCAACTCCCAAGACCAGATGTGACCCAAGGCAGTACATATAGCATATAGATGTGAAGGCAGGGCTTCATGTGCTTGGACACTCCAGTGGTCACAGGGAAGGAGGAGGTGGCTCCCTTTTTTTTCGTGACTTTTTTTTTTGCCACTCCTGGGGCTTGAACTCAGGACCTGGGCACTGCCTACTTTTTGCTCAAGGCTAGTGCCCTGACACTTGAGCCACAGCGCCACTTCTGGCTTTTTCTGCATATGTGGTTCTGAGGAATCAAACCCAGGGCTTAGTGCCTACTGGCCCTAGGTCACATTTTTAAAAGGCCAGGACTAGTGGTAGAGTGCTTACCTAGCATGCACGAAGACCTGGGTTTAATTCCTCAGTACCACGTATATAGAAAAAAGCAGGATGTGGTTCTGAGGCTCAAGTGGTAGAGCGCTAGGCCTGAGAAAGCCCAAGGACAGTGCTCAGGCCCTGAGTTCAAGGCACAGGATTGGCCAAAAAAACAAAAAATACAACGCATTAAGGACTCAGGGCTTTCAGATTTGTGTTTGCAGACCGTGCAGGGTGATGTGCAAGTGGTCTCATCCTGGCCGAGGGGACCCCTTACCTTGGCTGCTTCCTTTGTTCCGTCTGCTCCTGTATTAAAAAATCTTGTCTGATAATCATAGAAAGAAATTTGGGGCCACTGTGATGTTCCCTTATTGCCAACACTAGAATCAGCTTCTTTAAAGGGGCCCTGGGTCTTCTAATGAAGACAAATGGCATTAGTATTTGGGTGAACAGGTGGGTACCATGAGGAACGTGGTGCTGGGGAATTACAGCCAGAGCAGACAGCTGTGGCTTCCTAAGCCCGGAATCATATTTACAGTGAGCCCATGCAGTTCTAATATTGCTATGTCATTTTATACAGCTTTCCTTTTGTGTTGCTGGTGATGAAACCAGAGCCTAGATATATTAGGCAAGTGTCCTACCACTGAGTGAAACCTTCAGGCCCTTTTATACAATTTCAACTGAATTACTCTCTACCATATGCCCATTTATATTTTTAACACCTAAGTGAAACTCTTATCCTCGTTTCTGCTTTTAATATTCTCATGTACCTCAAGGCCCATTATTTTAAGGTTACTTCTATGCACCTTTTATTAAAATCAGGGACATACATTTTGCTGATTTCACGTGAATGCATTTGTCACATAGCTACTGATACAACTGTAAACCGATACAAATACGGTCAACTACAACCTCTTATAACAGAATGCCATTATAACATCCATAAAGTGAACGTAATTCCTCTCATGAGCTAGCTTTGTAAGGGGGATGAACAGCAGCTAGGTGGAAGCGTAACTTGAGGAACCTCACTGGAGGACACCATCAATTATGTAATTTTGAGTGATTTACATGTAGTTTCACTAATGCTGCTTCATTTCCTGAAGGTATTTTGAAATATAAATGGCCAATGTAAAGAACAGATGTCTGTCGAGGGGAAGCTTGAAAAATCACACATGATGGTGAAGAGCCAGCTGTGTGGCCTCATCTCTCTCCATTTACAGATCTGGACTGCTCACCTTCTTTTAGTCGCCTCCATCTGTCCTGACCAAGATGTGTTGTCATAACAGACGTACACACCGGTTAAGGAAGGAGGCCACGTAAAGAACAGAGAAAAACAGCAGCTACCTAACTAGTTACCGAGTACCAGTCCAGTCTCTTATTAATTTTTTGTCAGTCCTGGGCACTGTCCTTGAGCTTCTAGTAGCACTCCACCAGTTGAGTCACAGAGCCATTCTGGCTTTCTTCCATGCAGGTGATACCACCAAGGAGCCAAACCAAGGGCTTTGCGCATGGTAGGCAAGCACTTTACCACCAGGCCACACTCCTGGCCCCTTAATATTCCTAAGTAATGGAATTTTCTTCTCATTAGCTTAGGTATACCTGGGGTGCGGGTGGTGATTTCACTCTTACAATCCGTCCCACCCCTTCTGAGTAAGTGGCTTTCGAGACACATTCTAATCTGCTTCATTTCCAAAACTCGTTCGGGTCACCATGTCCAGGAGCCCTCAACCCATCGTGCGGATCCATCTGCCGCATTTCGACGCTGGCTGCGGAGGAAGGCAACCCGGCACAAAGGCACTGTCAGCAGACCCAGACCGCCTAGCGGAAGACAGGTTGCTGTACATATTTACGGTTCTGAACACAAAAGCTCACGCATGCAGCTTTCTGAGCGGTTCCTGCCGGGCCCCACCTGGCCGTCTGTCCCGGAGGCCGGGCCGGGGCCGGGGTGGAGGGGACGCGGCCGACCGCCGGAGGCCGGGCCGGGCCGGCTCGCTCCCCCGGGAGCCCCGCAACGCCTGCGCACCGGCCGCCGCCGCCGCCGCCGCCGCCGACGACGAGGCGGCCTCCGGGCTCGGCGGCCTCCGGCCGTGGAGCAGCGGACCGGAAGTCAGGACACGCCGCAGGGCGCGCGCATGCGCGCTGCCGACCCCGGCGGCGCCGCGAGCGTGCGGCAGGGCGGAGGGCGGAAGCCCGCGAGGCGGACGTCGTTACGCAGGCGTCGTAAGCCCTGGGGGGGGGGGGAAGGAGAGCGAAGACTCCATCCGCCATGTTGGACGCCGCAGATTCGCCATAACCTCGCTGGCTCTTTTCTTAAAAAAATAAAAAAATAAAAAGCGAAGCGCCCGCGGGGTGGCCGAGCCCTTCACGGTCGGACACGGAAGGAGGCCAGGAAGGACACGGGACTTTTTTTTCCCACCCCCCCCCACCGTCCTCCGCGGTGGGGGGTTGCCATGGAGACGCGGGCGGCAGGTGAGCCAGGCTGGGGGCTGGGGCTCCGGTGGGGGGGGCGCGGCGCGGGGCGGGAAGCGGCTTGCCGGCTGCGTGGAGCGGGGCGGCGGCGCGTAGGCCGCGGCTGGCGGAGGGATATCCGCGGCCCGGGACGGAGAGCGGACGTCGCTGCGTCCTTCGACTCACGTTCGCCCGCTGGCCCGGTATCCCACCGCCCGCCCCGATAAACAAATGAGTGCTGGTTAGGGAGTCCGTGCGGAGAGGGGTGGGCCGAGTGCGCGTGCGCGGAGCTCTCTTCCGGGTCACGCTGTGTCCGGAGCGCCCGCCAGGACGGGCGGGGAGGAGAGGGGGGCGCTGAGGAGCTCGTGGGAGGAAGGGGGGGGGCAGTGTTCGAATCCCGACCCCGTCCACTCCAGGCCCGGGGTGTGTGGACGGCGGCTGGGTTTTGTACTTGCCTGGACCGGAAGTCCCTCCTCCCCGAGATGGACGGCTGCCCCAGGGTGTCGCCCGCGCTGCGTGCTGGGCCTTCCGGAGGGGGAGGGGGCGGGATGAGCGTTGCCACGGGTAACCGGGCAGCTCGTTGACTCCGCCCCCGATCTCCCGCCTCACCTCCAGCTCGGCCCGGTCCGCGGGCTCAGCCGGGCCGTCCACCCCGGGCCCCGATGACATCGCGGTCTGGCCGCGCTGCTCTTCTGGCAGCTCTTGATTGTGGGTCATTTATTGATGAGGAGCGAAGGTTCACCGAGGTCAAAGGCATCACACTCTCGAGGCTTCGCAAAGCCCAGCTGCTTTTTTATGTTGCTTTTAATTTTTATGATTGATTGATTGATTGATTTGGTGCTAGTCCTTGAGCTTGAACTCACATCCTTGGTGCTCATCTCTTCACTTTTTCCATGAAGGCGGGAGTTTTGTCCACTTCTGGCTACCTGGGTAGCTAGGATTGTAGGTGTGAGTCACTGCCGCCCCGCAGAAAGAGGGAGCTTTCGGATAAACTTCCTTTCCTTTCCTGCCCTCCTGGGGTTGGAACTCAGGTGCTTTGTGTCTGCCATGTCTGTTTGTTTTTTTTTCCCCACCGGTGCTATGTCCCAGTCCTTTTTTTGCTTTCCTTATTTCTTACTAGTCATCAGTTTTCCTCATAGTTACACTGTCTCCCAGTTCACCTTTCATTCAGATGGCAGGTGTTCTCTTGCACAGCCTTGTTGGCTGTGCTGGAATCTTCCTCACTTTGTCCCTGAACTGGCCAAAAATCTTGAATCCTGATCCCCAGCCTCCAGAGTTGGCTAGGATTCAAGGCTTCACCTAGCTACCTTGCAGGCATGCTTTCTTTCTTTCTTTTTCTTTTCTTTTTTTTAAATTGTGATTAATAGAAGGGTTACATTATATTCACCAGATAGAAGGTGCATAACTTCACAAACATTGATACCCTTTCTTATGACATAGTTGCAGGCATGCTTTCTTAAAACTGTAACTTTGCAATTCTGGGCCTTCCCAGCAGTTTTTATTTTTTTTCTTTTTAGAATGACCTTGGGCATTTATTGCGCTTTTCTTCCATTTGCATGTGTAACAATAAAAGATGTACAGCCACTCACTCTGAAGAAGCTGGTAGTGTTGAAGGGCAGGGAAGGTTTATTAGGAGGTGCATGGAGGGAAGCGCACAAGCCCTCCTTCTCTGGATGTAAAAATGCATTGACCTGTCCTGTACCTGAATTCCTAAATGGAGGCAGATACCAAACTTTTCTCCCTTTTTATTTGTTAGTGCTTTGGGGCAAAAGGAGTTTCTGAGTTACAGCTCCTCAGGAGTTTGCTGTTGGCTACTTTGGAGGAGGCAGTGTAGTAGATGGCAAGGAGGGAGGACCAGGTTTGGGCTGGCCATCTCTATCTCCCAGGGCTGTGTGGCCTTCCTTGCTCTTTTCTCCAAGGTTTATCATTGCTTCCAGTGAAAAGGTTCTTATTTCTTTCTTTCAACCTTATAATTTACGTCACAGCGTTTCAAAGATAGCTATCCTTAAGGAGCATTCTGTTGCCGCCCAGAATTAGGTGTATTAAAAAGTCTCCTTAATTGCCTTTCCTTTTATAGTTAATGCTTGTTGCCTCAGGAACCTCGGCACCAACATGAGCCTGTCTACTTGCAGAGAAGGATTTAGCCTGCAGTTAAGTTTTCCTCTTCTGAGATTTATCTGGTTAAGCCTTCACTGACTCAGATTTCCCTAGGGCAGGCCTCTATTCTAAGAGCCAAAGGATGTTGGGGAAGAACTGTAATTCTGGACCCAGAAATCTCTGCCCCAGATTCCTGATGTGCCAACCAAGACAAGGGCCTGTGCTGGGGATGCTATGGGGCTCTGGAGGGTGCTTATCCCTTTGTCCCCACCTTAACAAGACCTGGCTGTCCATTACACAGCTCAGGACACTGCCATCCACTGACTGTTTTGTTTTATTTTTTTGTCATGGGGCTTGAACTCTGAGCTTGGGTGCTGTCCCTGAGCTCTTCAGCTAGCGCTCTGCCACTTTGAGCCACAGAGCCATTTCTGGTTTTCTGGTGTGTAATTGGAGATAAAGAGTCTTGGGCTTTTGTGCTGGGCTGGCTTTGAACCTGGATCCTCAGATCTCAGCCCCTCCTGAGTAGCCAGGATTACAGGTGTGAGCCACAGGTGCCGGGCTTCCATTGGTGTCTTTGTTGTTCATTTTTCTTGTTTGTTAATTTTGGTCACACTATATAGCCAAGGATGGGCTGGAATTTTGGATGCTGCTGAGTTTAGCACCTTGAGTGCTGGGATTACAGACATGTTCCACTATGCCTAACATCACTTGCTTCTAGAAGGCATTTGTATATGGAAAGGTGGATACAGTAGATTCTGATGATGTTTTGTGTGTGTGTGACATGAGATTTGATCTGTTGGGGGGGGGGGGTGTTGTTCCTGAGCTCTTCAACTCAAGGCTACCACCCTACCCTTGAGCCAAGCCCCACTTCCCTTTTCTAGAGGTTAATTGGAGATAAGAGTCTCAGGTCCTTTTGTACTGGGCTGGCTTTGAACCTTGATCCTCATATCTCAGCTAGTAGCTAGGATTATAGTATGCCTGGCTGTGATGATCTTTAAAAGTGCAAAAAGCAAGTTTGGGAGTTCAGTAACTTCGTTTGTAGAGGGAGGTAGTGACCATGGAGGGGAAGTCTTTGCAGGCTTGACTCATCCAACCCTATTCAGTTCTGTTTCTTGGTGGTAGAGAGAATTGTCTTTTGAATTCTATTCTACCTTTTTACTTCAGAGTTGGGCCAGGAGGCTGGTGTAGGACTTGCCAAGTTCTTGCACAGATCTTAGACATTTCCTAGGGACTGAGGACTCTTTCCCCATGAATGGGGCCCTGGGACAGCATGTCATATGAGCTTAGTGGGGCACATACAGTCTCTCTGAGACCTGCCAGGAACCAGGCTCAGGTATTACAGAGAGCAGGGGAAACATCCGGATGCAAGTCCTGGTCTTGCTGTGTCACAGCTGTAGGACCTTGGCAAGTGTGAAGCCACCACCTCCTCACATAAAAATAGGCCCTGGGTAGCATATGGCTGTGAAGGCCTCCCAGGGGACAGTCTGCGCACATCTGGTACCTGCCTTTCCTCTTCACTGCCGCCTGTCATCTTCTCTCTCCCCATCAAGCCTCTCACCTTCTTTGCCGAACATCTTGTAGTTTTAAATAGTATCTGTGAAAATTCAGTACATAATGAGAGCGACTTGTACCTATAAATAATAATGTGTGATACAGTGGCCCAAATCCTGAATTAAATCGTGCAGTTGTAGGGGAATAAAATTGAGTGACTAGTTCTGTAACTGCTCTGCAAAGTAGGCTGCTTCTCTTTTCTTTGTAGTTGAAGAAGCAGAAGCATGGTCCTGTGTGTGGGTGGGTAGGGAGGATGGAGGGTACTCACGTCTGTGTTAGTGGGCCTCCTTTACTTCTCCTGCCCCTTTTGTTCTACCCTGGTTCCCAGCCTATAAGATGGTGCCTCAAATTGGTCCCCTCACTTAATCCTGTCTGGAAACTCACAGACACACCCATAAGTGTGCTTCACTAATCTAGACAACCTCTATATCTCTTAATCCAATTACATTAGCAAGCAAGATCAGCCAACCATTTGCAGTAGCCTTGAAACCAGTCCCAGATCATCTACTTAGGAACCTGCTGTAAAGAAGTTGTGGTCTGCAGGGTTCAGTGGCTCACGCCTGTAATCCTAGCTACTCAGAAGATGAGGTCTGAGAAGTGAGGTTCAAAGCCAGCCCACGCACTGAAGATTCTGAGACTCTTACCTCCATTTAATTACTACAAAACTGTAAATGGCCCTGTGAGGGTGGTAGCCCTGAGCTGAAGAGCTCAGGGACAACACCCGGGCCCAGAGCTCAAGGCCCAGAGTTCAAGCCCCACGACTGACCAAAACAAGGAAAAAAAAAAAAAAAAAGGACGCTGTGGTCTGTTTTTTGTTGTTTCTTGTTTTTGTGTCTATACTAGAGTTTGAACTCAGGACCTTGATTTTTTTTTTTTAAACTCAAGGCAGATATAGATGTCAAAAGAATGTAAGAAAGTGCATCAGCTGTGTGAATAAGTATGATTATTCTTCAAAGACTAGAAGTAGAATTTCCTCATGAAGAACTACCAGATGGAATGTATACTTTTTTTGGCATATACCTCAAATGACTGAACGTAGGGTCCCCAAGAGACACTTGAACTTCACATTCTTGTGGCCTGAAGGTGCCCAGTGACCCAAAGTTGGAAGGAGCCAGAGCAAGGCTACACAGCAGTGTGTGAGGAGGTAAGTGACATACTCCCTCTGCAGACTGTCTACATTCAGCTATGAAACAGACAGAGGCTGTGACATGCTGCCGCAGGGGTGAACCTTGAGGACATGACTAGAATGAAGAAAGCCACAAGAAGACACACAGGGAGATCGCAGGAGGACTCTCTTCCGAGAGCAGCCATGGCTGTGTGCTTCTGATCATCTCATAGTCATTGAAATGAACTCCAGGAAATGGAAACGAGAGGATCGGTCTTTGTTGTTTTTGTTGTCTTTTCTTTTCATCTTGTTTGTTTATATGTCTTTGGGGAGCGTGAGGCGTGGACAGAAATAGATGCAGCAGTGGCACTCACTAGACACTTGAAAATGAACTAGACAACGGTGGGTGGGGATAGGAGGGAAAAGCTGGGAGAGAGCGAGGGAGGAGTTGGCATTGTCCAAAAAGAAATGTACTCTTTACCTGACGTATAGCTGTAACCACTGTGTGCATCACCTTTATTATGACAATTTTTTTGGCAGTCCTGGCGCTCGAACTCAGGGCCTGCACATTGTCCTTGGTCACTTTTTGCTCAAGGCTATTGTTCTGCCACTTGAGCCACAGTGCCACTTCTGGATTTTTCTGTATATGTGGTACCCAGGAACTGAACCAGGTTTTCGGGCAGACACGGTGAGCACTCTACCGCTAGGCCACATTCCCAGCCCCAACAATTTCTTTTTCTTTACAGACAAACAGTATCTAATGAATTGCCAGGGCCTGGTGGAGAGGCAGTGGGGAGCCAGTGTCTGATGTCTGTGGAACTGTTGTTTAGGAAGGTAGCACATGTTGGATGGCTGGTGGTGGCAGCTGCATGTCACCATGAGTGCACCTAAGACACCAGGCAGCACACTGAAAATTAAAGTAATAACGTCTACGTGTATTTTACCAGAGAGAGGGAGGGAGGGAGGGAGGGGAGGGAGAGGAGAGGGAGGAAGGGAGGGAGGGAGAGAGAGAGGTGGGGGAGGGACTGAGGGACCGAGGGAGGGAGGGATGGAGGGAGGGAGGGAGGGAGAGAGGGAGGGAGAAGGAGAGGGAGAGGGAGAAGGAGAGGGAGAGGGAGAGAGAGAGGGAGAGGGGGGCTGTACTACATGATTGCCCTAGGAAGAACTTCCAGAAAAGGCAGAATTACAGTGCAGGAGAGGGGACTGCATACAATGGTGACGTGCCCTGAGTTGAGAAATGCATGCAAGTTGTAGTGCAAATACACGGTCCCTTTACTTACCCCAATTATTATCAGTGTTTATTTCCTAAAACCAAGGGCATTCTCCTGTACCAATACATTATCTCTACATAGTCAGAAAATAGCATCAGTGTAATTCAGACTCCACCAGTTGCCCTGCTGTGGGCAAGTTCTGAGAGGTATACCACCTTCAATCATCATGTTGCTTTACTCGTAGGCTGGAGCTGCTTTTTTGTTTTTATGTCTTATGACATTAGTATTTATATTATTTATGTATTTGTGCCAGTACTAGGACTTGAACTCAGTGTCTGGGCACTATCTCTTAGCCTTTTCACTCCTGGCTTACTCTGCTACTGGAGCTGTGGCTCCATTTCTGTCTTTTTGGTAATAAGAGTCTCCCAGACTTTCCTGCCCATGGTGGCTTTGCACTGGACCTGCAGTCTCAGCCTCCTGAGTAGCTAGGGTTGCAGGAGTAAGCCAGTGGTGCATGGCATGACATTGTTACAGTTGAGGACCAGGGAGGGATGTTATTTTGTAGCCTGTCCCTTCCCTTGACTTTGTGTCATGTTTTCTTATAAATAGATGAGAAAATTCAGATTCTGTTCTTACTGGCAGAATTACTGCAGAAATGATACTGAATCCTCAGTGTTGTGTACTGTGGGTGCCTTGATTTTTTTTTTTTTTTAAATAGTGGTGTTACATTTGGGGAGGTTGGGTTCCCTCATCATGAACTTACTGCTTATCCCCTTGTAATTAAATGTCTCCCGGGCAGGTATTTTGGACTCTGTATTTATCCTGTTACTCTTAGACTTTCTTCATTGGCTGTTGCCTTCCGTGGATGATTCTTGGCAGAATGGATCATCATTCTGATGATTGCTGGGTGATTCCCTCTCCACTGATGTCTTTGCCCGCAGCTTTATGGAGGCACAGTGGACAGACGGAAACTGTGGGTGTTCAGTCAGGCCCTGATGTTGTGATGTGGATAGGCATTGGGCAGTGACCACAGCTATCAGGCTCGTGAGCAGACCCAGCACCGTACACGGTGAACCATTTTGTCTCACTGATCATCTTCTGTGGGCAGGAATGTCTTTCCTTCTCCTGTTTTGTTAGTATGGACTTGTAAATTCTCATTACTTAACTTGTTCCTCACAGTTACCTCTGACTGGAGCTCCCTAAAGGCAGCCTGTGTCCCAACATGACCCTTCTTGAGCAAGTGTGTCTTTCCTCTGAGGCTCATTCTGTACACTTCATGTTTGCTCAAGCAGATCTGGTGTCTCATAGTCGAGAATGGGGTTTAGAAGCCAAGGTCTGGGAAGCAGGGGCCTCATTTTCACTGGCACCAGAGGTAGGCACACACTGAACACATGTTTCATTTTTTACCTTAAAGATCCTTGAAGCTGGGAACAGGTAACTCATGCCAGTAATTCTAGCTACTCAGGAGGCTGAGGTATGAGGATCATGTTTCAAAGCCAATCTGAACAGAAAAGACCACTGATACTCTTCCCCCCCCCCCCCCCCCCCCCCCCGTTCCTGGGGCTTGAACTCAGTGCCTAGGGCACTTGAGCCACAGCACCATTTCCTGCTTTTTCTGTGTCTGTGGTAGTGAGGAATTGAACCTGGGTTTTTGTGCATGCACTCTGCCACTATGCCAAACTCCCAGCCCATTTTGAGACTCTTTAACAAAAAAACAGAAGTGGTGGAGTGTCAGCCTTGAGCAAAAAAGCCAAGCGGGAGTATGAGGCCCTGAATTCAAGCCCAAGTACCCACACATACATATAAGTGAAGATTGTTAAGTTTATGTAGCTGTCTATTCCTGATTCTAATTAAATAGCACCCAGTTTGTTCTCTCTCTTCACATTCTCAAGTCCCTCCCTGACAAGATGAAAACAGCTCTTTTTTTTTTTTATTATAGTATGGATACTTATCTGCTTTTTAGCATATTCTGCTGGAACATACTAAAAACAGGTTCTGAATCATGAAGCTTTGTCTCTGAAAAAGAAACCTGCTACTAGACTTCAGTATTCAGTTGGCGCCTTTTTCAAATGCTTTAGCTTGAAGCCCGTGTGGCCCATGCCTCCTCCATTGTCTCTTGGGTTTAGCTTTGCCCTTGTTCCACTTCAGCGCATGTGCTTATCCCTTTATCCCTTTAAACAAGGACACCCAGTTCATCCCTACTGCAGTTCACTGCATTGTCCCTTCCTGTGTGTTTATCTTATTTGTTTTCTTTCTTTGAATGTATGAACTTTGTGAGCAGGTATTTCCCTGAAGTTCCTTTTTTTGTTTTCTTTTTTTCCTCCCTCCCTCCCTCCCTCCCTCCCTCCCTCCCTCCCTCCCTCCCTCCCTCCCTCCCTCCCTCCCTCCCTCCCTTTTCTAGGGCATAAACACCAAGAAGAACAGAGCCAGGTGAGTTCAATTTCCAGGGAGGTCAAGAGCCCAAGTGGGCTCTAGGTCTCTCTGACACCTGGGCTCTGTGGGCCCTTGCCATCTTTCTTCTAGCCATCTTACCTTGCTGCCTTGGTCAGGTTTGACCAAAACCACTCTGGCAGCGTTGTATTTGTTCCCATTTTTGAATGAAGGATTGGAGAGTTAGAAGTTTTCCCTTTGGCTGGGGTTGGGCTCCTGAGCTTTCTGAGCGGGCTGGGTGTTGTGTTCATGGTGAGTGCCTCTCTTTCAAGCTTCTTGGGGATTCCTGGTGAAACCCTGGAAATACCCTCCTTCTCAACACAAAGCAATGTAGCACTGCTCTGAATAGAGGGAAATACCTTCTATAATGCTTCACACTGATCTTTTAAAGCATTTAACTAAATTTGAATTAAATTATACTAATAGTTTTGAATCTTAGAGTCAACTCAAAGAGATGGAGGTCAAATACATAAACACTATTAAATACATGATTTCAAATTGTCAATGCGGCGGTGTGTGTCAGAGGTGCTTTGGAAACTTAATTTATATTGAAAGGGGTTTAATAAAGTTTCCCTGTCAAAGCAAGGCAGAAAGTGAGCCTCGAAGGAAGATGGTCCTGAATTAACAAGTAAGTTTAATAACAGAGCAGGCGCCTGCCTGCTCTCCCTACCCTGCCAGCTGCTCCTGGCCAGTTATTTTTTGCCCTTTATTGCATGTATGTGTAGACTTGCCCAAGGGAGGAGACCAGTTAGAGGTGGCTTGCCAGGCTTAGCCAGGCCAAGAGAGAGGACCCAGAGCTGCCCACGCTTGTTCTCATCATCCCAGCACTTGGCTGTGGGAGGCGCTGGACTTGCCAGGGTCCCTTTGGAGCCCTGAGGAGGGCAGGCCTGACCCTGAGGTTCCCATGAATATAAACCCAACTAGCTACCACCCCACACAGTGAGGCTTGTGCGTGCATGGGAGGGACAGGCAGGGCTGTGTGGACTTACCTCCACGCTGGACAGTGTCCAGGATGTTGGCCCCTGGCATTCGACATCCCTCTAATGTGGTCTGCATGGGGACTTGAAGCATGAAGTGGTTATCTGAAGCGAGTCTCTGGGGTCACCTGCTCCTGTCTCTGCACGGAAGTCTGTGCTTTTCTCTCTCCTCACTGTGCTGGCACTCCGTGTGACATGTATCCGGCATCCCACGCTGGAAAGCTCAGCACCGCTGAACACACTTTAACTGTAGATTCCAGGGTAGTGCAAGAGACCAAGAGCTTCCCACATGTTTTCATACTAGGAAGAGGCCACACCATTTTGATCAGGTGAGAGGATGGGTAGGCGGCAGGGTTTCTCACTGCTTTGTCTTCCTGAAGTTTAAATCTCTTTGGCATGGGTAAAGACTTTGGATGTTGTTGAATATTCAAAGGGAGCTTTCCTCCTGGGATTTATTTAGAAATGCAGAAGAGTTCATACCAGACCAGCCCCAGGCCTTCCTCCAGTGCAGCGTAGACTCTCAGGATGAGGAATTGGATTGCTCTTTCCCGCATGGGCCTCGGGCTCCACCCTGGCTGTCATTTTATTCTGTCTCTGCATCCTGACCTGAGGAGTCCTGAGCCCGGTTATCCTTTAAACTCCTGGCAGGAATAAATGAAAATGCCCTTCCTGCAAGAGTGCAGCCACGAGGCCAGCCTATGGGTCCTATGGCTCCCCTTTGTCCTGATTTCCCTAACTTGGCAGGCCCCAGAGAATTGTGGGTGGTGGGGGCTCTCTTCAGACCATCGGTGGTCAGTGAGTGGAACCCAAGAGCTGCTTCCTCATAGGCAGTGAGGCGGGTGCTTGGCATGGCGGAGCCACACCACACCAGTATAGCACCTGGGTGTTGTCCTACCATAGCTGGGCCCTTCTGTAAGTTGGAGAGGACACAGCTTTGAAGATAGTGCAGAAACAAAGAAGAGGACATTTGTCTTCACACTTTTAACATTTGGGTGGCAGGTTAAATTATGCTATTTTGGATATATATGTAACTAGATATATTTCTATATAGCTGTAATTATGATTTTTTTCATTTTAGTTCATTTAGTTCTTTGTGGGTATGAAAAATTTTAGATGACGTCTGTGGTTGCTTCGTATTTCTGCTGCACATTGTTTGCCTAGATAAGGTTTTTGGCCTTCATCTGGTGCCTGGTACAGGGTGGGTGTTGATTTCACATTTCACAGGGCTTTACACCCATCTTCCTGGCCAGTCAGGACATGCCGTGCTACAAGAAGGAAGGCATTCATCCTCAGTGACTCTGCCTGGCCTAGGTGGATATTTGCAAGCCTCTTTACCCTGTGGATTGTTCAGTTTGTAAGCACTACTCCTTAGTGGCTCCTCTGACTCAGTTTACCCATTGTAGGACCTGAATACTTGCCCAAGATGGGGTGGAATAGAGCCAGCATTACTAAGAGCTTCGCTTTGCTCTGCTTGGAGCTCTTTCCTGAGAGGTGGTGTGTCCATGGGCCGCAGACACCAGGAGCATACTCGGTGCCAGGCTCTGCTCCGGTGCCCCCATTGTGAATACCAGAATCAGTGGCTGGGCAGGGTGAGGCAGGGCTGATGGGAACCTTCTCCGGTTCTCCACCTGCTTTTCCTCCTCTCAACCATGAGGCATCTGGAGGAAGGAGGCCGGGGCAGTGGGGAGCCTGAGCCTGAGCTCTTCCAGGGCAGGGCCACTTCCCTGCTGCCTCCTGGGCCCAGCCCCCCACCCAGGGCCCCAACAGCTCTCCAACCACCTGCCATCTTCCCTTTGCTTCTCAGTCCTTCCTCTCCCCTTTATCCCTGCCCTTCCTGTTCTCTCATTTCTCCTCTTAGACCTTGAACCAGTTCTCAGATCTCCTGAATCACTGCGTCTTTGCTCCTCTGTATGCATGTGCATTGTGTGTGTGTTTATATGTGTGAGGATGCGTTTTTCACACAGGAGCATGTGTGTACAGGTACAGGGGACAGCATAGGCAGTGACATTACTTCTTAAAATTTCAGTCATTTCTTACCCTCTTCAGCAACAACACTGTAGCTGGCAGTCTGCAAAGTCGTCACCATTGCGGAATGATGGCTCCCCCAGTGACACCTCTGTCATCCTCACTGGGTCAGTAGGGCAGCTGTGTGTGGTCAGCTCTCTATCCTAGGTGTCCCTGCATATGTAGCAAAGGAAGGAGGCTTGGGTCATGCCGCCAGCCCAAGATGGAGTTCGCTAGTGAGGGTGTATGATAGGAGCCAGTGTGGCTGCTGTGAGAAAGAGGCCCTTTACCTCACAGCACACGGAAGCCAGAGCCTTGGGTGCGGTGCTGCTGGGGGCTGTGGCGTGGCTTCTGCCCTCTCAGACCCTTAAGGAATGGAGAGGTTTTGTCTTGCTTGATTTGTGATATGGCAGTGGTCAGACACAGTCCCATTAGACACAAGAGTGTCATTACAGGTAGGTAACTACTCGAGGCCACCTGAGCCATTTGCAGATGGGGCTGTGCCATTGGGGTCTTCCCCTGAGCGCCTCCTCCTGGTGCCCGGTGCCTCCCAGGCCTGCAGAGGGCCGTTCCTGGCCATGTGAGACCGTGTGCTTTTCTCTGGAAAGGACCTCGTTTTTCAGCCATGATACCATGCATATACTTCATGGCCCAGAGCGTGCTCTTTGAGAGTGCTTAAAAATAACTTTAAAAAAATCATGCCAAGTATCAACATGGAAGAAATGTGTATGCATAAAATGATAATACAACTTAGCCCAGCCTTAATTATAGCTGATACCGAGCATTTCCTGTTTTATTTTGTTCATTCAGCTTGAGCAAAGAAATGCCTATGGGATTTCTCCCTTGCATTTAATAACTATGTTAACTTCGTGAGCTGTGGAAGTTGTCATGGCTGTCAGCATGTTACCAGAGGCATAATAGTAGTTCCACAAATTAAGGGTGAGCACTGATGGGACTGCATTGGCAAGGCACCTTGTGGTGATTCCTGGCTGAGACATTGGCTCCCGCGGCCCCCATGTCGGGGAGCCAGTGGTCAGGCTGTCTCTACACCCTCACCGTTCAGGAGTGCTGTCTCTGCACCTTTGCCTCTGGATAAGGCTAGATGACGTTCTGTTTTCAAACCTTCCCAGGCCACTTTGAGGGTGCTGTCTTCTCCAGATGAGGAAATGAGGCTTGGGACAATTTTGAGTGACATATGGGATTTTGCAACACCGGAGGGGTGACAGGCGCTTGGAAGCTGGGTGGCCTGGGCTCCTGCCTCAGTGGGTGCTTCCTCTTGGGTCACAGAGGAGCAAGGCACTGTGGCAGACAGGTGAGTTCCTGGTTCCCTCCCCATGGCCCTGCACGAGCAAGCCAAAGTGCCCAGAGGCCAAGTGTGTGCACGCCCAGGGTTCCTAGTTACAAGGAGCAGAGTTGTGGTCACACCGAAGGCACCACAAGGCGAGTGTGTGAATCACATGTTTTCCTTGAACATCTGCCACGTAGTTTTCTTAGAGGGCTGGGTAGCATGCGTGTGCATGTACAGCTCTGCGAATGTTCCCAAGCAGTCAGTGAATTCACAGTGTGGCCACTGGCAGACAGGAAATGGAATTCCCTGGACTTCATCCTGTCTCAGCGCTCCCTCGATGCTTCATGGCTCTACAGCACCTGCCTCAGCCGAGCCTCGCTGCTTCTGTGACTCAGAGGCATGCGTGGAAAGAGGAAAGCCCCATGAGATTGCACAATACCTTTTAGTCCAGTTAAGAATGGGCCAGGCAGTGGATGATAGTGACAGAGAGAACCTGTGGTCAGCTTTGGGTTCTGACTCACCTATACCTGGGCTAGCAGGACAAGTCCGCCTCCCTGTCATCAGGTGGGGATACTGGGCTGTGCGCCTGCTGCGTGACTACGCACTGTGTAGCCTGTAACCTCCTTCCCTCTTCAAGAGGGGCAGCAGGCCTCCCTGGGCTGTTTTAAACAAGGCGCCAGAGGTGCCCTGTTGATTAACTGAAATGCTAGGACTGGCCACCAGAGGGTACTGTCAGCACACATATGGATCCTGCCCGTGCTGGAAAGCTGTCTGCCTGGAACTTGGTGGTTCACTGTCGCTTATGTCTGGACCTGTGGTCAAACTTTGTAGTGGGTGTGCTTAGTTACTAAGTGGGCTGTTTGGGTGAGTGGAATCACCCACATTTGACATCCTCTCATTTCCCCCAAATGAATGGCTGTGGCAGGTGCTTCTGGGTGGTTCATTAACTTCTCTAAGCCCTAGGTTTCTCCTCTGTAGATGAGAGGGGATCATGACCAGGGTGGTGGCATGACGGGTGTTGTCATGATGATGGAATGGTGATGGTAGCTATGGTGATGGTGATGGCATCATCCATTTGATCCAGTGTGGTTAAGATTATGACGGTCTTTGTCAGTATTATTAATATAACAGGGGCAGTGTGGATTTTATTCTGCAGTGGGCTCATAGAGGAGGTTGGGGTTCCATTCTGGAGCCAAAAAACCAGATAGAGAGAGAGAGGGGGGGGGGGAGGGAGAGAAATGGAAGGAGGAAAGGAGAGGAGAAGGAGAGAGGCATGAAGGGAAAGAGGGAGAGAGAGAGAGACGGGCAGAGAGAGACAGCGGGAGGAATGCTCTACACCACTGCCATTACCAGTCTTTTCTGGGTGAAATTTCTTTGCATCAGGGAAGCCATAGCCCTTTCCTGGGCTCATTCTCCAAGTGGTAGTTCACACCCCAGGGTTCCCCCCATG